>NW_023336574.1:0-1285482 GCF_012971845.1 Lasiodiplodia theobromae | reverse complement strand
GAAGAAGAAGAAGAAGAAGAAGAAGAAGAAGAAGAAGAAGAAGAAGAAGAAGAAGAAAAGTTTAGGTTCGACGAGGGCGGAATATTTAAGTAGGACGGCAAGCATGATAACTGTGCATGTGCGCGACAGCTGCACGGCACGGCCCGTCGGGCATCCGACGCACATGCCCACCTGATTTGGTAAGTAGCAGTCTTTTGTTGAGCTAGTCGCACCTGCCACAATTGTCCAGCGTGAGGGAGCACTGAAGACAACAGGTGCTCACCTGAATCTGCGTTAAGGCAAAGCGCCCGACTAGGTACGTGGACTGACCAGTGAACATCGCGAGCATCCTGGCTCCAATGACGTCCGGCATCTGACCTTCAAAAATGGCTAGCATTGGCCGTGTACGCCGCATCCACGCCCGCAAAGTACTCCCTAACTTCCATGCGCGCTGCGTCCAAGCTCCTCAACAGTGTCCCAACAGTGTCGGGTGTAAGTTCGTCACCAGAACACTTCGTCAGTGAGGCAGCTTTCCAGATCGACGTGCTTCTATAGAATTTAGCAGTCGCCCGTCCAAACGGACTATGACGAGGCCCAGCCTGCTGGCCGTCGGGCTCTACAGGAGGACGTCAGCGCGCGTCTAGTATTTCTTACTCCGCTTTGAGTTAAAAGTAATGGAAAGGAAGGAAGAGAGCGGAGACCTCATCAAGCCACAAGAGCCCGAGAGGAGCCAAGGGGAAGAATCTTCGCAGACAACTTATAGCTTTCTTACTTGAGTAGTTAAATCTGACATGGGATGCAGCTGTGCTATTTATAAAGTCACTTTACGTCCAAATATCTGTTTCAGCTACCTAATTGCGTTTTCTTTTTTTAAACAAAAAAAAGAACAACATATGGGTAGTTGAAGTTATCGTCTGGACGAGATTGTATAATTATTAATTCTACACACACGTCCGGAAGATAGCTTCATCTACCCAAGGGTGTTTTCATTATAAACAAAAAATATTTTCGCGTATTTGATGGGTAGTTGAAGCTATCGTCCGGACGAGAATGTCGAATTAAAAACTCTACATACACGTCCGGACGATAGCTTCAACTCCCCATGTGTTGTTTTATTTTTAAGGAGCCGTGGTTGGGCGTTACACAGTAATCAAATGAAGGTGGCTCGTGCGCAGGCCCATTTGCGCGCCTGCGCTTTTCGCGAACATCTCGTCCCTCGACAGCTTTCTCGTGCACCTGTCGGACGCTCGCCTACCTCCCCTCCGCTGTACGTGCAAGCTATGCCTCCCAAAAGGCGCGCCTCGACGAGGCTACAAGATTCCGCTGCCGCCAACGGCACGAGCAGGAAACGCGCGGCTACCGAGAAGACGGCTCCTCGCCGATCTCCCAAAGACAAGAAGAAGAACAGCCCTACTTCTGCATCGACCCGCAAAACGTCGCTTGTTGACCTCCCCGATGAGTTGCTCTTGATGGTTTTCCAGCATTTTCGCCTGGCGGGTTTCCTCTATGGCCCTCTTGAAGAACAGGTCTTTTGGTACGAGGACAGGCTAGTCCTGTTCCAACAGCGCTGCGATGTTTTGCGAAATATCTGCCATTCCTGCAAGAGTCTGTGTCGCGTTGCCCAGCCGTTGTTGTACGAGGTCATCAATTGCTTGAACCACCCCTTCCGGCGATTCGACTTCCTACGTACCCTGATCCGCCGGAAGGACCTCGCCGCAGCTGTGAAGGAGGTCCACCTCAGACACGAGTTTGAAGACCCGAAGAAGAAAATGGCCGCACAGTATCCGGAAATCTTAGAGGCTGCAGCCGACGTCGAGATCGAGATGAGCCGGTCATTCGTCGGAGCATTACGCACAGGTCGATGCGAGGCGCAGATCGCCCTGGCCCTGAGTCTGATGCCGAATCTAAGCTACTTGAACGTCTGTCTGGACGAGAGGTTTGTCGAGGACTACAACTGGATGTTTCGGTTGCTGCGCCAGAGCTCCTTCAACATGTTGCAGCACGGGCCTGTTGGTCCCTTCGCAAACATCAAGACACTCGAGACGAGCTACGGTGGCATGGATTATGGATACAACCCCGTCTTCATATCCGACTTCGTTACCCTGCCAAATCTCCGCGAGATCATGGTCAGATCGGCCTGGTCCGGCGAGAGCGCATGCGGCATCAACTGGCACCCCAAAGAGAACAGCTCCAACATCACGACCATCAACCTCGACGCCTCATCCGTCACTAATGAATTCATTCACAAGCTGCTCATCGCCTGCAAGGCGCCCAAGACCTTCATATACAGCTGGGGCGGTCCGCCGCCCGTCGACTCCATGCACGAGTTCCCAGACTTTATGCGCGCGCTGCGCGTCCGGAAAGATACGCTCGAAACGATTCGCCTGGACGTCGTGCTCAAGGCCAACTACTTCGAGTCGCTCGCTATCGATAACGAGTACCTGCCGCCCATCGGCTCCTTCAAGGACTTTTCTCGCCTTACCGAGCTCGAGGTTCCGGGCCACCTGTTGCTCGGCTCGCCGCTGCTCGATTGGCAAAACTTCGACGGCCAGCATTGGCCCTCCTTCATCACCGATCTCGACTATACCACTCTCACCGACGTCTTTCCCTCTAGCTTGGAACGTTTGACGATCGATTGCATGGGCTTGGAGGAAGATGTCACGTTCCTCCTTCCTTTTCTGGATGAGTTCACCCAGCATTGTGCGGAGAGGCTGCCAAATCTCAAGTTCGTAAAATTGGTCGTTGTCGATGAAGACGATTTTCCTTTGTTACAAAAGGTGAAGAGGGCTTTGCAAGCGCATGGCATTGAGGTGTTAGTGAAGGATTTCATTGACGAGGAGGGCTGGGAGGACGATATGGAGGTGCGGTACGGTGCTGACGGAAGGAAGAAGATCACGTCGAGGCTAATTGGGGATATTTTGCACACTTGGCCGCACGCGGCAGCACAAACCGACTGATATGAAGCTATCGTCCGGACATATATGTCGAATTTTTAATTAGACACTCTCGTCTGGGCAATAGCTTCACCTACCCACAAACGTTGCTTTTCAAGAAAAGAATGAAAGAGAAGAAGAAGAAGAGGAAAAGAAAAGGTTTGGCTAGTGGCACATGGGGCTGTAATACTCTTCACGCTGGCCTTTGGCTGCAGTGCCCCTCTGTATTTGACGCTGTTTCTCTATGTAAAACTCGGTTTTGAGCCACTCGAAAACCTTTATACCATCGGAAGCCCTTCGTGCTTCGCTTGATTCCATCCGACTATTTCGAATTCGACCCCCAAATCATGTGTCAACTCAACAAGCCGTTCGAGATCCTCCAGGAAAGTCTGCTTAGTGTGATACTCCCCCATCATAAGAAGCTCCAAACGACGGAAACTCGGCAGGTCAGCAACGTGACGGGCGAGCGCAAGTAGGAACTGCGTCTTATGGGCGGCCGAAGATTCGGTGCATACTGACACGTCGCATTGAATAACCAAGCTCTCCAGAGAGGCTGGGAGGATGTCGACCAATTCGGAATAGTCGGGCGGGGGAACTGGAAGAGGAGCATCCGTGCCGAAGTCGTCGTCCCACGTGTCCAGCATTCCCGAAACAACTGCTTCGGTGATTTCAAGACGCCTCAGCCGAGTGAATGCTTTGAAGGAGCCGAACCGCGGCACAATGAAGCTTCGCCGGGCCATCTCCCTGAAGACTCCGCATCCGTCCGACACCAGTATCGAGACATGTTCCAGAGTATCGTCCCGCGTGCTGAGCACCCTGTGAAATTCCTGTGTTTCGGCATACGAAGTAGCTACTGCTGGGAAACTTCCGTAGGTAAAACGGAATGCCTTTAGTTGAGTGAAGGCCTTCAACGCGGATTCAATAAATGCATTACCCGGGCAGGACTTCCAAAACGCGAGTGTTTCGATGCGGCTGTTGGCCTGCAGGGAGAGATCGCGGTCGCCGTCCCTTTCCCCGAACCACGTGCCAGACATCTCTATGGCTTTCAGCGAAGGCAACCCCACGAAGTCCTGGATGAAGAGAGGGTTGAAGCCAGACGCATTCTCATTCCCATACCTTGGCCTGAGATGGCGCAACGACGAGAGCGGACCAGATCCCTTCTCTGCCGTCCGCCTAGCCATGCACAAAAACCATTTCCAGGTGTGAAACCACGTCTCATCAACCTCAAACTCCAAGGTCTCGAGGCTCGGGAGTTGGCTAAACAGCAGGGCGACATCGGCGCTGTTGAAGTTTTGCGTCAGGTCCCTCTGGAAAGAGGCGCATTCGCGCTCGTCGCCAATGTCCAGGGTTTTGGCCGCTTCGTGGATCTCCGAGTACTCGTCCTCCAATGGGATGCCCGAGAAATTGAGGGTGTCCTGCCAGTCGAAATACGCAAAGCGGGCTTCCTTTACGAGGGCGGCCAGGTCTGGGCGTCTGACAGCGGTTTGGATGAATTGCCTTCGGCGAGCGGCAACGGCCCCGTCAACCAGGACATTGTACAGCACATGGTTGGCGACGCGATGGAGCCGGCGGGAGACAAGACACACATTGTGCAGAGTGCGCACACGAGACTGAATCTCACCGTTGCCTTGCCAAGTCTTGAAGTCGAAGTCCCAGCGGTTGCGGATTGAGACGTAATCGAGAATTTCAAGCAGGAGCTCGTCAGCAAGGCCTTCCAGACTCATCCTTTCCCGGCGTGACGCGGCAGCCGTCGGCTCCGAATATGCAATGTCCGTCCTCGCGCTAAGCGCTGGCGTTTGAGAAAGCGTCGAAGGTGATGAGGATGTTGCGGTGACCAGACGGGGGATTTCCCCATATTTAAATCGAATTCCTGCTGCCTGTCGCGGTTATCGTGGCTTCGCACTGCACAGACCCGATGCTGATGGTATAGTGCTTACCTAGAAGGATCGCCCACTAGAGAAATCAGAGATGAAAACCAAGCGACTGACCGCCTATAGCTGCACATACTTTTGTTAGTCGAAACGCCGCGCATCTTTACCCTCTCGGAGGCTCTGCATGGCCCCCAATGCGCTATCCCCGCGCCAATCCTTCCCGGCGACGGCTACGCTACTCCGCGCTACCAACCGGAACATATGGACGGCCAAGACCATCTAACAGCTTTCCCCCTCACTACGTGCAGCTGACGTGCATTCATCCGCGCTTGCTATAAAGTGACATCGCCATGCCGTCCCAGGAATCCCCCGCAGTCCGCAGGAAAAGCCGGCGAGGTCTCATCAATAATCATGACGATACCTGACAATCCCACTTCTCATGCGCAAACGCCCTCATCATCACCATCACCACCATCCACTCACCTCTGCCTCCTCCGCATCCCCGAACTCGCCGAGCTCATCTTCCAGCACCTGCCTCCCCGTGACCTCCTCCTCGCGCAGCGCGTCTGCCGCACCTTCTACGCCACCATCCACGCCTCGCCCACCCTCCAGCAATGCCTCTTCTTCGCCCCCAAGAAGCGTCGCTACCCCCGCCATCCCTCGCGCCAGAGGAAGAACGACGATGACGAGGACCAGGAGCCAGACGACGAAGCGTGGGAGACCAACCCGCTCCTCGCCGCCGCCTTCCCGCCGTGGTTCCATCTGCGCTACGTGCGCTCGCGGTGGGACTGGCCGCAGGCGGCGTCGTTCGCCAACGAGCTGCCGTGGGCGGGCGACGCCGACCGCGTGCGCGCCTTCATGCGGCCCGAGGCGAGTTGGCGCCGCATGCTGGTCACACAGCCGCCGCTGCGCGACGTGCAGCTGCTCGTCAAGTGCGATCACGTGCGGAACTTGGTTAGCGATGACTATGTGAGGTTTGTTGGGGGGAGGAGGGGGAAGGGACGGTGGGGCGGGGGTGGTGGTGGTGGTGGTGGGGAGGAGGGGGATGAGGGCGATGGCGCGTTCGGCGAGATGTTGGACGATGCGCCGGGCGTGACGATGGGGTTTTTGTACGACATCACGCAGGATTTTGTGCTGAGGAAGCACGTCGTCAGCAATTTCTTCGTCCAGTGGCGGCCTTTCCTGCCGCCGGATACGGGCGGGTATGTGTCGGAGGAGGAGGACGAGGATGAGGGGTTTATCGATCAGCCGGACGATGTGTGCGGCTTCGGGACGCCAAGTTGGTGAGTAGGCTGCTGGTCTGGGTTGAGACGATTCGTGCGAGTGCTCATCGGTCACTAGGAGACGAAGGGATGAAGAACCTCGCGATATGCTTTCGATACACCTGAGCTATACGGCTCAGCGTAACGCAACTTTCCTTCCCACCCGGCTTCCGCAACTGAAGAGCAAGGGATACAAGGAGATTAGCACCTACCGGAAGCTCTTGGACACATCTGCTCACTTCATCGCCTCGGAAGGTTCCAGAGCAGATCAGCCCACGGACTTTTACGAAACCTGCGAGTTCCTGCACAAGCAGCACGGCGATACAATGCTGACCTGGGATATGGCTTGCATTGAGGGCTCCAAATTCAGCCAGTTCCCCTGGACGTACAACGCTCAAATCAACTACCGCGGAGAGACCTGGAAGTAAATTGCCGCAGGTGCTCGTTGAAGTGACTCACTACCGGAGAGTCCCAACAGCGGTACGTACACCATCACAACTTTTTTCTCGGTACCAGCAGATGCGCCGCACACACTCCTCGCAGAAGGACTTGGTAAAAGCAAAAGGCAAAGGCAAGCAGCACAGAAAGGATAAAAAGAAAGCACACTCGCGGCATTGGTGATGATGATAGGGCAAAAAATAAAAGAGCAAAACTACAGGCTCCCCCGGTGGGGAGCCCGCAGAAACCCCTCTCGACCCGACCGTAGGGCTTCTTAGAGGTGATTTTTTGCGATAGGCGGTGCGCAGCGACAGACAGGAGTTGAACTCGGAGGACACCAAGCATGCGGGCTTGGGATCCACCGGTGCTACCACTGGACTATGCCAGTGCTAGCACCGGCGGATGGAAGAGAAGTTGCAGAATTCAATTATATAGTAGGGACTCCTAGAAGTAAAGGAACCCGCTCTCCAGCGCGTGTTGAACGCCCTTCTTATCTCTAAGCTTTTCCCATTTCCTTCTCTTTTAACGCCGTTGAAGAGCCATATACATACCCAAACACTACTCAAAATCTCCAAATGGCATCCGACATCTTGACCGTCTCAACCATCTGCGGCACATCATGCACTCGAACAATATCCGCACCTCCCTGCACCGCCGCCGCCACCGTCACGGCCGTCCCCATGACCCTCTCTCTCGGCTCCTTCACCTCCGTAATCTTCCCCACGAACCCCTTCCGACTGCTGCCGACCAGCCACGGCAGGCCCCTGAACGCCGGCACGTCCCGCAGCTCGCCCAACCGCCGCAGCAGCTCGAGGTTCTGCTCCTGCGTCTTCGCGAAGCCGATGCCGGGGTCGAGGATGATGCGCCAGCGGCGGATGCCGGCCGCCTCGGCGACGCGCACACGGGCGGCCAGCTCTTCAGACACACCGTGCAGCACGCCGTGCGGGTACTGCGTCAGCTTGGTCATGGTGTCGGGCGTGCCGCGCATGTGCATGAGGCAGACGGAGCAGCCGAGGCGGGCGACGGTCGGCAGCAGGTCCGGGTCCAGCAGGCCGGCCGAGACGTCGTTGATGATGTGCGCGCCGGCGGCGATGGCGGCCGCCGCGACGCTCGCGCGGTACGTGTCGATGCTGATGGCGACGCCGGCGGCTTCCGGGAGAGAGCGCAGCAGCTGGATGGTCGGTAGGATGCGCGCGAGCTCCTCGGCGGGCGAGACTTGCGGGGCGTTGGGCCGCGTGGACTGGCCGCCGATGTCGATGATGGTGGCGCCGGCGGCGATGTGCGAGAGGATCGTCTGCTTGACGGCGGCGAGGTGGGCGGGCGAGTTGGGCTCCGGTGCGAGGTTGACGCCGCCGTCGGAGAAGGAGTCGGGCGTTAGGTTGAGGATGGACATGACGTGGGTGCTCCGGTCGCTTTGGAGGGCTCTGATGGGGGCCATGGTCGGTGTCAGGGGCGTCATGGTGGAGAGAGGAGGGTCGGACGGGGGGAGGTGGGCGAGGTGCTCTTGCAGAGGCTCTGATCCGGCGTTTGGTGGGATGGCATCGGGTATCAGTTCACAGAGAGGCCGCAGGACAAACTCACGCTCCAGCATGAGCTTGTGGGGAACGGACAGCCTTTCTGTCTCGATGACCTCGTTCTCGTAGAGCAGGATGTCCAGGTCGATATTGCGAGGTCCCTTTTCAATGACCTTCACCCGGCCGAGCTCGTTCTCAATGCTTTGCAGCCTGTCGAGCAGCTGCATGGGGTTGAGCGAAGTCTCGATCTGTGATGCATTAGTATCTGGTTTCAAATGTAGAATCACAAAGCAGGTCCCGTCACTTCACGTGTGGCATGCAAGTTGAAGTTGTACAGCAACACGGCAGAACAGGAAGTTGGCACTAACCTCGCACGCTCCATTCACAAAGCTTCCCTGGTCCTCTACATACATGGGCTTCGTCTCCCACAAGCTGCTCGTGCGCAGAATTCGGATATCACCTTTACTTTCCATAGCATTGCAGGCTTGCTCGATCATGGCTATCCGGTCACCTAGGTTACTTCCAAGAGCAACGAAAGCACGGTGACCGAGAGGACCATGGCGCAGCTTCTCAGCATTGGCCGAGTAGCTGCGCCAGCCAAGGCGACTTTCCAAAAGGGGCATCTGATAAAGCCGCGCAATTCGTGCCGGTGCTTTAGGGGTCAGTGCTGCGGGAGAACTGGCGGGGGACCTGTAGAGGTGGACAGAGCTACTCCATGCCGATGCAGGACGTTGTTGACGCGCCAGAACACGAGCAAGGGAGGGAGAGCGGCGAGTCGGCGCGAAAGGCCGCAGAGCTTTGTGCATGATTAAAGCATAAAGGGCATCGGTGGCAAGAGCGGCCACGAAAAAAAAAAATCGCCGGCTGAGTAAGGCAAATCTGGGGAAATGGCCTTGGCGTGAGATGTGGCGCCAGGTGGGGAGCGGTGGGTCCTCGGTCCAGAGACGGTGCCAGGAGCTGCCCGCCCTTTGAACGCACCACCCCCAGCTTAAGCCGAGGCACGAAGTCCGCATATGGCTACCACACCTTGCTACGGCCGAGGCGGCACCACCGCCATAAACCTCCTCCATTCCCGCTACCTCCGCACTCCATACGTTCCTCCCTGAGCTCCCAGGCCTCTCCGTCCACGCTTCTCGCAGCCTCTACAGTCCTTATCCTCCGTCAACATGGCTTCTCCACGTACGTCTGCTTCCCCAGCGGCCTTTCACATGCCGCGCTGTTCTGCCCGCCGACTGCAAGACTGACAACCCCTTGTCCGCAACAACAGAGCAGCTTCGCACCACCACGACTGATCTGCTCAAGATCAACCACCCGGTCCTCCTGGCCGGCATGAACGTCGCCGCCGGCCCCAAGCTCGCCGCCGCTGTTACCAATGCCGGCGGTCTCGGTGTCATCGGCGGCGTTGGATATACCCCGGACATGCTGCGGGAGCAGATTGCGGAGCTCAAGGGCTTCCTGAAGGACAAGAACGCGCCGTTCGGTGTCGACCTGCTGCTGCCGCAGGTCGGAGGCAGCGCGCGCAAGACCAAGTGAGCATCCCCCCCTCACATCCCCGTAGCCGGGGAAGCCGCCGCGATTACTATACAGCATCAGCTGACACCTCGGCTTTGCACTACAGCTACGACTACACCAAGGGTAAGCTCGATGAGCTCATCAGTATCATCATCGACAGCGGCGCCAAGCTGTTCGTCTCGGCCATCGGTGTCCCGCCCAAGCATGTCGTCGAGCGCCTGCACAAGGCCGGTATTCTCTACATGAACATGATCGGCCACCCCAAGCATGTCCAGAAGTGCCTGGACCTCGGCGTCGACCTCATCTGCGCCCAGGGCGGCGAGGGCGGTGGTCACACGGGCGATGTGCCGACCACGGTCCTGATCCCCGCCGTCGCCAAGCTGTGCGAGGGCAAGACGTCCCCCATGACGGGCGCCCCCGTCCAGGTGATTGCGGCCGGTGGTATCTACAACGGACAGACGGTGGCAGCGGCGCTGATGCTGGGCGCCTCGGCTGTGTGGGTTGGAACGCGCTTCATTCTTGCCGACGAGGCCGGCGCCCCCAAGGCTCACCAGGAGGCCGTCCGCACCTCCAGCTACGACGACAACGTCCGCACCATCATCTTTACCGGCCGTCCCCTCCGCGTGAGGAGAAATCCTTACATCGAGAACTGGGAGACCAACCGCCAGGCTGAGATCAAGGAGCTCACCGCCAAGGGTATTATCCCGGTCGAGCACGATCTTGAGAAGATGGGTGATGACATCGATGATGACACCATGGACAACGCCAGACCTTTCCTCATGGGCAAGGCCGCTGCCGTGATTAACGAGAAGAAGAGCGCCAAGGCCATTGTTGATGAGCTGGTCGGCGACGCCGTCGCGTGGATAAACAAGGGAAGTGCTTCTATTGTGAGCAAGCCCAAGCTTTGATGATTTAGCGTCGAGATCTTTTGTGTATACTATACAGCTATATGAAATGACCAACCATATTGAGCCTTGTCTTTCACCGATTGCTCGCTTAGGGCATAACTTTGCCGCGTTCTGGCTAGGCGTCCCCGACTTTGGCCCCCAAATAGAGAGCTGAAACATGATACAGTCCCCTCTTGCAGCCGATGGCTAGCGTGAATTTGCTTTTTGCTCATGCCATGGGTAGTTGAAGCTATCGTCCGGACGAGAATGTCGAATTTTTAATTCTACATGCACATCCGGACGATAGCTTCAGCTACCCACATATGTTGTTTTTCTAAGGCAGAGCTGGGGAGCCCCTGCTATCGGCTGCGAGAGGGGGCTGTAGAGTGCCGGAGAATTCGCAGATTCGTCCGGGGTTCCCCGGCCTTAACTGACTCGACTATTTTTTGCTGCGGTCTCGCTGCTCACAGACCGCAGCTCTATCATGCATTCGGAAGGTGGAGGCCGGTCATGTCGATGTTTTCAAGTCCGCGTCGCCACGTCACGTTTTTCCTTTCAAGCCGAAATCCCAATGCACCTTGCGCAAGCTGCCTCTTTCCCTACGGTCTATGTTTGTGGATGTGTTCAGCCGCACTTCCAGGGGCTTATCTGCAGTGTAGGTAAAGGTTTAGGATCGACACCAGTAGTCGTTCTTACGTGATGTCCGTGCATAAGGTACCATGAGGCTAGGCAAGAGTAGCGTGGCGCCACAGCGGGCTCTTATACGAGAGCGTGATGGCTTCTTCCTATTAGAATTAGGCTGCTGTTCCAGGGTTTTTATATTTCGGCCTGGTCCCTCCACTTTTCCCCTGTCGTTCATGCGTTAGCATCTTCACACTCGTTTGACTGCATGCATTTCGTAGGAGCGATGGCAAACAAGAGGATAAGATCGTTACTCGCATTAGCGGCGGCGCCTGTGTCTGTTTATTCTTTAGGTGAGTATGGATATCAAAAGATTTATGGATCTGCGAGACTAATCAGCGGCAGACGTCCTATCACCTCCAACAAATTCATCAGAACCCGCAGTGTCAAGCCTATCCTCAGACATCTCCACAAGCATCACATCTCCAGACCTACCTCCTCCAACCACAAGCCAGCCATCCACGCCATCAGACGACATCCCATCCCCCACCGAAACGCCCACGATAACACTACCCCCCTCCCTCGCCAGCGCCACGACCTGCCTCTCCTCCTGGTCCTCCTGGTCGTCCGCCGTCACCGCCTACACGGGGCCCTACTCGTCCGGCACCTACTCGCTCATCACGCCCGCCGTCACCCTCACGGGGCACCTGTACTACACCACTCCGGCGCCCGCGACGTACAAACCGCCCGAATGCACCTTCGCCGACCCGGACATCTGCGCCGCCCTCGCTTCTGGAGTCCAAATCATCGGCTCCGCGCCGACCACGGTCGTCTTGCCGGCCACCACGGATGTGCTGGAAGGAGATGTGCCGGCCGAGGTGCTGCTGCCGTCGCCGGCGTGCAGCGTGGGGCAGGCGGCGTGCAGCGCGCTGGCGAGCGCGGGGGTCGTGGATGGGTTTTGGGACGGGTGGGTGGTTGATTGGCGGGATTGCGTGATGGAGCCGCCGGGGATTGGGCCGGTGGCGTTGACGACGACGGATTTTTTGGTGGCGCCGCCGACGGAGGTGGTGGTGGGGACGACGAGGACGACGGGGAAGACGACGACTGGTGGTGGTGGGAGGAGTGGTAGTAGTAGTCCGCGTCCTACCAGTACGAAGGCGGAGGGGACGGGTGGGTACCTCGTCTCGGAGACGGAGCTGCTTCCTGGGACGGCTGCAACAGGCAAGCCTGAGGACGGTAAGGGTGGTGGTGTTGTTGCTGCCTCGCAGGTTGTGGCTGCTACCAATGCCGCTCAAGGCCCTCACACCATCGACCTCGTCATCTCCCCCGCCCCGAACAACAACGGCGCCGCCGCTCCGCCGTCATCGACCCGTCTCACGCTCCCTCCCATCGCCGTCGCCGCCACGCGAACCGATCCCATCCCAGTCGCCACCCTCGCCGGCCAGACGATCGTGTACGACCCAGCCCAAGCCCCGTCCGCCGTGTACGTCGGCGACTTCCCCATCCGCGAGGGCGGCCCGGCCGTCAATGTAGGCGGCACGCCGGTCAGGCTGCTACCGGGCGGACTGCTTCTCGTTGGTGGTGGTGGTGGAGGTAGCAAGTCAGGTTCGCCGACAACAACGATCACCCTACCCGCAGCGGCTGCGACCACGGACGTCCCCATCGCCACGATCGCTGGAGTGCCTGCTTACGCTGACCCTGCGAAACCGGGTGCTGTGGTCGTGGGCGGGAATGCGCTAGCGCCGGGCGCGAGCGTCGTGCTAGATGATGGTAAGACGGTCTGGCTCGGCGGGGCGACGGGGGATTTGCAGCTAGAGCAGGTGGCGGGGACGAAGGGCGCAGGGGGCGGTGCTGGCGTGACTGGTTCGTCGGTGCTTGGAGCGGCGGTAACAGCGGGAGGGGGGACGACGACCAGAAGTAGTAGACAGAGTGGTTCTGTAACAGCGGCGAGCGGGAGAAATGGGACAGTAACGACTTCAAGGACAACGACAAGCGGTGATGGGTTGGAGGGGTATACTGCTGTGCCGAGCATTCCAGCGTCGACGGTGGACGTGGATTCGAGCGGGATAAGAGTGTGGACGGAAAAGGTTGGGGCTTTGTTTGCAGGACTTATGGTGGCTGGCAGGATGCTTGTGTGAGAGGATGATATTTCGTTTGGGATTGTTTGGCTCTTTACGCTCTTATACCCCTCAAGATTTGTATAGTTCTTCATCTATTGTACCTCCCAATATCTAGTGAGTATGCTTCATATGGCAAGAATACGCTCTTGAATATGGTGCCTAATGATCCAGACTAATCGTATTACCCTTGAGAGAATCGAAGAGAACAGAAATGAAAAGGCTGGTTCGAATAGCAGAGCCTAGAAAAACAACATTTGTGGGTTTGTGAAGCTATCATCCGGATGCAAATGTATATTTTTTAATTCGACATTTGCGTCCGGATGACAGATTCAACGACCCATGACATGTGCGAAATATTGAAATGGAACTTGTTGGCTATCTTGAACGGCACCGTGCTTAAAATCTCGATTCGTAATGATCTCTAATTTTCAAAAAACTTTAGTAGGTGCAGTTCAAGAGATACGATGGAGGTTTGTTTAAGCGAACATGGTGTGGCTGGGCCACCATGTTGCAAGTGCGGCTTTGCGATCAAAACGCCCCAGTTCCACAGAGCAAAACATCACCATTGATTTCTTCAGACGCGAATCATCCAAATGTTGTGACCAGTTGATTATTTTTGATAGGTCGATTAACTACTAAATTATACATTGACGTCTATAATTCGTGTGGATCTACCAGACCCTTCATCATTACCCGCGAAGATTCCATCAAGCTGTCGAAACCGCGAAGATCACTCTTTACTTCCTGGAAGAGAACTCGGGAGCAGTGGTGGTGCCGTTGGGCAGAGTGTGAGACTCGGAGAGAACGGGGACGTAGAAGGGGTCGGCGGTGGCCTCGGAGCCAGCAGTGCTGAAGCCCCACTTGATCTCGAAGGGAGCGCTGCCGTTCAGGTGGACGATGGAGCCGATCTGGTACATGTCCTGAGAGAGGGAAAGGTCTGGTTTCAAAAAGTCAGAATCAATTGCAGAAAGTGGTAGATAGAGCGGATGATGACTTACTGTTCCAGTCCTGGTTGAGGCTGAAGTGGAAGTTGCCGCTGGGAGTGTTGTTGGACTCGCAGGCGTACCAGTTGCCCTCGCCGCCGACGGAGTAACCGTTGGCGTTGCAGTGGACGGGGCCGGAGTTGCCCTTGTCCCAGAAGATGAGGAAGTCGATGCTCGAGCTGGACGGGTGGCTGCTGGCGGTGAAGTTGGTGACCTCCCACTCGCCCCAGGCCTGGGTGATGTTGTAGCGCTTAGCGAAGGTAGGGACCATGCCGGCCGAGACGGTGGTGGCCAGGGCGGCGGCGGCAGCGAAGAAGGTAGAGGCACGCATTTTGGTTTGTGAGGAGGAAGATTGAGCGAATGGCAGAGATAGAGAATGGATCGACTGCGGATTAAGATCAACGGCTGTGGCTTGAGGATGGCGTTCTGGAGCCGCAAACTTTGTAGTTATATATCTATCGTTGTGGCAACGGGAATACGAGATAGGAGTCGTTCTTTGGCCAGTGCGCCGCTTAAATGACGTTTTAAGGCTACACCGTTGGGCTGAGATCGCCGCCTCACATCGCGCCGGACGCTCCGCGCCCTCGGCTCCGATTTGACCGCCACTCTTTTTTTAAAATACTCCGACGGCGACTCCAGGCGTTGAGCAGGATACTCCTCGGAGAAGCAGCTAGCTTGCCGACATCGCTGGGCACATGGCATTGCTCAGCCACAGGCTCAGCCACAGAGGCGTGCTCTACGGAGTGTGAAGGCCAATGGCAAGTTTTGAGATGTTTTGGCGACGGAGAAACAGTTTGTGCTTAGCTGGCACACCATTTCTTCCCCACCATTCTCGAAGCAAGCCATCGCACCACATCGTGGGGCACCGAATCGTGTCGAACACGTCGTTCCCCACATTCCTCGCTCGATTCCAGCCCGCCTTAGCCCCTGAAGCCATTTGCTGCAATGGAAAAGGAGCAGCCATGTTGAGGGAGTTTACAGGGATTCTCCAGTAGCTCTTCCAGCATTGCATGCGCTGTTGATATTGCAGCCGATGCAGTCTCGAGTCGAGGTGAATGGCTCGGAAATCAGACGGACCTGTTGTAGATGAATGCCGGCCTAAGAGCAAATGGCTTTGCGGATGCGGGATGCCTAACAATTATTCCCCCGAGAACTTCCCAGACTTCACATAGTACTCGGCCGCATCATGTAAAGCATGATGCCGAATAGTACTGGTAGAACGCAATTGAGAGTGTCGTGGACCTCCTTGACCGCATACTGGAACAGTGCAGAAGACCCGTCATTGCCCATTGGGGCCATTATTTGCATTTACTATTGCATGACATTGCGTTGTTCGCACACATACACAGCCATCAAGGAGAAACATGTGCTGTGGCTGTGGACCATGCGCGGATGCGCCGCGTCCCGATTCCGTTCACGATGCATGCGCGATCGTTTCCGATTTCGGCATTGGGCCCGATGAAGCACAGCACTGCCACAGCAAGCGCGGAAACAGAGGCATGTCCAAGCCGCAGACCAAACCCATCGAGGAGCCAGTTTTGTCACCAAGCCGCATGTTTGTTTCCTTCCCACGGAATGCCTTCTGTGGAGGACTGTATTTCCAACAAGTATGTGCGCGATTGAGTGAGAGAGCGCACGCAAGCTCGAAATCTAGGGCGATTGGAGAACGCTGGCAGCGGTCGGCGAAGAGCGGAGGCGGCGGCGGCGGTGGCAGGCGATGCCACAAAAGTGCTGTGGGCTCACTGGAATGAAGGTGAAGTGAGGTCGCGACGTAGCTTGTCATCAAGCACGCCGACGGTGATGGCGGGCATCACTTGCGACGCTGAGGCTGGGGACGAGCATTCCGCTGAGATGCGCTACCGGATGCTATATGGCGTTGGGCAGAGACTTTCGCAGGCGGAAGGCGCTGGAAAGAATATGAGGGCGTGATGGAGTAGTGAGGCGCAAGATGGAGGTGACGCGGATGGAGGCGTGGATGGCGGAAAGAGTCAGGTGGCGGTGACGGACGGCGAAAGGTCGCAGACAAAGCTCAGGCGAAGGCATGGCAGATGCGCTGGGGTGCGTCAAGAATTTCAGCGCAGTGAGTCGGCAAGTAAGGCAAGTGGGGCGGAGACCAAAGGCTGGGGTAGCGGCAGATCACGACTTCACTTCATGAGCAGAGCAAAAACACCAAAGCCTAAGACTCGAGCACTACAAAAAAAAGCCTACGATTGTATGTAGGGTGGCGTCAGGCCTCGATCCTCTTTGACACTTGGGAAACCGTGTCAACGAGTGTCGGACAAACTTGAAGCTTCCCACCCAGTTAATGTATCGCGTCCCTTCCGCATGGGAGTGAGGACAGCGACATCCGCTCCCAGGTTCGTAAGACTCGCACGACAGTCAGACACGGTAGAGAAGTACTGACGGATCGTGAAAGTGCGGCCCCTGCCATGCCTTCCGTATGGTGTCGTTAGATACAGCTCAACACCCCTCCCACCGCGATGGCCAACGGCTTTCGGAGTCCAGGGAAAATGTCTGCTCCCAGAGGCCCAGGGGAGGATAAACGACAACATCCCAAACCAAGCCCGCAACTGGCGTCGAGAGTACCGCTGGTTCCATAGGGTTTAGAAGGGACCCCGAGGGTGCCAGACCGGTTTCTCGAGGCAGAGCAGACCCGATGCCCTCGCAGATTTTGCATACCGGAGGGCGGGAGGATAAGGCCGGTGATAAGGGAGGTCACCTAGTGATGGCCAGATCCAAAGCCGAGCCGAAGCTCCGATGACTCGTACTTGCGAGCACAATACTCTGTCAGAAATGGCGCCTCAGCAGCCAAAGCCAGTCGAGCAGCGTTTTCGATTCCATCAAGGTTTCCAGTGAAAGGGGTGCAGGCCTTCTCCTCGACCAAGGGGTGAGGCTCTGGCGACGGATTGCAGTAGTATGAAGAAAAAAAGAAGAAAAGAAGAGGAGGAGGGCGAGGAGGATGGGTTTATATAGGCGAGCCTGTTGGCGAAAGCTCTGGCTGCAGCTGATGGCCGTCGAGGCAGCAACGGCGGACCCACCTGGCATTCACATGCCCTGCTTCATTTGGAAGGCACGATGGGTGAGTGAGGCAGCGCACGTTCACTTTTCAACCACTCACCCGGACCGTGCACACTATCACCATCACATGCAGCCAGCAGCTCGGCGGATGACGCAACCGCCGCGAGCCTGCTCGTCGAACATGGAAGGAGGTCGACCGGAGGACGGCATCCGGCGCTTCTCCTCAGGGCCAACGAGAAAGACACAGGCGCCTGAAGCACTTCCTCGATACCTGGCTTTCAAGATAGGCAGGCGCTCAGGCTCAATTGGCAGAGCCACAGCCCTGGCCGTTGGCAAGCGTGGCCGGGCTGCGCTGAGTCGCGTCTCTCGCCCGGTCACTTCTCAGTACTGACCGGACCCCAGCTCCCCTTCACAGACCAAGCCTAATGCGCAAAGATATCACTGATGAAGAAGCCCCAGCGCCATCCCGATTCCTAGATCTATAGCCCCCGCTACCAATGCAATCGCGAAGGCCCTCCATCCTGGCGCAACGACCTGCCTTTCCATCACTGTGGCCGAAGCCCTCCCCCACCAACACCATGCCCCATTGCTCACTCTCGTGGCTCTGAACAATTTCGCTTAACATGGACCCGGCCATGCGCCCAGCCTCGGATGATGTGTCAGTCATGCAGAGCATAATCGTGGAAGTGCTTTCATCTGGCTCGTCGCGGACTCGGCGGCTGCGACACGTCCATAACACTTTGAGACTGTGCTGAAGTCTTGGGTGGACGCTGTCCCCTCTAAGCGGGCGCCTTGAAACCGCGCTATGAGCTTTCAGGTCATGCCGCATAGTCCAGTGAGGCAGGGCAGCAGCTAACAAAGGGTCTTCCGAGGAGACTGAGGCGGAAGTACTTCACGGCGTTGCTCAAGAACACTATTCGTTGTTCGAGCGCGGAACAACACATTGCCGCCAATCTGACGAGCCTTGCCGCGAAGACAAAATGGTATTCGATCCTGTGGTATGTACGTACGGCATCGCACAGCAGTCATTCCAGGATGGGCCGGTGAGGGCAAGAAGCAGGAAACCTCACCAACGGTGATGCGCCGAATGCCGATTACCCTACAGACGCATGAACTTGCAAAAAAGCCGACAGTAGACGTGATAGATGGCGCATTTCATCAAAATGTTCAAATGATTGCTTTCGAGAGCCAGACCCATATTTCCCTGTTCATAATATACTTCTCAACACAAACCGCAACGCTTTCGTCGACACATTTCGCACACACACTTCATCCGTAGACAGACCCCAGCAAAGTACAGTCAAGGGGAAGAAGCCAAGATCGACAATCCGAAAGAGATAAGCGAGCGAGAGAGAGAGAAGGCCATCTCACCCGCAAACACTCCTTCTAGCCAACCCACCCCAGAGCAATTTTGTATTTTCATCTTCCATCGACAATGCAGCGACAAAAAAGGAAAGATGACCGCTAAAAACGATAAAAGTATAACGAGCGACAGGCACCAAGGAAGCTTATCTAATGCCATTTAATTCTCTTCTTACCAGTCACCGTTGCCGTTCTCTCGGTTCAAAGCAAGTCGTTCGTGATGCGCATCAACCCAAGCGAAGGAAGAAAGAGAGAGAAACAGAAAGGAGGGGGACCCGATGAATTTGCATGTTGAAAAGGAAAAAGAAAGCCGACAAGGAAGTGAAAGAGTCCTTGAGTTTTCCCTCCAAAAAATGAAAGAGGCTACCGAACAAGAAAAAAAACACCCGCACGCTTCACCCTCAGCAACCGCACTGGTATCACACATCTTCTCCACTTCCACCACCACCACTTTGTACCTTCCCCGAACGAACCAACTCCCTCACAACCCCTTAATATCAACCAGTACCCTGTCCCTCCATCTTGCACCACGGATGTTCCAGCACTTGACCGATTGTGATGCGCTGATCGACGTCCCGGTTCAGCATAAGCCGGATAAGATCGATGCTCTCCTCGCTCATGATGTACGGCACGCGAAGATCGTGATCCATGATCTCATCTATGCTGTAGAATGGGTTCTCCTTGTACACGATCGTGTAGAGCAGGATTCCCAAAGCCCAGACGTCCTGTTCCTTGCCGCGGTAGGATTTACCTGCCAGAACTTCGGGTGCTGCGTAATCTTTTGTACAAAGTTCGAGTCAGCCAAAGATCGAATGATAGAGAATTGGGATAAGTTCTTACCAATAGTCCCAACGAACACGTCAAAAGGACCATTCTTGATATACGCCGCAGAGCCAAAGTCGATGAGCTTGATATTTCCTTCACCGTCGAGAATGACGTTCTCATCTTTGATGTCCCGGTGCACGACCTTGGCCCTCGTGTGAAGGTGATGCAAAGCCTCTGCAACCTGCACGAAGATCTTCCTACACTCGGTCTCATCCATGTTGACACGGAGCTCGATGTAATCGAACAGGTCCATCCCAGGCAGACCGTGCGGCACCATCTCGATGTAGTAGTTGACGTCATCTTCAAAGAAGTCGGCCATCTCCACAATGTTGGGGTGCTTGAAGCCATCGCGGCGGAGGTAGTCGAGAACGTGGATCTCGAGCGGAACGGTACCGAGGCGGCGATCGCGAGTCCATGTGTCGACGAGAATGCGGCGTTTGGTCACGTACTTGATGACCATCTTCTTGCTGCCATTCTTGTATCGACACAGCTTGACCTGGCCATATGCACCTTGGCCCATTTCTTCGAGCACAACAAAGTCGTCAATGGTCTTTTTCTTGGCAGGGGTGCCAGGTGTTGCAGGTTGTTGCACGATCGTTGGCTTTGTTTGCTCTTGCTTGGGAGTAGATGGCGGTTCCGCTTCTTTGATTTGCTTCGAAAGCAACGACACAGGGGGGCTTCCTCTCCGTGGTGTCGATGAGTCGGCTTCTTCGGGGTGGAGCTGGCTGACGGATTGTCCGGGCGAGGGCTGATGGGGTGGAGTGCCAGGTCGCGACATGAGGGGCGTTACAGGACCGACTCCGTGGTTCACGGCGTGAAGTTGTCTTGAGTACGTGATCCAGAGAGCGTATACGACTTCTGAAGCGGGATGATGCTCGAGAGCTTCTTCGGTTTCGTTTTCAACAATGACGCTGTCGGAAAATTTGGGCGACTTTTCACTTTTGACCACACGCATCTGCACATCAACCATTATCTCCGCACCGTCCCGGTGTCTCGCAGGGAGTCCACTGGGTCTCAGGAAAACAGCAGCTGCATCTTCTCTACCTTCTCGCATAGCGAGCAGCGCACGGGCCCGGCGGAAACTGTGTTCAGGGATAACGATGCCGTCGACTAGGCTGACTTGATCCTCGTCGGTCATGATATGGAGGATCTTGTCGAAGCTGGGGAGCAATTCAGTGATATGCAAGCCATCGGGTTTGGCCTGGCCAAATAGCGCAGAAGAAAACACCGTATTGGCGCTCGATATTTGAAGCGTGGTGGCATTCAAAACGAGAATACCTGCGATGTGAGGGAAGCTTGAAACGCGGAATGTCGACTCTCCGGATAGCTGGTGCACGGTGATGGGGATGTTGATACTGTTCTGCGTTCGGGCGGTGAATGTCTTGAGCTCGGCAATCTGGTCGAAGTCCAAAGCGCCGGTGTTGGTGCCGGGGACGCGTGGTATCTCGGGAATCAGTCTTGCCAGGTCCATACCTCTGCGAACACGCTCGGTTCCCCAGATGGCTTCTATCGCGCCCTGCCCCTTGACTACAGATCCTATTTCGTCGACTGTCACGAACACCACGTCTTCCGCGATCTCCTCGAGAACCCAGATGAGGCCGCCGCGCTTTTCCTTGACCCACAGACTCGCGGCTCCCGTCGCACCGTTTCTTTTTTGGATGGGTACGACATCGCCGCAGAGCAGTACACCTCTGGACTTGTTGGCTTGGTGGTTCAGGCCACCCTTCACGCTCTTGCCTGTCGTAAAGGACGAACCACTCCCGTCGTCGGTCTTGGATCTCTTCTTCGGCGTTGCTCGCGACGACGGCTTGCTCAGCAGCTTGGCTGTGATTCCATTGCCCATATTAAGGTTATTGCTCGCAGGAGCGGCGGGCTTCTGGGCCGCTTGGGCTTCTAATGCCTTTCTAGAGCCAGCATCGGGGTCTCGTAGCTGGTCCTCCAACCATTTACGTCGCTCTTTCTGAACCACCTCCAAGATGCCCATCTTCCGCACTTCCGATCTCGTCACTCCGAAAACAAGACAGGCTAAGTCGTTTGCTGCGGTGATGGTCCATGGAGCCTGTGCTTCAGTGGTAAAGATAGCCTGGGCAGCCGGCGCCCAGCGGCTGCCGTGCCCATGCGGGGCATTGTGTGTGCCGGGCACGGAAGGTAAGGAGGGTGTTTGCGGAATTGGCTGTTTTGGAGAGAGGGTTTGACTTCCGCCCAGAGTAGTGGGCTCGGCGGCCAAGTAGGGTTGGGCTAAGGCGTCGTTTAATCTGCTCTGGATCCTAAGTGGTGCTGTATCGGTATATGTCCTCTTCAGCGCCAAACGGGACAGTCGCTGGTGCGGGGAAGCGCCGGGCGAGCCGGAGGCCTGAGAGGACGAGAGCACGCTCCCGTCGCTCTCCGGGGCCAGGGCCTCCTCCATGGTGGGCTTGAGGGCTGGGGAGAAGGCAGCGGCGCTCCTCGGGCTGTGAATGGGCGTGTTCTCGTCGATCGGCTCCGGACTTTCTGAACGGCCAAAGCTCTTGTCGAAAATATTTTCGCCCGACGAATCCGCGGGGCCAGTAACAGGCCCCTTCATGGCCAGGCCATGGGCCTGCAGAGCCTCCTCACCGATCAGGTTCGCGCGCGCCAGCAGGTCCATCATGCTCTGCAGCTCCTGGTCGCCGCTCAGACGGGCCTGAGCGTTGGCAATGCCCGGGTTGGTGGCGGCCCAGCCCAGCTTGTCCCGCATAAAGTCTATGGATCGCTTCAAGACATTCTGGCGGTTGTATATGAAATCCTCGGACTGGTGGGCGAAGGAGAAGGAATGGAGGGACTCGGAGGGGAAGCGGGAGAGGTCTTCGCTGAAGTTGAGGGCGGGCGAGCCGGGCCCGGAGGGCAGTGCGTGCGAGGCCGAGGGGTGACGCGTGGGCGGCAGGGACAGGTTGATCGAGGCAGAGCGCGAGGTGGCCGAGCTGGTGCTGGGACGCAGCGGCTGCTGCCGTATGCGGCGCAGGCCCGAGGCTCCCAGGCCATGCTCGTGCTCAGGAACGATGGGGGATCTGGCAGGTTGTGGTCAGCCTTCCGGGTGGCGGGATTGCGCGCGTGTCACCGACCTCGTCAGCCTGTCATAGTCCCGCGAGGTGCCCGAGTCGAACGACATGCGCGGGCGGACGGTGTTCACGGCGAGGGATGCGTTGGCGGGGCTGCTCTGGGACAGGAGGTTGCTGGTGCTCTTGTTCTTGGGCAGCTTGAGGTCGCCGGCGTCGCTGGACGTCTGTAGCGGCGGTAGCTGCTCCGGGGCCGTGGTGCTTGTGGGTTTGGAGCCTGCGGAGAAGATGCACATCAGAGCTGTCCTGCGCTGGTCTGAGCTGCGGTTGGTGTGGTGATCGGATGCGCGGGCGGCGTGGCGTGGAGCCGCCCGCTCTTCTACTCGGGCAAGTCACAACGGTCACGTCCCTGAGCATCATGTCTTGCGGCCTGGCGGGCAACGGGTGACCTGCGGCGGGTGTGGCGACGCACGCGGGCGCGGCTGGTTGCGGGGGCAGGCGGACAGCAGCGACGGGCCTCGCACTCACCATTGTCATTTGGCGTGCTCATAACCATACCAGGAGAGCTGACGTGCGGCCAGCAGGCGTTGGGGGAGGAGGGCAGAGGGGGGAGCCGGCAGAGGGGCCGGCGTGGGTTGGCGTGCGCGGGCGCGGGGGTTTTGGGGCACTCTTGCTCCAGCTACACAGATCTACGAGCGAGAGCGCGGTGGCGGTCGGGTCGGCGTGGTTTTGTCGGGCTGCCAATGGGGCTAGCCGGCGGGTCTGGCTGGCTTGTGACAGATCTCAAGGCCGCATTGGCGTCCAGCGTCGCACGAGGAGCTTCTGGTGATGGCAGCCAGCTGACGCGTGGGCGAGACAGGTCGGGGATGGTCGAGTCTGGGCGCGAGAGACGTTGCGCGAGAGCGTCTTTTCATCATCGCGCATTCTCCGCGACCTCCATGCGCTCAACAAAGCTAGTCACTCGGCTGACCTTGGACCCTGAGCACGCCTGCCAAGTCAGCGCTCATCGACGCCGCCGTGTACCTCGCGCCCTGCCGCTGCGGCCTGAGGCCTGTCCCAGCCTGTCCGCGGCGCACGCGTGGCCGGGCAGCCTGCAACTCGCCGCCGCGCCCTATCGCGAAAGGCGGTCGTGGCACGGAGTCGGCGCCCCTGGTTCGCAGCAGCCGTCGTGCTACCGAGATAGTCGCCTGGTGTTGCCTGCCTCCTCCCGTCCTTCCACCCGCTTCGTGCCACCCCATCTCGACTCCCCGTGCCGCCCCGGACCACGCTCCGCCCGTCCTCTTCCGTACATCCGCTGTGCTGCGTGAAGAATCTTCACCGGTCGAGACTGCGTCAGCGTGGCCGGTTGGCCCTGCATCCGTCGCAAAGTCAAAATCTATGGTACGGTACATAGGCACGGAACATCTGCTGCAGCCTGCCTTTCCCCGACCCTGCCTAGCTCATCGAGATGCTTAGGTGCAGCATGCACCCTCATCTTCATGTGAAGCGTCCCGAAGCCTTGGCTGCTGGGAGCTACACCCTTGGTGCCACGACCATAGCCTGTCGAAATGTTGAGCACGGTTGCTGCAGTGCTACTCGACCGCCCATTCGACGATTCTTCTTAGGACCTCTGTAGTTGATGCTGAAGACCATTTCCCCTTTCCTGCTTTAGCACCCTGCTCCAATTGCGTCAACTGTCTCTGCTGCAGCGAGGCAACTACTTTCTGAAAAATGACATCCTTCATCTCGATCATCTCCATGTGCACAGCAGGTTGATGCCACGACACCCAGCCACTCAGTACCTCAGGTTGTTCTTCTGCTCCTCCCAGAAATTCCGGCATGCCCTATGCATGCTTAGCTGCTCCACCCACCACTCTCCAAAGCTATCCTCCACATCCACGTCCACCTTCCCAATCCTTTCGTTTCTCTTCAGCCCACACAGAGCACACGGTTTCACGCTCGCAATAGCCCCTTCGGATTCCTTCGCAATACGAATCGGCATCGTCTCCGCGAGCTCCGGAATGGACCCAACACTCCTCCCTCGGTCGTCCTTTCCATTGACCTGCGCCACCACTGACCGCAGTCTGCCAAGCTGATCTTTCCACGCCCTGACAACATCTGCAGCTTCACGGTCTTCTTTGGTCGACTCGGTTCGATCGATCGACTGCAGCTTCATGCCACCGGCCCCAGCTTTGCCAGCTTGCCCGATGCTCATACCTTGAGCGAGGAACGTGTCACGCTTCCAACGCAACTTTCGGCCGGCAATGATTCGAGCTGCCACGGCGCCCACCGTCAAGTAACCTCTCAGGAACTTGACGACAGCTTGATCGGCAAGGATCTTGGGGCGAACGTGCGAGGGCTGCGTGCCGAGCGGCTTGAAAAAGGACGAGTGTGCTAGAGCAAAGATGGGCGGAAATAGTGTAAGTAGGAGGGCAGGAGGGGGAACATTCGTCGGCGGGAGAGAATTCGGCGCGGGGTCGGGTATGGGTGACGGTGTGGGGATGGAGAAACCGGCGGGCTGGGGACTCGAAGAGGCAGCCGGTGCTGGCGCGGGATTCGTGGGAATCAGGTCGTCCCAATCGTCATCCCAGCCTAGAGGCTGGCCTATGGGTTTGGATGGTGGATCCATCGACGATTTAGGCGCCGATGATTTAGCTGCAGTAACTTTAGGTGCCATTTTCGTGGCAGGTTTCGGGGCGGGCGGTGACTTGGTGGCGCCAAAGGCCGGTTGCGATGTTTGTGTTTTCGCGGCGAATTTAGCTGTCGTGCTGTTCTTCCAGTCATCTTGCTTTGACGTTGGTGCCACAGAGGTGAGGGGGTCTGAGACCTCTAATTCGCCCAGGAGCGCATCTATGTTCAGCGGTTGTGCCGTAGCGGGCACAGACTTCGGTTGCGGGGGCGAGGCAGGCTTCGGTACAGGAGCCGGCGCGGGAGTGGCAATCGGAGCAGATGCTGGCTGCTGAGGAGCTGGGCTAGGAGTAGCATCTTCAAAATCACCGAAATCATCATCATCCTCAGACAGGTTCTCGGCATCGAACAGAACATTGGGATCACGTGGGGTGGCCGGCTGGCTTGCGGGTACGGGCGTCGCTGGCGGAGCTGCAAATTTCGGCTGGGCAGCCGTGCTCTGTGGGCGCGATGGGACGCCAAAAGCGCTGAAGTCGAAGGGGTCGTTTTTCGAGGCGGTGGAATTAAAGATTGGCTGTGGGGCAGGCGAGGTTGAAATGCCAGAAGTAGCCTTAGCCCCGGCAGGGCTGGTCGACGTGCGGAGACTAGCCCACGGGTCCTGTGCCTGGGAGGTGGTATTAATAGATGCTGAAGTCGTTAGGGCTGCAGATGGGGCGGCATCTGCAAAGTCTCCCCAGTCGTCGTCATTGCCGGTCTCGGCTTGGATCGATGTTGGTAGAGCTCCGGGAGTGGCCGAGAGGCGTGGTCCCTGGGTTGGAAAGGCACTCACGCCGGTATTGAATGAATTTGACGCGGAAACAGAGGGGGCAGCAGGCTGACCAAGGCCGGCGAGGTCGTCAAACAGCGAGAAGCTCGCGGACCCTGGCTGCCGTGCTGAATTAGGTTGCTGCTGCTGTGGGCGGTTCTGCCCTGGTGGCGGCGGAGGACTCCCAAACTCGGCCAGCAGATCGAACGACATGACGAGCAGTAACCGACAGGATTCGTAAATGCAGGTTGAACGAGGGCGGTGGCGGGCTTCGTCAAGTTAAGCCGATGGTGTTCGAGGGAGGTGTACTTGACACAGGCCACCAGGTCGGTCGCGCCTGCCAGATCGCGCCTGGCGCTCGCTTGCCTGCCGGACGGGCCGAGACAGCTTCATCCTCCGCGCCCACTCGCAGTCCTCCCTCTTCGCCCCCATGCGCCCATCTGTTGGCAATATGCCCATGCACACGCAACTTCTGAATTGTGGCGCCTCCGGTTCCCGCCCGATACGGTCTTCCGCCCGGCCCGTCTCCACAACGGTCGAGCGCCGCCGCTTCTCGCCAGTCGTGTCGCATCACAGACCGACTCATCAATGCTATTTCAGGCTATCATGAGGCTGAAAAGAAGCACTGGCGTCGCTAGAGCCAAGTTATAAATTCAACAGCGACGCCATGCCCATTTACTTTCGCCATCGGCTCGCTCAGCTTCCAACCTTCTCTAGCAGCCGCCATCCCAGGCCCTCGCCTTGATCGTCTTTGCCTCAGATCTTAACTGGTCTGCGAATCTACTCGCCATGAAGCTCTCCGCCTTTTTTGCTGCACTTACCGCTCTGGCCGGCGAGGCCACTGCGAAAGCCGTATTCGCCCACTTCATGGTACGAGTTGAGATTGCTTGTTCGTATTGGCTACGCTTGCTAACCCGTGCTCGATTTGATAGGTCGGAAATGTGTACCAGTCCTACACAGTTGACAAATGGAAGAGCGACATTCAGCTGGCCCAGGCTTCGGGCATTGATGGCTTCGTGTTGAACATCGCCCCTCCCCTGAACGACGATATGCGCACTCAGATCGCTGCCGCTTTCATTGCCGCCAATGATCTGGCCAGCGAGTTCAAGCACTTCTTCTCCTTTGACTACCTGGGTGGTTCGGGTGCCTGGGGTTCCGCGGACATCGTCTCGCTCATGAAAGAGTATGGCCCGAACTACGCTTATCAGAAGGCTTCGAGGGGTGGTACTAACCTGCCCTTCGTCTCGACTTTCGAGGGCGGCAACTATGCCAGCGACTGGACCACCATCAAGTCGCAAGTCGATGTCTACCTCGTTCCGGATTGGACCGGCTCCGGAGCGGATGTAGTCAAGGCTAACATCAATGCCGGCGCAAGCATCGATGGTTTCTTCAGCTGGGACATGTGGCCGGAAGGTGCCAATGATATGAGCACCACTCCCGACAAGACGTGGCAGGGCGTCCTTGGCGATAAGGACTACATGATGGGCGTGAGCCCCTGGTTCTTCACGGACCTGGCTGGCTACGGCAAGCAGCGTCTCTGGCGCGGCGACGACTTGTGGGCGCAGCGCTGGGACCAGGTCATGGAAGTCAACCCCGAGTGGGTCGAGATTGTCACCTGGAACGACTATGGCGAATCTCACTACATCGGACCTATCTGGGAGGCTGGCATTCCGCAAGACACGGCCAACAATGCCGACGCCCGCTGGTATGTCGAGGGCATGAGCCACCAGCACTGGCGCGACCTTCTTCCCTATTACATCGCCCGCTACAAGACCGGCGTGTCACCGACAGTGACTCAGGAGAAGATCAGCTGGTGGTACCGCCTGTCACCCAAGGCCGCCGGAACCACGGATGTCACCGGCAATGATTGCTCTTACCAGACCTGCCTCGACCCCAACGCCATTGTTCAGGACGAGGTCTTTTTCACCGCGCTGATCAAAGATACCACGAACACCAATGTCGTCGTCAAGATCGGTGACAACGCTGCTGTCTCTCACCCTGTCACGAAGGTCGGTCCCAATCACTTCAGCCAGCCCTTCAACGGCCAGCTCGGCAAAGTCACTTTCTCGATCGTGAGGAATGGACAGACGGTGCTCTCTGGAACGGGCGATGCAATTGTCGCCGAGCCCGCCAACGGCGAGAGGAATTACAACGCGTACGTCGGTGGTGTGCCCGACACCTATGCGGAGCTTTGAAGACAACCAAGAGCATAGATAGGGACAGAATGAGTGACGAGGAAAACGTAGCACTTTAGTAATTGTTAACATGGCCGTAGTCTCGTAATAATTGAAAATGTCAACCTATCACCGCAGGTTCCACATGATTTGAGCTTTTTGTGCCCCGTGTGCCCCACAAAAGTCATACGAGGGTACTTGAAGCTGACGTCCGGATGCATTTGTACAATTAAAATGCTAGATTTACGTCCGGATACTCGCTTAAGCTACGCAGAATGAGCCGATATTTTAGGAGATAATCTGCCTGTATTATTTTTACAATCCGTTTGTTTTTTCTCTTATTGGTTCTTACTTACAATCCCCACACCACCTCCACAAACGTCTCCTGCACATGCATCGTTCCCGAGACCCCTTTGAGGTCCGAGTTGACACGGATATAGTCCGTCATGCTCTCAGCAACGCGATTAAACGTACCCGGAAGATCGTCGTTACTCATCAACTCCTTCCCAAGGCGCGGCGAGAGGCTGCTGCCATCTTCCACATCCCAGGTATATCCGTCACCTATTTCCGTAAGATTCCAGTCAAAGTTCATGAGGTTAAAGATAGAAGTCTCCTCAATTGTATTGTCCCCGACCCTAGTGATGAAAGTGTTATTTGCCCCGGGAGGTAGCTCTGAAAGATCAGCGGGCAGGTATGAATCGCAGTCGGCGCCTGAGGGTACTTCGCTATTGTCGGCGTAGTGCCAGCAGCCGCTCGCGTCGTTTGCAACCAGCCTGACTTCGCGAGGGGTGGTTCCAGACAAAACACCATTAGTCTGATCAAATGGAAATGGAAAGAAAAGAAAGCTCTGGTTAGCCGCCACTGTGCTTTTAATGCTCTCGAGGTATAGAATCGACATACCGATCTCACATGCTCGTAGACTTTGGCGCAGAAGCTGACAGTACACGACGTGAATTCCCATCCTGACTTGTAAACCTCCCAAAAATTATTCTCGTCATCCAAGTGCGCTCTACTCCCGTTTCCGCGCAGTCTCGTAATAGCTACGTTTTTTATTCGCGGATCCGTTCGATATGGGCTCGGGTTGACCTCTTCAGCTTTGGTGATCGTATACACATTTCCCTCGGTGGCATATTTCTCCTTTTCAGCGGTTCCATTTTGAATTACAAGGGAAATTCCGGCTGGCGTGGTGTAGTTGATCATGAGGCAACCCTGGCTGCTGTTGCCGGACTGCAAGCATTCTGACTTGACCGTGTCGGTGACGTCTGCGCAGGTGCTACAGTAGCCGAATGATACGAATGGAGGCCAACTACAATTGCTAGATGCGCACTCGTAGGTGAGTTCCGGACTGAGATCGTACAGCCCGCCGAGAGAGGCTCGCCAGAGGCTGTCTGTAATTATCCACGCAAGTTCTCATCAGCCACAGTATAATCAATCACATACCAGCTGCCTGTATGTTCCCGCAAAACAAAGACTTACGTGTCATGCCCGAGGTCACTTTTCTTTTCGCTGGGAGGTCCCGGGCGTACGGCATTGATGCGAAAGTGTTGTTGGCGTCTTCAATACTGACCAGCCGCGTGGGAAAAGATAGAATCTGCTGCGCAAATGGATCCATCGCCAGAGCAAAGATAATGATAGAACATCCGAGTGAGGCAATTCAAGGCCTTCCCTCCATCTCTAGTAGAAATATCAAGCTTCCCCAAGGCCCGCGACTTGCCGCGTCGAACGTCTCAAGGTCAATGAGTGGATGCGGCCCGGTCTGATAATGCACCCATCTCATCTGGCTGACGCCCTGGGCCACTACGAGGAGCATCGCCGATTTGGATAGCGTGATGAACACGGAAACTAATGAGTTCGGTGCTATCGAGAAACTCCAGGAGGATAGCGGTCGATCTTGAAGGCGAAAGAGGATTCCTGCGACAGCTGACATGCAGAGGATGCTGAAGATGCAAGCACTGATTTCCCATATCCAAAGGTCTTTGCACGTATCCTGAAAACGCCCCCAACGCTTCGTGAGTGCCGGTCTCTTCTTTGAATCCTGGTTTTTGGTTGCCAAAGTCCTCGTGTCCGGCTTTGGTATTAAAAGAGGAAATGATGCGGGCATACCCTCTCTGCCGCTGCTGTATGATGGTGAATTTCTCTCCATTGCTTGCTGAGTGTCTCAAAATAATGTGAAAGACTACTCGAGAATTGGGGGGTTCTATGGAAGCTTTATCTTCAACGTTATTTTGGAATGGCCCCCAACCTCCGATTCGCCCATTTCCTTCTAGTACAAATTAGGCGCCGCCATGCTGCTGTCATGCTGCAGTTCTATGAATTTAGGAAAGCCCATATAGGAGGGTTCTGCGTCTGACGGCTAGCGCACAAGTCGTTTCTACATGGGAAGCCGGGGGCCTGACCTATAGGACGTACTAACTAGATCCTTTGAAGCATGTTGCAGAATTTGAGCTCGTATTTCGCTGCAGCCGTGTCTTAAAGCGCACAAGATCACCGGTCAGCACTCCCAATCTCAACACCACGTGTGGGATCACCCCTACCTTGAGCCTCATCCTCTTCCAACAACTCATCTCCTTTTCCGAAACCGAAACGAATCGTTGCAACTCAGCGTCTTGGTTTCTATCAGACTCAGTCTAAGTGTTGTTATCCTGTTATTCTTTTTATCACCTTTTAGGCGAGTGTAGATGGTGTTATAATAAGATTAAATTGCGGGATTGAATTGATCAGGGTTGCTGCTGCTCTTTATTTTTTTTGGAAGCCAAAAAAAAAATAACGCACGCTGTAATATACATTCATGGGTAGTTGAAGCTAATATCCGGACGTGTTTGTACAATTTTTAATTTCACATTCACGTCCGGATGTTAGCTCCAACTACCCATAAGTTGTCCCATTTTTCCTTTATTTCCTGTGAAAGGCGTTAGGGAAAGTCTGTTGCTATCATTCATCATTTACCCCAATATCCATTCCAACGGTAACTTGGACAAGAGTAGATCAGGTGTTCACATGGCGGTGGAAATCAACCCGAATTTATTCTTGTCCGGAGTTTTCGGTTCACCCTATCAAGACTACCATTTTTGCATTAATAGACCTGGATCCGCCCCGAGCCCATGTTAGCAAATGGGTGGGATAGCACGAAGTAGAAGATATAGCTGTCCTCCAGCTTAGACCGAATCCCTCATGAACCTGCATACCGAATTTCCAATCCCAGTACCTCGATGTCCTATGTTCCCCGCAGCAGCCTCACCAACGGACTGCTGAAACCCTTTCACCTCCACATATTCGCAATCCCACGATTTCTTCCACGCACTGATGTGTGCCGTCCCACGCCAGGACTTATTCGCCATTTTGTCCGGCCAAGAGCTGCTCCAAAAGCGTCTTCAATCCGTCCTGTTCAGCAATCACATCGGCACCATTTGCAGGTCCGCCCGGAGCATTTCCGACTGTGTTGGCGTCCTTTTGGCCACCACCGATCATGTCAAGCATCGTGTGAGCCACGAATCCAAGGCTCTCCTCCAGCCTCTTCTCTCTCTTCGCGGCCACCTCAAGTTTTGCCGTCAGCTCCATAACCTGGGTCTGAGATTCCTGGAGTTTGGCACTCTCCCTTTCGTTCTCGGACTGCACCATCTGCGCTCGTGACTGATGATCTTTCAACGTCTCTTCGAGGACGCCAATCTTGCTCTGTTGGGTTGATGCTTCTTGTTCAAGAGTCTCTAGGATCTTCCGATCGTTTTCGTTTTGAGTCTGCAACTCTTGTGCTCGGGACTGCCATTCTTCCAGTGACGTCTGCAGTTCAGTGATCTTCGTGTTCGAGGTGCCGCCGCTGCGGCTGAGGCACTCGATGTTCTCCTGGTACTGTTCAGTCTGGAGCAGGAGGTCTTTACCGCGCTTCTCCAGTTCCTCGATTTCGATTTGCTGATCCTTCAACATTGTCGTCTTCTGCGCGTCGGTCTTGTTAGCCCCTTCTAATTGAGCATTGGCTCCGTTGAGCTGGTAGCGCAGATAAATCATGTGCTTGAATGCACTGTAAAAGAGTACATTGAGGTTGTCGAGCTTCTCGCTGGCGTCGCTGCTCTGCGCTTCCAGACCTCGGACTGCCTGCATCAATGCTTCCAATTTGGTCGCATGGCTCTGATTCCGCGCTTTTTCCTTTTCGACTTCGGCCTCAAGCTCCTGGATATGAGCGGCGTCCTTGCTCTTCTCTGCCTCCAGATCTGCGAGCCTGCGCAACTCCTTGTCGCGGACGTGGGGCGGTATCTGGACGCTTTCTGTCTTCGCCTCATCATACGATCTCTTCAGCCGCATAATGCTGCCTTGCATGTCCTGTAACGCGTTAATCCGACCAACTAACGGGGGGCCTTGTATCCACAGCCTCCATACAACTCTGACTCCACTTACCGAGAGAAACCGCTTGTGGGCCGTATCATCAATGCGCCAGTCCTCCGCAGCAGGGCGTTTGCCGGAGGTGCCCGTCGTCTCCCTCGCACCACCACCACCGCCCTCGTCCGCCGTCACAGAAATCTCGTCCACGCGCTCTCGCAGCGCATCACCCAAGTGCATCGTCGACCCCTCCGCCTCGGACTCCACCACTTCCACCCTTGATCCCTTGCCCTCTCCCTCTCCATCACAACCACCACCCACCACCGCCATCCTACCTCCTTCCTCCGTATCCACAACCTTATCCCCCTCCCTCACCCCCTCCCTCGGCCACCCCACCGGCGCCACTGGCTGCACCGCCCTCGCCTTCCCCGTACTCGTGAAGTTCAGCGGCCACCTCGCTGCGCAAAGCGCATCCCACCACCTCTTTCCCTTCTTATCGCCCCTTTCCGCACACGCCGCTTTCACGTGCTCGAGCACGCCGACCAGCTGCGCCGTGAGGATGACGTTGGCCGGCCAATTAGCCGGACTGCTGAGACGGCGGCGCAACGTGCTGCTGAGCTGCTGCCGCGGGCGGACGGGGTCGTAGGCGAAGACGGGGAAGGCGGCGGCGTTGGTGGGCGACCATGTTTTGCGCTGGCGCCGGGTGGCGAGGTGCGTGCGGCGGTGGCGGATGGCGACCCAGTTGCAGCCTGGGAAGGAGGAGTCGAAAGTGCGGTGAAGGACGTGGCGGGTGGGCAGGCGGCTCTCGTGGTTGTTGCGGGCAGCAGCAGCAGCGGGGGCGCGGGGAGTGCTGGTGGTGAGAGCTTCCTGGTGGGCGATGGGGGCGGCGTCGGTGGGTTTCTTGCTGCCTTTTGGCGCCGCAGTGGTCGTGGCTGTGACGGTGACAGGCTTGGTTGCTGGATCCTGGTGTAGTGAGGTAGGTGTCTGGGGTGCGGAAGCCATGGCTGCGCTGTGGATGGATAAGTGAGGGCTTCGCAGTAGATGTGAGCGGTATTTTGGTTTACCTAGGTGCCGCTTTTGATGGTTGTAGTGGTTTAAGTGGTTGGGTGAATGGTGGATGTGCTACGGACCAGTGAGAAGTTGGAATGTGTTGTGGTGTTGTAGAGAAGATGTTGAAAACCTCAGTACGACTGGAATATATAGACGAGCTATTGGCTGGCCGATGAGGAAAGAGGCACATCTCAGGGTCCATTCACCACAGACAGTACGGGAAGGTACAGAGGGGTATTGCATCCGAAGGTTAGCGTTCATTTTTTTTCGTTCATGTCATAGGCAGTTGAAGCTATCGTCCGGACATGTATGTAGACTTTTTAATTCGACATTCTCGTCCGGACGATGGCTTCAACTACCCATATGTTGTTTTACTTTGCTTTCACTGCTCGCGTTACTCGAGTGCCGTCCTTCTCAAAGATGATTGCGAATCATCACTTCTTTCGTACGCACCGTGAGGTTTCCAATGCACATAATGAGGGGAGTCATTGATTTTCCGAGAGGAAAAGCCATGCTTGTGATTTTTTTTTCTGCCAATGCAGGCTAATTGTATATACAAGAAGATTCGAAAAAGAAGCATGCGAGCATCTCATCGTCAAGAAGTGAAAACAAAAGCAACAACAAAAACCCAAACTCCAGTAAAGTGTGTCCATGAGGGCTACTCGAGGCAGTGCACCAAGCGTCATCATCTGAAGCCAAAGCTCCAAAAGACAAGCAACCGTTGCAGCTGTCTCGCGCCGGGGAAAGTTGACGGGGAGTTGAAAGAAGACGAGCTGATGAAATGAGTTTTCCTTTTCCACGTTTCCTTTTTTTGGTCACACTGTTTTTCCCATCTCTGGGTAACGGGCCCAGCCCGTGATGATGATGATGGATGGGAAGGATGAAAGTGCTGCATTTGTTTCATTCAAGTTTCACAATAGACGAACGAAAAAACCCCCTTCTTCTCCGTGCACCCACGTAATCCGCACGGACCATCACCGAAAGGGGTAGGTCGGTCGACAATTGCGTAATGATGGGCAGCGGACCCCGGGCGTTGGCCCCTGAGTTACCCACCACCCACCGCTTACGCATCTGGAACGCGCATCCTGCCGCGAAAGCCGATGACGGTGGAGAATGTGGCGTTTTTACGGGTTTGCTGTCGGAGATGCCGACTTTCATGCGTATCGTCGGGGGGATTTCAGCTCGAGCTTTCTAGTTCTCGCGAGTACCGCCCACGAAGAACGTGACGATCTTGTCCCAGACGGACTCGGACTTGTCTTCGGACGAAGACGTCGAGGCATTGCTCTCGACAGGGGCCGCCGAAACGGGGGCCGACGGCTTCGCGGCCCTACGCTTGGCAGTAACCAGGGTCGTAGGAGCGGGCGTCTCGGTAGCCGTGACCTGAAACCATCTGTTAGCATTTTGGAGAATCGAGTTTTCGGCCGGGGTTCGGATGCTTACCGGGCAGATGGTCACGTAGGCAGGAACCACCGAGGTAACGACAACAGTCGAGGTACCGCTCTCATGGGTGGTCGTGCTGGTCTGGAAATCAAGCGTGTAGACGGTCGAGGTCGTGACACCAGCAATGGGGGTGAGGGGAGTGAGGGGCGCACCCGGAATGGACGCAACACCGTCAACACCCGCCGAAGTGACCATGGGGATCGTCGGCAGCACCGTCGGGGTAGGAGCCATGGGGAGGCTGGTGTTGAGAGCACCAGGAGTAATGACGGTGGTCAGAACCGTGGGGAGCGCCGGGGTGCCAACGGGAGCCTCAGGCGTGTAAGTAACAAAGACGGTGACGTTCGAGGGCTGCACCGGCGTCTGGATCGGGCGCGGCGGGACCGAGAAGGTCTGGTTGCCATAGATCGGCGGCACGCCAGCGAGGGAGCTGCTGGAAGGAATAGCAGTGGCACCCTCAACATCGGTGGAAGCGGGCGTCTGAGTAGCAGTGACCGGGCAGATGGTGGTACCGACCGACACGATCTGGGTCACAATGACCTCAGAGGTCGAGCCCTGCTCGTTGGTAGTAATGGCGGTGCTGAGAGCAGTGCTGTAGATGGTCGAAGTCGACGAAGAGGTGATCGCGGCCTCAGTGACGCCCTCGACACCAGACGAAGCAGGGGTAGGGGTTTGGGTGGCGGTGACAGGGCAGATGGTAGTGCCGATGGACACAATCTGCGTCACAACAACCTCAGAGGTCGAGCCCTGCTCGTTGGTGGTAACGGCAGTGCTGACAGCGGTGCTGAAGATGGTCGAGGTCGAGGACGAGACGATGGCGACAGGAGTGACAGCAGGCTGGCTGGCAGACTGGATCTCAGTGGAGATGCTAGCCTGGCCGTTGGGGGCCGTGTAAGTGACGTAGATCGTCTCGTTGCCAGCCGGCGGCTGAGGAGCCGGGCTGGACACACCGCCGTCGACGGTGCTGCTGGCGACGGGCGTCGGAGTTTGAGTAACGGTGACAATGACAGTCTGGCCGTTAGGTGCGGTGCTAGTCGAGACAGCGGTGGACTCGGCGTTGACCGGCGCGGTGGGCGTGGACGGCGTGTGCGTCACCGTGGTGGTAACGACGTTGGGAGGCAGGGCAGTGCCATCAGCTGCGGTAGGCGTAACTGTGAACGTCACCGTGACAATTTCTTGAGACGCAGAGGTAGATGCCTCTCCAGAGACTTCAGAAGTGTTGCCGGGAGCCGACGGGGTGGGCGTAGCAGTCTCGGTGTGGGTAATGACAGTCGGGGGCAGAGTGCTGCCGCCGGGGGCCGTAGGAGTGATCGTGACCGTGACCGTGACAAGGTTCTGCTCAGACACAGTGGTCGTCACTGCGCCAACAGAGGGCGTGCTAACTTCACCGGAAACACCGCTGCTCGCGGGGGCGCTGGGAGTCACAGTAACAATAACGGTCTCACCGTTGGGAGCCGTAGAAGTGGAGGGAGCAGGAACAACTGGCGTGCTGACCTCACCAGACACATCGCTGCTGGCCGGGGCGCTAGGCGTAACAGTAACGATGATGGTCTCGCCGTTGGGAGCGGTGGAGGTCTCCGGAGTAGGAACGGCGCTCTCACCCGAAACAGCGGGCTGCGAGGCGCTGGGTGTAACAGTAACGATGACGGTCTGGCCGTTGGGAGCCGTAGAAGTCGAAGGCGAAGGGACCTCGCTGACCGTCTCGCCGCCGACGGGCACGCCAGGAGCGGACGTGGCACCCTCAACACCAGACGAAGCAGGGGCAGAAGGAGAGCCGGGCGTCTGGGTAGCGGTGACCGGGCAGATAGTCGTACCAATGGACACGACTTGGGTAACAACAGCCTGGGAAGTGGATCCCTGCTCATCGGTGGTCTCAACCGTGCTGATGGCAGTGCTGAAGATCGTCGAGGTCGAAGAGAACGTGGTCAGCACAGGGGTGGAGGCAGAGGCGACGCCCTCAACGCCAGAGGAAGCAGGAGCAGAGGGAGTTCCGGCGGGCTGAGAAACGGCAGGGATGGAACCAGCCGGGGTCGAAGCCGCGAGGGTCTCAGTGGCGGTGACGGGGCAGATGGTGGTGCCAATGGAGACGACCTGGGTCACAATGACCTGGGATGTCGAGCCCTGCTCATCGGTGGTCACAGCGGTGCTGACAGCGGTGCTGAAGATGGTCGAGGTCGAAGAAGAAGTGACAGTGACCGCGACGACCGGAGTGCTCACTTCTCCGGAAACATCCGAGGAGGCGGGCGCACCGGGGGTCTCGGTGACGGTGACAATAACAGTCTCGCCGTTGGGTGCAGTGCTAGTCGAAGGGGTGGCAACGACGCTAACGGTCTGGTTGTAGCCACCGACAGGCACACCAGGGGTGCTCACGTTACCAGAGACATCAGACGAAGCGGGCGCACTGGGGGTGTGAGTGACAGTGACGACAACAGTCTGGCCGTTGGGGGCAGTGCTGGTCGAAGGCAAAACAACGGCGCTGGTGCTCTCATTGGTTTCGCCGACAGGAACGCCAGGGGTGCTAACCTCTCCAGAGACGTTTGACGAAGCAGGGGCACTGGGGGTCTGAGTGACAGTGACGATAACAGTCTCGCCGTTGGGGGCGGTGCTGGTCGAAGGCGTAGCAATAGCACTGGTCACATCGACAGGAGCGCCAGGAGTGCTGACATTTCCGGAGACATCCGACGAAGCGGGCGCGCTAGGAGTCTGGGTGACGGTGATGATGACCGTCTCGCCGTTGGGCGCAGTGCTGGTGGAAGGAATAGCAACAGCGCTGGAGACCTCGCCGGAAACGGCCGGGGCAGATCCACTGGGCTTCGAGGTCCTGATGGTCTTGGTCTCAGTGAGCGGGCACACGGTGGTGGACACAGCAACGACGGAGGTGACCACAGAGGTGACGCCGTCAGTAGTCACGGTTTCATAGTTCGTGCTGAAGACAGTGCTGGTCTTGTACGAAGTGGGCTGAGGAGCGGAGGGAGACGGGGTGCTGGCAACGCCCTCGACGCCGGAGGAGCTATCAGGCGTGGACTCAGCGCTGACGGGGATCAGAGTAGTGATCTCCGTAGTAGACTGAGGCACCAAAGCGGTCTGGATGGCGGTAGAGCTGGCAGGGCAGTTGGTGACCTCAGGAGCGCACGAAGTGACGGTGATCAGCTGGGTGGCGTAGACAGTAGACGTGCTGACGCCGGAAGTAGCAGGGACAGTCGTCTTGTACGTAGTGGTCGAGACAGGCACCAGAGCCTCAGAGACAGCAGACACACCGCTTGACGCGGGGCAGTCGGTGACCTCAGGGGCGCACGAGGTGACAGTGTAGTACTGGGTGCTGTAAACGACAGAGGTCACGTCCTGGGTGATGTGCGTCGTGGAAGCATTGGCCAGCGGCGTGAAAATGGGAGTTCCAACCGGGGTAACAGGGGTGTTGATGGCCGGAGGAGACAGAGGGGTGGGAACGCCACCGCTCACATCCGAAGACGCCGGCGCAAAGGGGGTGGATGCCGAGGAAGGAGTGGGCACAATGGACGGGGCACCCGGAGTGGACGGGTTGGCGGCCTCAGAAACCGAAGGAGGGCTCACAGGGGCGGAGCCGCTGCTCGGAGTGGGGACCGGGGCTTCAGGCGTCGGGTACTGAGGAGTGGAGACCGGAGCGGACTCGGTCTCGCCGCTGACATCACTTGTAGCGGGAGCCGAAGAGCTCGAGCTGGGAGTGGGGACAGGGCCCTCGGGCGCAGAGTACTCGGGAGTAGCGACCGGGACAGCAGGCGTCGAGGCAGTCTCGCCGCTGACTTCGCTGGTAGGAACCTCAGGGGACGAGGCCGGGGCCTCGGGGGTGGAAGCCGGGACCTCAGCAGTCGAGGCCGGGACCTCGGGGGTGGGAACTGAAGATGCGGTCTCGCCAGAAACCTCAGAGGTCGGGACGGGGGTGCTCTCAATCGCAGAGGAAGGGGCCTCGTACTCCGGACCAGCGGGCGACGAGGGAGCCGCACTTTCAACCTCGGAAACCAGCTCCGTCGCCGAAGCCTCGGAGCCAGTGATGGTGGTCGTGTGGTGAGGGACCAGGGAAGTCGACACCTGGGTGGCCGAGGCGGGACAGTTGGTCACTGTCGGGTCACAGGAGGTGACGGTGTAGAGCTGGGTGGAGTAAACAATGGCGGTCGTCACAACATTCTGGCGGGGGATGTTCCCTAGAGAGTGAATGTGAGCGTGAATCACGGAAGAGACGGCTTAGTTTAGGACTTACGACCAGCCGCGGCGCCGAGAGAGCCGAGGACGGCCAAAGCAGTCGTGACCTTCATCACGGGTTGAGAACGAATGTCAAGATGCTTCTGCTAGTGAGCTGGGAAGTCTAAAGAACGAAAGGCACAGCCTGGTTGCGAGCAAAAAGAGCGTCAAGCAAAAAAAGAATGAATGGGCCTCAAGCGAGGGAACCAAGAGACGAAGAGAGTGCAGTGAAGGTTGGAGTAGGCGGATAGCGACAGCGACTCGGGCATATATATGAAAGTGCGGAGCTGTGGCTGGCGACATCGACCCTGCTCGTAACATGATCCAGAAGGAGCAAATCGAACGGTTCCAGACAGGCGGCATTACCCAGGATCGACGAGCAGGCGTCTGTTGCTGATGGTCGCCGGCATCTTGTCCCCACTATAGGCTGGGATGTGAGGCAGGGAAGTGTAGGGCGGTGGGGAGACAGCCAGGTCGGAAACGGCCGGCGGCGGTGGTCAAACTAGACGCGGCCGGGAATATGGCCTAATTGGAGATGTAGAAAGTAGGCGCTCTGGTCTTCACGTGCCTGAGGATTGGCGGACGTATCACGGCAGCGGGGTCGCGGAGCGGCGGGCGCCACGGGCGCCTGTTCCGGGGGTGGCTCGTAGCTTGGCAGCGCTATGCGCCATTATGCTATTGCTGGGTGGGCGGTGGCGGTTCTCGCGTAATGACGAAGGGGGTCCGAATCGTTTTAGAGGTCGGCCCGCGGGCAGGAACGCCGCCCGCTTTCGGCCTAGCCCGTTTCACGCGACGACTCCTCCGTCCACACGCGCAGGCCACCGTGGTTCGAGACTGATTGTTTGTTTCACTCGCAAGAGGCGAGTCTGCAGAGACAGTCCCACCTGCCCACCGCCTGCAGAATAGGGGCCGTCCCTGTCGCTCGCCGCTTGAGCCTCCAGCACTCGTTAAGTCCGCCGAAATCCGATGCCGCTGTTTATAGCATCAAGCTTCGGGCAAGGCGCCCAGGCCACGCACTCCATCACCACTTCCAACCGTCGATCCCGCCGGCAAACGCGCCCGAAACAAGCCTGGGCCGAGGCTCACGGAAGGCTGGGGCACGTAAAATGATGGGGATGACGCCGCGAGGGGATCCTGAACCTGTTGCCGGTGACAGGGCCTCAAACACCCTTTGCCGCCGCCTGTCCGGCCATTCAGCTGTTGACATCACCACATGCGAAATTAACCCGGTTTGCGATCCATTGAGCTGAACTGCCTCAAGCTTACGCGGTCCGCCTTCCCGTCTTGAGCCTGCAGGACATCAACACCAGAAACCTATGCACCCTTCCGCCTCCGCGTTTCGCCATTCCCTGGTCTCCAATCCACCATGGCCCGCCTTATTATAAGCTTACCAGCGCCTCGTCACTGTGCCAGCCACAACGGGAAGGCGTCGTTGCCGCCCACTTCTCGAGTCATCCCATCCCGATAACCTTAACCAGCATACCTGATCCCCGCAATCACCAGATAAACAGCCCAAAGTGTGGATCTTCAAGCCTGTAATCCAAGGCGGAGGAGGCGGTGCAGTCTGGCGGTCTGGACCATTGAGCACCATTGTGGCGAGAGCCTAACGCCTTGTGAAGTGACTTGATGCCCAAGAAGACTCCCGTACCACCCTACTTAACCACTCGTATCTTTAGTAGCAACCATTTTCGAATCCTGTCTATAGAGGAGAACGCATTTCACTTGCACTGGCACTGGAAATCTCCGTCAGGATCGGCTTGTCTCATCCTAGATTCTACATCTACGGCCGGCTGATCACTTCCACTTCCTTCGGAGCAGCGGAGCTTGTGTTGTCCAATATGGCAGGGAAGACTGAAAGCTTTCGTAATCCTCCGTGGCAGTGCCAGAAATCCGCACGCATTAGCTTCACACGCTTCTATAATTACTCAAGTCCTCCGATGTCGCTGGAAACTTCTATGGCAGAGGCTCAACCAAGGCGAATCATTCACGTATGACAATCAGAGAATCCCAATGGTTCTGCAAATCCCATTTCCTAACTACTACAAAGTCGGTGAGTCTCTAGCCTTGCAGTTCTGCCCATACTGTACTTCTTCCAAGCCGACCGAAATTTCCCGATACCACCCAAGAACTTTATGTTGATTATTTAATGCGAATGAACGCTAGAATCAACATGCCGCACCTTGGAAATGGTTGGAATGCGCATGGACGCTACTCGTCATTTCGTCGAGCTGAAGGAGCTGTTGTGGAGGCAGATGACCGCTCTCATTTCTTCCGATCGTGTGCTTCTGAAAACCTGAACTTCGTGTTGATGACTGCGCATGAACGCGTAAACCAACACTCTATGCCAGTTGGAATGCTCTAAGATGACTGTGCATGCACGCTACTCGTCATTTCGTCAAACCAAATGCTCCTGTTTCTGACTGCGGATGGCCGCTCTCGCCGTTCATTCCTTTTGTGAATGTGTTGTTTCTGAATACAGATCGACCGTATCCTTCGTGTCTTTCATTCAATGTGCTTGTTTCAAACTCTTTTGGCCGGCCAATCGGTGATGAGTGCGCATGAATGTACTCAACAGCGTTCAAATCAGCCAAAAGGAACCAGTGCCAATCGTGGCACCGGTGCGGGGTCGGAGCGGATGAAAAACCTTCACTCTGGATCTTCGTTGATGGGGGGGAAAGGAGACCCAGTGCCGTAGAGTAAGCTAAAACTATGCCATTACTCTCGCTCGTCAGCTGAGGCGTCGGAAGGTGAGTGCCGCGTCGGTGATGCGTAAGGAGGTCCAGCGACGTAGAGTAAGGTAAAACTATGCCATTACTCTGGATCGGGGTCGGAAGGTGGTGTGCCGCGATATTGATGACTTCCGGGGTCAATCGGGGTGCAAGCGGGTTGATGATCTTCTGAAAGTGAGGCGCAGCGATGCTCACGGCACAGCGAGGACTTGACGTGCAGTCGGGCTGGTTGTTGGCGCAATGGACCGGGGGGAGACCATATGAGCTGACAACATCGGAAGAAGCCTCATCTTGTGGCCGAGTATCTCGCAGGTGAAGCGGTTGTCGGAACACGGAGAGCGAAAGTCGACGTCGCACTTCGCGCAGACACGAAAGGCTACTGATGTCGATGGGGCGCTTGCGTTCGTCAGAGAGAAGAAACTCGGGTGGTGCTGCGTGCTCAGAAGTTTGCGAAAGAGCCGGATCGACCGACTCAGCCGGGCTTGTGATGACCGAGTGTCCTGGAAGCGGAGCAGGCCGAGAAGGTGACACGCGTACGGACAGCGAAGTCGATGCGCGTTGCAACTCGGGTATTGCAGATGCTGGAAGACGTTGACGGATTCAGTGAAAGGCCTTTCACTTCGTACGGTGTTTCAACAACGTTGCTTGGGCGGCATCTTCGGAGAGTGAGGGTGACCACACCCCAGATCTTTCTTTCGTTCCTACATGGTCGGGTTGGAGTGTTAGCGGCTGTGCTGTGTGGTTTCCATCCTGATGGAAGCATACTGACCTGTAGAAAGAGGTGGGGTGGGCAAAGAAAGAAGAAGAAAAATTTGAAAGGAAGCGGACAGTGCGAAGGTTTAAGTAGGCGATAGGAAGCTGTCCTTGGCGCGCTCGTCATGTGGCAAGCTGGGCTTTCTGGATGCCGGGGCAACGGTTGCCTTTTCTGTGACCACGTTTCGTTGCCTACTCCGCCTTCTCTTTCTCGTCCAACCCTCCGTAACCTCCATTGCTCTTCTCTCTGGTTTGGACCGGTCAACCACTTCGGATTCAGTGAGTTTGCTTCAACATGTTCTAACGCTGCGCAATCCAGTGTCTAATCTACAAACAGGTTTAAGTCATCGCGACAATGAAGGAACCTCCCGATGACGCTACGCCACCTAGACGGACCCGTCCGCATCTTGCATCTTCCGTTTCGGCTCTGCGACAGTCGTCTAACTCCATGCCTGTCACGTCTGCCGCGTCCGAACAAAGCTTTCCTGCTTCACCGCAGAGGGATCCATGTCCTACCAAGCCTGCTACTTCAGTCGCGCCCGAACAATCGCAGAGGGATTCATGTCCTACTGAACCTGCCATTCCTGACGCGCCCGAACAGAGCTTTTCCGCCTCAGCCGACCAGTCGCAGAGGGATTCATGTCCTACCACGCCTGCCACTCATGCCTTACTTGATCTTCCGGTTCTATCTGCGCAGCAGAGGGAAACATGTCCTAGCATACCTGCTGCATCAGAAGAGAGCGTCCCGGATCTCGGAGGCTTGACTTCACCTGCCGTACCAGACGAGAGCTTTGCGCGCTCCAACAAGTTCACTTCACCTTCACAGCAGAGGGATCCATGTCCTAGCACACCTGCTGTGTTAGAAGAGAGCTTTTCACGCTCCGAGCGCTCCACTTCGCCTGTACAGCAGACGTTTTCACGTCCTACCTCACCTCATCCACCAGAACAGCAGAATCCTGAAGCACCCGAGTCAGATGCGCAGTTCGCTCACACGAACGTCGGTGCTACCTCTCCCACAGAGTCTGCTGTGGAGTACCTGCAACAGACTGCGGCTTCCGATCGCAGCAATCTTGATGACGACCTCGCTACTCGCTTCGGCCCAACGATTATCTGCAGTCTGTGTAAGGTGGAGAAGTATTCGCCATTCACCGAGTGGCTACTCTGCCCCATATGCGATTCAGGAAAATTCGTCATGTGCAGCATGTGCTACAAGAAGAACCACTGGTGCCCTTCCTCCCGTCAAGACTCTCACACCCTCAAAAGGATGAACGTTGTTATGGAGATTGATTGGGGATCAGAGTCTGATGAAGAAATCTCACCGGAAGAGGAATTATTTGGCTTCAAGATGGAAGATCTCAGGTTCACATACTCGGGCTCAGAAGAGCGATTTTCCATGGCGCAGTACCGTACCAACAATGTGATGCCCCCAGGCTCTGAGACGGATCAGCTGCATTCCTTCAAGGCAATGCAGAACTATCAGCGAGGCAATGAAATGGTCAAACTTGGCGCTGATGCTGACATGTGAGAAAAATAAGCAGAACATGGATGACAGAAACGCTGATATTTTCTAGGGGTTTCAATCTTCGGTCCACCGATCAACCATTCACATGGGGCGACATTGAGTTAGACAAGCAACTTTCCGAAAATCTCCGCCATTTGGGCATCCGCGCACACGACGATCTCCCCATTCAATTGATGAAGGCGGTTCTAAACGACTTTCGCAATATCGGAGCCCACATCCCCTATGACATGGGTAAGATGACTGGAATGGTCACCACCCTGCTGGCTGCGACAATTCTGCACAACAAAAAGTTAGTGGAGAACACCAGCGAGGGCGAGTTGCTCCGCATCCGGAATCTACGGCGTCGTGCACCCGTCTGCATCATAGTCACACCCACACATGAACTGGCTATCAAAATCTACGATATGCTGACGAAACTCGCCCAATGGACTACCGTTACCATCTCTCTCGCGATTGGTGGCCAGAAAAGCCGACCCAGGGTCACAGATATCGTCGTGGGCTGTCCCGGAAAGCTTCACCATTTAGCCCAAGACTATTTCACAGGCCCCGCCAAGTTCATCGCAATTGACGAGCCGAAGAATTTGATGGACAAAAAATGGAAGGACACAATACACAACATGTGCTGGAAGTTCCGTGGCGCCGACGAACACACGAGGTTCCTCTTTCTAAGTGGGGAGCCCTTCGATCAAAGCACGTACGAGGGCTGCATGAAGCTTATGGGCTATCTGATTCCAGATGACGAACACCGCAATTCTCATGCGTCTGAAGGTACTCAATCAGATGATAAGACCGTACCCATTATCATCAAACCAATCGCCGTTTCCGAAAGACACGAAGGTGCTCTTAAGCAACATTTTCTGTGCGCAAGGACAGACGAAGAGCGCCAATCTCGTCTGGTCACTCTCCTTCAACACGCCTTAACGAATGAGTGCCGTTATGCTTATCAGAAGATGTTGGTTTTCACCAACCACACCAAAGAGGTTGATCAATTGGTGTGCGACATTGGCAAGAAGTACGGGAGCTTGGGGCAAATCGTCTATGGTCGTCACAGCAAACTAAAGCAAGTCAAGAGAGAAAAAGTCTTGGATGACTTCATCAAAGGCCACTGGAAGGTGCTAATCACGACTCCTAGCTTAGCTGATGGTAGCATCATCGAGGGAGTGGATGTGATCATCCATTATAGGCTTCCAAAGGACCTGTATCGCACCATCAGCTCGAAGACCACTTCTAAAGGCGAACTCAAGCTCGAGGCGTATATCAAGAGGAATCGCTGCGCCGGCCGTGTGGGAAACCGCGGAACTTCCTATGCGTTGTACGACGAGACGGACAGTGACCTCTTCACTCCTCTTGCAGTGTATTTGGAGCGCAGCGGACAAGTTGGAGATGCGGTACAGACCGTGAAACGTTTCGAAGATGGAGACTCGTTTTGTCAGAAACTAACTCCCCCCGCCTCACTGGCACACTATGAGAACCAAAGAAACACAACGTCACATGCCAAAAGCCAGAGAGTACGAAACTCGTTAGCCTAGACATAAGCATAAGGAAATACGTATATATAGCAGAGAGATTGCACAGTTAGAGAGGATAGAGATTCGTCTAAGAAATCGTGTCACAATTGAGCATTTTCAACTACAACTTCTTTACACGTTCCTTTCGGACTAGCTGCATCATTGAAGGGCACAGATGAACGCGCTGCATGCTGTTTGAAGCGTCTATGCGCACTCATCATCATGAAGTTCTTAGTTCTAAGCGTATCAAGATCGGGAACCTTTTATTTGCTAGGATAGCATTGAAGGAAGTATGGGTTGCATAATCAAAGGTTCACCGACTTCACACTAGTTAGGGAATTCAATTTGCATACACCAAGTGATGGCTCGTTAGGTGCTGACCACATTGAGGTGACTCGATTAGAAAGACGAATTTGTGCTAGGACTTCATCAACAAGTGATTCTTTGCATATTGAGATATCGTTGCAGATTAGGAGGTGTTTCATTCATATTCTCCTCAGTGAATCTTCTATGGAAGACATCGGTTCGGCCATGCTTTAAGCCGAGCATGAAATGCTTTAGCTGGATGGTAGCGGCGAGACAAGGAATATAAGTGAGAACTTCCGTGCCTGTGCTACAGCTGTTTCTTTGTGGGTGTAGTAGTGGCGCCTGGGGCCGATCGCTTTTCGAGGCGTCGGAACATGTCGACGCCCATGAACACAGCTGTTGGCTCATTAGCAATTATGGGACAGCCAAAGGGGAGAGTTCCACCTACAAAGAGCAAGATATGGCACATAGAGGCCGCTCAAGCTGAGTTTCTGTTCGTTTGTGAATGAGTCCCAGCTGAGATACTCGGCGATACAGGTCATGGTGGTAATGCCGGTCTGACAGGCGTAGATGAGCAGGTGGATGGGCACCTTGGGGTCATCTGACGTAGAGTAAGCCAAGAATCGGAACAGAGCTGCACAATGCTTACCTCGCATCAAGGCACCGACGGCCCAAGCGGAGAGTGGGGCGTGGTACAGAAGCTAATCACGTGTAAGCGCGACATCAGAAAGCTTGGCAATATGGTTGTCTTGACCTCCATCCATATGTACATGGAGAACCACGGGCTTTACAAGAGCAAAATTCAAAGTTAGCCGCGCCAGTGCGGGTTGATTGAAGCGCGGACGCTAGCAGACTTACGGAGGAGCGCTAAAGAAGCGGTCCTGGTAGGTATCGATGTACCACTGGCGCAGGGCCAGCAGCGGCTCAGGCTTCATCCATTCGGGGTACACAGGAAGCACGTCAACGCCTCCACGACCGCGTCAGCTGCAGATCCCCCGGGGGATGGGCGTTGGCATCCAGAGCTTACAGAAGACTATAGGAATGTGGATGGCGAAGAATGAGAGGTACAGCAGGTCGCGCTTGCGCGCGAATATCGACTTTGGCGCCGGTGCGTCCATTGAGAGGCCGAATTCGGATGGATGCTGACGCGTTCTCGTGTTCGGGTGCAGCGTGCGAGAAAAGAAGGAGGCGATGAGCATGTTTTGGTGTTGCGCTCGCTTGCAAGTGCCCGCCCGATTAGTCAGAAGCCTAAACTAATCCCTCGTTCAAGGCAGGTGCAAGCTGCCTTCCGCATCAGCGGTAGCGGAGGGCAGCTGGCTTCATCTCTCCAACTCTCCCAATGTCGTGAACCTGACTCTCTCTTTCCTCCTTGCCGTCGTGCATCTCGCGTGCTGCTGACCACCGTCCTCCTCGGCCTTGGACGCTTAAGTCCGAGAGCGAAGCTGATAAGACCGAGGTCGCTCCCCGGCCCAGGCAACCACACGAGTTTTGCTTCTTGTGTCCTCTCTCAAGCATCGCCGCTTATCAGATCGTCTGCCCCCAATGTCTGATGCTGCGGCCCAGAACACGCCCAATTCCAGCCGGCGCTCAAACACCCCGGAGGAGACGACCACCGAAGTCCGAAAACGGCGCAGGATAGCCCTTTCTTGCTACGATTGCCGCCGCCGCAAGCTGCGATGTGATCGCGAGTATCCCGCCTGTGGGCGCTGCCGCAAAGGCGGCCATGCAGACACTTGCTCCTACGACTCCCGCGCAGAGCCGCCTGCAGGAGCCCGCAATGGCCACCAGCCAGTCGCAGAGAGCGATGACGACCGAGCCGCCATCTTAAGTCCGACCAGCTCCAACACCGTTCCAAGAGCCCCGGTCGTGCCCGACGCCGCCCGGCACGGTTCTCGGGACAGCGCGGATCTGCTCTCTGTCCAGCGCAAGAAGATCGCTGAGCTTGAGACTCGCCTCGCTCAGCTCGAAGGTAAGGCCAAGGACCCCTTCAGCAACGGCCAGGCAATCCAGCATGCTGGCGACGAGCTTTTGTGGCCGAACCCCACCTCCTCCAACCGCCGCGGCGCCGAGGAGGAGGAGAGTGAGACTATGCTTCTTCGAGGCAAGGCATTCAAGACGGCGTACTTTGGCAGGAGTAATATTACCAGCGTCGTCATCACACATGTACGTACCAGACCACAGCCCCCCGCTTCCGTCGACATGTTTCCCGCAGTATGGGAGCCGCCAACCTTGGCCGAGTTGTCATTCCCAGAAGTACCGAGCTTGGTGGTCTCCATCTGCCGTTCTGCTACTGACTTCTGTAGTTCCCTGGCCTGCGTTCGTTTATGCAGGCCACGTTCAAGCAGTATCCCGCTTTGATGCAGGGTCGGCCAGAGATCAAGGCGATTCGCGAGCGTTGGAAAAAGCACAAGCTGCTGTCGACCCCGACTGTGGACCTAGAAGCACTCCTCCCGCCCAAAGACAACGTCGACCACCTAGTGCGCCACTACTTTGATACCCTTGAAACTACCCACAGGATACTCCATGTACCTAACTTCTGGGATGAATACGCACACTTTTGGTCTGAACCGTCCAGGCGTCGGCCAGAGTTCACGGCGACGGTGCTTGCTGTCATTTCCACAGTTATTACTGCAACATTCGATCCTCCAACTACCTATCGCGCCGACCGACCCATCCAGGTCGAGACAGCCATGGAGTGGATTGAATCTATTGAGCGTTGGCTATCGATGCAGAGTCGAAAGCATGCCGACCTAAGCCACTTCCAAATCCGATGTCTCTTGATGCAGACCAAATGCGTCAATTCGATAAAGTGGAAGGAAATTTGGGGTCATTCCAGAGACTTGATCACTTTTGGGTTGTCTACAGGTCTGCATCGTGATCCAAGCTGGCTTGTCAAAGAGACGACCATCTTCGACCAGGAGATGAGACGCCGCCTTTGGTGGACGATGCTTGAAATGGAGCTACAATGCTCCATCTATCGCGGTATGCCATCATCGTCGCACGGTCTTTTCACCGACACTTCGCCACCACTGAATGTGAATGATGAAGACATTGACAACACAGCCCGAAAGGCGCCGCCGACCCCTTGGCCTGTTCAAGAATTCACGGCGACCTCCTACCTCTATGTTTCGGCGAAAAGCATGCCGTTGCGAGTTGAGATCAACTCGGCCTTGAACAATGCAGCAGCACCACTCACTTATGACGAAACAATGGAATACGCTGAAAAGGTGGTTGCGGAACTGGAGAAAATCCCTGCTTGGAGCGGCCGAGATGACTCAAAGATCACTCGCATGCTCCTCGACATCCAATTGCGACAATTTCTTGTCCTACTCCACGAACCATTCGCACGAAAGGCCGGGTCTGATTCTCGTTTTCAATACTCACGCACAGCATGCTTCGACTCGGCAGCCTCCGTCATAGAACAACACTACAAGATCATGTCGATGGGCAACAAGACGGTACTGCTGCCTCTTTGGAACGATACGGCTCGTGCCGCCATCTCCATCATCCACAACGCTTTCATGTCGAGCCTAGCGCAGGACTACCGATTCTTCCAGAACCACAAAGCTGCGATTGCGGACCTAGTAGAGAAGTCTCTTATCCTCATTGAGGAAAAGGCCACCCGCACTGGCGCAGGGTTCGGCCACATGGGGCACATCTCGGCAGCTTACGACTTGCTCATTGCCAAAGTGCTTCCCGAAAAGAAAGACGAAGTGCTCAAGCACAATGTGGAAAGAGTTTTGAGACTACATCGGACCATGATGACCAGTCAGGAACGGCTTCCTGAGCTACCGTCGGAAACGCCGCAAGCCAATAATGTGAGCAGGCTTCATCTATTGTCAAATCTTAGGCTGAAATCGCTAACAATGCTTTTCTATTAAAGCAACCCGTTGTTCCGATAGGGTACACCACCGCTCCCGGCATGCCTAACGTCCAGCTCCCGTATGGCATCCAGATGGCGGTAAGTCACGCACCGCACTGCACCATGATACCTCCCACACCTACGAAACATCATTCTTCGCTATCCTTTTCCCCTTTTCTCCCTCCATTAACGGTACTGTAAATGCAATGACTAATCTGTTTTCTCATCATTCAGCAACCCGGTTCCGAGCAACAGCCCATCATTTCCTTCCCTGAGATTCAAGGTTGGGGCCTTGATGAACTGTGGGGATTTGGTCCCACCGATCTGTGAAACGGTAGCACCACATCTTGGGACCCAAACCTTATTTCAACCCCTGCATAGCACAGTCGTCACAGACGCTACCTTCGGCTCTATCTCCATTTTCATTTGGGCGAAATAAATAAGAGGTAACAGATATCCTGGACAGATATCTAAGGTGTTTGTACATCTTCTTGGCTGTTTCATACGTACTTGTTTACAGAAAGAGATGATTGCATAGTTACGCTAGTAGGGAGTTGGGGTATCGTGACCATTCAAGTTTGTGTTCTCTCGTGCCGCGGCGTTCTCGGAGCACTTTTGTCTTAACTTTTTCTTCACGAAAATGGCGGGAATCATCACGGTCTTTTTTTTTTTTTTTTCGCAAAGTCTCACGTCGGCTACTCGGATGTTTATGTGCTGCTCACGGCAGGTATATATATTCGTTTCCTGTACAACAAGTATCTCTTTCATCGCTTCTTTCATGTATGTACTAACATCAAAGACGATTCTCGACTCTTAGTCCGCCAGCAAGTGTGTGGGCATTTCCTCCCCAAAAATTCAAGCACGCTCTGTCCCCATATCGCCATAGTAATAATCAAAGAAAGAAAAAAGGTGTGTGTGCACGCTCATCATTCTACAGCAAAAGCCACTTCAAACCGGAACCGTTCCAGGCTTCCGCCTGACCTCGATGCGGGCGTCGACAGCCGGCACGATGTTCATGCCGATCCACCTGGTCTTGGGGCGCTCGGCCAGGGGCTTGATGTCGTAGTTCTGGACGAGGTAGGCGAGCAGCATCTTGAGCTCGTGGGCGACGAAGAAGCGGCCGGGGCAAGCGTGGCGGCCGTGGCCCCAGGGGAAGTGGGTGTCGCCGGTGGTGACCATGCCCTTCTGCTTGAGGCGCAGCCCTTCCTCCATGCGGTCAGCGCCGCGCTCGTCAGCGGTCTTGGCCTCCCAGGCCTCGCGCTCGCGCGAGTGGCGGAAGGCGTCGAAGGCGTCGGGGCGGTCGAACAGGTCCGGGTCGTGCTGGGCGCCCCACAGCGGCAGCGACAGCTTCGCGCCCTGCGGCACGTGCCAGCCCTCTGCGGCGTTGGTGATGCCGGCGGGCGCCACGACCTTGCGGCCGACGAGCGTCTGGGCGAAGGCCGAGACGCGCATGCTCTCGCGGATGGCCGAGTCGGCGCGCAGCAGGCGGGCGAGGCCGTTCTTGTTCCAGGTGCCGGTGGTGTCGCAGTCCTCTTCCTTCCAGACGCGGGCCGCCTCCTCGCGCAGGCCGTCGAGGAAGCCGTCGGCCGGGTCCGAGGCGAGCAGGTCGAGGATGGTGGCGTGGGCCGTCATGACGGTCGTGTGGATGCTGGCGAAGTTGAGGGGCGTGATGCGCTGCGTGACGCGCACCGGGTCTAGCTCGTCCTGGCGGTTCTCGCGGCGCGCCAGCCGGATGTGCCAGCTCAGGTAGTCGTTGGGCTCCTCCCAGTTCTCGTAGCCCGGCGCGCCCGCGTCCTTGGCCTCCATGTCGGCGAGGCGCTGGCGGACCAGCGGCAACGTCTGCCGCGCCGTCCGCTTCCAGTGCAGCCAGTTGGGCAGGCCGAGGACGGGCCCCACCAGCGGCTTGAGCGCGGCGGGGATGAAGGTGAAGAGCAGCATGTTGCGCACCACGTCGTTGGTGAAGCCGACCATGGCCGCCAGGTACGACCTGTCGCGGCACAGCGGCGCGCCGACGAGCATGCGGTTCGTGACTTGCGGCACCAGGTCCAGCAGTGCGTCCCACACGTTCACGCTCTTCCACTCGGTCGTGTCGAGGCCGAATGCCCTGTCCGTGGCATCGCGTACCTCGGCGTCAATGGCCGGGATCAGGGGGTTGAGGTTGCGGGCGAGCGAGCGGTGGATGACGTGCTCGTGGTAGGGATCCGCCAGCAGCGCAGGCGTAAGGAAGGAGTAATCGCCATTAAGGGAGTCGTAATGCGAGGCAGAGGTAGAAAGAACGTTGTCAGGCTGCTCGAGCAGCCAGGCCATTTGGCTACGCGGGAGGACGAGCTCTGGTGGGGCGCCCGGAGTCTGGCTGGGGAGGATGAAGGTGCGGTTTTGTTTGCTATACTGTTGTGCCGAGTTAGCCCTCTGTATACTCTCTTATATTTCCCTGTATCTTTTTTTTTTAATTTCCTTCCAAAATCTGCTCCCATCTCTCTCTTCTCCCTCTTCCTCGACCCTCCTCTTTTTGTTAAAAAAAAAGAATCACAAACATACCTTCTCATACCCCTCCTTCACCCACGTCGTCATGTGCACAACGCCCATAACCATCGCCTTCGCACTAGCCAGCAAGCCTCCGCCATCCGGCACCTTCTCTCCCTCCTTCTTCGTACCTCCCACCCATGGAACGCCGCGTGGATACAAAGGCTTACTTATCACCGCCATCGCAAGGGTTGACGCGACGACGTACAGCGCCAGCGCCGCGGCGACATTGCTGAGCGTGATCTGCGAAACCAGACTGGTTGTCGTTGCGTGTTGTTGCGAGCCAAATTCCGCGCCGTGTGAGGCTGCTGTTGTTGCGTTGTGAAGTGGTGACGCCATGGTTGGTGTGCCGGCAAGGCCCGCGTGGAGTGTGTTTTGTAATTCCTCGGGTGTTTGGAATTGGAATGGGGTGGGCAGGTGGAGTGGACAGAGGCGCGAAGATATGTACAATGATGTTCAGTGATGGGCGGCGGAAGGTTATAAGGTGGATGACGTAAGTCCACAGGGTCGGAATGGCCGGACGCGTCTTTGATGAGGTGGGATGTAAGTCTATTTGAGAGGCGGGGGAGCGGTGTCTCGCGCGCGAGAGCTTGAGTCTATGACGGCCGTGAGTCGTTGGGCGTTCAAGCGAGTCAGTTCATCCGTCATGAACAGGCGAGTCAGAAAAAGCGCAGCGGGGAAAAAGGATTAAAAACAACAGCCACGAGACTGGGCGTGCGGCGAAGACATGGGTGAATTGCTCCATATATATGTCGACACCACTCGACGCGGGGTCACGGCGTAGGGCGACAGGAAAGCCACCATGCCCCCGGTCCATGTTGATCCTTTCGGGAACGCGAGTTGCCGGGGATGACGATCCTGCAGATTGGAGAGACCAAAGCTCCCACACACGAACGCTACTCGCGCTGTCGCAGTAGCGATTTGGTTTTGGCGCCGCCGTGAATGGTTGGAATTCTGGGTCCCTGTTTGATCTGCAAAGGGAGCGTAGCCGCTGCCACGCTACGTTACCTCTCGTCGACTGTTTCAGGCAGGTGTGAGAGCGGCACCCGCCCGCGCGCAAACGCGCAGTATCGCAACCACAGGATGCAATCCGCCGCAACTCTGGACGAAGGGATCCCTTGCGGGCCCCTCGCGCCCAATGTGGCAGGAGTAAAAACGACGCAGCTCTTCACCGCTTTCGACTTGTCCAAAGCAATGGCCCAATCACGAGCCATCTCCACACATTAGCCACAGCCTAGCGTCTCAAGCGAAAGCGATAGCGAGCTACTACACCCCGGAGACCCTTCTTCCCGGACGATCTCGACGCCTTGATATGTGGCCACCCTTCGATGCGGAGCGAAACGATTTGGCGCGCCGCCATCGATCAGCCACTCCCAGAAATGAGAGCGATCAAAAACTTTGCGGCAACCACTTCTCCCCAACACCCCTTGCGCTTTGCGCGCTTATTTCCACCAATGATCCTGCTTCATGACACCACGCCGAAGTTACGCGGATCGGGCGGCCGACTATAAGCTTTTCCAGAAATTTTCGAAGGTTCCAAGCGTCATACAACGTTGTCTTATTATCATATGCTCGCATCAATGCCGTGTTCTAAACTGTGTAACAACCATTCTTATCAACACCAATTACCACACCATACACCCATTGTCGATTACGACATTTTGTTGCCTTGAGACAATTTGTACCACATGTTGTCACTCCATACACAGCTTTGCATCCACTGTATACGTAGCTTACATCATCATTTAGCAAGCCTCTTGACCTTCTCCAGCCTCTCCGTGATGTCGCTCCCCATCTTGTAGTTGATCGGACTCTCGCTGCCCACGAACACGAAAGCATCGTACATGCAGCACCCCACGACACTTCCCGCGACCGCCGCGCCCCACGGACCCCACAGCCACCAGAACCCGCGCTCAGTGAACATGGGCGTCTTGTACCCGACCATCAAGCACACGAGGCGGGGCCCGAAGTCGCTGGCCGGGTTGAGCGCGACGCCCGTGTTGAATCCCAGCGTCATCTTCTGCGCCGTGACGAGCAGGCCCATGACGAAGGCGTGCAGGCCCGCGCCCGGCGGGTTGTTCTGGTCGTCGCCGAGCGCCAGCACGCTCATCATCATGACGGCCGCCGCGATGAACTGCGTGAAAAAGGCCGTCGTCGCGCTGACGAAGGCCTGCGGCTTGCTGTAGAACGACGTCGCCGTGTCCACCAGGTCTGGGTCGACGTGCCGGATCGTGTCGTGGAAGACGCCGAACGCGAGCGCCGCCGCGCAGATGCACGCGAGCAGCTGGCACAGCCAGTAGACGAACATCTGCTTCCGTGGGAACCCGCGGAAGAGCCAGAGCGAGAACGAGATGGCCGGGTTCATGTGCGCGCCTGACACGCCGCCGCCGAGGTAGATGCCGAACATGAAACTGATGCCCCACGCCCAGCAGCTGGTTTCGTAAGAACCATACGTACCGTTGGCGAGGTTGACTTGGAGTGTTGCACACATGCCGAGGAAAATGGAAACCAATGTCTACGAGAGTCAGAATCAAACAACAGGGCTTGGAAGCTGTCACCATGACTTACGCAAAGAAACTCAGCAAGAGGCTCGGGGTGTTTGGCGCGCAGCCTAGCCCAACAATTCCGCAGTTCGTTTGGATCCTTTTCGCCCGTTTCTGCCTCTTCCTCCCTCTCGTACTGTCCGAGAGGTTCAGCGTCGATGGCCCAATCAGTATTCTCAGCATTATCTTCTTCCTGCCCATTCTGCCCGTTGGTTTCCGTATCATCCGCGTTACTCTCATCCTCAGCGTCATAGTCTTCTCCAATTTTGTCGAAGCTGGCAAAAGGGCCCACATTCTCCTGAGATCGTCCGTAGCCATTCTGTGGGGTAGGTCCATCTATGCCAACCTGGTCTGCGGAAGCTTGATCCTCGGCAGTCTGCTTCTCGTTGTACTGGTGCACCTCTGTCTCTTGTGGGCTCTCGACGGTAGTTTTGCGCTGCGGATTCTTCCTAAGTGCATGTTTTTGGGCTACATCTCTCTGATGTTTCTGCTTGCTACTTAGTCGATGGGGTAACTTCTTCGCTAGACTGTGTGTAGGCTTGTGGCTATGTTTCTCCGGATCCTGCGGACCCGCTTGACCCATCTCCGGATCCAGGTTCTGGGCAGCTTTTTTCTCCGAACTCTTGGCATATTGGCGGACAGAATGAGGGAGCGGGCCTCCAAGACCGAAGACAGGGCGTTTCGGCGGTTGACCATACCAAGGGTTCTGCTGGTAGTAATCATCATCGATGGGAGGCTGAAACTTTGCATGCGGAGGTATGTGGAAAGGTTCGTCCGGTCGAACTGATACATCGTGCAATCCTGACCACTTAGAGTCGGTAGTCTTCTTACTGCTGTTACGGCGAATGTTGCAGTTTTGCTCTGTTGTGCTTTGCGTTAGCAGCAGCAAAATAATCATCCTTGAGAGACGAGGAGGATAATTTCGGGTGCAAAAATGTGACACATGTGGGTAGTTGAAGCTATCGTCCGGATGAGAATGTCGAATTAAAAGCTCTACATACACGTCCGGACGATAGCTTCACCTCCCCATGGTATGTTCTTTTTCATTCCACCCACCCATCGGCTGCGAGAAGGGACTGTAGAGAAGTGAGGGAGACAAGGCGGTGATTGATTCCCATGTAAGACCCTGTTTCTGACTATTCGCCACCATCACCAATAAGAGGTAGCAAGACAAAACGCATTGCACGCTACTCACCATTATTCTTCCTCGACTGGGCCACTTGCTGCAGCTCCTGCGGTGTTATGCCATCCATTGCGTCGCGTACAGCTTGCTGTGACTGGAGAAGTTGCTGAATTTGCCTCTGGCTCTTCTCAACCAATGCCAAAAGGTCATCGAGCTTTTCCTTATTGACTTGTGCCGATGATTCATGCTCGTCATGGGCAGCTTCTCCCTTAGCTGGGCCCCGTTGCCCTGGGAAGAGTAGGTGCTGGCCATCTAGCTCCGAGTAGGTATCATCATTGCTGGAGGTTCGTTGAGCATTGGAGAGGTCGCTGGTCGATGGCACTTGGGACGAGCTGTTTGGATGGGCCATAAAGTCGCATTTGTCCCCTGGGAAAAGTGAGCATAAATCTTCAAAACGCGCAAATAGAAACAGGCCGTACCCCTTCCGCTTGGCGAAGACATGTTGGCGAAAAACACAGAGAATCAAGTCAGTAGATGAGCAACATCCTAAAGAGCAATAAAGAGAAGGGCAAAGGGGATAATGTCAAGGCCACGGAGCCTGACGCAATCACCTGCGGCCATGGATAGTAAGAGATTTTCAGAACTGTCTGGGAAGATGCAAGTTCCTGGGCTCCAATTGACGTAGGGATAAACTTCGTGGCGGCCGCGCTTGGAAGTACTGCCGCGGGTAGAGGCGAAAGCGGTTAAGCTCTAGGATTAACGGCGTCTGGCCACTGCAGGTCCCAGGAGGAATACCAGAAAGCCTGTGGGGCCTCCTATATCTCGAGGTGGGGTTTACGCGCGAGCAGAGGCTGCTCGCGCAAGCATTGCGAGTGGATCGGCGATGGTGGGCTCCAGCAATATTCGCACAGTCGCACATTGAACATCGAAAATTGGCAGGCTCTGCATGTTAAATTTGAGGCGAAGTGCCTGTCTGTTTGATCGATTCGTCCAGAAACCGTTCCGGCATTGTGGAGGCAGGCGATGGGCCAACAGGCGCCCGACATAAGGGCCAGACGTCATAAGTGGAGCGATTCGCGCGGAATCCGGGACTTGCGAAACGTGGCGGCGTAAGATCGCGAGATCTGGGTAAGCACAGTAGGCACGATGGCGAAATGATGACTCCCATGCGAAAGTCCACACATTGACCAGTTCCATTGTTCACGCAAGGCATGCGGCTGAGCCGCCAATCTGGGGCCTCACTACCGAACAGGAGACGCTTTCGACGTCAATCACATTGCTTTCAGTGATTTCTCCGAGATCATCGTGGCAGTGTTGGATATGCGGAGATACTCGATTGGCTGATCGACAACGCAGATACCATCTGCCAGGTGTACGCGCCTGCTCTAGGAGCCAATTTCGTTGGCTTTCTAGGCGGTGAAGGGCCGGGGCTGAGTGTCGTCTCATGTGCGGCTGAGAGGAGATGAAGGTTGAGGTGTCTCGAGGCGGCTGGGGCGATCTTCAGGTAGCCCGAAGCATGATTTCATCGCCCCACCCGAAAAGGAAGGGCCCGCTCTTGGCCATTTCCACCGCATTCCTCACTTTCCCATCGCTCGGCTTTCTGATTTCACTCCTCGACCCACCTCTTCTCGGTGAATCGCGGCGGCTACATCGTACTTGGCATCGACTTCAACGGGCATTATACCACCAGGAGACAGATCATCCTCTTCTACAAATACACGTCTCATCGCCGATGTACTAAATAAGTTAACCTTTCTTGAGTAGTCTCCACCTGCCTGCAATCGCTTTTTAGACTCTTATTCACCTTTTCGATGTTTGCCTTTGCTGATTTCTGACGATTTACCCAAGCATTATTGAAAGGCCCTGACCCTCCCAATTCTGTTCTAGCGTGAGCATAAGTCTTTACATGTCTCACAAGAGATGTTTCACATTTCAACTGTTGGAAGCCGAACTCTGCATTCAAGTACATTTTTTCAATGTTAAATCATGCATCTATACCCTGATATCTGCCCACCTGGAAAAGAGAACAATAACATCTCTCGCAGAATGCGCCGCTCAATAAGGTAAAAAGCCCTCGTTACCCACATGTAAGCCTTCCCACATTCCAATCAAATCCGAGAAAGAACATCTCCTCACGACGACGCCTGGAAGGTATCAGCAACGCTCTTGCTCGCCTGTCCCGCCGCATCGGCATCCTGCTGCATGTTCTTCTGCAGCTTCGTCTGCTCCTCGGCAATCTTCTCCGTCTGATCGTCACCCTTGGCCTGCTTGATCTGCAGATCCATGATCTCAAGCTGCAGCTTGAGCACCTTGTTCTTGATCTTGCCCACCTGGAGCGCCTTGCCCTCGTCAGTGTCCTCGCCTGCCGCCTCGATCTGCTCGTTGAAGCCGCCGGTGCCGGTCTCCGCGTCCTCGGCCGTCTCGCGTGCTTTCGAGATGATCTCCTGGTCCTCGTCCGAGATGTTGGCCGGGTCCTGGTCGGTGATCTGTGGAACGAGAGTGTTAGAGAAAATGAACAAACGAAAAGGTCAAATAGTTCCACATCGGAGCGTCAAAGGAACTTACGGGGAACTTCTGGTTGACTTCTTGGAGAGCGTTGCCAGCCACGCCGTCCGAGATCTGGAAGTCGGCGTAGCTCTGCTCAGTGAGGAGGGCACGCTTGCTGAGTCCATTGGCAGAGCCCGGGACCGGAGCAGCCAGGGAAGAAGCCGTGAGGCCAAGGAAGAGGGCAATGGTGGAAAAATGCATCGTTATGATTGGTCGGTGTTTGTTGAGTAAATCGAAAGAGACAGTAAGGGATTATTAATCAGCGTGTTCGCGCAGCGAGTGACTGAATCAGAGAAGCAGAGAAGAGATCGCGATCAACGCTGGAGGAAGTGTAAGCGAGTAAGTGATGATGATGATAGCGGTGTAGTCGGAAAACAACAGGCATTTATTATACGTTCAAGCTCATGGCGGAAGCAAATGCGCTCGGCGCGCCAAGAAACTTACCGCTTCGAAATCTTGACTTCACGGCATTGACGTTGCGGCTCTGAGGCGTTGCGCGCATTGTTGCCCACGGGGTGGAACACTGCGGGTTGCATATCCGTCTGATACAGTCCCCCCATGAGCGGGCCAGCCGCCCACCCTGTCAGTGGTCGTGCCTTGCAGGGGTTTTTTAATGAGCGAGCCAATCAGAGCTCCGGAAAACGACAGGGTAGGTGGCTGCCCCGTTGACGAGTTCCCCCTTTGTAACCAAGTTGGGTTACTTAAAAAAGAAGCTTAAGGGAGTGGGGCAGAGGCGAGACTGCACGATTACCAGCGGTTACTTCCGCTCCAACCGATTGATTTCCAGAAATGCGTTGGCGACCCAAGCTTGATACTGAGCTTCATACTGCCAAGCCGGGTCCCACGTGTGGTGATACCAGCGGCACTTCTCCTGCAAACTGTTTGAGCCGACCATTTCCACCATTGAGAACCCAGCATTCGCACCTCACGGCTCGAAACCCGCTGAAAAGGAGATTGCAAAGGCTCTAAGCGATTGCCGCCGACAATGTTAAACACTATGCGCGCTAAGTTCTTGACGCAAACCCACCCGCATGCCGCTGATTCCAAAACGCTGTGCAGCCGACCGAACTGATATATCCGAAAGAGAATGCGCCCGCGTCCAATCATGTAACTCTATCTCTACATGCTATCCTCCCTCCATTTGCTGCGCACCTTCTGCCAGCTATCATGCTCAGCTTTGCCGCCGAGCTTCTCCATTCCCAGCCCTCTCTCTACCCACTCCTGGCTACCCATCTCTACGAGTCTGCTCAAGGCGCGGGCAAACGCGAAGCGCTCTTCGTCTCCGGTGAAAATCGACGAGTTCTTGAGTGTTGCCATGTTCATGCCCAAATCATCCATAAGGCTGCGCATGGCGTCGGGGATATGCTCTTCATCCCCGTCGGACTTGTTCTCCTTCTTCGCTTCTTCAAGCTCATCATGTGTGATAAAAAGTTCGTTAAGAGGGTTTGCCGTGGTGAGAACAAGTTTCGCCTACAGCATTCGTTAGACCATTTTTACACAAGTTCAAGAACATGGGCACATACCCTGCTTTCGTAGACGGCATCGATGAAGGTAATGAACCTTCTTGCCAGGTCACGAGACTTGTGGCTCATTCCAGGAACATCCGTGACGATAAAAGCCTCATAGTTCCTCATCAACTCAAGGTAGTCACCGGCGCCTGTTGCGCGCCCGATGAGCTCGTTGAAAGAGAACATGGCCGCCTTCCCACTCGCCCTAGGAACCGAGAGCTCACGGCCCCAAACCTCATGTTTAGCCTCGTGAGGCGGATCGTTCTCAAAGTCGCCGAGGAACCGGAACCAGCGATCGGCGTGTGTTTTAGCCGATTCGTCAAGCGGGTGGTGGTACACTCCCGACGGCGGTCGCGGAATTTTGCGGTAGTCTGTTTGCGAGTCTAGGTTGATGACGCGCAGACGCGACTTGAGGAGTTGGATGCAGGGCACGAAAGACTCCCGCTGAATTCCGTTTTTGTACAGATCGTCTGGGTGTCGGTTTGAGGTTGTTACAATGACAACCCCGTGCGCCATCAGCGACTCCACCAAGCGTCGGAGAATCATGGCATCCGCAACGTCGGTGCATTGGAATTCGTCAAAGCACAAAACCTGACTCTTTGCCGCGATGTCCGCCGCCACAAACGGAACGAGATCTAAATCGTTTCCATACTTCAACTTCATCTTATGCAACTCTTTATGCACCTGCTGCATGAATCCGTGGAAATGTATCCGAGTCTTGGTCTTTATGTTCTTGGGCAAAGTGTCGAAAAATAAATCCATCATCATGGTCTTCCCGCTGCCGACGTCGCCGTACATGTATATGCCCTTCGGGAGGTTTTCTGGAATGACTGGCTTCCATCCTTCTTCTTTCGAGCTGAATAGAGAGCCTAGGAGGGACTTCTTGGGTGGCTGGAGGGATTCTATTGTTGGATGGACAACGGGCGGGGGGCTGTATTTGGAGAGGATGACATGCAGGGCCTGCAGATTATCGATGATGCCTGGGTGCCGCGTGAGCTAGGGCTGTGGTTTCTGAGCAGTGACGGCGCGTACCTCGCTGGTGTTCGTCGTCGCGCAGGCGTCCGCTTTCGACGCGTGAGTTATATTCGGCAATGGGGCCGTGGTCGTAGCGCTTCGCTGTGGTGGAGAGTCAGCAGCGACGCATGCGGGTCAATATGGAGGAGGAATACCGTTGCTCACGGCCTCGACAGTGGCCAGCCGCCTCGCGCAGCTCGTCTGGAATGACCTGGTAGCCGGTAGGGCGGGTGCGCCACTGCGTCGGGGCAGTGCCCAGCGCGCCGGTGAGCCCTGAAGACGTAGTGTTCTTACGCTCCGCGCGCTGGCGAATCTGCGCGCACCCGCTTGGCGACCGTAGGCTGCCCGCGCAAGCATGTGGGTGCCGCGCACGGCTTCTGAGACACTCATGTTGACGGGGATGTGGACGCCGTTCTTGTACGGTATATGCAGGCTTATGTCATAACAGAGCGGACGGTGACAGATTGCGAAGAGACGGCTGGCAGTGGACGGAGGCGCGGCCGCGGAATGGGCATGTGAAGGTGTCCGTTGAGGGATTGACGGCGGGAGTAGATTTAGGTCTGGGAGCTCGGGCTTTGCAATCGGCACATGCCCATCGGGACCGGTTATGCGCCACGCTTGGATGAAAGGGTCCCTCGGTCCCCGCCTCGGCCAATGACGTAGAGGCCGGCGCTATAAGATAGTGACTGGAGCAGCCTTCAACGGCACGGCTAAACCTCGAGGGTCCGCGCTTTCTTTTATCTGAGCTATTTCCAGATGTCTCTGCACAACTACACACTCACGAATTGGTGCACAAAGTCAGCAATGTCAGCAGCGCAGCCTCAAGTCGAAACAGAACGGATCACGTGCAGCCAACAATGGCCGACATAAGCCCGCTCAGCCTGATAGGGCGCAAGGCTCTGGCTTCTCCGCATTGGCGTTGTACGCCGCGCGGGACCTTCAGGCTTCATGAACCCTGCTGGGGCAGGTAAACATTGCATCGGGAAGCTGAAACAGTGATATGCCATCTTCTTCGACCGCTGCAGCTGCCGTGTGCAGTATGGCGACGCTCGACGGCCGCACAGCCCGGTATCCGCAGAGCCGCAGCCTAGTGCGGCCTCTTGCCTGCCCTCGTCCCTCCTCGCACATGGCTGACTGAACTCGACTTCTCCTCCGATCGCTTACTCACTACCCAGTCTCCAACCCTCCTCCCGGCCGTGTTCCTGCGCGCGGCTACCTACCATCGCTGCCTACCTCGTGCCTGGGGCCGGTCTCATGGCTTCAGGCTCATTCGTTATCGTCGCCGCCCGTATTTCGTATCCGCCGCGGTGTGCCAATGTCGTCCTTCCACCGCCGGCGTGAGGAGACGGAAGGGCAGCCCACGCAGGCCTGGAACAACCTCGCCGGACTCAACCAAAGCTTCGCCGCACACGACCTTCCATCCGACCAGCATTCCCTGTTCACCATCGAATCCTTCGACTACGACGTCGACCAGGTAAGCGCACTCCGCTGACTTGTTGGACCCTACGCTCATCTCCCTCAGTCCGTCTGCTCATGGGACAACAACAACCACACCTTTGTAACCCCGCCGACGAGCACCGGCTCTCACAGTAACGCCGGCGACTATTGCAGCACCACCAGCAACCAATTCTACCCGTCGACTGACGATGCATGGGGCTGTAATCGAGCAATTAATGAATATGACATCAACCGAGACGGACCGGACCCAGTTGCCTTCGATCCTCAGCTGGATTTCGTAGATGGTTTTTCCTACGTAGAGCCAGTCAGCCAGCCTAGCTACATTGATCCTACCGCATTCTCTGGCGATGTGATGGACATGGGGAGTTGCGAGCCTGTTCTCGACGTGCGCCCAGAGCCCCCGAAGATTACCATAGAGGACACAGGGAATATGGGATCATGGTTAAACAGCATGTATACACCTGGATTGGGAACCACGGACAACACCATCCCACCACGGCCGGGCCCTTCGTCCATGTCGGCGATGGCGCTAGACGTGACATATCGCCCCCGGGAACTGGCGGACGACCAGGTGTCGGAAAGTAGTGTCAACACGTCGCATACCAGTCACTCCTGTCGGACATGTTCTAAAAACTTTGGTAACAAGGACGACTTACGGTAGGAGATTTCGGCCCCGTTTCGGGTATCCGCATGCTAACGGAATCGCGCAGACGTCACCAGCGTTACCACGACCCAAAGAAGCATACTTGCAGGATTTGCGGGAAGGGCTTCGTGCACCCTAAGGATCTCCGGCGCCATAAACCAACCCATATCGCAAATAGGCCGCAAAGGCCATGCCCGGTAGATGGATGCACAACTGCCACCGGCAGGCCGGACAACTTGAAGCGACATATCCAAAATAAGCACCCGGAGTTCGATATCGACGCCTGGACAGCCGCCCGCTGAAGAAGCCCAGAACGACGGCCGATAATTCTTTGGGAGTTGTGGAGGGAGTTGGTTTGGTTTGGCGTTTGACTTTAATAGACGGGGCTACTGGTTCGACGCCCATTGGTTGCCAGCCAGGATTACCGTTGAATGTTGGATGACATAATGGGTCGGACCAAGGGCGTATTCGTATTGCTTTTTGGTATACGTCGGCGGAATGCGGGGCTAACAGCGGAGTTTCTTGAGGGCAGCAACTTCTCTCGCTTTTTTACTAGTCATTACTAACGGAAATCATGGAGGCTTCATATCTGTTTGACGGCAACTGTGACGGCCAGCCGGCTTCTCGGGCGTTCGGTGGGCTCGGCGAGTTGCGAAGCCGGCTGCCGGATCCGCGCGTGGAACCGGGCAAACACCTTCGCGACGATGGCCCGTTAGGAACAAGGCTGAGCGGCCGGCGCAACGACGGGCGCTGCGCTGTATCTTTCCACGGTCTTTGCCTTTCGTCCTACGCTGACAGAAGCCTAGCGCGGTTGCATCGGCCTTGGCGGCAGCGCAAGAGGCACGCGAGCATCCGGCATCCCTGTCAGGCCGGGAGACGCGTGTACCTGGGGCCTTCTCATTATTGCAGACGCCGGAAGGGGGCCAATTCTTGGGGTAGTCTCCAGCCCTGTCAACTGGTCAGCCCTCCCGTCACCAACACCGCCAGTGCGGCTGTGTCCACCCCAACTCTCCCTCCGCCTTCCTGTCTCTACTGCCGACCATCTCTTCGATCGCGTTGAGTGTACATACGAGTCAACACGCCACTTTCTGGCGAATCCGTCGTCCTCTTGTACAGCCGTCACAATGAAACCGGACACGATCACTTACCCCATCGAGGAGCCGGTATGGAACAGCAAGCCCGCATGGGTGCTGCCCGGCTGGGCCGAGCCTTTGGTACGTGAAAGAAATGCCATGGACGAGCGAAAAAGATCGCCGGCACTGACGATCCGTTGCAGATGGTCGCGTCCATCTTGTTCGGAGCCATGTACATGACGAGGCGAAAGGGCTATTCGATCCGCCGCAAGCCGAGGGGTTACAAGTCGATATTGGATGATGAGCCAGGCTCTGGCCGCTCGAGCGACGAGTTGTTGCGGTACGATTCCGAGAACGACGACGACGCCCAGGACCCGATCGCTGCGGCCAAGCACCTCCCCAAGCAACGCAAGTGCTGCTGCGGCATCGTCGTACAGACGCCCAATACCTCGCGCTTCAAGAACAACGTCCACAGCCGTATCCTGCAGAAATTCCCCTTCTTGATCGAGATGTTCTACTGGATCATCAACTACGCCTTCTACCGCATGACCGCCATCACGTCGCAACGCATCTTTGCAAAGAGCGGTATCTGGAATGTAGCGCAGGAGCATGGTATCAACGTGCTCAAGTTTGAGCACTTGAGCGGGTTCAGCTGGCTTTTCCCGGTCCAAGAGCGTCAGGTACAGCAATGGTTCATGCACGGCCACCAGGACGCCTTGACCGCCTTGAACAAGGCGTACGCGCTGATCCATATTCCAGGCACTGTCGGGTAAGGATCTACAAATATCTTTCAGTGGGGGTTGTATTGACAATGTTGCAGGTTCATCTGCTGGTACTACTACATTGCGCCGTCGCATCCGACCTTCGCCGTGGCCCGCCGCACCATGACCCTGACCAACTTCCTTGCGTTCATGACTTTCATCTTCTACCCTTGCATGCCGCCGCGCCTCCTGCCGAGAGAGTACGGCTTCCTGGACACGGTCCGCCACGACGACGCTCAGAGCGTTTGGATGAGCGGCAAGTACGTCAACTCGCTCGCCGCCATGCCCTCGATGCACTTCGGCTACGCCTTCTGCATCGGCATGACCCTCATCTACCACTCGGGCCTCTTCCGCCGCACGCTGGAGCGCGGCGAGATGAGGAAGTCGACGTTCTGGAAGCTGTTTTACCTCATCCTCGGTATCGCCTACCCTTCGTTCATCCTGACCGTCATCGTGGCCACTGCCAACCACTACATTCTGGATGCCGTCATCGCCACCTGCTATGTCTTCATCGCATACGCCTGCAACCAGATTTTCTTCGTCTTCCTGCCGCTTGAGGATTGGTTCCTGTGGTTGCTGAGAGCCGAGAAGCCGATTCCCTCGACCGGCGAGAGGTTCAGAGAGCGGGGCGGCAGGCTGTAGATGCTGTGAATAATGCTCATATATATATACTTTACGAGGCGTTTGCATAGAGCGGCGCAACGACAACTATCTATCGACTTGGACGGCATATTAGTATAGTTTAGTAATACCCTCATTATGACTTTCTGTTTATCGAAATTCAAAATCTGTAGAAATTAGCAGAAAAAGTTTTGCCCAATCTAATTATTATTCCCACGCGACCAGTGTCGATGCAGAGTACGGCTCGTGCCAAGACCGGGGAGGGAAGAGCTTCCGGCAACCGGAAGCTGTGAGCTCTCGTCTGCAGGCAGAGCTCCCGCCCGGGCCAGTTTTACACCACTCTCACTCTCGAATCAACACGCGAACCAGCCACGGTCGTTTCCCACTACCCCGCCGGACTTTGACCGCGCCCTTTCGTTCGGAGTTCACCGTCGATATATTATACTTCATGCTTCCTTCTCGTCGTACGGTATCGCCAATTGAGCTTGCACCGGGGCGAGCGCGCATTCTGTCGCGTTTACTCGCTTGCAGCAGCACACGCGTCGCGCAGCGTACGAACCACCCACCCTCGGCGCGACAACTCGTACAAAGGAATTTGAAAAAAGCGCAAAATAATGGCGGACCAAGCATCGAACGATACGCCGCTCGAAGGCACACCGGCGGCCGACGTCGAAATGGGCGGCAGCGGAGAGTACGCGGAGGACAACACTGCCACAAACAACCCCGACCAACAGGCCGGCAATGAAGGCGACGACAACGACGAAGGCGTCGAGATGGCAGAAATTGAGCCCGAGACTCCCAAGGTGGTCAAGTTCTTAGAGTAAGCACAAAATGCCCACATCTTGCGCAATTGTTTGAGCGGGGAAGAGAAGACATTGAAGCTCTGGTGGAAGGAATTGAGCTGTGAACTAACCTTGGACAAGTCACTAATGACGCGTTTTCTTCAATCTCTCAAACAGCTACTTGAAATCGCCCATCATTGAACTTGTCGTCGGTAGAGGCGATAACCAAACATTGCTCACGGTGCACCAAGCGCTGCTCACCAAGTCGCCTTTCTTCGAGGAGCAATGCGCCCGGTTCACCGACGGTGACACCGTAAGCAACACCACCCTCGAGGCCCTCAAACCCAATCCTGGCGTCCCCATTGACCTGCGTTCCCTACGCGCAATCTAGCACCGCCGCATTGAGCTCGCCGACGAGGACCTAGACGCCATGGGCTCGCTCCTCGAATACCTCTACCACAACGAATACTTCCCGAAGCGCCTCAGCGCCGACAGGGACTCGAAGCTGGAGCCGGACCCGACCGTGTCCGGGCCGGACGTCGAGGGCGTGCAACTGCTCAAGCACGCGCGCATCTACACGCTGGCCGAGAAGTTCGGCCTGCCCGACCTGCAGTCGCTCGCGCACAGCAAGATCCACCGCACCGAGAGCACGCCCAAGGGCGAGATCGTCTACGCCCGCTACGTCTACGCCAACACCAGCCCCGAAGACCGCACCATCCGCCGCCCCGTCGCCGCCTTCTGGGCCCACCGCAGCCACGTCCTGCGCCACCACGCCGAGAACGAGTTCCGCGCCATGTGCCTCGACTTCCCCCAGTTCGGCTTCGACGTCCTCAGCATGGTCCTCGACGCAAAGGAGAAGCGCAGCGGCGGCGGCAGCAGCGGCGAGCCTGTTGTTGGCGTTAGTGCCAGCAGCGCGAGCGCGGAACCCCCGCGGTCCGCGAGGAAGAGGGCGAGGGTTAGTTATGGCTAAGCGCCTGAATCCCCCGGGCGGACGTGGTCCTTGGTCAGAACGTTGTAATGACGAGGTGATTTTAGGGTGGATCATTCCGAACTTAAGAAAGGAAAGAAAAAAAGCAAACATAGGGGAAGTTTGCGCTTTCCTTTCTTCGACATCTAAGAGAACATTTCGATTTTAAAAAGACAGGCTATGCGAGAGCGGGTTTTGTACAATTTAAAGGAGGGGGCATGCACAAGCCGAAAAGGCATCGTTCGTGCGGAGGAGTCATGGACTGCGACGGTTATGCATGGCAGGTCGACTTCGCAGTCAAAGAGCGCATCATTTCTTTCGATCTCATTCTTCAAGCTGAAGAACGTTACAGGGCTTGCATATCATCTGAAGGACTCAGGAAAGGGGCGGGGTTGCTGGATAGCCGTTTACTCAGTCAAGATGTGTAAAAGAAGCATTTCGACTTTAAATCAAAGCAAATAACCTTCAAATGTGGCAAGACGATCTCGAAGTACAGTCCTCTCTCGCAGCCGATGGCCAGTGTGAAGAATAGCAAGGCCCCAGGCGTAACTATGCCTCAGCTCGTTCTTTGAAAAAGAACATTTATGGGTCGTTGAAGCTATCATCCGAAAATGTGGAATTAAAAATTCTACATACACGTCCGGACGATAGCTTCAGCTACCCATGACATGAGCGAAAAACAAATCCACACTAGCCATCGGCTGCGAGAGGGGACTGTAGAAATACGAGGATGGTAGCAAAGCGGACATGCTCAGGAGCCGAAATCAAATTCACGCCGTTACGCGCTCAAATGGCGACCAATGCTCTCTATCTAATACAGTAGTTGACGCCTTATATATGATGTTTTTTCGTAGTATTGGAAGATGCAAAATCCGCATGTTCATCGCGCTCATTGTCATCATCAAGCTACTTCACACGCCAATCAAGCACCTGTGTTTCTATGTTTCCCTCACGACCTTGTCGATGGCGGCAGCGACGTACTCTACGTTCTTCGTGTTCAGGCCGGCCATCGAAATACGGCCGTTCTTGGTCATGTAGACGTGGGCGTCGGCGCGGATCTTGAGCACCTGCGCCTCGGTCAGGCCTGTGAAGCTGAACATACCAATCTGGTCAGTGATGTGGTTCCAGGTGCCGGGAGTGCCGAGCTCCTCGAGCTTGCCGCGCAGCGCCTTGCGCATGTCGATGATGCGGCCGCTCATGGTGCGCAGGTTCTCCTTCCACTCCTCGAACAGGGCGGCGTCGTTCAGAACAGTCGAGGCAATGCGGGCACCGTAAGCGGGCGGGTTGCTGATCTCGGAGCGTTGAAGGATCTTGAGCTGCGAGTCGACGCGTTCTACCACGTCGCTCGCGTTGGGGCCGGGTGCGGTCACGAAGTGGAAGCAGCCAGCACGCTCGCCGTACAGACCAAAGTTCTTGGCATACGACTGCGCAATGACGAGCTCGAAGCCCTGCTCAACGAAGTAACGGATGGCCCAGCCGTCCTTGTCCAGGTCGCCGGATGCGAAGCCCTGGTATGCGCAGTCGAAGAAGGGGAAGTGGTTCTTCGCGCGAATCACCTCAGCGATAGCCTTCCACTGCTCCTGTGTAGGGTCGACACCGGTAGGGTTGTGGGCACAGGCGTGAAGCAGAATGACGCTGCCGTCAGGCGCACCCTTGATCGCGGAGAGCATGCCATCGAAGTCGAGGCCACGGGTCTGGGCTGAGAAGTAGGGGTAGGTCTTTACGGGGAAGTGGACATTGGTGAAGATCTGGTTGTGGTTGGCCCAGGTAGGGTTCGAGAAGTAGACGGTCTTGTCCGCCTTGGTGTTGTAGAACCTAGCAAGGAAGAGCGCGCCAAGGTGGACGGCGCCGGTTCCAGAAATCGTCTGCAGGCTGGTGACCTGTTTGGTGTGTCAGTGGGCTGTTTCCTTGACTAATAGTGAGTCAAGGACGCATGCGCCGGAGCGGCACAGCCCTCAACGCGGGGTAAAAAAACGTACACGCTTCTCAGCGATGGCCGGGCTGTCGGCACCCAGAATCAGCTTCTGCGAGGCAGAGGTGAACTGGGGCATGCCCGCGATGGGCAGGTACTCGTGGTTGAGCTCGGGGTCATTGCGGAGGATCTCGTCGGCCTATAGGATCGCTTCCAGTCAGCGTCCATCGTCACACGGAAACAGGCGCGGGGTCAAGCAGAAGAGCTGCGCGCTCACTCACCTTCTTCACCACAGGCAGAACCCAGGGCTTCGCGTTGTCGTCGCGGTACGCGCCGATGCCCAGGTCGACCTTCTGCGGATATGTATCCGCGCGGTAGGCGGCCATCAAGCCGAAGAGCGGATCTTCGGGAGCTTTGGGCACGACATCGGCCTGGAAGACGGTGCTCTTTGCAGGAGACATGTGGGCGGATAACTGCTGCAGGCGCGAGCGCGACGAAGACTGCGAGGGGGTGGGAGCGACGGAGGTGGGGTCTGCAGAAACTGGCGGGAAGGTGGGAGTTGGTGGTGGCATGACGGGCTCTTAATGTAGGGCAGCTCTCCGCGTTTCGTATACCCCGGAGGATCGGCTTATCGATTGAGCGAGCGTCCCGCAGCTACTCCGCAAAAGGACAGGCCACACCAGCGGAACCGCAGCGCCTGACTGCCTGGTTTTCGGACTGATGGATGCACGGGGCGAAGGGAGCTCTGGGGTAACGAAATGGTCTGAGGGATGCAACGAGGGGTGGAGCGCACGGGTGGATTGCGTCTAAAATTTCCTGGGGAGGCCTGTGAGCCTTATAATAGCCGTCACGCGAGGCATGGGTCTCTCAGGGTTTATCTGAGGGGCCCGAAACCGAGGTTCCGCAGCCACTGATGGCCGCCAGAGCTACCCGTTGACATCACGCGCGCCGCATTTCCCGCGGGCCTCGCGCAGTCACGCTTTTCACATGCAAACCCATCCCCTCCCATTTGCTCGCTATCTCTCATATAATCAGGTCCCACACCACTATGGTTCCGCACATTGCGCACGTCGCGTAGAAGATGGCCTGCGCTATGCTCCTCCTCTCCGTTGCTCGCTTCAGCTCCTTGTTGCCGCTGCCCACGTTCTCGGTCGTAAGATGCGAGTCTTGCACCAGCTGGTCAATTTGCGCCTGCTGTTCGAACAGATTGGTGGCCAGCGTGCTCTGCAACTCCGATATCTCGAGGAGGGACCGCTCAGTAGCCCTGCCACCCTTTGTCAGCCTCACGATCTGGAACATGAGAGAGTGCTGTTACATACCGCACTTTGTCGAGCGTGTCCTCGTAATGCTTGAGCATGTCTTGGTTTTCCTCTGCAAACAGCTGCAGCTGTTCCTCGCTCAATTGCTGCTCGACCTGCTGTCCGGCCTTCTCGTCCATACTTGCTCCTTTTCCGCCAGAGTAGCCACCAGTCGGGTCGTCTATCGTGGGCATCTGCATTCCCCGTGCCTTGTATAGCACGCTCTTGCTCTTCTCCCGCTCTCTCTCCAGCCGAATCTCCATCATCGAAGCCTGGAAGCCGCTGACCTCTTCGAGCTTCCGGCTGAGGAACCATATGACACCATCGCGATGTATCTTAATTGTGTTCTGCTTTGCCTCCTCGAGCTCCTCCTCCGGGCTCTTCGCCGTGATTGCGCCTCCGGCTGCCCATCTTCCAAGCGCTCCTAATCCTTTCGTCGCGCGCTTCCGCAACGCAATCGTCTCATCCGCGGACTGGCGCACTTTTTCTGCGTCGGCGAGATTTTTAATCGCGCCGCTCAGCTCTCGGAGCAGCTGTTTTGTCTCGGCATCGATCTGCTCGCGTTGCGCATCGGTCAGGTATTTGCGCTCTTTTTCAGACCGCGGGATCGAAGAAGACGAGTTGGTGCGCGCAAGTTGGCTCCGACGCGGAGGTTGCGCTGCTGAAAGGTAAGACTGGCGAATGGAGTGGAGGTACTGGTTGAGCTCGGAGATGTGCTTGTTCTGCGCTGGCGTCAGAAAGGTGCAGCCAAGTCGGTGGTGCGCGGTAGCTCACGATGCGGTAGGCTTCCTTTACAAAAGCCTCGACGCCATCCAAGTCAAACGCATGGGGCTTGATGGGCGGTTTGTCGTGCCGCCGCAGGGCTTCGTTGAAAGCGGGAGAGAGATCCATGATGTGCTCATGCAGGTTGCAGCTCGGGGAAGCTCTGGTCCACGTCAACGTAGCCGCATCCGCTTGGCGTCGGTCGAGCTTACATCCGCGTTATTGCCGAAAAGGTCCAGGCATAGTAAGGTATCCCGACGTGGAATGGCACCCACCCATTCGTTCTCATCAGCGGACCGCTCATTCGTCGCTCGCCATGCCGATGCCGAATGCCTTCGAGATTGCACCACTCCCGCTCTTGCCCTCTCACCGGCCCCATCCCCACCGATGTCGGTTAAGCACTGATAGCCAGGCCCTTCCAGCCGCACCAGATACTCCGCCTGTGCCTAAAATGCCTTTACTCCGCTTTTCTCCCTTTCTTTGGGTCGTGAACAATCTTTCTCCCCTCCCAAATTCTTCTCTCTATTCTGAAGACTTGGGATCATGACATCACCCGTTGGACATGAGACTCTTGAGCCAGCTGAGACAGCTGTTGCTACCAACACCGCCGATGAGCTAAAGATCTCGGCCTTTTCTGATGGAACCGACGATCAGCGAGGGGAGAAGAAGTTGGAGATTGAGCAGCATGTCATTCATGCTTCACCAGCATCCTCGCGAAGACCTTCGACCTCGAACGGGCCAGAGCAAGAGATTGCTCAAGATCTCGAAAGAGCCAGCACTGCAGCATCGGGGCCTGTTTATTCAGTGTTCCCAAGGAAGATGAAGCTATTCATCGTATTCATGGTCGCCTGGGGCGGATTCTTCTCCCCACTCTCCGCGAACATCTTCTACCCCGCCCTCAACACTCTAAGCTCAGAGCTTCATGTCTCCGTCGAGCTCATCAATCTCACTCTCACTACGTACTCCATCTTCCAGGGACTCGCGCCAACCATTTTTGGAGACCTTGCCGACATGGCTGGAAGAAGGCCCGCGTACATAATTGGATTCATTATCTACATCGGAGCTTGCATTGGGATCGCTCTCCAGGACTCGTATGCTGCTCTAATGGTCCTCCGCTGCCTGCAGAGCACCGGTAGCAGCGGTATGATAGCTCTTGCAAATGGCGTCGTAGCAGACGTTGCCACCGTTGCTGAGCGAGGAACGTGGATGGGCTGGGCAACAGGCCCGATGATGATCGGGCCAGCCGCAGGACCCGTAATCGGTGGCCTTCTTGCCCAGTTTTTGGGCTGGCGCGCCATCTTCTGGTTTCTGGTGATTATGGCTGGCGTCTACCTCATCATCTTCACCATCACATGTCCAGAGGCTGGACGCAATGTCGTCGGCAATGGATCTATCCCACCCCAGGGATGGAACATGTCCGTCCTCAATTGGCTCTCCGTCCGCAAGGCTACCAAAAAGGACAACTCGATTTCTCGCACAGTTTCTCGCGAGAGCAATCGTATTGCGCAGCAACGTCTTGCCCGGTCCCGCAAGCTGCGCTGGCCCAACCCTCTCAACACCATGAAGCTCATCCGCGAACCTGATGTCGGTCTGCTTCTCTTCTATAACTCCCTCGTCGTAAGTGCTCTCTCCTTCAGCACCATGAATTGCACAAAAAAGGAAAGTTACTATTTCCAACCCCACTTTAACGATGGCGCATATGTGGGTAGTTGAGGACCCCGTCTGGATATTTCTGTACAAACTTGAAAGCCACACTTACAGTCCCCTCCCGCAGCCGATAGCTAAGTGGGATGAAAAAAAAAACATATCATGGGGAGGTGAAGCCATCGTCTGGACGTGTATGTCGAATTAAAAATTATACATACTCCTCCGGACGATAGCTTCAACTACCCAAGGGTGTTTTCATTTGAAACAAATATCATTTTCGCTCATATCATGGGTACTTGAAGCTATCGTCTGGACGGGAATGTCGAATTAAAAACTCTACATACACGTCCGGACGATAGCTTCACCTCCCCATGATATGTTCTTTTTCATTCCACCCATCCATCGGCTGCGAGAGGGGATTGTACGACCAGACATACGTTTCAACTGCCCAAGCATGGTATTATTTGCGAACACAGAAAGATAAAAGCAGTTGCAAGTTATTGTTATCCGCCAATCACGACCTACACTTACACCCACACCCACACAGTACACCGCCTTCATGGACGTCGCCGCCAGCGCGCCCTTCCTCTTCACCGCAACCTACTCCCTCAACGACCTCCAGATCGGCCTCTCCTTCATCCCCTTCGGCTTCGGCGCCCTGCTCGCGCCGCTCGTCAACGGCCGGCTGCTCGACTGGAACTACCGGCGCACCGCCGCGCGCATCGGCATGACCATCGACCGCAAGCGCGGCGACGACCTGCGCAGCTTCCCCATCGAGCGCGCGCGCATCGAGGTCGCCGCTCCCTTGCTCGCCGTCGGCCTCGCGTCGCTGACGGCGTACGGCTGGGTCATGGACGCCGAGGCGCGCCTCGCGGCTCCGCTCGTGCTGTTCTTCCTGATCGGCTTGACGCTGACGGGCACGTTCAACGTGCTGAATCTCATGCTTGTCGACTTTTACCCGCTCAGCCCGGCGACGGCGACCGCCGCGAATAATCTGGTGAGGTGCTTGATGGGCGCCGGAGGCAGTGCGGTGGTGATTTTGATGGTCAAGAAGATGGGGAGGGGGTGGTGCTTTACGTTTCATGCGCTGGTCGTGTTGGCGGCGAGTCCGATTCTTTGGGTGCTGATTAGGAAAGGTCCGGGATGGAGAGAGAAGAGGAGGGTCAAAACTGAAGAGGTGAGGAGGAGGAAGGAAGAGAAAGAAGAGGAGAGGGAGAGAGCGAGGATGGAGGAGGATAGAGCAAGAAATGAAGACTCAAAGGAAGCGACGCACGAGGAAGAGGAGAAATAAATAGTTAGTTTATCACGGGCGTAACGCAGATAAATGCCTCGGCGCTACAAATACGGAATGAGAAATGTGAAAGAGGAGCGTCTGCATGGATGTGACAGTCATAATTATGAAGAGAGTGACCGCGGAATTCAATGGTGCTTTCCAAGCTCACTGTTGCATATAAAGAAACCAGGCAGATCTTTCTAATGCCTAAGGGTTAATTTAAGTATATCGGACCTATGGCCGAGTGGTCGGGCAGCCAAGCAATAAGATGCAATGTTTGGGCATAGTGAGGTTGCCGCTTCCACTCGCACCTTACCTCGCTAGGAGAAGGGGTAAAATTCCTGAAAAGGGGTTTTATAGCGTGTAGCTCTTGTGGCGTGTAAGCCCTGGCGACTCCCGATCAGCGACGCACGGCAGTCCAATCTGCTGAAGCGAACGGCAGTCATTGTCAGGCATTGACTATGAGTGAAAGTGAATTTTTGCTCCCCTAACGAGTACTATCAAGCACGCTAAGTGTAGAGTATAAATTTGTTTTGCACCGTGGTGAGTTTCAAATACACGCAGCTAACCGTAAGCTTTGTTTATACAGTCCCCTCTCGCAACCGACGGCTAGCATGGATTTGATTTTTGCTTATGTTATGGGTAGTTGAAGCTATCGTCCGGATGAGAATGTCGGATTAAAAATTCTACATACATGTCCGGACGTGAATGTATAGTTTTTTTTTATGTCTATTAAGATGAGTCACCTTCCGTCGCTGAGCCAGATCAGCTCTATCACTTTCTGTTACACCACGCCACAACATACCCCACCTCACTAGATCCTTCAATCTGCCCCGCACCGCCCCGCTAAAGTAGACAGAACCATCCTGCAAGCCAACTCGTTGCTTTCAGCGTTGCATGCGGTCCGAGCTGTAGGATCTTTGAAGGACATTGTTGTAGGTGCAGATCAACCGTAAGCAACACAGCTGATCCTTACCTCACAACCACGGCTCAGTTATCTTCTCACCGCCAACGCAGGTGCGGACACGCAGCTGCCTAGCGCCAAGACCAGCCCGCATCCTGTGCCGAATCCTTCACCCACAGTAGCTCCATTTTGCTTAAGAACCAGCACCAGCGGCCAAACAAACAAACCTCATACCGTCTCTAGCCACCACCCGCACCATCACAAAGATGTCTTCCAAAGAACCTCCCACCATCCCCACGGCCTCCTCTGACCCCAATGCCCCCACCAAAACCTACACCGCCTCCTGCCATTGCGGCAAAATCAAATTCTCCGCCAAAGTCTCCCCACCGCTTGAGGGGGGAGCGCACGAGGTGGCGAGCTGCAACTGTTCCATCTGCACCAACAAAGGATACCTGCTCATCTACCTAGCCAATGATGCAATCACTTTCGAGAGCGGACAGGAAGAAATTAAGGTAAAGTCGATGCACGGCGTCTTGGGAGCTCACTTCCTCTGTGCACGTTAGAATAAATGGCAGTAAATTGACCGTTTACTTGCCAAACAGGGCTACAGCTTCAATAAGAAGCAGGTGGAGCATTGCTTCTGCCCGAACTGCGGATCGGCTCTGTTCATATCTTCGATCAAGCCGGGCTTTTTCGAGGGCATGAAGGCTGTGAATGTGAGTGTGCTACCCAGTCCTTAGGCATTCCTTTTACTCTCGTTCGGAAATATGATCACTCTAGATTGACCCAACTGTACATAGGTCCGCAATTTCAAGGATATCGAGATTGACGACTTGAAGCTGAAGAAGGCAGATGGGAGGAGTTACTGATTACTGTATTGGGGAAACGAGCTAATGACGTCATGCTCGGAAGAAGATCCCATCTAAAAATAGCTTTCGCGACCAACAATTGTGAAAACACCAAAATCAACTGGGGATATCTTACGTTGGGTATTCCACCACTGAGGTGAATGCAGCGCGGAAAATCTGCAACCGTGTTTCCCAGTGTGATTCGTAAAAACGCGCGCTCGTCTAATGCCATTGCTGTTGAAAAACGCCCGGAACTGCCAAAAACAACCTAACTTTTCCCTTGAAACTTTGGATCGTAGTGCGCCAGGTGGTATCTCTCGTAATTGTCGTTAACCGTTGCTCAGAAGCAAAAGTAGAGAATCGATCCGGCCGCCGTCATGCCCACGCCAACCCACCACCAACGATCTGCGTCCGTGTGGTCCGGCTTCTGGCCTAACATCCTGCGCTTCAGCGGAGTGAAGACTTCGTTTGCACGCTTGATCTTATTGCTCGATTTCGATGCTGCCGTTGCCTTAGCGCCAGTGGCGAGGCTCGACGTCGGGAGCATCTGTGCAGGGGTGTAGGCGAGGTAGAGGGGGATGACCGGTGTGCCGTCGAATCCGTAGAGGGTTAATTTCTTGACATTGTGGTATTTGTCCGTCACGATGCTGTATTGCTACGGCAAGGGTCAGTATCCTACCCAAATGCCTGGCCCTGCAATTGGCTCTCATACCTTGAATGTCTCGTTTTGGGTGTATTTCGTGTACACGCCTGTGTCGTATCTGCAAGGGTCGGAAAGCAGCTGCCTTCCGTCGCCGAAAGGCGTTAGGTGTAGCTTGCCGTCAGAAGTCTTCTCGAAGGTGCCGTGTTGCCATTGCATAATTCCCTTGGGACAGTTGGGTGCCGCGGCTGCAGTAGTAGGCGTAAGTATAGGTCTACGGCGCGTTGTGTGAGAGACGCACGGTTCGCGATGGCACGATATAAGGCCTCTTCCCAGAAACCGTCCGAGGTGAAGGAGTAGGAAATGCCTGGTAAGGCAGGCTCGATCATGGAGTCGTTCGTCGGGTTGTAGAATCCCTATGCGGTAATGCGTCAGTGTCTGGGGATCTTCGACCGGGTCCACAATATCTCCACAAAAGGGCGACGCACCGGCCCGGTCAGCGTTTTGTTCGATTTGGATGACCAGGTGCCGTACAAATCGGCGTCCGCAACGCCCTGCGCAGCGACGATAGTGGCGCCGACGAGCGCGACGGCAGACGACAGTAGCATGGTGGCGGACGAGTTGGTGGGCGAGCGTAGCGAATGACTCGGGTGGGGGACGGGATGTGCTCGGTCGCGGGCAGTTATGTGTTGTGGATGAAGCCTGAGCGTTCCTCCAAGCGCTGACGACGCCCAGGACAGGAGATACAAGCCAGAGCGGGCCCGGACTCTCCCCTGCCCGCGCGCGTTCAAAGCAAGGGTTTTGCCCCAGATCTCTCAGCCACACGCAGGAACCGCAGGAACCGCGCGTGCGCAAACGGAAAAGCCCCCCCGGACCAGGCCTGGCGGCGATCGTTCTGTTCGTCGCGCTTGTCATTGGCTCCAGAGCCGGCCGCGGCTGAAGACTCTTCAACCAGCGCCATCTCCGCCCTCGCAGGGACCAGATTCGCCCGCCGATATGGCGTCCGCACAAGCCGCGAAGAAGGAACTGCGCAAACAGATCAAGCAAATCTTGGCTGTTTTGCCGCAGGACGTGGTTGCACAGCAGAGTCAGCAAAACTCGTCTAGCACCCCCATGCTGCTATTGTGCTGACGGCCTCATGCAGCCTCTCGTGCCGTCGGAGCGCTTTTGGCTTTACCAGAGTACCAGGCGGCCAGGCGCATTAGCGTCTACCTGTCTATGCCTGCAGGAGAGATTTCCACGGCAACCATAGTCCATGACGCGCTTGCCCAGGGCAAGAAGGTCTTTGTGCCATACACGTATCAGCGTTCTGTGCAGCCAGAACTGAAGCCCAAATCAATCATGGACATGGTCGAACTTGACTCATTCCGAGACTTTGAGAGTTTCCAGCCGGATAAATGGGGCATCCCAACACCAAGCGCAGAGTCAATCACAGGTCGCAAGAACAGTTTTGGGGGCCAAGGCCTCTCTGAAGGTGATGCTAATCCAGTCAGTGGGGCAGAGTCAGGACTGGACCTGATCGTCGTGCCTGGCATGGCCTTTGATGCCGACTTTGGTAGGCTGGGGCACGGGAAAGGCTTCTACGACTTCTTCCTGGACAGAAGCCAGCAACATAGCCAGAAAGCTTCTGGCGTCCGCATGCCCTTCCTCGGTATGACCGCAGTCCGTCATCTCACCAACGCAGATGTGAAGGCTAATTCGGAGCAATTAGTTGGACTCGCATTAAAGGAGCAGCTACTGCCGCCGGCTCAGTCCGTACCTATGGACGCGACCGATTGGAGGCTTGACGCACTCGTGGTCGGCAATGGAGAAGTTCTTCGATCCACCAAGGCCCAGCCTAACGCGTCCACGCCGTAGTCCTCGGAGGGAGAGATGAAGCTGTCGCTCTCCAAACCATACATTCTTTTTCCCGTTACGCCGCACCTGACGCCCTTCCCCATACGCAACCGTGATTTTATGATATCCCGTGTGTTCATTTCTATTCGCCCACTCAAGCCTCAACGCTCTGGATGAGAGAGACGTTGTCGCCCTTGAGGAGAATTTGGCCTATTACCCTGTTAGCAGGCTGATGCATTTGATCCCACTTGCGCAGCCCCGCATAACGAAACGTACCAAGCGCGCGGCGCGCTTCCTGAGTGTCCTTCGTGGCAAGCTTGACCTCAACGGCGTCGTCGATGACAAGGTTCATGAATTCGTCGAAGCCCTACGTTGTGTTAAGTTGCGTCGCATATTACCCAAGACGTGTAGCTGCTTACGCGAATCTTGCCCTCGATGCGCATGCCAATCTGCTCGAACAGCCAGATCTGCACGGTTGCGCGCGTCTGGAGGAGCTTGAAGATGAAGTTGATTGGAGGCAGCAGGACCTTGTTCCTGTTTCCACCACCGCGGCCGGCCATTGTGAACGAGGTAAAGCGAAGATTCGGGAGGGGTTCGTGGCGTGCAGCGGGCGGCGTGGTCGAATGGCCCAAGGTTGGCAGGTGCAGAGCGGGATGGGCGGTGGTTGCAGCTGCGGTTGGAGCTCGCCGTCGCCAAAGTTGTTTGCAGCGCGCTCTGCGCCAAGCCTCGGGCGGCGGAAGGCGGGCCCCAGTCACCTTGCAAGTACGTACGACAACATTGGATTATTTTTCCACTATGCACCTTTCCTGCGCCTAACGAACATACCCAACACCCCTCTCCTCCCTCCACGGCCACCTGCGTGCTCCGAAGAGGCTGCCCGGTTCCACCGCGTTCTGCGATCCTATGCGCCTTACGTAGCGGCACCCCTCAGTCCGCCCCACCTGCTTGTCTAAACCTCCGTCACCACCCCTCTGCGCCGACCATCCAAGGCCGCAACCATGGCTGCCAACGGTGCGGCGGCCCAACAGGCCTTTGCGCCCGTTCTTGCAGCGCTCGCCACCATGCAGAGCAACGTCGACCGCACTCAGAAAGGCCAGGCTCACGAGTATCTCGAGCAGTTCCAGAAGTCGGTCAGTAGACATCGCCGCCAACACGACGCCCCAAAGCCGCGCTGACACGACTCGTCACCAGGAGGAGGCATGGACCACCAATTTTGCTATACTGCAGTCGCCCGACGCCGCCGTGGAGGCCAAGCTGTTCGCCGCGACGACACTCAAGGGAAAGGTAGGTTGTTGAACCGACAAGGCCCATGTCAGGAGCGCGCGCGTGCTGATGCGCCCAGATTGTGTATGATCTCCACCAGCTCCCGCGCGAGTCGCTTTCGCCGCTCCGCGATACCCTTCTCAACGTGCTCGCCGCCTTCCGCGCCGGCCCCAAGCCGATCCGGATGCAGCTCTGCGTGTGCCTGGCCAACCTGGCGATACAAATGATGGAGTGGAAGGATGTCCTGCCGCTGGTTGTTTCGACCCTTGGAAACGACCCTCAGAGCATCCCCTGCGTCCTGGACTTCCTGCGGGTCCTGCCGGAAGAAGTCACCGAAGGACGAAAGATTAATCTCACTGTACGTTCGGCCGATCCGCCACTTTGCGAGCCCCCGACGGCGGTTTTTCGAAGCACGATCAGAGTCTAATCCATCATGACAACAGGAAGATGAGCTACAGGAAAGGACAAAGGAACTGCTGGAAGACAACGCGCAGGAGGTCCTTGGCCTGCTGGGCCAATATTCCCGTTCATCCGGTGAACTTCTTGCCCTATTTTCTGTTGGGAATGCAGTGCTAACTCCCGCAGATGCCGCTTCGAAGAACCCTCAACTTATGGATTGCATTCAATCGTGGGCACGTGAGGTTCCCATCAACGACATCGTCAACTCCTCCCTGCTGGATACGGTCCTGAACGGCCTCTCCGAGGACGAGCCTTTCGAGTCTGCTGTGGAGTGCATCTGCGCTGTCATCCGGGAGACCAGGGATGTCGACGAGTGCATGAATGTCATCTCGACCCTCTATCCCAAGCTTATGGCTTTAAGGCCCAAGATCGAGCAAGCCGCTGAAGAGGAGGATACTGAGGTGTTCAAGGGCATTGCCAGGGTTTTCGCCGAGGCTGGTGAGGCGTGGGTTGTGCTGATCGCAAGGCTGCCCCAGCAGTTCCAAGGCCTGGTGGAATCTGTCCTGGAGGTCGCTGCAAGGGACAACGAACGGGATGCTATTTCTCACACCTTCAACTTCTGGTACGAGCTCAAGCAATACCTGACCCTGGAGAAGTACATGCCGGCGAGACTCGAGTTCGTCGCGGTCTTCTCGAAGCTCGTCGACATCATGATCGGCCACCTGGAATACCCGAAGCCGGAATCTGGCGACGAGAAAGATCTATTTGAGGGCGACCGTGAACAAGAGGAGAAGTTCCGGGAATTCAGGCATCAGATGGGCGATGTGCTCAAGGACTGCTGCGAGGTTATTGGAGTGACGGAATGCTTGCAAAAGTGCTATGCACTGATCGAGGAGTGGGTCAACAAGTACGGTCCTCAGGCGTCGGCTGGTCACGTTCCGGAATGGCAGAAGTTGGAGGCACCGCTGTTCGCCATGAGGGCTATGGGACGTATGGTCCCTCAGGACGAAAACATCATGCTCCCACGCTTGATGCCCCTGCTTGTTCAGATTCCGGACCAGGAGAAGGTTCGTTTCCAGGCCGTCATGGCCCTTGGGCGCTACACGTTGTGGACCGCTCAGCACCCGGAGACTCTTCAGCCTCAATTGGACTACATTATGGCAGCATTCAACCACCCGTCTAAGGAGGTCGTCCGCGCCGCCGCCTTGTCATTCAAGTTCTTCTGCAATGACTGCGCGCCTCTGCTGAAGGACTATATTCCTCAACTCCAGCAGTTTTACACCAGCGTGCTCGACAGGCTACCTGCAAGTAGCCAGGACGAATTGACAGATGGCGTTGCGTCTGTTCTTGCTGAACAACCTCCTGAGGTCCTCTACGATTACCTCAAGCTGTACTGCGATCCCGTTCTCAAGACTATTATGGAGATGGCACAGAATGCCACCGATGATAAGGCTAAGCTCGCTCTTGCTGGTAAGTTGACTCTTTGCACTCACTTCGACATTACTAAACGAGACAACAGACAAGCTGCAAATCATTACCATCTTCATACAATGGGTCCAGCCCTACGTCCCCCCCACTCAGCCACATCCTTGCGTCAGATACTGCCAAGAGATCTTCCCAGTCTTCGCTACCCTTTCTGATAACTTCACGACGTTCTCGCCTATCCTTGAGCGCGTGTGCCGCTGCTGGCGTTACATGGTTCTCTCCTACCGCACTCACATGGCGCCACTGCTTCCCCAGTTAGCGGACAAGCTAGCCTCAGGATTTACGTCATCAAGGCAAGGCTGCTTCCTGTGGGCGACCGACTCCATCGTGAGGGAGTTCGCTCCTGGCGTCGAGGGCATTGACTCCAACACTCTCGCAGCTGTTTTCCAGTTCTATTCTCAACAGGCGACGACTTTCCTAAGGGCGCTCAGCGACCTTCCTCCAGAACAGTTGCCCGACGGTAAGTATAAATTTTTGGAAGTTGTGGGACCATCTAACTTGGGTGCAGTCATCGAGGACTTCTTCCGGCTGTCTGTGGACGTCCTTCTATTCTTCCCTGATCAGTCCGTCACGTCTCCGCTCATGCCTTCGATCATCTCGGCAGCTACCACGGCTCTCACTCTCCTCAAAGAGGAGCCTCTCATCGCCTCGCTGCACTTCCTGCGCGATTTCCTCGCCTACGGCACGGACAACCCGCCTTCATCTGACTGGGGCGACGAGCCTCGTACCAACCCTCCCGAAATTCAGACGGCAGTCAAGCATCTGGTCAGCGGTCAAGGAGATCAGCTAACCCAACGTATCATGACGGGCATGATGTACACGTTCCCTCGGGACTGCTTCCCAGATGCTTCGGGCGTGCTGCTTGAGATGTTCAACCTGATGCCGGCGGAGGTGGCTCAGTGGATCAAGACTACCGTCAGCATGCTGCCGCCTGGGTCTATCAGCCCGCAAGAGGCGGAGCGGCTGATGAACAACATCAACCAGTATTACTCCCTTATTCCCGAGAAATTCACGTACAGTGCTTCTGATGGAAGAACCAGGCGCATCCAATCGAACGAAGTCCGCAAAATCCGCACGCTGCTGCAAGACTTCACTAACTCGTACCGCCGCCGTAACGTCGCGCCTCGCGAAGGCCTGGGTCGTCTCGAGGCGACCAGGTTCCGCTTCACCGGTTGAGCGAGACGGCATCTTCAAGACGATTACGATAGCAAGCATGGGTCGGACACGGGTCTAGAGGGGGCTTGTAAAGTTTAGCATTTTCCTGTTTCGTGCAGCGGATTGGGGCTCAACAACCGCGATGCGATTGGTGGGACGATGGATGGTCTTTTCTTCTTTCTGCAGCTTTTACTCTCGAGCTTTAGGTGTCGATAAAGTCAGGATTAGTGGCGGGGTTGAGGGGGGTGGGAATACGAGTCGATCTTCAGGAAAGAAACAAGACGGAGGGACAAAAATTCTGATGCATTGCAAGTAGGGAGTTCTATGGCATACGGTGCGGGTTGTAGGCTTATACCGACTAAAGGGATGGATACGGAACGCGGGGCACGAGGTATGGTTGGCTGGCCGCGTCGGCGACGTTTGAGAAGTTCAACAAAAGATTATGAGATGGTTCTTTCTGAAGACCCGAGTTTGACTGGGATGGCACGAAAATCCTGTGTTCGCGCGACTGCGGATTATGTGCATCACGCTGGTTTGGCCCGAGTTCATTAGCCCTGGCGCCCGAAATTTAGAGTGTTGTGAGACCAGATGCCGATGACTCACCGCTAAGATCGACTCCGCCTCACGCACCGTACTACTTAGGGCAAAGCAGGTGGGCAATAGGAATGCGATCCTGGATGCCAACCCCACAGTCGTCAATACGCGTTTCCTTCGACGTCTCCGCCTAGGCTACGCGATAGACACGACCCAATCACATGTTATGATGGAAAGCGTTCGGTCGTCAACGAACAGGATTGCAAGCGATTTGATGGGGCTCTCGGCCGGCCTGTCTCATGATACCACATGTCGCATAACGCGGTAGAACAGCTAGTAGCACTGCAATGGTTCTAGAGCCCAGCCGCAGCGCCAAGACAAAAGCGGTAATCCGCCTACCCTAAGCGGAAACCGCTGGAGTCTGTGCAGGGACACCGACGGCCAGCCACTAGGAGAAAGCATTCTCCGCACTGCCACCTCTCGCTGGCCTTAAATACCCCTCCGCTTCGCAACCTCAGGTTGACTTTAACCCTCGGCGGCTTTTCTCCTTCCCCTTTTACTTTTCCCCTCGGGCCTCGATTTGGGGAGGCCCTTTCTTTGTGTTTCCTTCTGATAACAACAACAACTGGACACAATGCCGGTCTGCCTCAGACTCCCCGCCTACTACTACATGCCGAGTCAGCTCCGCACACCAGACTCCCCAACCTAACACAAGTGGGTTTTCAGACCTTGGAAACCACAACTGTTTTGCATCGGATCTCACCGGCACCTCTTTGGACTTCGCTTTCGCTCACGGCAACTCTTCATCGGATCTTCTCGCTTCCTTTACGGAACCCTATCACCCGCTTCCTCCCTCGTCTTTCCCTGACGCCTTCTCGAACGGCGGCTTGGACGCCGCATCGCTCGATATCTTTGACGGCCTACAAAACGATCCGCTTCTGTTCGCGCTTGATGGCGCAAACGCCGCATCGAACTACTCCTCAGACGAATCTCCCGACAACCTCTTCTCGCAACCTACTATGTACAATGAATCCTTCCTCGCCGCTACCCTGAACCCCTTGCCAGGTCTGTACCTTCTGGTCCCCTTCTGAATCCACGGGACTAACAGCCGCCAGACTCCTTCCACCCCTTTCCTGCCAGCAACGCTTCTTCCCGCCCGTCTCCGTACTCTACCATCGAGTCGGCGTTCTCCAACGATGCACCAGCGCGTGTCTCTACGTCTCCCGCGGGCTCTTCTGATTCTGCGGGTGGCAAGCGCAAACGCGCATCCTCCGGTGACGAGCCAGTCGACGGAGCTCTCGCCGACAAGCGGCGCCGCAACAACCTTGCGGCGGCAAAGTATCGACAGAAGAAGGTCGACCGGATCTCGGAGTTGGAGGATGAGGTGAAGGAGGTGTCGAAGGAGAGGGACGACCTGAAGCTGCAGTTGGCACGCAGGGACGCGGAGTTGGAGGTTTTGCGGAAGCTGTTGCTGGACAAAAAATAATGTCCTGCACTTCCCTTTCACCTTTGTTTTTTTCTTAAGATCTGTCTTCGGGAGCCTTGAGGCTACGCTGTCAGCGTGTGCTTCGGCCAAGTTGTTTTGGGGTTTAGGGATTGGGAAAGGTTATGCGATGCTCAGTCGATGTCGGTATCGATCAACATGAGATTGTTCATTATTTTAGATCGGCAAATGTTATCGTCATGGCTGCTTCTGAAAGTTCAAAGGAAAGTCTGTCAACATGCCTCACAGTCCAGAGTGCTCGCTGGTCGAGATGGTCGAAGGATTCTTGGTGACTCAATTCTCCATCTACATACTACATGCCGTCCCATTTATCATCAACCATCCGTAGCACAGAAGCCTCATCAGTATGGTGTTTTCTGAACTCATAGTCTCCAACTCTCACTCATAATGGCTCACCATCGCAGACAATTTTGCTTATACTCGAGGCCTGCCTGCTGAATCCACATGTCCGCCAGGTCCGAGCTTACGGTATTTCCTTTTATGACTAGCGCGCCAAGCTATGAATCATAATTGCTCATCCCCACTCAGCGCCAGGCTGACGAGGGGTCCTGCCTCCATCCCCCGTCTTTTTGGCCAACAGGAACGAGCCCTAACTTCTCCTTTCGTTCCAACTTTCGAACGAACTCTTGGACAACTACGAACGTGTCTTCCTTTGCATGCTCGCTGACTTTCGAAGGTTTTAGGGCCCGTGCGGGGCGGAATTTGCATTCCACGTTTCATCAACATCAGGATCATCCATTTGAGCAAGAGCTGAGAGTCAGCATGGAACCTGTCAGTTTGCGATCGAGAGCGGCTCCTTTTCCGAGGCTTAAAATTTGGGTTTTCGAATGCAGAACCGCTCCGTCATGGACCCTGTAGGAGGCTCAATACGCTCTGCCACCATTGGCTCGCTGACTCAGGTAGGCGCGGCATGACGAGTCCCTGACTACATTTTCTACCGACCCATCTTTCAAAGGAAAGGTCACGTTCGCCGGCTTTCTCCCAGGGACTTATTGCCTGCGCGCGAGTGGTTATTGGACAGGCGGAAGCGTTCCGCGTGCATATATCCGCCATGGCTTCGACCGAAAGAGAGCTACGTACCCTGGTATCGCCCGTTTATCGCCACTAAAGGAAACTCCCGATCTCACTTTTCTAAAACCGCAACACGTCGGGGACCGCGTCTTCAAATAGCACCCCTACTGCACCTATCAGCTCGGCCTCAAATATCCGGATTTACGCGAGGTCCGTGGAAGATCGGATAGTGACGGGGGTGCAGATGGAATGTTCCATCTCGTTCATGCGCATTGCGTGTCTACGCATGAAGTTCGGTTTCTTTTTTGAGGCTCTGATCAAACGCCGACAGCCTAAATTTGGATTACCCCAGCGCATAGGCGCAATTGCGCCCGCCTTGTTATACAGCAGCTGACGCAATAGGCAAGAAGTCAATGAAACAGGACTAATCGATACGAATACGTCATCATTGGCGGTCTTTGCCTATACGAGGTCGGCTCGCATGGCGTTGCAGCAGGGGAGTTGAAGAGGTGAATGCACGCTATCTCTGGAAACAACAAGACCATCCCGGCACGCTGCAATATCAAACGATCCGACGTCGTGGTCCATCTAGTAGCTCCAAGTCTCGGCGAAACACGGCCATTACTTATCCGATTTGCCCGGCGTTTGTTTGGCTTGGCTGGCGCTATCCCGGCTAGGGTAGCAGACGGGCCCGAAAGTGCAAAGTGAGAGAAGCACCGTCGGTGTATCACTCTTTCTCCAACGACGGAGTAGAGTTTATTTGAGCTAATGCAGGGACGTCCGAATACGCTTGCGACCTGCCGTGTCCGCATTGGTTTCATTATTGCAGTCCACGGCGCCGGTATGTCTGCTGGAGGCGGACCCGACGGGCTGGAAAATCCACGCTGCACATGCGATAAACGCCTTCTGGCTTTCGTCACGCGCTAATGTATCGCCGGTCACAGCGCAGAGTTTGCGATCTGATCCTGAATCTGTGTGTCGTTCTGCGAGTGGCAATGATCTCAAAGATCGGTGAAGGTATATTTGGATGGAGGGGTTTCGACGACTGAGGCGTCACCAGAACGAGTTGTGCTCGGCGGGTTTTGACTCAGGCGGGCAGCCTATCGGAAGGCGCGCGCCTGTCTTGTACAATAATGAGCGAGGAGATGGACGGCGAGGCGGGCGGATCCTGCGGGCGGATGCCGGCTGTGCCAACCAATGGCGGCGCCACCCCCACCATCCTGAGCCATAAGCACCAAGGAAAAATGAGAGGAAAAATAAAGAGAAGCCGTTTGAGGTGGTACGACAGGAGCCACGCGCGGTAAAGCGAGGCCGTGTGCTCCGAGCCGTTGTGCCCTCGTCATCAGCTAATAAGCTAGCCATGTGGGCAGGTGGGCGGCCGTATCCGGCCATGTCCCATATTGCCTTGCTGCGGCGCGGTGCCAATCCTAACGGCCGCCGCGCGGCGCAACGCACACAATTGCGCCGTCGTCGCATTTGCGACGGTGCCATGCTCCGTGGGCCTGGTCAGCGGCGTCCCACTTGGGGCCCTATTGATTTTTTGCGCGGAAGGATTCGAGCAATCTGCAGCTGGCGGGCAAGCGACGTTACACACGCGCTACCGCGGGCCATGTGACAATGACGGCGAGACAGAGGCACTGAGTCCCGGCGCGGCGGGCGGGCTGGTTATTTTCGGCAGCGGCTGCTCTCCTCAGCAGCATCGTCAGGGCAAAGGCCGCCAGGCAGTCAGCAAGCCGCCCTGCCGTCCACGCGAAGCCGTGAAACCGTCCGCGTGGACGGCCTGGGTCCCTGCAACGCAGCGCGCGCATGGCCGCAGCGCAGCGCAGCGCAGCGCAGCGCTCCGTTTTTCATCAGACGCCGACTCGCGACTCAGCCGGTCCTTGATTGATGGAGAGACTTTAATGCGATGGCGATCGTCGCCCGCAGGTGGAGAGAGTGGAGGACCGACGGTTTGTTTTGTGCGCGGCGTGCGTTGACGTCTGCCCTGGCGCCCCTCTAGGCCCGCGCCAAGCCGCCCTGCGCGAGTCGGCCGCGCTGCCGCGACTCGAGTTCCTTCCCTTCGCGGCCAAACCCACAAGCTCGACCCGGCCGACGGGATGAGATCAGCTCCCGCCCGCGGCATAAACATGGCCCAAGGCATTCGTCAGGCCTACAGGCCCTGCTGGATATTTTTAACAGTCCCGCGTGCAGAGGAGCCATGTCCGCCGCCGCCGCTGCGGAGGATCCCGTCCGCGGTGGACTGTGCCCTGCCTATCTGCTCTGCGCAAGCTTCTCCGCATTTGACGAGTGGAACGTTGCGAGGCAAAAAGATTAACCCATATATTGGCTTTCGCACGCTAATTACTATAGGCCGAAACGCTGTCGGCCCGTTGCTGGACTTTTGGCGCGGCAAAACCAAGGGGATTGGCAGCTCTGGTCGCCCGTTTCGTATTCTGTATAGCGAAGATCCGGGCGCGTTGGTAAGCGGGCGGAATCGCTGCGCGCGACGCGATATTGCGCTCGTCGCGCCCGTCACTGACCGGTGGCTCCTCAAGCGAGCAGCAGCCGTTTTCTGGTGGAGGGCGCGGATGGAGCCGCGGGTCGCATCAAAAACATGGCTGCCCGGTGACGCAGCCTCAGATCGGAGCGGGGGACCCCATCCAGCTGCGCAATGCTCCGGCGGCGGGCTTGGGTGGTACGGACTACAGGGCGCGTGGAGGGCTACGCACGTACGATGCATGAACTCATCAAATGGGGCAAATTGCGCCAGGCGTCTGGCAACAATATTGCCAACGGCGCGCGCGCTGCCCCCGGCGCGGCGGTCCCAAGGGTCGCCCCCGAGTGCTGGGCCGGGAGGGCAGCCGGCTGCCGTTGGCCGTCTCGTGGCGTGAGGCCTGGTGCTGCAGACAGGCGTCGCTCAGCCAGCCGCAGGCACGCGCCCTGGAGGGAGTTGGGGCAGGGGCGCGGGATCCGCAGCTTCGGAACAGAGCTAAGAGCTAAGCTTTGCGGTAAAGTTGGCTGGCCCCGGGTAGATCGAGAGGTGATCGCTGAGCCAGCGCGGCGAATCAGCGCGGCGGGCAGCAGCGCAGGCGGCGCGGGGAACGCGGAGAGACCCTGCCCAGCGCGCAGCTGCTCGTGGGCGCTGGCCGGCCGCGTAGGGGCTCCCTGGGCCGGCGCAAGGCACCGCGCCAAGCAACCCGGGCGCGCCAAGGCAGCGTGAGTCGTGAGTTCGGCCGCAAGGTGCGAGGCCTCCAGACGGCGGGGCAGCGCGCGGCGGGAACCTCCGCCCGCGCGGTTGAGCGCCGTTGCAGGCTGCGGGCAGACAGCTCGCGCTCGCAAGCGCCGCGACTCGCGCAGCGGCTCTGGGCGCACGGGGCGCCATCCGCCGGGGCAGGCGCAACCTCAGTCCATCACGATGGCCTGCGTCCTTCCCGAGTGAGCGCAGATAATGGCTCTGCTTATCACGGCCGCATCGGGCAACGTGCGAGTCCACTTTCCGTCCCCGCCCACCCAGAGCCCTACCGCGAGGCTGCGTTATAATAGCCTTAAGCTTTCCAAAGACGTTGCCCACGCGTGTGCCACCACCATCCAATCCCCCCTCCACCCAGGTGATGCCTATTTTAAGTTGCCCGACGCCAGCTGCATGCCCATCCTCGCCTCTAGCCTCCCGCCACTAGTCTCCGCGCCCAATTGCCAGCCGACCAGCCTGCACAGCTACCCCACTGACACTGTGGCGCCGGCCCACTCCTTCATTTGCGTCCGTACGCCCCTAGTCCAGCTGCCAGAGAGCCCTGCGGTCCGATTGAGCCTCGCCCGTCTCTTTTCACCACTCCTGTCCGCTCCGCCAGCCCGCCCAAACCGCCAACTCGCCCTCAGGATTCCCTAGCAAAACACTCCCGCCCTTGCTCGGACCTACTGCCCAGATCGACTGCGGATCCCGTCTCGGTCCGCTCTCGCCGAAGACGAAATCGACCGGGGTGACTGACCACCAGCAGACCGGAGCTGCTTACGAACCCTCTCTCACACCCAACCCCATCAATGTCGGCCGCCGGTGGTGGAGGTCAGGCCTCGCCTGCTTCGCACAGCGAAACCGTCGATACCGCTGGAACCACCAAAGATGGCGCCAAGGCCAAGTCAGCTGCCGACTCGACCAACACCAAGGCCCGCAAGCGGACCAAGACCGGATGCCTGACGTGCCGGAAGCGCCGCATCAAGTGCGGCGAGGAGCGCCCCATCTGCAACAACTGCATCAAGTCGAAGCGTCACTGCGAAGGCTACAACCAGCGCGTCATCTTCAAGCCGCCCATCGGTGACTGGCCCGGCAGCGCCCCCGCGAGCACCCTCCCCTACCACAGCGGCGTCATCCCCGGCGGCCGCCCCGTCTACCAGCAGCCCTTCCCCGGTCCGCAGGCGGCGGGGATGCCGTACGGCGCTCTGCAGCCCGGCCAGCAGCAGTATCCGCTGCCGCAATACGGCCAGTTCACGGGCGTTGACCCGTTCAGCGGCGGTGCGTTCACGAGTGGGCTGGTTCAAGATAGCTCATATGTCGCCCAGGCGCCCCCATACAGCCAGCCCATGGACCCCGCTTATCAGCAGCGCTCATATTCCATGGGCGCCATGCAACCTGAATACTCGCAGCAGCTTCATCCGCAGCCTTCATACCCCTCCCAAGCGCATAGACAATCCGTGCAATTACCGTACCACACCACCGCGAACATGGGACAAGGAATACCCGCATATTCACCGACACCACAAGATCAACCATACGGACAGCAGAGTCACGCACCGCAACAGACCCAGTACAGCCAAGGTTTCCAGTACCCTTCAGCGACCACGGCGGCTGATACGTATAGGCAGCCACATCCCCTAACCCAGTCCAGAGAGGTCCTCCAGGCGGCAGATCGGGATGTTTTGGTATGGCAAAAGGTAGCGAGTGGCCTGGCGAACGAGGAAGACCGTCTTGACTTGCTGTCACCCGAGAGCGCCCCCGGCTCGCGTCCGGGCATGCCTCCGCAGTTTCTCCCCGACGCCGGCCAGACAGGTATAGGTATGCCGTTCATACCCTCGCAGCAGCTCTGTTTTTAAAATTGGTCTGTTTGTTCCGTGGATGGTGAGAGCCATTGATCGCAAAAGCAATGCAAGGACATGTTTGTAGTGGGCTAACGCGCTGATTTGTGACAGGACACCCCCCACCGCCCCCCTCTCACCAGGCCGTCCCGATCAAAAACGAACTGCGACAGTCTGGCTTTTCCGAGCACCACCCCAGCCCAACCGAAGCCCTCCAAGAAGCCGCGGTAGAATTTGAAGACGACGATTACTATGACGTGCAGTCAGATGACGAGATGGAACTGTTGCCGGCACAAGAACAAGCCCTGGCCCATGGTCAGCAACGCGACTTCGAAGTGATGATGCAGATCCACCGAGACAGCGTGAACGAATTGAACGTCAGGCACTACAACACCTTCCTCTACTCGGGCATCTTGGATCAATATCGCGCCGAACAGGTCGCAAATCCTCTGCGAAACCCACAAACCGCCCGTGTCTTTGCGCACTTCATCCATGCCACCGGACCCAGTCTTTCCATCTTCGAGAGAAGAGTTCGAAATGCCTCTGCCATGTTCAGTGAACGCCCGGTCCACCCAAGCCAACAGTCCCTATGGACATATACGCTTCCGATGATGGCGCTGAACCACCAGGGCCTGCTGCACTCCATGCTTGCCTTGTCTTCGCTACATATCGCCAAGTTGCAACACGCTTCAGTCACGCCCTCGTTCAAACACTACGCCTACGCTTTGAAACGCGTGCATCATGCTGTGGGACACCCCAAGAAGAGACATCATGTCACAACGCTGGCGGCGTGTCTCATGCTGGGCCTGTACGAGGTAATGACTGCCGATCACGTAAAGTGGAATAGCCATCTGCTGGGCGCGAAACAGCTCTTCGTCGAGATCGATTACGCCGGAATGACAAAAGCATGGCGCAAGAAAAAGGCGGAGGAGGATGCGTTTGAGCGGAATTTTGCCTACGAGAACCCCGGTCTGACCATGCAGCAACCACGGTACCTGAACAAAGAGCCGAGCAACCTGCCGGACGAACGGGTTGTCAGTATGCTCACCGGACGCCAGATCCGCTACGATGACTTTGGGAAGGTTTTCGATGACCAGGGCAGGAACGGTGGCAAGGCTCCGGAACCAGATCTCACGCATTACGAGACATACCAGGATTTGTGGTGGTGGTTCGTGAGGCACGACGGGTTCCAAAGTGTCATCAGTGGCAACGGGCTTCTGTAAGTCCGAACGCAGCTAGACGGTGATTCTGGCTAACTCATCACAGTATGGACTACACCAGATGGTCAGACTGCCCACCGCGCGCGCCCCTTGGTAAACCCGATGCACTATACGGAACGCACGACCACTCCCTGCTCCTACTCGGCCGCATCGCAGAGTTCGCGTCAAGAGATCGTGAAAGGAAGATTCAGGCGGTACAAATGAATGGCGGTCAATGGAGGCCTGGGCTGGGAATGCCAGGACCTCCGGCGGGGTCCGGTCCTCCACCTGGAACGCAATTCCCTCAAGGGCAACGGCCGGGAATGCCACCACAACAAGGATCACCAGGCGGTGGCGCACCGCCGCAAATCCCCTTCTACGGAATGGCGCCCAGCTCGTCAGTGCGGCACATGCCTTCCGCCTTTAAGCAGGAACAGTCACCATCGCCCGACCCATCCGTCAAGCTCGAAGACCAAGCCGGCCTCCAAGCCGCCACACAAAAGGCGCTAGCGGAATGGCAATCGATGCGCGAAGCCCTCTCGCATTACGCCTCGCACCTGGGGCCAGCCTTCGCTCCACTCTCCGACGAGTTCTCGACGCCCATCCCCAGCCCGTTCGGACCGGCCCTACAGTACCGTAGCTTCGACATCGCGGTGCTGTGGGCACAGTACCACATGCTTGAGATCATCCTCGCGCGGTCGCACCCGACGATGCCTCCAGCAGCAATGATGGCGGCGGGCGTGGCGGCGCAGCAGACGGCGCACTGGGCCAAGGACATTGGCCGCATCGTCGCGGGCATCTTCAGCGGCCTGGGCCCGCACGGCGCGCCGCTCAACCCATCCATCGGCGCCGCCCTCATCGAGTGCATCATGCCCCTCTTCTTCGCCGGCATCCAGTACGTCGACGCCGCCCAGCGCGACTGGCTCGTCGTCAACGTCAAGGACATCGAGGCCCGCACCGGCTGGGCCTCGGCCGGCCTCGTCGCCAACGGCTGCCAGAAGGTGTGGGAGAGGGCTGGCCTTGCCGGCCGCGGCCCCCCGTACGTCTACAGGCGCGAGGATCCCGACAAGAACCCGGACGAGCGCATCAGCGGGCGCAAGGAGGAGCGTGCGGCCAGCGAGGGGAGGAGCTTGACACAGGAAGAGGAGGAAGCGGCGAAGAACGAGCTGAGCGATCGGAGGTATATCTGGACCAATCCCGGTACCAGGGTGCATTGGGCGATGGGCATTTTGAGCGAGGAGCAGGACCTTATCAGGCCGCCTGGGGTGTGAGGGAGGGATTCTTGGTGTGTGTGGTTTGCACTCAATCGGTGCTACTTTTTTCTTCTGTTTTTACTTTCTCGAGTTGTGTTACTATCTTCTTTATATGTGTGTTTTCGGTTACTTCTCTACTTCTTCTTATTTTTTTTGTGCCTTTTTCTTTGCGCAAAGCGATGGGAACACGGACATGTCACTGTTCAAGGGAGTTTGTCGTCCTGGGGTGGGAAAAACATGTGAAATCACATGTAATTAGGAGTTTTGCTTTTGGGTATGGCCCCCTCTAGTTACTGAAGCGAAGGGAAAAAGAGTGTTGAGAGCAATGGACTGGAGAAAATGTTGTTGTGGCTTTTGGGGTTTCTGGTTTGCCATGTCTCAGCTGAGCGTGAGAAAAGAGCGAGAAAGGGTCAATGTAAGCTTTGTGGAAGACTCGAAGACAGAGACACCATCGTCAAGATGACGATGGTTTATAGAAAGTTTACCTTGAATTTCTTCTTGGCCTCGTGATCAGGGTTTATTTCTACAGAGGAGTATCGCATCCGAAGGCCAGCGTGAATTTGCTTTTTGCTCATGTCGTGGGTAGTTGAAGCTATCATCCGGACGAGAATGTCGAATTAAAAATTCTACATAAAAGTCCGGACGGTAGCTTCAGCTACCCATACGTTGTCTACTTTTTTTTTTTTTCAACAAAACGGAGGCAGTTTCCCTAGACACCGCAATACCCGTCTGTATATAAGTACTATGGTTGATCCATTCTGTCACCTAAGGGATCACGCAGGATTCGATGTCCTAGCTGGTCCTATGGTGGATGGTCGAGTTCGATGCTTGGCCATCACCACCTCTCCTTACCGGGGGGGAAGGAGAGGGGGAAATTTTCCGAAAGTGGATTTTATAGGGGACTGCAGGCAACTGCAGGCCCTGAATTTTTGCTGAATGGTCGTGTGTTCGAACTTCGCTTTGATAATCTGTTATTTTGATTGACACTTATGTATATCGTTGGGCGCAGGTACTGTTATGTTTCGACAGCTCATTATTTTATTCTCATATCATTACCTGCCTCATATACTACAACCCAACGCGAACAGCAGCTCACGAAAACACCCGCTCGCCCGCTTCCAAATATCCCATACCACAATCATGCAGGAAAAAAGAGTCAGAATGAAGTGTACAATCAACCCATGCATCTCTAAACAGACTTGGAAAGAGAAGGATAAACCCGCTCCAGCAGGAAGACCCACCAAACCCACACCCCCAAACAACAACACACAAAGACATCACATTTCGTCTTCCTCCGCCGCAACGCTCTCATACCTTCCACCCTCATCCGCGCCACCACCTCTTCTCGCCCTCATCTTCGGCGGAGGCTCGTACACCCTCGTCCAGTTGATCCTATCGCCTCCCAGCACCGCCTCTCCGTTTTCACGCTTCTTGAACATCGGGGCCGGGTCGCACCAGAAATCGCGGCAGTTGGTGATGCAGCCGCGCGTGAAGGGGTTCTCGCGGCGCTGGGCGAGGACGGCCTGGGCGTTCGAACCGTGCAGAGCGGTGGCGATGAAGGTGTCGATGCCGAGCATGCGTTTCCACTGCTCGAGGCAGCCGGCCTTGTGGTGGCCACGACGGCCGTGTGCTGGTGCCCCATCAGGGCCGGCACCAGCGGCATCAACTTGGCCGCCGACGGCGGAGGTGCTGCCAGTCGTGATGAACGAGGTGAGCGGGTCTGGCGGGCCGTGGCCGTGGTTGTGGCGCATGGCCTCGAAGGTGGTTTGAGCGCGGGCGACCTGGAGGAGCTGGACGACGAGGAGCATCGTGACCCAGATGAGCTGGAGACAAGCCCAGATGGTGAGGATGATGGTGAACGGATCCTTGTGGAGGGTGGAGCACAGCTCAGGGTCGAGGACGTTGCATTCTGGCGTTTCGGTCGGCGGCGGTAGGGCTGTCAGGTATGACAGTACCAAGCGAAGTAGTGAAAGGATTCCCAACTCCAGGCAGGAGATATACAGCACAAAGTGGCGGTGGTTATTGTTGGCAACACAGTTATCGACCCAAGGGCAGTGATGATCTTCCTTGGCAACACAGCGGTTGCAGCGTTTGCAGTGTTTGCTTCGCAACGGACGACGCACCATGCAGTGCACGCAAAAGTTCGCCTCATCGAATTTGCGGGCCTCCAGCAGCTCGTCGATTACAGCTTTCTGTTGAGCACGTGAGCTCGACTTGGGGATATACCCGGGATCTGAAAGCATGGTTAAGAAGTAAAAGTATCCCGTCAAGGAGTAGAAGATCATGAAGAAGATATTTGTAAAAGGTGAGGTTTTGAATGTCCCTGAGAGATGTCAGCGTTTTTCATTCGCCAACTGCAATGCAGGGGCATCTTACAGGGCAGAACATGTGTAATGTAGCGCACGCCAACCCAAAACAGAGTGGCAGCAAAAACGCCGGATAGAAACGGCTGAACGTGCGTTAGCGTGGTCTTTCTCAGAGTCGGTGGATTCACATACTGTTCTATGTACCGTCTTCATGTCGCCCGGTGCCCATCTCAACAACTGCTGCGCGGCCCACTGCAGCATGTACGACGCTCCAAGGGCCAAGGGAATAGCGATGTAGATGACCATATGGCTCAAGATGTAAAGCACGCATATGAGCATTAAGAAGGGCCACAAGAAGAAGAACTTGTTGAGGAAGGCTCTCCTGTCCTTGACAAAGTTCTGTAGCGGGAAGTATTTAGGGGTAGCATCGGGATTGTAGCCAGAGTCAGAGAGGGCCTTGTGCCATTGGCGGACAGTATTCATGTCTTGGGCGGTGATGGCAGGCGTCTTGCCGTCGTTGTTCTCGGCAAAGCGGTCCGACCCATACTCAACGAGCTTCTGAATGCAGCCCACGCTGCCCTTGACTAAGGCCCAGTGCAGTGCGGTGAAGCCTTGATCGTCGCGCGCATACACGTTGGCGCCCCAGCGCACCAGAACCTCGACGACGGCGGGGAAGCCCTTGTATGCAGCCCACATGAGTGCGGTGTGGCCCTGAGCGTCGGGGATATCAATGGGGAGATCTTGGTGCAGCAGCAGCACCAACTGGAAGACATTGCCGTCCAAGGTGGCGCTGTGTAGGAGGTTGAAGCCTTGATCGTCGGTAAGCAGCGGGTCGGCGCCGCGCGAGAGGAGTAGGGCGACGATGTAGTAGTTGCAGCGCTTCGCGGCCCACAAGACGGGTGTGGCTACGGCGTCGCCGCCCCGCGCGTTCACGTCAGCGCCCGAGTTGAGGAGGAAGTGGCAGAGTGCGTAGTGGTTATTGATGGCGGCCCACTGTAGAAAGACTCGGTCAGCACTCAGGCGGAGGCGGGCGGAGGCGGGCGCGTACATGGAGCGGCGTGATTCCCTGCTCGTCGCGGTAGGTGGCATCGTATTTGCCCGTGTCGAAAAGCTTCTGGATGGCACCAATCTCGCCGAGGCGCGCCAGCTGCATGAGGTCCTCCTCAACCGGGAGGGTGGGTGCGGCGTGCGACATGTCCTTCATCTCATGTTGGTCTCCGGGTGAGGCCTTGGGGTCGGCGCTGGACGAGGGCGTGGAAGACATGGCGAGGGGCGCGCGCGCGGCGGAAGCGAGTGTAGGCGGGGGAAGAGGTGTTCGAGCGAAAGAGCAGTCGGCAGCGCAATATCATCAGCGGCGTAACATCATTAGGCGTGCGTTGTGTTGTAGCAGTGGAGGCCGCGGAACGTCGAGGGCGGCTGTGACGGCGATAATTAGCAAGCCCGGCGCGCCAGCACGAGGCGCAGCGCATCCCCGGCTGCGATCCAGGGCGCCACGCTCCACTTTTTGCTTTCACCACCAATTGCTTGAATTTCCAGCCAATCCATGTCCCAGCTCTCTAACAAAGACTAATTATCCTCTGCACGGCCACCGTGTCATATGCAGACTGCCAAAAATCATCATGGTATTTTCGTAGCATGTACACACCGCACCCGTCCTAAACTTTTGGAAGGAGCCCTCGTCCACCGAAACAAAGAGCCAACGCCATAGGAGATGCACACGCCCAGCTATCCCACAACCTAAGTAGACTTCTTCGCAAACTCGACGCGCAGAATAAGATGGCCAAATCCGTCTGCCTGCTGTCAGCTTATACACTTTATCGTTTTCTCTCTGGGGGTGCTTACAGCCGTCCACCTTCTCGCACGCCACTCTGGCGTCGTCGCGGTCCGCGAAGCTGACGAACGCGAAGCCCTTCGCACGGCCGGTTTCCCTGTCCTTGGCCAGGAAGACTCTGGTGACGTGACCGAAGCGCGAGAAGATGTCGCGCAGGTCCTGCTCCTCGGTGAACTCGCTGACCTGTACCATTTGTCAGCCACATTATCCCCAGCACTCGAGCCCACGCAGGTATACGCACGTTGGTGACACGGAGCGTCGCCAGATCGTCCCGCTCGAACTTGCCGCCCATCTTCTCGCCGGTTGCGCCGGCGCGGCCACGGAGGTGGGGCGGAACGTAGCTGGAGGTGCCGCCACCCAGGGCGCCAGCAGCCTCGGGCTCGTCCATGTCGCCAGGGCCGGCGCCGGGCTCGCCCTCGGGGGCCATGGTGTCCTTGAAGGGACACTTGGTGGTCCAATGGTCGCCGGAACAAATACGACACTTGATCTTGGCGTCCTTCAGGTTGGCCTTCTTCTTCTCGTGCTCGCTCTTGTCATCGGCGGCGGCCTTCCAGTTGGCCTGGGGGCGGAAGACGATGTTCTCGGCGACGCTGGTGGTGTCGGTCTGCGGGCCGGCGGGCTTGCCCTTCTCGTTGCCGAATTTTGCCCAGTGCTTGCGCTCGGCGACGCGGGGGTTCACGACCTGCTTGACGACCGTCTTCTTGATGCGGCGGGTGGTCTTGACCTTCTTGCCATCTTCGCGGACGTAGTAGCTGATGAACGTCTCGGTGCCGTCCTTGTTCTTCACGACCTGGGGCGCCGGGAGAGCGAGCTGGTCCTCGTCCTCCTCCTCGGCCCAGTCGGTGCGTCTGCGCGTGGTCAGCCCGGGAATCGCGCGGGGAGCGCGGGGAGCTCACCCTGCGACTTTCGACATGGTGGCGGTGTGGGTGGTTGTGGTGTTGGCGGTGGGAATTCTTTCGCTGTGTGGGGTTATCGCCGGCCGTCGAATATGTACTAAGTTGTGCTTTGGACTGGGCGCCCTCGCCAGAGCCTGCGCAGACGCGCTAGCTGCTGACTCACGCCGCCGGGTCGCCACGGCGCGTCATCCCATCGAACGCGCTTCGACGCGCTGTCTGGTGCTACGACTCTACACTCCTGCAAGGCACCAGAATTGCGACAGCATGCACTGCGAACGGGAACATCATGTCCTGTCTTGCTAGCTCGCGTTCAGAGACCTGAGACCGAGCTTTGTCAGCGCTGACTTCGGCCTTGCGTCCCCCCGAGCGGGCTTGCATTAGCTCATTCACTCAACTAAGCACTCGGGCTCGGCATTTCCAGGTGTACTTTCGTCATACACCGATTGCAGCTTCAACCATGTCTAACAATCAACACTTGTATAAATTGAACTCAAGGAACTTCGCTATGGACATCATCAACTCAATTCTACAGCCTTTCTCCAGAGCCATCTCACAAAATCACTCTCAATTTACCACTTCATCAACACCGCCCGAACACTGAATTATCAATACCAAATCACCACTTCTAAGCTTTGAATCAAAATGTCGAAGACACTCCTCATCACCGGCGCCACTGGCAAGCAGGGCGGTGCAGTCATCAAGGCCCTCCTCGCAGCAGACGCTGACTTCAACATCCTTGCCGTGACCCGTGACACTTCCTCCGAATCCGCCAAGGCTCTCGAGAAGCAGTCCCCCAAGGTCAAGACCATCCAAGGCAATCTGAATGACCCTAAGGCCATCTTCGACACCGCCGGCTCGCCTATCTGGGGCGTTTTCAGCGTCCAAGTCCCCCACGCTGCCGATCAGACGTCGGATCCGGAAGAGGTCCAAGGCAAGGCCCTCGTCGACGCCGCGCTAGCTTACGGTGTCAAGCACTTCGTCTACACCTCCGTCGACCGGGGCACCTCTCGGCCCAACATCCCGACCAACGTCCCACACTTCGCCAGCAAGCACCACATTGAGGAGCATTTACTGGCCAAGGCTGAGGACAAGATGACCTGGACCGTCATCCAACCCGTTGCATTCTTGGATAACTTCAGCGGCTACACTCTGCAGTTCGCGGCGGCCTTCGCTGCCATGTGGAAGAGTTACTTAGGCGAGGAGAAGAAGCTCCAGGTCATCGCGAGCTCCGACATCGGCAAGGTCGCCGGCCGTTCCTTCATCCAGCCTGAGAAGTACGCCGGCAGGAAGATTCCGCTGGCCGGTGACGACCTCAGCTACGGTGACGTTAAGCGCATCTTTAGCGAGAAGACCGGCAAGGAAATCCCAGAGGCACCCGAGCAGGTTGGAAGGGGCTTCGTGGAGAGCAGCGCCGACTTGAAGGCGATGTGGGTCTGGTTCGGTACTAATGGTTTTGGAGCTGATATCCCGGCGCTGAGGACGGAGTTCCCTGACCTTTTGGACTACGGCAATTGGCTAGTGAAGGAGGGCGGTTACAATGCCTAGTGAGCAAAAGCGAAGGCGAACTTGTTTTCGATAACGCGGCATTGAAGCGACTGCGGGCTGAAAGTTACAATTAATGATCTGTCCTTGAATTGTTTGCTACATGATTTCATTTCACCATAGATTTCTTTCTCCTAATTAATAAATAGAAGCTACTCTATTGAAAATATTGCTTTCAAAAACGTAGTTGATATTCAAGATCAAATAATTGATTTTAAAGCAGAAAAGGACAGCCAAAACCAGTAATCCGGTATAATATGAAAGCTTATCGTCGCAATGGATGCCATGGACTCTTTTACCAGCAGACATTCGGGGGTGTAGTGGACCGAAGGAGCGGCTGGCGTGCCGCTCCGTGCCACCAGAAAGCTTGATCTAATACATCGTTGCTTCTGCACTTATCACATCTTAGCAAACTCTGTCCTCCCACAATCTTCCGTTGTTAGCTGTGCGCTTGGTACCATTCTCCAGCCGCATTCATAGTCTTTTGGATTTGTTTGACAAGCATGTATGCCGTATCCTAACACGGTAGGCGGGAAGAAATTCACCTTCGCAATCTTTTTCTTCGTGGGGCCCGATGACGCTCGACTTACAGGCAGGGGGAGATTATATGCTAGACGGGGGATGTATAGTTCTTTATTCCACAGCCAAATCCAGACGATTATTTCAACTACCCATAACACAAGCTTGAACAGGCATTGGTAAATGAACAACAAATTCGCGCCAGTCTTCGGATGCAACACCCCTCTACATACAGTCCCCTCTCGCAATTAAAGGCTAGGGTGGTTTTGAGAAAAATGACATGTCATGGGTGTTGAAGCTATCGTCCGGACGTGTATGTAGAATTTTTATTTCCACATTCTTGTCCGGACGATAGCTTCAACTACCCGCATGTGTTATCTTTCTAAGGCAGAGCTGGGGCACAGTTACGCTATATTCTAGAGCCCTTCTATTCTTCGCACTAGCTATCGGCTGCAGCACCCCTCTATATATTTCTGAAAAACACTCGTTCCTTGCCCGCCGGTTAAAACCAGGATGCTTCCAGTGCCAAAGATCTGCAGATCACCCCGCTCCTTTCTCCGACCAGCCACCTTCGTCACCCCCATTCTTGTCGATAAGCGGCCGTTTCAAGCCCAAGCCGAGCCGTGCATTCTCCGCAGAAGCTTCGGTCTCGCCACTGCATTGGCAAAACAAGATAGCTACGCTGCCTATCAAGTGACAAGCTGATATGAAGCCGTTACAAGCTCATCTGCCGCCAATGCAAGAAAGCGTGGCAATCTATGCCAAGTGCGATCAACATGGGATTTCTTGGGCACTCTTTCTGTCAACCTGATATTACCACGTAGCGGTGATGGTCCGATGCTACGTTACGGGATTCCTACCCCGTCAGGTGGTGGGATTGTATACCCCGCAGCGTAAGCAATGGTAGGTGGTGCATGCCGATATCCAAATAAATCATGCACCATTTCGCCTCAGACAGCTTTTCCTTGCACTCCAATCCACCATTCACTGCGGGATTTTGTTCCATTCCATATTGTACGCCTCTGAATGTACACTTAGCACCAAAAAATCAGTCCTTAATATGTCTTCTTCCCACCCACCGAGCATCACGGACGAGAAGTCCTCAGTCCCTACAACTGGAAACAAGCCATTTGCGGACATCGATTCTGGTGAAGTCGTCACTGTAGCGGACAAGGAGATTCTGCCAGTGAAGACATCGCTTCGAGACGCCGACGAGGCCCTGGCGTTTCTGCAGAACCATCCACGCGCGACGGAGATCACTGCAGAAGGAGCGGCGATACTGGAAGATGAGGAGACAAGGAAGAAGCTTCTCCGGAAGATCGATTGGACTATCACTCCACTCCTGGCGGGGACATACTTCTTGCAATTTTTGGACAAGAATACATTGAGTTATACGAGCGTGATGGGAATGAGGGAAGATACGGGTCTGAAGGGGCAGCAGTATAGCCATGTGAGCATGCTGTTCTATATTGGTGAGTGCGGTTACCTTTTCTGCATGTTGCCTCTTTTTTTTTTCACGTCTTTGATATTCACAATTTCAACATCGAGTATTTGACTAAGACCACACGTAGGTTTCCTCGCTACCGAATTTCCTACGCAATACCTCGCCCAGCGCGTCTCGCGGCTGGGCCTCTACCTCGGCACAAACATTGTGCTCTGGGGCATTGTACTCTGCGGCCACGCGGGAACATCGTCATTTGCCGGGCTTGCTATCTGTCGCACCCTGCTCGGCGTGTTTGAAGCGTGCGTGGCGCCCATATTGGTGTTGATTATCGCCATGTGGTACCGTAAGGAGGAACAGGGAACCCGCGTCTCGTGGTTTTACGTCTGCAATTCAATCACCAAGATCTTTGGAGGCCTGGTTGCCTACGGTATCAGTTGGGCGGAGGGCTCAACGTCATTTGCAACTTGGCGCATCTTCTTCTTGGCTATTGGTGCGCTGACTATAGCCGTGGGCATTCTGGTGTGTGTTTTCCTGCCTGATTCGCCCGTCAAGGCGAAGAGGTTCAGTGATGCGGAGAAGGTGGCGGCACTGATGAGGGTGAAGGAGAACCAGAGGTGTGTAATTCCATCTCTACACGGCTTTTCACTTCTGATATACATACTAACTTTTCTCGCTCAGTGGAACCCAGAATAAACACGTCAAGAAAGATCAGATCATTGAGGCTTTCTGTGACCTCCGCGTCTGGCTCATCTTTCTCAGTGTCATGCTCTCATCCATCCCCAACGGTGGCATCTCCAACTTCAACAACATTCTATTGACGACTTTGTACGTATTTCTCCATTTCTCTGTCTAAATTCCACTCAAGAAACCTTCTCCTACGTGATCTCTCAACGCTAACCCCCATCCCTCCACGCAGCGGCTACACCGACCAACAAGCCCTCATCCTCGACGCCCCCAACGGCGCCATCGGCATCGTCTTCGTCCTCGGCGCCGGCTACCTCTCGGACCGGTGGAACGACCGCTCCACCGTCATGCTGCTCTGCCTCATCCCCACCATCCTCGCCGCGGCCCTCATGTACGGCTTCGTCGACGCCGCCGGCCACCCCCACAACAAGCCCGCCCTGCTCGCCGCCTCCTTCCTCTCCGGCACCTTCGGCGCCGGCTTTATGATCAATCTCGCGTGGAATGCCTCCAACATCGCCGGCCACAGCAAGAAGGTGACGGTGAACGCGCTGACCCTGGTTGCCTTTTGCACGGGCAACGTGCTTGGGACGCAGACGTTCAGGAGCGATGAGGCACCCGGGTATGCGAGCGGGAAGATTAGCATCATGGCGTGTTTGGCTGCGAGCTGTCTCGTGGTTGTGGTGTTGAGGCTGTACAACGGGTGGTTGAACAAGAAGAAGGAGGAGGTGCTGGCGGCGATGGAGGATGGGGAAAGGGAAGCATTGAGGGAGAGGATGGCCTTTGCGGACGAGACGGATAGGAAGAACCCGTTCTTTAGATATACGCATTAGAAGGCCGAGCTGACCGGAGAAATTCCTCCTTGTATGGGCAGTTGAAGCTATCGTCCGGACCAGGATGTATAATTATTAAGGCATAGTTGCTTAGATTTCAGGGAACTGCTATTCTTCGCGTCAGCTTTCTCCTGTAATGCTCCTCGGTATGTGCGGCTAAATCTACGAGGAACAGAATCGACACTTAGAATAGCAATGTGTATGGCTCTTGACGGTCCTACGCGAGGGCCATATATAAACTCAATTAACCAAAGGGCATACGTCAACAAAATCAAGAATGAATATAACTAAATCGACTGGATTAAGAAGGCGCTGCATGCACCAATATTAGGTTGGGTATCGTACGGATACAGCAATGCAACGCCAGACCGAAGCAAAAACTACGAAGCGCACCATCTGATTGCTCAGCACCAAAAACACTCATCTCAATGCTGTGCCAAATACACGCTTTTGCAATGCAAATTGACACAGAAAGAAGTTGCGACGCAAAAACAGCGGTAGGGGAGGTAGAGCGCGCGAATAAAAGCAAAGCAGACGATCTAGGGTATGAGTGTTACGGACTCGGAACGAGGTGATGCAGGGGGTGAATTCGCAAGCAATGCAATGTGAAAATTTGGCTCTCAAACAGGAGCCCAACGTGCTAATGCTGACAATGTCAACCGCTCTCTTTCGAGAGGTACTGGTGGTAGCAGTAGGAGGAAGACTGGTGCCGATAAACGAGGAAATAGAAAACCCATCCGTAGAAGCAAAAACCGGCCCTCCAAAAACCGTGGTCCGACCCAAACGTCCCGATCCCCCAAAAGCCGCCAAAGGAACTCTTCAGAAACCGTTTCGTTCAATCATACAAGCGTCACCGTCTCGAAGCTCTTCGTCAGTATCGTGAATGTAAGCCGTGGAACCCTTTTCCTTTTTTCTTTTCTTTTTTTATGCAGCCGCAACCTCGGGCTTGGCCTCGTCGCTGGCGCCGTTGGTCTGCTCCGAAGGGCTACTCTCAAGCTCCTTCAGCCTCGCGTCGGCCTTGTCCTTGGCCTCCAGGACGGACTCGTACTTCTTGGCAAGCTTCTCGTGGGCAGCCTGCGTAGCGTCAAGCTTCTCCTCAAGCGCCTCCTTCTCGGCATCAGCCTTCTTGATCTGCTCCTCCGCGGTCTCGAACTTCTTCTCCGCATCGGCCTTGGCCTGCTCAGCGGCCTCGAGCTTGCCAGCTGCGCCGGCAGCCTCTTCCTTGAGAGAGTTGACCTCTGCCTCAGCGGCAGACTTGGCCTCGTTAGCAGCGGTGAGCTGGGACTCGAGATCAGCAACCTTGGCGGCATCGGCCTGAGCAGCAGAAAGCTGAGATTCGAGCTCAGAAATCTTGGCAGTAGCGGACTGGGCCTCCTCTTCAGCCTTCTGCACCTTAGCGTCAGCCTCAGACTTGGCCTGCTCAGCAGCCTCGACCTTGCTCTCAGCCTCCTTCTGCTTAGCCTCAGCGTCGGCGAGCTTCTCGTTGAGCGAGGCCTTCTCAGTTTCGGCGGCAGAGATGTCCTGCTTCAGCTGCTCAATTTGGGAAGCCTGCTCCTTGACCTCATCGAGCTGGACCTTGGTCTCGGCGAGCTCAGTCTCAAGGGCAGCCTTCGCCTCGTTGGCAGCAGCAACGTCCTTCTCAAGCTGCTCTTGAGCCTCCTGAGCGCTCTTCAGGCCGGCGAGCTCCTCAGCGTGGGACTCCTCAGCCTTCTTGAGGGCCTCCTCAGCAGCAACAGAACGCTCCTCGGCGGCCTTGGCCTTCTCCTCGATCTCAGCGATGGTGGCAGCGGAAGCGTCCTTAGCGTCCTGGACCTCCTTGAGCAGGGACTCAAGCGAGGTGAGCTGTTCCTTGGCGGCGGTGTGCTCGGCCTGAGCGGCCTCGAGGTCGGTCTTGGTCTGGTTGTGGGCGGCCTCAAGCTCGGTCTTCTCGCTGGCGTGGGACTCGACTTCCTTGGAAAGAGCCTCGATCTTGCTCTCAAGCTCCGACTTGCCCGAAGTGTGCGCCTCGATTTCCTTGGTGAGCTCCTCGACCTTGGCATCGACCTCAGCCTTGCTGGAAGTGTGCTCATCAACAGCCTTGTTAAGCTCCTCGATCTTAGCCTCGAGCTCAGACTTGCTGGAGCTGTTTGACTCAATCTCCTTGGTGAGTTCGTCGAGCTTGGTCTGCACTTCGGCCTTGGAAGCGGTGTGCTCCTCAATGGCGTTGTTGAGCTCCGCGACCTTGCTCTCGAGCTCGGACTTCGCAGAAGCGTGGGCCTCAACCTCCTGGGTGAGTTCCGCAACCTTAGCCTCGATCTCGGACTTGCTGGCGACATGTTCCTCAACCGTCTTGTTCAGCTCCTCAACCTTGCTCTCGAGCTCGGTCTTGGTGGCGGCGTGGCCCTCGATTTCCTTTGTGAGTTCCTCAACCTTGGCCTCAAGCTCGGGGATCTTGCCCTCGAGCTCAGAGACCTTGGCCTCAGCAGCGGCCTTGGCGGACTCAAGTTCGGCGGCAGTGGCCTCGAGCTCAGAAACCTTGGCGTTAGCGGCCTCAGCGTCGGCCTTAGCAGACTCAACCTGGCTCTCGAGCTCGGCGACCTTGCTCTCGGCCTCGGCCTTGGCAGCCTCCAGAGCAGCGACCTTGGCCTCAAGCTCGCTGATGACGGTCACAGACTCCTCAGCCTTGGCAATCTGAGCCTCGAGCTCGGCGATCTTGGATTGGGAAGCCTCGTGGGCGGCCTTGGTCTCGCCGTGGGCGGAAACCTCAGACTCGTGAATGCCCTTCGTTTCAGTGTGGGCGTTCCTCTCGGTCTCGAGAGAAGCAACAAGGCTGGCGACTTCGACGCTCTTGTCGGCGAGCTCAGACTGGACGCTCTCGAGAGCAGCCTGCTTCTCCGCAAGACCGGCCTCGGCCTCGGTCAGCTTGTGACGCAGTTCATCAAGCTCCTTTGCGCCATTCTCAAGCTGAGCCTGGGCCTCGGCGGAGGCGGCGGAAGAAGATTCCTTGTGGGCCTCGTACTCCTGCTCAAGCTTCTCGGAGTTGGACTTGACAGCAGACAGCTCCTCCTCCAGGGTGGCGATCTGGGTCTTCAAGGACTCGGCGGCGGCCTGGGCCTCCTCGATAGCCTTGGCGGCAGCCTCGCTCTTCTCGTTGCCAGCAGACTCAACATCGTTCTTAGCGGCCTCGAGGTCAGCGGAAAGAGCCTTAATCTGCTCGTCGAGCTTGGCGCTGGTGGCAGCGGCCTCCTCCTGGAGACGGGTGGACTCAGCCTGCAGGGTGTCGTGCTTCTCGGCATGCTCAGCGGCCTCGGCGCGGGCAGCAGAGAGATCCGACTGTGCGGCAGCGAGCTCAGTAGCAATAGAGGCGATCTTCTCCTCCAACTCGGCCTTGAGAGCCTCCTTCGCGGCGTTGGCCTCCACGACAGCCTTCTCCGATTCCTCACGCAGGGCGGCGAGCTCCGACTCGGCTTGCGTAGCCTTGCTCTCAGCTGCCTGGTGCTTCTCGGAAGCATCGGCCAGGTCAGACTTCAGCTTTTCGATTTGGGAGTCCAAGTCAGCCTTGAGCTTCTCGGTGGTGGACTTTGTTACGTCGTGGTCGCGGATGAGAGCGGTGATCTTGGCCTCGTGCTCGTGCTGGATAGCATCCTGCCAGGGCACACTGTCAGGTAACCGGATTCCCCCGCTTCCGAAAGATAGAAAGGTAAACTTACCAGCTTGGACTGATACTCCTGCTCACAGCCCTCCTTGACGGAATCCCTCTCGGCCTTCCGGGCATCGGTGATCTGCTGCACCACGACGCTGACCATGTGCTCCTCGAGCGCAGCCTTCTGCTGCATGAGGGCAGTCTCCTTGATCTTGTAGTCGGCGGCGAGCTCCTCGGCGCGGTGCTGCAGGGTGCTGACCTCAGCGTCGCGAGCGCCCAGCTGATCGTTTGTCTTCTCGAGCTGCTTCTCCATCTCGCTCAACTGTCTCCTCAGCTCCTCAGCCTCGCTGACCAGCGAGTCGCTGCGGGGTGCATCGTCGGCAGTCTCGGGCTTCTCGGGCTGTGCGGTGCCACCGAAGAAGTAGCGGAACATGTTGCGCTTAGGTTGCGAGGGCTTTTTGTCGGACGAGCCGTCGTACTGGGCGGCCTGTAGGGCGTGTGTATCTGAGACGGCAGCTCGCTCAAGTTTTGCTCTGCGGGGCTGCTGGGCGGTGAAGGTCTCTGGTTGGATGGAGTGCTGGGAGCGACTGCTTGACGGTGACGCTCTAGACGGCGATTCGCGCTTCGAGGTCGAGGGCTGGCGCACTGGACCTCCGGACTGGGCAAGCTGCTGGTCTACCTGCTGCTCGAACTGGTCGCCCACAGAAAGGATGGTGCTGAGGTTGGCCCGATCGCGCTTCACGCTCTCTCGGCGGCGGACGTTTTCAAATTTGCGAACGGCGCGTGAAGTGCCCTTCTCGATGTCCTCGATGATCTTCTTGGAGGGTCTGCGAGTGATTTGCGGGCGAGCCTCCTCCGGGGTGCTGTTTACGGGGATAAGTAAACAAACGAAGACCGCGGCAACGCGTGGGGGGGAGGGGAAAGGGAAGATAGTGCAGGGAAGAGAGGAGCGGGAAGAGGGGAAGAAAAGGCGGGAAAGGAGAAGAAAAATTTGCTGGCGTGCTGTCTCTGTGGAGTGACGGTGGATAGCGCCGGGGCGGGTGGGTGGATGGCTTACTCGGAGCTGCGCCGGCCTTTCCACAGGCTGGTCATGTTGATTTGCGGCGGGTCAAGGGTCCGCACGGCCCTCGCGGTACATAGATATACGTACTGGTGGTGAACGTCGGCGCACTGCACAACAGCAGAACTCTGACGGAGCGGGATGTGAAAAAGGCAGGAGGGAGGCGCGTACAGTTAATAATTATGCTCCCAGCAGGCACAGCTGCGACACTCCAGAACATGCCTTCCATTGCACTATCCCAGGCGCGAGTTAAAATGGCGATGTCAACATGCGGAAGCTATGGTGCTTGGGCCAGCTCCTGCAGCGCGCCAATCAGCGCCCGACACGACCGGGGCTACGAACAGCACAGCAACGGCGAGCCTGCCCTCTGCGAAGTGTGTTGCGGCCCTGCGGGCACCAACAGCAGCAGCCTGCCGGGCGCTGCCGGGGCGGGCGCTGTGACGAGCGGGAATCCATGGCGTAGCACGGCCGCGGCCCATAGGCGGCCTCGAGCACGCGCGCGAATCCTGGCAGCCGCCAGCGGAAGCGCCAGCGCGTAGTGCTCCCATCGAAGAGCCTCAGTGTGCTGCCACAAGCGCGCGGGACGGGTTTCGTGTTTAGCACTGCTGCCCGTCCTTGTGTGACTGCAGAACTCAACAACTTTTCGCAATGGCATCGCGCGCGCTGTGCGAAGGCGGTCAGCGTGCGTCCCCATACGTCAGAGCTAGGTATGGCGTCACGCGTCGTTTGCTGCATTAATCCTCGACACAACTCAGCACATCCTTCACAAATGCATTCTCTTGACAAACAGTGCCGCTCACCCGCCATCCACGCCCGACCCTATCAGCGAATCGAGTTATCGCGCCGAAAACCCAGTCGTCACCCAGCCGGCGCGGCCGTGCGTGATGTGCCAGCAGATGCAGGACGTGTCTGGCGCTCGTGCGTCGATGCGGTGTGTGCGAGCCGGCCGCGCGCCAGGATCTGCCATCCTCGCCCGAGCTTTTCCCTGCGCGGGACAGCCTCTACCGGTTCTGACTGTTGCTGCAGGGACTGATAGAGCTGGGCGTGTGTGCTTGTGATAGAGCTGATCACTGGGCTATCCTCGACTGATACCAGCGCCAGATGCATTCGTCTGCAGTGGGCAGCATCACGAATCTAGAACTTCAATCAGGATGGCGATTGGGTATCAGCCCAGCCTGTCTTACTCTCGCGTCAGATAAGTGAGGCGCCTAGGAAGATGAGTTGGCAGGGCAGCGCAATCATGGTGTTGAACACATGAAGCCGAAACACAGAACCAGCCCTGTTTCAGAGTCGACTGGTTGTCACCGCGCGGCGCAAGTAGAGGGCTGCAGCTGCGTGGCCGTCGCTCCACCACTCGGGACGGGAGATCTCCAACTCTATGCTTCGATCTATCCATGGATGATTCAGTACCGTACAACAGACAACTCCGTTATCAGGGCAGTCTCCGCAATTTTCCCCAAGGGCCTGGAGTGTACCCTCTTTTCCCTGACCATCACGCGGTCCGCCACCGCCAACGAGCTATCGACTGTGGAGTCTCACAGGCAACCAGCTCCCGGCAGTGCCATGATTTCCCATTGACCCAGCAACTGGTGATCCCCCACGGCAATCATCCGCCACAGCCAAGCTGGTCCAAAGCCACAGGCACGCTATCTTCACCGCCTCGATGCCTGACTTTCTCACGACTTCTCCGCGAGACGGTTCTCCACCTTGCTCTTCTCTGCCGCCTTGATGTCTGAAATCTCTTCGCGTGTCGAGTTGAACTTGGCGCTGACTTGATTGAATGGGTTGTCGGGGTGCGTTTTGAATTCTTTGTAGATCATCTCGATCTTTTGGTTGCGGCGAAGGCTCTTGTCGTCCTTCAGCTCCTCCAGCCTGCGCTCCTCGTACGCCGCATATGCCGCCTTGAAGCGACGCTCCGGGTGCCTGTCGACCTTGTCGTCGCCCTTGCCAGTGCCGAGGGAAAGCGCGTCGAGCGCGTTGTCGATACCGGAGGCGTTGAGGGTGGCGCCCTTCTTGGCCGGAGCATCGAAGGCGCCGAGAGCGTCGTCGAGACCACCACTGCGCGTCTTCTTCTGTGCCGTCTTGTTCTTCGAGGGCCCCTTGCTGGGCAGCGAGGCCTCCTCCTCGCGCATCAGAGCGTCCTTCTCGGCCTTCTTGCGGTCGGCCTCAGCCTTCTTGGCTGCCGCAGCTTCACTGTGCGCCCAACCACGTCAGACCTTCAGATACACATGAAGACTCGGCGCTAGGCTTCGGGGGCCTAGCTCAGGTGCCCATACACCCTTCAGAGTGTTCTGTATGCCGGTGACTTACGCCTTGGAGTTGTTCTTCGAACCCTTTGCCCATTCGGCATCCTCGGCAGCGGCCTTCACCTTGTTGGAGGCCTCCTGCTTCTTGGCCGCGGCCTCGGCCTTGCGCGCATTGCCTGCGGCCTTCTTGCTGTTCTCACCGGCGCCCTTACCGCCTTTCGCCATGTTGTGTGCTGGTGTCGCGGCTGACGCGAGCTCTGGTGCAAGCTAAAACTGAGACGTGGGTTGGGCGCCGAGATCGCCGGGTGGGTACGTAGAGCTAGCGAGCGGTGAGTTAGTGGTCGAGCTATGGGGTGGGTGGATGGCGTACGTTTAATCTAGGTAGATGGTGGTAAAGTTAGAGGCTGGGGAAAAAAGGTAGGTTGCCTGTCGGGCCAAGAGCTTGCACTGCGATGTCGCCGCCCGATGAGTCGGAGGAGGGGCGCGAAGATTTAGCGCCCGCCCGTACGTCAGTCAAGCGGGGTCGCACATGGCACGAACGCCACAACAAACCCTCGACCGCACCCGGCCGCCTTCACCCGATGGCTGTTTGCGTAACGAACACGATGCGCATGTCTCGAATACTGATAAAGGTCCGGATGGCTCAGATGAAGTAGTGACGCTCTTCTGCACCACTGGTTAAAGATCGGTTTGTTTTACATTGCTGTAGTCAACGCAACTACAGTCCCCTCTCGCAGCCGATGGCTAGCGTGGATTTGTATTTTGCTCATGTCATGGGTAGTTGAAGCTATCGTCTGGACGAGAATGTCGAATTAAAAATTCTACATACACGTCCGGACGATAGCTTCAACTACTCACATATGTTAATTTTTCTAAGGCAGAGCTGGGGCATAGTTATGCTATGTTCTAGAGCCCTGCTAGCAGTAGTTGAAGCCGCCTCACCCTGCTACGGCCCGCCGCGTCTTGCAGCGTCCTGAAGCGTCATCCCAGACCCAGCAGTTGAAGCTGCCTCACCCTGCTGCAACGAGTGCGGAACTATTCTGACTCGAAGGGGGTGATTAAATTATACTGGAACTTTTTCATGCGGGTGGATGTTGAGAAGCTCACTGAGAAGTTGATGGGCGCTATGCCCAACAGTACCATCCTCGCACTGGGCACTCGGGATCTTGATGTACGAGACATCATAGATTTACCTCGCCTTTCTGACCACGTTCTTCGCCTACCAGGAAATTACATCTACATCACAGAACTGGAAGAAAAGTTGAAGGCGTATATCGGATCAGCGAACGGCCAGTTTGGAGTCCTTGGCCGTTGGAAGAGTTACAACGACGACGTCAAGAGGGCCAGACCAACATCCTACCCATTTCAGAATGAGCTACGTCAGAAGAAAACCGTTTGTCACCTTCGATCACTGTGGAATGCGCCCCACAAGAAAATCAACGTGTTCTACATCGCATACGAGAGCATATCCCAGATCTTCTTCAGAGCCGTGGATGTACCGGCTACGTTTGCATGCAAGTTGCTGAACGCAACTATCATCAAGAGTTGGATTACCAACGTGACCAATCGCTTTATCTCAGGATTCAACCCTACGCTCCCAAGGGCTTTCCTCCCCGGCTATAACCAACTATGATCCATTGCGCAAGGGACCCCCGGCGTAAGAAGAATCAAGGAAAAGATCGTTTGCATTCGATGCCAGCGCAAGTGGACGAAAGATACGACGTTCCATTCCCTTCATTCGGGTAGCCCTCTAGAGCAATGGCTATGTTATAATTGTTATGGCTCGTGGAGGAGACATGGCATGATTCGCACGAAAGAACATGAGCTCCGTCGGCTCAGCTGGCCGAAGAGAGTGCCTAAATCAGGAATGACTGAGAAACCGAAAGACGGGCTCTGCAAACACCCGCACCACCAGTCAAGAACGAAGGACCCCAAGGCCGAGCGAATTTGGAATTGGATCTGGGTGTGCCGCACTTGCGCGGAGAGGGAACACCGTAGGGACACGAAGGAGGCTAGGAAGAAGAAGAAGAAGAAGAAGAAGAAGTAGCAAGATAGCTCTACATGGTGAAGGTTGAAGGTGCTTTCTTTTTATCCCTCCGTTGTCCATTTCCCAAGGCTGATACTAATACACCTCGCTTTATAACTAGGCGAGTATGCTATGTTTGCTATTTCACTTTCCCTCCCAATACGTAATATGTAGAAGAAGAAAGCTGCTGAATGAATCATTGCAACAAGAAACTCGTGTTATGGTGATGTGTCTGAGAGGATTTGCGGCGCGCCGCGATAGGTGGTAGTAGGGCGCGGCGGATGGCCGTTTAATAAGTACGTATTGAAGAGTTCGTCTACCTCACGTGTAAAAGACGAAGAGCGTCCTCCTCGAAGGCCGGAACAAACCACCAATCCCAACCACTCTACTCCTTTATTGAGCGCATGCGAGATACCCTTGTATGGTCGATCTAATAACTAAAACAGTCTTGGTCACACTAGTTTGTGCAAGCAGGCCGTAACATCAAAAGAGGGGAAGATGTATAAACTACAAGAAAGCGACATATATGAAGTGAGGTTTGTACATATTATCTAAGTCTAGTACTACATCTCTTCAGTTGCTTAAGAGCCTGAAGTAAAAATTCACTTTTTGTTGGTATCTCTCATTCATCCGTTCATCAGTTCTCATGTAATCACACCAAACGCCATGTGACACAAATGAAAACGACCCTCAAGCAGAGCTCTGTGCTGCGGTGCTAGGCGTTCTGCTCGGTTCCTCCCCCTTCTCCACGTCTGCGTTTGCGGACTGTGCTGTAGCAATCCTTCCTTGCCTCTCCTCATCACCGCTCAGTATCTTCTCCCACTTCGCCCTCTCTGCCGCCCCCGCGGCCATCGCGTCATCGCAGCGCCGCCTAGTCGAGAAGAAACTGACAACAGTGCCGACCAGCCACCATGAGAAAAGAATGGGCAGCGCGCGGTAGTTGACATTGGCGCAACCCTTGCTCCAGATCGAGGTCATGACGTCGTAAAGTTCCTTTGCAGGAAGCGCATAGCTCCAATGGTAGAACCCGGCCGTCAACTCGAACGGCGCTACAGCGGCACCTACGTTGAGGATGATCCAGGTAAAGACGAAGAAGGCAAGGAATGTCATGGGAATGAAGGCTGTAATCGCGTCATATACGTAGTAGTTAACGTGCATGAAGAGCCACAGCACCATCCAAGTTAGAGCGAAGTCGCCAGCGCTCACGGCCCACGATTCCCTGTATTCCCATGTGAAGGCCGTCGTGACTAGAGCGGCTGTAAAGGTGAAGATGACAGAAAGCACCGAGCGTGCGATCCAGTTGTCGAGGCGAGGAAGACGGCTGAGGAATTGCATCTGCGCCGAAATACCGTTCAAGGCCATGACGAAGAAGAAGTTGATCAACATGGGCATGATGACGCCAACAGTGTTGTAGAAGACGCGGGTGCCGTGCGTGGTGGGTTGGATGGGGGCTGCAACACCTTGGATGGGGTTCAGGAGGGCCTGGACAGCAGCGGCATCGGTGACGTTGACTGCCTGCGCAGCGCGAGTACCATTGATCTTGTGGTAGACAACGCCAGCGGCAGTAGCGAGCTGCGCGAGGTTCGACTGAACATATCCTTGTGAGAAGGAAGGATACCGTGCACCATTCCAAATATAGGTTACCGTGTCGGCGGGGTTATAGGAGGTGGCAGCGTCACCACCAGCCAGAGCTGCAGAGAGACGACTGCTGGCGTCACGATGAGAGTAGATTGCGCCCCTGGTCGGACATTAGTAACTATGTTCCGAATCAAAATGGAAAGGTTGCCTCACCAGTAGTGTCCCTTGCACACCGCCTCGCGCACGTCTGCCTCGGTAGGATATTCCGAGACATCATGCTGGATGAGAGTTGGGAAAGTGTTTCCTTGGAATTGCTGGTAGGCGCCGTTGACAGATTGACCAATGAGTCCGCCGTCAAAGTCAACCATCAACATCTTGAAGTTGTGGACCCTGTAAGTGCTTTTGAAGACGACGCCGTATAAATAAGAGAGATCGGCGAGGAAAAGAAGGTTAAGTGCAAGCATGGCCACGACCGAGGCCATGACGAAGCCTTTTCTCTTGTCGTTCCAAAAGTCATGGCTGCGGTGGATGCGATCTGTAGAGCGATGAAAGAAAGATGAAAGTCCTGCCATGGTGTTGACAATGGGCAGATGAAACAAGACTTCAAAGAGACGGCTGCGGAATGTGGAGAGAAATCCCAAGAGATGGGTTGCAGCGAAACGTAGTTATAGGAGAGCGGCAGGCGCCCATGGCGCGATCAACATCGCCTTACGACGTACGGTCCCCATCTGCCTCGTCAACAGGCTCGGCCGAGGCCAGGGATTCGATCAGTCGTGCCCTTTCTGGTTTGCTAACGGCGAATGTAGGAGCAGCTGGGACCATCTCGGTCGCTCGGACCAAGCAAACGCCGACTTCTAGACAAAGGCGGTTGATACGCACGGAGACTTCCTGCAATCCGAAATCTCGGCCTCGGGCTCGCTAACGAAGCGGAGGGATGCATAGTCACATCACGAACCCTGCGACGTCTTTTTTGAGGCGGATGAGGTGTTGTGTCAGCCTCCAGCGTAGTCGGATTCTCAGCCACATCAGTGCTTACTTATCGCCGTTCCCGACGCCGCATTGCAAAGGGGCTGCAAAAGTCCTTGTCGGTGGTAAGATTTCTTGGCCGGGAGCTAAGGCAACAACTAGACACTGCGCCTGACCCTTCCCCACTCTGCATCAGATGAACCTGTTTGATTCGCGAATATAGTGTGGAAGTCGCCGCCACAGTCCTTCGCGACCGAGACGGACTAGGGCCGCGATGCGTTCCGTCGTCTTGGCACGGAGCCCGGAGATCGGAGCGCGCGAGCTTTGTCATGGGGTCGTGGCCGTGGCCGACCTTGCTGTGCGAGGCCGAACTGCCTGATACTGCTGCACCATGGGTGGGTCCCTCCTTGGATCCTCTATTCGAACGTTGGGCATCCGTGAATTTATACACAGATGTCTGCATTCCGATTGCCCGCAGCCCCTGCTGATGCAAGACGTAAGACTGCACGCAGTTGCAGGGACCAACCGCAACCTTGATTGAAGCGAACGCATCATGCCAAGGTGAAGACCCCGCATGAATTCATCCGCTGAAGATGCGTACGTAGGGCTCGCCATCGTGTCGCTGAAAGGGTCAAAACTGACGAGCTCGACCATTTCCCGTGCGTGCACAGCGCCACCGACACAGAAACTCGTAGCGTGTTCCCGCTGTCTGAAAGTCGAAGACAGCTGGCGATCCGCGGGAAGGTCAAGCTGCAATAGGAAAGCGTGTGGCGTAGAGCGAGATGCCCAGACGGGCGACAGTTTTCCCCGAGCCGCCGACGCGGCGTGACTCGGGGAACGCGACGCGCCTGTTCTGCTCGGCGCGACGTTCCGCGGCACAACCAGCCTCAACACCTACGCTCGAGCTGCCCTGCCCGCTTTGCACGGATTCCAGCCCGTTTTACGTGCCACGACCGCCGCTATTGTTTTGCATATCCACAGCGCCAGCATTTTACGCAGCATTGGCATTTTCGAGCGCCTCACGTCATGTTCTGCACCGCCTAGAATCCCTGGCCAGCCCCGACGCGTCTTGGAGCGCGTCTTATGCGAAGCAATCCCGCGCCTACGCCATTCTTCACGCCATAGACCTATTCGAGCCGCCTTTTGCGACATCTTCCGTCCTTTTCGACACGTCTGAACGGCCTCACAATTCACCACCATGTACCTTCCGAGGACACTGATCGGGCACCTTTACACTCATCTTCTCCACACAACACATCCGCTCTCTCCGCCTGTTCTCCTCCTCGTCTCCCTCGAGCCTGACGCACTATGTGCCTGCCGCATCCTCACCGCACTTCTGAAACGAGATTACATTCCCCATAAAATCCAGCCCATCGCCGGTTACAATGATCTTGCAAAGGCCGGTCAAGATTTGGTCCGTCCTATGCGCATCAGTGATGGCGGCAGTGGAGGTGTCGTCGTGTGTTTGGGCGTCGGAGGATTGGTCGATCTTGAGAACCTGCTAGGGTTAGAGGGACAGGATGGCACAGACTTCGGCGGTGTTGAGATCTGGGTTATGGACGCTCGACGACCATGGAATCTGAGCAACGTCTTTGGCGGGCGAGGAGACACGGCTTCGGAAGAAAATGATCTCCCGACGAAAGTTCCAGGGGTAGAACGTGGCAGGATCTTGCGCTCCTACAAGCCTGGGAAGGGGGGCATCGTAGTCTTCGATGATGGGGACATCGAAGAGGAGCTTGAGCGTGAAAGAGAGGCATATACTGCCTTGGAGCAGATGCCGGAGCTTGACGGGGTGGACTTTGATGATGACGAGAGCGACACAGAGGAGAACACCGGCGAGGAAGCACCACCTATATCAGGTCAAATGAGCCGCAAAAGAAAATCGTGGGGCGATGATGATGAGGAGAGTGAAGGCGACGATGAGGAAGAGCGACCAGCCCAGAGGCGGAGAAGTAATTCGGTAGGATGCTCCGCGTATCCGGTACTCAAGCGGCTTGCTAACAGGTTCAGTCGACGCCGATTCCATCTTCACCTTCTCGACCTCCCCGCCGCGGCCTACTTGTCACAGCAAACTCCTCCGATTTTTCACGCTCAGATTCCATAAGTCGCTCAGTCTCTCCACCAGCAGAAAAGCAGCCTTCGGCGAAAACACTCCGTCGCCGCTTGCTCAAGCTCCGTGAGCAGCACAACCGTGTCTTGGACAAGTACTACTCGCTAGGCACGTCGTACTCGGAGCCCGTATCCTCTATTGTGTACAGTCTTGCATCAGAGCTTGGCCGAGAAGATAACGACCTACTGTGGCAAGCAATTGTCGGAGTCAGCAGCTTGGAACTATATGGCCGGACACCAACCGGAATGGGCCTGTCATCATCTTCGAAGCAAGGCTGGCACGGCTCAAGAGGCGATCGAATCCGAGCTCTTCTCCAAGACGAAGTACGGCGTCTAAACCCAACCGACCCAAAAGACATCGCCCGCGAGATGAGCTTAGGAGAATCAGGCGGAGTCATTCCGACACATGCTCGCTCACCAACAGACATGTCTATCCGTCTTTCACCAGAACCCCGTTTCTTGCTCATCAGGCATTGGAGCTTGTATGATAGCATGCTTCATTCGCCGTATCTTTCTGCAAAACTCCATCTTTGGTCAGACCAGGGACGCCGGCGTCTCCACAAACTTCTGGCAAAGATGGGAGTCAGTCTGACTCAGTGTAAGCAGAGCTACACTCACATGGACATGGAATTAAAGCGCGGTTTACGAGAGCGACTTCTCAAATTCGCTCCCGTATACGGACTTGACGGCCTAGTACCCGAAGCAGCAGAACGAGGTGGCGGAAAAGAAGGGTGGGGCTTCGTTCGTTGTTGGGGCTGGAAAGCATGTCTTTCGGCGGTAGACGTCGGGGTTGTGCTTGGTGCAATTCTCGAAGTTGGGTCCAATAGCAACGCAACTGGAGCTGGCTTATCACATTCTTCACCGCAGTTACCGCCCACTCCACAATCGTTGGACAGTTCCGGCAGCCAAGGTTTCCTGCCCGACGCCCCCAAATTCGACGATGAAGCCGCCCAGGACGCCATTTCCTCCCGGTTCTGGACCGCATACGACTCTCTCACCTCTCCCAGCCTCATCACCCAACACATCCCCATCGCACAACATCTTCACCGGGCCATCCTCCGCACCGGCACCGCGCTCATCGCCAAACACCAGATCCGCCATCTCCGCGCGTTCCGCATGGCGGTCGTAAAGGAAGGGCCGGATGCACCACTTTTCACGCACGCTGGTGCACTCGTCAAGCTGGCGCTATGGGTTGCGGAAGCGGTGCAGGAGATGGAGGGTAAGAAGGGACGGGGCGGCGGCAACGAACTGGTGATGGCGGGTCTGGACGAGGCCCGTGGCGTATATGTCGTTGTCGGTCTCGGCGGCGGTGGCACGACTGTCCAAAGCAAGGAGAAGGAGAAGAGGCGGGCAGAGCGCCAGAAGAAAAAAGAGGAGAAGCGCGAGGCGAGAAGAAAGGAGAAGGCAGCGGAGAGGCAAAAGGCGTTTGAGAGGCGGCTTGCCAATGGGGAGGAAGTGGACGACGACGACGAGGACATCGAGACGGAGGAGGAGGACAGCAGTGAGAGTGAGAGCGAGGATGAGGAAGACGAGATGGACGAGGGGAAGAGAAGAAGTGCTGGGCGAAATCGATTTGGGCTCGCGTTCCAGGAGGTCATTGAGGAGACGGGTGCACGCGTCAAAGTCGATAGCTTTGAGCACTGCGTTGTGGAGGTGAGAAAAGAAGATCTGAGTGGCTTTTTGGAGCAGCTGAGTATGAAGGCTATCGTGGGGTAACTATGGGGAAAGGCATGCATCAAGGCGGGACGCGAGGTGTTCGGAGTTGCGGTTTATTCATCAATCTGCGCATTCATACGTAGCGCGTGAGGAGGCACTACCGGACTGCATTTTTTCTTCTTCGGATCTGTTGCGCTCATTGTCGGTGATTTGACAGGATGTAGGCGTTCGCGTATACACTTTCTCGTGTACATGATACCTGCGGGTATCGTAGTCGGCTTGACGTTCCACCCGAGAATCTACGCACGTTTGTATAAGGCACTATTACAGATAGATTTACTAGTCGTGGGGCTGTTTCTTGATAGGCTCGTGTGCTTTTGGTGCTGCAGCCAACATGTAGCTATCTAGCGAATCACCGCCCACCCTCGGTTGAGGTTGTCGCGCTACCGTTCCTCCAACGTCACTTGACCAGGTCATCAACGCAACTGATACGCTACCGCCCCCGCGTCAGTGCAACTACGACTAGCCCCAACAATCGCATCATATTTCAACCTTCTGACACCATGGTGGACCTCTTCTTCTCTCTTCACCGTTTCAGCATTGCAAGCGCCGCATCTCTCGCTTCGCAACTGCGCACGTCATCGTGCTGAGGTCTTTCAAGAACCAGGGTAACCGGATCGGGCTATAAAGTGCACATCACAAAGCCTTATCTCAGTGTGTCTGTGCAACAGTGGGGAAGCGCATCACTCATCCACCTCCAACCACCCGGGTCCATACAGAAGTCACCGATCGCGACCCCACAGTCTTTCAGCAGCCGTCGAAATTCTCTGCATTTGCGAGTCTGAGCCCATCTGGCCGTAAGCTCGTCCGCAATGGCAACCGACGCCGACAGCACCCAGCCGCTGCTTGCGTCCAGCAACGATGCGCCGAGCTACGGCATCAGCAGTAGCAAAGCCCAAGACACCCAGGGGCACGATGGTGCCGTCCACGGTGTCGTGCATTTCGCGCCTGGAGACCCGGAGGACCCTCGAAATTGGCCCAGGTGGAAAAAATGGCTTATGATCGGGCCCATCCTCATCATTGACCTTTCGGTCAGCTGGGGCGCGTCCGGCTTCTCACCAGCCAGCAAGAAGTTTGCCGAAGACTGGGGTTTGTCGCCTGAGGCAGGGACGTTGGGGTTGTCCCTCTACGTGCTGGGTCTGGCATTTGGGCCGATGACTTTGTGAGTCTGATTAGCCATTCCACCGTAGATTTGATTCTCTAACTATAAGCAGGGCACCTCTTTCTGAGGTATGATCCTCCTAATATTGCTAGAGGACGTGCAATTCTAACAAAAATATAGTACTACGGAAGGCGCCCGATTTACATATACTCTTACTTTATTTTTCTGTGCTGCCTTGCGGCATCAGCTTTGGCACCGAGCCTCGCATTTTTCATTCCCATCCGAGTATTGTCTGGATACAGTGCTAGTGTAACGATAGGTTTGATGAATTTCCCCTGTTCACAGACTAGTTTATTTACGTTTCCTCAGCAAACTTCGGTGGTACAATTGCCGATCTCTACCATCCGCACGACACGGGCCCAGCGATGTCTCTCTACCTCTGGGCAGCTACTGCTGGCTCACCTACTGGATTCTTTCTGATGTCTTTCGTTGCCCAAAGCCGGGGTTGGCGCGACGTTTTCTGGGCTCTTCTCGGCATCAACGGCGGCCTTTGGGCCATCATGACGGCGTCCCTACTCTTCTGCGGTGAGACTCGGCATAGCATTGTTCTTTCCCAGCGTGCAGAAAAGGCACGTAAGCTGAACCACACGAGCAACATTGACGTTCCGGATCACCTGAAGAAGAGAGGCGTCAAGGAGCTTTTCACTGTCACTCTTACAAGACCGTTCAGATTTCTGGCATCTGAGGCTATCATCGCGTTCGCTGCCCTTTATAATGGCTATCTGTACGGTTTGAGTTTCCTGTTCAATACGGCATTTGTTCTTGTCTTCGGGCAAGGCCATGGATTCGACACTATCGGTGTAGGAATATGTTTCCTCGGTATCTGTGTTGGTATCAGCCTCGGTCCCGTCACAAACATCTGGCAAGAGAAGTATTATCAGAGAAAGGTCCATGAGTCTGGAGGCAAGAATGTGCCGGAGGCGCGAGTCCAGATGGGGAAATTGGCTGCTATTGGTAAGTTGGGCCCTGATACATGCTTTTTTCCCCTCGAAAATGGTGAAAACAAATACTAACCTACCGCAGCTTTTCCTATTTCTCTTCTCTGGTTTGCTTGGACCACTTCTCCTAGCATTCACCCACTCATCCCAGTCTTGGCCTCGGCACTCTGGGGCTGGTCCTTCTACACGCTTATCCTCATGACATTCACCTACACCGAGGATTCGTACAAGGTGTACTCTGCCTCGGCGCTCGCCGGCATCGGCCTCATCAGAAACCTGTTCGGCGCCGCATTCCCGCTCTTCGCGCACAGCATGTTCACGCAGCTGGGGTATCAGTGGGCAAGCACGATCTTGGCCGGGCTGGCGCTGGTGTTGGTGCCGATTCCGTTCGTGTGGAGCAGGTACGGCAGAGTGTTGAGGGAGAAGAGTCCGTGGGCAAGGGAACATATGGATGATCTTGATGGGGATGAGGGGGACGAGGAGGCGGCAGGTGGGGAGGAGGCGTAGAGGCCTCGCCTTGCATACTAACCATTACGGAGTGAGTGAGGCGCGTGAAAACTTTCACGGCATCAGCGCAGAGAAAAGTCTAACTGCCACGTTGGATTTACGTCTATTGGTTACGAACAGAGGGGTGCGGACTTGACGGTTGACAGGAGGAAGATGACAAAGTGTCCTGAAAGGGGAAATTACAAGCGCTTTGGAACTTTGGAGGCGTTCAAAACAGCTGCGCCCCTCTCGAAAAGCTGAAGCATTTTTTCAAACGCATGAGTATTTTATCATTATCTTTGGGGGGCTTAAGCATACAACTCTTTGAAACTGGCTATTTTCCAAAGGATCTTCTTTGCCGTATCAGGGTCCAGCAAAGCTACACGCACACCATGGTAGAGGGCGGTACTCGACGCTGGTAATGTGTACGGCTCAACCACGGTGCCGGTGCAACAACTGGATGGAAGTCGACTACTCTCGTTAAAAGTCAAAATCACATTCACTTATAACGCCGCGGTTCCTTGCAAGTCCCCGAATACACCTTGCGCAATCAACGCCATCAGTACTTCCCCGATTACGAACCTACTCTATCTATTAGCAACTATAGCACCATGGGAGAGCCAATGTCCAGTGCAACCATGAACAGGCCGGATCAACCCGTCCTCCGCTTCTCAATGCACTCACGGGTCAATCAGCTCCTCCACGACACGACCGACGAGCTCCACAGAGAACGATTCCAGATATTCAAACAGCTCGACCTCATAAAACGGGTGATCGGTTCCATTTCGATTGAAATCACCGTACCTCGTGACACTGGCGAAGTCAGCCCGTCCTCAGCCACGACTACTGGTGACGCCACCGGAGCAAGGGATGACCGAGGTCACAGCAGCGAGTTTGTCTCGCCCTGCGAGGAAGATAGAGTAGATGATGCCCGCTTCATCACTTTCCTCCGCCTCTACAAGACCCTCAGCGATGCCGCCAGCCTCAACGCCGCACAAATCCACTCCATCCGCCGCCAGGAGTCCTCCTTGCTCGAGACGCTGACCGCCTTCGGCACCAATCCCATGCTACAAGCACGCACGCTACGCATCATGGTGACGGCGCCGCGCATATTCAACCATCGAGCCAGCAGCTGGTTTGGCCGCAACGACGATCCGTGGCTCAGGGCATGCGTTGCGTTCTACGGCCACGGCAAGGGTGTGGCTGAAATGTCCCACAAAACCACTACTGCTGCTTCTGGCCGCAACGACTACGACTACGATGACGATGACGACGACGACGACAACGAAAAGGTCACCTTCGCGGCCGCGGTGGCACAGGACTTCCCCGTGACACTAACCACCCTTGGCATCGCCCCAGGCCTGCCCTCTTACACGCACGCCTGGTGCCCCGTCGAAAAGACCTACCTTCCCCTCACCGAGCTCTCAGCCGCACCTATCATCGAGCGCCGCAAGCGCGACAGGACGTTCGTGGCTGCAGACGTCCGGAACGTCATCCCGATGAGCAAGCGCGTGGCGGCGGCGTGGGCGGAAGGGAGGTTTTTCCTGATGCCTTTGAGACTTGGGGGGGATAGTAATCGCAACAATAGGGGAGGAGGAGGCGGCTGCTCGGCGTGGTCTTACCAAGTCGTCCTCACGTCCGTGGAGCGCAGCCGAGGGAGGGAGGCTTGGATGGAGAGGCTGGACGGCATGGTGCTGAAGTGGAAGAACGGGTGCAGGCCGAGGCAGGAGCTGATGCACCTTCGGTTTGTCCAGGACTTGTTACGGTTGAGGAAGGCCCTGAGGGTGCAGGGGGTGGAATATACGGAGGCGTTTTTGCTGGCAGAGGACTGGAAGAGGAGAATGGCAGGATGGGTTGGGAGGGAGTGGAGGTTGCCAAGGGACGAGGTGTGGGGTAGGTGCTTCTTTGAGGGGGATTCGGGGATGGCCCATGCATTTTCAACGGTTATGGGTGGGGAAATAGTGGTGGGGGGACAGAGTTGGGATGATGAAGTAGTGAAGGATGTGGAAGAGTGTGGGTTTGGGGAGGTGATTGAGGATTAAACGGTCGTGCGCGGAAAAGTTCGGTGAAGAATCGGGAGCTGATTTCACGCAAGAATCTTAACGAATGAGAACGAAAAGCGCCGGGTGCTATGGTCTTGTTCCAAATGGGTACTTGGTAGCGTTGTGCTGAGAAAAAAAAAAGGGAAATGACGATAAGAATCGCGTATCTCAATAGCGGGCCCTATATTAGCGAACAGGTAGCTATATCAGAGCAGTAGAGAGATACAATAGAGGGGTTTCAGACGCACATTGCTTCGTGTTAGGCTTGCGAATTGTCCATAGTGCATGGGGACTGTACTGTATGGCCTCTCTTGGCTTTGGGTTGCCAAGCTGCGGACAGCCAATCAGGGGCATGAGAACGCGTTTGCATTTCTGTTTCCGGTTGGTCGTCCACAAGTAATCTCGTCATAGTCAATAGAGAAGACCGGGGCCAACATGGAGAAAACACGATAGCGACTTGCAGAAGACCTTTCTTTTCCGTTCTCTAGTGCATGCGGAAGCGTGCGGAGTCCGCGGCCCGCCAATGGGCAGGCCGTGCGGAGGCCAGCGTAGTCTCGAAAGGGAAGATTCAATATGAAACCTATACTGTGTCGAAGATCAGCGTTCGTTCACACTACCGAAACGACGGGTCAGTGGGGCTTTGTGGCTACGCAGCGCTGGGAAATGGAAAGGCGAGGCGCAGTGCTGTCTCACACAATAGACGGCGGCGAATAGAGTTGGGGCTGGTGTCGGGAAAGGCGAGTAATGCAGTTAGTCAGCCAGGGGGGGCCGGCGGAGCGTTTCACAGGGCTGCGCCTTCCGCGGCGGATAAAACAGCGGCTTTTGACATCATGCCCTCCCAATCTAGTCATTCCAGCCTCCAGCGCCCCGCGACGCGTCAAGCTGCTGACGAACCACGACTCGTCTGCACCCCGGGTTCGTGCGCCGTCCAAAAGACTCCACACGCCCCCCTCAACTCCCGCTGCAGCTCAAAGTAAATTCCTCCGCCAATGCCGACGCCTCCCCATGCGCTTAGCTGCATCACGTGTCGCAGCCGCAAGGTCTGCCAGCCCTCAATGTCTCATTCCACCGCCGCGCAGCTGACGACTCCAGATCCGCTGCGACAAAGTCCACCCGTGCTCTGCCTGCCGTCGCGCTGGCGTTGAATGCGTCTTCCCCGCCCAGCGCGCCCAACGCAAAAAGCACGGCCGCCGCAATGAGGAATTGCTCCGCCGACTCGACCATCTCGAGGGTCTCGTCGACCGTCTGGGAGGCGAGGTAGCCGTGGCTGCGCATGCTGCCAGTGGCGAGCCACTGCCGCAGCCCGAGCAAAAACTTCCCGCCGAATACATGCCCAGCACCTTGACGCCCCACCTGCGCCAGCCACGCGGCCCTCCGCGCGAGGATGGCACCTACCCTGTCATGAAAGAAGACGGTGGTCGCTATCTAGGCGAGGACTTCTGGACTAGCCTCAGTACAGAGGTACGCTAGTTTGCTCTCGGACACTAAGGTGGAAAGCCTAATGCCGCATCAGGTCGAGGGTCTTAGGGAGCTCCTGAACGAACCAGAGTCAGAAGAAGAAGAGCAGCCTGAAGCTTCGCAGACAAGCAGAAGCCCCCCACCCATTCATGATGTCTACGAGAAACGCCTGATGAACAGCCTTTTTGTCTTCAGCGGCGACATCGAAGCGACAGATCTGAGGTGGCTCCATCCCCCTGGCCCACAGATATTGAAACTATCCGACGTCTACTGGGACCGTGTTGATCCAATCTACAAAGTCCTGCACCGCCCCACAACCGAGCCGCTGCTACACGTTGTGGCACAAGACAGTGCTTCCATTCCCAAGGGCGCTGGCTACGAGGCTTTGTTGTTCGCCATCTACTTTGCAGCAGTGACCTCGTTGACTCCAGAAGAATGCCTTCAGCTTCTTGGAAAGGAACGGGCGAATCTTGCCGGTCAATTCCGTCATTGTTGTGAGATATCCCTGGCCAACGCCGACTTTCTGAACAGCACAGACCTGCAGGTCCTTCAAGCATTTGCTCTCTATCTTGTCAGTGAAGCCTACCCCCGATTATTTCGACACCAGACCCAAGCTTCGCACATATACTGACCTTTCACAACAGGTCGTTCTACGCTGCCACAACAAGACCCGTTCGGTATGGACGCTGGTCAGTCTCGCAGTCCGCATAGGTCAGGATCTCAATCTCCACCGTGATGGAACTGTCACTGGATTCTCTCCTTTTGAGACCGAGATGCGCCGACGTCTCTGGTGGCAGATTGCTGTACTTGATATCCGCGCTTGCGAAGATCGAGGCTCCTTTCCTCTGATAGACCACCACCTCTGCAGCACCAAAATGCCCCTTAACATCAACGATGATGACATAAGTCCAGACTCGCGCATCGCACCTCCCGAGAGAATAGGATGCACCGACGTGAGCTTCTCTCGCCTCTGCCAGGAAGCCTCCATGGTAGCGCCCAAATTCTTCAGCCCAGTTCCCGCAGACGCAGACGATGACGAAAAACGAGATCACTGGCAGACACAAATCCAGCAGGAAGTTGAACGCTTCAAGGAGCGTCTCCATGAGAAGTTCATCATCCACATTAACCCCTCTGTCCCAATTCAGTTTGTCATCTCGCAGGTCGTGCAGATCGTCACGGCCGAATTCTGGCTACTGGTTCACTACCCAATCCAAACCCGCCGCTACGCGTTCAAGTCCAAAGCCACGAAGCAGGAAATCTTGAGCACTGCCATAACTCATTTACGCGTCGATTACGGATTGCAGAGCCACCCATTTTCGTCAAAGTACAAGTGGTACTATGATACGTATGTCCAGTGGCATCCGCTCGCGGTTACTCTCGCAGAGCTCTGCGTCCAGACCCGCGGCTCACTGGTCGAAGAGGCATGGAGAATCGTCGACGCTGTGTATGATCGCGCGCGCTCTCGCGTCACAGATGTCTCGCTCTGGCGGCCAGTCAGAAAGCTACATCAGAAAGCCCGTAGAGCCCGCGCAGCAGCTCTCCGCGGTCAAGGTGGCATTTTGGCAGAAGATGACGACCTGACGTCCGGTAGCCATGATGCCTCGGAGTCGCCAGCGTCCATTTCGGAAAGGTCTATGCCGCAGCTCCCACTCGATAATCTTGGCAGGTATCTTGCCACTGCCGGCCAGCAACAGCAGCAGCAGCAGCATCCACAGCAGAGTACCGCATATCACTCTGCACTGGCTGACGATAACCTCGCTGCCTTCACCCAAGTTCTGCCCTCATCTTCATCGCCAACAGCAGCCATGGTCGCTGGTGGACAACAACTACCACAACATCACCATCCCCACCGACAAATAATGCCGGCAGCCACATCAGCAACTACAATACCCAGTCAGCATTTGGACGTCCTTTCTGCCGTGGATTTATCGGCCATGAACCTCGACGCGGCATATGGCGGGGGCGATCCGGTCAACTGGCCGGACTGGGATGAGTTTGTGCGGAGCACTTGGGCTGCTGAGGACCCTAACGCGCCGCAGCAGAAGACGAACACGCCCGAGTGGTTACTGGATATGGGGATGGGCGATGATGGTAGTGGTGGCGGTGGGGTAGAGTACAGATGATGGTGCTTGTGGAGTGAAAATGAACGCAACGTAGTGTGAGATAGATGCGAGATGGGCAGCGTTGGAGTTATTCTGGAGAATAGAGCCAATAGATACCCGGGTTTCTAACAGCGGCATGGACCTTCATTAATGACGTCAAGGACAGAGAGGCATACACTCTGTAATGGCAGAGCAATTCCTGCCGAGCTTACTTCTTTCTTCCTTTCGATACCTCATCCGGACTCTAGCGGGTCTCTTCCCCTTTGCAAAGTCAACTAACTATTGAGTCAAGCGATTGGTGAGCCTCAGCTACCGAAGCTTTCCAGACCGTCCATTTAAGGAGACCCTAAACTTCGCATTCATCGATGTATCCTCCATCCGTTATGGTACTATTGAACTTTGACGCACTGCTGGCACGATGCTTAGGCGTGGCTAAATACCATCCATTTCTGGCGATCTACGTCCACTATTCTCAACTGTGCAGTGTGCTATCTAAGCCATCTCTACTTCATCCTGTTTGATTCTTTCTACAATGTAGCATTCACCCACGGCCTGTGTCACGTCTGAGTCACCGGTATGGACCTCCTCCCAAGCTCATCGAAGCGGCACCCGGGAAGAACATAAAAACTGAGTGGTCAACAGCCTACTTGATTGCAAAAGTCACATATTGACTCGGCTACCTCGTTTCCCGCGGTTGCGGTAATAGAGACATTGCGCAAGGACTCAAGCTTAGAGGCATCCATATCTATCTGAATGGCCTTTGCGCTCTGCAGCGTCCAGGCTCAACTCCACTTGTTTCTGCTTTAGTGTGTGACCTGCGCCAATGCGGGGTCTGCAGCCATGTGGAGTGTCGAGTGTCGATCGACCTGCCCGGATTGAGCTGGGGATGTGATCAACGCCGCTTTGCCAAGGCCGCTCGCGTTCGGTGGGTAATGCTAGGCGTCGGTGTTCTTGCGAGTCGATGAGCCGTGTCGTCACGCAACCCCGCTTCGGGCCTCATCGAGCTGTAGAGATGTGTGGGTTTCGCGGTGTAGATTACTTACGGACTATGCTTTTAAGTTGCTACCTTATAGTGTTGTCACGCTATTGGGTGACTTCGCCGCTCTTTCATATACCATAAATTGATATCTCGGGTGTCAAAGGATGCGGCTTATTGGCCTCCTTACAAAGTCTTCGTCGACTTGAGAGGCATTGGAACATTAAGCTGCTCCGTCAAATCTTACGTTCCGTCACACCTGATACAAAGGCTGTCCGATTTAGAGGGAGTTCTGATCTGTTATCCAAATTTAATTATGAAAGGATGAGGATCAAACAGTCATCACACAAGAGCATCCTAAGCAATGTGGTCAAGGTTATTTCAATTTTCAGCCATAGATAGTATTAACTACCCACCTGTGGACTTCCAGGTAGGATCCTCGCGGTTAGTTCAAGCAGTGAAAGAGTAAGTCCGGAAGAGCGGGCCATAAAAGACCACACTCTAGAAGAAAGCCCCAAAAATGCCCATTACTGAAACCAACCCATCCACTCCTTACCCTTCACTCCAGTGGAGACTTACTCCAGTGTATCGTAAAACACGTGAGAACTAGTCATTTTAAAAGCAAAAGTCAGTAGCGAGAAACCTTTGCCTGATTCGTCATGCCACTATGCATCCAAATTGTAACAGCTTCGCCAGCCATGACCCAATTACCCAAATTGATGGTTTAGGCGCCAGGAGGAGGCGGCGGGGGCTGGTCGCTGGGAGGGGGCGGCGGTGGAGCGTCACCAGGAGGAGGGGGTGGCGGAGGGCTACCAGCACCAGGGAACCCAGAGAGTATGGGAGGCATGCCAGGAGGAGGAGCCAGGCCCGGGGGTGCGCCCATAGGAGGCTGGCCGTAGCCCGAGCTCTGGTCATAACCACCAGGATAACCGTAACCCCAAGGCTGGCCGCCTGGAGGTGGCGGGGGAGCGCCAGCTGATGCCTGTTGCCAGGGAGCAGCACCTGGAGCCGGAGGGGCGCCATAACCGCTCTGCCCATATCCACCATAGCTGTCCGAGTTGCCGCCGCGACCGCCACCATTGGCCCACGGCGGAGGAGCAGAGCCGCTATCGCCGCGCTCACGATCCTCACGAGGCTGGCGCCAAGGAGCAGCCGCACCGGTCGGGCCACGCTGCCAGGGCCTCACATCACCGCGATCACCACCACCGTAGCTATCATTGTTGCCCTCATAGGCGCCGGGACCAGCCTCAATGCGATGCTGGGGCGCGCTGCTGCCAAGCTCAGCCATGAGGGATTCGTACTCGCGATCCATGCCGTCGCCACCACCAATCCTAGCGCTGGCGCCGGCACGGTCGCTGTTACGCCAGCTAGCGCCGCGCTGGCGGTCGGGACAATCACGAGCCATGTGACCAGCGTTACCGCAGACACGACAGATGATGTTGGCTGTGAAGTTGCGCTGTTCGGGACAATCGTACTTGCGGTGGCCGATTTGACCGCAGTTCTGGCAAGCCTGGTTCTCATCGTCACGAAGGGTACCGTTGAGAGCAGCCAGCTCACGCAGCTGGTTGCGCTTGAGCTCGTTCTGGCCTTCGGGGATCGAAGCAGCCTGCAATCTGTCAGTCTTCACTTTAGGTTTGAACGAAGCGGGGTTATTGCGTACAGTTTCGATGATGTTGTGGATCAGCTTCTTGGCCTTGTTGACCTTCTCCTCGGTGTCGGCCATGATCAGGCAGTGAAGATCCTCCTCCTGGTTGCTGGTGTGAGCGGCATCGGAGCGGCCCTTGCCCTCCTTGACGGAGCCCTTGCCACGGATGGCAATCTTGGCACCAGACTCGGCCTCCATCTTCTTCAAGGTGTTTCCACGGGGTCCGATGAGTAGTCCGACTGTTAGTAGAAGAAAAGAGCTAGTGTTAGTTAACGGATTCTTTTTCATTTTCGAGTAAGTGAGTGAGTTAGAAGGTGGTTAGTGAAGTGAGCAATACTGCGCATTACACGTAATGCCGCAGATTTAGGTAGAGAAGACGCAGATGTGCAAGTTAGAAATCGAGGGTTAGCAATCATACTGAAGTTAATCTCCGGGTAGTCATTGACTGGGACGTAGACCTTCTCCTGGGTCTTGGTTGGGCGCCTGTAGTCAGAAGGAGGATGGTAGTTAGGGATGACTTTCATCGCCTTCTCGATGAGCTTGTGGCGTTCATCCTCCAACTTCTTGCGGTAACGGTATTCGCGGGTGTTGACACGACGACCAAAGTTGTCATATTGCGGGGGAGGCGAAGGCGACCTTGATCTAATCAGTATCCACCGCGAGAAAGCGCCGCCGGGGGGAGTTGGTCTTCACTCACCTATCACCGTCAGCCGGGACCACGTCGTTGATCCTCAGCTTCTGGCTGATCTCCTCAATGCGCAGGTGCAGGGTGTAGGCTTCCAGCTGCTCGGCGGTCATATGGGCGGTAATGGCGGTGGTAAGACCCATGAGGCCAGCGGCCTTGTTGTCGGATGCATCGCCCCAGCGGTTGCGCTTCTTGCGCTTGCGGGTGCCATCGGGGTTGAGCTCTGTAAAGGGTGTAAGTAGGGGTTGCTTGCTTGTACGAGAAGTGGCACTCACCGCGAACAGGGCTACGGCCGCGCTTCAGGTCAGAAAGGCCGGTGGCGGGTGCAGAGGGGTCGTAGCCATCCTTGTCTTCGGAAGGCGTCGTGTCGCCGCCAAACCTGCGACGAGTGCCGAGGGGGATGTTGTTGGAGCCGGTGATGCCTTGATTGCGCCAGGACATATTTGCGATTGCGCGCGCGATGGAGTTGGCGGGACGGGCGCGAAAGGTTGAAGGTGAAGCGGAAGTAAGAGAGGGCGAGCTGTTCGTGCCGGGCGCAGCAGCGCGACTTTGTAGGCGTCTTGGCGTGCAGGAGCCGACTTTTGACCGGCCACTGGTCGCTGACTCATCCGCCTAGGCATGCCCGCCGCATTCCCCAGACCACACGGGAGCTGGGCAAAAGACGCACGTGGGACCACGACCATCCGCTCTGTCCGGTTCTCTAAGAATCAGTCTCACCTGCGCATCGCTTTGCCCGCGAGCTGTGTGCATAATGCCAGATGTCGGGTGTCCGCGGCCTCATGAAACACGGCGATAAAATTCGCCTCTAGCGACAGCGCCGCAGGTCGTGTTCAAAACGAAGACGCTACCTTGAAGTCCCCGAAAGGTTTGCAGTGCTAGGCTGCGTCCTCTTCTGTAGACAGTATTCCCCAGACCTTCGGGGCGGCATGACGTAGCAATTGCTATTTCTAAGCACCCCGCCGCACCTGCCCCTCACTCCACTCGTGAACGCCGCGCGGGTCCACGTATAAATCCGCTGCTCAGTCGTCTTACTCCCAGTTCAACCGTCCACCATCTCCGCATCCACAATGGCCGCCCAAAGCCCCGACATCACTCTATACACCAGCCAGACGCCCAATGGCATCAAGGTGTCTATTACTTTAGAAGAGCTTGGGTACTATCTGCTCGTGTAATGTCATGGCTCTGCTGACGCCCGACAAGCCTGCCCTACAAGGTCGAGAAGATTGAAATCAGCAAGAACACGCAGAAGGAGCCTTGGTTCCTTGCCATCAACCCCAATGGCCGCATCCCCGCCTTGACCGACACTTTCAGTGATGGCAAGAGCATTCGCTTGTTCGAGTCCGGCTCCATTATGCAGTATCTTGTTTCGCGCTATGACACCGACCACAAGATCTCTTATCCCCACGGATCGCGCGAGGAATATGAGACGAATAACTGGCTGTTCTTCCAGAATGCCGGCGTTGGTCCAATGCAGGGCCAGGGTAAGTTTTTCTGACAGCCGACTCTGTTGATTGGGTCCTGACCTCCTTGCAGCAAATCACTTCACCCGCTACGCGCCTGATATTTTTGAGTACGGCATTTCGCGTTACCAGAATGAGACACGGCGCCTTTATGGTGTTCTGGACAAGCACCTGGCCGAGACGGGAAACCAGTACATCGTTGGTGACAAGTGTACCATTGCCGACATTGCTCACTATGGGTGGATCGCTGCCGCTGGCTGGGCTGGCGTCGAGATCGATGAATTTCCGAAGTTGAAGGCCTGGGAAGAGCGTATGGAGGCACGTCCGGGCGTCGAGAAGGGCCGCCACGTGCCCGACCCGCACACGATCAAGGAGTTGTTGAAGGACAAGTCTAAGATGGAGCAGCACGCCGCTGAGTCGAGAAAATGGGTGCAGGCTGGCATGAAAGCCGATGCTCAAAAGTGAGTCTTCCATGTACGCCAGTTCGTGCATGGATTGATTATACTGTGATTGCAGGTTATAGGTAGCTACTTGGACCTTAGGTCTCCCACAGTATCATTCAGTTTTTCAGAACGTCTCTATGCTTACATAATGCATGCCCGTCTCCCGACGCTGTGATGAACGTCTGGTTGACGCCCTCAGCTGTGGGTTGCCAGGTCAAACTTACGGCTTACATCTAGAATGGAAGGTGCGCTTGAAGCCCTAAAGAAGAACGACGTACATGGTGAGCCACGAGATGCGGGACAAAGAAAAACACCAAAGGAAGTAATTTCGAGAAGGGTGGCTCGGGAAGTAAGCAAACAACGCACGGAGCCCAAGACACATAGCGGACAATTGCAGAGTCAAAGCCTTTACAGGGACACGTCGCCAAATATGTCGTTCATTCTTCAATGGTGATGGAAGCCAGGTGAGGTGAGTGGAAGCGCTCAGCACGTGATTGGTCACTGAGAGAAGGGTCTATAAATGCGTCTTCTTCTGCCAACCGGCAACCATTCCTCCTCAACGTTCGGTCACCTTCCGCGCTTCCTTTGCGCAGTTCCTTTCTAAGGCGCCGGCGTCCACTCCACTCACTCCATTCCTCCCTCGAAGATCTTGCTGCGCCGCAAACCGCTTTCACGAGAACACCATCGCCGTCACGCCAAGATGTACTCGATCGAGTCCATGGAGCCGACCGAGGACGTCGCCTATGTCCACACCTTCGCTGACCTGTCGAGCCTCTCCCGCGATGCGCGTCTAGCTCTGTGCTCACCCAAGCATGTCGTCCAGCTGAAGAGCCTTGCTCCGGAGGTTTTCGAGTACGTCATGCCAGCGAACGTCTTCAAAGCCTTTTCGCCTCTGGTCTTCCAGCAGGCTTTCCAGATCCCCGGTGAGGACCATGAGGTTCGGCGCTCCGTGCTCATGCTGGCGCCCAGCGGAACCGATCCTGCCGCTATCGAGTACATCTGCGATTGGATGGTCTCAACCTGCAACCAGGCCGACCCCTTCCGTCTGTCGGTCAAGGGCAACTTCTTCGCTTGGGTTGAGCTGTTGAAGGCCGCGCTTCTCCTTCAGGTTCATGCGGCCGAGACCGTCATTTGGCCGAGGCTGGCCTTCTTCATTACTGAGGAGCCGCTAGAATTCCAGCATCTGGACACGATCATGAAGAACTTCTCCATGAACAGCAAGATTGTCAAGCATCTCCTCCACAATGTGAGCTACCGCCGGATCGCGGGTGACATCACCCCCAGTTGCGAGTTCTTCGTCCAGAGCAACGAGTTCTTTCAAAACTTGCTCGGCCAAGTCGCCCACCAGCAGCAGCAGAGCGGCGCCATGGCCATGGGCAACGTTCGTAACTTCAACCGCTGGAACTCGCAGAATGCCGCCTACCGTCGTCAGCGTTTTGAGGAACAGCAGCTCCAGCAGCATGACCAGCCGGCCTTCCGCTACGCTCAGCACCACAGCAACAAGAACCGTCGCCACAACGGCAACGGCTATGGACATGGCAACAACCGTCACAATGGCGTTGGCGGAAAGCACAAGCGTGAGAACATGGAGGACTGGGCCCGCCGCACAGCCGCTGGAGCTACCTGGGACGATTCTCCTGCTGCTCACCAGGGTGGTGCTTACGACGTCCGCGTCCTCAACCCGGGTGAGGCTACTGCTAGCGGCCTCATCGCTTAAGCTCAGCAATCACCTCACTTGATGTGTCCTCGTGGCTGATCTGCTTTACTATCAGTAAAGTGTCAGCAAATACTCTTGTGGGCAAACCTACTGTTTCCCATATGTGGCGTCTGTTGACTACATCAAGTAGGGCAACAGGCTGATGTTCTGCGACCGCTCACCCACCTAATACCGATACTGCTCGCTGGGTTGAGCTGGTTTTTCTATTACTGGGTTTCTTAATCTGGCGCTCAAGGAATCAACGGGAACATGGATCGTGGTGATCCAAAAACATTCGGGCGTCAATACTGGCAAAGGCTCTGGACGAACCATGGCTAAGGTCTGTTCAAAATGGGAAATGGGATACCCGCTGCCTTTTCCACGGGATGGTTTGGCTTTCATAGACAGGCTCTGCAGAACACGGATCGGCATTGAAGTCAATTCTATAGCTCTGCTTACGGCAATCTCAATCTCTTTGCTCTTCCTTGTGATGTCGCGCCCTTCTACTCCACTGAGAACATCGAAGATCCGATTGATTGCTCTCCACGATACCTGCGTCTTTCTCCCAGTTGTCTCGATTCTTCCCGCCTACTTCAAAGTGACATAACACCTCGTCAGCACCTGCGTCGAGTTGCCAAACGGCCTCGTCACGGTCCCATCCTCATTCTTCACCACGACCTCGCCCGTGCGCACCTCTGATACGGCTTCGCCCTTGAACGGCGGCGGCGGATTCGTCCACACCTTCGTGACGGCATCATTGAACGCCTCGATCTGAATCCCGCGGAAGCCCTTCTCGGCCGCCCAGCGCATGAGGAAGTGTGCCTGGCGCTTCATCAGGCCCAACCCCTCGTAGTCCCTGCGCGTGCTGGTCGAGTTGCGGAACAGGACCTGCAGCGGGCCGGTCGCCTGCCACGACGCCGGGTCCCTCGGGTCGTTTGCGATCAGCATGCCGAAGCCGGCGCCGTACTCGGGCACGATGCCGACCAGGTCGGCCAGCTTGGACTGGTCGAGCGGGTTGATGCTGTCGTAGCTGAGGGCGATGGACACGAGCGGAAAGTCCATCTGGTCCAGCAGCGTCTGGGCGTCCAGGCCCTCCGGGTCGTTCTCGCGCTCCACGTCCCAGTACAGTTTTCCACCCGTGGCGGCCGACTCGGGCCGCTTGAACACGTACTCCTTGTCGAAGACGCCGAAGGAGAGGCCCGAGTCGATCTGGTGATCAATGAGATGGCCGCACGTGCGAAAGAGGCCTAGGTTTTTTTTGACTGCCTCCGTGCCCTTGTAGTTGGCCGCCCACATGGGTCCGTAAAACATGTTGGTGTGGCAGAGGATGGCTTTCGCCCACTCATTGTGCTCCGGGCCGAGGTTGCGGATCTCGAAGCGAGAGGGGAGGTCGGTTGTCACGGTGGTAGTCATGGTGACGGTCATGTTGGGCTCAATAGATAGTTTCTTTGGGAGAATTGGTATGAAGATTCTTCGTCGTCTCCTTTCAATATAATACTTTGAGGACCCTTATATCTGGGCCGAGAGCTAGCGCTGACGTGAGGTCGCCCGGAAAATTAGCCTTCGCTTCACAAGACGCTGCTGCTTATGATAGTCTCAGACGCGGGGTTCTGGGGGCGGCAACTTTGTTAGACGAAGTAGCATCGACTGATATGTACAGGGGTGTGGATAAATGGACTTTCCGTCATTTTCCCGACGTCTGGGCAGGCAGTCTGACTGCAGGAACAGCTGTTGGAGCAGTGGAGGTCGTCTTGGGTGGTAGCCGGGAACTACAGTAGTGTATCCTTGGGGCTGAGTCAAGTATTACAAGACCACTCGGCGATTTTCACCAGTGACAACATTATTAGAAATTGCTGAAGAAAAGTCTCAATCATGTGTCCTGACAACAGCAAGGACAAGACAAAGTCGCTGCCAACGTAAGCGTCGCGCTTATCGACGCGGATTTGCATGCATGACTGTAGATCCATTACCTGTCCAGAGGCGTGGGGAAATCAAATGCGGTCTTGGAGGAGCAAAAGTGGCGCGATTGCTGGGTAGGTGTTGGAGATAACGACGTCTCATATTGCTGCTGATATTCGCCTGACGAGGAAATGCACGAAGCAATTTCGTAGGTCGGGCACGAAGAGTGTCCGTGGTCAAAACAAGCGTCTAGCGTCTAGCGCATGGTGGTGATTGGCTGTCAATGGTTGTTTGTTACCTACGGTCTTCGAGATCCCTACTTGACAGATGTTCCCGCTAGGCCGGATCGGATCTGCGAGTGCATGTACGTCGTCCCTTCCGGGCTTGGCATGGACAGGGCCAGCCCACTTTTTTTTGCCGTCTCAGCTGCAGGGTGTGAGGGAGAAAAAGTTTCAGGGAGCATCGCGGTCTGCTGGGCGTCCGGTAGGGAACCGGCCGAGAGGGAGCGAGCCCAAGATCCGCGCGTGATCCGGATGACGTCGAGGTTGATAGCGGTTCGGTGTAGAGAGCGACGGGCGGCAGAGGCTCGAGGTTCGTCTACAGCGGCAACATCGGAGAACAGGCGGTGGCAGCTGTCGCCATACGGAGCATCTCAGCCCCAGGGCCCCGCTGGCTACTGCATGCAGCGCGGTCATGACGAAGTCGCGGGCGAGTCAGGCGACTGGAGGAGCACGGGGTGACCTTCGATTTTTCCAGACGGTGGCTACCCTGGATTGGATTGGCTGCGTGGCACGCGGACACAGCCTCGACGGCTGGCTGCCATGGGTGGTGTGCAAGCTGGAGTGGAGCCGCGATAAAACGCCCTCGAGCCTGCTTCGGGCCTGTGCTTGGCATGACGGCGCTGGCCTCTGGCAACGGGCAGCGCTAGCGGACCCCGCGACCGCCCGCCCTACGTATCAACACAGCTTCCACAAGCCTCACTCTCGTCTCCCAAGACAACCACACCGCAATTTCCGAGCCATCAAAAGCAGCCGCGTGCGCTGCCTGCACTGCGCCCTCCAGTGTTGAACTGCGCCGATGGCTCGCCGTCTTGGGAACCCGTTCGCCTTCACCCCGAACCCCGTGACTTTCTTCGTCTCTGCCATCTATCTGGCCGTCGTCGCCTCGCTGCTCGTCGTCCACCATGTCGTCCCGCCTGCCCCGAAGAACGACGTCCCCGTCAAGGGCATCAACCTGACCGAGTCGTGGCGAGATTTGCAGTATCTGGCGGGCGGTTTTCACCCCTACAACTCGCGTAGGAACGACGACGTCCGCAATTGGCTCCTGGTCCGCATCGAGCAAATCCTGGAACGGAATGGCGTCAAATACTCCACCAAGGGCTTCCACGCCACCAAGGGCTCCCCCGTCGTCGTCTACAACGACATGGTCTCCAATGTCACCTTTTCCAGCTCCAACACCAGCATCTACTTCGAGGGCACCAATGTCATGGTCTACATCCGCGGGTCCGATGATGTTCCCGACGACGTCGAGAACTCCGGTGTTGGCGGCGTGCTTGTGAATGCTCATTACGACAGCGTTTCCACCGGCTTTGGTGCAACCGATGATGGCGTTGGCGTCGTCACCGTCCTACAGCTGATCTCCTACTTCACCACCCAGGGCAACCAGCCCAGAAAAGGAATCGTGGCCCTTCTCAACAACGGCGAAGAGGATTGGTTGAACGGTGCCAAAGCTTTCACCCAGCACCCGCTGTCTTTCTTCCCCCACACTTTTCTGAACCTTGAAGGTGCCGGTGCCGGCGGCCGCGCCACTCTTTTCCGTAGCACCGACACCGAGGTCACTCGTTTCTACAAGAAAGCCAAGAATCCCTTCGGAAGCGTCATCTCCGCCGACGGCTTCAAGAGGGGCCTGATTCGCAGCGGCACTGATTACTCCATCTTCACTGCCGACATGAATCTGCGCGGCCTCGATGTTGCCTTCATGGAACCCAGAGCTCAGTACCACACTGTCGAGGATGCTGCTCGGGACACGTCCCTTGATTCCGTATGGCACATGCTCTCCGGCGCGCTTGAGACCATGAAAAGTCTCACCTCTTACACTGGAACCGAATTCGAAGGCGGGCCAGACGGCACTGGACGAGGATCAAACGGCGTCTGGTTCGATCTCTTTGGCGAGGTTTTGGCCATCTTCGAACTCCACACGCTCTTCGCCTTCTCTGTAACATTACTTGTCGTCACGCCGTTGGTCTTCATTGGGCTTACCGCAATCTTGGTCAGCATGGATAAGTGGTACCTCTTTGCAAGAAAAAAGTATCTCCATTCGTCAGATGATGACGACGCATACCCACTGTACGGATGGCGGGGCTTCTTCCGCTTTCCTGTTGCATTCGTCGTGGCTACAGCTGCCGTTGTCGGCCTGGCGTACCTAGTTACGAAAGTTAATCCTAATATCGTGTACAGCAGTCAATATTCTGTCTGGAGGTATGCTCATCTTCTCGTCTCAGAATATCTTTCAAACCCCTCCTTGCGCACAAAGCCGCTGACAAAGTCACAGTATGATGCTCTCTGCATTCCTCTGTATTACCTGGTTCATCCTTCGTGGTGGAGCTGCCATGCGGCCCTCGGCACTGACCCGGATCTACGGACTACTTTGGATCTACGCTGGTTCTTTCATCCTCTTGATTCTTGCAACTGTCGCCGAGAATAATTTCAACTTGGCGGGCATTTACTTCATTGTAATTTATTTTGCCTCGGCCTTCTTCGCACTCCTAATTTCCTACCTGGAGCTCTTCTCGCTGCCGAAGAAAAAGGCCTATGTCCAACATATTTCAGAAATCTCCGACAGCCCCGGCAGCCGCACTCCAGGAAGCATCAGGACTTCTCTTACGCCTACCTCTAGCCGGCCACTCACAGCTGCTACCGCAGTAGCAGATCCTGCAGCGCACCATAAGGCCAGGGAAGATCGCCGGAACAGTAACGAAGATGATGACGCAACGGAAACGACTTCTCTTTTGCGGAGTGAGCAACATCCCCGAACTTTCAGCCGCGGATACGGCAGTAGACATGGCAGCAGACGTGCCTCTCTTGATGCACGCTCCGTCCTCTCCATTTCGACCAACAGACGACGTCCTCTTCATCCCGAGCCTAGTTTTCCTGGAGAGCAAGCGTGGAGTGGCAAGCTGCCCCGCTGGACTTGGCTGCTGCAGTTGCTTCTGCTGGCGCCAATCAATATCATCCTTGTTGGACAGGTTGCCCTACTCATTACTAGTGCTCTTCACCAAACCCTTGCAGATGGTTCTTCCGCTCTGACAGTGTACCTCCTCATCGCTGTCTTTGCTGTCCTCCTCCTTATTCCCGTCCTTCCGTTCCTCCACCGCTTTTCGGTCCGCATCCCCACCTTCCTGTTCCTCGTTTTCGTGGGAACCCTTATCTACAACCTCGTCGCTTTCCCCTTCAGTCCGGCGAACAAGCTCAAGGTCTACTTCATCCAACGCGTCGACCTCGACACAGGGATCAACGAAGCCTCTCTCACCGGCCTCGACGGCTTTGTCCAGCCCATCATCGCGCAATTGCCCTCAGCTGCCGGTCAGCACATCAAATGCGGCCCGCCCGACACAGCCAGCCGTGCTGGTCTCATTAAGTGCTCTTGGAGTGGTCTCACTCCGCTCGTGGTCCCGCGCGACGGTCATTCCAAACACCCCGTGCCACCAGGCGAAGATCTGAAATACCTCTCCAGCTGGGTCACGTTCAACGCCAGCCGCACAACGCTCGATGAAGGGGACGAAGCGATGATTGACTCGACCGTCGCGCCCAACACAGCGACTATTGACGTCGTCGGCCGAAACACGCGCGCCTGCCGCCTCTTCTTTGACCCGCCCGTCACCGACCTGCGGGTGCGCAATGCTGGTGAAAACCAGAACAACCGCTACCCACGCACCGGCCCCACCGGCGCTAACGAGCTCCGGTTATGGAGTCGCGAATGGGAGCAGCCCTTCACTGTCGATATTGGCTGGGATGCCAACGACCAGAATGGCAGCCACTGCGGGCGCAGGCGGTGTCGCAACCACCACAGCGACGACGATGAGAACGGGGACCGATTTAGGGGTTTGGATGGCAAGGCACAGTGCATCTGGAGCGATGCTAATGAGCCAGGTGTGATACCTGCACTTGATGAGATCAGGGCAAACATACCGAGGTGGGCGATCGTGAGTAAGTTGGCCGATGGCTTGGTGGAGGGGACAAAGAGCTTTGCGATCTAAGCAAACTCAGAGACGAATGGAAATGACGTATGCATTGTGACGAACAAAAGGGTATGGTGGGTCGGTAAAATATTCATGGAACAGTAGTAATGGAAGGAGAGACGACCGACGGGCAGCAACCTCTCTTCCTTTTCCTTTTTTTGTTTTCCTTTTCTTCCTTTTCAATGTCCCATTTTCCGATTATTCGGACGGGTACTTGACCCATTGCCCGGGACGCTTTTTTTTCCTATCCGTGTATTTCTGTGATCATTTTCGCAGTTTATGCTTAAGAGGCGTTCTTATCTGGGCTTGTATTTTCGGGCGGCTGTGTTTATACGTCTCCTTTTTCTCTTCCTTTTCATTCCCCTTGCCGGGGACCGCCTTGGCTTTTGTATGATGAGATCGGTTATGAGTATCGTTGAAATGGGAGAAACATGTTGAATCATTTATACTTGTTCACATGACTGTGTTCTATCTCATGATATACTATATTAGTTCAGTCGACTAACCGCCACGCCTTATCAGAGATAACGAGGACACTAGCTGAGTTTCAAAAAAAAGATGCGGTCGTCGTCCGCTCCGATAGTACATCTGTCATGTAACACCATTGCTCAGCCAAGTTCTGGATCAGCTTCCAAGGAACCAATACCGCGCTAAAACACGAAGCGCATGTTCTGGCCATGATGCTGGACAGAACGCTTGAATGATCACGAGAGAATATGGTACAACAGAAGAAGCAAGGTTCGAAAGATCATGTGTATATGCGTGCGGGGCAGTTGCTGCAAAGGGTGCAAGTTTAAACGTCGTTGTGAGACGTCGACGAGCAGGTAAGCAGCGAAGCGGGCAATTGCCGTGTCTACCATTCCTCTCTTTTTATTCGTCCCCGCAGACATAGAACAACCAACATCTCAAGACGTCCTCTCTCCGCATTCCCGAGTCTTGTACTTCCTCGGCTCGCACAAAGCAGCCACAAGAAGATTCACCCACGCTTTTCCCCCGCTTTGCTGCATTATCCAAGCGAACTCACCTCCACCACCGCCCTATATCACCCACCCACCCGTCAAGATGTAGGGCGAGCTCAGATGATTGGAAAGCCGGAAGCCGCCCCAAGTCGCGTGACCGATTCTCCATGCGGCCTGCCGCTTTCCCCCGTGAAACAAAACACGGCACACACATGCACGTTGCGCAACCCACACCACACGTACATATATTCCCGCAAGCCACACTTTTCTCACACACCCACATCCTTTCCTTCCCGTACCTCCCACACCATGACCGCACATGCGTGTGACACATGCCCCCACAGCACCACCCGCAAGCGCTCAAACCACGCCATCCTCCCCCCAATCCCGGGCCGACTTCAGGCTATTGGGCGCTTCATTCCTCCCACCCTTTCACCGTGCGTGCGTGTGTCGGCGCTTACGTCCCATCCCCTCACCTGCGGCGGGAGAGGCGTTTCTTTCCGCATGAAACAGTCTTTGACGGTTGGGGGCCGCCGAGGCTGAAAAGCGAGACATGTGTGTGTGCATGCCCTAATCTCTCCTGCGGGTCACCTTTCTCTTGTGTCACCCACCCACTACTCAAAAAAAAGAAAAAGAAAAAAAAACCATCGCAACTTCCGCATTCTGAGTACAAGTCCCGGGGCGTTCTTGCATGTGCGCGCTTACTTTACCCACGCAGATGCGTGGGAAAAAGGAGAGAACCAAGAATAGTCGATGTTCCTTTCGCCCCGCCTAAGCGCTCCTCCATCAGAGCATCGGGATGCTGCTTTGGAACTCTTACTGGTCGACGGTTGTCCTCCCGACTTTTTCTTCAGCCTTGTTTTCGTGTGTGATAGGCAACAACAATTCATTCTGCCGCCGCCCCTCGCCTCGGCGATTATACGCGTCTGCGCACCATCGAAGGCATTGGGTAAGCTGGTCGATTGAGTGTAAGAGTCATCCTTATTCATTCTCACCCACGGCAATGGTTGCCCTGCAGGGCTGCTGTGGCTCGCATGCTGACCGGTTGGAGGAGGCTGCACAAACAAGGCTGAGGGGCGTCAGAGAAAGGAAACTGCAACAACATGATGCATGCACGTCGGAGGCAAAATTGGAAATCCTTTTGCTGCACAGATTGACCGGTAATATGTGTATCTACACAAGGCTGAAGGAGTCATACGCAGCCACCGTTCCTCAAGATGAGGCTCTCGCACTGCTGCGTGTTCGACGTACTCAGCCTCAACCAAATGGTGAGGGCTATTCCCGACTAGTGAATCTTTGTAGCTCATGGAAACTTCAATTTCATATCACTACGACCACTACGCCTTGTGTGCATCTTTGCATAGTGCCTTCCTTTCCGACCCACGGTAAATAGTACTAGGAGCAATGAAGCGTGCAAATAATCGAAGTTGTACGAACGTACTGCCAGATGCTCAGTCCAGCTTTGGCAATTCGACCAAACAGCGAGGGTATATGATCCACTGCGCATCCCTTGTTTCCCAAACAGCCAGGCCTCCCTAACGAGAGGAAAAAATCGTGATGATAATAGCACCTTAGAGAAAACAGCCGACAAACAGTCAAGCATACCGAAACACGAACTGACCTGAAAATAAGCCGGAAAGAAAGCCGGAAAAGATAGTTCAAAGACAGAAAGCCGTGAACTTCACTTTTCATTCGAAAGAAATCGTAGGCGGGGGGTGGTCGCATATACAAGGATCCCACTTTGTATGTACTGAGCAGAAGAAGAAAAGTGGAAATAAAAGTACTTCTGCTTCAAGTCGTGGCTCGTCAATAAAGTTGATTCTCCTGAAATAGTAGGAGTCCCGCGATGGAGAAGAGTGCGGAAAAAGTAGAGAACCCAGACCGAGAAATGGGCAGTTGCACAAAAGCGAAAGATCAAAAAATAGTACGCTGCGGGTGCGCACGCGTACTGGTCATTTACACCCAGGACTCCCTTTGCCGCCGTTTCCCCAGAATTCATGCGTTTCGTTGTACAGGCCGTTTGAACTGTTCGATACGAGACAGCCGCCTTTGACATATGAGAGCGTTCAAAAAAAAGAAAAAACTGAAATCACGACTTCCCTGCCGAAGATTCCTCTTACCCCATGCATTTCGCCTGAACGATCCGAAACCGCCAATATTTATTCGTGCAATGTATACCAGAAAAAAAGTCGTACCGATCATTAAACGCGAGTCGAAGACGATCGAATCCGAGCCGGTGAGCATCAACAGATTTAGAAAGAGCAAAACTTGAAAGCAAGCCCCTCTAGAATCAAACAAATCCCCTTGACTTACTATTCCCTCTTCTCTATTCTCGCAACGCAGCCTGAAACAGTGCAAAAGGCCGCTACATGACTGTCTGTCCACGGGCCATAGGAGGTCGGGGCACCTCTACGTTGGGAAAGGCATACGCGCTCCTTTCGCGGGCGCCCCGAGGAGCGTAGCGAATGTCGGCCTCGGTGAATTTACGAGCGTACTGAACGTCCTGGGCGGTGTAGCTGTCGCCACGCCTCATCCCGGGGCGGACAGTGGGAATCTCTTCCCGACGCAACGGCGTCCCAGCATGTTTCGGGATCTCGGCGTAGAGGACGCCTGAGCGACTGCTGCGCTCGTAACCACGATCGTCATGCGACTGGCCACGCGCATAATCGGGGGAGCCGTAGGTGCGACTGCGACCACGCTCATAGACATCCTTCTGGGGCGATCGACCCGATGGAACTTGTTGCGTGGTTGCGCGTGACAGATGTGGCCTGCGCGTTTCGGTCTCGACGGGGTACGTGTAGCGAGCGGTCTTCTCCTGCTGCAGGGTGCGGGCGCTAGGCATCCTTTCGCGGCCACTGTCGTCACTGTCACGCTCGGGGTGCCTTTCGCCGATTGGAGAACGGCTAACGGGCTTGCGGGTAATACGCTCGCTGCTGCTTGTCGGCTCAACAGTGACAGTGTTGTAGACATCATCGTCCGTGGTCACTGCAACGCCGCCATCAGCGCCATACCGGTACGCAGTCCTCGTCATTCGAGATGCGGCTGCATTTCGGCTTTCCTTCTCTTTTTCCCTGTCAGAGATAGAAGGCGTGCTGGGCGATGAGTAGCCAGAGTCATGCATGGTGTGCCTTGGAGCCTCGGCGCGCATGTCGGTACGCAGCTTGGATGTGTTAGCCTTCGACTTCTCCTCGTGGCGCGCAACTTTCGTGGCGGGCATTGTCTCAGCCCGGCGCATCTTGGGTGGTGCCTGAGTTTCGTCTCTTTCCCTGCGCACGTCGTACGAATCAACGGTCGCAGATCGCTGAGTCTCGCCGCGCAGCGTTTGCTTTAGGGTAGCGGGCGAAGAGTCAGCCTTGTCAAGTGTAGGTCTTCTCGGATCCTCATCGTACTCGGCTTCAGCCGATCGCGTCGGCTTCCGCGACTTGTCCCGGCTACCGTGTCCGTGCCTGAAGCCTGAAAGGATCCACGGTTCTTTCGAAGCCGACCGTTTGGACGAGCTCTTTTCCTTCGGCCGGACCTGGGCATATTTTGTTGAGCGACTCGCCGAAGTGCGGGTTGGCGCATCATCTGGCGGAACAGATGTACCGCGATGATGTTTTGACATGTACTCCTTCGCTGCCGCGTCTTGGTCCATGTACTTCCTCTCGTACGAATCAACCTCAGGCCGACGACTTGATGATCTGCGAGAGGTTTCCCTTCCGCGAGCAGCAGCACGTTCCCGCTCTCTCTCTCTAGCCAGTTCTTCGTCCCGGCGCGCGGCTGCCTCGGCCTGTCTCCTGAACATCTCTTTCTCGCGTTGTTTCCGGTCCTCGTCTTCGGCGGCTTGACGCAGAGACTCTTTTCTCCTCCTATCCTCCTGGCGATAACGCTCCTCGGAATCGCTGTCATTGTAAACGGGTACGAATTTCTCTGTGCGTTCCCTCCTCTTGGTCTGATCCCGGGACTTTGCGCTGCTGTTGGTGGTCACGAAGATGTTGAAGGCGCTGGGACGACGCGATGACGACTCTTCCCGGCCGCGACTATACACATACTGGTGCTTGGTACTCCGGGACTTGACGCGAGGCTGCTCATCGTAGCGGTCATCGTCGTCGTAGGCGGCGCGTGTTCTTGATTCCTCGTAAGCTCTGGGCGTGGGGCGGGTGGCGTAGGTGGTGCCCGAAGGGGTTCTGATGTCGTAGTTGGCAGCAGGAGATGGACGGGCCGTGTCGGCCTTGGCAGCACCTCTCGCCTGCTGCCTTTCCATGGCCTCCTTCCGCAGCTCGGCGAGGCGGACCTGAGCATCGTAGCGTTCCCGCTTGTCGTCGTCACCGAGGATTTCGTAGGCTTGCTGGATCTTGTGGAACTCGGCGCCCTTCTCGGCCTTCTGCGCAGGGTCGGGGAACTTGTCAGGATGCGTCTTCAGCACCAGCTTGCGGTAGGCGGTCTTGATGGCGGTCGAGTCGGCATCTTTGGAGAGGCCGAGGGCGGCATATGGATCGGGAGGTAATGGAGAGCCCATGGCGACTATTGGCTGCAGGGGGCTCGTGCGGTGGTGCGTGGAGGAATTGCAGACAAAGTGCAGCAGCTAAAGCAAAGGAATGAATATGATAGCATTAGGTGGTGTCGGGAGCGGATGACGGCCCAGCGTCAGTATGCGGGCGTTGACGGGTGTGGTCAGTGGTGAGGGCGCGGGCCCCGGCTTGTAAGGAGATCGTGGAGAGACCTGTGCCCCTGGTCTGGCCGCCGATTGTCGCCCCACGAGATGCGCGCGAATCAGTGGGTGCGAGTCGGATGTGGTGGACGCAGGTAGGACGTGGCGAACGCGCAGGCTTTGTTAGGCTTGGTGAGGAAGCAAACGGAGTGGCCGTGGCAGGAACGAGGCTTAGCCCAGGCGCGGAATGCAGGATCGGAGCGGTGAGGTGCGTGCTGCGACTACGTCAATCGCGACGGCGGCGCTCCGCACTAACAGGGCTAAATGCTCCAGGCACGCGGCTGCTGCCAGTTTGTAGAAGGAGCAAGTGGCGGGGTGAGAGCGGGCGCTGGACGAAGGCACAGCGGGTGGCACTGCGGGCGCGCAAAAACCGTGTGGCCCTGGGCTGCTTATTGATGCTCAGCAACATCCAGGCGTCATTGGCCTTTGCAGCGTGCAAGATCCTCGTGCACTGCGTCCGATCACGCCTCGCGTCCAGCCCGGGCCCTCACTCGCCCACTCGCATCTGCCCCCAGCCCACTCGCCGGCCAAGCGCATCGTGACCCGTCCAGCGACAAGCAGCCAAATCACAGCCAGCCCGCGGGTGTCGCGGCCGCCGCGGCGGTTAACACAGCGCCCAGCCAATCGCCGCGCTTGCCCCCCTCGTAGCCGGCCCTCCCGCGGCCGGCCTTCGCTGCGCCCTCGGTCGCATCCACCAGGTCGCACGCTTCTGGAAATGTACCACTTTCATTACGGATCCGCGGGGAACAACGTGGTGTGACAGGCAACCTGCCAGCGCCAACCTCGCCATTCAGGTCCCGTACACGGCCCACGGCCATGGGGCTGCAGGATTGCGCGCTGCAGCCGGCCACTCCAGGCGCTGCCATTCCGGCGGATCTAGGCAAGATCTCCTACTGATCGCCCTGTCCAACACTCTCAAATCCCTCACCCAACCCGCGCTCTCGATCCGTTCCGTACTCCGGCCCCCATGACCCTGCCGGCCGTCAGGGATCGCCTTGCTGAGCTGGACCGGCACTACTGCTGCGGGGCGCGCAATGGGATCCAATCGATAAGACAGCGTCTAGCCGCTTGCGGGCACGTGGGACTCCTTACGTGTGCTGCCATGATTGCTGGTGCAGGCTTCGGGAAGCCGCTTGAAGCTGTACCCATTGTGGGCCATGATGAACTCACGGTACATCACCGCTCGGCCCTGGTGCAACGTGAACCTCTCCCGGCCGCACGGGTAAGTCGATGTCGACGACGATCGGCTTGTTGAAACGCTTCGGTCCGCTGTTTCCGTAGTAGCTCTTCGCCATTATGGCTGCGTTTACGATGCACGTCTCTCGCCTGCCCAGCCTGCCCTCCAGCGCCCGGCTGTCCAAGCGAGAAATGAGCTGGCCGCCGTTTTGAGCTGTCGCAATCGCCGTCGGAGGCTGGAACGGTCTGAAAGCGCTCTCGACGAGGCGGTTGGCAAGAATGACATCAGGCCGTGACGAGGCTGTCTGATGAACTGTCGAGCCTGCGAACGACACGCTGTTGGACACGACGGGGCTGGTGTGGACGAAGTCGTTGTCTATTGGGCTGCCTCCCCTCACGCTGAGGTCCACAAGCGACTGCTTGTTGCTGCCTGTCCCCGGGTCTGTCCAAATGTCCGTCTGCTCTTCCAGCACGCCTGCCATTGGCAGGTCGATCTTCCAGCGGACGCGTTCAGATCCTCTCCCTTCATGCCGATGCCCGCACACATGCAGACCAGGGCGTATGCGCATAAGAGCCTCTCGCAAGGCTCTACAGCCATCTGCAAGGCCCTTGGAGTTGGTGTCACAATGGAATTGCGGGGGAGCATGGGTGATCAACACATCCGTGTCCAACGGGATCCCGTCCCACCACCTGGTCCCGTCTTCGCGATTGTACTGGAAGGCCCACTTGCCGCATTCCGGCGAGTACGGACTGCCGAACACATTGAAATAGGTGCGTGGCCCGGCAGGAGCTGTCAATTGGATGGTGCGAGCCTCGTGCTCGAGGTAGGTTATTGTTGGGGATGATTCCAGAAGCTGGGCGCATTCACTGGGATTCTGGGGAAGCTGATTATGGAAAGATGCGCCGTGCTGATGGTAGAATGCTTCGTCTAGGGTAACGTCGTGGTTTCCTGCACAGATTAGCTGATGGCTTGGCGGCGACGCAGCAAGAGGCATACCAGCCACCACGAGCTTGATCTCGAAATCGGCGTTCTCCAGCCATGTGACGGTCTTGCGAAGCTCTGAGATGCTGCCCTGATTGGTGAGATCGCCCGCATGGATAAGCACGTCCCCTTTGGGCAGCTTGGGCGTCTGGTTGTGCGTGTCAGAGACGCAGACGAAACGCGTCCTGCGGAGGCTGCGCTCGGAAGTCATACGGCGCGCCCGCGGCCTCTCAGACAAGGCGATATAGACACAGGAGGGGGTGCGGCGCAAAGGGTTGCTGCAGCTCGGGTCGCGTGGTTGTCGGCAACTGAAGGAAAGAAGCGTCGGCCCTGACGTCGAGCGCAGAGGCCGGACCGCGCCCTCGCCGCTTTTCCCCGCAACGCCGTGCCCCAACGCGCGCCCGTCACGGAAACTTATCCGGGGATGGCGTGGAGTTCAATCGCTGTTTCCTGCACCGAAGCCGGGCCCCGCTGACCTGATGCGGCTCGAGCTGCCGGCTGCCGATGGGGCTTCAAAGTCTTCAAGACGGCTGCTTTGCCATTGACTGTCCGAACCAACAACCATGGCTCCCATCAAGAACCTAGAGTATTTTCGCGTCGTGCCCAGGTGGTTGTTTGTCAAAATCACCGACGATGCCGGCAACTTTGGCTGGGGTGAAGCAACGTTGGAGGGGTGCGTGCCAAACCCCCCACCAGAAAGATTAGCGCTCACCAAGTCTGCAGTCACACCGAAGCCATTGAGGGCACCTTGAACGAGTTCAAGACACGCATCCTCGGCCTCGACGCCGACGACATTGAGCACATCTGGCAATTAATATGGCGTCTCGGTAAGTTCCAAATTACAGCCTCGGGATGCCAATTAACATGAATCCAGGCTTTTACAGAGGCGGCCCCGTCTTCATGAGCGCTCTGTCTGGCATTGACATTGCTCTCTGGGATCTCAAGGGCCGCAGGCTAGGCCAGCCAATCCACCAGCTCCTCGGCGGCAAGGTCCGCAATAAGGTCTCCGTCTACGCCTGGATCGGCGGCAACCGGCCCAACGACGTCGAGGCCGCGGCCAAGGCGCGCAAGGCCCAGGGCTTCAAGGCCGTCAAGATGAACGCCACCGAGGACATGAACTGGCTCGACTCGCCCAGCGTGCTCGAGTCGGCCGTCGATCGCCTCAAGACGGTGAAGGCGCTCGGCATGGACGCCGCCATGGACTTCCACGGCCGTGTGCATAAGCCCATGGCGAAACAGCTCGCCAAGGCCCTCGAGCCCTACCACCCGCTCTTCATCGAGGAACCTCTCCTATCAGAGCACCCGGAAGGCGTCAAGCAAATCTCGGAGCTGACGACCTGCCCAATCGCCCTCGGCGAGCGCCTGTTCAACCGGTGGGACGTCAAGCGTTTCCTGCAAGGTGAGTGATGACCCGCCTGCATCCCCTGCCAAATCGAGACTGAGGCTCGAAACACAGACGCGTCCGTCGACATTTTGCAACCCGATGTCTCCCACTGCGGCGGCATCTCCGAGATCAAGAAAATCGCCGCCATGGCCGAGGCGTACGATGGTAAGTGAAGTCACTGCCTGCAGACGCTGCCGCTTCCAGCCTCGCTCACCGCTTTCTGCGTAACAGTCGCCATAGCGCCGCACTGCCCTCTGGGCCCCATTGCCCTGGCAGCTTGCCTACAGATCGGAATCAGCACTCCCAACCATGTGATCCAGGAGATGTCGCAAGGAATCCACTACAACACCGAAGCGGGCGATTTTGACATCCACAGTTACGTCACCGACGCCAGTGTCTTCACCGTCAAGGACGGCTACGTCGATGCCCTGACCGGCCCCGGCCTTGGCATTGAGATCAACGAAGAGCTTGTCCGCCAGGTTGCACAGACAGCAACGCCCTGGCCCAATGGAGAGTTCTACGGCCCTGACGGAAGTATCCGAGAGTGGTGAGTTGACGCCTAGTTTGCGAATACATAACTAGATATAACAACCGAAAGCTAGCGCAAAGAATAGACTGACATTCCACGCCAATTATCTTTACGAGAAAATCTATTTGTGTGGCGAATGGAATCCATCGTCTAGACGTGAATGTGCCATTCTACCATTTTCTTTAGCCAATTACTTCAACCACCTATCACACACATTTAGACAGGCGTCCGATGCACAGAAAAACAAATTCAGGCTAGCGTTCGGCTGCAATACCCATCTCTAAGCGATTCGGGAAGTATGGCGAGATTTAGTTCAGGGCACTTGAAGGCTTCGTCTAAATTATACGACGAGTCAGCAACATGTGAAAAAAAAGTAAAGGGTCAGAAAAAGAAAAAGGCGGAATGACACGGCCCGCTGACGGGATGACCCTCAGCTTTGATCCCTTAAGCATCTGTCAGCGATGACGAACAGGGGCTGCTGTGGCGGGGTTTGAGTGTGGCGCTGTGGCGAGTCGAGCCGCGTTAATGCTTTTTTGAATCTTATCTGCATGGCGTGGGGGTAACCATCCGGTTCCCTCCGCCTGGATGAGTGATACCGTAAGCATTACGAGCCGCATACTTCCGCACTGCGCCACCGCAGCTGTCGGTTCCACCATAGCTTCGAGAACGCTGAGATGCAGATACGAAAGACCTGTGTACGGACACGAATCCAGCTCTCGTCTATTTCTCGTGTCCTGAGAAGAGGGGGAAAATCTCCTCATCAGCGTTCGAAGTCACGAGCCAATGTCGCAACGCAAGCATCCGATTTCCATAAACAGATACAACCTAGGCGCAATCCTCCGACGAAAATGCCTCCAACTCGCTCAGACACACCACATGACTGATTCAATGCTATCTCAAATCGATACACAAGAAAGAAAAAGAAGAAACAAGAAGAAAGCAAAGAGAACCCCCGAAACCCCACCCACATAGAATGTTATGCCCTGTTTGAACAACGCCATTAACTCTCCCAACGCATCCTGTGGTATCGAGCAGAACAAGAACCGCAATGCCAACTCCACCATCTCAATCCGCCCAGCAATTAACCCCAACCAGCTACCCACAACTCTCCGCACGTCGTCAAATCCAATTATCCATCGCCCTCCTCCTCTCCTTTTCTTTTTCCTTCTCCCTCTCCTCTCTATCCCCCATAATCCATTCCAGACCCCTCTCCGGCAACCCCTTCCACTTCTTACCGTGGTGATGGCCGCTCGCACCACCAGCAGCCGGTGCTCTTCCCCCGCCGTTGTTATTGTTGTTGTGGTGGTGGCTGCCTATGCCCTGGAACCGCCACTGCCTGTCCCTCGCAGCATCTAGCCGGGCCTTGAAGCTCGCCGCACCCGACGATCCCATGCCTCCGAAGAGCGCCAACGACGAGGCGGCGCCGCCGGCGGTGGCACTGGGGTACGCGCCACCCGAGCCGCCCGTGCTCAGATCCACGACGTGCTCGCTGGGCAAGGCGACCTCCGCTTCACGGAACTCGAGTGGCTGTCGAGCGTGCTGATCTGCCCCGGGTGGATGCGGTAGCGGAGGTGGCGGGAAGAGCAGTATGGCAGACGTGGTGGGGTTGCTGCCTGCGCGTGAATGGGAGCGGGCGGAACCTGGAGGTCCATGGAGGCTGGTGGACTGCTTGAGGCCGAGAGCTGGGTGGGGATTATGGTGGTGATTGGGTAAGTAGCCATGTGTTGCAGATGAGGAGCGCTGGCTGCGGGTCGTTTCGTTAGAGCGGGAACGTACGTGGCGGAGACGATTCCTCATGCTTTCGACACTGCCGATTTCCATGAAGCGGCCTTGACGATTTTCGTTCGATGGCGTCTCGAAACCCGGGCTGGACGCGTTACGGCGGTGCTGTCGTAGGGGCATACTGGCAAGTTGGTCGTCGCTGTCATGATTATCGCTGGCGCTGGAACAACCACCACCCAAATTGTTGCTGCTGTGATAGCCATACCCCAGTCCGACGGCGCTATTCAGGCCGATGGTATCGGAGCTGAATTTGCGGCCTATACGTCGGCTGGCGAGCTTTGGGGTGGCACTCTGGACACGCCTGACTGCATGTTCTTTCTTGACTGAGGTGCTGCCATCAGGCTGGATCGTAGTAGTGAGTTTGGTTGCCGGTTTGTACTTGCGTGGTGAATGTTCAAGCAGATGGCCGAGCTCGCGCAGGTCTTCCGCCTCGGCACGCATGCGGTCAAGAGATTGCATGCGAGGTGCTGCAAACGCTCGGCCTTGGACGGACCGTGACGGCCGCCGGGACAGTGTACGAGCCCGACGATGAGCAGGATGCCCTCGTTTCTCTTCGATTGCAGCCGCTACTTGAGCAACGGAATTTGGAACAACATCAAGCGAGTTCTGTTGGTGATTAGTGGCGGCGAATCCATGGTGGAGAACTACAAGCAAGCATACCATGTGTATCAGGACAATAGGGAGCTGAACAGTGACAAGTTTGCTGTAATATGTCAGGGACTCGAACTCGAACCTTCCTCGCATGAATCAAGAAGCCCACCTGTGTGTGCTGCTGACTACAATGTTGAGGAAGTAGCGGACTTCAAAGAACTTGCCTGCGTTTGGTCAGCAATGGACTCGGCCAAAGAATTAAAGTTAGAATCTTACCACATTTGACAGTTGCATGTCCGCGCGGAAGCTCCAGGTCGCATGTTCTTGTGACAGTCGTATGGGGAGCAACTCCAGACCAGCCGTGCATGCCCTGCTTAATGGAAGTTTTGGCAAATACCGTGCGTTCGTTGTTATCAAAAATCCGAGCCTGGCCGGCCGACTTTTCCAGTGTCGAGGCTGCAGTCTTTTGTGACTCTTAGAAAGATAGGTCCCCAGCGGAACAATGAGAGAGACTCACATGTTTGTAGCATAATATATCCCTTTCCAGCTGCAGCTCAAGTTTCTTGATGGTTTTTCGGCTATTGTTTGCAATGTGCACGTCCACAAATATGCATGTTCCGCTGACCCAGACTTGTCGGTGGAGTCCAGCTGTGACTCGTATGGCTTCAATGCCTCCTTCCTTCTGACGCATATACTCATCCGAAGCTGTTAGCGGGCTTGGTAGGGACATGAGGGCCTTTTCTGCTGTACTGATTTCAGTATCAGCTCCAATGCGTAGTCCAGAGGGATCTTACGATCGTAAACGGAAAGCAGTGAAACTCCCTGTGAGGTTCGAACCAGATATTGAACGCCTTTGTCCCGGACGAGAAGAGTGCAGCACAGCACATAGCGAATGCGAGCAAGCTTTGACTGAAATGGTGGTGGTCCGACATCCAGCGGTAGGCTAATGCTAAACGGCATTGTTGTGGTGGAGGGGTTCAGAAGCCAAAACGGATCGAGCGGAGACATTTGCCTGACGGAGTCCACCATGTTGTCTGGCGGTGGGTTCTCTGAGTCGATCAGCTCTGTTGCCAGGTTCATGAATATATCTCTCTTTCCGGTCCACATTTCCTCCACCCCCAGAAGGTCCACCGAAATTCTTGCGATTGCCAGAGCTCGCTTATGGCGTTGACGCTCTGCGTCCTCAACCGTAATGTGGACATTGCCCTCGAGGCTACCACCTCCCACAAACAATGGTGCTGCAAGATGTATATCAACCGATACGCGAGGGTGGCGGTGCGTTGGGAACTCAACCATTTCATCGGAAGCATCCCTCAAGAACGTCCTGGAAGGAATTCGCTGCACAACATCCGAAGAGACTGGATCCAGGCGCGCAGCTACCTCGCGTACTGGTGATTTTGAAAGTCCCCGGTTGGGTATTGTGAAACCCCGTCCCCGCGGAGCAGGCGGGGGCAGCAATGGACCACGATTCATAGGGTTCGCTCGATTCTCCCGACTGCGCGATGAGCCCCTGGCCGGTATGTTTGCGATAGGTATACTGTAAACACTAGAACGGTCGCTGCCTGGAGTGTGGAATGGCGAATGACGCCCGCGGCGGTGCTCCGAACGCTGGCTGCCTGCAGGCGAAGGAGCGGTTCTGAAAGACGGTCTCCGGGTGAGAGAGCCTTTCCTTGATAGCAACGATCCCTTCCTTGTTAGAGAACACTTGCGGACCACCCCGCATTGGGTAGGCTCTGATGGTAAAGGCTTGCGGTTTGTCAGTTCAAGCAGGCTCGGTTCTGTGAGTTCGCGGATATCGGAAAGAGGACGCGTTAGAGTCGACCACGGCGGTACACCTGCTGTTGACCATGCAGGTGCCTGGTTCATTTGTGGGGTATGGTTCCTCGGGACAGGCGCCTCCGGAGTTTGCACCGATCGATTACGCGCGTGAAATGCGCTCTTTGGGAGTGCTGAGTGTGAGAGCTGAGGGCGAATGACTGAACGTGGAGGGCCCTTTTCGGGAGGTGGTTGAACTGATTCTGAAGCCCTCAGCATCTCTCATCGGCAGCCCGGCCAACTTAGACGAAGTACCATGAAGCCTTTGTGTGGGCGGGCCAGGCTTGGTGATGTCGACGCCCGGAACGACTGGATGCGATCTCAACTGCCGGTCTTGTTAGACGTGAAGAGGGGCGGATCTGGAGAGCTGGTTACTGGGTGCATGAAGGAACCCGCGACGCGCCTAAGTGGTATACTGCATAGTTCTGACCCGCAAACTTGTGTCAATCGGTGAGGTGAATGTTGCGAATCGGAATGTCAATCCACAGGGCTGGGTAGATCGATCGGACGGGAGATCTGACTGGATGTTCGCACCTGCCGTTAGGTACCGATGGCCGCAACAGCAGCTACGACAATGACGAAGCCTGAACGAAGAGAGCCAAACACGTTCCTTCCACGATCGAAGAATAAGCTTGCCAAGAATGCTTGATTGCTGTTCACTCGCATACGAGCGGTCAGTGCGGCTGAATTACTGGGTGGTGTCCAGATAGGCGCGGCTCGATAACTGGCATTATTGGGAACTTTCGTGGACCTGGAGACATTGCCTTCGTTCTTTCGTAACAGAAAAAATACAGTGGAAACATGGGCTGCCGTATTTGCCGACGTGATATAGACTTAAGTTGTGATTATCATTGAACCGCAACCACACCAGAATCTACGTCGAGGTCCCAGACACTTGACTCCTGTACTTTTTCATGCATCGCTTACTAGCGAGCCGTGTGCTCTGCCCATTTTGTGCGTTGATATCCTGGAAGGTAGGATTCGCATAATGGCCCTTCAAGTGTTACCATACCCCTATAAGGCCAATGACACGGATTCCGATCGCTCCCCAACCAACGGTGTAATTCCATGGATGAATCTTCGAATTCCATTGGTCGTTTTACTCCGAAATCTGAGTGGCGACAGGCCACATGATGAACATATCGCTGACATTTCCAAAAGCCCTCGGATTGGATGAGTGAATCTCGATAGGTCCGCGGGCGCCTCTGCTTGGTGGATAAGGCCACGGCTCCTACACGAACACAGGCGCCACACATTTTGCGGCAGAAGCGTTTAACGTTTTGAAACGAGTTATTGCATGGGAAACGGCAGCGTGCCGAGACATGGCTCACAATGCTATGATGATCGAGGGTCTATAACAACGTTAGTAGATACGGAACGACGATACCCTACTCCGTACAATGCTGATGGCGGCTGAAGTTCGACAAGCGGCCTGAAGGTGCTGGTTCCGGTGCGAGTGAATAGTAAACATTACGAACTGCGGCTCAGACGCGCATCTCCCGGGAGGCACAGTCAGACTCTCCGTTCGAGGCCCCGTCTGGCGGTATCGGAGACCGGATCCCGCATACTGGTGGAATTGCGAGCGGCATCATAGCACCCTTCTCAACCATCACGCGCACCCAATACCGGCTTCCGAAGTGTTAGGGGGAACAGTGGTGCGGCAAGACTCACGATGCAGCGGAAGGATGGAGAGGCACGCGCGCCGCAATTGGCATGGCGCACAGGTACATCACGCCAGGCTATGCCCGCTCCGTCACCACAGACCGGCGATGATGAAGGGCCTCGGGCTGGGCGGGGTACAGCCGAGAGCAGGTGACCTAACATACGAACTCGAGCCACCGACAGGCTGATGCAAAACGTGCGCATAGAGGCCAGGCCAGAGGTCAGGGATGAGCAGCAGGCGTTCGCTGGCGTCACGGGCGGCCAACACAGACCCGCCTGGCTCGCCCGAGCCATCGCCAGAGGTCAGCCGCCGCGGAGAGTGTGGGGTGCAGTCGCCTCTCTGCAACGCGCGGTCGCAGCAGCAGTCGTCAGCAGCAGGCAGGCGCTGCGGCGCGAGGGACGCGAGCTCCTGGGAGGGAGAGGGCTCTTCTTGAGCGGGTGCTCAGCCGCATCGACGTGCTCCACAGCGAGCTCCGAGGAGAAAGCGGACGTGCACGTGGACGCTTGGCCGCTCTCAGCAAAGGAATCCCGGCGGGCGCAGACGCCAGGCGGCGGGCGCGACGCTGAGTGGTGAGCATGGCAGACTGCACGCGGGCTCGGGTCGTGTGCAGCAGCAGCAGCTCTCGAATCGCAGGCAGGCTGGAGGCTGAGGAAACGGGCGCGGTGCGTGGCAGCTTGAGCGGGCAGGGGCCGCGGTGCGGTGCGGGCGGGCGGACGATGGCGCTGATTGGGCCGCGAGGGAGGCCTGGCAGACGAGGGGCAGGCCACAGCGACAGACTGCTGGTCGTCGCAGCGGCGGCGGGCGGGCTTTGAGGTCGGCGGCGCGCTCGGAGAGGCAGCGCGCGGACCGACGCAAGAGGGCGGGCGGCGGCGCTCTGGTGAAAAAGTCTGCGGACGGGCTCCGACGTCGCATCTTGGCCTCAAAGACTTTGAAATTCCCCCGGCCTGCTCCCCTCTGGTCCGCTCTGTTTCCATTACCCAACGTCTTACCTCACGCCAACTTTGCCCGCCCATCCACCGTCAACGCGAGGTTATCTTTCTATTATCAACATTATCAAACGCCCCGACAAACAGACTCACGTCAAGCGCCCCGGATCGCCCGAACCGGCGCAGAAGCGCGCGTGCCCCCCCGACTTCGCGTCTGTCCCGCCGCCTGACTGGCCCAGGGCGCAGATGGGCGATAACAACACCGCCAAAGATACGCCTGCCGCAGTAGGCAAGTCGGAGGAGCCGTCGAGGGATGGCTCGGCCAGCTCTATCGCGACCACCCCCGAGCCCGAGGCGGAGTCATATAGCGCCCAGGAGCAGCCCCAGCAGCAGCAGAAGCGCAAGGGTGGGCGTAAACCTGTGAGCTCTCCACCACTCGCTGCACATACTTCGCACCCCGCGCTATGTCTCGCCCACCGGTGCTAACTAAGCGTCGCAAGATCTATGCCACTTCTGAGGAACGCAAGCAGCGCAATCGCCAGGCCCAGGCTGCCTTCCGCGAGCGCCGCACCGAGTATATCAAGCAATTGGAGAGCACCATCAAGCACCATGAGGAGACGCTGCAGACGCTGCAGCAGAACCACCGCAGTGCTGCAGACGAGTGCTTGATGCTTAGGTACAAGAACTCGCTGCTGGAGCGGATCCTGCTGGAGAAAGGTACGCCCACCTGGGTGCTTCCACAGCTACACCGAGTCTGATACCCCGCAGGCATTGATGTCCAGGCCGAGCTCCGTGCAAAGACGGGCAGTCCGCACCTGGGTCCAACCCGCGTGCCGCCCCCAGGATCCGCCGTGCAACCGCCAATGCAACGGGCCATTATGAACCGGCACCAGCAGGCGCGTCGCTCCTTTGCAGGTTTCCCCCAGAAGGTTGAGGGTGCGCAGGGCTCGCCGCTCGCCCAACCTGACGGGTCGGTGCCAAACCATTCGCCCCATTCACAGCCTACTCCAGCTTCTCACATGTCTTCTCCGTCGACTTCTGCCACGAAGTCGCCCAATTTCATTCCTACCATTTCGCCCAATATGGGTCCTGTGTCTCAATCGCAGCAGCAGCAGCAGCCACCTCAACAGCAGCAATTACGTCCACAGCCAGCTAGGTCACAGTACAACCCGCTTCCGCACCAGCGCCCCTCGTCTCTCAACACGCAATTCTCGGTGGGCAGCGGCCTGCCGAGCGCGTCGTCGGTCAACAGCGCAACAGGGAACGGTATCTCGGGGAACGGCCCGTCCGCCTTTTACCCGTCACCGTTCCAAAGCCACATGGACCAGCTCGGCAAGTTGTCCCGCTCCCTGATACGTGCCTGTAGGCATAGAGCTCTGTTCGTCCTAGATTGACCTCCGTGCATACAGAACAGGAATACGATGCGCAAGCCGACATGATCGACGACCGAGACGCCAGCGAACACTCCGCCTCCACCGCACCGTACCCGCAGCAATTCCCACCGAACATGCAGCAGCCACAGACCACGCCGCAGCTCCCGCCCCAGGGGTCCGGGCAGATGGCACCACAGCAATTCCACGGGCAGCAGGATCAGTACACATCGCCACAGGCGCTGCAGCCGGCCGACGGCCAGCACAGCGGCTATGCCATGTCGGGCAACATAAATCACGGCTTCGACCCATACGATCCGATTCTCGACGCCGACCCATTCGGACTCTCGGCCAGCATGCACTTCCCGACGCAGTTCTCGTACCAGACGGGATGAATGTACAGATGACGCTCTTCACTATTTGACGAGTTATGTTTTGGACATAAAAGTACACCTTGTAATGTAGCGGGCGTTTTTTGCGGGCCAGGGTCTGGGAACACGAAAATTGGGCACACGGAGGCGTCCTGAGACGGGCCAGAGGGCAACTGTACAGTCAGTTGATCGGGGACAGTCAGACGAGCAGTTGTACACGGCGCAAGCGCGCACGAGGGATCGTCCTGATGCGCCGGCTCGCCCCGATGTACATACGTAGCTATTCCAAAGACAGGCCGCCAGTGCGCTGCGTCATGCGGCTGACGGTGGAGCAAGGAATCCATTGCTGTCCCAATTCGTGCTGTGCATGCCGTTGAAAAAGTGCGTGTTTCGTCGAGAATGGGGGAGGTGGTGCTGCGAAGGCTGGTCTGGCGTCTTGTTCCGCGCTCGCTTAGGCTTGGCCCGACCACAATGAGATAATTTCGTCAACGTCCAACCACGGCCCGGCTCGACGACACCACCCATCGTCCTCGACCGCGCACACACGTCCTCGCAGTCGCGACATCAGACGGAGAGTCCAGATCCTTTGCTCCCGGGGTCCGACTCTCGCACTTTTCTCCAGATCCCGACCAGAGTGCGTTCCTAGAAGGACAAGCGCGAAAGGCGCTTTCTTCGTCGCCATGTCTGGCAGCATTGCATCCAAGGTCAGTACAGCCATCGCGGCCGCGCCCGCAGCTTGCACCGCGAAATCCGCAGCTCTTGCGCCCATCAATGCCTGAATTTTGCTAACTGGCGCCCGCACGCAGAACCTCTACGAGCTCCTGGGTAACTCTCACCTGCTGCAACCCCGCAACCGCGTCCGCAAATTTCATCTCACAACTCTCGCTAGGCAACGACCCGGAGCTTGACCCCGAGAGGAAACAGCCCGAGCCGCCCACCAAGGCCATTGACAAGCCCGCTGCCCGCACCGGCAAGCGCAACGCTGGCGGCGACGCCCCGGTCAAGGACGCTCGCACCACCGCTCCCCGCGGCGGCCGCCCGCAGTTCTCGGGAAGCGAAGGAGGTAAGAATGCGAAAAAAAAGATGACCCGCGAAGCTCCCGTCTCGATTGCATTGTGCCGGCAGCCCTTCGCAATTGACATGATCCGCGGCTGACGCCGTACCCCGCAGCTTTCCGCGACCGCAACGCTGGCAGCGCCAACAACCGCGGCAAGCCGACTGACGATGGCCTCCGCCAGGACCGCCACCCCAACCGTCTGAGGGGTGAGTTGCGCGCATGACGCTTATTGTCTCAGGTCTAACTGAACGCAGGCGAGCAGCGTGGTGGCCGTGGTGGCAAGGGTCCCCGCCGTGACGACCGTCACAGCCGTACTGGCGTCTCGTAAGAAAAATCAACCACCCAACTGCACCCGATGACCTGAATTCTGACCCGCTTGCAGCGATCACCCCAAGCAGGTCCAGCAGGGCTGGGGTGGTGAGGACGGCCCCAAGGAACTTGCCGACGAGCAGGCCGGTGAGGCCATTGCCAAGCAGGAGGAGGATGCCGCTGCCGGTGAGGCCGCCGAGGACGCCGTCGAGAACGGCGCTGAGGAGGAGAAGGTCAAGAGCTACGATGACTACCTTGCTGAGATCATGGAGAAGAAGGCTGCTCTCGGCGCCAACATCGAGGTCCGCAAGCCCAACGAGGGCGCCTCCAAGAAGTTCCCTGAAGGCAAGGCCATCGAGCACGCCGAGGAAGAGGTCTTCTTCATCGGTGATGGTGGCAAGAAGGGCCGTGAAAGGAGCAAGAAGGAGAAGAACCAGCTCGACCTCGGTGACATCTACGGCCGTGGTGAGGAGCGCGGCGGTTTCCGTGGCGGCCGTGGCGGCCCCCGTGGTGGCCGGGGTGGTCCCCGCGAGGGTGGCTTCCGCGGTGAGGGTCGCGGCCGTGGTGGCCGTGGCGGCCGCGGTGGTGAGCGTGGCGGTGCCGTCCGTGGTGGTGCTCGCGTCAACCTCAACGACACCAGCGCTTTCCCCAGCTTGGGCGCATAAACGAGCCGACCATCGAACACTCGGCGTATCCTGATCCCAACATGATCGGATCGGACTGAAACTGGATTCACTACTCTATGCTAAGCTATCTTCGGGCTGCTGGCATCATATCAAGCTTTTTCCCAATATTGCAACTATGATGGACATCGAGGGCTCGTCTTTACTTACTGGGAGGAGCTGCGAGGTGTATTCAATCAAAAAATGGACAGACAGGCAATGTACGAGACCTTTTGCAAAGTTGTGCGTCATCCGTTTCTGGGTCTTCATGTGATTTTTTCCTATGGTGCATTCCGGCTTGCTCTTTGATTTTCCAATTATTCCCACTGCGCTGAGAGGGAGTAGGGTGACTAGCTCTTGAGGGAAGCTTTTCCATGTCTCTGGTGGTCCAGCAGCCTTGGCTCTAAGTTGTTCAAGGTAATTTCTCAAGTGATCGCTACTCAACGAAACCCCGAACCCCCATGCACCTGTGGTGATGGAGAATGGCATTGCGCTGCCGAGTGACCCATGGAAATGCATGGCACGGAAGTCTTCCGTATTTGCTTAGGTATGTCTACTTGGGGCACTGCTTGACACCTTTCCTATTGCTACCAAGTTCATACGATGACGCCATTGTATCAGACGAATCGTGTGACGTTCAGACAAACTTTCCTCACCTAAAAATCTTGACCCCCTTTCCTCTTGCATGACGCCCGCTTCCGTATTGCTTTGTGGCGGCAAAAGAATAAAAAAAAGCGCAGAACGAAATGTTGATGGCTATTGTGTATTGTCCTGTTGTATCGTTTAAAAAAAATCCTCGACTCTTGGTCATGACTTGACAGGACAGAGTGAGACCCAATCCTCCCCGGCCCCTTCTTTTCTCTCCGGCTCTGCTCACAAGGTTGAATGTGTTATGAACCCTTGTCAAAAGCAGCAGGATTTAGTCTATCTTCAAGACATGACTATCATTGTCGAACGAGTGTTTATGAGTATAACAATGCTTGTTGCGAAAACGCGAGCAAAACACCTCACACCTGTCAGTGTGTAAGAGACGAGAATTAGGAGTTTGGACATTTATATATCGCGCAAATGGCAGCTCCTTCCCGGCTGTCTTTAACGAGCACGTAGAATCATTCAGGTGGCTAGCCGCCGTAAGTGCTATCCCATGTTATTCATCTTCTGCAGCTCAATACCGTTGGATCTGCTGCTATGTCCCAAGGAACACTGTCATGCGTTGTTAAGTTGTCTCAGGACCAGTCCCTGAAACATTCCAAGTCCACCTAAGATATTATTCTAGACACAGTACACCGGTACATCACCAGTAAAAGGCACACCACAGAGAATTTTTGAACGAGGGGTTTTATTGTTCTTTCTTATACACTACAGCGTGAATACTCGGACCATAGTGGCGTCGCGGCATGGAATCCTCCCATCGTGACCAGCTACTATCAATGCCAAAACCCATGCTTGTTCAAATTGCCGCCGACACGCCCCATTCGGTATTGCCCGTTTCCCGTTTCCCCATTTCCTTCATGCTACTAGCTGTGCGTAGGACGGATGCTCGCTTCTTGTCCTCGAACCACTGATCCCAGCCCTCCGATTGTCCCATCAATGCCGCCCGAAAAGAAAAGAATCTGCAAGCTCCTTTTCCCCACCCACACGCCCTTCCTGCTCAAACCAAACAACTTGAGAGGAGAGGTATAAGAGGTCATTGTCGTTTCCATATTCGCCCAAGATTCCCGAGTCACTGTAAGAAGAGAAGCGAAAGGTTTCTGACATAGAAAGAATGCCCAAAAAAAGAAGTCTAACCACGAAAGGAAAAAAAGGCCCTATCGTATCATGACAATAAGTGCTAGTCAACACTTGACTACTCATACAGCATCCGAAAAAACTTTGTTTCAAGCCAAAACGCATCAACCCTTCATCGTCGCCAGGAAATTGTCCAAATCGAATTCTTCCTGGTACTGGCGTTCGTCCCAAAGCTCGCCGAGTTCGTCCAAGAAGCCCTTCTTTCCCTTCTCTCTGACCTCGCCGGTCGCGTCGACGGCATCGTCTTCGTTAATGGTGTCATTGTTCGCGCCGCCTGGATTGGACATGTCCGCGCCATCTGTCGATAGGTTGAAGAGGTCAAGGATTTGATCTGTTTCCATGGTGCCCAACCCGGCGTTTTGTTGATTCACGACCGTACTAGCAACGTCGATCTTGAAGCGCTGGAGGCTAAGAATCTTCTCTTCAAGCGTGCCGCGGGTGACAATACGGTAGACATTGACAACCTTCTTCTGGCCGATGCGATGGGCGCGATCCATGGCTTGCATGTCCTTTTGCGGGTTCCAGTCGTGTTCCACAAAGATGACAGTATCAGCACCAGTTAGGTTGAGGCCCAGACCACCAACGCTGGTGGTGAGCAGCAGAACGTCGTAGCTGGGATCGGAGTTAAACTTGTTGACGATCTCCTGGCGACGGCTGGCTTCGACACCACCATCGAGGCGCATGAATTGTACGGAAGGCAACATTTTCTTGAGCACAGTGTCCTGAACCATGTCCAGCATTTCCTTCATCTGACAGAAGATGAGAGCGCGATGCGGGGAAACGGCTTCCGCGGCATTTGGAATGTCGCCATGGCCTGCGCCTTCCGACGGTGTGGTTCCGATACCGCAATCCAGGAGAAGATCGCGAAGGGCATTGAGCTTGGGTGCATGGGCGGGATCGGAAAGGTTGCTGCCGCTCTTGGAAAGGTAGTTCTGGATATCCTGGTACTGTTTGTGCTCCGGCTTCATGACTAGCGCTGGGGAATTGCATAGCTTGCGCATGTACTGCAAGGCCTGGAAGATATGCTGCTTGCTTTCCTTGTCGCTGCTCGTGGCTTTTTCGGCAATAGTCCTGCCCTCCTTCTTCGTGAAATCTTCGAAAAGCTTCCGCTGCAAGTCAGACAAGTCGCAGTAGTAATTCTGCAGGATCTTGGGTGGAAGATCATCCAGAACCTCCTCCTTCAGACGGCGCAACAGGAAGGGAAGGACCTGCTTGTGCAGGGCTTCGATCGCCAAAGCGCCGGCCTCCTGCTCCTTTGACGATGACTTGGAGAAGCGCGAAGCGGCGATGGGCTTGGCGAACCGATCTTGGAAGACCTTCTCCGTACCAAGGAAACCAGGCATAAGGAAGTCAAACAAAGACCAAAGCTCCAAGACATTGTTCTGAATAGGCGTGCCGGTGAGGATGAGACGGTGGTTGGAAACGAGGCGCTTGACGGCCAAGGTGGTCTTTGTCTTGCTATTCTTGATGAGGTGACCTTCGTCAAGAACGCAGTAGTTCCAGTTAAGAGGAGCCAGCACTTCGATATCATTACGGCAAATATCGTACGAAGTGATGACAATGTCGGCGTCAGCAAGCTGACTACGGACCTTGGCACGCTCTGCAGGCGGGCCCACGTAGGCGACGGGACTCAAGAACGGAGCGTAAGTACGAATTTCCTGCTGCCAATGACCAGAGAGAGTAGGCGGGCAAACAATCAAGGATGGTAGACGACGGACATCAGGCGATTCTGTCTTCTTGTACTCCTCGGCACGGTTGTGGTGGTCGCTTGCAACGATGCAGATAGTCTGCAAGGTCTTTCCAAGACCCATGTCGTCGCAAAGAATGCCGTGCAGATGGTAGCGATTAAGGAAAGCAAGCCAGTTGACACCGTCTTGCTGATAAGAGCGGAGCTCTGCCTTGATCGCAACTGGGATCTCGAATGGCTCGACCTTCTTCGCATCAAGCATTTGAGCGATGAATTTCCGTTCACGATCTCTGCCCTTCAGGAGCTCTTCCGAGAGACCTGGTGGATCGGGTATACCGGCTTCAAGAGGCACAAGCTTCACAAGGGTGGCGAATGTCGTGGTTGCAATCAGACGGACGTCGTTGTCAGAATCACTCATACGGCCCAGGACAGGGACGATGAGGAAAATGACATACGGTAAGATTCCATCTTCCATGACGTGAATGAGATGGTAAATGCACTCGATGGCTCCTTGTCGGCAATGAACGTCGACCGGATTGCTGATTGATGGCATGACCTTCTCGACAAGCATGGTGATGCCTTGAACCGTCATGACGCTGCATATTGTTGCAAAGCACTTTGCAGCGGCGTACCGGAGGACCGAAAGCTTTGATTGCAATGCCTTTGCAATAAGCGGAAGCAGATCGAGGACGAAGGCGTGCAAATCGGTGTGGAACTTGCCAACCAGCGCGCGTAATGTGGAGAGACCGTCGACGACTTCTTGGCCGAGTACGTTGTCGGGGTCCGTGATGTCGCTTGGTAGCTCATCCTTCGTGAATGCCTGCTTGATGGGTTCTTCGATGAGGGTGCGAAGGATCGGGATTCTCTCGAACAATTGACTGCCGAAGTTGACAACCATCTGCTCCAAGGCCTCCTTTGCACCGCGTCTGGTGATGCGAGCCGCCTTAGCCTCCCTTTCGAACTTAGCTGCATCCGGATGGTCTCTGATATCTTCTTCCTTCTTGAGAGAGAGGATGCCAACTTCTACATCAGCATTAACGTGGAACTCGGGAGTCTCGGCAGTCTCCATGCAGCAGAACTTGACGAGGTTTCCGACGACCTTCTCAACAATGACACGCTTGCCACTGGAAGCAACGTGGTCGACGAGGACTGCAACAGCGGCAGCGGATCTCTTCTGAAGTTCTTGGTTTTCTTCGTTCTTGACGCTATCCATCATACCCTTGATGGTCAGCGCAGGCTTCTTCGGAATCTCCTGGAATGCAACAATTGCGGCAGCTGAAGCAGCCTTGATGCGAATGTCTCTCTCCTGCTTCACGGCTTTGGCTTCGTCGATAGCAGATTGGACGTCTTGTTGGGCAGCAACCAAAGGTTGAGTTGCGGCAACGCGACTCGCGGGCGTCAATGACTTCTTGAGCCTCTCAAAGTCGGGACCCACGATCTTCTCGCCGTCCGCAATAGAGAACGCATATTGACTGGCTTCTGGCTCACCCTGCACGATAACGGCCAATTGAGGCAGCTTTGCAGGAGCAACGTGGCCGAGATCGCGGAAAGTGTTGAGGAGGGACTGACACTGCGCCCGCACTATTGTCAAATAGCTCGTAAGATCGCCGTAACAACCGGGTCGCTCGTCTTCGACCATCGAGCGAAGAGCCTTGGCAAGATCCTGGGACAGGTCATCCTTCTCAGCTCCAGAGGCCTTCGCAAACTCCTCGCTGATCATGCATGCAGTAAGCTGCGAAGTGGAGAAGGCTGAGTGTAGTTGGGGTATCAGCCTGGGGCCGAACACCCCTTGCCGTGATGATCTGGGCCACAACGCCATGGCTTTACCCAGTGCCTGAGCTGCGAAAATCTTAGAGCGAATGAGCGTGTCCGCACCAACGAGATCCACATCGCCCTCCATCATCGGCGCGTCAATGTTGTGCGCCGAAGGCGGAGGTGTGTCTTTCTCCTTGTGCTTTTCCACCCTGCGGCGTTTCTTTGGCTGACCCTCAGAAGGCGTTGCTGACACGGGAGATATTCTTCTTGTCGCATGGCCGTTAGGGGCGTAGGATTGACCAGAGGGCCTGATGAAGAGAGTGGGGTCCATGGGGATAGGGTGACGAGAAACGCCGATGGGGTGGACAGTCAGAGCGACCAAAGGATCAATGTGCGGTTGGAACTCATTGGCAAATGCATCTGGACCTGTAGTAGCGAGGACCTCGAGATGCTTATTCCAAACCTGCAGGGAAAGTTTTAGAACTTGTTCATTGCGTTCGACGAGTAAGTTCTGGTAAATTAGTCGAAGAGCTTTTCCATTGATCCAGCCCTTAGTACCCTCTCCCTCAATGTCAAGGAAAGTGAGAAGAGCGCGTAGGACAGCGGAGCGCACACTGGTGATGGTGTGGCGGAGGAAGGGGAAGAGGCGAGGGACTAGATGGGTAAATGATTGTTCGGGATCCTTGGCTGCGTTGAGTTTCATGGCGTCTAGGACTTCGGTAAAGCTACACAGCTTGGCGAGAAGGTCCATGACTGAACCTGTACTGGCGCTAAGGTCATCGCTGAGGTTCGACAAACAATCCCAGACGATGCCGATAAGTTGGTTCAGGGCAGCGGGCCTGAGGTTGACGAATTCCTTGGCGACTGGTATCAGCGTTGCTGCACTGACGGCACGGACGTCGTCGTCGAAATCGCCGAGGCCCCGCATGACGGCGCTGAGAACACCATCCATGAGAGAGGGGTCCGTCAGGAGCAGATCGTTCCGTACGGCAACCAAATACCTCATGCCGATCATGCCACCGTGGCAAGCTTGCCAGACGCGCTTCTCATTGAATTCGTCTTGCATCACCAAGCGGTAGAGGACCGTGTACACGGCCCGGACAAGGTCGGAGGAAAGGTATTGTAGTACCGCACCGAGCGTCTGACCTGCAGTCTCTCGGATGGGTGCAACGACATTATCTGACACATAGTCGCCGAACCGGTCCAGCATGAAGACACAGCAGATCCGACATGACATGTCATCCAGCCATCTCTGGTTCTGGAGGTCGTTTTGCCTCCGGCTCTTTCCGTGCTGCCTTCCAGCGCCTGCTCCATGTACTCGGACAACTTCTCGAAGACCCATTGCTGCGCCGTGCCTGATCTCCCAGTTGGGGTCGAAGAGGTCCACGGTCAGGATCTCGCACAGCCTATCGTAGGGCCACTCCAAACCTTGCTGCTCCTCTTCGGTCTGAATCGTCGACTTCTCGGGCGCGGCGGCTCCCTTGAATTCGGACACGACTTTGGTGTCGTCATCGTCGCCGTGGCGTTCTAGCGAGAAGTAGTCGTTGACCTTGCTCTCGGTCGCCTCCTCCTCGGTCTTAACCTCAGTCTTGACGGGGTGGGGCTCAGCGGGGGTTTGCGGGTAGTCTTGGCTTGGCCTACGTGTTGCAAGATCAATGACGCGGACCTTGTTAGCTTGACCCTTGAGATGCATTTTATTCTTGCGCTTCAATGCGTTGAGCTGTCTCTTGCTGAGTGCATGGCCATTCTCGTCGACTGGAGTCTGGGGTGCGTGGTCGCCGCTTGGGGACACGGCGGTGTTGTGGCTGGGCGAGGACATGCTGTTTTGGCGTGCTACGCTCGTGTCGAGTTTGTGCATGCCAGGCGTGGGTGGCGGCATGCTTGATCTTGAGTTTGCGGGCGCAGCGATATCCTCATGGGTGACGATATCTTCATCCATATAGTCACCGCCAATACCGAGACGTGCTTTTAGGCTTTTCTTTTGGTAGGCAAGACGTTCTGCGGGATCCATAGCAGCCAACTTGAAATCATACTCACGGCCGGCGCTGCCGAGAAGGTGCTTTCCGTTCTTGAGGATCATCGGAATGTCCAGGGTCTCGAGCTGCAACTGGTCGTCGGACAACGGAGGGAGCTCCACCTCCTCTTCTTTCTTGACGGAGCCATTCGAGTGGCCGTTCGTCTCTGACTTAATGGGCTCATCTTCAGCGTTAGGATCAAACTTTTCGGCGTTCTCGACGATGCCGCCGATAGCCTTCGCAGCAGCAGTGCGCGTGTCCCATGACTTGGAACGCAAGTAAGGGATAACTCTGGTGAGGAGGTTAAACAGCTCCTCGGGGTGCTGCTTCTGGATGTCGGCGAGCTGCTGGGCAGCGGTGTTCCGGATGAGCTGAGTGCTCCCCGTTTCCAGAAGACTGTCGTGTCACACGGTCAGCAGGCGGTCTCAAGGGCGATCACGCGCATCAGGGCGCAGAAGGCGAGGGAGCACATACGTGACTAAGCGATCCAACCTGTACCGTTACCAGTCAGCGCGACAGTTCTTTCAGGGGCCCCGGGGCGCCAAGAGGCCCGTCCAGCGATCCGTGGGGGGCCGGAAATGACGATCGTCATGTGATTGGCTGCAGGGCACTCACCGGGACGCCATAGTTTACGCCTCCTGCCAGCTCCAACACACTCGGACTGATTAGCTAAGAGCGCGAAGTCGTGTCCACCGCAGCGGCCGCAAGACGGCGATGGAAAAGATTTGTTGGTGCGCTACGCGGGTCGGTGGCTGGTGCAGGACCATCACACATGCATTTCGCGCATCGGCGGGGGGCGCGGGTCGGGGGCGGGGGCCGGCTCGGGGCTGGGTTGTGTGCTGCGGCGGAAAAACCGGGCGGCGTCTGATGTTGGTGCGGTGGTGACATTCGCTCTGGCGGGCGCGCGGTCGTAATAAGTATTTGCGCGCTCGTGAGAAACGGCCCTTGTCGCGTAGGTTCCGCTAGGCCGTTCCAGGTCTAGCGGCACTCGCTCCCGCCGCTAAGCCCAGGACGTGCTCAAGATCAGCACTCTGCCATCGGCTTTGACTCCAACAACTCCATGTGAGTGGCCGCCGCTGCGCGCGTCTGGTTGCGCTCTCTGTCTAAAGAATGCTGCCTCCGCCGCGCCCTCTGCCGTCGCCGCTGCCTGTGCTGCCATGTGCGCGAGAAGGCGGCCACGCGCGCTGACGCTGCCACGCCGCGCCTGGGGCCTTTCTGGGGGCAGGCGCGACCCTGGCCGCGACCACGCCCGGACTGCGGCCCTGCCGGGATGCACGCTCAATTTACGGATGCGCAGGAGATCACTGCATCGCCGCACACATCGTCGTCTCAGCTCGCCGGCCCCTTCCCCGGCCTGCGATGCCATCGCGGTATCTACTTGTCTTTCTCCTGCCTTTCTCTCGTCTTTTCACGGTGCGCAGGCAACAGTTGGTTAAGGACAGCTGTCATCAGCCTCAGCCTTGTCTAGTCTGGCCGGGAGCCTATCTAGTCTCTACCCCGGAACGCCCTGCGCATCCACTCAGCCGCGTTGCATCAAAGCTTCGCCATCGCCTGTTACCTCGCCGCCGATCTGTCCGCTCCTTTCGCCCACTCCCGCAGCACGTTCTTCTTAACCTTCCCCGTCGACGTCTTCGGAAGCTCTCCCACCACCTCCACCTCCCGTGGCACCATGAATTTGCTGATCGCACTGTGGTTCTTGGCCCACGCGATGACGTCTTCGCCGTTCAGTGCCTTGCCCTGCTTGACGGTAATGAACGCCTTTGGCCTTTCGCCCCAGTGAGAGTCTGGGACAGCAACGACACCAGCTTCCAAGACATCCGGATGAGTCACAAGCATGCTCTCCAACGCTACAGAGGATATGTTCTCGCCACCTTATCGCGTCGCCGTCAGCAAAAATTTGATCGCGGCGCCAAGCATATTAGGCAAATGCCGAAAACTCACCGCTGATGATGATGTCTTTCGCCCTGTCCAAAATTTGGAGCGCGCCGTCAGGATGCCATACCGCCAGGTCGCCCGAGTGCAGCACGCCGCCAGCGAACAACTTGCTGGTGGCTTCGGGGTCTTTGTAGTAACCCTTGGAGCAGATATTCCCAGCGAAAACGATTTCTCCGATTTCAGTCCCGTTCTTCTCCACGTCGACAATCTGCCCCTCTGGAAGTTCCGTCTTAATCACGCGGATGGGAAGGCTCGTTACGAAAGCATGACCCTGCCGCGCCATCCTTGCATACTTTTCCTTCAGAGGTAACTCCTCCCATTCAGGCATGTGATATCCCTTCGTGATAGGCCCGTACGTCTCAGTCATTCCATAGACATGCACTGGATGGAGGTTCAAGTTCGTCATGGTCTCGAAAAGGTGTGCGGACGGGGGACTTGCAGCCACGGTCACTCTGACTGGTTGGGGAAGACACTCTGCCTCTTCCGCGGCGCACAACAGCGTATTAACCGTTGGTGCGGCATTAAAATGTGTGATCTTTTCCTCTTTGAGCAGCCGCCAGATCTGGGGGTAGTCAACCTTTCGGAGACAGTAATGAGTCCCGCGCACCGCTGTCACGGCCCAAGGAAACGTCCAGCCTATTGCATGTCAGTCAGGCATTAGTCTCGCGAGTCCATTGGGTGCAGACGCTAGCCTCAATCGAGCTTCGCCAGGGAGATTTGACCTACCACAAGCGTGAAACATAGGTAGTGTCCACAAGTACCTGCATCTGCCGTTATGGAAGTTCAACCCGCTCTCCACCACGTTGCCAATTGCGGCCAGATACGCACCCCGATGCGTGTACTCAACGCCCTTGGGCCGCGCCGTCGTCCCGCTAGTATACGCCAAAGCAATGACGTCGTCCTCGTGAGCTGCCTGCGCCTCTAAGCCAGACCAGCCCTTGTCGCCCTGCTGCTTATCGTATTGCAGACCCTCAAGCACAGCTTCATCGAAAGGCCCACTTAACTCGCCCTCAGTGGCATCCGTGTCCGTGTCGACGAGAATCGGGACCGAGGGTCTGCAAGAGCGGTAGCCATCGAGCAATGATACGAATTCGGCGTCGACGATGATAATTTCCGCGTCCGAGTGCTGGAAGATGTAAGATATGTCCTCCGGTTTGAGACGGTAGTTGACGGCTGTGATCAGGCCGATTCAAGTTAGCCAATTTTGGTTTCGATGCGTTTGGTGGAGCTCGAGAAGCATGACTTGGAAGCCTAGCCGCAGCTCCCAAGATTGGATGGCGCTGCAACGAATTTGCGGTGAGCTAACAGGGCAGATGAACCATTGGTCTTGTCGCAGATGCACAGCGGAAGCCCAGCCACCTTCGATTCTCCGTGAGTGCTCACACTCCAGCCCCATCTTTCCCACCCAGCGCATGTATTACGGCTCGTCTCAAATTCCACGTACCAATGTTCACTGCACCCGCCGCTGCGATGCCGAAGAAACTTTCTAGGAAAGCCGGGGTGTTGGGCGCGAGTATACCGACACGCTTGTAGGCATGCTTTTTCAGGAAATAAGCCAGTCCGCGGGCGCGATCTGCTGCCTCTTCGTACGTACGCCGCAAGGTGCGGCCGTTAGCCGTGACGTGATAGATCGCTTCGGCCTACAATTCCAAGACGATTGCATTAGCTGCTAAGTTGACACCGAAAGGCACGAATTGAGAAGTCCTTGTGCGGAGAGTACGCCAACGTGTAAGCTGACGGTGTTCAAGTGTCGCTGCGAATAGCTGCGGGGTGCCGAGAAGCTTCATAGCAGAGCATTTGGAAGAAGTGGAAAGGAGGAGGCAGCAGTACATTTGGTTCTATGGCTGCCGCACGCGGCAAGAAGCTGGTGGGCGAGAGCGTGTGGAAGTTGTAGCGGTGGTTGTACTCCTGCACGTTGCTAGTTTCATGGTTGGAGCTGGTGTTGCCCTTAGCCGAGGGAGTAGTAGATGAGGGGAAGAGCTGCGCAGCGAGGTTCTGCAGTCGCAGCAACGCGCCGGACATGTTCGAGGCGGGATGGAGGGAATAATCACAGCAAGAAGTCGCAAATGGTAAGACGAGTTCAAGGAAAGAGGGTAGTTTTGTGGTTGCAGAGACACGGAAGTCAGGGCCGGCGCGGGGGATACTACCGACAGCCGGCCGGTGCGGAACTGTGGCAGATGCATAAGGTTCGACGTAACCGCGCAAGCGCGAGAATGGGTCCAACGACGACACATGTGGAGGAATGTGGGGAAGCGAATGAGAGCTGTCGATCGCACTTGGCGAGTCAGCTCCGCGTACCCGAGGCTTTGAGCGGAACTGGTGGCCGGTTCCCCAAATGCCAAAGCCACAAGGTTGCACTGTTCCTGAGGCTAAAAGTGACGTTAGTCGGCCTGATATTGTGCTTGTTCCAAGACGGGGCTTTTGCAGTTTTCCATTTCTTGAAATTTACTACAAGCCATAAGCGGGGAAGCAGCAAAATAGGTATTTTTGAGAAGCCTTTTTGGATTGTTCGAGCATATCCATCCCATGCCTCCCAATCTCGGTCGTTGAATTTTTCGTGTGCCGGCAAGTCGAATCCGAGAACGGAGGAGATTCACGACCGTCTCCACATTCCCATGCATACGCGCCGAACCGTGCCCACTACCCTTGCACTTGATGAAGCCATGCCACCGGTGACCATAACCCGAATCTAGTAACCGAACTCGGCAAGCTGAGTCTTGACCTTCTCGTCGACCTTCGCGGTCTTCTGGGCCTCCGCAAGCTGTCTCCTGAGAGCCTTCTTGCGCTCGTAGTAGGCAGCGCCCTTGACCTTCCTCCTCTCCTCGAGCCTGTATCACCCCAGTCAGCTCCGGACCGCCACAACAATCCAGACCTCGCAAGTATACGTACCTGGAGACGACATCCTGGTACTTCCAGCCGAACTCGTGACCCAGACGACCGACGGTGCAGTACTTGCGGCCAGGCTTCAACCTGAGGACGCGGAGGGCCTGGGGAACGACGACGCGCTTCATGTGGTCGTAGGGCTGGGGAATACCCTCGAAGGTCTTAAGACGCTCCATGGCGGCGGCGCCACGGGCGGTCTTGTGGGGAATCATGCCGCGGACGGTGCGCCAGAACATCTTGGAGGGAGCGCGGAAGTGGAAGGGACCTGGGCGAGGGCATCAGTAGGCGAGCGGAGGGCGCGCGTGGAGATGGGCTACTAACCACCACGGGTGGGGTTGTAACGGGTCTGCTTGCGCAGGAAGGCCTGGTACTTCACTGTTGTCTATCCGTCAGCCGTGCTCCACCGTCGAATTGCGGCCGGACCGCCCCGAATCGCGCGTTCGCGAGCATCCGTGGACGGTCGCCAGTGCTGGACGTACACTTCGCGCGGAAGAACTCTCCGGAGATGTTGAGGGCCTCGCAGCGGACGACCACGATCTTCTGGCCGTTGAGCAGCTGCTTGGCCACGGTGCTGGCCAGGCGGCCAAGCAGGTGACCCTTGCCGTCGATGACAATCACGGGCTCGAAGGTCGACATCCTGCTCGATTTGCTGTCGGGTGGGTGGTGGTTAGTGGGATGTCGCTGTCGTTGGTCGTCTCGGTGCGCAAGGTCGGATTTTCGAGTGGTGTTCACAATCGGCCGTGCAAGCGAGTGCGGCACGGATTAACCAAATAATCCGCCCGACGCCAGCCGCACCGACACGCGAAAAGGAGCTGCGATCCTCGATCGAAGCTGCAATCTGGATGCCACGTCGAACATTCCGCTTTTCCTCTCCGCGCGGCGTTGCTGTGTGCGACCGGCCCATGGAGCCGTGGTGTTGCTGTCATGCGAGCTTCAAGGGTCCTGCGCCTCACCGCCCGCCTGCCACTCCTCTTGACTCCCACCAGCTCTGCTTGTGATGCGCACATCCACGCTCCGCCGGCCCGTCCCCAATCTATTACCCGGCCCGGCTCACTTCTTATTTTAGCATTAACCCGTGGTCTCTCGAGGCTCCACACCATGCGTAACAAACCCTCGTACCTAGCAAGCACGCCCGAGTCAGCGTGCATCACTTTGGCTCCATTAAGCCTGTCTCGTTCCACCTGATCCTGACTCTCTCACGACTTAAAGATGCTGCAGTAATTTCAAAATGGCAGACGGTGCTCTCCTATCCATTCAACATAATCTCCCAACTTCGTGCCGCTGTTAGCTAGGACGCAGCACACATCAAATATTTGCTTTAATTCAACAAGCGTTGGGGTTTGCAGCGATTGCTTTCACAATACTTATGTCTCACCCTGCTGAGTCGACAACTATACCAGACAAAGGTAGCTAGTGTATCCATTGCCTTTCCACTTCATTGGGTCCCCAGCATATGCTGCATCATCTCCAGGATTGAATGTCGTTGACGGACAGAATACCTGACGGCGATAAACCCACCCATATTGACGCTGACTGAAGGAAATGTACATCTTGTCCTCATAAGTTGCATTGGCAATGGTCTAACAGTTCGTTTTTAGCGGTTCTCACTCAAACTTAGGCACAATGTCACCTGTACCATCATGCGCTTCCACTTATGTACTTAGTTAATCGCCCCAATCTATCCTATACAGTTTGCTCCCGGGTCCAGGAAAAAAGTTTGGGATTTGATGAAGTGAGGAAAAGCAAAAAGGCCCATCCTACGCCGTTTCGATCAAGCCCAGGGGCATCCCGGCGCCCATCTTTGTCTTCTCAACAAGGGATGTCGCTGAAAACCTTCTTCCCAGCTTGCAGCTGACCGAATCAGGAAGTAAATCCCAATTAGGGAATGCATGATGACCACAAGTGACCTCCGCAGTACCCTTGGACACAGATTGTCGAAACCATAATGGATTGGCATTTGAGGGGCACGCGAATAGTGTAGACTACGCACACAGAGGTGGGACTAAGCCCAAATAGGCCTTCTATTCTGATTAAATACTACGTGCGGCTCTTCGTACTTCAACACAGATCGATCCGACCACTCGTGTATTTTGTTTGAAGGAATTCTGCACTTATCATATTCAGAGTTCCTCTGATGCCTACATCCGGGCCATAATCCGATTGCTGGTGAAGGTATAGCAACGGCGGCTGTTTCTCTTTAAACGTAAGAAATCTCCAGGTACGGGAGCGCCGTCGGAAACCTCTGACTCTCTATAGGGTGCTCCCACTGATTGACGATTGACCTCTCGGCCTTTTTACCACGACCATCCAAAAATAGGTGCAAAGATCGTATGGTGATTGTATTCTCGCTATCTGCCGGTATTTTATCTCCTCCGCGACGCAGATCCACTCCCACCTCCTTATACGCTATTAGAGCCATCTATTTGCCGGGAAATCAACACCATTGGTAGTTAGATGTCAGCGAGGGATGATAGATGGCAAATTCCCTAATAAGGAATGCTAAGCCAAGCGGAGGTGGTAGTGGAGGTGAGTGTGGATCTGCGTCGCGGAGATAGACCTAACTATTATTTGCTTAGTACCTTCTGGAAGTTTGCCTACCTGTAATCTTCTTAATTTTCCACTAAAATGTGTTCTCTTTCATTGTACCTTGGTGCGCTTCCCCATGGAGAACGAATCGTATTAAAACAACACTTCCAAAGTAAGTCAACCACACCAGGTATCTCACGCAAAAATTTCGTATTTGTATGACCAAGGACTGGCCGCTACTCATTGCGCCCCTGCCATAGTGTCACTCGACGTTGGCCAAATTACATTACTATATCCTGCACTCCCGTCTCAAGTCATTTGATCTCATGTTGCACGGAACTAATAGGACGAGCGTCCACCTTCGAGTCCGTGTTGCTGGAGGGAGGTATATACCACCTCTAGACCCCCTGGCGGTGGCCGGTGTTGGCTGGGAGCAGATATGCTGCAACACCTCGTTGCTTACAATACTCACAGCTCCCGCGGCTTTCCCGGAACCCGAGAGACATGAATCTAAGTCAAGCCGTGCTCCAGCCGACTTGGACAATGGACCGCCCGATGTTCTTAGGATTTGGTAGCATCCTTATAGAAAAGTATGAGGATCCGACCACGACAGACGCTCCCTGCAAGTTTTCTTTCTTTTTTTTCTTTTCCCCTAGCTCCATCTCTACTCTTTTTTCTTCTCTTTCCTTTTATTTTCATAGTGTTAAATGCCCCATAGCTAAATAATTGTGTGCAGTAACGAAATTCCTACTGATTACTACGAACTGGTTGGAGCTATTGGACTCATAGCTCTCTTGGAGAGGAAAAAAAAGATTTTCAGATGATGACACGAACCGAAACCGTTGACACAACTAGTAGACCCAGTAACAACGCAATACTTATATCGTCTGCATTGTATGATGTGGGTATATCATCTCCTAGAATTCACAGTTTGAACGACCGGTCTATATCCTACCCTGCAACAGCTTTCGTAAGCCTTGCATCTACATGCATTATCTACCTGTCCAATTCATCGTAGCCTTGTCTGCCTTCAGCATGAATTGTGTTCGAAGCGCACTCAGAAGACTGCAACTGGATGTGGGTGAATTCCTTGGAACTTGCAAGAGTCAAAATGGCGAAGTGTAGGAGAAAATGCGGGACGTTTTAGCTCATCAAAGCTTTGTTCGAGCAGCATCTCGTTGAAAATGAAAGCATTATCCTGAGCAGTTCAGCACCAAGTCCAAGAAGTTTCATCTTCGGTCTTGGCCACGGACGTCACCAATTATACGGCATCTACCATGACGGTCACGTAGTATCTACATTTAATCAAGGCTAATACTATTAGCAAAACGGAACGGTGGCATATCTGATATCAAACAACAATGCTCGCTCTGAATGGCATGGTTTGCCTAATCTCCTGATAAGTGACCAAGACACCATGCATTAAGCCAGCAGGAGACGGCACTTCTGTCCAACACAAATGCCAATGCATGGCGCCAACCCCTCCACCTCCGCTCCCTCCGCGGCCGCGGAAGCCAAGTCCGCACTCGCTAGCCTGAGCAGCCACGTACCAGACGTGGAACGACACCAAACCCCAGCCACAAAAAAGATGCCCGTGACGGTCAAGGCGTCGCAAATAATACTCCGCTCGATAGTGCCCGGATTGGTTCTTGGTGAAACGGCGCGGCACCGCCAGCGGAGTCCAAGACAAGGACCAAGCCCGCCGAGTTCCGCCGCGCTGAACAGTATGTCGAGCCACGCGGCCTTGTCGCCGTCGTCTTCCTCACGCCTCGTGGCGAGCGGAAGACTCCAAGACTGCGCGCCCAGCGTCCGGTGAAGCGGGATGTCGTGAGTCAGACGGCCGTGGGGAAGATATGGGCGGTCCCAAGACGCGGTTTTCGTCTGGGGGGGCGCCAACCATGCACCCACTCAGCGGCGGAGTGGTGCCCTAAAAGCCTGGGCGCTGGTGCAGCGGAACGCAAACCAAGAGACTGGGCACAGACGGCGGAAAAGAAGGGCATCAGGCCGCGCGCACAAAGGAAGGACAAGGCAGCCCTGTCACCGCCATTGCTTTTTTCCAAGAAGGAACTGCAGGTTACGCCACAGCTCTCTTCCCCCTCCCCCAAGGCCCCAACTGAGAGAAACAAGAGTTCACTCCGAAACTAGTTTCCGTGCCCGTCTCTAAACCCGCTCCCTTACGTTCCCGTCGTCCTGCCCCCCGTCGTTTTTCGTACTCGTTTTCACAGCTCGACTTTCTTCGATGTTCCAGCCAAGAGAAATCGCAAGAGAGTGGCGGTGTCTCGTCCCTTCCTCGGCGCCAACACCCCGTTCCCCCCCTCTTTCCCTACCATTTTCCGCCAAGAGCGGCGCCCTTGGCGAACCACCCCTTCGCACCCTTGCATCCGCTGCCCCCCCTCTCCTGCCCCTCTTGGCGGGGAACGGAACCAGCACGGCATCCTCGACGCCATGCCGAAAGCGACCGTCTCGGCGTTCCAGCCGCGCGTCCGATGCATCCTTGTTGGATGGCTTTTTGGTTCTTGTGTCACAGAAGAGAATGAGAGGCTAGAATGGCTGCTGCACACCCTACTCTCTTCTAGAAGGCCCTGATTCCCCTTTTACCTCACCGCTCAGCTTACGTCGAGTGGGGCCAATAATACTGCACAGCGCGCAGGGCCATTTTGACGTGCTTTTCGGGACCACGATGCTGGGCGCACATGCTTTTCTCGGCGGATGCGAGTTTATATGGTACGAGGGCCCGACTAAAAACTGCTGGTGGGGTTAGCGGCCCGCCCAGGTAAGCATTATTCCCCGGACACGGCGACATCCGAGTCGTAGTGTGCACGAAAAAATCACACAATGTCAGGCGGGGCACGTCAGCCAAGGGGGAGCACCGCCTTTCCGTGGTTTCGTTGGCCGTGGCCAAAGTCAGATTCTACTCGCCCCAGCTGAAGGAGTGATCGCCCAATCCCTAGACGAAACCGACGGTTGGTAGGATGCAGCCGTGACCTAAATCGGCAGGCTGATTCTTGATGCAGAGGCTGGAAACAGCTCCGGCCTGGGCGCCACACATGCTCCTCTCCGAAATTTATTCCCATCCACCGCGGCTTTCGCCTAGCAGCCTATCAACAGCCCTATCTACCTCGACGCAATATCCACATCACCGCTATCGAGACATTGAAGGAATGGAACAGCAGCAACACCAACAAACCAGCAACAGCATTAGTCTTTTGAAATGTGCCCACCCCTGCACCAGCTACTAAACCGCCTCGTCTTGCTACACAATACAGCTCCTCTTCCTCCTCTGTAACCAAGTAATGAGACAACGAAATGAAACATCTCCCCCATAAGACACTAAACATATTGCAACATGTTGCCTTTCAAAGGAGTGGACTTTCATGCGACGATTCCCAAATGCTGACACCGAGCCCATGCAATCATCATTCAAACAGAAAGATGCGAGCAACAATGCTCGATGCAGCGCTAGGAAAATTGATGATCGAAACGACGTGAACCAAAAAGCAAAAAAATGAAAAACTCCCAGACTGAGAAGAAAGTTGGAAAAAAAACTTGACACTGCCATCTTCCTTTTTTCCACCCATCCCACCACGTCTCCCCTCTTGACAACACCATTCCATTCGCCCTTTTCCATCCACAAAAAGCCGTTATATCTTAAAACCGCGGGGTATCATGAACGAAGCGTAAGCAATGCAATAAGGCAGTGCGTACACCTGGTACATGCACAGTATGCGCGTATGACAACCACCGCAGACTTCTGAGGTGTGCGGCGAACCGGCGCCGCTTGTCTTGACAAAATCAGGTAGGACAAGTTCCCATCCCACCTTCGGGCTCTCCCTCCACTTCCAGGTGCCACCAGCGTCGTGTTTCCTCTTCCTCTCGGAGCCGAGGTAACCACAACCCTTGCACCCGAAAGCTTCCACATATTAGTTGTATGCGACGCGGAGCCGTTCTCCGCGTCCAGTCGGCCCTCACCAGCAGCTTCTCCCATCATCCACAGTGCTTCCTCCTCTTATAGCTGCACTCGAATCGACCCCTGCGACCATCATCGCCACATTACTCCTCCTCTTGGCGGCTTCCTCGCACCTCCACCTCTTCCCCTTTCTTCCGCCGCTAGCGGAACCCGAAGCCCATCCCCTGACCCTGACCCATGCCACTTCCCTGTTCAGCAAACATTCCCGCCCATTCCTCTCCCGTGAAGAGATCATCGATGTTCATGGACCCCGTGCCGGCCATCGCCATTGGTCCACCCATGCCTGCCCCGCTCGTTGCCGCCATGCCATCCTGCATTCCCACACCAGCCCCAAACATTTGGCGTCCGTGCGGATGCGGTGCGTGCATCGCGCCAGCGTTCATGCCAAACTGGGTTCCGGCAGCGAAGATGAAGGGGCTCGGGTTGTGGAGTTCGACGTCCACCGTGTGGGGGTCCGCACGTGGGGCGGCGTTGGGCGGCATGCCGAAGATTCCGGAGTTCCTGTTACTGCCGGCGCTGCGGTTGGAGACGGGTGTTCCGGCGCCCCCCGATCCGCTGAATGCGAGGAAGGCGTTGGCAGCTTCGCCAACCCTATTGATGCTGCTGAACCCGTTATTCTCAAAAGTCGTCATAGGTTGGTTCGGGTAAGCAAGCGGGTCACCGGACGGGAACATCATCGCGCTGAGGTCAGGAATCGGAGGGTTGAACCCATTGATGCGGTCGATAAACGTGTTGTGTGCGGGCAGAAAACCGAACTGGGGCATCTGCGAATGTTGTGCCTGCCGGAACACTGGAGATGGCGTCATATTGTGCTGCACGCCCTGCGGGTAAAAGCTGTGCGTCGTGGGCATGCTGTGAGGCAGGGCAGTCCCAGCCCCAAACTGGCTCTGCGGCGAGTCGTCGAGATCCGGAGGCTGAGGAAAGCTAGGGCGGAACGAGCCTCTCGCACGAGGATCTTCAAGGTTCTTCGGAAACGTGTTGGCACGCCGAGGAGGAATTGCCTGAACATCATGTAAGTCTGGCTCGGATAGACCGGACATAGACTTGTCATCGGGCTGGGGTGACGGGGCTTGTCGACGCTTGCGACTCGCGGCAGCAAGTGCCAGCTCTCGGCCGCGCTGAATGCGTTCCGGCAGCTGGTCAAACACAGCCTGCGTTTGTCAGTGGGTGTACGTAACAATGAAACCTTCAAACCTACCCTGAGGGTGCTCGTGCACCTATCTGCGGCCATGCTCCGCTTGGCAAGACCTTCCAAGACATCCTTTCCTTCGTATGCCTCTTTCAGCACGTCCTGACTCGTGGGAGACTCCGGGTTTTCGAGAGCGAAGTAGACGAGAGTCATGATGGAGAAGAACGTCGTATACATTGTGAACCAATAGCAACCATTGAGCATCCCTCTCTTTTTCATCTCGGCAGTGATGTGGATGATGTTCCGGGACACGCTGATGCAGGCGGATGCACAGGCGTACGCGCGTTTATCCAGGGAGGCGCAGGTAGGCGACTTCGAAACGTAGTGAACGAATGGACGGTAAAGCATCATTTGCGTATGAGCATATGCCATGCGAAGAAGCTGCCGTACGCTGTCTAGGGTCAGTGTCGAACCATCGTTTCCGATCGGAATCTGGCGCTTACCGAGTGACGAGGATGGATGCCTCCCCACCAGGCTTCAGTGCCATCGGCAGGTGCTCCATCCACTGCTGAAGGTCTCTCTCGAGTTCCCTGATGTCAGCGTAAGAGACAGTGTAGGACATTATCTTCTGTCCCTGGAGGATGTGCGTCTTGCCCTTGATGGGGTAAACGACACGGACTACTTTGGCGAGGATGTCAATAAGAGTAGTATGCGCATTGCAAGCAGTGATGAGAGAAACGTGGCCAGGAGGCTGAGTCAAATATTCAGTCTCCGTAATGTACTCGTCATCAAGCTCAGCCGGTAGTTCCTGATCAACATCCTCGTTGCTCATGGTATGAGGCAATCCCAGGAGCGCTCCTACGTAGATATCCATCTTGCGGATGACCCAGAAAATTCGCTTACGAGTCTCATTCTCGATGGGGTTGAACCGGTCGTTCATAGAACGGTGCAAGCCCATGCGCAGGGCAGAGCGGAGGGCAATCCCAATGTAGGCGTAGCAAGTGGATAGCTTGGCAGAAGATTGCAGAAACAGAATCATGAAGATGACAGCCTGGAGCGCATGCAGATCACGGCACATGGCAATGTCCAGGATGTTGCGGGCGGCCTTGAAGTATTGAACGCTGTGAAACGGTGAGCAAGGGCGAGCTGGCACGGCGGGACACGGGGCGTGGGGCTTACCCTTGGTTAATGGCGTTCTCGTAGCCTACCTCGTCCAGGTCCTCAGAGGTGCGTGAGAACAGGGTTCCTAGGGCGAGGACGGTGTACAGCAAGGGCAGGAAACTATTCTCGGAAGCACCATATTCTTCAGGCGACTTGCTATACAGCGTCTCAAAGCTCTTCCAGAAGCTGGGCAGATGCACAACACGTAACAGGGCGCTGGCATCGTTGAGAGCGGTGTCGCACAGTTCTCGGGCTTTCTCCTTAGACGGCAGCTCGGCACCACCGGGCACAGCATTGTCGACAGTAGCAGGTGAATCCTGTACAGACTTAGGCGACTCGAACACGTGGGAGAGAGGGCGGGAAAGGGGAAATGGGGAGGATTCGCCTTCGCCTCGGCCCATGAAGTCGAACCTCTCACGCATTCGACGCACGAAGCTCAAGCCGGACGAGTGGCCGTGGTAGTCCCAGTAGCCGTGTTCATCAAGGTCGAGTTGGCCGGTGGCGCGCACCATCGACTCGAGCTGTCCTTCCTCGGACTGGGCTTGCGGGTTCATGGTGTCGACGCGCATCGGGCGGTCGGCCGTCTGGCTGTCTGGCGCCGCGAAGGGGCGGGCCTGGGGCTGGGCCTGGGGGAGGGGAGGCAGCACACCTTCCTGCAAGCTTGCTACGAGGGCCGGGTCGTCGAGGTCTACGTTGGGCAGGATGGCGCCCAGCAGGGCCTCGGCGCGCTTCATGCGGTTCTCCAGCGCCTCGACGTACTGCGGGGCCGCATTGCGGCGGCGGTTGGAGGGCTGGTCGTAGGTGCACTCTGCGGGGCGTCAGCTCTCAGGCGGCTCGGGGGGGACGTCGTCTGCGGACGCACCGTAGCTGTAGACGGTGCAATGGGTGCACGGCTGCTTGCCATCGCACTTGATCTTCTTGCGCCGGCACTCATCGCAGGCGCGGGTGACGCGGCGGCGCTTCTGCATGGGCACCTGGGGCCGCGGCGCTGAGGCGTCGTTGCCATGGTCGGCGGGGCTGGGCTGGTCCTGGTCCGGCTGCTCAGAGGCATCGCGGGGCGTGTTTTCCGGCTCCTGCGTGGTGGTCGGCGTGGCCCACGGCGTGGTGCTCGAGGCCGACGCACTCGGCGCGTCCTCGAGAGCCATTGTCTCTGAGGGCGTGTGGGCGGCCATGCAGTGCTGTGTGGGAGAGGTGGTCTAGGTCAGAGTCGACTCCGCGGCTCGGGCGAAAATCCGCTGGGGGAATGGGTTTTAATGTGACCAGGGCATATCACAGGCTGTGGAGAACGGAGCCGCCAAGGGCGTTCGGTGGCGGTGATCGCGGGCGCGGCGGTGTTAAGGAAGCACCGAGCGCGGGCGTGCAAATCGCCTGCGCTGGCGCCAAGCGGGCGTCCGCCGTTGGGGGCTCGCACACGCAGGAGGCGCCCCGCAGGTCGTGGGTAGGGCTGCGCCGAGCGAGGCCAGGGCCGGGCGGGCTGTGTGACTGGGAGATCCACCGGGTAGGGAAGGACGATGTCGCGGCCGCCGCGCGCATTACTTCAGCAGCGCCCTATTGCCCAGCGCTACGTAATGGATGAAGCTTGGCCTCGCTTATCGAGGGATAGCGCGTACCTCCCGCTCCCCGACGGCCTGGGGTGGGCCAAGCAGGCGCGCGACGCCGTGTCGAGAGTGGCGGCGCTGCGGCGTGCCGAAGCGGAGTGCTTGGCCGCGCATGGAGGCAGCCCCCCACCAGCGCTGCCGCTTTTTCCAGAACCCTCGAACCCGGCCGCCGTTGGCCAATCCGCGCCGCGCCTGGCGGCAAGCATTCCGCAGGCCCGCGGAAATAAGCGATCTGTGTGTTCGCGCCGAGTCAGCCGCGCCTCGCTCCCAGCCGCAGCCCAGCTCACGCCGGCGGACGCGCGCCTCAGGCCCAGGAATTGCTTGGCGCCGGCCTGCGCTGCCCGTCGCGCACCGGAGACGCTTGGCGCCCAGCGAGCACAGCAGGGTGGAGCTGCCTGGGGCCACACACCACCGCCGTGGGCCCTTTGCGCGCTGCGCCTTGCAACGTACAGCGGACGGTCCCCGTGATGTGGCGCATTGTCCACCGCAGCTGCGCGTCGGGGCGCAGTGGGACGTCAGCTGCCCGCCCGCCCGAGCTTCCAAGCAATTCCCGTGCCCTCCGCCAGCACCTGTCGCCGTATCGTTACTGACGGCGCGCACGCGCTATCAGGTCGTGCTGCTCGTGGGGGGGATTCCGATAACGCTCCTCGCCCTTCCTAGGCGTCTCTTCCCCGGCCGCCAGATCTGCGCTCGCATGAACTCTCGGATGACGATCCGCAAGCTTACCGGAACCCAACCATGGCTCGAGCAATTCGTCAATTGCTGACGCTGCCTGTAAATGACGCTGCATCCGGCCCTGCCCATTTGACGGCCCTCCCTGTCGCTCCTCTAGCGCCGCCCTAAACACCTGCTAGGGCTGATCGGCAGGGACTGATGGAGCCGTGGATGGACGCTTCGTGCGTATGTACAGCAGAGAGTCTGGCCCATGCTGCTTTTGACTCAGAGCCGTCGCCCGCGGCCGCTATAGCAGCACTGCTGCTGCATCATCCCAGCCTGCACAAACAGCTGTAGCCTCTTCAGGCACGTTGAAATCCGTTGCCGCTTCCAGCTAGCCCGCCCCATCCATGGTCCCGGGCGCCGTCGACGTCCACAACGCGAATACGTGGGTCGTTGTCGGCGTGCCGGGACTTTGCGTGCTGCTTCCCCACTGACGGATTCTCACCATAGACCACCCCGTGCCATATTTCCGCATGCCGCGAAGACTGCCGTCGTGGTTGGCCATGATTTCTCCTCGGTTTCGCCGAGAATGGACTGAAACGCATATACACAACCCTGCCATGTGGCTGCCAGTCTCGGCAAAACTCGACCGTCGGCGCCTGGCAGGCCGGAGATGACCATCGCAGCCTCGGCACGACAAGAATAGTAGTGTCGGCCCAAAGATTGTAGGGTGACGAATGTGGGATCTTGCAGCACGCGAAGGCCTTGGAAAAGGATGACGCGTGTTCATCCGTCACACAACGGCAAATGAGGATGGAAATCTGACCTGGGAGCCAAGCAGCAGCAAGATCCCACATGGGTCCCAGGAGCGAGTGTGGCGAAGGCAGCGCAAGGGAGGGGCTCTCGCCAAGGCCAGACAATCATGATGTCCTGCTGCAGGTCACAGAGACCCGGCTCGAGCCGTAAACGCGGAGCTAAAGGACTCGAGGCCTGGCGGGAGCTCGCGACGAGCTGGGCCCAATCGCAACGTGTCTGGTGACCCGGGCGGGCGTCTCTGGGGACGCTGACGGCTATTCTTCCCTCCCTGGCATGGGTTTGGCGAGGACTTTCATGACGGGCCCCTTTTGGGAATACATTACGGCGTAAGGACAGGCAGGCATTGGCCGGCAGGGACGGTGCTCGAGGATCCATACCCGGCGCAGGCGGGTGGTAATCTTCGGCAACAGTTCAGGATGCAGGCTCGCTTGGCGAGCGTGTGCGGACAGCACCACTGGGTTCGGCAGCTCCGAGGCGTCGCACATGTTTCGAGATACCGTCATCCGCGACGTGAGGTCCAAGCCACGCTGGCGTGCGGGAGCAGCCCCGCCTGGAGAGGCTCATGCAGTCCAGTGACCTGCACAGCCCCAGCGGAGGGCAGGCCTCGTGGGCGGGGGATCTCGCTGGAGTGTGGCGAAGTGCATCGGGGACCCAGTATCTCGTCGCAGCAGGCGGGACATGGGTGCATTCCAGGCAGCGGGCCGCTGGGTGCCGGGCGTGGCTGGCGGCGGCGCTCTGGGGAAGGCATGGGCAAGGGCGGCGCGGAAACAAGCCTCTCGGATCAGGTCAGCGGTGCGATCTGGGTTGTGCGGGCGGACAGAAGTGCGCGACGTGGAAGGTCTAAGTGTGCCGACTAACCGTGAAGCTGTTGCCATCGAGTCGCACACCAGGTCGCTTCGGCGGAAATGTGGCCAATCAGGACGCGGGGCGCGCACCCTGATGGCCTGGTGGCCCCGGCGCGGGCCCGCCGCCTTCTAAAAATGCAGGCGGGCTGCGGATGATGGGTCCATCGGGCAGCAGATATATCTGAGGTCACGTCAATAGCTCCAAGAGGCGCCGTCGGGGGCACACTGCGGAGCGTGGCCCGGCCGGGAGCGCAGAGGCGCGCCTGTAGCTGCCGGCCTGGGGGGCCGGGTCTGGAGCAGCAGCGAGGAAAAAATTTTCGGGGCAGACCGGGCTGCGAGAGTGAAGCGCTGTTCAGCAGACGGCGCTGGCAAGTGCTGAGCGGCTTGGTGATGCGTAGGGCTGGCCGGCAGCGGCGCGAGGTCGGGGGACGTTGCGGAGGCCAAAGGCTTAGCCTCTGCCGCCAGGCACGCAAACGCCCTGCCATACGTCACCGCGGAACCATGCCTCACGACTCGCCTGCCCGCTCGGCCTGGCGCTCCCGTGTGATTACGCAGAGATCGTGTCCGGAAACACCGGCAGCTGCGCTCTCTGCCTGATCCGCAGTCTGCCCGACGGCCCTCTTCACGTGCGTTTGCTTGGCCAAATCCGATGCGCGTTTGGGTTAGGTATCTCTTATAGCTTCCGCGCCCTTCTCAGGGCCGCCGCCTGCCCCAACCGCTGGCGCTGGCGCCGTGGTCTAGATTGCTGCCTGATCAGCAGCGCGGGTCAGCGTCGAAAACAGACAGCTGCAGCACCGTCTGCCAGAGATGGCCATGCGCTAGGTACCAGAGCGCGTGGGCAACGTGCTTGCGGCTTGGAGCTAGCAGGCGGATACGGCGGTGCCTCTAATCCTTCGTCCACTGGTTGATCCCCAGATCCTACAAGCAAACCCCCGAGTCGCAAGAGCAACAAAAATAGAAGCACCGGCTAGTCAATGCAACAGTTGCGGCTGAACGAAGTGGACCTGCCCTTCATCATTGCTGGTTCGATCGTTGCTGTTTATGGCGCCAGGTCGTCGGGAGTAACGGCACGTAGCTGCAGGGGCGTTGCCGCCAGCTTCAATGGCGAGAGCGGTCGGGAGCGCACAGGGCCAGGGCTAAGCAACGGTGTTTGTTGAGCGGCAGGCGAGTCATCATGTCGCGCTTTCCTGCTCTGCAGCCATGCTGAATCGAATACTGCTCCCAACCATTGGCCTTGCGCGTCCTCTCCGTCTCCCTCTAAACCCTCATGTGCCGGCCTCGTCACCGCCAGCACCAGTCTGGTAGCGCCCGCTACCCGTCCGGGACTTCAGCTCTCCAGACTTTGGCACCTCCCCACCACCCAATTTCGCACTTTGCGTCATCAGCGCTCACCTGTCCTAGGCGAACCACAGTGAAGCCCGACTAGCCGCCCCGACGCGTACACTCTGCACTGTCATTACCTGCTCATCCTCGACCCATTACCTTCCCTCGACCCTCACATCAACCCCACCTGCCGAATGGATGCCCACGCTCGAGCCATACACTTGATACTCTGCGCCGAGCTGGGAAGGCCCGTCAGTGCACGTTTCGAATGTGATGGCATCGCCAACTCGGTCCTATTCTTTGACGATAGGGGTGGTGATCCAAATATGGCTTGCAAAGGAACCTTCCAGCTTGGCAATTGCCAGAGGCGAGCTCATGCCCCACAATGTAGCTAGCATCAGGGGGCCTGAGAAAAAGAGTATGATACAATCAACGTCACAAGACGGAATATCATCTAGGGACAGACACGCGCACGACAGCCACACTGGCGCTTTCCGAACGGATGTGCCTCGTCCGTGCCGCATTCGAGATGACTCCTTGCGCAAGCCACAGGAGGTTACGTGGCGCATTCCATGTGCGTTGAGGCACAGCGCCCAGTCGTACAGAGCCTGCATTCTTGGATGCACAAAAAAGGAGACATGAGGGGCTGTGTTCGATGTGGGCGGTGCTGACAAGGGTTCTTGCATGCCTAGCACATTCGTTGCCCATGCCTAGCAAGGCATGAATATGGCCAGACATGCTTGCTGCGCCTGCGAGGCTGTGCTTTGGTGATAGACGCAATTATCGGCGGTATGTACCGCCCTGGTTGGTCTGCTAGAGAGATGAATCCGCAAGGGTTCCTTCGTCCAGCTTCCTGTAGCTAGCCATATGTCAAGAATGGCATCAATCTTATCGCAGAGAGGAAGTGTTGACGGATATCATGCGAATTTTCCAATTCTTCCACAACTGTTGACTCCTACAGGCACGAATTGCAAGCTGTCTAGGATTCTGCTCTGAGAACTATGCTGTGGTTTTACAACAGTCCAGATCCGTCGTCTTCCTTGTACTGACCAGCAGGTACTAAGCAGCTCAGAACCGCGCAGAGTTCTGGTGCACTTCTCTCAATGAGTCACCCCATCGAATAAAGCGAATCTGTCGTATTTGGACGGTTATACGAGAATTTCGCAAGAATTCGAATACAGACGGACAGCTTCCATCCTCCTACAGCGACATCTCCATGTAAGAGTCTCTTGAAACATCGGTCTGCTTCATGCTAGGCCAAACCACCCTCAACCCCAGATCGCGCTCGTATTGTGGAAAATGCTGAAGTGTTGGCCATCAGTCCCCGCTCAGCAACCCTTTGCCGTACGCCAAAATTCCTGTCCCCCACAGCTATCGTAGTATAACTTTCTACATTACACCTTTGTCTTGGGCTTGGATATCTCGACGGTATCAGAGGGAAGGCACATTAGCCAGGCTCGCTCTTCGTAGAGTGTATGCTGGACGGTAGCGGAGAGACGGATTGCTGTTGCCTCCCAAGGAGGCGGATGTGTTGTGCTGAGACAATGGCCAGTTTGTCAGTGGATATCTGTAAAGCGTCGAAAGGAAGTAAAATCCATGGTCGCTGAACTATCTTGATACTCTTACCGCCGTCGACAAAGGCAGGCGCCCCAAGAAGCTTGGATCGGTGAGCACAGAGTATGCTTGACTGTTGGCTACCTTGTAGGTTTGTTCGAATCCAGACCCTTGGCGCGAAGCCTGAATGATGATAGTTGGCCTTAGGTGTTGGTGGAAGGTCATCCCTTTGAGCTAGCTATCGAGATTCCGGTAGACTCGGATGAAGAAGACTCTCTCCTTGAGTAAAATATAGTAGCCTAGCCTCAGGTATAGTGAGTGTGTTTGGGTATCCTAGCATACCCACAGCCGTTAAAGTGGGATGTCTTGAGCTTCAGTGGGAGGGAGGTTACCATAGGCAAGCCCCGAGCGAGCCTTCAGAGCGCCATGTTGCTGAGGAATTTGCACCTGCGGGCTACTCCCGCGGATTAGTAATCCAGTTACCCCGTTAACCATGCGTCTATATAGGGATGTCCTTGCCACGCTTCTTTCTATTTTCTTAAGCTTTTCTTCTTTTCTATCAGATAGCAATATACTCTTTGGTGCACTACTCTAGAGTCGAGCCTACACAAAGAACTTTACCTTTTGGTTCCGTGGAATATTGGCGATGCAGAGAGAAGCACCTCTCGGTTATTCGTCCCTGAGACGGAACACCTTCCAGGCAGCTCAATCAATATTGAGTTGGACGGAAGACGTATATGTAAAGTGATGGAACGCACAGAAACGAGGATCACATAGGACTCCTTACGCAAGCTGGAAGAAGCCCTCCAACGCAGCCACCCGCTCCTTGCTCAGCGCCTCGACATTCTGCTCCTTCAACCGCAAGCTCGCCGCGCACCTTGCCACCAGCCTCGCGCACTAGTTGCCCCTTAGTTCTTCAAACCTCTCCTCCATCTCCGCGAATCCCCGCCTCCAAAAGTCCCACCTCGCCAAAGCTCCACCCGCTCCCGCCCACCCCAGCCTCCTTCGCCAGCTCACCGAGCTCTTCATCATCCTCTTCCTCCCTCACGCATCCCCAGCCCCTCGCTGCCATCCACTCCAGCACGGCGAGCTAGTATCTCCGTGGCACCAGCACCACTCCTATCGTCGTCATCGTTACTATCCTCTATAGCGGCACGCAGCAGCCACAGCGCCGCGAGCGCCAGACGGTCGCGACCGTCGGCAGCGCGGCACGCGCCCAGGCTGACAAGGCGTGCCGTGAATGAAGCAGGATTCCGGTGGGTGCTGGGCCAAGACGACCGCTCCCGTGGTCGTAGTCGGGGGATTTAACTGTTACGTAGGAGGAAGAAGACGAAGAGGAGGTGGTGGTGACGAGGATGGTTTTTCCAGGTGGTGAGAAGATCGGTGTGAAGAGAGCGAGCGCTGCCGGAAGAAGCGGCCGCGGCGGGGAAGATGGCGTGCTCGACGACGGTTTTGGATATTGATCCCGGCTTCGTCCCTGCAGCCGCTCGGTGGGCGGAAGGATGCGATATACCGGACCACGCTCGCGCGCTGCAGGGACGAGGAGGACCAACCGGTCCATAGCTTTGGCGCTTTCTCGTCGTCCGCAGCCGCCATGTCGACTGCATGTGCACATGCTGGGAGAAGGTGACGCCGGGTTCCTTGTAAAGAGAGAGTTCTGCTGCAGGGGTTGAGGCTTCCATTTTACTTTTTGACTTGGTGAAACAGGCAGAGGGCGAGTGGTATCACAGCCGTCTTTTGGCTCTTGGAACAAGGAAATGACGTGCAAGTGGTGCAGTGATATATCATGAGACAGTGAGTGACTGGAGCTGAGAATCCTATGGGGAACCCGACCACACACAACAAACTTATGACGCAGCACATCTTTGATATTCGGGTTGTAGGGTTGCAAAAGCAGTGAAGCGAGCGAGCAGACTAATGTTGTCTTTCAACTATCCGCCAAACCCTAATCAAGAGCACTCGGCAAGGTTATCTGGATCCCCGTCGTCGTAGTAGCATATAGCATCCGCGACTGTGCACTTTGCGTGTGTCAGAGCTTGGTGTGGCGTTGCTTCACGGGATCACTTACCGGGGAATTCGGGTCACAAGGCTCTTCCAGCTCGATTCCATCATCTGGCTCATACCTGCAAGCCCCGTGGCTATCGTCCTGGCTGCACTCCTGTGAAACAGAGTCAGATGACATGGAGATGAAGGGAAAATAATCCACTCACGCCAAAGTGCTCTTCAGACTTGACAATCGAGGCGATGCCCACAAGGGAAAAGAGAAGCGAAATAGACAAGAGACGCATGGTGACAGTGACTGTTGGCTCTTTTCGTTGCTCGGGATGGATTTATTTGCGGAAAATTGGCTGTGGTGAGGTTTACCCTGATATATATGATGTCCTTATGCTCACACTTTCACAAAGACCAATGCTAGCATTTCTCAGCTGAAGTATCAGGCAATCAGATAAGTGGGACAAGACACTCATTGAATTGGCCGAGTCTTCCTGGCTGTACCAGGGCGGCTCGCTGCTGACTGTATTCTATGGAAGGTAGTGTAGTGTAGCAAGACTAATGAGAGGGCCCATTACTTGAAAATTGCGGGATTCCCTTGCACTTGCCTCCGTAATGTAGGTGTGCTTAATAGACTAATTCTTTTGAGAAACGAGTCCGTATGTATTTTTGCTGGCTGACGAGCCAAGAGAAAGATAACGTTACAGCGACCCTCTGTCACATTACTTCACAGCCTTATTACCAGGAGATGTACATCTTCTGTAGCAGTACACTAATATTAGACATCTCTGAGGAAATTTTTGGCTGGTAATGGACTCTTGGCGAGCCTATCCAGTGTTTACACCATACATGTATGTCTGAGGACACCCAATATACGCCAATGCCTGTCCCTCAATCTCTTTGAACTCCTAGGCTTTCCTCCTTGCGTAAAATCTGCTCAATATACTATTTTCTCGTCCATTACTGCCCCGCGTTTTCGTATCTTATCTGGACTTCGTGCCTTGTGGGTCGCAGCTCGCCTTCACTTCTCTGCCAAGCCGAAGACAAGCCAGGTGCTTCGGTGTAAAGCTTGTCTTGGATGTGCAGTGTGGTTTATTTGATGGCGAGTCTCGGGCATAGGAATACGAAATGAGATTCGAGGTTATGGAAAAGCGGCGTAATGGCTTCAAGAAGTGTCTGGTGAACTGGGTCAGCGCACATTAGCACCCGTGTTGCTGTTACTGTTGAGCAGGGCCATAGCTTACCTCCCATGACACTGTACAATGAGCACTGATCTCCGACTACTTCATCACGAGGGTTCATGGAGGCGCCGCGTTGTATCCACTTACCCTGCCCCATCAACAGCTCAGCCTCAACTTTCCACAACAACAAACCGAGAATCTAGGCATCAGCAACGGGGATACCGTACGCTAAACTCTTTCTGACCGCCTCGGCAGCCCACTCTGTACTCAGGTTTAGCATTTACGGTTTCGGGTTTAGTGCTTTCTCAAAGTGTGTTATATTCCGGTCATCCGTGCCGGTTTCCCGCGCCTGGGGAGACAAAGGGCAATCAACACACAGCGTGAAGCCATTCCACAAAAATCCGTGATTACGGTTCCCTGTAGGTAATGGCTCAATTTCTTCTAATCTTGAATCCTGCAGCATTCCAAAGATGCCGGGAATAACAACTGGCTGCTTGCAAGGCTTGTTGGATCAACTCCTGACATGAGACACTGTGGTGCTTAAAGAATGCCCCTGGTGATTTTACTGCTGATCGCAGTTTCTGACCACAGCCCAACTTAACGCCGCATCACAGTGTTCTCTCATCTACAGCCATTTGCGATTGTCACATGGGCGCAGCGCGTCGTCACTGCTAGCTATGAAGAAGCTTCAAGAATGACATGCAAAGTTGACAGACGTGAAAACCCATAGTATGATCTGTTCGAGCTGCCGGGTCCATCTTTCCGATACGACTTCCATAATTCCTTCTGCCAAAGTGTGTTCAATGCTCACAAGCTTAACCAGCGTGCGGACAGGGGTCAAGTTGGCTGCCCACGGGATCGCAGTCGGTGTTACTCCCAAGTCGCCAGCAAGTCGCTATTTCGGAAAGTTAGCCAAATTGACTCTGTTGTGTGTGTTTCTTGCAGGACAAGTTGGATAGGCCCAACTTTCCGTCTGCACACTCGCAGTAGTTTCCAATGCCATTATCCGGGTCCGCACTATGGCCAAGCGTCAGCCCTTAAGCTTAGCCAAGAGATATTGGTCGCTATGGAAGGCTTACTGGTTGTAGCATGGCTCCTCTTAAGCAAGAGTGAGGCCGGAAACGGCGGGGAAGGCGGAGATGGAGGCAAGGAACTTCATGTTCTGAAAAGGGGTACTTGCTGACTAGATTTGTGTCCCTTGTTGGAACTTTGAAAAACTCAGAGTGCTACTCCTGGGTGGAATATTTAAAGACTTCCTCCTCCGGCCGATCCGACATTCGTACTCGTCATGCCTCCGAGGGCCAACAGTCGAGTCTTACAGGATGGAAACGTCACAGGCGCTTCTAGTATTGGGTGCCTAGTCATATCTGTGCTCAAAGTATGGCTGCTGTCCGCGACTGACATGGACTGACATGGGAATAACTGCGTCACCAGTACTACGCAGGATAATATTATGACCACATCTTCCATTGCAGCTCGTCTCTTGCAGCCTATCTCGGGGTGTAGGGTCTCTTTCAGCTTTGGGATAAAGGAACGATCCTACGGATATATACGGGGCTATGAAGTCATTGTTCCAGTCAATTCATTGTTCAAATTCCTACATTGATTTAGTGGTTGCGGCGAAGCACCGAGAAGGCTGAATCAAGATAAGCAAGCACAAGCAACCGAGCATCGTACGAGCCAAAAATTAAATCATCTGAACACAGTGCTAGTAAGCTTTGCTGTATTCGACGATGGTGGATCAATTGGTGTAGTAACTGTGGAGGTGGCGGTGGCGTCGACTTCGCAAGCCACAGCTTAGCTGTCAGTTACGCCCCACCAAAGGATATTCCACACGTTCTATGGAGGTAGCAAAAGCATATGTCCGGGTGTGCTTGTATAATCATTGACGAATGCGCAGAATAATCCATAAGCTATCTGTGGGGCAGCGTAGGATATACACGCACCAGTAGCTGACAAACAGCAAACAACGAACGAGATGAGGCGAATATCATGAAATCCACTAGCTACTCTGCTAATTATAAACCTCAAACTTACGCTCGAGGGCTTGCTATAACTATTCACTTGAGAAGAGCGCGGTGTTACAACCACTTTGTGGCCAAATGCGAGTTAGTATATGAAAATTTGTTAATTAAACAACTACATGCTCGGTCCTCACGCCATATCTGCTATGCATTGAAGAACAGAAGCTATCGAGAATGTTTGAAAGCATAGCATGCCCGCCAAATGTAACCAATTTCATGGAGATAAAGTCAAGAGCAGAAGGGAAACTAAAAAAGGCAGTACACGGATTCTTCCAATGCTCCGTGCCGCCACTATTAGGATCGAATGAACATTTTCTATATGAACGGTGACAGAACAGACGATCAAAGTGTCTGGTTCAGACGTTCGAACTAGGAAAGCAAAAGAGATATGAAAAAAGAGAGAGAAAGAGAGAAGGCAGAGGGTACAAGGCGCGCTGGGATTCCTGGTCTGAACGCCTCCTTCTTCGCTTGAACGCTTGCAAATGCACAACAATCGGGAAGGAATAACTTTGAGAAGAGGGCATCAAATAGGCAAGAGACAAGGTATAAAGAAGAAATACAACAAAGAATAAGAAGAAGAAAAAGAAGACCGCACAAGCATCGATGACACAACCGGATCAACTTGCTGCCCAGTATTTCGTCGTCTCGAGCAAGGAAGAAAGCCCTTTTCCCACGTCCGATTTTCCCCATCCGTTCCTTTCCCAGTCATTGCCATGCTCGTGTCGTGTACATGAGTGCCCGAATCTCGCGTTAAATCACATCGTCCAACCCGAAAAGAAGAAGGTTCCGATCGCACTTATGATATCCCAGAAGCTTCGATCAAGCGCCCATCGCAACCCTCAGTGACCTTCCACCTGTCCCGTTCCATGACCCAAAGAATAAGAAATGCCGATATGTATGCTTCCGCTGATAACAGAGAAGCAGAGACGGTCGTTGACTAACGCTTCACAACCTCATCAAGTCTTGAGAGCATGTTATTGCATTCCTTGACCAGCTCCTTGCGCTTGGCTCTTGCGGCCTCATCGCCCTGCGTCTCAACAGCATCCAGCTTCAGCAACACTTGGGCGAGAACCGTCTCAGTCAAGCGCTTGTGGTCGAACTCGAGCTTGGCGGCGTCCTGCGGCGGATTGCTCAGGAACTGCACGCACATGGGCACGAGCGTGGTGTGGAACTTGCTGGACAGCTCCTGGAGCTTGTCCATGGGCGTCTGCGGGAGCTTGTGCGGCGGCGTAGGACGGTTGTTCGACGACGAGCTGGACGGACGAGGCGGCACAGCGGAGTTCGTTGGCACACCCAAAAACTCGGCCTTTGCGCCGCCGCCGACGTAGGCATTGGTCGGCTCAGGGGTGGCGCTCTCGCTGCGGCCACCGTGGCCCTTCTTGCTATGCTTCTTCCCGCCGCGGCGGCGCTTGTTCTTGCTCTTCTTTCCCCGCGACCCGCCGGGCGTCGAGGAGTCGGCGTTGTCGTCGCTGCTCTCGCCGCCCGACTCAGCGCCGTTGACGTCGTCTCCGCGCTGCCCGTACGGACTCTCGCTCTTGGACGAGGAGCTGAACGGCTGGCCTTCGCCGACGACGCACAGGATCTCGCTTTCATAGTCGGAGCGCAGGCCCACAGAGCGCGCCTGCTGGTCGTCCTTCAGCTGACGGCCCTTGTAGAACAGCTTGATGCGGCGCGCGTCGTCGACATCCATCTTGCGCGCAGCCGCGTCACGGATGTGCTTGACGCTCAGCTCACCCGCGTCGATGGCGCCGCGGGCGAAGTGCACGGGGTAGCTGACGCGCTTGTGCTTCAGCACCAGGATGTCCGTCTCGCCATTCGCATTGCTGCGGCCGGAGGGTGGAGAAGCAGTGTGGTTGTTGGCGGCATCCGGGTTGGCGCCGAGGTTCTTCTGGGCGGCAAGGTCCTCGCTGGTGATGTAGCTGAAGTCGGCATCCGACACGGTGGTGCTTGCTGGGTCGCCGCGACCGAAGGGACTGAAGCGGCCGCCCCACGAGCCAAAGCGTGAACTCCACGACATTCTCTTGAAGCCAAACAAGCCAATCAGTATTCCCGCTAGCAGCGTCGCGAGCAGAACAACCAGCGACGTGGGATCGTCTGTGTACCGTTGGGCGGCGGCGGCAAGGTAGTCGAGCGGGCTCCCAGGCGGCGAGGGGCCGGGGTTGTCGTGTAGCAGCTTCGGAAGCGGGAGATTATAGGTGCGGACGAAGTCGTCAAAGGCTCGTTGCAGGTGTGCTATGGATCGGTGGGCGTTGTCCAGGGCGCGGGGCTTGGGGGCAGCAGGATCGCGCTGTTGGATTGCCTGGGTTACGCGGGACAGCAGTTGTGACGCCACGGTTGCGACGGTTTCCGAGACAGCGGGGGAAGGAGTTGGGTGATGTAGGCTAGGAGCGGCGATAACGCGACTCAGAGACGAAGATGGCGGGAGGATGAGTTGCGTCGACGGCTAGTTACGGTGGGTGGTGATAGGCTGGCAGCAAGGACAAGGTGAGGCTTTCTTACGCCCACTTTTTTGGGATCGGCGCCTTGCCGAGCAGCGGGTCCGCTCAGCCCTGCTGCCGCCCAAGCGCTGCAGAAAACGAAGCCATTGCCTTCCAAGAATTTGATTTTGCTATTGACAATCTGTAAGAACCGAGCAAAATGAGAGGGAACCGCTATCCCAAGCAGGGAAATCAAGGCAAAACCCCAGCAGCGCCCGCTTCGTCATTAAATCCGTCCGATGCACCAGACCCAATCCGTGATTAGCCAGAGTAAAAAAAAGAAAGGAAAACAGCCCATGATGAAATAAGGCACCGCGTGCTCCGGCGCCAACGCGGAAATGCTGCCAGTGACGAGCGCCGCTCAACGTCAAGCGAGCGGATCCTCGGCAGGGTTCCCTGGAGCAGGACAACCACTGCTCGCAACAGCAATCCCAGCCAGCCGCCTCAGCGTGCCAAAACCACAGAACGGACCTCGGACCGTGCCAAACATCTCACCAATTCCTGAGCAGGGGGCGCCTGCACCGTAAGCCCTCGTGTTGTTTACTCCACTTTTATCAACAAGCCAGAAGTCAAAGCAAACTGCCGAAAATGCTGTCGTTTCTCGTATCAAACAAGAGTCCTGTACGCCTGCCGATGAGTCTTCTTCTCGCGGGTCAATACCATACCTACACCCTGCGCTTGGGTTGGGCCAAGGCATTCAGCCTGGCCTGGCTGAGCACTCCTCGGCCAGCTTCTCTGCGCCGCGGCGTCTTGTTGCTAGTCTCTGGCTTCTTCGGGGCAGCCTTGGCCGTCGTCTTGACCCGCTTGGCCCGACGGCCTCCGTCTTCATCCTCGTTTTCCTTCTCGCTCTCCGTGATCGCGCTGGGAACGTCTACCTTCCGTTTCTTGGCAGACGTGGAGGTGAAGGGATCGGGCAGAGCAGACGAAGCATTGCTGTTGCGAACGTGGCGGATCGTAGGTCCCTTGATTCCCGAACCGAACTTAATGGTCCTGTCGGACCGGAAGGTGAAGTCGCCTTTGCCCATGGGAGCTGGGGACAATTCTGGCAGCTCAGGGTACTTGACTTCGGACGGTGCCTCTTGCGGAACCTCTGATGAAGCGCGAACATTGTTGGGTTCATTAGCCCTCTCAAGTGTGCTCTCGCTGAATACAACGTGCTTTTGCACCGGCGCAGTTGCCGGAGCTTCCGGAAGAGCCTTGTTCACTTCCGGCGGAGACGTCATGTGCGTTCCAGCAGCAATCTTGGCCGGATCGTTGGAGTACTGACGGACGGGGCTGCGAAGAATCGACTTCATCGAAGGCAGACGGGACATAGTCTGGCTCGCCTTGCGGAGATTATCCATCAGGGATGCCGGCGTCTTAGAGGGAGTCTTGAGCGCCTGCGCGGATGGAGACCGAGCCAATGTAGGGATATAAGACGTCTTCTTAAGCGTCTTGACGCTCTGGGAGCGAGCAAGAGAAGCCTTTGTTGGAGTGGTGAGGTGAGACAAGGAGCGAGCAATGCCGGTGTTGCCGCGAGCAACAGTGGCACTCTTCTGCTTAGCTGACTGGTGGGCCTCGCCATTCTCTACTGTACGGCGGGCTGCAGATGCATCATCTTCCTTACTGTGCTTGACCCGCTTGGCTGGGCTGGCGTTGCTGTCGCCGTCTGCCTTGCCAAGGTCTGTAGTAGATTTGGAGCGCGGCGTCTTTCCGTTCGTCTTCTCCTGGTTGTCCAGCTCGGCCTTGGATGGCGAGCGCTTGAGCGCAGTGGCGGCAGGTTGAAGGCGATCGCGGTTAGCGCGGACGGCCGATGGGTGGTTGGCAATCGAGTCCATCTTCTTGAATTCAGCCATGTGGGCAGCGCTGAAGCGGCCGGTCTTGCTTGTTGGCGTTGCGATTCTGCGGGCAATATCCTCGGAATTCTCAATACCAAATTTCTCTGGGTTGGCTGACATCTGAGCCCGAATCTTCTCCGCTTCCTTCCTGCTCTCCTCCATCACTTTCTTGGCCTCGGGACTGAGATCGAGCGAAGGACGGCGGAAACGGAACTTGAACTCGGGCGTTGAGAAGGCAGTAGCAGGCATCGTCTGTTGTGACTTGGTGGGGGTCGCCTGTGTAATTGGGATCTTGCTAACACCCTTTTTGACAGGCTCGGTGGCGGCGCCCATATTGAGAAATCCTAACCACCGTGCCTCGTCCAGAGGCTTGGCGGTGCTATGCTGATGGTGGTGTGGATGCATCTCGATGCGGCTGGGCTCAATCTGGGTTTTGCTGGTCGGGGTGCGAACAGCTACCTTGGGGACATGCGACTCTGTACGATCAGAAGCCTCGGAAGCAGCGGCTTGCTCGGGGCTCGCAGTCTCAGGCTGCTCGTCGACCTTCTCGAGCGAAGGCATCTTGGGCGTCGCAGCAATAGCAGGCGAGGCTACATCCTCTGGAATGTAGTTGTTTCCACGGCGCTAACAGATTGTCAGTCGCTGTTCTGAGTGTCAAGCACACAAGCACGACCAGCTGTGTTGGTCGAGGAGCATTGATGCTGGATAGACAAATCCCGTACCTGCGGAGTGCTTCGCAGCCTCGAGGACTGGCGACGTGTATGAACCATTGCGGAAGCGTGCCAGACAATCGCCGTCCGAGCAAGGATCGCGGGCGACGCGTGCAGCGAAAAGGGTAGTGGATCTCGTAGTCGGTCGGGTCTGGTAGTGATGTGATGTCGCGGGTAACGGACGCGGAGAGGTGGATGGTGGAGAGATGGAACCTGGGGTGACGCAACGGCAGCTTCAAAGAAGGTTCGGGCCCGTGTTGCGCGGTTGGCGCCCTTGTAAACAAGCGGCCGCCGCGAACCAAGCGCATCACCACGTGACCTTATCAGCCCTACTGCCATTCACGAATCATCATCCTGCCCTCCTGTCGCAAATCGATCGCCCACATCCTGCTGTGCCTGGATGCCGTGAACCCAATGCACGTCATCCCCCGTGGTGGAGTCACGCCAGGGTCTTCGCAAATTAGACACATCCCTCTTCTGGCCATCAGTTTCCACGCTTGTCCTTTAGCATGAGGACCAGCATGTTTGTGTCCCCATCTAGAGCGTGCGCCGTTTCAGGTCCGTCCTGGCGTTTCACCCATCTCCATGCGCGTCTTCCTTCACATCCATGCGACGCTTTTAATCAATCTCAACACGGCTCACGGTGTTACAGAGGTATGTTTGTACTGTCCAATTCATTGATTGGCTCCTATGTGCAAAGAAAGAACTCAGGACCCAAAATTCAACGGAGAGAATAGGAAATGCCCTCGTAGGCATACCCACTTCCCGTTGTCCATCCCATCCCACCTGGTATCTTCCTTTAATCCCCTCCATCAGCACCGTCTGTTTGTTTCCCACAGTAACACCAAACGGTAGACATGGGGCGTCTCGACACGCTCCAATATACACGTACCCAAAAATCGCGCCAGGTTTATTTATTCGTCATGACCGTCAGGAAAATGAAAAAAGGGAAGCGCAAAAAAAAAAGAACAAAAGCAGCAGAAACAGCTAAACAAGGGGCAACAAGGTGTGGTAAGGATGAGATAAGCGAATGTAGACACTACGATTGTAGGTGTGGTGGGCAAAGGCATTCTTCGTGCCTGACGAGATGTGAAGCAAGCAAAGTCCCAAGAAAAGGAGAACTTTCCCTTTTGAAACGCCAACGCTGTCGCTCTGGAAAGGCGAGTAAGAAGCGCGCATCCAAGAAGCTGAAGCAGCAACCCGAGAAAGAGGAAAAGGTTGGAAAACTCAGACATAGGAGAACACAACCAGAGGAAATAGTAGCGAAGGGTTGGCACCGAAGGCCATGTTGAGAAAGGAAAATATTTGAAGGAAAACGGGTAGTAGAGGGAAGTTATTATGATCGGCCTTGATGCAAGCATCTGCATTATTGCTCGAAACACTGTTTCCGCCACATTGAGGCGAAGTTGATCCACAGGCCCCAGCTGTGGCGGCCCGTTCGGTTCAAGACGCTCGAACATTGAACCTTCATTCGAAGGGATGAACAAGACCTTGACGTGCGCAGTGCTGTGCAGCCACAGTAACTTGAGACGCGGCCCTTGCCATCCTTGGCAGGAGAGCAACCATGCCGGTGTACGGACTTTTGAAAAAATTGTCTCGGCTCCACAGGTCAAAGACCAGCGCAATCCCAGCTAGAGCCTAGAAGACCGGTGGAGCTGCGAATTGTGGCGGAACCGGCCCCAGAGGGCAATCATAGGACATCCCAAATGTTCCTTGTGATGGGGCTTACGCCCGATTGCGGCGGGCTCCGGGGGTCGATGTCCGTAGGGTTTGGCGTACTGCATCTTTGGACTTCCCAATTCTGACTTGAACCCTCTTTTTTAGAATCAAGCATTCGGCCAGCCTGAACTGGCGGGGGAGAGCCGAATGCTTCCTCCAGGGTGAAGTGGAAAGGATTTTGAGTGAATTCATGTGCTCTTGGAGACATCAGCGTTGCGGCTTCGTTTGATGTATGCGAGCTGTTGTGGTTGGGCAAGCGCGCCTCCATCTCTGTTTGAAAGGCGCGGAGACGGCGCTGCGATTGCAGGTCTGGATTCGAGTACTTCGGTCGAAGTTTCGGCTCGGACGCGGATAAGTGATTGTCATTCTCGTGGAAGTTCCACGTGCTCGGCTCGGGGCCGTCTGTACGCGCGCGGCGAACGCCTGCCATTGGGCTTGGTTCTTCGGACGGAGGTTGAGCAAATTTCGAGACCTGTGGCGGTGTCGCTGGCCGCGGCGAAGGCTGGGAACCTAAGAAGCCGAATCCTTGGAAGGGTGATTGCTCGGGAGAATCGACTTCCGTAACCGGTGGAAGAATTGCGTGCATGCGAGGCGGAAGTCCTGGTGAGACTCCTGGTTTGCTGCTGGTTGCCTGATTTTGAGTTTCAGGCTCAAGTCCATCGAACGGATTCTTTGGAAATTCGAACCTTGTTGGCGAGAGGAGACCAAAGTCCTCGTCACTTTCATCCTTTGTCACAATCGGAGCCATGTGGAATTCTTCAGAGATGGGGGACCCAGAAGGCTCATTTGATGCGCTCGTCTTATCACCCTGCGGGAAGGATCGGCTTTCGTTATGGCGATCATACATCGAAATGACAGAGTCATTTGGCCGCACCTGCCTTGGAGGGTTGTCGAAGGAGAAATTAGCTTTGAGTGGTGAAGCCAAGGGTAATGAGTCATCCATTTGAAGGGGTTTCAGAAGGGAGGAGTCGGCTCGAGGCCCGGGATTCTTGGATGCAAAAGGCTCTGCAAGCGACTTGATCTTGTTCTGGCGCCGCTCCTGTAAACTTGACTTGCGCGGGCTCATTGGCGGAGCCGCTGCGTGTGATGCCTGTGCGATCTTGTTTGTCGGGGCGGCGGAAGTCAACCTATCCAAAGCTTCCTGTTGATGTCCAACTGCGGCGGTGCCTTCCATTACATTAGTGGTTTGAACGGCGTTCGTGTTGTCATCATGATCGCCATCCTTTTGCTGTCTGATCGGGAACTGGCGTGAGAAATTTGGAACCTGGCGCAAAGTAGCATCGCTGTCGGATCTGCCCTTCTCCTTGATGAACCTCTCTTCCCTGTCGGGCTCGGGGGTTGAGCGAGCCGGGTGCTGGATGGTGACGACCGGAATGACATGGCCCTTGGGATCAACAAATGGTTGCTCGATGGGAGAACCAAGGGGAACATGTGCTGCATCCCAAGTGCGACGGAAGCCGGGCGTACCCCAATTCAGACCCGACGGAGCGGAAGTGGGGCCTGGCGAAATGGGTATCATGTTGCCCGTGCTTGCTCGTTGCGGCACAGGGTCGGGGCCGTAGTCAGGTGGCAAAGGCGCTGTGGCTGGAGTCCGTGAACCAGACGAATCCGCGTCAAATCCAGATTGGTCTTTGCCCCTAGGGCCCATGGGGTTCGGCGAGAGCCTGCGGGGGACACCGGCCTTGTAGCCCTGGCTGTGTCCATTGGCACGGAGCAGGCCATTCCTGAATTCCTGGAGCTGCATGATCAAGTTCATGTTGGGCCCAATCCACTTGCTTCGCTTTTTAACGGCATCGTACGCTTCTTGAACACTGATGCCAGGATTCTTGTACAAGCCGTAAGCCACGATCAAGCTAGCTGAGCGACTGACACCGCATTGACAATGAACCAGGACACGCTTGCCCTGCTGTACGCGGTCGTCGATAATTCTGACTAGCGTGTACAGGTCGGGTACAATGTCGGTGTTGTGCTCCCAGGGGATGTGGATGTACTCCGGTTTCGAGAATGACGTGCGTGCTGTGGATCGCTTCTCCACCTTATCTCCGAAAGAGGGCGTGGCTTTGGGGGTTGTCGGGGAACTTCCCTGCGCCTCTGCTGAGTTCTCAGTGGTTGCTTGTCCTACCGGTCCATCGGCTGAAGTGCGGTCGGAGGGTTGCGTCAGCTCGGAGCTTCTTGGCGACGTCGGGTTTTCTTTTGAAACAGCCTTCGCATCCCTTTTCGCATCCTGGGCGGCTTTCTTGAACGGATTGACAACTTCGCTCGCCACATTGAGCACAACATCGTAACGGGCAGCGATTTCGGCGGTCGGCTCGTAATAAAGGTCGACACCTGATTCGTAGATGCAAATTGGACCGTTGGGATACGCCTCCGGCTTCTCTTCGCGTGATTGAGGGACATCAAAGTTCGGTTCTTGCTCTTCCTCCTCGTCCTCCATTGGAATCTCAGCAAATCCCTGGGGCGGCGCTTTCGCCCGCGGTGGCGGGGGCAACTCCATGCCACCAGAAGGAGGAATCGCAGGCGAACATAACGGAAGCGATGGGGAGGACTGAAAGTGCCGTAATGTGTTGGGCCTCTTTATGGAAGGCGTAGGCGGGATCGAAAGCGTGGGGAGCGGGCCCTTTGTGTTTGTTTGCAGGGTCAAAGCCAGATTGCTGGGTTTTCGCCTTGGCGGAGTCGGAGGCTTGACGAAAGAAGGCGACGGCGGAGCAGAAGATGACGCAGGCGGGTTTTGCACAGGAAGTGCAGCCGTGTTCGCAGCACGTCCAAGGCCGAGAGTGGATGACGTGTTCACGGCCAGGTTCTTCAAATTGCGAGGCTTTTTCGCCGGTGTCGTTGGCCGCTGAAGCTCGAAAAACTCGCCTTTGCTCTTGTCGGTGGAGGCATTTCTTGAACGGAAATCTGGAGAAAACGACGAAGGAGACGCCTTTGCCGCGGGAGAGGCTGGCGAGGGACCCGGCGAAGGTTCGGTAAGCGAAGATCCATCCATAGTCGAAATAGTCGTTGTTGGAGATGAATCTGTTGATTCCGAAGCAGAAGTGGACGTACTTCCCCGATGTTGATGAAACCCGGTGAAGGCAGTATTCGGGTTGTAGAGCACAGCGCTGCTCGTCGCCGGCCGCTTTAATAAGTGGTTGTGCGCGACGGGCGCGTTGCGCTCCTGGTAGCCTGGCATCCCTCTAGTAGTCTTTGATTCCTCTCCAAAAACTGACATGAAAGACGGCAAATGGGTAGCATGGGATCGTGAAGATGTCTGAACGGGCATGCCTGAAACGTACCCAGCCGGGGTTGCGCTTAAACCTGCCGTACCACGTTGCCCGTCCTGTTCTTCGGGATGACACGCGCGGTACGCAAAGCGATATGACGCAGACGGAGGGCGGATACGGTAGTTGACGCTCTTGGGAGCTGAGAAATTAGACGTTATTTCTGGGTAAAAGGACCTTTTCAGAAGTGTGCGGTCAGCGCAGTTGTTCAAGGCAGCGGCCGACGCAGCGTCCGGGAAGCACGTTGGGCAATATGACGGAGAATGAGAGTAGCTATCGAAACGAGAGAAACACAACATGGGCGAAGGCTCCTCCAGGTGCTGCTTCGCAAGCTGTGCAAACAATGCTTGTGTTGGCGGAGTTGGCAGGCCGGCGACCAGCATGCTGTGGGGCTCAGCGCAGCGAGTGTGAAACGCTGAGGGCAGCAGGTGGAGTTGGCCAGAGGAGCGACGGGGGGCGGAGGCGGGCGCAGGCGTGCGGGTATACATACTGGACTGTTGGCGGTGGCTCTGTGGGCGGGTAGCTTGAAACGAGATGCCGGATCTCGAATAAGCGCTTAAAGGAATGACTGGCTCAACGGAGGCGCCGGTGCGCGGGACGCGGTGCGCAGAAGGGAGGGATGCAGTATGAACAGGTGCGGCGGCGACGTTGGCTTTGTCGAGGAGCCGCGCTCACGGCGGAGTTAAGCAGAGTCTCGCAGAGACGGCGGCGTGCTCTCGGTCGGGCGCAAGGAAAAAGGGGAGATTTCAGCGGCGGCAAGGCCTGCACGGGGTGCTGACAGCAGGCGCTGCAGTGCTCGGCATCCAGGACAGAAGGGCAGGGTGGTGAGGGGGGCGGGCGCGCGGTGGGAATGGGTTGATGGAAGCAGCAGAGAAGGCGGCGCGAATGGGTTTCCTGACCCAGCGCCCCGAGTTCCAATGTGAGTGGGCGCCTACGGCCTACGCAAGGGCTATTTTTGGGGCGGCCCGTGCGCGCGCGCAAAAGCGGCGAATCACGCCCCCAGGCATGCAGAGCGCTGCAGCGCCGTGGAGACGGGCGCTGCGTCGAGACACGACTGCGCCCGGCGTCGCGCGCTGCGCTCCCCGAACCGCGAGCTGCCCTCGAATCGCCGCCCGCTGGCGCCGCTCGCCAGCGCCAGCCGCCCCCCTGCGCGCGCCTCTCGTGCGTGCCCGCGGGCTGGCTGGCTGTGCCGCGGCGGCGGCCCACTGGCGCTGGCATCAACAAAGGCGCGCAGGATCGTCCACCTGAAACGGACAAAACTCGACTCGGCCACGAGACGGCCAGGAGCCTCATCTCGCAGCCGAGGGCTGGCGCATGCGGCGACCGGGGTGCGACGCCTTCATGTGCCGGGCGTTGGTTGCCTCTTCCGCACCATCCTGCGAGTAGGGTGTTTCAATTCTCGAGGCCGATAAACGACGCCGGTCCGGACGACGCGCCTCCTTGCTAGCTCAGCGTGCTGATCGCCATCTGTCCGCGCCGCCTGCGAGTCTAAAAGCTTGTGAGATTCGATTGCGCACTCCGCCAGGAGCCGCATCTCAGCAAGGCACTGCTGAGACAGATCGGGAGCAGCCCAGAGTGTCAGCCTGTTGGACTGGCGGCGCCCCCGCCACGCTGGGTTAAGTCATCATATGTCGCCCATTAGTGCTTCCCGGAAACAGAAAGCGATCATCTGTAACGTCGCGCATTGCGTAGCGAGATGCTCGGTGAGGCGAGCCGGACGGCTGCAAGTCCAGCCCTCGCCGCAGACAGGAGCCTCTGCCAGAACGAGCCACGTGAAAGGAGAGCAGGCGGCGCGCGGTGCCTGGACACCCTCCCGCTGTACAATTACCTGCGCACCATGGCCATTTCGCTTACCGGGGCATCCCGCACGGCAGTGGACAAGGTTACATGTGCAAAGGCATGGCTATGTGCCTGTTTTGGTCATGGCCAAAGGAGCAGACTCGTGCGTCCAATTTACCGTCCAGATAATTTGCGCGGGAGACGCTCTGGGGCCGTCGAATCGACACAGTTACAGCCTGTACTGCACACAACCATCTGTGCGCCGTTGGCAGGGTGGCATCTGGCGACCCTAACTGTGCCCATGACGGGCTTTCCTCCGTGGGAGGATTGCGTGCCGGGCGGGAGTAGTCCGGGAGCCAGAGGTTCGGTGCTTCTCATCTCTGCAATGAGAATCTCCGAAGCTATTCGGGAATGCAGTCGAGGAAATGCGATCTCGCCATCAGCGCGCGATTATGTAGGACTGTCAGCGTGGGCTGGCCCAGGTGAGACCTCGAGAAGGCGCAGCACCCGCCAATGCGTCGCAGCGTAGAACAGATGACGGAGCACCAGGCTAAACAAATGACATTGATGAGACCGATTACGATTGCTGCGTGCCGCCAAGGCAAACCACAGCCGTTGTCGCGAGTCGCGTGCCTCGTATGGCGCGTTGCGGCGGGAGCTGCGTGGAAGCGTCGTGAGACGAGCCTCTGGCAGGAGCGATGCACGCCGGGCCTTGGCGCGCTAGCCCGCAACCAGCCGCATAAGCGAAGAATCCGCACCAAGATTCTGTCTACGTCCACCGCGGCAATTTTCGACCTTCAACCACGACGGACTAACCACCACCAGCACAGCAAAGATGACGAGCCGGCCTGTTGTCACCATTATCTCTGCCGATGGCAAGGCCAGCGAGCAGACGCACCCCCTCCCGGAGGTGTTCAAGGCCCCCGTGCGCCCGGATGTCGTCCAGTAAGACCGCACGCAATGTTTTCAACATCGGACACCAGCATGGCTGACGCAGCGCAGGATCGTCCACACCGGCATGGCCAAGAACAAGAGGCAGCCGTACGCCGTGAGCGAGAAGGCTGGCCACCAGACCTCCGCTGAGTCCTGGGGTACCGGTTAGTACACACCTCGAGCGCAAAATCCTCGAAATCCGGAAAATCTCGAAAATCGCGAATTGAACAATGCGCGCGCTCGAAATTCCGGAAGCAAGAACACCAAAAGAACGTAGACTGATGGAAAACCCACACAGGCCGTGCCGTCGCCCGTATTCCCCGTGTCTCCGGTGGTGGTACCCACCGCGCTGGCCAGGCTGCCTTTGGTAACCAGTGCCGTTCCGGTCGCATGTTCGCTCCCACCAAGGTCTGGAGGAAGTGGCACCAGAAGATCAACGTTGGCCAGAAGTGAGTTTTTTTGAAGGAAAAACGCTATTTGGAGAAGCATTGGCTAATGATGAATATAGGCGTTTCGCTACCGCCTCTGCCCTCGCTGCCTCTTCCAGCCCCGCTCTCCTGCTGGCCCGTGGTCACTCGGTTTCCACCGTCCCTGAGGTCCCGCTCGTCGTTTCCTCGACCGCTTTCGCCAACGGTGCCATCTCCAAGACCTCCGCTGCCCTCGCTCTCCTGAAGGCTGTCGGTGCCGGTGCCGATGTTGAGAAGGTCAAGGCCTCCAGGAAGATCCGCGCCGGTAAGGGTAAGCTCCGTGGCCGCCGCCACCGCCAGCGCCGTGGCCCTCTTGTCGTCTACGACCCCGAGTCGGATGGCAAGGAGCTCGTCACCGCTTTCCGCAACATCCCCGGTGTTGAGACCTCTTCGGTCTACTCCCTCAACCTCCTCCAGCTCGCTCCTGGTGGTCACCTTGGCCGCTTCATCGTCTGGACCTCCTCCGCCTTCCAGGCTCTTGACAAGATCTACGGCTCCACCACCGAGCCCTCTGCGCTCAAGAAGGACTTCCTTCTGCCCTCCCCCGTCGTCAAGCAGGCCGACATTGCTGCCCTCATCAACTCCTCCGAGGTCCAGTCCGTCCTCCGCCCTGTCAAGGGTGCTGCCATTACCAAGCGCACTGTTGTCCAGAAGAAGAACCCGCTCGTCAACAAGCAGGTTCTGCTCAGGCTCAACCCCTACGCCAAGCAGTTCGCTGCCCAGAAGCTTGGTCAGGAGAAGCTCGAGCAGCCCAAGGCTGCCAAGACCACCAGCGAGTTCATCACCACTCTTCACGAGAACTAAGGATGATTTTACGCGGTGTATGTGGTGGTCCGGGTGCACTTTTTCCTTTCCTCAGTCTATGGTCTAATGAGGTCTAGAAATGGCCTCGTCAGGTAGCTGAAAAAAGTTTAGTCAAAATGGGATGACTAACCAGCTCAATTATGATATCCACTGTTATGTTCAATGTTTAAATGTTTTGTGTGATGCCCCGGTTGCAAATTTGCATGGGTTGCTCCTATAAGTTATGACTTGAGAACTAATTTGTCTGTGTCATAACATAAAAGCTTATTAACTTTTAGCTCCGCTATTCATTGAGTTTCTTGTTGGCTCCTGAAAGCATAATGAAACGTTGGTCAAGTCTCACACGACAGTACATCGCGGGTAGAAATTTGAGCTCACCCAGTTCATGCAGATCTACCAAGGCGCATGTGGAAGGTCCCCTCGACAATGCTGTAGTTGTGAGGCACTAAGATGTTGTAATTTTGCTTTCTCGAATACATTGTAGTCATAGAAAAGACGCAAGGCACTTCAATGAGGGATAACGAGCACGCAAAAGATCAGTTTGCAAGTGGTGTCCAACCACCTTTTCCTTCTTTAGCTTGAGCTGAGCAAGCAAACTAAACTACTAGCTATCATCTAGTGTGTATCATATGCCGCAGGAGCTTCAGTCGCAATGCCAAATCATCATTAGTGTCACTTCCTGCGGCACCCCCGGATGAATAATTCGCAATCCAATCGGCCGATTATCCCACAACTTCCACGTCGTACGTACGTCCGTCCATGTATTCTGCCGCCACCTGTGCACTCAGTCCCACCCTTTTCATTTGAATAACCTTCTCCCGCCCATTCTACCCGCCGTCCTCTCCCTGCCCTCCAGACTCAAACCCAAGAATCCCATGGCTCCACCTTCACGATCCTTCTTGTACCGCCGCAGCGCCTCCCGCAGGTGGTCTGGCGTCAGAGGGCCGCGGTCGCGCTCAGCCAGGCGCTCGCTCAGTGGCGTGTCAGGGGGTATGGGTTTGCCGGCCTTGCTGTCGCTGCCGCTGCCGTCGGTGGTGTTGGTGGTGGCAGTGCCGCCGCTGGATGCCGGGACGGTGGTATCTTGTGACGCGTTCGGCGTAGGTGTCTGTGAAGGGTTGGGGTTGGCCGTGCCGTTGGTGGTGGGGGCGGCGGCAGCGCCTGGCGCGGGACTAGGAGTACCGCTCGGGGCGACAGCTGGGGAGGATGGAGGGTGCGCGGCGGCCGGAGGCGCAGGTGAGGTGCTTGCACTTGGTGGGGGAGGGATGCGGATATTAGAGTAAGGGTTCGGGTTGTATGAAGGATGAAGGTGTTGGTAGCCGTAGGGATTATGGTAGGCGCCGGGTGTCTGAGCTGGAGCTGGAGAAGGAGGCGGCGGCGCCTGTGGTTGCTGTTGAGGTGCGGGAGTAGGGGCTTGTTGCTGGGGCGAAGGTTGCTGGTTTGCAGGCAGGCGAGGATCGTCTATGGGCGCATACTCTGCTACGGCCTGCCATTCTTGCTGCACGGTGCGGGCGCGCTCGATCAACGATCCAATGAAGACTTTGGTGTAAGAGTTGATGGTGGTTACGACTGATTGAGGCACGGATTGTGAGAGTGTCTGGTTGGTGATCTGGTACAAGAGCCGATTAGTATGTCGTTCTTTGAAAAGACCCGAATTAACATACCTTGCGGACGGTCTCCTTCTTCAGCTTGACTGCACGGTATTTCGCGTATCTGTCTGATTGATCTGGATCGAGCCGATCCACAAGCATCCTGTCGCTGGTTTCAGTCGCAACGATTCCATCCAAGTCGAATGAGTGGAGCATACCTCAAGTGCTCTTTCTCTTGCTTCTCATCTGCCTCACCTTGGCCTTCCAGTACAGCGTCGAGCGCTTCTCCGCCTTCCTCTTGATCTGCCTCCTCCTCTTCGTCTGCCTTATCTGCACCATCGCCGCCGCCTGCTTTGCCTCCTCTGACGCTAGTTCCCGTGGTGCTTCTCACGTCGTCGTCCCCGCCCTTGCCTTTCCGGCCCTTCTTCCTGGTGGTGTTTGTGTTCGTTGTATATGTACTGTCAACACTGGGGGAGCGCGAAAACTCAGCGCGCCCGGACTCCTCGGGTGGGAATGACGTCTGGCGCAGACCGGAAGGACCTGTCGAAGGCTTGCGACGTTTGCTTGGGTTGGCCGGCAACGGGCCACTGATCGAGGGGCGCTTCTTCGATAGGTTATATCCGGACGGCGGCGACGCCATGGCGGGCAGTTGAGGATGAGTGTGAAGAGAGTTGCGGGTGGGAGTGTGAGGCGGCGGCGACGTTGTCGGCGGCGGGAGCTGTCGAGCTTTGGGTGACGCGCAGCGTCGGAAAGTGCAGGCCACCGCGCGGAAGTGGAAAGTGCCGGTAGGGCTGAGGCGCGCGTCTCTTGGACACCACAGAATTGCTCTCCACTCTAAAAACAGACCAAACTCTTGGAAAGTCATGATTGGTTTCTCTCGTAAATACCTCATGAATTTTAATTGATCGTTGGACTCTGTCTAATTAAATTCATGCGTGGATATCATCAGCATGTAGTAAATAATAATGAAGACGAATAAATGCGGCCTTCAAGGTCTTCTTCTCCCAAATATGAAAAAAAAAAAAAATTAGAGCCTCACTATATTGGACAAGAGCCCTCTCCGGATGCTCCTTCACCTGGAGTCATTGCCCGCACCATCCCAGGCACTTCTCTGCCTGGCTCTACGCCAAGAATCTCAAATAGCTCCTCCCTTTTGAACATCACCGCAGTGTCTTTCGCACTCGGCCCTCCCGCATCTGCGTTCCCACCACCCTCGACCAATGCCTTCACCACCTCTCCATGCCCCTTGAACACCGCCCCGGCAAGCGGGCTCTGACCGCGGCCGTTGATAACGTTAGGATCGGCGCCCTTGCTCAGCAGCGTGCGCACCGTCTCAGGGCGCCCGTGGTACGCCGCAAGCATTAGAAGGGTGTCGCCTTGGTGGTTTGTCAAGTTTGGCGGGATACCGGCGTCGAGATAAGCCTGGAGCGTAGAGGTCTCGCCGGCGCGTGCGAGATCAAAAAGCTTTGCTGCGAGTTCCAGAGCGGCGGGTGGAAGCTCGCTAACATCTCGTGGTGCCGGGTTGCTTGCAATTGATTCATTGGTAGGTGGCATGTTGCTGTCGGGAACGGGCGTTTGTGCTTCGGTGTTTGCGGGGAGACCCATGATGGCAGCTCTGTAGCAGCCAAGTATTTTCGAGCGTGTGACAGTCGTGGAAGAACAATTGAGGGGTTGATACGTGGTCTGTAGGCAAGTGAGTTTGCCGTCAAAGTGGGACTGCATGGGAAGGAATCCTACATAGTCGAAGGCAGTACTTGGCGCCACATGGTAATCGCAAAATGCGATGATGACATGCGCGACAAGCTCTAATCAGGGCCCAGAACCTCCGCGCTCAATAATCCGCTCCACATCAAAGGTTGTCGTCCACAGCATAGCATTTGCCGAGAATCAAATGTCGCCGTAATCCACGCCACAATCAGACAAATCGTTCGTTTAGCATGCTACGTAGAGTCCGCTCGAGTCTGCGCTAATTTGTTTTCAGACACCGCAGCCCGGTGTAGAAAAAGGCATGCGTATTATTCCATTGGCAATGCCGCTTGTTCTCACTATAAGTACTTCATGAAGGAACTCAATATTCTCCATCATCGCAAATACCAGTCGCATTCAAGCATATTGAATCAATCGTCTGAACACAAACCTGCTCTGTCGCACCCAACGAACGTCCCATTGCGACGGCCTGAGATCTCTAGAACCGAAATCAAGAACAGCCGAAATTCAGGTTTTCAATTGGCTCGAACCTACAGCATAACAACGAGTCCACGAATTCACAGATATGGCCACCAATCATATTTTGGGACTCCCATCCGGCTATACTTTCCACGACGCCCCACCCCCGCTCGAGGTCTACCTTTCCCTGCGGCGCGTTAGCGGCCTCTCCCCTAAAACTCCGGCTCAAGGCGCTGGCGCGCTATCCGGTAGCTGGGCTTGGTGCACCATCCTTTATTCTGACCCCTCCTCCCCTTCACCGCCGGACAACGCTCCACCCAAGTCTGAGGTCGTTGGTATGCTCCGCACCATCGGCGACGGCGGATGGTATTTCCATCTTGCGGACATGGCGGTGTTCCCCGCGCATCAGCGCAAAGGATTGGGGGAGGCGCTGCTGCGGCGTATGCTAGCCAAGATCAACGAGAGCGCACCTCCCGGCGCGCTGATCTCACTGTTGGCAGATGCGCCGGCGAGGAAGTTGTATAAGAAAATGGGTTTTGTGGAAAGCGCTCCGAGAAGCCTGGGGATGTGGCTGGAATCTGGTCAGACGTCTTCAGAGGGACCAACGGAAGGAGCAGAGGATTCGAAATAAACGAGGGACGACGAAGTGCAGACACGGCTGGCCCCGCAGAGGTTGGTAAAGCTTGTGGAAAGGCGATGGAAAATACCAATCCATTAAATCGCCAATTGTTTGTACTTATGCGCCGCTTTTTGAGGATACAGACCCACACTGTACGCCTGCTGAATGCTAAAATCTGGTATCGACCGTCCCGCAAATGGTGCTATTAATGACCTGCAAGCTTCTTCAGTCATCATCTTCAACCCTGGCCCGCTTGGAAGACCGGCCGTCTGGCTCATCCACGCCTCTCTTGCCACTTCCAGCAGCACCCTTGGTAGCCTCCGAGATCATCTGATTTATGTTGAAAGGGTCGTCGGTATCTTTCTCGAACTGAACAGGCCCTTCACGTTGCTATTGAAATCGTAAGCTCATGCTGCATTTTTTTATTTGGGTTGATGAGTCCACTTACCTCGGCGGTGTCCGCGCCCTTGAAGCCCTCCTTGACTTTGCCGAGCACCTCGAACCTGCTAGTCTTCTGAATCTTATCCAGAGTCTCTCCATTATCGTCGTCGTCATCGTGGTTAAGCTTCGGCCGATAGATGCTGTGAAGAGCATCTTGAGCCGCAAAAAGAGGCTTGTCGTAGGCTTGATCCTCGTTGAATCCGGTGTCGAATCCACTTGTTTGGTTAAACAGTCGCGAGTCGTACATGCTCTCCCCCGACGCACTCGGCTTTGCGATTCCGAGCGCAACTTTCTCAGAGATGTCGCGGTTCTGCTCCCTTGCCATCATCTGGATCCTTCGCTCAGTTCCCATGCGTGATTGCCGCAACTGCTTCTCAGCCTCCCGGCGGCGCTCTCTACGCATCTCCTCTCTTTCCCTCTGAGCCTCATCCCCGTCACTCTCGGACCTCGATGAGTATTCGGAAGGGCTTCTGCTCCTCGAGCGGGAACCGGCATCTCGTGAATCCCTCCTGGAGCTCCCTGCAGCTTGCTCGCGTGCTTTCATGGCCAATGAGCGCAGGTGCTCCTCCTTCTGCAGTTTTTCCTTCTCGGCTAGCTTTTGCTGCATGAGAGCGCGCTGCTTAACCTCCTCTCTGGCGTGTCTATCCGCGGTGAACAAGGCCTCGGCGAACTGTGCAAATTTGTCGTTGATGGTGACATCCTGCATACCACGACCATCCGCCGCCAAACGCTTGTCCAACGGCACGGTATAACCCTTCGGGTTCTTCCAGTTAGAGACCGGCGGGGGAATCCTCCAAGCTTCCTGGTCTTCGGCCGTCAATTTGCGAGGCGGCGAGTGCATGACCGGCGGCGGCGGGCTCGGCGGTCCACGGGGGATCTTCTTATGCTTGAACTTGGGCGGCTCCATCGGGTCGACCTGTCTCTCCACAATCTTCATGATCCTGTCCTGCTTCTTGCTATTGTCCCCCATCTGATTTGCAGGTGTGTATCGCACATAGGTCGGCGCCTTGCGTGTGGTGCCAGCAACGGTCTTGGGCTTCTGCGCTGCAACCGCGCCCGATACCAGCTTCGCCAATGCCTCCTCGGTCTTCTTCTTCGTCTCAGCAACTTGGTCCTCTGACGGGCGGTCGAGAGAGATCTCGCCGATGTCAGCACGCTGCCGCAGCGGGATAAGGTCCTTGAACGATGCATGCACAATGCGGTTCTCACTATGGCCCCGCCTCGCGATCGCATCGTATTTAACCTTTCCTTCTGAATCGACCTGGATTGCGAGCGCGTTTGAGCTCGATGTGCTTTTCCTGCCCATATCCAACGGGTACTGTGCCACAGGGACCTCGGGGAACGCGCCGCCATCTCCATAGTCTTCTTGCGAGCGAGGTCGCCATCCTGCGCGCTGGCCGTACGGGGGCGGGCCGGCTTTCTTCAGCACGATTTGCGTCTGGTCGATTTCGGAGGCGCCCACGACGCGCGGGCCGCGCGGCTGGGCGTGGGCGGGGAGGTCCTCATCCTCGCCGGTATACTTCGGCTTCGGTAGGGCGCGTGAGAGTGAAAGACCGGCGGACATGGTGATGTGGTGGCGGTCGGGCGCGTAGATTGACGGCAGACGAGGCGAGTCGTCGAGGTCAAAACGCAACAGCCAGCGCGTCTTGGCAGCCAGCCCAAAGCTCTGACGCAGCCTGGATGCAGCTAGTTGCTGAGTCATACATTACGGTATCGCTCTCCTGAAGCAGCACGCCCCTTGCCCACAGAAGAGTGGTTGCTCGACGGTGAACCTGCCTAAAGAGTACTGGCGCGTTTCAGATGGCGACCGAGCGCGACGCCTGTGCTCGCTGGCTGCTCTTTTCTCGAAAATTCAGCTCGCGTTGCGGCCGGTGTGTGCATTGTGCATTATCGCAAGCGAGCCCGTGCCGCTGCCCTGTGAACCGCAACATGGACAGGCCTGCGATGTTCTTGTGCCAATGCAATAGGGAGGCTTTCGACAAGGAGACGGGCGTGCAGGGTCATGGCCTAGTGGACTCGCGCTCGTCTCTGCCGCGCTGCAGCGATAGTTTCAGGCCCAGGCGGCTATGGACTGTGGACTTGGCGGGGCTACGTTCTGGGGTGCGGAAACGCATCTGGCAGTTTGGTTTCCGAAAAGCGCGTTCCTGCAGGAGCATCGAATACGTACGCGCCCCGCGGCGAGAGTCGGGGCGCTAGCTCGGCGGCTGCGATTGTGACGATGGTGGATTTGAGGCGAGGCGTGCAAAATGACGGACCCGCTGCGGTTAGACTCTTGCCAGCCTCTGCATTTGTGCCTGACAGGCATGGTCTAACGGCGGTGATCGTGCTCCCCCATGCCCGCCATCTGTGATACGCTTTGCAGCATCACGTTACTAGGCCGGCGATAGGCTGCGGGCTCCCAGCAGGGTGGAGAGGGGAAAGGCACGGCGTGCGGCATGCTTTTTCCTCCTCGGCGGCTCTCCTGAGTGCTGCTGCCCTCATTCTTGAGGCCCGTGAGATTCTTCATGCAGACGAGGACGGCGAAATTTTGTTGTTGTCCGCGCGCGTCGTCGTAGCAGCGCAGTGCACCACTTGGACCAGCCCCCCCGGACAAGGATAATGGAAGCCCACATCAAACGGGTGCCAGCGCGCAGCTCCTCTCACCGGAGTTTCAGCACACCACGAGAGCCAGCCGCACCACCGCCCTCATCGCCGCATCACGCTTTGCTCTCAGCCCTCTCGCTGCAGCAGTCTCCACGATCGCTGCCGCCACGTCCCCCACTCGCCCTGTCCCCGGCGAACAGTGCGTCTCGGCACCGTGACCGACATCTCCAGCACCAACAACACACGCCGCCTGCCCAGCGCGCCCCGAGCACCGACAGCTCACCCTTAGCCTCCGGCACGCCCTCCTCAGCCCGCGCTCGCCGCTCCAGCACATCGTCGACCGCAACGCGGCCGACTCCCAGCAGCGTCTCGTCGTCCGGCTCCTACTTCGGTCCGCACGCCCCCTCGAGCGCCGACGCCCGATCTCCCGCGTCCCGGAAGCCTCCCGCCTCGCACAGCAGCCATGGTATTGAGACCTCGTACGGTCCGCCAATTGCCCTGATAACGCGACGACGATCCACCACATCCGACGTTGCGCGTCGCTCTCGCAGCCCTGCCGACGTCGCCCTTCTCCAGCCGCAATCCGCGCCCTTTTCGACCACCGAGCCCGCGCCGGCCGCCAGCCACCACCATACGCGCACCAGCAGCGACAGCACCGTCACTACACCCGTACATCGCAGGAGGGCTTCCGTCAGGATCAGGAGCCTCCCCAGTTCGCGCGCCTCGAGCCCCGATCCGCAGACGCCCGCGCGCAGGAGTAGCTCAACGAGCCGCCGGAGTGCAATGGCTAACAACAGCTTCTCCGACGGCCAATCCGACTACGATTTTGCGTACTCGCACCGCAGCAGGCCTGATGACCGCAGCGGGGACTATGTGCGCGACACGAAGGGTTCAAGTAGCGAAGACCTATTTCTAAATATTGCGCAAGACAGCCCCCGCAACCAAGACGGGGATGATGATACAGTCCGGCTTGAGCGAAGACGGGTAAGTCAGTGCACTTCCCCAATCAATCTGCGACGCATCCCTGAGTCGTGCCTTAATCGCGCGCCTAAATGCGCGTTTGCGTAAGATCTGAGCCCACTTTCCACTCGCTCCCGCGGCCCTTATCTGCAGCCTTCTTCCGATTGCTCGCTGTCTTCCCGCCGTATTGCTTCTTTGGCTCACGCTTGGCTCCCTTCATTAAGATGCCTGCATAGTCCTACCCCTTTGCTGATACATAGAACAGTCGAGAATCGCCCGCATGAACAGGCAATCCCTCCCCGCGAATTCGCTGAATTCGTCCGTCTCCCGGCCTACCATCGACACCAGCATTAAAACCCCTACCATCCAGACGCGCATTTCGCACATTCGGCGCTCTTCGCAACTGCCCTCGCCGTCCTATAACTCACCATTGTCAGCGCGCGAGCCTCCTCCTACGTCTGTGACCGCGTCATTCCCCGCCGATGGTTCCCGTATCCGTTCTTTTGGTATGAGCTCATCTGGCTCTTTTGGGTTCTCGCGATCACGAGACCAAGAGGAATCCCCCAAGGATAGGAGATCGTCCATCCCGGACCCTGCTCGCGCTGCGACCGCAACGCGTGACGCGGCGGCCCGTGAGAGTAGATACCGGTCAAGCAATCTTACGTATTCTTCTCGCTACAATCAACCCACCAGTCAACCCACCACTCCGTTGGAAAATTCGCCTGAAATCCTCTCCAAACCCGAGCAGCAGTCACGTAACAGCGACGGCCACGACGGGTCTGAATCGCTCGACTCCACCACTGCCACTTCCACCGTCTGGGACGAATTGGATGAACTCAAGTCCCGCATCAAGAAACTGGAACTTACCGGAAAGATGCCTCCGACATCGGGAGCGGCCGTCACGAGCTATACCGCCTCTGAAAGACCGCGGACTGCCACTACTCAAGCAACGTCTGTCACCGCTTCGCCTAAGCAGCAGAAGAAGTCGAGTGTCTCACCGCCAGAAACGACGGTGTCAGGTACAGTTGCAGGTGCCACGGGCTCCAGCCACCCTCTACTCCATTCCGCCCTTGCAAAGTGCAGGGACACGATGAGCCCTGCATTTTATCGCATTTTGGAGGCGACTGCCACGGACGCGCTTGAGCTGGCCGCTATGACCAACGGAGCTAACACGAGTTCCGCTGCCTCAAACAGTGGAGTGCAGACGGGCGAACGTCAACTTCGCAGGAAAGCGGACAACATGTGCCGCAGCTTAACCGAATTATGCATCGCCCTGTGCGACAACAACAACCAGAATACGGCTCTTAAGTCGCCGAGCTTTGCACCTCCCAGCCGGAGACAAAGCGTGCAGATGAATGGAGAGCGCGATAGGGACCGTGAGCGGGAGCGTGAACAGCTTCCGCCACGGGGTTCAAGCGCAGAACCCGACGAGATGAGGAACAGCCCAAGCCGTGCTCTTAACCGCATTGAAGCCCGCCGTACTAGCATGCTCCTGTCCGGCAGCGGTGGCAACAGCCCGCGGGATGGGCCAGAACGAGACAGGACCACCCCCACGCAGGGCAGCAGGTACCAGTCGTCGAGGACTGGCACTTCGCTTCTCAACGGCAGGCCCCGCCGCGCAACGGTCACAAACGATGACCAGCCGGAGATGGAGGAAGACACGCAAACTCTTCGTGTGCCCTCCCGGGCTATGACTGATTTCTCTCAGAACCGCCAAAGCCACAGCAGCCACAGCAACCGCAGTAACAGGCTGTCCAGGGAATACACTTCCAACGTGCCTCTTCCTGATGGCGCCTCGATTGCGCTGCAGCACGCTACCTCGATCAGGCGCCCGAACGGCGCTGTGCCGACCATCGATAGCCCGACCTCCCACGCTCCTTCGTCCGCCTTCCTCCGCGACCGCAGGTTCGAGCGAAACTCGACCATTGAGAGCCCTCGCACTAGTGATTTCGGCAGTGAGGAGCGGCGCCAAAGGTTGAGTTTCTACTCGAACTCTACTCCGCGGACGTCCGTTAGCGCGGCGCCAAATGGCATCGCCCGGACCGCGAGTTTGTCCCGGCGCCTGAGGCAGGAAACCTAACTCGAAATACCCACCATAACCTTCTCGACGCTCCCTCTCCTTCTTGAAATACCCTCTTTCACAGTTGTACAGACACTGTGCCCTTGCTTGAACCAGATTTCCTATCTACTGTATAACAGCGTTTCCTTTGCATTTCTGCGGCGCTGGACTTGCATGTCTGCTTTTCCTTGTTCCTGATTCCTGGCGTATGCTTCCATATGTTTGGCGCATTGGAATATTTTGGACGAATGCAGACGACACGCAGCGCATCACGACGGCTCATCTGCTGGTTTCTTCTCGTTTTCCCTCCATGTCACACTGCACGAAGCCTCCATCTCCGACCCATGTCCGCCCGACGGCACCAGCAACATTCCTTTTAGTGTTTATTGGTCACGACTAGACATCTGTTTTGTACCTATTATTGCTTTCCTTGCATTTTACAAAAGTTCGCCCGTCGGCAATTTCCTTTTGCTCTCGTATGGAGGCTTGTAGGAATACGAGTTGGGAGCAGTAGTGAAGAGGATTGATTAGTGGTTGGGCGCGAGAGCTTCGGCGCAGTTGGCAGGCATGGATTGCCTTTTGTTTGGACGGAGTCGATTCGGATACAGGGACGAACGACGACGACATACGATACCCCCTGACGGGCCGAGAGCATAGAGAAAGAGGGCTTGACACGCAGAAACGCGTCTTGGGTTTTCTTTAGAACAGCTTTCTTGGAAAAGGAAGAGCATGCGGAGACGAGCCTGTTTTACTGGATGAAATGTCTGTTACTGTTTTTTTGTTTAAAAGCGTAGGCATGGCAATGTCATATCAGTTTATCGTCCGTACGTCCGGGAAGTGTGTAGTTCTGACTCGCAGGGAGAAGGGTTAATCCGCGCCTCTGGCAGCTGCGCGACTGGCTGGCTAAGAGAGAGTGTCACGGGTGACGTTTTGGAGCGGTTTCCAAGATTTCGGTCGAGGCTTGCAGGGATGCAACCGTCAAAGCCACCAGCCACGAAGCGAGACGGCTGACGGATGACGTACCCAGAAACGCATCATCTGCCGTGTCACCATAACACACGTCTGGACTTTGTGACCTGCCTTCCTGCTTTTGGGTCCGCTGCCTAGCGTGGATTTATTGTCCGCGTGCACAGATAAGTGTGGCGGCAGTCATCCACCTAATTCCCCTCTTGTACTTTTCTCTAGTCACCACACAATCCGCTCAAGGGTCAGAAGCGAGACAGCGTACACAGCCTAGTACACGCGACCACCGTTGAGCGAGCACGAAAGATAGAGCAGATCTTCGGCAATCTTGGTAGGTTATAATTCACCTGCTGTTCTTTCCCACGTCGTTGGACGTTCAGACTAGTCACCTTTCCTTCCCATCCAGAACCCCTACATACCCCGCACCGCGCATCCATTTGTGAACAGAATAACTTTCGACGCTTCTTTTTCTCCTCGTCCAAGACCCTAGACTGACCGCCGTCTGCTCCCCATCATGGCCTCCATACAGAATATCCCCCCTCCTTCACCTAGGAAGCAGCGCTTCAGGAAGGTCAAGAAGGCTCCCAAGGACGCGATGGAGTGGACCAAGAAGCAGTACAACCAGCAGTACGACCGCTGGGTCCCGTGGCTCGAGGACCAGTATCTCAAGTACTTCACCAAGGACAACAAGGCCAGCTATGCCACCAAAGGTTCGTTTTTCTCTTTTTTAACTCCACACCCGTCCCCCCTCTCTTTTCGAGCAAGACCAAAGCTGACCCGCGTGGTGATTTTCCTCCCCCCCTCTAGACCAGCTCGCCAAAACCAAAGTCACGGGCGACTCGCGCGTCGACAAGGTGCAGGACGACGTGTCGGGCGCCGCGGTCGGCCAGGTCGGCCAGGGCGGCCTGGCCCAGCCCGTCGGCGACATCGTCAGCAAGGAGGCCGTCAACCGCGCCGAGCGCGGCGGCAAGGACGAGCACGGCGGATACGTGCCTTCTGTCACCGGCGATGGCGAGCCGTCGCAGCTGGACAAGGTCGTCGAGCCCGTGGCCGAGGGCGCCAAGGACGCCGTGGCGGAAACTAGCGAGGCTGCGAGCAAGACCGGTGAGGCTGCGGGTAAGACTGGCGAGGGCGTGAAGGAGGGGGCTGGGAAGGCGGGTGGGTATTTTGGCGGTTGGTTTGGCGGGAAGAAGGCGGAGTAAGGGGAAGTGTTTGTGGTGAGGGTTTGGTGGACTCTTTAGATTGATATCCTGATATACCCATGTGCGCAAGGAATGAGTCTGGGTGGTTTGTAATGGGCTTTCTGGGTCATGGGATTTACTTTTTGGATTGATGACAATTGATTGATCCTTCTTTTTTGTTTCTTTTATGAATGTTTATGCGAAGTTCATGCAGATGACCCACCCTCCGTTTGGCAACGGTAGATGCAGATTATGCTTTATTCCATTCATATAAGAACGACAATACTTGGAACAATTCTTCTTTCGAACCCGCCGCCTTCAGTTGAGAAATTTAATCCGCCTTAACTGACTCTGCCTCTGCTACGAACCTTTAAGATGTCATCACCCCAGGCTCAACATAGGGGTGACCCGCACGAGACTATCGCGTGCCTGCACGATATGATTCACGACATCTATACTGGAAAAGATGCAGCGGATATTCTCGTCAAGCATTTCGGCCAGCAAGATGTGCTCACAATGGCAATAGATACGATCTACAACCAGATTCAGCAAATATTGCAGAAGGACCGGGAAATCGCAAGGCTGAAAGATGAACTGGTGAGGAAGGACGAGAAAATCAATGATTTATTTTCCCGGAATGTTTGGAGATACAGGCTTCCATAAGGGAAAGAGTAATGGGAAGAGAAGTGCGTGGCGCAAGCAGTGCCGGCCAATTTGAGAGGCGTCGCCGGAGCATCATTCCGGTAATTGGATGATAAAGTGTTTGAGAACTTAATGGGTAGACGTGGTGGACAGAACGACGGCAATCACCATCTTTTTGGGGTTAGTTGATAGTACCTTGTGGTTGCCCCCTCTTGATTGTCTTGTTACGATGAAGAAGAGTCACGGGGCTAGGTTAGACCAACTTCCTGTTTGGGATGGTATAGTGATGTGGGAAGCACTACGTCTACTAGCTTCCGGGATTACGCCGTCGGACGGAGCATGCATGACCAGCTCAATGCCCTCTACAAATTGCTACATTTACTGCGGGTTGAGTCTATAGTGATAAATGGAAGTGATCTGCTAGTGCACAGAGCCTCAAAATGTAGATGAGAATAGATAACAAGCCGGGAGGGAAAAGAGCACCAAGCATTATCTTCACCGCGTGGGACGATCTTCAGGGGAGGTTAAAGGCTCCTGCCCCTTTATCTAAGCAACGTATCCTCTTCGCCATCGTGAAATCGTATCCAAAAACCATTCAACTACTTGATACCCTCAAATCTTCTTCTCTACATCACCTATAAAGCCTCGAAACAAAAGTAAAAAAATCCCAGAGGAGCCTCAAAATGGACACCAACAATACCGCCACCCAAGACCACAATGAGCTCTTCACCGCCAACAGCGAGCGGGTCACCAGTCTCTGCGACAAATACGACGAGCAGCTCAAGATCTACGAAGGCATGATCAGGGACAAAGATGGGCAGGTTAAAGCACTGAGGGCGATTCAGGCTGCCAACGACAAGAAAATCGCAGATCTGGAGAAGCAGTTGAAGGAGATGATGGGCGAGCTGCACGATATGAATGACTTGGTGCCCGAATGAGACGGCTGAGATGGAGTGGTATTCACCAACTGGTGTGCAAATAGATGGATATGGACGGTTCGGAAAGGGAAGGGCAGAAGGATTTTGCAAAGCCGGTGACGGGAAGCCTGAGGAAGCTTTTGGGTGGTCATGGTGGCTGGGATTGCGAATTTCGGGTTTACGGGTTAGAAGTGGAGTTTAAGGTCTCATCTTGCAAGCGTTCAATTTCATGTAAAGTAGGGTCGGGGCTTTTAGCTGACAGCGACAAATCATGTTGACACAAAGTTACTTCAAGTGAGCTGCTCGTTGTGATTGGCGGTATCCCCGTATCTTCGGAATTAACCGGTGGTTAAGCCCACTGATTGTACTGCATCTGGAGAAGTCCGGTTCGGTTTGGGCGAGAGAGGCGTGATTGACTCGCCTCGTTCGCTGCGCCTCACAGCATAGGATCCTTTCCCGTGTAAGCCACTGTGCATTCCGCTCAATCAAATAACCAAATGTATTAAAGTCTGTATCACATACCAAGTAAACAATCGTGCTTAAGTGCGAATGCGCTGTTGATACCAATATTTGCCTTGTCAAAGAGGATGATATCTCGCGTGAGAAGATAGCTGGCACTCAGTAAGCTCCTTATTCGCGGGTTATCTCCCTCTTTACCGTGGCAAATAATCTGTAGAGCTTGAGAGGATTAAAGATTACTATAGGCCGTCACCGTCGACAGGGGAATAGATGCATAAAACCTATCCCCTGTATTAGAAACTACTAAGTTTAGACCCTCACTGAAAGCTACTTAAAAAAATTAAAATGTTAGTTGGGTGAAGATTTGTAATCTCGGAAGGCCGTCATCTCATGTAAAGAATATTTGAATGGTTTTGTAGCCGTGTTGATAAATGTCTCGCGCTCTTTGGCTTGCTGCCTTGAAAAAAAGTTAACTAAAAATGAAAGCGGGCCACTATGTCTACGGTGTTGTATGTGAGGGGAATAAGGTGCATTGACTGGCGTCATGCTTTGCTTGCATTGAATTTGATTATTGGACGGCTACTGCTTACTTGTTTGTCCTCTCGTCACAGAGTTGCGTCATCTTCTACCACCGCCTAGTATTTTACCTAGCCCACCGGCTTTGGATACCTTGAGAACGTCGCGGTAAGTCAGGCTTACTCTTGTTCCACGCTCGTTCTTGCCATCCGCTTCTACATATTGCTGCGGGTTGCCAAGAAGCGACCAGTTGGCTACGGTGCCTGGCCCAAGATCAGGATCTATTGCTACGGGTGGGATGCCGTGGAGTGTGGTAGTGTATGCAGAGCCGGTAGTGACCAGTAGGGATCGTGGCTCACACACGATGCGCCATTTGGTTTGGCTTCCGTCCTTCTCTGCGACCGGCTCTTCATCTTGCTGGTCTGCTTCTTTCTTGTTCGCCTCCCACACCGACTTTGAAGTCACCTCTAGAACCACTGTACCGCCAAGGCTCACCGTGGCAACAATAGGCGCGTAGGCAGCTCCGTCCTCATGCGGCATGATGCCCTCGCCTCTTCTGTACTCATTGACCAAGCAGTGGTTGGGAGCGCCATGTGGAGTATCTTTGAATATGCCAAGCTTTTCGAAGTGCTCAAGGATGGGTGTGGGAGAGGTGGTCAGGTAGGGTGGCAGCGGCGCGGCGAGCAAAGTGTTGTTGGCGGTCAGAGTGGAGGGGTGCGCCTGGAGGCGGCGGTGCGAGAGTACAGTCCAACGGTTGGGAGGGAGCTGCTCGCACGTCAGTCGGCGCAACTCGGGTGCGGTGCGAACTGTGTACTTTGCTGAGAATCTGGTCTTCGTCGTAAGAGGTGATGAAATTCGGAATGTAGAACATGGAGTCAGGCAGAGACGGGATGCGCGCAGCAGCCAGCGGCTCAGCGCCAGAGTCGACAGCCATGTTGTTCGAGAGCAGAGCTGGTTAGTGTTGGTGCAGCAGTGGGGGTGATGTGGTTTGTTCTATGGGCGCGAGCAGGCATGATGGAAAGCGCGCGAAATTGATGTCGGAGATGAGAGTCACACAAGCTTGACGAAGAGCTCCCCGCACCAACAAAAGTCAGCGCTCCGACTGCCCCGCCATCCAACCCTCCCCCAACCCCACCTCCGCTCATCATCGTCAATCAGCTTCGCAATGGCACCCAAGGGTAAAGGCAAGGCTGGCGGCAAGGACTCGGGCGACAAGGGCTCCGGAAAGCTCAAGCCCGCCACCAGCATCAACGTCCGCCACATTCTCTGCGAAAAGCATTCCAAGAAGGAGGAGGCTCTGGCCAAGCTGCGCGACGGTGCTAAGTTCGACGATGTCGCCCGCGAGTTCTCTGAAGACAAGGCGAGGCAGGGTGAGTGGCAGCCGTGCCTCTAGTTCGGGACAGAGCTGACGACAGCAGGTGGTTCCCTCGGCTGGAAGACGCGAGGAAGCCTCTTGGCCGACTTTGAGAAGGTCGCTTACGAACTCGAGCCTAGCACCACAGGCAATCCCAAATATGGCGAGGTCAAGACTAGCGAGGGATACCACATCATTATGGTCGAGGGTCGGAAGTAGAGGCCAAGGATAGTCAAATGCAAGATACCCATGTAGCATCAAGCAACCATATTGAACGCTGCAGAACGGCCATGAAATACGAGCTGCTGTTTCCACTTTTCGAGCTAGAAGTACCATAAAAGTAGGGGCCAAATAGCACCGTCACACGGCACGCTCAAATCAGGGGTCCGTAATAGCGTCAGTCGGGGATGATCGCTCGCGGTAGGGCAGATGATCTCGCGGAAAGCGGTTAAGACGACCATCTCCACAAAGTCGATAAGCTCTCTGTAGCCAGCTGACTCGTTCGCTATCAAGCGGAGGATTTCCGTCATGGCTTGTCGGAAAAGGCCGGGGATGTGCGCCACCTGGACTGGAGTCACACCAGGCGGCAGGAACAGAGATGGAGGCACAACATGGGCGGCAGAGGTTAGGGGGCATGCAGGGACCTTTTCCGGCGCAGAGGCACTCGGGGCTCCACAGGCGCGGCGCGGGACACGGCTGAGGACAGCCAGTCAGACTTCTGGAAGTCTTCTAGCGCTGCAAAACTGAGAAGCTCCGCGCGCAGCGGCAACGGGGCAGTGCTGACGGCGCCGGCGCAACGGCGGCTGCTTTGCTCTGCGATTATGCGCTTGGCTGCCATTCGCCGGGCTGGGCGAGTGAAACGGTCTTGTTCGCGAGTGACCTGCGAAGATGATCGCGTGCCGGGGCCGCTGCGCTGATAGGCCCGCACGTGGCCCTGCCTGAACAGCGCGCCCGCAATCGATTGTGCGATAAGACCGGGGCCTCCACTTTCTCCAGAGCCTACAAGTCTACGCTGCGCCTCCGCCTGCGACACGAACGACCTAGATTTCGTTTGCGTGGAGCCAGGACCCGTCGGCTTTTGGTCACTGCTTCTTGCCGCCTAAGAGCTGCTGACTTGGGTTCAGCCGACACCCCGCCCCGCTAATCCACCAACCCGACCATCGCGCTACCACGCCTTTTCTCCCCATGAGCCCGTAGTCTCCTCTTCTTCGCCCGCGCAGGCCCGCTGCCAGAAATTTCCATCCTCCCACCCGAGACCTTCGCTTTCATCTCATCTGCGGCCGGCTCCCGCCACTTTCCCTTCGAGCCCCGTCCCGAAGCTCAGCTTGCGTTACAATGGCTCAGGTCGACTCCATCGATGCCGTCGTTCGCACGGCCGGTGACGCTACCGCTACCGGCCTTGCCCAGCCTTCGTCCGATATCATACCAATTGAGCGTCCCAAGCTCAAGGGCCGCCAGCGCCTGCTCTCTGGCCTGCAGCGCATAGGCTCCTCGCCTTCGCTGGCTAAGATGGGCAGGTCCTCGTCGGCATACCGCGGCGGCAAGGCTTCCATGTCCTGCGTCTCGCTGTCAGCAGCTGGCTCCCCTTACAGCAATTCCTACGGCAGCTCGTGGTCCTCCGAGCTCTCCAACGGCTACTCTACCGCCCCTACTTCCGTTTCCAGCTCCCCCGCTCCTGAGACACAGTACCTGGACAAAACCCGCATCCGGCTTTTGGACGGTCAGAGCACCCCTTCCTCGGTCCCCCTGCCCGCAGACGTCAAGCCCGTCTCCCGCCTGGGGACACCCCTCCCCGGCGTCGACGAAGACTATTTCTCGCGTCCGGTGCAGCAGTCCAAAAAGCCACAACCCCGCCCCAACTTCAACTTCTGGGGGGACATGCCCCAAGAGCTTCGCACCGAAATCCTCAGCTACCTGAAGCCTAAGGAAATCGTACGCTCCTCTTCAGTCTCCAAACAATGGCACAAGATGTGCTTCGATGGACAGCTGTGGGCCCGTCTCGACGTTTCGGAATTCTACCGCGATATTCCGGCCGATGCCCTGGTCAACATCATCACTTCTGCTGGCCCTTTCGTGCGAGATTTGAACCTTCGCGGCTGCGTCCAGCTACGCGATCGATGGAACTCCAAGGGCCTTGCTGATGCTTGCCGGAACCTGGAGAACTTTTCGCTCGAGGGTTGCCGTATCGACCGGAGCTCGATCCACTGCTTCCTGCTGCAGAACAATCGCCTGGTCCACATCAACCTGTCTGGACTGGCTGGCGCGACCAATTCTGCCATGAAAATCCTTGCAGAGCATTGCCCAAAGGTTGAACACCTCAATATTTCGTGGTGCAACAACGTTGATACTCGCGGCATCCGCAGGGTTCTTGAGGGTTGCCCGAATCTACGGGACCTCCGCGCTGGCGAAGTACGTGGGTTCGACGATGTTGATTTTATGTTCGAGCTGTTCAAAAGGAATACGCTCGAGCGGTTGATTCTCACCAACTGCGATAGCATTAATGACGACTCCCTGAGCGCTCTCGTAGAGGGCGTCGACAGCGAAGTAGACGTTCTTTCCGGCCGGGCAGTCGTTCCACCTCGAAAGTTGAAGCACTTGGACCTTACCAGGTGTCGCGGACTCACGGACAAGGGCATCAAGAAGCTCGCGTACAATCTCCCCGACCTGGAAGGCCTCCAGCTCTCCAAGTGTTCAACCCTCACAGACAATGCCCTGCAAACCATTCTGCCGACCTTCCCTAAGCTCACCCATCTTGACCTTGAGGAACTCGACGAACTCACAAACCCCACCCTCCAGGCTCTTGCTTCCTCGCCATGCAGCGCCCATTTGTCTCACCTGAGCATCAGTTACTGCGAACTTCTTGGCGATGCAGGAATGCTGCCAGTACTCAAGTCATGCACCAAGCTCCAGACCTTGGACATGGACAACACACGTGTGTCGGATCTCGTCCTTACCGAGGCTGCCGCCATGATCCGAGCCCGGAACAGGGCAGCGCGGCCACTGACTGGTTCGGAGCGTCCGACGGTTGGCCTGCGCCTTGTCGCGTACGACTGCGCTAACGTGACGTGGACGGGCGTGCGCGAAGTGCTGAGCCGCAACGCCGAGATCACGACGCCTCCACGTGGCACCACATCTTCCGGGCCCACTTTCCCGCGCGAGATCATCCAAATCAAGTGCTTCTACAATTGGCAACCAACCGTGGAAGAGCATACCAAGCGCGTTCTGCGGGGTGACTTCCAGGCCGCGGCAAGGCTCGAACGGAAGTGGGCAGACTGGATGATGATGAATGAGGAGGCTGGTGCTGGCGGCGCCGGTGGAAGAAGGCGTAGAAGGAGAGCGCGTGAGGCACAAGCGTTGCATGAGGACGAGGAAGGAGGCGGCGCAGGCCTCGGAATCGGTAGGCGGAGAAGGGCCCGAAGCGGCCCAGGTGGTTGCACGGTGATGTAAATGTGTCAAGAGGCGAAAGCACTGGCGCATATGTGTTGATGAACAAATTGGCCAGACACTCTGGTACGCAACGCCAAGTTCGGCGTTATCGATTGATTGTTTTTGCTTGGGCTTGGGAACTGGTAACATGGAATTCGGTGTTTTGGAAGCGTACGGGACGATGGCGTGCTGGGAAAGGCGTCACTCACTGTTTGAGCTTGCTCTTGGTTTGCTATCTTTGGCTCCTTTCTCATTTGTTCTCCCTCACTTACTCCTTCGATCCGACATGTTCTCGCGTCTTTGATGGCGCTCATAGCGACGGGGTTTTTTGTTTCTTTGCATGCCAATAGCTGAGCTGGGCCCGCATTTTCATGGATTACGGACACTTCATCTTTGTTTCTCTGCCCCCTACTGGAAAGTTTTCACTCCCTCCTCGCCGACTGGCAGACGGGCCTTTCCTCAACGCATTACCTACTCGGGCTGCTCTTTGCCCCTTTATCACATAGAATGAATAGCGAAGCGCCGAACATATTTGTTTTGCCTCATTTCTGTGTCATAGCTAGCAAGTCTACTACTTCTACTTTTAGTACCACTATGTTTTGGTCCACCTTGTGTTCTTCCATCAGGTGGAATATAACTAAATTGTGGTATACATGTATTTTCCTTTCCTGCCTCTCGTAATGTCGGCACCAGCGAGCTAAAAACGACAAAGCTGATATGAGAGACAGAACCAACAAGATAGGCAATATTATTTTTTTTTGTACTCCAGACTGCATAATTCTCCAAACTCATACTTTAAAGGGTATCTTCCCGCCGTCATGTACACGTGCCAACCAGCCAAATATACAAAGGAAAAGTATGGTTTCAACCCCTTCACACGTGCGCCGTGTACTCCAGCCCCTCCGCACCCCTATAGTCGAACCTGTTCCCACTTGTTCCTATCACCTCTGCCGTCTTATTGACCTGCATATTACTATGCACGATAGTGATGCTGCTACCATCATAAGTAGCATGCGGCGGACTTGGTGATCTAGTCCCTTGACGCACAGCAACTTCTCCAGCGCCATAGATCATAGTGGTTAGTCCTCCTATATCCCCACCACCATCACAGTTGACCCTCTCCTCCGACCTCACTGTTGCTTCCTTGGTAACCCTTATCCCGCCCAACGCATCGCTATCGCTCCTCCCCCTCCCCGTCGCGCCGCCCTTCATGCTGTCGAACTGCCGGCCAACTGCCTGCCCACCCTCAGCCTCTTCTCCTCCTCTTTCCACCACAACGGTCCCCCCGACAACAACAGCATCCATCACCGACGACGAAGCCACCGACCCATTACGCCCACCCTCTCCATCTCCATCGACAATCTCCCTGCTACCCACGACAACGATCCTCTGCTTACTATCCCAGCCCTCCTCAGCCCCCTGCTCGACGTCGTCGCCGTAGTCGTCATCGTGGAAGGTCGTCGGCAGCGCGTTTACGCTACGCAGCTTGCCCCTGCGCGCCGGCTTGGACAGGCTGCTCTTCAGCGGGAGCGAATTGCCGCCGCCGCCGTTCGACGATGATGCGGGGCCGTTGTCGCCGTAGGGCCGGCCGGAGAAGCGGCTGGACGACGAGTAGTGGTAGACTCTCTCGACGCCGCGGCGGAAGAGCGGGTAGATCATGGGCGCGTTGCCGATGATGACGGCCACGAAGGTTTCGCGGCAGGCCCAGCTGCCGGCGGCTTGGGCGCCGTGGATGGGGTCCTGTGGGGCTTATGTTAGAGGGGGGGGAGAGAGAGAGAGATGGGGATAAGAGAGCGAAAGGCGAAAATGATGAGATGGGAACACGAACCTTGATGACCAATGCACATCGTAGGATACCGGCCATCATGACGAAGACGCCGCCACCGAATATCAGGATCAGCGATAGCTTACGCTTGATCTCTAGGTTCGCTCTCCACAGCATGGGCAGCGGGATGGACATGAGGTACGCGTCCGTCAGGACGTTGAGGACGACGGTGACGTAGAGGTCGATCTTCGAGATGGCGGGTTGGCAATGATCTGGGAAGTAAAAACGAAGCACTGTTAAAAATGATGCAATCCCGGAAAGTGCTGAGAGGGGGGGATTTGGGAAACCTACTGCCGGGATCGGGGTAGATCTGCCAGTTGTTGCTGAATGGCTGGCAGCCAAGCAGGATGGAAAGTTCTGTGGCAAGGTACGTCGCGGCGATGAGGACGTAGCCAATCTTCACGCGTATTTCTAGATGGTAGATGCCCAACGTCAAGCGCGAGTAGAAATGGCACATGCACAGCTTCAGCGTCCACAGCAACAGCGTGTACAAGCTCCATCCGACCAGCTGCGTCTTGGAGCCGCCGACGCGCAGGTGGTATTCGTGCGAGTGGGGGTCCAGCGTTCGCCGCTGCTCGTCCGTCATGCCGTTGTTCGCCAGACCCAGCCACCAGGCACCCACGATGTACGCCGTTGCGGTTTCGAGGGAATAGATGACCTGCGATGGATCCCGAGCAATTAGTCAAAAGCTCCGTGAAGGCGTAAGTGGGAAAGAATGGGCCTGATGTTTCCATGATCAACAGGGGAAACCTACAGCGGCACCGCACATGAGGTAATCATCGAACTGAAGGTCCCTCACGCCCACCGACGTTGTACGAGCGATGATTCTTAGTGCAATGGCCACAATGCCCACACTAAGCAGCGAGAAAGCCTCGGTGGTGAAAGACGAAGCCATCTTTTGTCTCTTGTTCTTCCGTGTCGTACACTGCTTTCAAGGGTGAGGCACAGCAGCGGCAGTGCAGCGTAAGAATCTGCACCTGCGATGAGATTGCATCAAAAAGGAAGGCTAGCAAGAAGTCTTCTGCGAGAAATAACGGACAGAAAGACCAGTCGGAATAGCTACAGCCGGAGGACGTGTTGAGGCGTGAGGTTATTATCGCCCACACGGCCGGTCCCTTGCCCTGTCTGCCCCCCGGGCAGAGCACCACTTTTTTTTCGGGGCATTCTCACAATTCTCATTGCTGAGCTCGATTAGGTTACAGAAAGCCGCTTGAGCGGGGCTCCTGAATTGCAGGGTTCTGGTGCATTGTGAGGGCTTTACCGAGAGGCAAGGATTTGCAGCTCTGCATGGAGGCTTCGGATTATTGTGGACCGGACTCTAGCCCTGAACTCTAGAACAAGTGATTGGCAAAAGGGCGACAAGGCAACGACGGCGACTGCAGGCAAGCTATGTGGAGAAAGTATAGCCCAGGGCTAATTGATGCTCCACTGCTATTTAGAAAGAGAAGAGGGACCGGGATTTTAATGGCGCAGACGTTCAAGTAAATGAGTCGAACGTCGACGGGAGATCACCAGGAGGCGCCCAAATGTACGGTAACTGTGCAGAATTGCGGCGACTTCCTGGGAGCATGTCCTCTTTCATGGCCCGTGAGAGCGGGAATCGTTGAAAGCGGGGCGAAGATCCTCCTCGGCTATGTACTGAAAGACGGGCGCCGTAGGGCCTCGACTGCATTTCGGCCGAGAAGAAAAACATCAGGTAAGCGTCAATGGGTCGATGAAGCCGTGTGCTACGGGGCTGTCTTCTCTGTTAAGACAAGAACAAAGAAAGAACCCTAGCGCTGGGTCGGGGAAGCGTACCGCTGGGCCGCGCGACCCTTGCTGTGCCCTATCGGCGAATGCTACCTCGTTGAGGAAATTGGCCCCCGCCCTGGCGGCTGTAGCCGTAAGCCACAAACATTGGTGGTGCGCTGCTGTGCCGCAATGCAACAGACTTCACACCTCTTCTCTTCGCCCTACAAGACAGATAAATCGCCGTCCGTGGCAGTTGCTCGAGCCTGGGCCCCAAAGACGCAGTGAAATCCATGGCAGATTACGACCTCATCGTCATTGGAGCTGGTAAGTCCCGCTCAGCCCCCACCCGACCCCATTGAACTTTGCAACATCTCATCTCGTTGTGCCTTCTCTTCGTTGACACCCTCGTCCAGGCTGGTACGGTCTGGCCTCGGCCAAGACGTACATCGAGCTGCACCCCGATGAAAATGTGCTCGTTCTGGACAGCGAGTCGACCATTGGCGGCGTCTGGAGCCGTGACCGATTGTACCCGGGGCTGAAGTCCAACAACATGCTCGGCACATTCGAGTACAGCGACTTCCCCATGGATACGCCCACCTTCGGCGTCAAGCCGGGCGAGCACGTTCCTGGCATCGTCGTGCACCGGTACCTGGCCGCGTACGCCGAGCGCTTCGGCGTTTACAAGCGCATTCGCTTCAACACGCGCGTCGAGTCTGCCCAGGAGAGCAGCGAGACGGATGGCTGGACTCTGAACGTGGCAAACGTCGCTACCGGCGAGAAGGCGACGTTGAGCACGAGGAGGCTGATTGTCGCTACCGGCCTGACTTCTCAGCCTTACGTGCCGACCTTCGTGGGCCAAGAAGACTTTGGAGCCACCATATTCCACACCAGAGACTTCTTGGCCCACGCCGACACGCTGAAGACTGCACACAGCGTGACCGTTTTGGGGGCGGCTAAGTCTGCCTGGGACGCAGCGTATGCCTACGCTGCTGCTGGTGTTCCCGTCGACATGGTAGTCCGCAAGAGTGGGCGCGGTCCCGTCTGGATGTCGCCTGCCTACGTGACGCCGCTGAAGAGGTGGCTCGAGAAGCTCGTCCACACCCGTTTCCTAACCTGGTTTAGCCCTTGCATTTGGGGCGACGAGGACGGCTACGGCAGCGTAAGAGGCTTCCTGCATGGCACGTGGTTGGGCCGCAAGATTGTGGACGCCTTCTGGAACATCCTCGGAAACGATGTCGTCACCCTCAACGGCTTCAACAAGCACCCAGAGGTCAACAAGCTGAAGCCGTGGCACAATGCTCTCTGGGTTGGCAGCGGCCTCAGCATCCTGAACTACCCCACCGATTTCTTCGACTTCGTTCGCAATGGCGCAATTCGCGTGCATGTGGCTGATGTGACGCGCTTGTCCGAGAAGACAGTCCATTTGTCCAATGGCGAGGAACTCAAGGCCGACGTTCTCTTGTGCGCAACCGGCTGGAAAGCATGCCCCATCAACTTCCAGCCTCCCGGATCCGCCGCTGAGCTTGGTCTGCCATACTACTCCCCGGTTCCCGACACTTTGGCCCAGAAAGCGGATGCCGCCATCCTCGAGAGATTCCCGCGCCTGAAGGACCAGCCAAACGTCAGCAAGTCTGAGCGCGGCGAGAGCGAAGCGCCGAACCAGCCATTCCGTCTGTATCGCTTCATCGCTCCTCTTTCGACCCTTCAAAAGAGGAACATTGCCTTTGCCGGCATGGCCATGACCATCTCCACTTCAATCTCTGCGGCGATTCAGGGGCTGTGGATCTCGGCCTACTTTGATGGGAAGCTGGATCGCCAACCTTCCGAGAACGCAACGTGGGAAACCATGCTGCATTCCCAATTTGGCAAGTGGAGGTACCCGTGCGGCTACGGCTCAAGGCTTCCCGATTTCGTCTTTGATACTGTGCCGTACATGGACTTGCTTTTGCGTGACGTTGGTCTCGAGGGCCACCGGAAGAAGACCAAGTTTGCCGAGATCACCGAGCCTTATGGCCCAGAAGACTACAAGGACTTGCCGAGTGAGTGGGTGCAGAAGTACGGCGGTTCGGCATGAAAATTCCGCATGATGGGTTATGGACGCGAAAAGAGAGGTTGAAAATATAACATGTTTAAGCCTGGGGTACTCAACTTGTATTAACAGCAATAAAAAAAAAACTTTCGCGTTAGGGTATCCTTAGGGAAAAAGAAAAAGGACGTTTAGGCGACCAGCACTCGCCATCCTCTCCATGAAAAATTCGTCTCTTGAACACATGACGGGATCAACGACACGGCGTCCCGCATGTAGATAAGGGGATGCAGTCACACCTGGTGCAGAGCTTATCCACCCCTTCCCTGTGATCTCTCAGCACCTTCAATGACATGGTTTTGATCTTCCATTCTCCATCGGTCCGCACAAACTCAAATTCATAAGGTCCACAATAGTCACAATTGACGGTGGTGTCTGTGTCTTCTTTGATGGTGTCGACTTCCATGGTCATGGCGCTCAGCATCGACTCCTTAGGGGGTTCGTCTGGCCTTCGATACCACAAATTGGCCGTGCCCGTCGCGCGTTCATCGGGTCGGTGGGGATCGAGTTCCAAATGGACGTCGGAGAAGAAGGTACTGGTGTACCAGGATCCAGTCATGCCCATGGCGCCGCAATAGATCTCCTTGCGGCCGCTCAGCTTGCCGAAATACTCGAAGCTCAGGACGGCATCTTCGGCGAAGATCTCGCTCCAGGTATTCCAGTCATGGGCGCTGGCGTAGGTGCAGTAGCCGCGCAGCAGAGCGGCCAGGCAGGCTTTGGCCGTGCGCTCAGCGACAGCGGTTTCGGAGAGCGAGTCGCGGTCCGAGTCGTCAGCTTCAGCTGCTGACGGAGACGGCGGGGTCCGGCTGGGGCTAGGCGGGTGATATGCCGGGCGTTTCCTGTTGCGGCGCTCAGGTTGGTGGTGTTTTAGGGGCGCAGGTGAGACGGAGCGGGATGGGGCGGCGGCGGGTGACGGCATGGTGTTTGCACGGGGCGCCCGAAACGGAATGGTTTACGATCGGACGGCGCGACGGCGATTGGATGCGACAACGACGTGTCAACGACAGTGAACGGCAGTCGTAAACTAGGTGAGATGGAGGGTTCAGGGCTCAGCTGAACAGGTTTCGTCCGGGCGCACACTCATAAATGCTCAAAAGCCGAGGCAGGGTCATGCGCTTCAGATCCTTCGCCTTTCTGCCTGAAGCACAGCAACGGCGGGGGGGTTGCAGCGAAGCGCAGGGCATGAACGAGAGACGCGGGGAAGATTGTGGTGCGGAGTGGAGAGAGGACATGCAATTTGTCGAGCATCGGGTGAGAGATCTCGGATGCCCGTCGTTCCCGAATTCCGCGTCCTACCCTGGTTAGCGGCCCGACTGACCTACCTTCTACACGCCGCCCCGTCCAGGCAAGCCATCATCCTCTGCACCCTCATCCCGCCTCGACCATGCCCGCTCCAATCCTGCGCCCACCGCACGCCTCCGTCTGCGCTGTGGCTCCGCCAGCACAGGCAGCAGCAATGGCCCTCCCGAAATCGCAGCCGCCGTGGACCATTTAAAGCTCGAGCGTGCTGCCATTTCCGGCACCAAGACCATCTCTCAACATGTCGGCTCCTCCTGCTACCCTAGAATCGCTTGCCACGCGCACTGCCTCAATCCAAGACGCCATTGCCCGCGTCGGCACCGCTGCCGAGTCGTATGCCGAGATCTCTCGCAAGAGTCTTGGCGGCGATTCCTCCGTTGCCGAGACTACTGCAGCCCAGAATGCTCTTGTTTTGGAGGCCAAGAAGCTGCTGATCCAAGCCCAAGGCCCACTCGGCAGCCTGTTTGATCTAATACAAAGCGTATGTGGTCAGGTGACTGACTCGGTGCTGAAACCATGCTAATGAATTATCTCAGACCTGCCAGACCGCTGCCATTAGCGCACTACTGGAGGTTGGCGTCTTCAATGCCCTTCCTGTGGACGGTACGCCCATGACCGCGGATGAACTGGTGCAAAAATTACAAGTGCCTGTGGAAAAGGCACTTTTGGGTGAGTTGACCCAACCCCTCAGAATACCAGCAGTCAATGGTGACCATTTGCCCAAGTCCGCCTCCTACGCAACGTAACCGTCACGGGGCCCTTGGTTGAGGTCGATGAGGAGACGTACGCCCAAACGCCTTTCTCTACCCTCCTCACAAACCCCGATTTAGCTGCTACTTATAAGCACATCATGGACGAGGGTTGGCCGTCAATCGCCTTCATGACTCCGTACTTCCGCGCCAACGGCTGGAAGCAGCCCATTGACACGACTAATAACCCGTATACTTTCGCTCACCGGACCGGCGGTAAAGAGATGTGGGCGCACATAGCCCAGTTCCCAGATCGCCAGGCCAACTCGAACCGAGCCATGAAGGCACGGTCGTTCGATGGCGTCTGGTCCATTGGCCTGTATCCGTTCGCCGAGAGACTAGCCGAATTATCGTCGCCCTCCGACAACGACGACACCCCGCTCGTCGTGGATGTCGGCGGCGGTGCGGGCCACACGTCGAAGACAATCAGAGAGCTTTGCGCTGGTGTCAAGGGTCGCATCGTGCTGCAGGACCGCGCCGAGGTGGTCGAGGATGCGCCGAAGATTGAGGGTGTGGTAAGCATGCCGCACGACTTCTTCGAGCCGCAGCCAGTCAAAGGTATGGCCCGTAACATCTTTTTTGTTCCCTCATCCTTTACTCTATCATTTGCGTGGTAAAAAGTGAAGTGACTTTACACGAACTAACACCCCCTGACTACAATAGGCGCGCGCATATACTACCTCCGCCGCATCTTGCACGACTGGGCCGACCCTTCCTGCGTCGCCATCCTGCGACACCTGGCCGCGGCAATCACAGATCCAGAGTCGTCGCGCATCGTTATTGCGGAGCAGATTCTGCCGACCAAGGGCGTCCCTGCCGAAAGCGCTATGATCGACATGCTCATGATGACCTTCACCGGCTGCGAACGCACCGAAAAGCAGTGGGAGGAGTTGCTGGCACAGGCAGGGTTGAAGCTCGAGCAGTTCCACAAGAACCCTGGCACGCTGTTCGGGGCGATTGAGGCGAGATTGGCGGTGTAGAAAAGGCTTTCGTGTACCTGATATGGTCCGGTATATGTATCAGTATATTGGATTATGGCTTGTCAGGGGGTGCGCAACCCAAAGGACGAGCAAAGGACGAGCAAGTGGTGTATAGATCTCTGCTCCGAATACTAAAATTGCTTCCGCTCTCCCATTGCCTAGTCACTCTCATCCCTGCTTAAACGCCACGCAAAGAAGAGGCCGATTTTCATCACGAGTGACTATTTTACTGCCTACGAGCTTGTCTCGGTTTCCCGATCCCTGCGGAAACGGTACTCACGCCGGACGCCACGTGAAGGCGCAAGCTCATCGCCCGGCTTCCTCCACATACGCCTCTGTAAATAGGAGAAGGTATACGTTATAGGAGTAAATGGTTTCGGATATATGACTTGATACATGGCAATGGGCTTGTCTTGGTTTCGTCGGTCCCAAAGGGTACCAACTACTCACACCGGACACCACGTGAAGGTGCAAGCCCGCGTCCAGCTTCCTCCACGTACACCCGTAAAATATACCGTAAAAATAGCAATATATAACAGCAAAATGTAGAGAAAAATATAGAAATATAAAGGAATAAAGAATAAGACTATTAAGAATAGTATACGAGAATACAAAAGATACAACTTAGAGATAGAATAACATAACGAAATAGAAAAAGATACATAAAAGAAATTTTTTAAGCGATATGTGTTAGAGAAATAAAAAGATAGCGAATGTAGAAGGTAGTTAAGGCAGATAACGAAAGTAGATAGTAAAAAGAGCCAGTAAAGTAGATAGCGAGTAAAGAAAATTAAAAAGATATTAAAGAAAATTCTAGAAGTAATTAATAGAAGCAGATGATAGAGATATATAGCGAGAAAGATAGTAAGTTAAGTAGATAAGAAGTAGGTAGGTGGTAAGATAGATGACGAGATAGGTAGAAATGTAGGTAGTAGAAATTGCGGAGGTAGGTAGATAAGATAGTGGAGATGAATAAAGAAGATAGAGGTAAATAAATGGTAGAGATAAGTGACGGAGGTAGCGGAGGTAGATGGAAGGAGTTGAAGGAATATGGAGGGATATACAGGAAGATGAAGTGCTAGACGGTAGAAATGGTGGAGGGTAGATGGCGGAGGTAGTAGAGGTAGATAGAAGGAAATAGAGAGAAATGAAGGGATATAGATTGAGATGGAAAGGTAGACGGTAGAAATGGCGGACGGTAGATGACGGAGGTGGCGGAGGTAGCGGAGGTAGATAGAGGTAGATGGGGAGAGATGAAGATAGATAAAGATGATTGAGATAGATGGTAACAGATGATCGAGATAAATGGCAATAGATGATCGAGATAGCTAGAGATAACGGAGATTGAGACAGATGATTGAGACAGATGAAGAAAGTAGCGGAGGTAGATGGCGATGCAGATGATGTACAGATACGAGGGAAGTGGTGTTAAAGATAGGGAGAAGAAGATAGAAATACAGATGGAGTGTAGATGCGAGAGAGTAGATGGCAAAAAGGCTGTGGAGGGAGTACGGTGGAGAGAAAGAAGAGGAAGAAGGTGAGTGAGCGACGACTTTTTATACGTAGGAATTTGTGACCTACTAGCGCGGTGACGAGCTCTCTGGCGAAGAAATTTTTTTGAAGGTAACCGCTGTTAAGTTGCAGCCTGTTGCTGTCCCGCTGTTGAAGTGTTGCACGGACTGATCCCGTGGTCGGCGTCGGGGGACGTGCGCAGCTACCAAAGATCAAGGCATGGTAAGGGCCACAGGACAGATACATAGACGTGGCGAAACACGGTAGCTGTCCCTACGACTCTGTGCGCGGCCCACTATACCTAGATTGAGGTCGGAATTGATCAGCCGATCATCGTAGTCATGCGTGTGACGAGCTGGTGCGAACTACGACCCGTTGTCATAACACTTAGCATCGCGGCGCTCCACGGCTAACAGCGGCAGGAAAAAATGGGCAGAGAACGTTCCCAAAGCAACAATTCCGTAAAAAAGGAGAAAGCCAATGCGAGGCAACGAGAAAGTGTGGTTCAATTCTTCGTCATGCAAACCCCGATAGCGTGGAACTAAATGAAGAGGTCACTCCAGGTTGATAGACAACTGCAACAGAATCAGAGAGCGGCCCAATGATGTAAGTGTAAAAAGTATTTGGAATAAAACAAAAGGCCCGTGATGTACACAGTAGCAGTGGCTCTTAGGCAGGGGTGAAGAGCTGGTGCTTATTGGTGGGATGTTGGATTAGTGTCTACCGCAACTCATGAGAAAACCGAGAGACCTCAAAACTAGTTGCACGTTCCTTGCCAAAACACTAGTTCTTTGAGGAACCATTGGCCAGTCCGTCAAGGGAGCCATTCGCATCCGAGGCTGAGAGCGGGGAGGAAACGGCAGAGGAGATAGACATGATAGATGCAAAATCCTCAGGCGGAGTCCTTCCCATGCCGCACTCAGTTCCGATGGAGAAGTCTTTAACTAGCTGCGAAGCTGTCGCGATTCTGCGGCGCGTTCCCTCCTCATCGCCAGCATGAACCACTCCCAAATACAACTCGGTCGAACCCAATTCAAGATTCTTGAGAGGGGCGAAGTACGCGGCGTCATCTCTTTCCTTAGGAACGGGCATGTGGAAATAAGTTATGGGCCTTTGCGTGTTTTTCTTGAGAGTGTTTGCCACGTCAACGAGAAGGCCCATGTCTTTTGGTTCGAAGAAGTGGCGATGACCGAGGTCTCCATAGCAGAGGTGAACGCCCATCTCGACCTGTGGACTGACGGCATTTGTAAGACGTGCAAGCTGTTGATCGAGATGCTCCCGGACTGGCGAGAACCACGGCTTGAAGTGCGGCCAAACGGCGCCTTCCAGCATGGCAAATTCCGAAGCAGCGTCCCACTGAATGGTGAGGTCCTCGGGCGGGATAGCTTGCTCGATCTTCCGCAGATCGCGCAGAAGAGCAGCTTCATAGAGTGGCTCAACAGCAGCTTGGTAGGGCTCGGCGACGAGTACCAGGACATTGGGCAGGGTGGGGAGAGAGACCTGGAATTTGACGCCTTTCGGAATCACTCCTTCCTGGCGAAGCTTGGTGAAAGTTTGGTAAGACTCAATGGCAACCACGTCGTAGCCAGTGTGAAGCTCCGGGAGGCTCTTGACGGCTCGCTGGATTTCCTCGTCTGAAGGAACAGGATCTACGGGAACTGTGCTCATGGTGGCATCGTATTGACGGAGGATCTGAGGCACAGCCTGGAAGACGGCAAGCTGCCAAAAGGTGAAATTTTGACGATGCTGCGTCTCACCGTCGGGGATGCGTCGTAGTCTGTCGGGAAGTAGCTCCACGCTTTGGCGGAACACATCCTCGGTAGAAGGGAGGCAGACGCTGCCCACAAGGTGAACGCCACGGACTTGGGTGGCCGCCATGATATTGAGGATCTGTGGCTATCGCAAGGAGCTTGATATTGGATAGAGTTTGGGGGTGATGGTGGGCTGCGTGTGGAATGACAGGTAGACTTTCGTACTTACACATGGCCTCAGATACAATTTCTGGGCCCACACCAAGCAGAGAGCTCCCCGAGCGGGGAACACGGCCCAGGCGCAGGGCACGGATCTTCCCCGATGCGCTCGCTCGCTTGGGGGTTCCGTATTGTTGAAGATCACCGGGGTGACACGGCAGCGTGATTGAACACATGAAAAAGCAAAAAAACAACGGCTCTGCACGCATCCTTGTCAAAGCAAGAATTCTCCGTCTGCAGCGTGGAATGGAGACACATCATAGCGTTCTTGGTGGCTGCGCAGCTGTTCGTAAATTTGGGGGAGGCGCCGAGATAGCTTCATGCACACTGAGTCGGTCGGGTGAGGCGTCGACGACGGGGTGGCAGTAGAGTCGGCGCTAGCGGGATGGCAACGGGCGGCAGGCTGGAGGGGAAAAGGCCGCTAGATAAAGGCTCCTCCCGCGCCGCGGGCCAACGCCCGCTGAAGCCGACCGTTTGGCGCGTTGCAGTCGCCTGCAGTGCCAGATGCCTGCTGACAGGCATTGATGCTTGTGAGATGGTTGTTGAGATCTTGGAGCGAATTCGGCAGGGCATGGTCTGCGGCTTCCCCGCCTGGACCTTCCACGCGGGGCTGGTGATGACAAACGCCAACCCTCGAATCCATCGCGCTTCTTGACGACATATCTATTTCAACGTGCTCCAATCCCGTCGCTGTAGCATTCTTCCCTCCACAAATCCATCGCCATGTCGTCCGCCAGCGCAACCCTCGCCGACCCCCCACGCGACCTCGAGTCGCTCGCCGCCATTGAGGAATCGCTCGTATTCCCTTCCTTCACGGCCAATACCGCCTGGGAGCTGGGCAACGCCCTTCGCTTCCGCCTGCTGGATTTCCCGACTCCTGCCGTTATCAACATCACTCTCGCCAATAGCGACCAGCTGCTCTTCCACACCGTCACCCGCTCCGGCACTCTGCCCGACAACGACACCTGGGTCGCCCGCAAGAGAGCCACCGTCCTGCGCTGGGGCTTTTCTTCGTGGTATATGCACAACAAGCTCGGCGGCGACGAGGCAAAGTTTGCCGCTAAATACATGCTAGGCGAGCGTGCAGGCAACTACGCCATCCATGGGGGCGGCTTTCCCGTGCGCGTCAAGGGTGTCGAGGGCATTGTCGGCGTCATTGTCGTAAGCGGATTGAAGCAGGAATGGGACCACCAGGTGATTGTCGAGACGGTCGAGAAGTACCTGAAGAGCCAGTGAAGAGCTAGGAACCCGTCGAAGCCGCAGAGATAAGGTCGAAATTAGACATTGTCGCTTGCCAAATTCAGCGTAGGCGCGATGAGATAGGTAGGTCCACCGACTCTCGCTGGTGCTGCCATGGCTTGCTGACGCCGCGCTGTGCAGAATGCAAAATAATTAGAATCGACTGCAGCCTGCCGGGATGTCATCCTTCTCGAAAGTTTCCCGCTGCAAACTATTGTGCGACGGCGGGAGTGATCGCTTCGTCGAGGCGCAGAAGACGCGTCGCCCAACACCCGTTTCGGATATCTCCTATCAGCACGATTCACGCTTCAATGCGGGGGCGGAGCCTGTCACGTGCCTCGGATCCGTCTGGACAGAACACCTGCAGCCGGGCGGGATTCGACGTTGCACAGTTACTGTGTACGCATATGGAAGGTGATCATGCAATGTTAAGCCCGCCGTCTCGGTACTTGGCTCTTCGCCTCTAAGCTCCCGAAGCTTCCTCTTGCGTGGCGCTGCCGAGATGGCAAGACGCGCCACCAAGCATCCTTTATCTCTTGTATCAGCTTAACTCGTGTCTGCCCACTCTTCTTATCTCTTGTTGCCAATCCATCCAAGCATCGGCTCGTCGCATTTCCCCGTGCCTGTTTGGGCCATCGGTCCAATCAATCCCGGGGCACTCGACCAAAGCCCCGGTCTGTCTACTACTTCCTGATGCGACACGCCTCTATCAGCAAACCCTGTCGGACGCCGCAATCCAACACCCCGGAAGCCCGGCTGCCCCTCCGGCGGTCTTGCTCCCGCGATGCTAGGTCCGTAATAATATCGATCGCTAATGCCTGTATCACACGCTGCATGCACATATAAAACACTCCCCTTGCTCAAGTTCTGGCCGGGTCAGCTCTGTCTCGTCCTACCCATCGCACCCTCCACCTCGCGTGAACTTCATCCGGCTACAATGGAGACCTCCAAGGAGAAGGCCCCTCTTCCTGATGACAAGCGCGGCAGCATCGTCGAGGCCGACGTCCATTCGCTCGGCCATGACCATGGCGCCGAGTCGGAGCTTCGCCGTATGCTTGGTACCCGCCACTTGACCATGATTGCGCTTGGCTCCTCCATTGGCATGGGCTTGTGGCTCGGCAGCGGCACGTCTCTCGTCAACGGTGGCCCTGCTGGTATCTTCATCGGTTACATTCTCGCCGGATCCATGATTTGGTCCGTCTCGCACTCCATCGGAGAGATGGCCATCATGTACCCACTGCCGTCTGCCTACGTGCAGTGGACCTCCAAATTCATCTGCCCATCTGCTGCCTTTGCGCTCGGCTGGTCGTACTGGTTCTCATACGTTATCACCATCGCCAACGAACTTGCGGTAAGTAAAGGAGATTCCCGGTCGAACGTCGCACACAGGTCACTGATCTTATACAGGCTGCAAACACTGTCCTGGGTTTCTGGACCGAGAAAGTTCCTATCGCCGGGTGGATCACTATCTTCTGGGTTGTCCTCATCGCAGTCAACGTCGGCGCCGTCACACTTTTTGGAGAGGTTGAGGTCGTCGCATCGACCATTAAGTTCGGATGGATCTTTGTTGTCATCATCTCCTTCATCGGTAAGTGTCCACATTGGAGACATTGGGATGGAAGGGAAATGAATAACTCGGTCTAGTGATCTCTGCCGGTGGTGCTCCCAACCACGATGCAGTAGGGTTCAGGTATTGGAATGCTGAGCCTTTCACCAACGGCTTCAAGGGTTGGTTGGCCGTTATGCCGACTTGTATTTTCGCAATGTCTGGTGGCGAGAACTCGGGCCTTGTCGCGTCCGAGATGAAGAACCCGAAGAAGGCCGTCCCGCACGCTGTCAGCTCTATCTGGGTCCGCCTTGCGCTCTTCTACCTCATGGGCTCCTTGATGGTTACCATCACCGTCTCTCCCAACAACCCTGACCTATTCGGTGGATCCGGCACCAATGCCTCGCCCTTTGTCATTGCTTACCGTGATGCTGGCTTACAGCCTATGGCCCACATCATGAACGCCGTCATTTTCCTTTCTGTCATTTCGACTGGATCAATTTCCGGGTATGGCGGCTCCCGTACTACGATGGGTCTTGGCCAGCTGGGCATGGCGCCGAAGGTTTGTCGCACTAAATTCTACGTGGTTGATGCGTGCGACATAGGCTAACACCCGCCGCACAGATTTTCACCCGCGCTGACAAGACGGGTCGCCCCTGGGCCGGCCTTATCTGCACCCTCGGCCTCGGTGGTGCTCTCGCGTACATCAACGTTAGCGAAACTGGCGCTGAGGTCTTCACCTGGTTCTCTAATCTGACCTCGCTGTTCACGCTTTTTGGTTGGGGCAGCATCTGCCTCTCCCACATCCGCTTCCGCCGTGCCTGGGCCATCCAAGGCCGCTCGAGTGCCGATCTGCCTTGGAAATCATGGACGTACCCTTACGCCGCGTGGTGGGGTCTGTCCTGGTGCATCATCCTCATCATCGTCGAGTTCTATCTCGCTGTCTCTCCGCTGGGCGGCTCGCCCAGTGCCGAGAACTTCTTCGCCAACTACGTCTCCGTTATCGTTATCCTTATCCTCTACCTTGGCGCTCGTATCTACAACCGTGGACCTTGGTGGCAAGACCTGTCCAAGGTTGATCTTGATGCAGGCAGGCGCTTCTACGTTGACAGCATTGACGAGGAGGTAGCGGCCGCGAAGACGAGCAAAAATCCGCTTGTCAAGGCGGGCAAGGGCGTTGTTGGTTTCTTTGGTGGTGAGATTTAAGCGGTGGCGTGGAGAAAACATGACGAGAGGATACCATTGCACCGGCGCATTGCATGGGGAGGTTGCTTGGCGTAGGGGGATTAATGCTTATCATTGATGTTTGATTGGTGGCCACACTTCGTATCTCTTGCATGCATCATTATCGTGAGAACGGTCACTGAGTCTGATCGAACTTGACTCTCATGGATGGTTTTCGGGAGCAGTGCCAATGTATGCACATAGCTCACCAGGTAGCAGCTATTGTTCAAGTACCGTATTGTAGTACTATTAAGCGCATCTCTTCTAGTGCTGTTGTTACAAGGTTAACGTAGGATGAAGTGATCAGTATTTGCGCGGCCTCTCAAGCAGTGACTGTAAGGCATCATGGTTGAGGACATTCTCGCTATGTGGGTGCATTGGTAATGAATACATGAAGCTGTCTCTGAATGCTGCCCAATTTAGTAAGTGTCACGTGCGCGTTGTCTGGTTGGGTCTCGGCGGAGTTATCGGAAGTCGCTATCGGCAAAACCGCGGTAGAGTTGGAGCTCTCGATCGTCATAGAATCGCATCCGTAATCAACGCCGGAGGCAAGCAGAAGACCTTCTGCCTCCATCGCTGCCCCGCCGCCGCCCCTGCATCTCCATCTGCGAGGCGCGCGCGTCGTCTCGTTCTGCAGCCTTCTCATTCTTTTATTTCACATTCGCACATTTGCCACGCTCCGCACTCCAGCCGCCAAATATCCATCGCCGTGCATCCCGCCTGCCCGCCACGACATGCTTTACGGTCAGAACCTACCATGGCGGGTAGCTCTGCGCCAGGCGTCGCGACAGCCTAGCAGCCTCACCCGTATCTCATCATCTAGCCTCTCTGCTGCTTCGCGTTCTTACCATGCCACCGTAATTCGCGGTACCCCACTGTCCCCGAGACACCGTCCCATTGCCTCGTTCCCTTCACGCCACTTTGCAACTACTCCGGCGCGCCGGAAGGAGAAACCGCCGTCCTCATCGCCGGACGAGAAATCGGAGCAGAAGGAGGAAGAAAACAAGAAGAATAATCAGGAGAAGTTGGCCGAGTCCGAAACCGGAGCGGACGCAAAATCCAAGACGCCGGACCCCATCCCTTCGCACAAGAATGGACAGGGCGCGGCAGCTGGAGCTGGTGGACAAGGCGGCGAGGCACCGCCATCCAGCGGCGAGGGTGGAGGCAGGAAACGCAAGTCAGAGCGTTCGTTGCAGAAGCCGTCGGTGCCGGAGGTCTACCCGCAGGTCATGGCTATTCCAATTGGCAAGCGCCCGTTATTCCCCGGGTTTTACAAGGCCATTACCATCAGGAACCAGCAAGTTGCCGCTGCGATACACGATATGGTTCAGAGAGGCCAGCCATACATTGGCGCCTTCCTGCTGAAGGACGATGACGCGGATAAGGACGTGATTGAGAGTCCGGATGACGTGCATGAGGTCGGAACCTTCTGCCAGATCACCAGCGCGTTCCCCGTGCAGGGAGAGGAGCCTAGCATGACTGCCGTTCTGTACCCGCACCGCCGCATCAAGATGACCTCTCTGATTCCTCCGAATCGTGCTGCAGGCGAGACTGCCGCCAAGGTTGAGACGACACCTGTCGAAGGGGTCGAGCAAGAACAGCCCGCCAAGGACCAGCCTGCACAGGATAAGAAGGGTGATGTTGTGGCCAGCTTCGAGGAGGGCACAGCGGACCAAGCCAAGCAGGTTGCGCAGTACGAGCCAACCTCTTTCCTGAAGAAATACGAGGTCAGCTTGGTCAATGTCGAGAATTTGACAGAGGAGCCCTTCGACAAGAAGAACCAGAACATCCGCGCCCTTGTCGGCGAGATGGTCAACACTTTTAAGGAGGTTGCTGCCATCAACTCTCTTTTCCGGGACCAGATCTCGACTTTCTCTATGAGCCAAGGCGCCGGCAATGTTGGGGACGACCCCGCAAAGCTCGCTGATTTTGCCGCTGCTGTTGCCCAAGGTGAATCTCATGAGCTGCAGGCTGCTCTTGCATCGATGAGCATCGAGGACCGGTTACACAAGGCGCTGCTGGTATTGAAGAAGGAATACATGAACGCCAAGCTGCAGGACAAGATCTTGAAGGATGTGGAGAAGAAGATTTCCAAAAAGCAGAGGGAATATTGGTTGATGGAGCAGATGCGCGGCATCCGCCGGGAACTCGGCCTTGAGACGGATGGAAAGGACAAGCTTGTGGAGAAGTTTAAGGAGAAGGCAAGCAAGCTGGCGATGCCAGAGGCTGTCAAGAAGGTCTTCGATGAGGAGATCAACAAGCTTGCGCACCTGGAACCCGCCGCATCGGAATTCAACGTCACCCGTAACTACCTGGATTGGCTCACGCAGATCCCTTGGGGCCAACGGAGCGCTGAGAACTTCGGGATTCAGAATGCCATGAAGGTCCTAGACGAGGATCACCACGGCTTGAAGGATGTCAAGGACCGAATTCTGGAGTTCATCGCTGTTGGCAAGTTGCGGGGCACTGTTGAGGGCAAGATTCTCTGCATGGTTGGCCCGCCCGGTGTCGGAAAGACTAGTATTGGCAAATCCATCGCACGGGCCTTGAACAGGCAATACTACCGGTTCAGCGTCGGCGGTCTCACCGATGTCGCAGAGATCAAGGGTCACCGGAGAACATACGTCGGTGCTCTTCCCGGACGGATCATCCAAGCGCTCAAGAAGTGCCAGACGGAGAACCCGCTGGTGCTGATCGACGAAGTGGACAAGATCGGTCGCGGTCACCAGGGTGATCCGTCGTCGGCGCTTCTTGAGCTGCTCGATCCTGAACAGAATAGCTCTTTCTTGGACCACTACATGGATGTGCCTGTCGATCTTTCCAAGGTTCTGTTCGTCTGCACGGCCAACATGACCGACACGATTCCCCGGCCCCTGCTGGACCGTATGGAAATGATAGAACTCTCCGGCTACGTTGCTGATGAGAAGATGGCTATTGCGGAGCGCTACCTTGCACCCGCCGCCAAGGAACTGAGTGGTCTCAAGGACGTCGATGTTCAGTTGGAGAAGGAGGCTATCGCTGCGCTCATCAACAAGTACTGCCGCGAGAGCGGAGTGCGCAACTTGAAGAAGCAAATCGAGAAGGTGTACAGAAAATCGGCGCTCAAGATTATCCAGGACCTTGGCGAGGACGTCTTGTCGGAGGATAAGGCCCTCACCGAGGAGGGCAAGCACGCACAGGAAGAGGCCAGCAAAGACAACACCGATGTCAAGGACACACCCGAGAACATCGAGAACGAGACCACAGAGACGCCTCGTGTCGCATTGAAGGTTCCTGACAGCGTCCACGTGCGCATCACGCCCGACAACCTCAAGGACTACGTCGGCCCGCCAATCTTCACCGCCGACCGCCTCTACGACACGACGCCTCCGGGTGTCGCCATGGGCCTGGCGTGGACGCAGATGGGCGGCGCGGCGCTGTACGTCGAGTCTATCCTCGAGAACGCGCTGACGGCGTCGTCGCGGCCGGGCTTCGAGCGGACGGGCAACCTCAAGAACGTGATGAAGGAGTCGACGGTGATCGCCTACTCGTTCGCCAAGTCGATCATGGCCCGGCACTTCCCGGACAACCGCTTCTTCGAGCACGCAAAGATCCACATGCACTGCCCAGAGGGCGCGGTGCAGAAGGACGGTCCGTCGGCTGGCATCACGATGGCAACCAGCTTGCTGAGCTTGGCGCTCGACCACCCGCTCGATCCGACCATCGCGATGACGGGAGAGCTGACGGTGACGGGCAAGGTGCTGAGGATCGGTGGGTTGAGGGAGAAGACGGTCGCGGCGAGGAGGGCTGGTGCCAAGATGATTGTGTTCCCGGAGGACAATCTGAGTGATTGGTTGGAGTTGCCTGAGGTGAGTTTTGCCTTTTCTTTTTCTGATACCTCACCTCTCCCCTTTCGCTTTCAGCTGCTAACGTTTTTCCACGATAGAACATCAAGGATGGCATTGAAGGCAAGCCCGTCAGCTGGTACTCGGAGGTCTTCGACGTCGTATTCAAGGACGTCAACAAGGAGAAGGCGAACCAGCTGTGGAAGGAGGAGTTGAAGAAGAAGCACGAGGGGAAGAAGGAGAAGGAGGAGGACGATGATTGAAAAGATTCCCAACGTAAACCAGTCTTCCACTGACATTTCTCCCCTCCCAACAGTGAGCAACACTACCCAATAGTTGGAATTTCATTCTTTTCTTTTTCTTTCTCTTGACTGAAAGAGACGAAGAAGAAGAAAGGATATATCGCTCGCATTTAGAGTTGGCGTTCTAGAGTCAATTTTCCACAAGGATCATGTACGGTGGATATTTTTGTAAGGGTGGTCGTCGTATGTGGTGGGGTGTAGGAGTAGGAGAAGAAGTATCTCGGCCCTCGGTCCGTGGGGTCTCGAGGGGAGGGATTGGATGCGGGGATGCTGTTTTGTGAAAAAAAGCATGTTCCCTTATTGACTGAAGCGGGGGAAGAAAACGGATATCATAAATCTCCACTCTCATCTGTATGTATATTTGATTGGTGTCGTCGATTTCGCTTCGGGAGTGGAGGTAAAAATCGAGATACGTATATGTCACGTTGTACAGCGGAAGAATCATAGCTAACCATGTAGCGCTGCGTGGCAAGTTATGTCTGCATCAGACAGTCATCAACGAGGCTAACAACGATGCATACAGTATGTTCCATTTGCTTTGGTTTATGTGACCTCTACCAAATATATACTTTGAAGATGTGATATGTGCAGAAAGAATAGGCGGCTCTGTAGCGACAGTTGCAACACTGGAAATGGAACATGATAACCAAACTCCTCCAAAGCGTATGAAAAAGCCGCAAAGAGAGGCGAAAAGTATATACAGGGGGAAACGCATGGGTTGTGGGATGACTGCGACCATCTCAACTCTGCGTCGACTGCTCAAGTCGGGACAGTGTAGACCTTGAGGGAGTTGATGAGCCAGTATGACTCGGAAAAGACTCCCGGGTTGTTGGCAACATAGTTGATGCAGTTGCCGTTGCCAGTCTGAGAAGCGCAGGTGCCGGAGGACCAGACATTGCCGGCCCACTGGCCACAGAAGGTTACGTCGAAGACCTTTTGCTCCGTCAGCCATTCACTCAGTCTAAAGCGCGGGGGCGTTGCTTTGGAGACTTACAATGTTGTTGTTCTGGATGAAGTTGTCGAAGGAGCAGCCCGCGAAGTGGGTCATCGGCTGGCCCCAGTTCGAAGGGTTGGGCGTGCCGCCGGACGAAATGTCGGACGGGATGGAACTGCGCGGGAAGTACCAGACCTGGATGCTGCCTTGGTTCCAGAACGTGGCGTAGACACCGCCGCCGGCGTTGTTAAAGCCGGTACCATACGAGTTGGCGGTGTTGCTGGTGACTCCGCAACCTGTGACGCGCTTAGTAAGAAGTTAATGGAAATGGGAGCTCAATGTCGTACCGTCATAGGCGGTGTTGGCATTGCAGTTGGTGTTTCCGGAGGTTCCGGATTGGCCTCCCTCTCCGACGGTGACGGTACAGCCAGCAGCTGTGTGCAACGTCATCTGATTCACTTGTTGATTGTTCACTCCCTTCAGACGTGGTAAGTTCTTGTTCCATGTCGACTAATCGAAGGGTGCTTACCTCGATCATGTCAATCTCGCCACTGTTTGGCCAGTTCGGACCTTGACGCACTCAGTACGGTATTGGGAAAAGTATCCATGAAGTGCAACTTACCATACATCCAGTAGGCTGGCCAGCTTCCGCAAATGCTCCCTAAACGATTGTTAGCTAAGCGCATGGAAATACGGGCAGTTTGAATCTACCTGGCATGTGGGCAAGGTCAAGGATGAAGAGTCCATGAGTGAAAGCAGTGTTAGACTGTATTCTTACACTGGGTCGACCCGATCCACTGGGGTCCAGCACTGTAGTGCTGTCGACACCAATGTAGACCTGGTTTCCTCTGATCTGATACAAGCCTCTAGACTGAGCATCGGCTTGAGACAGGTAGTTGACGTATCCACCAGTTGGATCGTTAGTCTGGACTAAGTCAGTGTTGTATACTTGAGTGGAGCGATCTACGTACACCGAGAGCCTGGACAGCGAAGCTGTCAAACCAGTTGGACGAGGTATAACTGGCCACAAGATCGTAGGCGGCTGCAGCGTCAACGCTGGCAGTGCTAACGGAGGAGTCGCCTCCAACTTGGAGGTCCAAGTAGTCAGTGGTCAAGTTGACCGGAGTCCATCCTGCCGTAGTGTTCGAGTAGTTGAGGGAGTCGTCATCTTGAACGGCTGGCAGGGCTGTGACGCCGGTGGCAAGCAGCAAGCTTGGAACGGCGTAGCGGAACATATTGACGAAGCGTGAAGTCCAGACTTTGAAGCTTGGTCAAGTAGCGCAAGTGCAACCACGACTGGCTAGCAGTGTGACCGGGGGGTGTGAAGAAATTTTTCAACTGAAGTCAAGGAGTGTCAAAGGTAGATAGAAAGAGAGCCCACCAGACTGCTGAGCTGAAGAGGAAGTAGATTTGCGACGGCGGGCTTTATACTTTTCACGACTTGTGGATAAGGAAAAGCTAGAACAGCCATGGGGCAGGTGGCCATCCCTGTTGCACGGCGGAAGAAATGGCGGTGCCCAGAAGCCATGTGCAACGCTCCCCGGGGGATACCCGTTTTGTTCAAAGGCGTTCGGCGAGTGTGCCGAAGCCTGGATCGAAGGAGCGACTCATAGGGCTGGCGTGATGGTCTACCCATGGGGCCTTATATACAAACAGCCAATGGCGTGGTTCCGGCTGATGTTGGCCGAAAGATGAAGTACCCGGAGCCCGGGTCGCGTGGATAGATGAAGGGCTATTCGTATGCGTGGAATATTCCACGAGACGAAAGGACTCCCTACCTGGCAATCGGTATAGGGCTCATCTCTGCACGACCGACGCCACGAGGGGGGTGTTCCTTGGAAGCCTGGCTCCAACAGGCCTTGTGAGCGGGGGTGCATGCATCATAGATGACGATCTGGGATGAGGAGTCAATGGCGTGCGTGTGCGGGCGTCAGCAATGCAAGGGACGGCGAGAAGAAGTAAACAGACAAAGAAGGAGCACTTGTCGCGGTGGCTTTAACGAAATGAGGCCTCGGCCGAAAGAGGAAAGCAGAGTGAGGTATATGCAGGTGCACATGAGCCAAGCAAAGGATTAGTATTGTTAACATTAGCGAATCATAGGGCCTGGCTGGCGGCCTGCTGAGCGGCGGGGCACGTGTAGGAATTAGTGAAGAGCGGGTCGCATGGTGCGAGAGGGATATGAGTGGCTGTTCTTCAATATTGCGCTTCGGGCCGCGTGGTCGTTTGCGGGGGAAGGCGGTGCGGAATGAGTATAAGCATACCACCTTCTCTTTGGAGCCTGGTTGTGAGTAGGAAGCTGCTGCGCCGACACCGGCAACGGCCCAGGGAGGGCGGAGCGTGGAGCCGAGGGTTTCATAGATACTGCTGGAGGCGAGCGAGACGGAGGCATTTGTCCGATAGTTAATGGCAGTGGTGTGTCCTGGGCGGCAGCGGCGGGTCGGTGGTGTGTTCGGTTGTGAACCGAGTGTGTGCAATGGCCCGGCCACGACATTCGGCACTACACCTGCCCGCGTCACAAGGTCTGCGACAGAGACACCTGGTATCACAAGGCTCCCAGGCTCCGTCACGCCTGTCTTGCACACCAACCCTCCGCTGCCTATTGCCCTGTTGTTATTGCATAGCAGGCTGCCCTACGTGGCTTCACCAAGCTGCTGCCCAGAGTACGTGTGGACCCATCCAACAAGGGCCTTGGCCGATTAAAGTACAGCTTGCAGAACTGCCGTCGTCAGCTCGCGCCAACATGTCTTGAAAGAGCGCGGTGGTGACGCCTGGCGCTCCAGAGGTGCCCTGGAATGAGGCAGAGGCGGCAAGCCAAGCAGCACCTGTGTTACTCCAACAGCTGGCCCTTCATCTGCACTTCACGCCTCCACATTGCTCGTCGTTCCCGCGAGCTCAACACCGCCCCCACGGCTCCTTGGCGGTCGGTCTTTGCGATTCACATGTCGGCTCGGTTTGTCTCTCTTGGTTTTCTCGCTAGACCTGTCAATCGAGGAAGGTGGGGAAGTCCCAGGTGAAGAGTAATATTTTCCGGTCCTTTTTCGGTTTGTCGAAGCTACCATTTCGTCCACCAATGGACGCTGTGGCTGACGAAGGGACAGCTGAAAAGTCTGAGTGTCGAAGCCGCGTTTCGGCAAAACTCTGCTGCATGCCACTTCGCCTCACTCGAGCCTCTTGCCAGATTTTACTAACTTAGCGCAGGAAGAATCGTGCCCGACACTTCATGCGCGAAGGAGCATGACCTCAGCACTTCTCCACGATCTGCACGGCCCCAGGGAAAAAACCAACCAGGCCAAAAAGCAGTCAGCTTCGTGCGCTATGGTCCCGCTTTATCGAGGCCCAGAAGCCGGATGCGGGATCTCCGAGAGGCACTTGAACACCGGACTCGTCCCGCGCGATTTAGGCATCCCAAGCGACGTCAGTGTGCGTGGTGTCGGGAGCAACAGCGACTGAAGACAGAGTTTTTGGCGGCAGAGCGAAAAGTGGCTGCAGATGCCGAGCGCAGGCCAATGCCAGCGACAGGTTGAGGTGGGAAATTAGCCCTCCATCAGCTATCGCACTGCAGCCCTGCGACGCCGATAACGACGGGCGGTGCGGGGTTGCGAAGCATGCACTGCAAGAAGTGACGTATCACCAACACCAGCAAGCTTATTCCACAGGATCACCAGGCACGCCCGCTGGTTGGGCCCCGTTCCTGCAGCTTTGCCAACCGGGCCCGTCGGATGGAGCCAGCAGAGCGACTCTTCTGGGACCCACGTGGGCGTGCAGGCGCCAAGACGAGCATCCGCCCATCAAAGCTTTGCAGCCCATGGGTCGAGAGCTGCTGAGCCGCTTGGCAACGGCGCCCGCGGCTCTGGCAGCGCCGTGCCAATGTTCTGGACGTCGGCTGTTGCTCGACACTGTGTTTCACGCTTTCGGGGATCCTCAGGAACGCGCCATTTAGCCCGGCCCGCTCTTTGCACGTGACGTGGGTCTGGCCTGCAGCCCACCATGGCCGCCAACCGGTTGCCCGCCCGCCGCGCCCGCTGCAGCCTTGCCCGCCGTTGGCACACGCCGTGGGACCGAAGAGCGGGACGGCCAGCAAGTTTGCACCTCCAGCCTGCATGCCGCGGCCGCCGACGACGCAGCTGCGTAATGCCATCGCGGCTGGCGACTCGCGCTGGATGCCCGGCTCCACCGGGGTGTGCAGCCGCCGTCAGCTGGCTCCTCAGCGCGCGCGCCAGTGCCGGACGTGTCAGCGTGCGCTCCCCGCACCGGCGCCGCGCACCGCAGCCCTCTGCAGCCGCCGTGCAAGCGCGCCCCGCGGCGGTCAGCAGCGAAAGAATAGGAGCAGGAGTCTTGGGCTGCCATCTGGTTCCTGGATGCCGGGCGCTTGGCGATTCGCAGCTTGTTGCGGATCAGCTGTTTCTAGTCTCTTTGGGCATAGGCCACAGCCACGCCGGCCGCCTGTTCCTCCCGTATGCGCCCACACTGGCCGCCGCGCTGTCCAAGCAGCCCTCGCCTCCTTTTTCGCTCATCCGCCGGCCCTGCTCTGCGAGCCTGGCGCCCCCATTAGTCGAGCCGCGTGTGTTCCTTTACCCCCACCGGCATAGCAGTCGTCATCCTCCTATCAGCGTGTCTTGCGGTCTTTCCCGCCCACCCATGTCTCCTTAATTACCACCGCCGCTGGGCTCTTTATTATTACTCTTCCCCACGCCCCGAGAACTCTCTTTCTCTCACTCACTGCCAGCTCCGCAGAGGAATACTCGCATCACTCTTTTTGCGTCTATTCCAGTCACTCTCTCGACAACAGTCGTCCAGCCACTCTTTCGGATCCATCCCGACAACAACAATCCAATCCTTCAAAATGCGCTTCACTTCGATCGCCCTCGGCGCCCTGGCCGCCACCGGTACCATGGCTAGCAGCCGCTCCCACGCCCGTCTTCACCGCGAGCACGAGGCCCGCAGCGTGTGAGTGCCACAGACTAAGCGCTAAGGAATCCTGTACTGACGCTTCGCAGCGACGACCGTGGTCTTCTGCTCGACGCCATCCACGAGGCTAAGCTCCTCGCTCTTGGCCTGATCGCCATTGGCAAGAACGCCGTCAGCTCGGCCGAGGCCCAGGTCTGGGTTGGCGATGACGGTGACTACACCAACGAGTACAGCAACCAGTCTGACGAGGACGTCGTCCTTGTTGTTTGGGGCCCTGCTGCCTCGTGGGTCAACGCCAACGACCCGCTCATCACCATCACCATCCCCGCCGGCACCAACAAGACTCTCTCTTTCGCCAATGGCGCCAGCGGTGCCTGGGCTGCCGTCTACCAGGACACGTCGCTCGTCAACGGCCAGATCTCCGAGACCTGGGGCGAGTACACCTTCGGCGAGTGGGGCTGCGTTGACGTTTCCCGTGAGGTCAACATGGGCGGCCACAACATGACCATCGACACCGGCAACTGCGTTTCCGACATGGAGACGTGCGTCTTCAAGTGCAAGGACGGTGCCGAGTCCTGCTGGCTCGAGTATGAGCTCGTCAACTGCGAGAACGGCTCGCAGGAGGGCGCCACCTACGGCACCTTCGACGGCGCTCCCACCGGTGGCTGCGGCAACATGGGCAGCACCGCCACCGTCAAGACCATCCTCTACTAAATCACGACCTCTTTTTTCCCGGAAATTTTTTAATGAAGCGGAACTAGGAGGGCAGAGGAGGGATTGTTTATAATCATTTTTTATTGGAGCTCCAAGCGCGAGATATCGGCCATTGGCGTGGACAAGGGAAAAAAAAGAATCGGCGCCTGGTTTTCCTAGATATTTCGGCTTTTCGACTCTTCGCACATTTACGATACCAGTGTCTGTTTATTGTCTATTCAACTTATCCAATAAGCCGGCTCTTACTGGTTGCTCTCACAAGATGACGACCCATCTTTTCAAATTCTGGTGTAAATATTACGGATACCATTTGATCTTCGACGAACAGTAGCCTCAACTACGAGAATGCAACGATTTTTTCACAGAACTTGAGCGTGCGCACATTCCGTCTCGTTTGTTTTTCGTTGATCAGGAGATCTCGGTCGTCGCATCCTCCGCGTTCTCACACACACACACTCTTCGTCTCTCCGCTTGTCGTTGCGTTTATCGCGCATCGTAACCGACCCCGCTGACCGACCCAGCAGGAGGCGCATCACGGACAGAGCCTCAAGTGAGCCCACGAGCCCCGATGCCGAACCGTGCTCCGGCCCAAAAAAGAAGGCGAGCTCATACAATAATCTCCCTTATCCAGAAGGGCACAGGCCCCTGGGCCCTTCTATCGAAAGGTGAATCCTCCCGTCGTCGCATCCGGAAGGACGCGCCGAAACGTCGAGGTCACGGCCAAGCTTTTCCGCCGCGTACGTCCTGTGACACGCAATGCTTCGAAAAGGTTCTTCATTTTAGCCGCATGCACGCAATTCCGATTGATATTGCGGCTGTGCAGAAGGACGGGCCGGCGACGTTTTGTTGCTTGGATTGGGGGCGGCGGAGCTTGTGCTCGCCCTAGCTCCCTTGACCGGTTCGTTTCTACTGTCGTTGGTGTTCTGTTTTTGGCGGCGACTACTTGGCTAACCCCTGAGCCGGTTGCTTCACTTGACGAACCGAAGGCGCCCCTTCACCCCAAGAAGCCAACCCAAGGCGTTCCACAGCGCACACACGACGACACACAGTTCAGGCGCCGATGATGAGGCGGGGTGAAGGGCAAACGAGACTATTGAAACTTCGTCACGGACTCGTCGCGCGCATCACTTGTTCTCGAACGCCCTCGACGACTGCCAATCTCTCGTGCCAATCTCCGTGGGGGGCTGCGTACGTGCATGCTCCGCCCGCCGCCAGTCGTCGTCGCAATCGTAGCTTGGCAGGCAAATCTCCCCTCCTTCGGCGCTGATTGACCATGTCTCGACTGCCAATCTTCTTTGCTCAACGTCCGCGCGCCAGGAAGGGACCGTCCCTCTGCCACAGCGTCCTTCTGCGTTGCGTGATCACGCCATGCACGTGCGTTTGTTCTTCTTCTGCTGCTCTGTCGTGCAAGTGCCGCAAGGCAGTTTGCTCTCTTTCCCACTTTCCCTTCCCCACAAAAATAGAGCAGCAATCTCAGGGGGATTAACTGTCGTGCCAGCGACGGCTGTTGCCTATCCGTTTTCCGCGGGGCCCGCGCCGCCTGCGCAGCCGCTGCTCCATGCGCGCACTTTGTGAGAGTCGCCACTTGCTTTGGACGAACGGACCCCCGGTTTAGCGAAGAAATGGAAGCTTTGAGCTTTTTTTTGGCGGTGTGCCGGTTACCGATGGTGTTGTGCTATCTTTTGCCCTCTGTCAGGGACATGGCGGTATGTACGAGTGCACGCACGTCTCCTAGAACTCGATCTCGATCGTTTCGGCCGTCATGGTGTTGGGTTCCTCGTCCGGCATTTTTGCCACGCTGGTGGTTGAGAGTAGCAGCGCGCGAATAAGACGAGGATTCTTTCTTCAGCCAACATGATACGAAGGTACCTGGGTATAAGACGGTTCCGTTATACGTCGGTGTCACCGAAGTAAATGGTAAGGGTAGGCGAAGATGCTGGACGCCTGATTGCACATCAGCGGTATGCGCGCTTTCGGGGTCATGTCGTGTCGTACACGAACACACCACACTCAGAACACGGTAAGGCTGAGAGATAAGGTTCGGGAGAATGTGGCTAGTTGCGTCACCTCGTTCTTATACTGTGGGGGAGGGGCGACGGAAGGGAATCTAGAGTGATGTCGTGCATGTTTTGGGTTGGGTGGTGACTGGGATGGGGACCCTGGGCGACACCAGGGGCGACGGCGTGTTGCAGATGTATTGTGTCAGTGCGGCATATATTGTATGCAACAAGCGGTAGGGGATTGCTCGACGGTGCCCAGGGACTTTGCATTGGTGCTCTTCGCCGGAATCGGCGTTCGAGTAGGCCAACTCGAAGGACTCGTAGAAGGTGGACGCCAACGATGCGGGTGACAGAGTTGAGAGACGATGGAAACAAACACATGGATGTAGGTATATGCCCTTTCTAAAACCCCGTCTTTGACTTCTGCGACTTGATATAATTCAACGCCGATCCGGACATCAACCATCGGATCTGGCCCTCATGGAACGTATGATTCAGCTTCGTTTCCCAAACTTCCCCATCCTTCCTTCTCACCCTCATCGTTAGCTGCTCGCTGGGCCTGATGTCCTCCACGCCCAAGATGTCCACTCTGTCGTCAGCTTGAATCTTGTCGTACGCTGCCGGGTCAGCGAACGTCAACGGAAGCATCCCCTGCTTCTTGAGGTTCGTCTCGTGGATACGGGCGAACGAGTTGGCTACGACCGCCACGCCACCCAGGTAGCGCGGCTCGAGTGCGGCGTGTTCGCGCGACGAGCCTTCGCCGTAGTTGTTCTCACCGATGATGACCCAGCGAATGTTAGAACGCTTGTAATTTTTGGCGACTTCAGGGACGGGGAGGATAGCTGGGGTTGGGGAGGTGGTGAGATCCCGAGTGTGACCACGGTTGGATGCGCCAGGGAGGAAGGCGTTTTCGGCACCGATGAGGAGGTTGTTGGAGATATTTTCGAGATGGCCGCGGTAATTATACCAGGGGCCGGCAGGGGAGATATGGTCGGTTGTGCATTTGCCTTCAAGGAGGAAGAAAGTGTGAGCTTAAAGAGTGTTCGCTGGTCTGGAATTACTCCTTACCTTTGACTTTGATGAGGATGGTCAGGTCTTCGGCGTTTCCAGCTTTCCAGGGCTCGAATGGCTGGAGCAGTTGGAGTCTGTCACTCTTCGGGTCTACTTCGACGGTAAGTGCTTCACGGTCCTCTGCGGGGCCTTGGTAGTAGTTCTGTCCGCTCTCGAATGATGCAGGGAGCTCGTCGACGACGGGTGGGGTGAACTTGAATGCTTGCCCCTTGCTGTCCAAGACCTCATCTGTCACCGGATTGAATTGGAGAGATCCTGAATATGCAAAAGCCGTGACGAGCTCAGGCGATGTGACGAACGAGTGGGTTCCAGGGTTGCCGTCATGTCTTCCTACAAAGTTGCGGTTGAAAGAAGAAATAACAGAATTTGCCACCCCCTTGTGAATGTCAGTCGACGCAGTCAAGGGATACTGTTTGAGCTTTGAGAGTTTACCTTTTTAACTTCTGTCCTGTTCCACTGACCGACACAAGGCCCACAGGAGTTGCTCAAGAGAACAGCGCCAGCTTCTTGGAACGCACTCAGGATACCATCTCTTTCCACAGTGGCTCGGACCTGCTCGCTGCCTGCTGTGACGAAGAACGGCACTTTCGGTTTCAGTCCCGCCGACTCGGCTTGACGGATCAGTTCGGAGGCCTTCTTCAAGTCCTCCCACGAAGAATTCGTGCAGCTTCCAACCATGGCATGTGATAGCTCTTTTGGCCATTCACTGCCCTCGACCTCGGTGGGAAATTTAGACAACGGGTGGGATAGATCAGGGGTGTAGGGTCCGTTGATATGTGGCTCCAAAGTGTCCAAGTCAATCTCGATGACTTCGTCATAGTACTTGTCACTTCCTTCGTCGGGGCGGAGAAGCCCCATATTGTTCTTGGCGGCGTCTGCTACGAAGTCTCTCTTCGTTGCTGACAGATACCGTGCCATTGCGTCAGAGTACGGGAAGATGCAGGACGTCGAGCCAATTTCGGCCGACATGTTGCAGATCGTTGCCATAGCAGTAGCACCGAGTGTCTCGGTTCCAGGGCCGAAGAATTCAACGATCTTTCCCTTTCCTCCAGAGACGGATACAATCCCGGCGAGCTTAAGGATGATATCTGTAGCTTGTGTGAGAACGAGACATACCTTTGACAAGGGAAAGGAAGAAAATCACCTTTCGAGCTTGCCCAACCTTGAAGTTTCCCTGTCAGTCTCACACCCATGACCTTAGGGCATTGTAGTTCCCATGGCATTCCAGCCATGGCGTCTACGGCGTCAGATCCACCGACGCCTATCCCAAGCATTCCTAACCCGCCGGCGTTTGGCGTATGCGAGTCGGTTCCGATCATGAGTCCACCCGGGCTTCCTCACGTCAGTACTTCCGCGCGTATTGCCTCAAGAGTTCCACTTACAAGGCGTAGTTTTCCAGAAGAATGGTATGTATGATTCCGGACCCGGGCCTCCAGAAGCCCATATTGTACTTTGCACACGCCGAGGCCAAAAATGCGTAAACCTGTCCGATTGTTTAACGCCGCCCCATTTCGATGCTGTTTTCTTTCCATACCTCGCGATGCTCCCTTTTCGCATTCTCAAGATCAGGCCCCGCGCCCTTCTCTGCCATGATCATATGGTCTCCGTGGATGGTGACAGGCAACTGAGCCTCTGGCAGTCCTGCGCTGATGAATTGCAACAGGGCCATGGTTGCCGTGGCATCGTGGCATGCCGCACGGTCAGGATTCAACTTGAGGAACGACTTTCCACGGTCGAGCTCTTGGATTTCCGGTTCGCAAAGGTGCCTTTATTCAATTAGAAATGTGCTTCAGTAGGAAATTCATGTTTTAGCATTTACGTGTAAAGGACCTTCTCTGAGAGCACAAGCGGCCTGTTCAGACGCTGGCGGAGAAGTTCTAGGTTGCGTTGAAGCTTCGGATAAGGAAGAAAGGCATTCGAAGTGGAGGTCAGCGCCTGGAATCTCAAGAATATTCACAACTCACCTTCTCTAGCAGGTTCATCGGCACTTGCATGCCTTGGATGCCTGTTCCACCAGAAACAGTGGCGAAGCGCCGTGCTGCGCATTTTGTGTGTGGCAGCGAGCTGCGCAGATGCTGTATGTTGCGCAGTAACGTCATGTCTTCTAAAGATCACAGCGGGGTAAGCTCCATGGCAAGTAAATTATTTTTGTGAAGACAGTTTTGTTGTATTAGAGAAGAGAGCTGCTATCCAAAAGGAGCGGTCCGAGAAGGAGCTATGGCCACTGACGGACTGCTCCCACTGCCGCAGCGCCACCCGGAGCCGTCCGACCAATCATATTAGGCATATTGACTACTTGAACGGAATAGTTACGAGGAACTGTTCCCTTCCCGATGACGATGCCGAGGTCATGAGAGGGTGCAGCTTCCGACGAAGGTCCCGCTTTCGGTAGAGCGGGATGTTCGGTAGCGCTGAGACCTTTGTGGTCACATTGTAAAGTTGCTAGACCAATATTATGAGATGAAATCATGTATTGAGATATATTCTAATTTCCATTACCACCAGAAAAGTTCTTGGGGATTTTCAATCATGAGCAGCTGCCACTGCTCATCAGTGAGCCATTCGCGCAGGCTTAACAGCCATTGCCGGTCATCCACCTGGAGATACGGCGTCTCTTTTAATGCTTCCTCCTTTGTACGGAGCTTCATCCGAGGGGTATGCGGCCTGGAGATATTTAATTATTGGTAGTGTTATTGCAATAGGATCACTTACCAGTCACTTCCCCAGAGGACTCTCTTTGGGTTCGTCTTCACCAGTGTCTGCACCAAGAGCTTCATATCATCGTAGTGAGGCGCCTGATCCGAAGAGCGATAGGGCGCGCTCAGCTTAATCCAGAAATTGCCGGACCTCAGAAGTTCGAGAATGGGCTCCAAGCCGGGCTGAGAGAGGACGTCCATGCCTTCGGGGAGCATGCTCGTGCCCTTTAGAAGGGCATGGTGGTCTGTGACGACGGGAACTGGAAGGGTGCGGATTACTGGTGCAAGACGGGCCCAGTTCTCGGGGTTAAGCGGCAGCATAGCCAGGCTCCACCCGAAATGCTGCACTTTGTCGCCGTAGGAGCGCAGCATCCAGATCTGCTTCTCTACGTCCAGCATGGCATTGTGCTTGTACATATCCAGGCGAATTCCTCGCACGCCGAGCGCATGCATCTCCTGCATTTCCGATTCCGGGGTTGAGAGGTCGACCACTGCAACGCCGCGGGTTGTCTCGGGTCCCAATTCTTTCAAGAAATGCTTCAAGGAGGAACAATCATGTCCGTATGACAGCCCATGAACAAGCACCGATTTGGTGAGGCCTTGGGCTTTCTTGAATTCTTGGAATTGCTGGACAGTTGCAGCGGGGGGAGTGAGGTGCCTGTCAGGTGAATAGGCAAATTTGGAAGCTGCAAGCCCATGAGCGATAGAACGGACTTATGGGCTCGGACTTACGCTCAAAAATGTGGTGATGGGTGTCGACGCCCCCATTGGCGAGTGGTGTTTGCGTGTTTGCCATGGTCTGAGGTTTGCAAGTGATTTTTCGAGAGTATAGCGTTCGAAGTGTCTAGAGCTGTTTACATCTCTTGACGGCGGATAAAGCAAGACGGATAAGGCGCACATGGCGGCAGTAGTTCGCGGGGTTTGGGTTGAGGCTCGGTGATGGGTGGTTCCGGGCTCGGCGGAGCGCTCCAGATCGGCAGGGCGATGCTGAGGACGGAAAGACGGTCAGCAGATTATGTGATTGGGTATGTCGCGCAGAAGCAAGGGCGGGGAGCGGGGCGTAAGTAAGTAGGACGTGCGATGCCAAGTTTTGCGGGGTCCCCGGCGCCGTGGTTCGTTCGTTAGGGCAGGCAGTCGTGCTCGCTCGCGTCGCGCACACGCACGCTCTAGTATCTTCAATCTTGCAGCAATCAACATGGACGCCGGCTCCAAACAGCCCAAGAAGGTCCGCCTCGCCTGCGAGCGGTGCCGCGACCGTCGCATCAAGGTATGCACCACCCTGCAGGCCAAGAATGACTGCTGACCCACCTGCACAAGTGCGACGGGAAAGTGCCTGCGTGCGAGAACTGCTCCAAGGCCCAGGTGCCGTGCATCGACGTCGACACGCGCACCTCTGCCGGCCGCATCTCGAGAGCGTGAGACTGCTGCTGCCCCTGCACACCCACTCTGAATTCTCACCACCTGCTCAGCTTCCAGCACAACGCCGCCGCCCGCATTGAGTGGCTAGAGAGCATCATCAGAACCCGGCTTCCCAATGTCGATCTTAGCGCAGGCCCACCGCTTCTCAACACGGAAACAGTATCTCCTGCACCACCCCAAGAGCAATCCCAACCCACCATCGGCCAGAATAGAGGCGTCAAGCGATCTCACAGCGCTCCAGGCCAAGAGCATGGCCAATCCCATTCTGTCGAACAGAGCGCTCGCTCCATGGCCCTCCATCTTGGGCTACTGTCGCTCGACGTGAACTCCTCTCAAGTCCACTATCTGGGCTCGTCGTCAGGCTCCCTTTTTACCCCCATGCTACGCGCCAACCAAGAAGATCCCGCCTCGCTGTTTCCTGCGTCAAGCAATGAGCCCTCTGTGGATGGAAGCCAGGCTGATCCATTCACTGTGTACGAGCAAATCGAAGAGAGCCGGCTGGAACAGACCCATGTTGCCCAAGTCCACCGCCTTTACGCCATGCTCAGGACGGTTCGATGATCGTACCTGCTCGCCGCTGTTCCTTCACTGATCATCTTCACAGGACCTGCCCTCTCGTCGAGACTGCAGCCACCTCACAAACATGTTCTTCCGCCACTTCCACGCCGAGTATCCCTTCCTGCACAGGCCTACAATCGAGTGCATGACTGATGCTCTGTACCACTGCTCTGATGTCGTTGATGAGACCTCATTCCAGTACAACGGCTGGCCGGCAAGCCAACAATGGTTCCCGTGCAATGGCGAAGACGCGCAGAATCTCAACAATGGCAAACAGATTGCCATCTCCGTCTTCGCTGCAGCTACCCAATTATTTCTCATTCTCGGCATTTCCGCAAATCTGAAAACCCAGAAGAGAGACTACCAGTACGACCCTACCAAATTTCACGAGGCCGCAAAAGCAGCCCTAGACCCTGCCATAAGCAAGATTTCTTTGCACGCTTTGCAAATCATCCTTTTGCTCGTGCTGCGATCTTTCACCAGCACCGAGCGTAGCAATACTTGGGCCACTGTGCACCTTGGCATGGCTTTCGCCGTGGAGCTCGGCTTGCATAGAGATGCTTCTTCCTGCGATAGCTTCTCTGAGGCTGCTCATCAGATGAGACGAAGGGTGTTTTACTGCATGTACTCTTTGGAAAGGTAATGCCTCTGCTTTCCTCCGCCGATTCCGTTGCTGACGCAATGCAGGCGACTCAGCGCCATACAAGGCCGTCCAATTGGCTTTTCAGATGATACTCTCGATACTTCGCTCCCGAAGCTTATCGAAATTAGCCCGAGCGATCTCAAAGCGGTAGCGGACCAGTCGTACCTTCCGTTCTCCATCCAAATCTTCAAGATAGCGCAGCTGGTCTCTCGAATCAAGCACACTTTCTATCTTCTGCCCAAGACCAACCCGGGGACCCAAACTGAGGCCGCATTGCGAGACCGTCAGGAAGAGCTTCGCACAGAGCTGGACTGCTGGGATGCAGAGTGTCCGAGAGCAGTGCAGTGTATTCCTCAGCAAGAACGCGGTTGGCTTTCTGCCAAACTGAAGATTGACTACCATGCAACCATGTGCCTCTTATACCAGCCATCGCAGGTCTTCCTAAGGCCGACTGAAGAGTCACTGCAGCGATGTTTCAAACACACTGTGGAGCGCCTTCGGGTGTATGGCACGCTTTACGATAGCGATAAGCTCTTCTTCAGCTGGCGAAACATACACGGCATATTCCTAGCAGGCTCAACCTTGCTGTACTGCCTCTGGACATCACCGTCAATTCAGACATCGAATTCTTTCGCCAAGCTGGCAAGTGACATTGGAGTATGTTCCAACCTGCTTAGCGCAGCAGGCGAGTGGTGGCCCCTTGTTCGCAAAGCCCGAGCGAGTTTCGAGCGTCTTGCGAGCCAAACCATGCAGTCATTGATGGACAGGCCTTCAAAACAAATCAGGCCAACTGCAACTTCGACAGACACGCTATCGGCTATAGATCCTGCGCTGACGGATTCTTCCGGTGCGGATCACTTCCCGACTCCGGACGAGTTGGAGATAGAACACATCCTTAACTCCGTCCTCCAAAGAGAAACACAGCTTCCGGATATGCTTGAGGAACTGGGGAACATGCACCACACTGCAGATGGCCTCTCTGATTTGTGGAATGACTTCCTCTTTCCGCAAGACTTTAGCCATTCGGATCAAGGTGATCAACAAGCGTTTGCGAATGCTACGCAACAGAGTCGGAATGAAAGTCGGCAACTGAATCAATATTTGCAATCACCATCTCCTTAGCGCTGCCAAGATTGGCGTCCGCCAAGGAATGGAAAAAGGTTCTTTGATTTCAGCCAAGGAGCTTCCCATTGAAGAAAGCAAGATGAGGGTGCCAACGCCTTTGATGTTGAATATGATCTTGAAGACTACAGAAGAGCGTTCATGTAGCTCATGTACCACAAAAGTTGACGAGACATTCGAACAAGATATGGACTGCTCCCCGAAGCCGTTGTAAAAATGAGCACATCAATCTCGGACATACGATGCAAAGCCTCGCCTTTACCGGACATTGACCGCTACAAAGTCCCCATTGTGGCGAACATCGGCTACCTGTTTGCGGCCAGACTCATGCAATGCGGACCCGTCAGGATGAGTCCGGGACTAGTCCACAGGCACACTATGAGGCAGATCATGGACCCTTCCGTCCAGGACTTGGCCGGAACTTCCAAAAGCTTGGCCTTTCCCTGTTCCTGGTAGCCGGACTTACTAGTTTCGTCCCCCCGGCGGCTCCCTCGGGCGTGCAGAAAAGGCGCTAGCACCTCCCACGTGCCAACTCGCTCGGAGCAGTCCGCGTCGGTGGCGGTCCCGATCCCGAACTCCACAGCGTCGACGGGATGTCTCCGTACAACCTCAACAGATGACATACGACACGCCACAGTTGGCTCAGGATGGCTCCACAGGCCGCCTAAGCTGCGGAGACAGGCGTCCACTACCCCGCAAACGGCTCCAGCTACCAGACGATAGGATCGGCCACTTACTCGCCTCCAACGCGATTGGTCAAGCCTGCTAGCCATATAAACGTGTCTTGACTTTGCTTGTCCTTTGGCCTTGGACCTTCTCAAGCTTATCTTGGATTTCTTCATACCCTCCCTCAGCCAAATTATTCTCCGAGCCATCCAACGGGCGCAGTCAACATGGGAGCAGCCGGCGGTTGGGTTTCAAAGGACGCCCTGGCAACGACGCCAAAGGAGGTCCTCAGATTCAGGATTTGGATCACGGTCCTGTGGGCCTCGTGCTGCGGAGGCTTGCATGGCGTCAATACAGCGAACATCTCCGGCATCATGAGCATGAAGCCTTTCAAGGAAGATTTCGGCACTGCGGATATGACGACTGACCAGGTTACAAATTGGAGCGGTTGGGCTGTATCATCTATGCTTCTGGTACGTAACTGTCGCTCAGAACCCACTCAAATCGTACTAACGTCGAAAAGGGGCAACTCGTCGGAGTGCTCATTTCAGGCCCAGTTGGAGAGCGATGGGGACGCAAGGCATGCATTTGGATCGCAGCCACGTCCTACCTCATTGGAGCCATCCTGATGGCGGCGAACTTTGGCTCCCTCCCCGAACTCATCGTCGGCCGCGTGCTTTCTGGTCTCGGTTCGGGCTTCGGCATGACAATCGGTGCCATCTACATCGCTGAGGTAGCACCCAAGGCTGTTCGTGGAGCCATGTCGACTCTTTACAACGTCAATATCATGTGCGGTGTGGCTGGTTCCTACTGGATCAATTACTGGGCATTGCTACACCTCCCAAGCTCATCACCTTGGCAGTGGCGCACACCCATGATCCTGCAAGTCATTCCTGCCATCTGTCTTTTCGCTGGACTTCTTGTCTTTCCGGAGACACCCCGATATCTGGCAATGTGCGGTCGCCTTGAAGACACCAAGACGGCGCTGCTGAATCTTCGCGGCATTCCCGAGGATCACCCCTACTTTGTAGAGGAGTACGAAGAGTTGGTCACCAAGGTCTACGCCGACCAAGAGGCCGAACGCGGCATGAAAGCGTTCAAGACGCTCTTTGAGCTCTGCGGAACGGACGAGTCGATCCGGAAGAGGCTCATCTTCGTCATGATTATCCAGACCTTGTTCATCTTCTCTGGTGGCAACTCCATCACCTACTATGCCCCCACCATCCTCAAGTCCATGGGTCTCAACTCGGAGCAGATCCTCCTGTTCACCGCCATCTACGGCTGTGTCAAGGTCATCTCGGTCCTTCTGTACGCAGTCTTCTTGTCCGACCGCTTCGGCCGCCGACCCCTCCTCCTCATCGGCGCTACCCTCAACCTCTGCTGTCTCATCTACCTAAGCGCTTTCCTGGGTTTGGCAGACACCGCCAACTCCGGTCCCACGGTTGCTTCCTGGTTTGCCATCGTCGCCATCTGCATTTTCGCCGTCGGTCAGTGCTCTATCATGAAAAAGAAAACAATGGCAAACCCTTGCTAACTCGAAAACAGGCTACGGTTTCGGCTGGGCTCCCGTCTTCTCCCTGACGACGTCGGAAATCTGTCCCACGCGCTCCCGCGGCGCCATCGTCACCGTGGCGTTCGGATACCAGAACGTGCTCAACTTCCTCATCTCCCGCTTCTTCCCGAACATGACCGTCACAATGCATGCCTGGGGCCCCTTCGCGCTCTTCGCGGCCTTCACCGCCGTCGGCGTCGTGTGGGTGTGGCTGGCTTTCCCCGAGTGCAAGGGCAGGAGCATGGAGACGATGGATCAGCTGTTCGTCAGGAAGTGGTGGCAGGTGGGCAGGCTACAGGGGAAGGAGAAGGGGCTGGGCGAGGCGATGATGGTGGCCGACGAGGAGGGAGAGAAGGATCCGGAGAAGATGGGGCCCGTGGCGAACCACGTGGAGAAGGTTTGAGTTGGGATGCAGGGTCGCGTTCAGGGATGGATATCTGTGTGGATGGGATTGTTTTTGGATACGTGATACGACCACGGCAAGCAATGTATGAAATTACGAGAGAGCTACTGAGTCAGCCCTCGCGATTGGCAGTGAGAACTGAGGTTCGGTATACCAGGTCTTGCCACGTGCTCAATGGCTACCTACAGAGAGCCGCAGTATGTTTAAAAGGAAATAATCCGTCTCGATCACCCTCGAAAGGAACGACACGGCTTTTATAGGCGGTAGAGGCTATTATCTAGACTTTTTTGTGTCATTGTCAATTCTTAGATGCGAGAATAAGAGCATGTGTTAAAATGTCTGGCAAAGTAAGGTCACAAAGGGTCTTCGCTCTATTGCAGGAAATTTACTTTCGCTTGTGCCGCGTTTCGCTTTATCTGTTGAAGAGCTGCCTTCTCGAAATCGTACGCGTTTGTTTGGTTAAACGCGTCATGAGCGCGAATTTCTCGACGACGCGTCGTTTCGCGAAGCGAGAGGAAAGAGCGGAGGCGCTCTTTCCTGGTATGCTTTGTTTTGGTTCCCGATTAGGCTTAGCCTGTAGGGTTCATGAATTCAGCGCGCTTTTCTGTCTCTCAGACCAGTGCTTCTATCGTAACACCAAAAAATATCACCAAAGATGGGTACGAGGTCAAGTGGATGGATAACCTAGGTCTATTCTCAGCTTGTATATTCACGTCATTCGCACCTGCTTTCTAACCACCCCTCGCATCGGCTTCGACGCTCGGAGCGATTCTCGCCTCACCACGGGAGTGTCGCGTTCGCGTGGACTTTGGCTGAGCATCTATCGGCGACGCTTTGATCCACCATGGCTTATCCATTCCTCCTCAACATACCCATTCCGGGTCGCAAGCAAGACGAAGAAAAGGCCCCATCAGTGCCTGACGATGGCCGAGCTTCATCGACGAATGGAGACCCGTACCAAGGTAGCCTCGGGCGCACACCGAATGAACAACAGACTCGCAGCTCAGCTGCTGCTATAAAGCACGAGCTCACGCCTGGCTTCATGGATCAAGACACTAGCAATGAGCCTTTAGCACGCACGGAAAACTTTGACAAACTCGTATCATCAGAAGGTAGCACGCATGGCATGACTACTAAGAGCTGCGCCAAGCATGGCGAAGATAAAACTGTCATTGACCTGACTGAGTCTGATGGCGAAGGTGAGGAGGGAGCTACACCAGCTACTATGGTTTCCAGCAACCCTTCTTCTCAGCTACCTGGATGCGCTTCACCAGCCACTAGAATCAAGTCAGAGAGCACCCCAGACCCCGAGGCACCACCCCAAAACATCAGTGAGCCGCAGAAGATCAAGCCTGATCCAGAAGATCAGGGTACCGAAGGCTCACACTTGGGATCAGATATCAGCACTTCACGAGGGACAAAGCGACCTGCAGATCAAATATCTGAGGGAGAGTCAGAAGACAAGAAGCCACCCTCAAGGAAGAGAGGCCGACCCGCAAAGGAACCTCCACCTCCAATTTACAAAGCTACTACGAAACGAGCGCCAGGAACCAGTGACATCCCGGGAGCTCCGGCAATTGACGACAGCGTTCTCTCGAAGATCAAGAAGTGTTTTGAGCGCGCAGAGCACGAAAATGCTTCTGAAACAGAAGCGAGGGCGGCAATGTTCCTGGCTGGAAAGATGATGCGCCAATACAATGTGGAAAAGGCCGAGGTCATGCAGCACAAGACGCCTGAAGAGCAGGCACAATGTGCCGGATCTAGCGAAGTCACGATTGAACGCCGTGACGGAACCAAGGTGCCGATTCCCATAAGACAATGGGTTTCTGACTTGGCATCGGCTATGAGAAGGTTCTTCGACGTCAAATGCTACTCAAGCACTCCCAAGGATCGTTTTATGGTGAGGTGGGTCTTCTACGGAATCGCGCAAAACACGGCATCTGCAGCATTGGCCTTCGAGAAGATATACAATCTTATTATGGACTGGGCTCGGTTCAAGACAGGCATTGCTGTAACGAATAGTTACTGTCTTGGTATTGCTGACCAGCTCTATCGTGATGCTAAGAAGGAGAAAGAAGAGGAAATGAAGAAAGCTAAGGAAGCCGAAGCTGAGGAATTGGCTAATAGAGAGAAAGAGGAGCAATTGCAACGGGAGAAGGAGTTGGAGCGACTACAGCCGACTGTAGAAGATGAGCCCGATCCAGAGCCCACGGAGAACAACAACTCCGAAAGACCATTTGACTTTGAGATGGATGACACAGGTCTGGAAGCAGATCTGGATGCCTGCTCTGACCTCGAAAGTACCCATTCAGAGAGTGGAGGGCCGATGAACATGGACACTACCACACCCCAGGACAACGGCAAGGAAGACGAAAACGAAAGTGATGACGACGAACCGGACTTCATTCATGATGACGATGAGAACACGGATCAGCACTTGTGCGATACTGATAAGGTGATTGACGACCTCGTTCAGAACATGAACAAGCGCAGTTCGATCTCTCCTCTCCGTGTCCCACGACAGCCTTCTCCGCAGCTTGCTCCTCCGTCGCCAAAGCCCACCACCCCTTCCGCGAGGGAAAGCCCAGAGCCGGAGCCGCATTGGAAGTCGGCGATGCAACTTATGTTATTCAGGGACACGGCGGCCAAGATCGCAGATGACTTCCTCAAAGCGAAGAATCAGAAGCTCGGGCGCCCCAGGCGTAGAGGCGCCAAGCCAAAGGATGCTAAGGCTTTCAGGGAGGGGAGGAAGGATGCAAAGAAGATTGATGTCCGCCAAAAAGCTTTGGAGGACAAAAAGCAAGAAACCAAGGAGGAAGACGATGGTTAAGAAAAAGGTACTGGTCATCCACGATTCACAGCTGAGTTTAGCCTGGAAGCGGTTTGCAGATGGATTTTAGAGGCAAGGGAAGAAAATAAAAGGGTGAATGATTTGAGAAATTCGGGCTGCTTGGAGTTATCTGGGACCTTGGCTGTAGTGATCTTGAATTATCACTTGGCTACTGATGGAGTGGAGCAAAAGGATGATCAGTCAGTAAAAGTAGGGATATGCTCACCACCATCAATCTAACTGATCGAGCAATAAACAAAGAAGATAGCAAACGCGGCTGGATGGCCTAATTGAGGAACGCTAACTCTTTGCTTTTTCTCGTTAGCCGTTTCGGCAAGGTGCATAGGTGAGTCATATCTTCTCTTTTGTCATACCGGCCCACCTGACTTCGCGTGGATGAGGTGCCAGGGTACGCGTACCTACGCCGCGGCTGCGGGGGGTAACAACCAATCGCTCAGGACCGCGACAATGCACGTCCAGCCTCTTCTTGGCGTCGTATTAGCATTTGTGCATTGTGCTCTTAACTGTTTCTGCTCCCCTGTCCATATTATGTGCTTTGGGCGCTGCCGATCTTTCTCAGTGGATTGCATGTGAACATGAGCTGTCATTTTCGTTTGCTGCCGAAGACCTGGTCGCTGTCTCACTGCTGAGGGGGTGATTCTTGCTGTGCCGCTTAGCCATTTAACTTTTCATTCTCCTCCTACCGCTATCATTGACGCTGAATTTCCGACCAAGCTTTTACGTGTTAAAGAAGTCTCTACTGTGCCTCAGCTTTCTTCGGGCTGCCCATTTTTCACCTTTCTGAGGAGTCAATTGTTCTAATGGCATACCCAAGCCTTCTCGGAATACCGATCTTCGGGAACGATGAGGCCGACCGTGGGGAGGGGTCGACGCCAGCCCAGCAGCCCATACAGAGCATCGTCAACAAACGGGACACAGCGGATACTCACATATCGAACTACAGACCACCTCGAGTGTCTGCTGCTCCAGAAGACGAGGCTGACGCTCAATCTGCGAGAAGAGGCAGCCGTACGTTCAGTTACGGCCCATTGCGAGTTTCCTCGGCACCGCCGGCAGACGATCAGGACTCCATTTTTCGTACAATCATCGAGCTTAAGAGCGCAGCGCCGCGTGATGCTGGTAGAGCCACTCGCACGTCTGGCGATGAAGGCTGCAAGCAACCCACCGCGGCTCGCAAGTTATCGCCCCCACCCGCGCCGCTCCAGGCGTCTCCGGCACCCACGGATGACGACGGGTTCGAAGCAGCAGCAGCGATAGGAGATTTTGAATCCGACCGTGAAGGCTTCACGCCGCCGTATGACGGAAGACGCTTCGACTGCACCAGCGGCTTGGATGATCGACGGCACATTGATAAGGGTAAAGGGGTCTGTATCGATGTGGCCGCACCTGTCCCGTCGATGATGCCGCCTGGTGGAGGCACTGCTCGCATCACACCGGATCCAAGTGACGTGGAAAATGTGGACCACATACCCCTGGAATCGGATGATGAAGAGAGCTACATCTGGCGTGCAGATGAGCCTGAACAACAGGCAGGTCCTAGGGGACAGAAACGCCATACAGATTACGGCGCTTCCGGTAGAGGCAATACAGAGCCTCAAGGGCGATCAAGCGCTCAGGGAGATAGATCAGGGGATCCCGCTCAAGCAAAACGGCCTCGTCTGACAGATGAATCTCCCTTGCCCGAGCATCTGCTACATCCCCTTGGTCCTGGGAAAGAGCCTGACAGTTGGTTGCCAGTGCCAGTATCTCGCACAACAACAGTACCAGCGCCGGAGCCGGAAACACCAGAAGAGCAATCCAACCGTCCTTCACGGAGTCGTCGGACAAGCAAGCCGAAAACGCTGCGCCCTGCCACATACCACGCCTTCATCAAGGAGCTCTACAAGGCGCCGGACGAGAAGATGATGCGCATCATCAAATGCCTCGAAAGGTGCAAGCACCCGAACACGACTAAGGCCGAGGGGAGCGCGGCGATGCGGCTGGCGCAGCGGCTGATGGCGGACCACAACGTCGCTGAAGCCGAAGTCCTCAGCCACATGCCGGTCGAGGAACAGGCCAGGCGTGCTTCTAGGAGTGTCGTGTCTGTGCGGCGAGTCGTCGATATCGGAAAGGAGATCCGGCTCGGGGCATTTGTCTGGCCGCTCTCGAACGCGATGGGCATCTTTTTTGACTGCAAGTCTTACAGCGGCCACCGTACCGACGCGAGGGAGTTTACTTTCTACGGTATCGCGGAAAATACGGCGTTTGCAGCCGAGGCATTCAAGAATATCCACAACCTCATAGCGGAATGGGCGAGAAGTGAGAAAGGCTCGCACCGCAGGGACTATTGTATTGGAGTCGCGGAGGAGCTTGAATACGAAGCTACAAAGGCGAAGACGGAGGAGCTTCATCTTGCGGAGAGAGCAGAGGCGGAAAAGCTGGCGGAAAGAGAGGAAGAGGAGCGTATTCAGCGTCAAAGGGAATTGGATCGCCTTAGGCCGTTGGGAAGTGAATCCGAGGAAGCGCCTGAGGCTTCTACAGCCCATGGCACCACAGGGTCCTCTGGCCCTGACATTGTGGATCTCATGGAGGATACGTCCGACAGTGATCCTGAGAGCTCGGCATCCAGCCGCAGGGGTCGTGACAGTAACGGCTTGCTCGACACTGACAATGACGTTGACATGGAGAGCGGAAGCAGCGAAACTAGTAGCGATACTGACAGCAAGAGCGAGGGCGGCAGTGACGTGGACTGCGCCGACGTTGTGGAGACGGGAGAGACGGAAGACGATGTCCTGAATCTACCTTCGCCTATGCCTCCGCCGCCCGTGCCATCACTAGGTCGAGCGACGTCGGCTCGCGAGGAAACGCCGTGGGAGTCACCCGGTCAACTTATTGCTTTTAGACAGCGTGCTACTTTGGTCGCTGAAGAGTACCTCAAACGGAATGGAATCACGTTGACAACCGCCCGGCCACCGGCACCTGTTCGGAATTGGGCAGCCTGGCGGAAGGGGAAAGAGGATAGTAAGAAGATCAATGTCCGCGAACAGGCACAGAGATGAAGTGAAGAAGAAGCAGTGTTGTAAGATGGAAAAATTGAGCTTACGAACCGAGCCACGCATCTAAGCAGCAGTCAATGAAGATTCCCATTGGGGGCTCCCACCTTTAAACCCAAGGAGTGTAGTGCGACGTATTGTCCCCCATTCTTGAGGCTTGTGTAAAGAAGACGCCCACTTCCGTTGGTGGGTGGATCTGAGCCCCGCCTTCCGAGTCCAGATAAGCGAAACGTCATAACTGAAGAGCTTCCCCGCCATGAATTAATCTCTCGAATTTCCTCCCCAACTCCTCAATTCGCTGGCTCAAGCTGCCTCTGCCATGGCCTCAGACCTCAAAGGCAAAGTCGTCCTCATCACCGGCGCCGGAAGCGGCATTGGGTAAGGTAACAATCAGACAAACCCTCTAACCCCACTTCCGAAACGCCCCTTCTCAAGCTAACGCTGCGGCCCGCCAACAGCCGCGCCACGGCCATCAAGCTTCACAGCCTCGGCGCGCACCTCGCCCTAACGGATCTCAACCTCGACGGCGTGCGCGAAACCCACCGCCTCTGCGGCGGCGCCCAAGAGCACTATGCCGCGAAGCTCGACGTGTCGAGCAAAGACGAGGTCGAATCCAGCATCGCGGCGGTAGTAGCGCACTTCTCGAATCGCAGCATCGACCACGTCTTCAACTGCGCGGGCGTCAACCCGACGTCGTACGCGCTGACGGACACGACGGACGCGTACTGGGCGCTGCTGGTCGACGTCAACCTCAAGGGCACGTACCTCGTCACGCGCGCCGCCATGCCGCACATGACGGCCCCCGGCGGCTCCTTCGTCAACGTCTCGTCCATCTGCGGCCTGCACCCCGTCGCCAACCAGGCCATCTACTGCGCCACCAAGTACGGCATCATCGGCTTCAGCAAGAGCATGGCCCTCGAGCTCGGCCCCAAGGGCATCCGCTGCAATGCCGTCGCGCCGGGCTACATCGATACGCCGACGAATGCCGGCGTGGTCAAGGGGCCCGAGTACGTGAAGAGGATGGAGCAGGGGAATAGCTTGGGGAGACTGGGTACGCCGGAGGAGATTGCAGATGTGGTGGCGTTTTTGATGAGTGGGGAGGCGAGATATATGAACGGGAGCGTGGTGGAGATTGATGGAGGTCTGAAGGCTTAGAAGCGATGGACTGTGTGATTGAGCACTTGATCGATTGAAAACAGTTGCATAGTCATTTTCGGTGTTCGAATTTTCACTATGTTGGAGAATGGAGTCATCGTTAAGGTAGTGTATTTGAGCTAATGATGATCTGTCTAGACTGCGTAGAAAAATGAGTAGTGTTCGACAATGTGGTATCGCAAGAACGTGAGCAAAAAGCAAATTTCAGAAAGGTATTGAGAATCTTAACCTCCCTCCTCAGCCAACAGCTGAATCTTCTATTGCCTCTGCACCGGCTTGAGCCTCGCCATCAGCGGGTGCTTCTCCCACAGCGCGTACACCAGCTGGTTGCTCCACTCCTTACTCTCCTCGCACAGCTCGAGGTCAAAGTGCCATAGGGTGTACGACAGGATCAGCCGCATCTCGTGCCAGGCCAGGTTCTTGCCGATGCAGTTGCGCGGGCCGTACGAGAAGGGCTGCAGGATCGCCTTGTCGTCGTCGGCAAAGCGCGGATCCGCGTCGTCGCCCGTCAGCCAGCGCTCCGGGATGAACTGTTCCGGAAGCGCGAAGTGGCGCGGCGAGTGGTAGGCTGCCCAGTTGGTGACAAAAACGGTGACCTAGGGTTTTCCTGTTAGCTTCGCTCGTTGCCACCTGATTTGGAAAGCAAAGGGATGGGGGCAAAGGGGAATCCCTTACATTTCCGGGAACGTGCTCGCCCTCGATGATGGTACCGCCAGGAGGCGTCAGACGTGGGAGACCACCGGGGACGGGCGGGTAGATGCGCAGGGCCTCCTCCAGGCAGGCGTTCAAGTAGGGGAGCTGGGGCAGATTCTGAAGCGTCATGTCTTGCGGGCTGGCGAAGGTGCCGCGGATCTCGGAGACGAGGCGGGCCATTTTGTCCGGGTTGCGCAGAAGGTGGTAGGTCACACCGGACAACAGGGTGGCGGTCGTTTCGGTGCCAGCGATCATGAAGGTGGTAGCGTTGGCGTGCATCTCGGGCACCGTCAACTGCGCGCCCTGGCCCTCGCCCTTCTCCTTGAGCACGTACGACCAGATGTCTGGCCGATCCGTTTCCACAGCCAGACGGCGGTCGACACGGTCGAGGGCGTATTTCTGGTGCTCCATCTGCTTCTGTCTTAGGCCCGGCAGGACGTAGGGCAGCATGTCGTTGATCTTGGGGAAGTAGAAGCGCAACGTAGTCGACAGGCCGAAGAACTTGACGGCTGCGAAGATGCTGTGAACCCAGGCGTTGTAGGCCGAACCTTCGAGCAGCTTGAGCGGCTCACCGAATGTCAAGTCGGCCATGATGTCGAAAGTGGTGAAGTTGTACATATCGACCATGTTGACCTTGGCGTCCGGCTCGCTCGTGCCCAACTCCAGCAGCTTGGCGACCAGCAACTCGACGTAGCCGCGGAAGAGCGGTTCCTGGTCCTTGAGCGCGCGGTCCGAGAAGGCGTGCGAGAAGATGCGGCGCTGACGTCCATGATCGCCTTCATCAGCCAGGAAGAGGCCCTTGGTACCGGTTGACGGGGGGCCATAGTGGTCCAAGTCCTTGGTTACAGGGGCACCGTGGCCGTGAATGTCCTTCCAGGCCTTGGCAGTCGTATAGCTCAGCTCGTTGGGACTGACGCGCACAACGTCGCCGTAGGTGTCGTGCAGCCACTGGAGATGATAAGGCTCAATACCTCTTACGCGTCCGAGGATGCGAGGCAGCGATGTTGCTGCGCTGAACCACGGGCCCGGGAATTTGCGGAGGGGATGGAAGTAGACATTGTAAATGCCAGTGATGATGAGATATGCAACCTTGGTAGGCGTCAGAATTGAGCGTTGAAATGGAGCGGAGCTTGAGTGCTCACCGTGGCGGCTGTGCCGATGTATATGAGATTTAAAAGCCCCATGGCGAGGGACAAGAAGAGGTAAAGGACGAAGAAGAGGGATCGAGGTATGGGAAGGGACTCGTGGTTATAAAACGGACTTCTTGGTTTGGTATGTCCGGGCTGGTAGATCGCCGAGTCAGACCGAAGGCAACGGCTTCGGTTGCCTTCTCACCCGACATGGCGAACGTGGAGGGATAACCAGGATTTTCCCTCGGCTCTTCGCACGAAAGCTCGAATAGGGATGAGGCTATTACCAAGTTGGGCAGCAGGTGATGGATTAGGAGTCTCCTGAGAGTGTCATGGCGCTAGGGCTAATCTTGCACACGTGAGGATCTGCGTTAACCTTTGTGCATCTTGGCAGCTGCCTTGCGGCTCTCGGTTGGTCAATTGCGTTACGAACGATGTCGATTTCGCGCATGAGGCTGGCAAGGACAGGGGCGCATCGGAGAGCCAGTATCCCGCCGAAGCTTCAGGCCAGCCTTGCTGCCGTCGTGACGAAAGTAGCGCACGGACCATGTGCGCAATGAGGGTCCGGAGATAGCGTCAAGACAGCGGTCGATCATTTTAATTTTGGACGGTGATCCGCTATCGTGTTTTGATGTGCAGCGCAATGTTTCCTCGGCCACGGTGGATGTTGAGTAAATGTAAAAGGAGAAGGAAGCGCCGCGTCACCGTGGTGACACTGCAAACCACAAGGAATAGGCTTGGCAGCAGGCCGGTGGCTGCTGATGCAATATAGACCGGTAAGAAGTAGACTGGGCGCGGCAGACACCAGACGTGCGCGGGCCTGGCGACCGTTAGGAACGACGCGAGCGGCTAAGCTGGCGAGCCATTGGCACGGACCGAGCCGGACCCAGAGTATCGTGAACGTTGAAGGTCCAAGCATGAACCCTCGAGAGAGCCGGGATGCAGTAGCGGCAACGGCGGAAGCCGCAGGAGGGGGAGCTACAGGCGATCCCTGGAGGAGGGGCTCGCGGGGAGTGGACGCGAAGCTGCAACATGTGCCGGAAACGTGTCGGGGCTAGCTGCGCTCGACGTATGCGTGCGTGCCACGCAGCCGCTCCGACGCAAGGCGAGGCTTCGGCGAATCGAGTCGCCCTTGGTTGCTGCCCAAACTCGCGTGGGCGCGCGCATTGCGTTGAAGAAACAGAGCGGCTTGCAACCGCTCGCCGGTGACGCGCCGTGGAACCCTCCCTGCAACTTGACCGGCGAGGGCGCCCTTCACAGGTTGCACCGAGTGTGATGTCTCGACCGAGTCACACTGTCCTGGGGTGGCATTGGCGCGTCTTTATCGCGGCTGGACGAGGCGCGCACACTAGCCCGATGGCTGCCCTCCGCTCGCCTGTCGTTGGTTCTCGTTGGGCCCGCCCAGCCCGGCCCTGCGCCTCTCTGCCCTCCACCCTCCAGCGCCCGACACCTCTCACCGAGTAATAAGCACAACATCTGCCGCCCGCGCCTCCTCGAGACATTGTTTCTGCCGCCAGTCTCGCCCGCTCCGCCATGGCCGCTGCCGCCTTTCCGACCGCATGAACCCCATGGGTACCGCAGATCGACGTCGCACACCATGAATTCCCTGCCGCTGTAGAGTAACCCTTTCCGCAACCTATCTTCAGCTGGAGCCTCCCTTCGCATTGCCTGCTAAAGGCAGCGCGATTCTCAGCCTCAACACCCCACACCACTCCTACCCCCGCCCGCCATGAACCCGGACTCCAACCTTCGCAGGTCCAACATGTGGGAGCGGCTCTCTCTGCACAAACTGGGCGGCTGGCTGAAGAAGGACGAGGCTGGAGCCCCGCAGCCTGAGGGCGACCAGCAAGAGCCTGGTGACGAGAAGTCCCAGGAAAAGCTGAACAAACGCTCGTCCCGCAAGGTGGTGCCCGGCTTGCCCCGGCCAGCCACCTTCAAACGACAGGAGTCCGAGCGACGAGACAGGCTGGTGCCCTACGAACCGGGCCATGACGAGCGCAGAGCCATTTCGTCCGAGCCGCGAGCCCAGTCCGTTGATCGCCAGAGCGTAGGCACATCCAAACGTGCCCACTCTCCCCCACCCAGGTTCCATCATCGCTCCTCCGCTCCCGAGTCCCTAAGCCCCTACGCTTCCGACCCCCATGAGTCGTTCATGCAGCACGGCTATGCCCCACCTAAGCGCAACGATCGACCCGATGATGAAGACACTGCTTCCATGGCCTCCCAAGGCCGCGGGGACTTCCCGCCCCCGCTCTCAACGACCGGTCCGCAGTCGGATAACGATGGCACGTCCGACGGCGTCGATGAGCTGGTCATACAGCAGGAACTGGATGCGAAGTGGATTCTGAACCTCAGCATGCACTTCAGAGACATGTCTGACCGGGAGAAGTTCTTCGTAACTTATGCTGAGCAGCCCAATAGGTGGAGGAGAGTGACCGTGTCTATCGACTTCCGTGATGCTGAACCGGAATCCCTGGAGGCTGACCTCAAGAGTTTACACTACCAGCGGGACAAAAGCGCCCGCATCTATGAAAGCATCCGGGACTCGCTGCCCGACATACAGTTTTACGAGACTGTTACCAACCTGAAGCTGGAAACCCGTGAGGGCCGCCTTCACGTTCACGTCACTGAAGACATGAACGAGATCATCCCCTACCCGTCCGTATCTGCCATCACCCACCTGGATTGCCCTATGTTCCGCGAAAGTGATGTCAACTTTGAGTCTCATTTGTCTGGTTTCGTTTATAAAGTCTCTGTCCACGGCCAGGTCTACATCAAGAAAGAGATCCCCGGCCCTGAATCTGTCGAGGAATTTCTCTACGAAACAAACTGCCTCAGCCGAGTGCGCGGCGCTCATAGCGTCATCCAATTTGCAGGCGTCATTGTCGATGACAGACGCCAGCTCGTCACTGGTCTTTTGATCGATTTCGCCGAAAAGGGCGCTCTTGTGGATTTACTGTACGACTGGAAGAATACTGCCGAAATGACCTGGCCTCGACGGGAAAGATGGGCTAAGCAGATTGTCCAAGGCCTATCTGAGATCCATGAGAGTGGCTTCGTCCAAGGAGACTTCACTCTATCGAACATTGTCATTGATGCTGATGACGATGCCAAGATCATCGATATCAACAGAAGAGGATGTCCCGTGGGATGGGAGCCACCTGAGCTGGCAAGGCTCATCGAAGCAGGCCAGAAGATCAGCATCTACATCGGTGTTAAGTCTGACCTGTTCCAGCTCGGCATGGTCCTGTGGGCGCTCGCTGAGCAGAAGGACGAGCCAGAGCGTGAAGAGCGCCCACTCCTGTGGACCCAGGCCAACAAGCAAGTTCCGGACTACTTCAAGCGTCTTGTCGAAGCATGCCTATGCGAGGAACCACGTGGCAGACCCTCTGCGAAAGAACTGCTCTCCCAGTTCCCTGAGATCGACCTCGAGGCCTCGAGGCCTGCGACCACCTCCAGACATAGTCTGTGCACACATCGCTCGGATAAGGAGTATATTGATCCTCGCACTGCCGTTGGCCGTGACGACATCGATCAACACAGGCGTTCTCCTGAGCGCGACAACCAAATGTCAAGCGTCAATCCGTCGAGCGCTAATCTCACGGATGTTTTCCCTCCTACTGAATATGATGCCCACAGCTCCGGGTCGTATGTTGTGGCACAGCGTCACGGACCAACTTCGGACACAAGGCAAACGCCAGAATACTCCCCTTACGTCCGCGCATCCTCCAATGTGTCACTGAACGATAGTGAGCTAGAGAATGACACCACGTCACTTTCTAGTCAACCTGAAAGGTGGGAACAAGTCTACATCGATGGTGACACACGACTTGTCAATCGTGGTGGCCCACTTGGAATCGATGAGCATGAGTTCCCAGCCCACGAACAAAGCACTGCCTGCATACCAACTCCCAGGGGTGAGCAAACCGATCCATTGCGTCTGGATCTGTCAGAACCCGGACCCGAAGCACACTCACCAGAGCTCGCTGGGATAGGTTGTGACCGCGACCTGCCCCCACCACCATTGCCATTCCTCTCCAACCATCGTGCTTCTTTCCTCGACCGAATTCAGCAACGGAACTCACACAATGTTGATGTGTTAGCCGGATTGGTTCCGCAAGTCCAGGGACTTTATGAGAACAGGAACAACGATCTGTTCTCACGAGATCGCTTCGGTCCTCCAACCCACCAGGATTCTGGATTCGGCGACGGCGACATGGACACCGTTCTTCTCGGACTCTCTTCTCCTGAAACACACCTACCTGATCAAATAGACGATTTCGATCTTGGCCTCGAATCACATGACGAGTTCAGCCTTGAGCGGCCCAGCTGTTCTATACCAGATGACAGAGACAACCTACCATTGGGCCGCCGCACATCAGCCAATACTGTTAGAGATAATCGATCTTCGATAACAACAACCGTTCCCGAGAGCTACAGGCCTGTATTCTCGTTGGATACCGCTTCAGCGTCTCCGCCTGCACATGAGTCGACGCCCGATCTCACCCTTATGGGATTGACAGGGTCTGGTGGAGAACCGCTCGCCGATGAACATGATACTACCATGAATGGCCACACCTCCAGTGCTTCAAATGTTTACGATGAGCATCACGACGGCATGAAGGATCCGCACTTCCACCTCGATCGCTGTGATCACCATCCACTCTCGACCTCTTCGGTTGCGAATTCCGCTGTGTGGTTCCCGTGGATGAGCCGCGCCGAAGGTCAATCCGCGTCTTCTTGAACGTGTATTCATTCAATACCCAAGATTTTGCTATTGAGCTTAGTCTTTCTTGATGCGTCGAGTTGACTTCCCGGGTGTCTTCGCAATGCATTATACCTCTTTATGTTGATGGAATTATTTCCACTCCTGTTCCACGCCTATTTTGCCATACTGGCATCGAGTTTACCGCGATTAAAAATACCCAAACATTGTTGATCTTTTTGTTTGTTTTCACACTTCTCATACCCCATTTTACAAGAAATCCCGTGTTTACGTCTTTACAAAAGTGCTCTAAACGAATTTTTGAAAAAACAAGAAAGTGTGCCGCGAGGTTATGGCAACGGCGTTCGAAAAGGGGTCTGCGTTCCGTTTCATTGTTACACGAAAAGTCTCTAGTGGAGGATAGCGTATGGGTTTGAGTGCAGGGGGTTGGAGTACCGGGATGGAGGGATTAGGAAGTCCTGTAGACTCTGAAAGATGATGATGATGACAACAAAGCTCTTTTGGCATGTGCGTTGTTGGTGCGCGTCGCGTGATTCTAATGCTGGGTTGTGCATGCGTCCGGGGTCTGACGTGGAAAGATTTTCTTACCGCTACAGGCAGCCCAAGTATCCTGCCGGATGCAAATGCCGCTTCGTGAGACGAGGAATACGGCGCGACGGTCCGCGGATCTTAGTTCCCCACCTTGTATATGGTTTTGATAGCGCCAAAGCGCTTAGTGCTTGGCGGAGCTTAATATCATGGGGGTTGCCTTTTCGGGCTAAGGCTGCATGCCATTTTCGGTAATCACACGAGGTTCTAGCGCCATCATTCGCTCCTCATGCCAAACCAAAAGCTCGCACATGCATTGTTTCACGGGTCAAGAACACGCGCTTTTGTCCAATGATTTCATTTTTTGTTTTCTCCAAGACAACATATTTACTTAGAAGGTCCCAAAGCAGAATGAACACACGGGGCGAGATATATTTACAAGATTGCCCACCGTTCTTTTACCACCCTCTTTTTAGTCCTCTACAAGTCCCACCTCGACTTGAGGTGCCTGAACCAGTCCCTGGCCATCCAAGCATCGAACTCAGTGATCTCCATGGCGCTGCCGGCGTTCATGATGAAGTTGGTGACGCCGGTGGGGGTCCAGTCGTAGAAGTCGTCGAGGCCGAGGGTGTGGCCCATCTCGTGGAGCAGGATGTGGATGTTCTCCTCGTCGACGTTCTGCAGCATGTAGTCGGCGCCGACCTGCTGGCCCCAGTCGCCGCCGTAGCCGCCAGCACCATCATCGAGCGTGTCGGACAGCCAGAGCGAGACGTCGTAGCGGTCGGCGTCGCCGCCCGAGCAGCCCGAGTAGTCGCCGTCGGCGTAGTGGATGGCGCGGCCGCACGCCGGGTCGCACTCGGGCGCGCCGTCGGCGTCGAGGTGGCCGGTGTGGACCGTGATGCCCGACGTGTCGCCCTCGAGCAGCGACTTGTCCTTGGTCGCCCAGCCGACGACCGACACGTCGACCGACTCGTACGGGAAGCCGTCGAAGCCGACCAGCGCCGCGCTGACCCACTTGTTGTACATCTTGGAGAGCGCCTTCTCGATCGAGGCGCGCTGCGCTGCCGTCACGCTCTTGGTGCTGTCCCAGCGGACGCAGTACTGGACCTTGCCCTTGGTCTCCATGATGTGGTCGTAGCTGTGAGGGATACATGTCAGTAAACGTAACGATATTGTGAAATGGAACCCAAACTTACCCGTAGTTCTTGAACTCAAGGGCACTGGGGTTCTCGTTCATCTCGTGCTCCCAGACCTCATCCAGACCCGTGGCCAGCGACGAGGGAGGGGACCAGGTCGAGGTCGAGTTCGAGCTAGCACGCTTAGAGACGGCTGGGTTCTCAACGCTCGAGCGAGCCGCGAGGGCCGGGGCGCGGTCGAACTTGCAGATGCCGGGGGCCTCCTGGCTGCCCTGGATGGGGTGCGCCTGCGCGGCCAGGGCGGCGAGAAGAGGAAGGGCGGTAACAGCCTTCATTGTGCTTAAAGTATATACGGAAGCGAAAGAACGGGTCGAGACTAGCTCGGAGAAAGAATGTGGTTTGTGGGAGAATGGATCTTGGGCTGGATCTGACTGCACTGGAGGGTGCTACCGGATATATATACAACGGAAGTGCGAATACGACATTTCCGTAACGGCCTCATGCGGGCGGGGGATGGACAGGAGCCAGAAACATGTTGTGCGTGATGGGTGGCGCGCCGCAGATCATTGTCGGCACGGTAGTAGAGCGTTTCCGTTTCTCTCACAAACGCCAAGACTCCGTGGTGTGGTGTCTCGCCAGTCGCAGCGGAGCGGAAGATGCCATGTCTGGCTAAGTCGGCCTGCTGCGAAACATGTGCTAAGCCATCGAATGGTCTATTCCCGGCCTTGGCGCTCCTATTTGTCTTCTTGGCGCAATGAGCTTTGTTGTTTCAAGGAGAGCCGCCCGGTGGGCCTAAATAGATTAAATACTCCGCCCCGGTTTACTACTGCGCCGAGCGATTGGTCAACATGTAGGCCGACCACCCGTATAAACATAGTGACAGCGATCGATCTGACCTTTGTGGATTGCAAAACACTTTCGCTTAAGAGATGGCGTCAGCGAAGCGACTTGCCGGCGGATGCACTTGCCGACTTTAGAGGTTCTGGAAGGAGAACGGCTTGTGTAAGCTTAAACCCGGCCCGGTAGTATATCGTGTTTGCTTCTCTCATCATGTTTGATCTCCATTGAGCCCCTCTCGTTCCCTAAACAGACCACTTGAAGACTCATGGTCACTTCATTGCAGTCATTGGTCACCCACCCAAAGCAATGTCTTGAGACACGGAGAAACTACTCATTTCTCCGGCTGCGCAGAGCAGACTCACACTGTAGAAGTCAGGCTTTCCAATGGAAGATCTATAGCAGGAGACAGCGGTCCGGCCCCCAGCCGATCAGCTTGGTCTGCAGCATGAGGGGCCTTTGCGGAGACTGTTCGGCCTCAATGGAGCGCCTCATCCCTCCTAACGACCAAAAAGGTTAGGCTCCAAAGTTGTCGGATATTGCTCTCTGCAATACATTGTCAACCCTATCCAGTACTCTCACTGACACGAACAGGGGTAAAATGAATAAATGAAAAAGAGCGAAGGCGGAAAACTCACCCGTCGGACTCTGCCCAGCAGGCGGTGGCAACGCGCCCAGTGGCGTATACACGAAGTCTCCAGCATCATAGACCCAGCTCCAAACCTCACTGTTCAGGTAGGCTCCATTCGAATCAATCAGGTCCCACAGATGGTTGTAAGCTTGAAGCACTTTAGCGTACACGGTCGTGTCATTACAAAAGTCAGGGACGTGAGCGGAGTTGCAGCGGTCAAGCTGGCGAGCAAGGCCTACGGCGAGCATGGAAAGCTGCCAACTCCAAACCACCGTGCCGTGATAGACATTATTGGTGAAGTTTCTGGCGTAAACAGGGTCCCCTCCATATGCTGGGTTCGCTATCAACACGCCGATAGGCGTTGAGAGGCCTATGGGAAAAGGTTGAATTATATGCTCTGCGGCTTGGTCGAGAAATAACGTCAACTGTTCCTGATCAGTAGAGTTGACGAGAAACAATCTCAAGCAGTCGTCGGTGTTCATGACCCTGACGATTGACTGATTGTTGTTACCGTCCAAAGCCAGACCATGAAAGTGAACGTTGGTCGATATGTTATCCAAGTCTACAGGGCCTCCAAACCCAGACTCGACGACATATGACTGAACCAAACTCTGTGCTTCCTCGGCTTCAATGTCGACCTGAACGATTATTAGCTGTGCTGAGTTCTCCGTGCCCAAAAAGCGCTTACTTCGAAGAAGTGTAGGGTTTCATCTTCCCAGACCTGGGCGTATTGGCTGGCCGTATCATGCCAGTCAACGTGGGTAGGGAAGAACCCCTCAGCAGCCAAGGATGCAATAGCTCGCAGTGCTGCAGGGACAAGGGCAGTGTTGACATCATATGGGATCCTTCCGCCGCCAATACCATAGGTGCTATCCCTCCACTGCCCCACTACCTGGTCTTCTTTCAGGTGAATAAGATTTTCTTTCACTTGACCGCCTATGGAAGCAAATGGCGTTGAAATGTTCATGATCTTCTCAGCAGTCATAAGGGCCAGGTCGCCGTATTTGAGACCCTGGTTGCCCGGATTAACCGTTGCTTCGATAGCAAGAAATGCGTCTTTTCGTTGCTGACCGGTGGGACTTTTGACGAAATACTCGTACAGAACGACTGGGAGGAAAAAATCGGTGTCGATCATCTTATAATCATACTGCGGCGCCGTGCTTTTGATGTTTTGTTGTAGATTCAGGTAAGTGGCATAGTCGCCGATTGTTTCTTCGTGGCACACGGTCCCATCCGTGCGGTTGATACGCTCCAGAACGGCACCGATGACGGCTTCGACTGCTCCACCGTCTCCCTCACTGAGAACTGGCCGCAGAAGAAGCAGAGAGATCATGGTGTCACGTCCAAAGTACGTCAAAAATCGCCACGCTCCTGCCAAGAGCTTGTCGGTGTAGGAGAGGAAAGCAAGGGAATCGACTTGGTCAGCATTGCTGGTAATCAACGTCTGGGACGCGTTGTTAAGGACTTCTTGAGGACTGAGCTGATCCAGCTGCGGATAGTCAAAGTATGCGTTGAATACATACTTACCGGCTCCAAAACGCAGAGTCGTGTTATTCACGACAATTGGGGTGCCGCCGTCCGAATCATGCGGCTTAAAGGTGAGGGTAGTGCTTGTCACATTGTCGAGCCAGATCCTACTGATTGAAACGCCACCCGACTCATCATTGGCAATTTGATTTGCATTCTGAATTGTGGGAGAAATAGTGCTGGGTCCTTCAGTGAAATCGCGGATCGTTCGGACGCTACCCAGAATGATAGTGCTTAAGACTGCGGTGGTGTTGAGGAATACTACGCCAGTTACGCCGACTCGAGGAAAGTTGCCGTCGGTGGTTGCAGGGTCATAAATGGGGTCTAGGGCGCGCTGTTTGTCGGTCAAATTCCGCAAAGCTATGGCGAGTGAGCCATTGACTCCATCGGCAGGCAAAAAGAAGGCTACAGCGCCACTGTTACCAGCCGGCCATGCAAACTGGGCAATGTTAAAACCATCTAGACAATCGGAGTTGGGTATGAACCAGTAAGCGCGGGCCAATAACGGTGAGGTCGCTGTCCGGGAGAGGACTTGTCACAACGACCTGAGTACTGCTGTTGCAGTCGGAATATAAGTAGTTCTCATAAGGTGGGTCGCTTAGTTCGAGATAAGTGGCATTGACGGAGCAGCTGGAGGATTGTGCAACTGCAAGCAGAAAATGGATTAAAGCATAGATTATGGCCAGCATGGTGGGATCGAAGAATCCGGCGAAACAAAAACGGTGGTTGTTCTATGAGGTGCGAGAAGGGAGTGGTACTTGATGACTTCTGGGACAATGCGAAGCCACGCACTTGGCATGACACAGGTGGACGGCGCGAGCAGCGTCAACGGCGTCCAACAGAGCAGCCAACAGTAGGCTGAAGCATGGCGGGGCAAAGCGGGGTCGAGTGTTGACGAGGAACAGGGATAGCCGACGGAGAGGGAGCGGCGGCGGAGGCGGAGGCGGAGGCGTCCGAGCGTTGGGCGAGAGCGGAGTGGCTTCGGTGGGGAAGCTGGGGACCGTGCAATGTCGTCATCGACGCGAATAAACTCAGCACAGCTCAGGAAAGCACGATGGAGTATTGCGTGAAGCAGCGACGCGCAAAAGCCGGTGCCTGCCGAGTGCGACGGTCGCAAGCCCGATGTTTCCCGGTGCAAGGATTCTGCATCTCCGCTCTCGCCGATCCACACCACCTCCTCCACCTCCATCAGCCGCCTGAGCTTCGTTCGCAACCCAACATCGCCCACTATGTCGCCGCCAGTCCCTGCCTTCCTTGAGCCTGTTCCGGTTTCCATCCGCTTGGCCCAGGCCGTGGGCATCACCGCTTCAGCCTTCATGTGCGGTACGCTCAGGCGACAGTGGTGACCTTGGACGAGGCTGCTAATACTCACCAGGCCAAAGCGCCGCGGCCTCCTTCCTGCTGACTCCCAGCCTGCTTGAAGCCCCCGCCCCGCTTCTCGCACGCCAGTGGCTCAAAGCTCGTAACATTTACATGAAGATCAATCTGCCCTCTGTCGCCGGATCCGTTGCTCTGTTTGGCTGGCTGGCTTCACGAGGTACACCAAATACCACTACCGATAGCATGATTCATGCTGACATGTCACTTACAGAACTCCCGGATAGCATGCCCCGCCAGCTATATACGGCCGCCGCTCTCCTCTACTTCGCCAAGATCCCCTACAGCTTCCTCTTCCTGCACCCCACCGACATGGCTCTGCAGGCCAAGGCAGCATCTTTCGCTACTACAAGCACTGTGGACACTGCTGCTGAGGTCGGACTCGCGAAGGAGGAGACCACCCACGCTCTGGCTGACAAGTGGGCCACAATCAACCTCGGCCGCGCTATTCTCGGCTTCACTGGCGCTGCCTGCGCCGTTTGGGCCACGCTAGGTCGGGTTGATGTCATCAGGTACAGATTGTAATCCACCTCGGGTCTTTTGGAGAAAGCGCTAGGCTTTGCAAACACAAATTGAATGCACGCGGTCAGTCTACGATGGGGGCAGCGGTTTTCCTCTATCGGAAACTTTTCTCTTCCTCTCCACAAATTTTGACGGTGGGCCTTGGTATGTATATAACTCTTGATTCCCCAGTCTGGTTTAACTCGATAAATTCAAACACGCATGCAACGACGGCATCGGGGCTAGAACCCACCGACACGCCGACTCCCCATGCGTTAGTCCTGTGCTACAATGCAGCACGCTAACGTGTCTGGCTGAAATTTCCTGCAAGCCGCAATCCTTGATCTCAGAGCCAATCTCGCTCTTGCCTTTCTAGGGACCTGTACAACAGCGCTAATACACTGAATACTCACATTGAAATTTGTAGCTCTCTGCAGGCACATGTTATCTCCTCTCTGAGCAGGAATGAATACGGAGAATGCCCAATCAGTTTCTTGCCGGTTGAAGATGAACGGAAGCAAGCTGTATACACAAAGCTTGGCAAGAGCTGAAAAGTGAAACTGCCACCAACAAGACAATCGATCTTGGCAGGGAGCCTTCGACAGATAACTCAATCTTGGCAGGGCTGGAATACGAGTGTTTTGATCTGCCTACTGGCTACAACTCCCCTTCGCTTTGACTGAAATAGTGATTTGCGGGGCCACAGACGTCTACGGTTACACGGTGCTTAACGGGCTTCATATCTGGTCCGCACTTCTTCCACACCAGAGATGGTTCAAATCCTACCAGACTCTATTCAACGCACAGTAGCGTCCTTGGCAACCATCATGCAGTGCTGGAGCTGAGCTGTCATGTAGAACAATGACGGATGAGCAGCCACTTATTCTGTCGTACGGCCCGCAAGGAAGACTTGTTACTATCAGCTTGAATTCCGCAGACCAGCCAGGTAAAGTCCCCAATATCGCCACTGGAAAGGGTATAAAGAGCTCCCCTCAAACGATCAACTCGAGGTAAATTTCTCCCATCACTTTGTCCCATCATCAGGATTTGCCCTCCAATTATCCAGGCCAGGCTTGAATCATAGGATCACAGCAATTCATCATTCAACCATGCACGTCTCAACCATCCTCTCCCCACTCCTCTTCCTCCTCCCCCTAACCACTCTCGCCAAGCTCAACGGCCCTTGCACCGGGGCCGCCAACAAACCGGGCGTCTGCATCAAGACCAGCTCGTGCACCTCGGGCGGGGGGACCTACATCTCTGGCGCATGCCCGAACGACCCGAACGACGTCAAGTGCTGCACCAAGGCGTCGTGCGGCAGCGGCGGCACGTGCAAGTTCGTCGACAAGTGCGAGTCGGGCTCGACGAAGGCCGGTCTCTGCCCGGGGCCGAGCGACTTCAAGTGCTGCCTGCCCAAGTCCGGCGGGGGCGGTAGCGGGTTCCCGCCGCCGAATATCCCCGGGGTCGGGGCGTGCAAGAAGGTGGCGGTCGAAGGGGCGAAGAAGATCGTGGCCAAGAACAAGGGCAAGGTGCGCGAGATTGGCTGCGTGCGGAACTGCAAGTGCGGGGCCGCCGGGGCGAGCGATCATTGCTGCGGGTTGGCTATCGATCTGATGTGCTCGAAGGCTGCTGGTGTGAGTTTTTTCTGGTGTCGTCATTCCCTCTCTCTTGTCTTTTTCAATCTTCCCTTTTCTTCATCATTTACAGCTTCTCCTCTTTTTCAGGAATGGGGTATGGGTGTGCTGATACCGATTCGTGGTGGCATAGGTCAAGACCGATCAAGGCAAGAGCATCGCCGAATGGGCGATGCGCAACCACGGCAGCCTCAAACTCACGTACGTCATTTTTGGCCAGCGCATCTGGAACCCGTCGCGTGATGCGGTTGGTCCATGGAGCGGCTGGAGGAAAATGGAGGACAGGGGCAGCGTGACGGCGAATCATTGGTAGGTGTTTGCTCACTACATCTCCCTCTCTTGACGAGTGGTAGGATTTCGATGACGCTGATTGGAAGCTTCAGGGACCACGTTCATGTTAGCTTCAAAGGCTAGGGGGTGCAAACCTTTGGTAGTGTGGAGATCCGTTCGTGCTCATTGACGATTGCTTGGACTACGAAACTTCCATTCGTTTGATGCACCGCTTGTCAATGCAGAAAGGGGGTATCACCTTTTGCTGTTCAAGGGATGGGTGAAGATATTACGGCCAAAATATCTGGATTTTTGAAATGAGAGTACTATTTACAGGAGCATGTATTTACAGGCGAGGAAATATAATGATCTTCCACAATTTAGTTGACAGGGGCGTCAGCGTCATGGTAGTCGGTCAAGTGAAGAAGCTTCTTGGCGTTCTCGCGACCGATCTTCTTGTAGTTCTCGATGCCGCCACAGGCCTCGATGACCTCCTTGGCCTTGCCGTCCCACCAGGCGCAGCAGTTCTCGATGGTCTCGTAGGGGAAGTCGACGCTGAAGAGGATGCGGTCGGCGCCGATCTCGCGGACGACGTACTCGAGGGTGTGGGTGGAGAAGTGGCCGCTGGTGGTGACCCAGATGTTGTTCTTGAAGTAGTGGTAGATGGACTGCTGGCAGATGCGGTCGTAGCCCTGCTCCTTGGCCAGCGGGCGCTCAACGTCCTCGAGCCAGTGGTTGATGCGCCAGAAGTCGAAGGGCAGGTGCTCGCCCATGTGGCCGACAATGATCTTGAGGTTGGGGTTGCGGTCGAAGACGCCGTTGACGATGAGGCCCATCAGGTGCAGGTTGACGCCGTTGGCGAAGGACAGCGGCGGGCCGATGAGGAACTTGCGCTGGGCGTACAGCTTCTCGTAGATGACGCCCGAAGGGGCCGCCGGGTGGATGTACAGCGGCACGTCGAGCTCCTGGCACACCTTCCAGAAGGCGTCGTACTCGGGGGCATCGTAGAAGAGGTACGTCTCGCCGTCAGGGCCGGCGTGCTGGAAGTCACAAACCAGAGCGCCGTGGAAGCCAAGCTCCTTGACGCAGCGGCGCAGCTCCTGGCCGGCCTGGACGGGGTCGTGCATGGACAGACAGGCGAAGGCGCCCAGCTTCTTGGGTTGGGCCTTGACCTTTTCGGCGACCCAGTTGTTGACCTCGGTGGCTCTGCGCTCAGCCTCGGCCTTGTCGAAGATTCCCTGGATGCCCGGGACCGTCAGAGAGCAGATGGTGTAGCCAATGCCGTGGGCGTCGGCCAGGCGGACACGCTCGTCGTTGATGTCGGAAATCTGGCGCATGTAGCGTTCGCGGTCGTTGGGGTGGATGTACAGCTTGGCCTCACGCATCGACTTGGCCTCCATGCCGGCCATCTCGTAGGCTTCCTCGAGGGCGATCTTTCCGAGCATTTTGGCGTTCGTTTCTGAAAGGCTTGATTGGATGAAGTGTTGGTTTCCTGAGGCTCTGAAGGAGTTCTTGGGAAGTGGTGATGATGCTCTGGGACCTGCTCCAGAAGGCCATCTTTATACCACGCCGACAACGCGGTGGACCTCCTGATGAATGGCAACACATTCTGCTACATCTCGACACCTCGCTGCTCGCTGTCTGTTCGCGGGGCCTCGTACGAGGCAACTGGAGGGGTACTGTGGCCTCCAGCGGGGGTGGATTGACGTAATCACGAGATATTCAAGGTGGCTTTGGCGCAAAGAGGCTCCTGAGCGGGATCGGCCCGAGATGCAGCAAAGCTTCGCTCTCTTGGATGTTCCGGCGCGGCCCGATCTCCAGCAGGGAGAGGGGGATCATCCAATGCGGTGTCGGCGTTCCGGGTCAGGATCCGTTGAAAATGAGGCCACACTCTCGAGAGAAGTCGGGGTCGGGTCGCAGCTAAGACCACAGGGTGGGTCGACATCCACGTTCAGGAGAAGAAGCAGCTAGCGTGATTCCCGATGGGGCAATTCGAACGTCACGGTTTGCTCCGTGCGCGTGCTTGGTGTTGCTTGGAGCAGCTTCTGTGGAGAAGCAGACATCGTCCCCAGACCTCGGCCGAGGTGCCGAGCGCGTTGACGCTGCGCATTCGTCGAGAGAGTCGGAAAAGCCGAGATGCTGGAGAACATGTCGTGATGGAGATGAAGAGTCGCGATGCGGTGCACCAGCCGACACCCGAACCTTCGATCCGCTCCCAGATCCGACGCCACAGACACACCCGGAGAGCTCTCCGTTCTTTGCCTCTTTCTTCCCGCCAGCTCCCTGCATCTGCACAGCCACGGCATGGTAGTCTTCGTCACTATTCTGCACGCTTAACAAGCTCTTCCTTGCTACCAAGGCGATCCGGGAACTCCCGTAGCTAGTCTGCTCACTGCATGGAAGTATGTCGCCGCCTCTGTCCCTGCATACGCTTGTGTAATCCACTGCCAGTGGCCAATCTACATGAGTACTCTTTCCATTCCATCTCACTTACGTAACGTCTTGAACCTTTGCTCACAAAATTCGCGCAACATGTTGGCCAACACCAAGAGAAAGCGAGCGAAGTATTGTGGGACCAAGCAATTATCAGTGTCGATACACCTTGCTTCCACTGGCCACGGGCAGCGTCTTTACTGCATACACTTGTCGTAACATCTAGCGGGGCTGAAAATTCCATGATGCAATTGCTGGTGGCAACCGGCGCTTGGCACGTTCTGCTTTCTCCTCGGCCTCGAGACATTTCTCTTCTCGCTACGAGTTAACCACCCAAGTTTTATTTCCAACTTGAGTCGGCCCGTCACCATGAACCGTCTTTCGTAGTGCACAGTACATGTGTTGTCGCCGGCAGCCACGGCACATTAGCACATGTCCCTAAGAGATTCGTCTTTCTCAGACGTGTTTTAGATTAGACGCCTAAGAAGCACCAGCAAACTTTCTTCATGTAGAGTCTAAGAAGCATGTCGGAAAAGTCCGCAAAATCGGTAGGAAGGAAGGAATCACTTTCCCCTGTTCCTACAGCACAGTACTAAGGACTAGATAAATGCGTAAGTAGGACTTCAATGTTCGGATTTAGTTCGCTGATAGGGGGCAGAGGGACAGCACTTCCTCGCCGAGATGAGCAGCACCCCCATGCAGTCGATCACCTAGCTCGGCCGAGCCTATTCTATCTACCACCTCAGGAGCTTACCACGTTTCACTACAACCCAGACGGATCCTGGTCCGGATCTTTCCGCAAACGTTTCCATCACATGCCTTATCCTTCGAATCAGTGATAGCTCCGACTTTCTACTCCTCACTTATCAGCATCGTGATCCTTATTTCCGGCACCGGTCCATACCCTAATTCAACATTCGCTGCAACCATGACTTGTCGAACGCAGGGTGATGCTTATCTATCCTATCTACGCCGGGCCTCGACCACTAATTACAGACACTCGCCAGGAATCTCTTCCGTGGCATTCACCACGAGCCGGCTCAACTCACTTCCTCCGCACTTCAGTCCCTTCACGAACGCCTTGGCTGCCACGTCGGCGCCCTCGGGCTGCGTGTGCGTGTGGTCCATCAGGAAAAAACCATCTACCACCTCCTTCCCCAGCGTCCTAAACACATCCGCCTCGTAGCGCCCGTGATTGACAAACGCCGCCCTCCCTGCCACCTCCCCTTCCAGCACCCCGGCCACGTTCTGCGCGTATCCGACGAAGATCGGCGGCGTGTAACTAAAGCTGCCCGTCTCCCACGGGTTCGTGGGCGTCATGGTGCTGATGACGACGCTCGCCCCCTTGGCCAGGAAGGACCGCGCCGCCCGGAGCATGTACCAATTGTACGTGTGCACCACGACGTCGGTGCCGTTGTAGAACGAGGCGCATGTTTCGTCGCCCTGTCCCGGGCATGCCGGACGCCCGTTGTCCGTGTAGTTGGCCGTGCCCAGCTTCTCGCCGCCGCCGTCGTTGTGGCCGAATTCGATGATGACTTTTACACGTTAGGCGTTCCATATTATTTCCATACAGCCTGATGTTATCTTCTCTTTCACTTTTTCTTATACAACATTCCCATCCATTATTCATACACCGCCGAGTTTTTTTTAATTCTCTTTTTCAAAGAAAACGGTAGAAGGATTGAAGTGTAGGCAATTGGAAGGAATGCTCACCAAAATCACCAGGAACTAGCGCCGCCTCAATGGCCGCAAAGCGGCCCTGATCGGTGAAGGAGCGCGCGCTGCGGCCGGCAAATGCCTTGTTGACCACAGGAACGGAGAGCGAGTATTGCAAATAATGGCCCCATCCTATCCGTACTCGAGAGAAAAAAAAAAGTCAGTCATGCATGACTCGAAGCATTGAAGACGAGACCATTCTTTTCTCTCACCTTCAGTCCCATTCTTGCCGCCTTGTTCCGCCATGGTCGAATCACCTGCCAGGTACACCGTCGGCGTCGCGGCGGCTTGACGGGGGCCAGGAGGCAGCGCCGCCGCTACCGCTGCCATGCAGGCGGCGACCCACGCGGGTGATAACGTGCTAGTGATAAGCTTCATCGGGATGCCGCGCGATAGCCGCGATCACAGTATTGGTACAGTAAGACGAGAGAACGGTGGAGATAAGGCGTCCAAAGACAAAGTAAGACGGCAACATGCGCGATGCTCTTGGCGATGAGATCTGGAAAGACGATTCTTCAGATCGGATCCCTCCATTCTGCCCGCCGTATAATAAAGATACATTGAGCGCCTCCAAAATCTGCTCGGGCAGTATTGCTGCGGCGGCTCGCGTCCATCTTAGCCCGAGCGTGTCAGTGTGAAGAATCGCCTGGGTCCACCAATGGCGGGTTCGGCTGGGTATTGTTTGGGGCTGGTGAATAGCCGGGATATGTGGGGACGAAGCCTTGAAGTAGTGCGCGCTAACGCCCACGTGAGCATTTAGCCAGCCAACCGGCCGGGCGACCGGGCGCATTGGGTGCGATAACTTGGTTATTACGAGGATTGCGGGGTTTGGCGTGCGGGGATCCGACGCGCCCGTAAACGGACTGCGCTTTCGTTGCTGACGTTGCGAACGCCCCGAAAAACATGCGAAAAGGATTCGGTGCCTGGTTTGATTTGAGTTTTGCATCATGTATCAGTGCAGAACATCCTAGGCCCCAAACAGTAAGTCGCACGACAGAAAGTAAGGCGCGTGGCTTGCCAGACACGTTGTGGCTGGCCTTATGCAGTCAGCCTAAGGGGGAAACAAAAAAAAGTAAAAACATGTAAAGTGGCGCCGTGGCGCAGTGCTCCAAACCACGTGGCTGGCGGATTTATTCGTGCTCTTAAACTCGTTGGCAGCGTTATTTCGTGTCCTCCGGTCCTTCCGTCTCTACAGAATGTACCTGAAGCCCTTCCTCTGGTTACCGTTCTCCGCGTCGTCGCCAACCGTGCCCTCCAGAATGTCGAGTTTCTTATTCTCATGTCTCAACCAGAAACGTAGCGCGACTGATGAAACGCACCCGAGGCCGCAGAAGAGTGCCAACGTTATGCCCGCGCGAGCGTACCGCGGCTTGTCTGAGTCGGGATACAGGTATGACGTAAACAAGTGTGTCGAGTTTCCCATGATGTTTACCATGGCCAGAGCCGCTGCACGCTTCGACCTGGGGCGAGGGATCTAGTCTCATGTATCAGAAACTGCACATAGCAAAAGGTCTCGGAGTGCTTACCGTCGCAGATACCCACGAGTAAGTGACGTTGAACGCTGAATACACGCCGAAAGTCATCTACAAAGTTGCTACATTAGCATTGCTGAGCTGGAGATTGGCCGGGAATACCTACCAAAAACATTGCGAAGTATCTCCCAGCAGTTGCCGTAATGGTGATGCACAAGATGTTTCCGATCATGCTGATGGACATCGGCACGGCGACGTGGAAGGCTCGCTCGTTGGTCTTGCCGGCGTGAATAGAGTTGCCAAGGGATCCAAAGAATGCGAGAGCATAGGGAGGTGCGGTAAGGAGCAAGGTAACGACCTTGTTGTAGCCGAGAGTCTTGACGATGGACGGGAAGAAGTAGGTCTGCCAATACTGATTAACCTTTGACGGGAGAAACCGAGACGCGACAGCACTTACGTAGGCCATTCCAGTGTTCAAGGAGAATTGAATCAGAATGAGCATGTAGACCTTGGGGTCCTTGAGCGCCTGAAGGCCGCCGTACCACACCGACTTGCCGTCTTCTCCGTCATCCTTACCGGCAACCTCAACCGAAAGGCGCCAGATAGCGTACTCCCTCTCCTCCTCAGTAAGCCACGTCACATCTACGACATGTCAGTGAGCCCTTAGTAGCAGGTCGACTAGGGGGGTTACCCTTCGGATAGCTCGGCAGCACGAAGCCAGCGATGATTGCAATGAAAATAGTAAAGCAGCCCTCGAGGATAAAGAGCCAACGCCAGGAGTGGATTCCAGCAGCGTCGTTCATGCCGCCAAGAACACCCGCAGCAATAAGCCCACCAAAACAGTTGGAGATTGTGTTACCAGCGTACAAGATGGCAATCCTAAAGGGAAGCTCGTCCTTTTGGTACCAAGACGACAACATGAGCAGAGCACCAGGGCTATTCTCATGGTTAGCACCTGCGCTGGACTTTAAAACCAACAAGCAACTCACAAGAAGGGTGCTTCGGCAAATCCCAGGAAGAAGCGAACTGCCAGAGCCTGTGCAAAATTATGCGTGGCCGCCATGCAGGTGGAAATAGCGCCCCATAGTACGGCCGCGACCGAAAGGTATAGTCCAGGCCGAGGGAAGTTGGATAGGATGATGTTGCTGGGAAATTGAAACAGCAGGTAGCCGACGTACATGATCATCAGACAAGTGTTGTACTGATGATCTGTCAGTTTCAAGTCATCTTCGAGACCTCCGAGGCGGGCGTTGGTGAAGTTGTTGCGATCCAGAATGCTGTGGGGGCGGTCAACCAAGACTCGGTCGATATCTTTGCGAGGAAGACGTACTTCAGCAGAAAGAGAATAATGAGCATGGGCATTACTCTGAAATCGACCTTGCGCAACATCTGCTTCTTCAAGGCGGCGACTTCTTCGTCAGTTTTTCCCCGAAAGTTCTGGTGTGCCAAGCTATCCTGCTTGTCGGAACCAGAATCCTTAAGGTCGTCGATCATCGTGGCCGCAACCGCGTCTCCTCCCTTCTTGTCGGTCATGTCTGGTACTGATGGCGTGTGGTGATGCGGGGAGGACAGGGTCGAGCTGAAGGCTGTTTGCAGATGGACAGAGCCCCGTCGTGAACAGCTCGTCAGGCGTGTTATAGATCTTGCACATCGACAGTTCCGACAGTCCCCTCAGGCGGAAGAGGCACGAGGCGCTCTTGGCTGCCCAGATTGGGTGTGGTCACCGTCGAGGCTCACAAACAAGAGCGGTCGGCAGGCGTGGTTCGCACCACGCTTCCCCAGATTCCCTGGCCCGCCGGCACTTGCAGCGAATCAGAAGTGCGGGCAGCAGCGGCGAAAGCCGGGTCCGTCGTCCGCCCCGGATTCGCGGCCGGCCCCCGCCCCAGGCGCATCTTTTTCCGCCGGCGGAAAAGGACCTGGCGGAGGCTGGCACGGCGGAGCGCTGAGCATCGCGGTGAGTGAGGGCTGCGGTGGCGGTGGAGCTGGCGTTTGCACGCGCGGGAAGGGCCAGAGGGCGGGCGTTGGGAGAGGGCAAACTAAATTGTGGGGGAGCGGTGGTCTGCAGGCGAAGTGGTACCGAGGGCCCGGCAGACATACATCAGAGTTGAGGCAGAGATTGGGAAAGGGAGCAGAATTGGGCAGCTCGATTGGCCCCCGCACGGCGACCATCCTTATCCGCCGCCGCCGCCCGTGGTTGGGATGGCGAGGTCCGGGGAACGGGGAGCTCCCCGCATTTGCAGGGGGCTTGGTGCGAGAGAGCAGCGCAGTCCTGCGTGCGGGGTCTCCACAGGCTGGCAGCGGCGGGAATCCGACGTCTTCGCGACGCGGAAACCGCAGGCGGCGGATCGGCGAAAGAACGCGCTTCTCCGCGGCAGGGGGTGGCGTCGCTGTATTTAAGCGCGTCGGCCGCCGGCACGCCGTTCCCGTTGCGTCTTTTCGTGCGAAAGGCGCAGCCCACGCCGCACCCCTCGCGTTTGCGCCTTCCGTTCGCCATGCCAACGCCGCTGCGCCAACGCGGCGCAGACTATATCATGACGACGCGCGCCGCCGGAAAGTGCAAACGACCGTACGCGAGCACGGCACAGCAGCGGCGCGGCACTGGGCGGACGAATGCGCGCGGGCCAGCCCCCTGGTGCCCGAATTCTAGAAGGGCGCACGCGAGATGCTAACGGCAGAGCTGCCGGGGGCACAGCAGGGCGGGCTGGTGCAACGTAGCACCAGCAAGCGCTCGCCAATGCTTGCGGCTGCTCGCTTGCACCAGGAGGGCAGCTGCGCGCAGCACCTACTTATCGCCGCAATGACGATCGCCGGGCGACAATCAGCAGACGGCCGTACGAGGCAGCGCGGCCGTCCGTTTCATCAGCACGCTTGTTTCGGGCGCGCGGGTGTCGCAGGCCCTGGGCGCATGGCAACTGCCGCCGGCGAGCGCCGCAGCCGGCGGCTTGCACGTGACGCGGCTGTTCCTGCGGAGCGCGCGCGGCGTGGGCTGCGGCTTGGGCGTGCGAAGCGTGGGCTTGCCAGGCCTGCGCGCTGGCGGCGAAAATGGCTCGCGCTCGCTCGGTACTTGGCGGCTGCCGTCCAGAAGCAGCGCTATCTCCGCCAACCACGGCGCACGCGAACCGCCACTGCAGCAGCTAGCAGTCGCGCCTCTTGCCTATCGTGCCGCGGCCGGCTGAACCTAGCAGGTCCCATTTATAGGTTGACGTCAAATTGCCCCTTTCCAGCCACTGGTACGGCGTATAAGAGCCCACGATCGCCCCTAGCCCTCCTCCTGCGCGGAAGCATGCGGCAACCAATGGCCATGCACGTCAAACTCTGCTACAAATAGTCCCCCTATTTCGCCAGCCCTACGCTCCAAGCTCACGTAAGTGCTTGTCGATCGCTGCGTCCTCAAAGACCCGAGCCGATCCCGGACAAGGTCTCATATTTTCCACTCTCAGATCCCCAAGCGCGCCCGAGCCCGCGACATGTCTGATGGGGGCTGTGTAGGCCTCATGCGAGCCGCCGACAACTCCTCGAGCGCGCTCCATGCTGCTGCTGGACCATCCGTCTGTCTCCAGCAGCGCGGACTCCACCACAGCGTCGCGCCCTCCGGCATCATGGCGCGCCCCGCCGCCCTTCTGTGTCTTGCCGCCCTCGCCCTCGGCCTGTACTTCGTCGCCCACGCCGCCTCCAAGCGCTTCCGCCAGCTGGCCCAGTTCCCGGGGCCTTGGTGGGCCGCCCACTCGCGCTGGTGGCTCGTCCGTGTAGTCAACTCTGGCCGCTCGCCCTACACCTTCGTCGATGTCAGCAAAAAGTACGGCCCCATGGCCCGCATTGGCCCCAACCACCTTCTCACCACCGACCCCGACTTTGTGCGCCGCATCCTGTCCGCCCACTCGCGCTACACCCGCGGGCCCTGGTACGACTCGATGAGGATCGATCCGCATGTCCCCAACATCGTCTCCGAGCGCGGTGTCGCCAAGCACCACAAGCTGCGCTACCAGATGAACGCCGGCTACGCGGGCAAGGACATCGAGGGCGTCGAGGCCGCCGTCGACGAGCGCCTCATGCACTTCATCGACACGATTGAGCGCCGCTGGGTCTCGCACCCGGGCACCACCAAGGTCTTCGACATCGCCAAGCGCATCCAGTTCTTCACCCTGGACATGATCAGCCAGCTGTGCTTCGGCCGGAGCCTCGGCTTCGTCGAGGCTGACGACGACGCCTTCAAATTCCAGGCCACGGTTGAGTGGCAGATGCCCATCGTCGGCCTGTTTTCCGTCATTATCGAACTTAGCCACCTTTACTACTTCCTTTCCAGCATTCCGTTCATTCGAAGAGTTATTGTTCCCTCGGCCGGCGACAAGATCGGAATTGGCCCCATCATGGCGGTAAGGCATTCCTCTGCATTCCCGGATTGGCCCCAACTGTTCTGACCGCCCACTAGATTTCCCGCGAAGTGATCAACGAGCGACTTGCCCCGGGCGCGGAACAAAAAAAGGACATGCTTGGCTCGTTCCTCAAGCGCGGCCTTACCCCAGATGAGGTCGAGACGGAAATTTCGATATCCCTGTACGCTCCTGCATTAGCGAAATTTCCTTTTCTGGTCGCTAACCCTTGCTCTTAGCATTGCCGGTTCCGACACCACGGCCACTGCCATGCGCGCAAGTCTCCTTGCCATCATTTCCAACCCCCGCGTCTACTCGCGTCTGATGCGAGAGATCGACGACGCAATCGCCGCCGGAAAAATCTCGTCTCCTATCCGCGACAGCGAAGCCAGGAACCTTCCTTACCTTCAGGCCGTCATCAAGGAGGGCCTTCGCCGCTTCTCTCCTATCACTCAGCTCCGCGAGAGAGTTGTTCCGCCGCAGGGTGACACGTTCGACGGCAAATTCATTCCTGGCGGTACTTTCGTCGGCATCAATTCCTGGACCATTCAGTGCCATCCCGTGTATGGCGACGATCCCGAGGTCTTCCGGCCGGAACGCTGGCTCATCGCCGACGAAGAGCGCTTGAAGCAAATGACGCAGATCCACGAGTTGATTTTTGGCTGGGGAACCACGAGGTGTCTCGGTGTTCCCATCGCCCTGATGAACTTGAACAAGATCTTCGTCGAGATGCTCAGGCGCTACGACATCGAGGTCATAAACCCCCACAAACCGTGGCACAGCGAATGTTACGGCATCTTCTTCCAACGGGATTTCAACGTCCGCATCTCTCACCGGCAGGCCGGTTCCGCGTAGAATTCGAATGAATCCGTAAAGACTTCATTTGTTGGGTAACCTGAGATGGACGCTTCGCTTCTCAACGTCTTTTGTTTATTTTTCCTTTCTTTGGTGGTTAGCGCCTTCACTGCTCCCACAATTTCCTTGTCATTCTCCGTTTTTTATTTTTTCCCCTAGATGCGTTTTTGTAGCATCAGTCACCCGGAGAAGACACGGCGTTAAAAATTTCCTTTACTGTTTTTGGGTCGAAAATACCACGGGAGAGATGAAGGAAGGACATAGAAAAAGTAATTCCTTGGGTCTGGGCGGGGTTATACGGGTTTCGCGCCACTAATCTGAGGGCGTGAAAGGATGCAAAAGGGTGGTGGTTGGGTGGGTATCTGGTTTTTTTTAGGTTTCCTTTCTCCTTGCAGTCATGGCCACAGTACAGCACCGTACATACCTCTTTTCCTTTTTCTTTACAAGTTTGGTCCTTGGCTTTACGCTAAAGTACGAGCACCCTCTCCATCCCTAGTGTCTACTGATCTCCTTACATCTCTCCTCACTCAGTCTTACCTTTTGGTTTCCTATATTTTCCTTTTGGTCCCGTTTCCTTTTTTTTTTTTTTGAGTTTTACAGCGTATACACCCCTACTAGTTTGTGTTTCTTTTTGTTGTTTGCTTGCTTGGAAGCTGAACGCATTTACAGCCGTCTGTAGAGGACGGGAAGACGAAGACTCATTCAGTCGTAACAAATGCTCATGGCTTGAACTACCTCCAAAATTTGCTTCCTGAGCATACTTGCTCGCTTGATTCCATCCATGAGATTAAGAGGTTCACCGTACTCTTTGGTGCTTCTGCCATTTTCCTTGGCCACCATCTCTCAAGATGATTGAGACCATGAAAATTGTCGTTCAAACAAAGTTGGCCCCCAATTCTACATGCATGCACGCATCTTCAAGGGCCCGCTCTCCCCGCCTTGAAGATCCGAGAAGGAGTAGGCGCGCGTGTATGTAGGAGAAGATTCTTGGCGCCACCAACCCCGCTTTTGTCCCTTTCACTTCCCCCGCTCGTAAAGAAGACGGTTAGTTCCTTGCACGAAGATGGTGGTGTGACGATGGTGTGTGAGCATTAGACCAATCAGAGCTACGGTGTTTTCCTGGAGGTGGACGTTGCGTCGATATTTGGTGGTCAGTTCCCCAGGATCGACGACGGGATTTACGGGGTGGGGTGATGATTGGTGCAGATCTTGATGTAAGGATTGACGGACCCTTTTTTTTTCTTTTGTCTGCTCTCCTGTGTCTTTAGAGAAATGATAGGCGGCCTTCGTGATTCTCTGCTTTTCCTTTCCCCTTTCTCCCCTTCTCTGTTCTTGGCTGCCGTCATTTGGTACCTTCGCTCGCAAATGCCGAAACATACGGGATTTTTATTTATCTCCCGACTCAGGGGATTGCGTCATGAGCGGTTTATATACGTGAATACTATAATAGTTGTGTTGTTAAGAGAGACGGATTTATCATCCCCTCGGTAATGGGGAGAGGACCGGAAGACGTCGGAAAAAGCTTCGTCACGACGGACGCTATCTCATCACGAACTGCACCAAGGGCTGAGACATTGACGCAGCTTGCAACAAGTGGATAGGTGCCTTGAAACAGAGACACAAATCCGTTTGTATTTACCAGCTGGGGAGGCGGAGCGTGTTCCGGGTGCAATCTTGGGGTTGACAGCCCTACGCATTTTTAGAGTCGGCGCTAGCTCCTTAGCTACATGCAGCGCACGATGTTAGCGCAAAAAGGACACAGCCGCTCGGCGTGACCGAACTGGCGGGAAGGCGACCAACAAAGGGGCCGAGCAACGAAAGGGAAAAAACGGCACATCTCCGCGTCGCGTGGTAGATGGAATGTGCCGCGGAGGGTGCCCTAGGAGAAGGTTGCATCCGCACCCTCAACGATCCTGTGCCAAGAGACGGCAGGTGAGAATCATGTGGCCAACGATTGGAAGGAATCTCATTTCACGACGATGGGCTAAAAGGCCCAAGCATGCCAGGGACTTGCCGATGTCACTGTGGCGGAAGGAAGGGTGGGGGGTCGACGGCTTGCGCGCGTTTCCCCAATCGGGAAACGGGAGGAGAGCCACTCAGCCCAAAGGATCCAGGGTGTGGCAGTAGCGGCGTCGCGGATGGCCCGTGTTTCGAGGGTCCATGGCATTATCCGGGTGGGCTTGTGTGGCTTGGTTTTGAATTACTCGCGTCCGCGCAATAGCTTGCGCATCCCTTAGCTCCAGAAGGAGTGGGTTGCGGTGTTTAATACTTCGTCTGCTATAGATTGCGACTGTTTACATGGCTGTCTTCGACCGTTTCGGACGTGGACCCGCCTACTTGGGGAGAAAGGTCTGGACCTTTCGATTCTTCAAGGCATCGGACGTTCTAACCAAAGTTCGGTGGCGTCCCGCAGCGCCGCGCTCTTCGGCGATATTCATGCTGATGAAGCCACACGATTGTGGGGACGCGACGGCGGGAAAAAGCTTGGTTGCAGACATCACAGGTCGAGATTCCATCCAATAGACCATATACGGAACTACTCCCGTGCTACTATTTCAAATCTTTTTCTTATTGGCTTGTGTATGCGTATTGAGTTTGTATTGAGTTTGTACGTGACTGCAACATCTGTCGTGGTTCGCTTCATTTTTTCCGGCTCTAATCCCTCCCTAGATGCTTCGACAATGCGCTTGTGCGGGAGGTGGAGTCCAGTCGCATATTGGCCCCGGACGAAAAAAGGCAAGAACATGTCCGAAGGGGTACAAAAGGAGTGGTGAAGTCGCAGACAGGCCTTTGAGCGACTAGCGACCAGCGACCAGCAACCAGCAAACGCTCCCGTGTTAACTGCCGCTAGCATCGGCGTTTCAGGACCAGATCGGAAGGGTCTGATTGTAATGAACGGCGGTAAACCGACATCGGTTACGCTATCGACGGCCCGGCACGGTTAGCGGCAAGCGCATTGCAAGCAACATGCGTAAGCTCGATCGCACCCAAACGCGTGCTCCCAGCCTCGTGCAAATCGCTGTCGCTCCATTCGCCGGATTTCTCGCCGTAGCCGCGCGTCAGAACTTAGCAATGACCAGGGAATATCCTTGGACTGCAATATGTGATCCTTGCCGGGACAATATAACAAGTGTGGCCTTCTCTTCACAAGGCTCGGCAACCGTGGGATACGGCCTTCAAGTCCGGGAGAGGCATGCATCGGCTTCGATTGTTCGGAATGTCTTCCGATGATGCGGGCCAGCCGCTGTCAATCGCCCTGCGGATGCAGGAACTGGGAAGAATCCAGTCCGCCATCCCAGCTTCGTTGGGAAATTTGATTCATCAAGATAACAAAGAAAAGGCGTTCATTTCATCAACCTCTCGATCTGGCCAAGTGGGACTGTCGTGTGTTCAACATTTGCTGAATGTGTGTTGGCTCCGACCCCATCAAAAGCATTGGCTTCTGAAGCGAGTGGTCGTACATGGTCGACGACGAAGGGATCCTTGTAGTGTTTGGAGGGGTCTGGCGTTTCTGCCCTGCTCAGATATGTCCGAAGCTCCGTCTCAGATCCAGGGGTATCGGGGCGCGGCTGCTCCACTCGCTCCTCAGTTCGTACGATGACTTCGTCGACGACGAAAATCTTGCCAAAGGTCAAGGCGGAGATGAGAGGCCAGAAAATGGGAATGCTTGCGCAGAGAATAGCAATATCGACCTCGAGACAGGACAGGATGATTGACGTCGGCGCCAGCCAAGTTGGATCAGCAACAGGATATGTTCCGGCGCGAGTCTCGGCAATGCTCGCTAAGCGTGCGATACTAATAGCCACGACCCTTTACAAGTTGTTAGCATTTGCTTGGTGGTGAGGTAGGTAAGACTTACACAGAGCCCAGCACGGCCAGTCCAGCAATCGCATATTTTCGCTTGCCCTCCAGGTCGATAGAGGATAAGGAGAAGATGGGAAAGGCGAGGACAATGATGTCGAAGGCCATGTTGAGAGCAGAGTGGGTTGCGAAGGTTGCGAAAAAGGTCTCAGGGTCGGCGGACCCAGCTCCAAATCCAAAGCAGGTGCCCGGCCGGTTCCATTCCCAAAACTTTTGAACAGGCGAGCAGGCGAAGGCGAGCAAGGCGGTGTATGTGAGACCCCAGATGGAGACGACAACGATCAAGCCGATAATGAGGTAGTAGATTTTCGAACGCTTCTCGAACAAGCGAAGGTACTGTAGAAGCAGCGAGACCTTGATGATGCTAGTCGACCAGAAGTAGGAAATGGTGCCAGCCCAAAACCACTATAGCAAAAAGTCAGAAGTAGTTTGGGTTAAGGTTGAAGGTGACGTTACGTGTAGGTATTCCGAGTAAGTGCCAGCGGTCAGGGACAGAACGTGCTTGCCAAGGCCATAGTCGGGCACTGTTTTGGTATCAGCCATTTGATACGTCAAGCGGATGGAGCTATGGAACTTACACATTATGACAAAAGCGGTGCCAATAGTCACGGAAATCTGGACCAACAGTGAGCCAGAGGCGGTTGAATGACTGGGAGAGGGCTTACGGCAGCGAGCACGACCATCAAGTCGTCCCAGCCAGCAGCACGGGTGATCTTGACTCGGGCATAGAGTCTGAAAAGCACAGCAACCCAGGCGACTATCTGCATTGAGGGTCAGTATGCGGCAGAGATGGAGTTGCCGGCAAACTCACTTGAAAGACAATGCTCACGGCCAGGACGGTTTCCTTCCGGTTGACAATAGGAACAGTTTCGGTGGTGGTGGATTCATAGCTGGTGGAATTGGTCAGCAGCGAGCTGGTGCGCTGCTCGGGAATGGCAACCATCGTGTATAGCAGGCAAAAGGACAGATTCAGGGCCGGCAGAGGGCCTATCTAGAGCTATATTGTGTCCAGTGCCAAGGAGGTCAGAGACGGAGATGAGAGCAAGTGTTAGTGAAAGGGACCGGGTCGGGCTTGAGCGCACAAAGCCGGGCCGGGAGGGACAAGCGTGAAACTGGGCATCGGGCCAGGGCGCCCAGCGGTGCCCGGACAAGAAAGATAAGCGAGGCTGTTGTTGGTGGAAAGCATGTTTCCCAGCGGCGCGGACGATTTGCAAAACATGGGGCTAACTTTAGCCGCACAAGTGCCGTGCCGTGGCCCCGGTAGATAGATGGTGCAGCTGCAGCAGACCCGCGGTCGGCGGCGCCGACGCGGCAGAGAGCCGGAACTGGCGGCCGCCACGGCACAGGCGGCGGTGAAGGTGGAGAGCGAGGGTCGAGGACAGGGCGTGAAGCGAGATTTTGGAGGATGGTGTCGAGAGAGAAGGCGCGTGGCGCGGTGACAGCGGGCCGGGTTCTGCGTGCGCGTCGCACGACTCGGTGCCACAGCCGCCCGCCGTTGCCAAGGCCCTCAATCTTCGAATACGCCGTTCGCTCGCCTGCTGAGGCAGAAGCGAACACTCTTTCTCCGCCGCCCTCGCCCGCGGGTGCGCCCGCAACCCGCATAGCGGACCACTTTTTAGCCTTCTTCGCCGTCAAACAGAAACAACGACAGCGCGATAAGCTTTCGCGCAGCCAGGCGCTGCCATCCCCGCGTTAGCACTCCAGATCTCACATGAGTCGCAGTCTGTTCAGCGCACGCCGATCGAGGCCCAATGCCGATCTTAAGGCAGGGCCTCAACCCTAATGCTCTGCTCGTCCCCTTGATCGTCACCGCTATCCCCATCCTTCTTACGTACGCCCGCGGAGTAACTCCCGACAGAAGGGACTGTCGCTGTACATCACTGCCGCTGAAACCGCCTCCCCTGCTCCTTCCCGCTGCCGACCCGCAATATGGATATTGTACACCTCACTTCGTGGAAATCCGACGGTGCGAGTCGTGGCCATTAACCTAACCTTGTAGCCCTCGCATAGGTACGACCGGCCAAGATCACCAACACCAAAAAGGAGTCTAGCACATCCACCAGCCTTTCGTGTTCTTGCGCCGACTTTTCCGCGGCACGTACGCTGCACTATACAGCCTCATCTACAGCAATATACATCTGCGGTTGTCTCCGCCAACTCTGCCCTCTCAACTCCATTTTCCGCACCATTTGCCAAAGCTCACGCTCAGCCCCGATCCGTCCCGGCAGAAACACCAGAAAAGCTTCGTGGTTTCTCCACCTGTCGTTGTCCTTGATTTCGTCAGAGCAGGGGGCCGAGTCAGCCCGCACCGTGCGCAGAGCTGCGCCGCTGCCCAGTGCTCAGTGCGCACCAACTGCGAGCCCTCAGAGTGACACAATCCACGGCCCTGACTTCACCAGCCCACTGTTGCGTGACAGCCATTCCACCGGTCCCTCCGACCCGTTGGAGCAGAGATTTTCACACTCCTCGCGCAAATCCTTTGACCTCACCGCTCACCATATTGCCCCGACCACCGCTATACTTAGCCACCCCCCAATATAATACCATGCTTGCTCCCTTGTTCTTTCGCCCCCTATCACTACGCCGCGTGGCTGCACGTACAGGATGCCCATGTGCCATACCACCCCTATTCTTGCTGTGATATCAGCACTCACTGAGGCAACCCTATACATGGCTGACATCACAAGCGTCCGCAGTTATAGGAGCTTCACAACTCTTCAGTTGACATACCCTTTTTTTTTATTCTTTTGAGCAAAATGTACGAGTGACCCATGGCATCTTTTTGGTTGAAAAAGAATTATATTCCCCTGCACCCCCGAGTCTTTCCCGCATGCATAAACAAATCTCAGCAGACCCTGTACCTAATCTAAAACTCCTTAGATAAGTGACGTAGTCCTCCTATTTTCGATCCTGGATCCCTGCACACCAACTTTGGCCTGTGTAGCAGCGTCACCATTTCCGATTGGTTCTCATGCATGATTCTAGAATATTCGCACTTTCGCTAGCTAAGATAACGGGTAGGGATGAAAGAGCAACAAAAGACAGGGATGCACTTCACCCCCGTCACCCTGAAACAAAGCAAATCCGATTCGTACAGCAGAAGTGGATTACTGCCAAGTCCGATCACAACAGTGAGGTATTTGTGAGCATGAGTAAGCCGATCGGACATGCCGAAGACACTGCTCGGGTTGATAAACTTGGAGTCGTCATAAGCCGGAAAGTTTTCGTTATCGTCGAAATTTGGGAGTATTGTTTTGTTTTCCCCTTCTCTGCCCATTGCTTCCCAGAGCAAGCCAAAACTGACCTGGTGCGCTCATGTGTGGTTTGGTGTGGTTGTGGGGATTGCAAGCCTCGCGCGGAAGCACGTGGTTGGGTTGATGGTCTGTTTGCGTAGATATTTGATTTGAGACGTTTCAAACCTGGCCCCCATTTCCAGGTATCGTACGATTGCATTCGGAGAAGAAGTAATGACAGCTGGTCAATTCGGATTCGTGGTGAAGAGGTCCAAAACGTAAAGGCAGAAGAACCCGAAGATGGCGGCTGCGAAGGCCCAAACTGCGAACAGCACGTAGCGGGAGGCTTCGTGGGGCAGGAAGTAGAGAACGAGAAGGATCGAGCTGACGATGATGACGGCTGTGATGGCAGACTTTTGCAGATCAGCCCGCCAGCGCGCCAGTCTCTCTTCAATGTGCAATCGACGTTCGTTTCCCTCCATAGCTTCTTCCATTGCGTGAGATCAAGGTTTGGTGCGATAGAGAGGCAAACAGCAGATCGAAATTCCTTCAAATAAATGCACTCCAAGCACGATCACTGGGCGCGTTTGCTCAGCGTTTGAGACGGGATGGAGCCGAGACCTGTGTCACTCATCTGTTCTTCACATAACGAGCACAGGCGAGGCTTCCGGCAAGCTCGCCATCCGGCTGCTGGAATCTTTCCGTGCCCATATCCGCTCCAAGGACTGGATGGCGGCGGGAATGTTACGGAAGCCCGTCTTGGCGTAAACGCGGGCCATGCGCTCTGTGAAGACGCTTCTGCTCTCCTCGTCTGTGCTCTCGACCGCGCCAAGGAAGCATACCCAGACAAGGGCGTGAGCACCAGGCGCGTCGTGAGGTATCTTGGAAAGCAGTGCTTTGAGGTTTCGAAGGGATTCCTGCAAGTCCTCTTCTGATCGCGTTCTGTTGAAGTAGAGCTTTGAAGCTTCAAGAAATGCTTCTCGCGTGACGGAAATGGTGGCCTCCTCCTCTGACCCCGACGGCAACTCGTACGCGAGCCAGTCGAGGTACTGGAGAGGATCGGCTATCACACTGGTCTCTCCAAGAAGCGGCTGAGCGAGAAACTCGAACCTGTCCAGCAGGTAAGTCAGAACTCAGTCAGGGGCAAACAGGCCCGTGACTCACATGTGCGTTTGCTGTGTCAGAAAGTTGTTTAGCATCGAAGCATGTGCCGCTCCAGCGCTGTTTCTCGAAAGACACAGGAGCATCTGGACCAGATAGCCGTACTCGGAGCTCCCTGTCACCGTCTCGCCGACCAGCAGCACGATCAGCGTAGCCCACGTGAAGACGTTGAATACCTGTTCTTGCGGCGCCTGCATCGCATCCCGGCGCAGCCTCGAGATAACAGCGGCGCGGCCAGCCTCGGCAGCCGCCTGGAGGTCGGGCCTCTTCGAGTGACTCAAGTGCTGTGCCGCCACGACCTCGACCGCCCGCCTGAGCACCTCGTCTTCACACGCCATTGGCAGGATGAAGTCGCGGTAGCCATTGGAGACGTTGTCCAGGACTACCATGACGGGAGCTACGGCTTCGGAGACTGAGGGGGCACGTCAGCATGTATTCTTTTTGTGAGCGTGGAGACCGAAAAAGTAAGCAGAATAAGGGGCCGGCGTACAATGAGAGAACAACATGCGGACTTGAGGATTCATTGGCGCAAGCCATGGTTGGACAGCGGGATGGTAGAGAGTGGCAAAGACATGCCCACGCTTTGCTAGCTGTCTATCCTCACGCTGACTGGGCTCGACTAAGCCTTTGTAGTGGTCTTGCGCGTTGAAGTTGAAAGTTTCAGCATGACCTGCTGCCGACTGTTGCGTATCTGAGCCCGTGGATGCACTGGCCTGCTGGACTACTGCTCCCTTTCTCCGCTTGGATGCAGTATTGCCTGAGCCCCCGCGGCGCTCATTTTGCCAGCGAATACGCACAGGTAATTGTGCTTGTTGCGCTGAAGCATTGTCATCTGCGGAAGCATCCAACGTTGGCAGCTGACAGCCTTTGAGTTTTCCCCGGCGTGCAACCCCATCGTTGAAGCGGAAGCGGCCCAAACCTGAGCATTCTATGCCTTTCTTAATACATTTTCTGCATGTCGGATGGCCTAAATCGCACGTGATACGCCGTTTAGTGCACTGGAAACAGCCTGATTACCCGATTTAGTATATCTCTGCTTCGGAAGTAGCTGGGGGGTGTTTCACCTCGGGGCTTGACGTCGGTTGGCGTTGCGGAGGCGCGGGAACTGGACGGAAACATTGGAGCTGTAGGTTCAATCTTGGCTGCTTTAACGGCGGGCGGGTCTAATGCTACCAAGGGGGCCGGTGTAGGGTTGCGACGGGAAGTGGGGAAAAGGTGGAAGCTGAAACTTCTCCAGCTTCTTAGATTCGGGGTTACGTAATACCGTTGATAACAGACTACCTGGGCTCCTTCAAGCTACCATTGGCCAAAGCATCGAACAGTGTAACCTCCCTGAATCCTTAGAGCATGTGACAGACCAACACTTCATCCGTCTTGTAGGAATCAAATCCACAGGTTATACAAAATGACATTGCTTTGATGAGTTCAGGACTATATACGATGCGAAACACCTTGGACTCCATGCTTTCCCCAAAATCACAACTGCGGGCTTATCTTTCCTGTTTCTGCCAACTCCGTCTTCACGGCCATCGCAGCTCTCGCGCCCTCCTCGATAGCACCATCAATGAAGCTCCGCCACAGAAGAGCCCAGTCTGAGCTCGCAAAGAAGACGTTACCATGACGGGCACGCATGTCTTCCAGATGGTCCGCCAACAGATTCGGCGGCGAGAAGAACCACGCGCCCTTCGCAAACTCATCCTTGGACCAATTGTGGAATACTAGCCGCTGCACATCCATCTTACCCGGAGCTAGGGCCTTCACTGCAGCAAATGTCTCGTCCAGTTTCTCCTCCGGTTGCATGTGGTATTGGTGCGATCCGAACGCAACGATGTGCGTATTTCCTGCTGGCGTTGTGCCGTCGCCGATGGCGTAGATGAGCTTGTTGGATGGATATGTGACGCCCGTCCATGAACGCATGTTCTTGTCAGAAACCTCGGCGTGCACTTTGACGCATTGGTTGACGTGACCGACGCCGATGGCTGCGAGCTTACCATCCGGCAGCGGAGGGTTGAAAGATACAGTGCTGAGGACGTTCAGTGGAACAGTACAGATGATGCGGGCTGCTTGGTATGTGCGGCCATCCCGGGTCGTCACCTCGACCTTGTTGCCCATGTCGTTGACAGATTGAATGGGCGAGTTGAAAGCATACGAAAGCCTCTTAGTGTAGAGTGCTTCCCTGAAGAAGTTGATGGCGAAGCTCGACTGGCCGCCGCTAAACTTGTAGGTGATGAGGTAGTCAAGGCAGCCCTGGTAAGTGTAGCCGCAGATGGCCCACCAATGCAGGAACTCGAGGAAACTCATGCCCTTCAGCGTACCGCCACTGCAGAGAAGGACGAAGCCCTCCAGCACTGCACGCTCACTTGGAGAAAGCGAGGATGCAATGGCGTCGATACGGTCTTGTGCGGACAGACTGTCCAAGTCTCTGGCTTCTGGAACATAGAACATGTTGGCCGGCTGCGGCATGATGTTCCTGCCCGAGGCGCCGTCCACGTTAACAAACTTCTCCAAGGCTGAAGCAAGGAGAGAGTCCTGCAAGGTTCGTTAGTTTAGAGAACGGGTTGTTATAGATGCTGACTTACCTCTTCATCATGGCTCATAGTAGAAGATCCTCCGGTTGTGTTCAGCTGGAAATGGTTGACGCCATACGAGAAATCAAACGAGTTCTTCAGCTCATTTTGCATCTGGTACCGGGAGATTTCACGCCAGACATGAGGCTGGCCCCAGTGCACCCAGGTACCTCCCATCTCGAAAGGATAGCCGCCAATGTTCGAAGACCATGAGCGGCCGCCGATGCGGTCGCGAGCTTCCAAGAGAAGAACATTCAAGCCTACGCCGCATGTCAGTTTTCCTCCACTTAGTCCATGTGCAAAGTACACACCCGAAAGACTAGCATCTCTGGCTGCAGTAAGACCGCAGTAGCCTGCACCAATGACAACAACATCGTACAAAACATTCGAGGATACGACGTTCGTCACGGGAGTGATGACTCCAATCGAGGGGACGCCGGGGCGAAGGCCTGTTTGTTCAGTCCAAGAGTAACCGTCACGGGATGTCATGTTGGCAAGAGCTGGTATTGGAAAGTTGCGACGAAAGAGCTGAGAGATACTGTGAGCAGAGGTACTGTTTATAAGCGTGCCGTGCTCGCTGCAAGATTCTTGTCCAGCTGCCCCCCACCGACTCCTCTCTGGCGCGTCTCATTTTTGCGAGGCAATCGTGTCAGTTTTCAAAGTCCAAAAAAGACAGGACATCCACGGATTACCGAAAGGAGGCAATAGAGTGAGGAAATTAGCGAAAAGCAACCCTCAAAGATGGCTCGTGCGGAAATGTGATGGGTATCGATAAGACATTGCCTAAAACGGGCAATAACGAGAGAAAATGGTCTTGGACAGTAGCACAGGGTTTGTAGACAATGAGAACCCAGAAATGAGTCAGGTGTAAAGTACCAAAGCAAAAGCATTAAGTCGGAGGTACTAGGAATGCTCAGGACAATGCGTTCAAGAACCTAAGGAACAGTACCAATAGGTCAGCACTTGTTGCAATTTCTGACGTCATAAACGATTCCGGTCAAACAAAACATTGCGAAACTACTGATGTGTATGCAGCGCTTCGCCCTCTTCTTCGAGAATAAAACTCATTAAAAAAAAGACTCGGAAGATACTCGCCCGAGCGGCGATGGGTTCATGACGATGTGTTGCAAGGATGTTGGCGATCTCAACTCTTGGCATCATCGTCACCATTGCCTGCCACCACTCACACCCGCTCTTTTCACCTCCACCTCCCTTTCCTCGGACTTCCGCTACCTCCTCCGCCGCCGGTGGCACCATGCCGCCATTCGTTCCCCGCAAACGCTCGCGCTCTCCCGCGCCTGCATCGGTTCCCAAACGCGCAAAGAAGAACATCTTTGACGCGCTCGACGCGCCTTCCGGCAACACGAGCTCCTCCGCCGACCAGGCCTTTCTCGACGCGTTAAGCAGCGACAGCAGCGATGAATGCCTCAGCGACGCCGATAGCGACGAGTTCGAGGACGTAAACATCGCCAAATCGAAGGCCAAAGCTTCCAAAGGCGCGGCCAAAGATGCTAACGATGGCGAAGACGATGAGGACGAGATGGATTGGGAGGATGCTCTGAATGACCAAACGGATACACCGGCGGCAGATACTCCCCAGCCGAAGCTTGCGCCTTGGCAGCGCGGCCTAGACGACGCTGACGACGTGCTCGAAGTGTCGCTCGGTGGCCCCGCTGAAGCCAACGACGAGATTGCGAGGAGGAAAGCGCTTGGAATCAAGGGTCCCTCGAAGAAAGATCGCCAACTTCGAATCTGGACCCACTGCATGCACGTACAATTACTACTATGGCATAATCACATACGAAATGGCTGGGTATGCGACAAAGAGGTCCAGAAGATATTAGTGGAGCAATTACCAGAGGGCGTGAAGAAAGAGGTCCAGCGCTGGCGGAGAGACTCCGGCCTACCGCCAGACCCGTCGCTTGAGCCGCCGCCAAAGGTTAAGGGGAAGAAAGGACCGGCAAAGGGCAAGGGAAAAGAGAAGAGTGATAGACATTCAGAGAGAAATCAGCGGGACTGGGGAGGAACTGCAGGTCGCACCGAACCAGGCACCCCGAATTTGAGTCAAGGAGACCCTCTGTACCGACTTTTAACATATCTGGCTGCCTACTGGAAGAAACGCTTTCGAATCACTGCACCGGGTCTGCGCAAAAAGGGCTATTTTCCTACAGCAAAGTCGCTTGCTACTGAGACCAAAGCCTGGCAGGCAACCAGGGAGGACTCGTCAAAGCAGAAGAAAGTAGAAAAGGAGAAGCCTAACACTGAAGAGTACGACATTGAAAGGTTCGGGGAGCGGATCCGCGACAAGGCAGAGTTTCTGGAGGCAGCACGAACATGCAGAGGTAGTAGGGATGTCGGTGCTCAGCTCTTTACTGCACTTGTCAGGGGTATAGGTCTGGAGGCCCGTATGGTAGCAAGCCTCCAGCCCATAGGATTTGGATTTACGAAAGTGGAAGAAGTCATCATGAAAAAGGGAGAGAATAGCAAGACCGAGGATCCGAAGTCGAATGCGGATGCGCAGGCAGATGCCGCCACCGATTCAAACGCGAAGAAGACTACTGCTAAATCGCAAAAGCCTGTTCACCCAACTGCGAAGAAATCATCTACTAGAAAATCCGGCACGAAACCCTTAGCTGTCGTCCCTGATGAGGATAGTGATAGCTCACTCAGCTCAGCAAAGTCCGACATTTCTGATGCATCAAAGCCAGCCACGGCACTGAGCAAGAAACACTACGACACGGATCTAAAGTACCCAGTTTACTGGACCGAGGTTTTGTCGCCTATATCTAATACCTACATCCCCGTCTCACCACTTGTCATTGCTACAGTCGCTTCAACACCTGAATTTCTATCAGCGTTTGAACCCCGAGGTGCCGCAGCTGATAAAGCCAAACAAGTGATCTGCTATGTTATCGCATACAATGCAGACGGAACTGCCAAGGATGTAACAGTCCGCTATCTCAGGGGTCGCATATGGCCCGGCAGGACCAAAGGTTTCCGCATGCCCGTTGAAAAAGTCCCCGTCTACAACAGACACGGCAAGGTCAAGCGCTACGAGGAATTCGACTGGTTCAAACGCGTCATGTCGAACTACACGCGCGACGGACGCTTGCGCACCGAGGCCGACAAGATTGAGGACGAGGCAGACCTCGTTCCGATCATGCCACACGTCTCCAAAAAGGCCGAAAGCGGCGTGCCTGACACCCTCCAGGGCTACAAGAACAGTGCCGAGTACGTCCTCGAGCGCCACTTGCGCCGCGAGGAAGCCATCCGCCCGACCGCCAAACCGTTCAAGACTTTCTTCACCGGCAAGGGCGACAAGGCCAAGGCCGAACCCGTCTTCCTGCGCAAAGACGTCGTGGCGTGCAAGACGGCCGAATCGTGGCACAAGGAAGGCCGCCAGATCATGCAGGGAGCGGTGGCCATGAAGCGGGTGCCCATCCGGGCGGTGACGCTGATCCGCAAGCGCGAGATCGAGGAGGCGGAGCGCGAGAGCGGCGAGAAGGCCATGCAAGGGCTTTACGCGCGCGAGCAGACGGAGTGGATCGTGCCGCCGCCCATCCGCGACGGCAAGATCCCGCGCAACGCCTTCGGCAACATTGACGTCTACGTGCCGACCATGGTGCCCCAGGGCGCCGTGCACATCCCCCTCCGCGGTACGGTGCGCGTTTGCAAGAAGCTTGGTATCGACTTCGCCGAGGCGGTTACTGGATTTGAGTTCGGCCGCCAGATCGCCGTGCCGGTGCTGACGGGCGTCGTGGTGGCCGAGGAGAATGGCGAGCTTGTGCGTGAGGCGTGGCGTGCTGAGCAGAAAGCGAAGCAGGAGAAGGAAGATAAGAAGAGGGTGGAGACTGCGTTGAAGATGTGGCGCAAGTTCATGCTGGGGCTGAGGGTGATTGAGAGAGTGAAGGAGGAGTATGGAGAGGGCAAAGATGGTTTGGATGACGTGGTGAACCCGTTTGCGAGGAAGAAGAGGGAGGGCGAAGTGGGGAATACTTTCGAGAGGAGGTTCGGGGACGAATTCGAGGATGAAGAGGAAGAGGGTGGTGGATTCCTAAAAGAAGATGAAAAGGATCTAGGTCCTGGTGGGTTCTTTTTGCCTGGCCAGGAGGAAGATCCTGGAGAGGGTGGCTTCATCCGTGAAGAAGATGAGCACACTGGTGGAGGTGGATTCTTGCGCGATGGTGAAGACAACGCAGTCGAAGGTGGTGGATTCATCATTGAAGGCCACGACAGCAAGGAAATACCGACGACCTCACAAGACTACCATGCTGCCGGAGATGCTCAGGACGCCCCATTCTCCCTACAATCCGCTCATCATCATTTCTCAAAGGCGAACGCTGAAGAAACCCCTCATGACGAGGGCGAAGAGAGCGAAAGCAACAGCCCGCCACCAAAGAAACGTGCCACCCGCGGCAACACCAAAGGGCGTGGCCGAGGTCGTGGCAGAGTGCGGGCAGCTACCACGACTAGCACACGAGGCAGGCGGAAGTCCTTTGAGGCAGATGGTCTGGATGAGACTGCAAATGACTCTGATGATCTGCCATCAGCACCATCTGAGTCTGATTCTCCGGTCTCTTCGGCGCCGGACGTGGGCGACGAGTCAGAGTCGGAGTCTGGTGCTAAGCACACGCAAATCAGGGACGTAAGCGAGGAGGTGCCTCGTAGGACTCCGCGAAGAGCGGCTGCAAGGAAAAGTGCGACTGCTGTGAAGAGTCATTATTTTGACGATGGCGAGGAAGTTGAGGATCAAGATGAAGGTGGCAGCGATCAGGCTAGAGGCGAAGAAGCGGATGAAACATCAAAAACACGGTCGCGCCGAGGTGGTCGTGGTCGTGGGCGCGGAAGAGGGAGAGGGAGAGGGCGTTCATGAGAACAGTTCATCACCTGAGTAATTGGAAATTGAGGCTTGCTGGATTATTGTTGCTGTTGGTATGAGCGTTCAAGCGCAGGGATCTCTTTGCATTGATGGAGCTAGGCGGTTGGCTACACAAATACGTTCTGTTTTCAAGCAAAGTCCTCGTGCGGACTTATCAAGTCAAGAAAAAGGCGCCATAGCTAGAATGTTTGCGTTCATCACTAACATTCCTCAATACGATAGCGGGAATTAGAAATCAGGTAGCTTACACTCAAGAACTGCCACGAAAATCTACATTTCAGTCTATGCGGCTGGCACTCGTACGTGAGGCCTCTACCACTCACCGTAAAAACAACCTCGGAATACTTTTATTTGATTTTCGTAAGGAACAATGCCCGGTCGGGTTCTAAGCAATTAATCGCTTGCCCTATACTTTTCTCTATATTCCATAACCCTCTTGATCTCCTCCTCGGTACCTCTGCTCTTCAGGTAGTCGATGATGTCGTCAAGGCACAGGATGGACAAGACTGGAATGCCGTATTGCTTCCTGACCTCACCAATGGCGCTGGGCCTGGGCTTGCCATCGTCATCGTTCTCACTGGGGGTCTTCTCCTGCCTGTCAACGGCAACTACAATGCCAACGAGCTCGCCGCCCTCCTTCTTGATGATATCGATGGCCTCGCGGATAGCAGTGCCGGCAGTGATGACATCGTCGACGATGACAACCTTCTTTCCCTTCAATTGAGCACCGACAATGTTGCCGCCCTCGCCGTGGTCTTTGGCCTCCTTCCTGTTGAAGCTGTAGCTGATGTTGCCAAACTTGTTCAGGTCCAATTCGGCAAGCTTGTCCACGGTGGTAGCAGCGAGAGGGATGCCCTTGTAGGCAGGGCCGAACAGAACATCGAATTGGAACGATGGGTTCTCGGCGGAATAGGCGGCGACGGTGTTCGCGAATGCCCAGGAAATGGCGCGAGTTAGGTCTGCACGGTGGAATAGGCCGGCGTTGAAGAAGTAGGGCGAGATGCGCTTGGACTTCAAAGTGAAGGTGCCGAACTTGAGGGCATCGGCGGAGGTGCAAGCCTCCAGGAAGGCGGTCTTGTAGGCGGGAACGTTGCTTGACGAGGCCATTGTGTCTGGTTCCTAGCGGTAGGTGGAGAGAACGCGATGTCTAACTTTTTGGCGGGGCGACGACTGGGCCGGTGAAATAAGTGGTTGCCGGGCGGCGACGGCCAATCAGCCTAGTGGAACCAAGTTTACCCGACGACCGAGAATCCCGGGCCCTGAACTTTTTTTGCGCCTCTATCGATACCGCGCCAGCACTCTCGCTCGCACATCCTTCCCGACCTCCTGCGCGCCTTAGCAACACCACCACCACAGCGCCAGGCACCATGAAGACCACGTGGAAGGACATCGCCCCGGTGCCTACGTCCCAGGAATTCCTGGACATTGTCCTCAGCCGCACCCAGAGGCGTCTGTAAGTCGGCCTGGCTTCCATGTAGAAAATGTACTTTTTGGCTAACAATGTCTTAAGTCCCACCCAAATCCGCGCTGGGTTCAAAATCTCTCGTATTAGAGGTGGGCTTCTCTCTGAGCTCTGCAGTAACGGACTTGGACTAATAGCTTTTGCGCACAGCTTTCTACACGCGCAAAGTCAAGTACACGGCCGAGACCTTCACCGAAAAGATCCAGGCCATTCTCGAGGGTTTCCCCAAGCTTCAGGACATCCACCCCTTCCACAAGGATCTCCTCAACACGCTCTACGATGCCGACCACTTCCGTATCGCCTTGGGTCAGCTCTCGACCGCGAAACACCTGATTGAGACTGTGGCGAGGGACTACGTGCGTCTGCTGAAGTATGGCCAGTCGCTCTTCCAGTGCAAGCAGCTCAAGCGCGCTGCGCTGGGTCGCATGGCCACCATTTGCAAGCGCCTGAAGGATCCGCTTCAGTACCTCGAGCAGGTGCGCCAGCATTTGGGCCGTCTGCCTTCGATCGACCCCAACACCAGGACTCTGGTCATCTGCGGTTACCCCAACGTTGGAAAGTCGAGCTTCTTGAGGAACATCTCTCGTGCGGATGTGGATGTTCAGCCCTACGCTTTCACCACCAAGAGCTTGTTTGTCGGTCACTGTAAGTTGGGAAATTCTGTCAGAGTGGACGAAGCTAATTTGGTGAACCAGTCGACCACAAGATGTTGCGATTCCAAGCCATTGATACCCCCGGTATCCTCGACCACCCTCTCGAGGAGATGAACACGATCGAAATGCAGAGTATTACCGCCATTGCTCACCTTCGCTCTGCCATTCTGTACTTTATGGATCTCAGTGAGCAGTGCGGCTACAGCGTTTCCGCACAGATCCAGCTTTTCCACAGCATCAAGCCCTTGTTCAACAACAAGTTGGTTTTCGTCGTCATCAACAAGACCGATCTTATGAAGCCTGAGGACCTGGACGCGGAGACACAAGAGAGCCTCCAGGGCATGCTCAAGTCCGGGGAGGTGGAGTTGTTGCAGCTTTCCTGCAACACCACCGAAAACGTCATGGCCGTCCGTGGTGCAGTCTGTGACAGACTTTTGGCACAGCGTAATGCTGAGAAGCTGAAGGCTGGCACAAACGCTTCCGGCGAGATCACTGGCCGTCTTGGAGAGGTTTTGAAGAGGATTCACGTTGCCGTGCCTATGGACGGCATTACGCGTGAGGCTTTCATCCCGGAAGCTGTTAAGAACAAGATGAAGTATGACCCGAACGACCCCAACCGCAAGAAGCTGCAGCGCGAAATCGAGGAGGAGAATGGCGGCGCCGGTGTATACAATATCAACCTCAAGGAGAACTACCTGCTGGAGAACGATGACTGGAAGAACGACAAGATTCCCGAGGTTTTCAACGGAAGGAACGTTTACGACTTCATCGACCCCGATATCGAGGCCAAACTCGCTGCGCTCGAGGCTGAGGAGGAGCAGATGGAGGCCGACGGTCGCTACCAAAGCGACTCTGATGTTGAGGATGCTGAGGAGGCCGACGTCCGCTACAAGGCCGGTATTATCCGTGAGAAGCAGGCGATGCTCAAGAACGAGTCCCAGATGAAGAAGAGCCTGAAGAACCGCGCTCAGATTCCTCGCACTGCGAAGGCCAAGAAGCTGTCACAAATGGAATCCCACCTGGAGAGCCTGGGTCACGATACCAGCTCTCTTGCTCACCGTGCACGCTCACAATCTCGTGGCAGGAGTCTCGCCCGTGGCCGTTCTGAGGGCGCAGACGGCGATGCTATGGACATCGACAAGCCGCAGCCCAGCGCCATCGAGCGCGCGAAGAGCCGCGCGCGCAGCCAGAGCACCAACCGTCGTGATGACGGTGTCACGAATGAGGCTGCACGCTCGAAGGCGGAGCGGATGGCTAAGCTGTCGCAGAAGAAGATGAACCGCATGGCCAGACAGGGTGAAGCCGACAGGCACACAACCGCGTCTCTCAACAAGCATTTGCTTGCTGGCAAGAGAGGAATGGGCAGCACGAGGAGTCGTTAAGAGGAAACAGCGAATGGGAAAAAAGTTCATGGGTTCTGCGGCGTTGGGAGGGTGGGAATGGTGGCCCCTTATTTCCCCCAGTTCTTCTTCTACATCTCACGTACGTTTCACTGGGTGCATGGCGCAAACGCTTTTTATGAAGGTTCTTTATGTGATTCCCTATTCACTGCTCTTTGCATCGCCAACACGGCCGATAGATAGAACATCTTGTCAAAAGAGTGGAATGGAAAACATGATTAATATCCCCCCACCGCAACCCCAATTTCCTCGTGGCTCCTCTTCGAAACGTGCAACTGTGTTGCTTAATTAGAGTCATTTCCAAATGTCGTTCAGGCGCGCACATGAGATTGCTCTACTCCGAACGTAGATTAGATGGATACCGTACCGAAAGACCGACCAACTGCATCACGTTGGACGAGACGACTGCACATGGAAAAGGAACGCATTCCATGGTCCGGGTCTGCTGCTGCCGTTCCTGTAGCCCAACATCCCTGACGGCACCAGTATGATCTTGAATTCCCTAGACAATGATGGAAGAATAGTGAGGGATAGTTAATACAAGAGACATGCAAAAATAAGAAGTGATTGTGTATTGTCAAGTTTTGGGTGAACAAGAAACATCGCTTCACTCCGTTGGGTGCAAATGAAAGAACGCAAAACAGGAACGGGGCCGCTGGAGGCCCGATATGTAATGGGGGTAAGACCCAGATACAGTAAGATACGAATACTGAAAAACGAAGGGAAGTTAACGCTTCGTCATTAAACAGCAGTCAATTGATGGTGATAAACTTAGTGCTCCTCTTTCCTCCTGATATGCCACTTGTAACAATAACTTCCCAGAAAACAAACAGCGAAGGGAAAGGAAAAGAAGAACACCTAAGACTACTAAAAGGGCAATTCCCACATGTGGAGGCCAGAGAAAGTGGAAGAAAATGAAAAACGCCGTCAAAATGAAGACTGGAATGTCTGAAAGAGGCGGTCCCTGCAACGAAAAAGACCTGCTAAATAAGATACGTGTGTAAAAGAGGTTCGCCTCACCACTCCAGTGATTTCCGCCAGTCTATCCAACGCGTAAAAATCAAAAAGCTTTGATAAAAGAGGTCTTCCCTTCAGCCGTGATATGGAGTAAAAGCGCTTCTTTTTTCCTTCCTTTGGTCGTCCATTCCTGCGTTCATTCGCCGTAGAGCCGTTCTATCGATCGTCTTTAATCGCCCTTTGCCCCCTTGCTCGGCGTGCCACTGCGTGCTTCCCGCCTCCTGACACTGTCGGCAGGCCCGCGCCTTCCACTTCCGGTGCCGGAGCGTCCGCGGTTCGTCTCCTCCTCCTCGTCCTCGCCGACCTCGAAGGCGTCCGTCAGCTCAATCAAATCGTTGATATCGCCGCCCATTCCTGCAGGACCTATTCCAGCACCGGCCGCTCGCTGCCTGTCTGCGGCGGTCGCACCAGATTTGATAGGCGTTAGCGGCGCCGGCGGAACGAGCGTCGACGCTTGCGTTGCCACCTTGCGCATCCAACCCTCGATGGCGCCACCAACCTGAGCGAGATCGAAACCGCTGGAGCTACCGCCGACGCCGCCAACTCCGACAGGTGTCGCGGTGCCTGACGGGCCCATAGAATCCCCAGCTGCTTTAGCCTCCGACATCGCTGCTGGGTTCCAGGTGCCAAAGTAATCCTTGCCCGGTGGCGGCGCGAGGTTTGGCAGGTGCTGACCGAATAATTTATTCAAACCATCTTGTGCAGGACCTGGTTTGCGGACATTCCTGTTAAAGGTGCCGACACCTCCAGGTCCGTCAAGTTTGAAACTCTGAGTGATACTTGGGGCGCGCGGGCGGTGGCGGTTAGGAACGTTACTGCTGCTGCTTTGGCGGGGCGATTTGGCGGTGCCATGCGAAGTCATTGATGATGCTGAAGTTATTGTATCGGAGCGGTTCAGCTCGAGCGATGCAGACGGCGTCCGGACGGCGGAGTCGTTGTCCGAGAAGGTCAAACTTTTCCGGCGAGCGGGCGGGAAAAAGCCAAGATCTCTGCGTGGCAGGCGGGCAATCTCGATGGGGTCCTTGCTGTGTGGTAACATGACCCAGCCCTCGTGTTTCCATGGCGGCTCGTTATCGGCGTTCGTAGATGTTTCTGATGCGGTCACGGATTTAGAGAGATTCGAGGTCGAGACAGATGCGGGACCATGCCAGCCGTTGGTAGGGAGGCTGGTGCTGTGAATGGGAGGGTATTCGGCGCCCGGGGTGGGCAGTAGCAAGTCATCTTCTACGTTAGGCTGTTTTGGCTTCTGCTCTTCGGGTGGTGGCACAGGGCGGCCTTTCACACCGCAGGCATCCACAGGGATAACCAAATGGCGGCGCGTCTGCACGCTGTCTTGGGCCCACATTCTATTCGCCTTGCGGAGAGGAGGGGCCTGGCAGTTGTACTTGATGGTGATGCCGGCAAGCGTGTCCTCAGGCCGCACGCGGTGGATGTAGACCAGCGCGTCACGGTCGTCATGCTCCGTCGGCGGGGCTGACGACGAAATGCGCTCGTCCGAGTTCCTCCGCTTGAACTTCCCCGTGGCATCCATGTTCAAGTGTCCGTTTGCCATGAGCAGGTCTTTCCGCTTCATGGCCCTGACCATAGCTTCCCGCTCCTCCTTCGTCCCCGTCCCGATCTGTGTGTCTCGTGCCGCAGGGCCCCATTGGGCGGGGGGCGCACTGGTCGTCGTCTTGCGGCCATGGGTGGCTTCGAAGGGCCTGCGCTTCCTGGGCACGTCTCCGCTGGTGTCGCTGCCAAGCACGTTGGAAGCGAGCCCCTGCAACGTGGAGATTGAGCTACCCCAGAGGCCGGAGAGCTGGGCTAGCGGATCCTGCGCATTGCTGCTCGGGCTGCGGCCGAAGGTGCTCTTGCTGATGGTCGACTCCCTCGACCTGCTTGCGGCCTGCGAGGAGCTGGAGCGCGAGGGGCCGGCACCGGGAATGGGAGAGGCGGTCCTCGAGGTCAAGGGCGAGGCCGAGGGCGAGGCAGCGCGGCTGCCGTCTAGGCTGGCGGCGGCATTGGAGTCGCGGTCGAGGTCGTCGTCGCCGGCCGAGACCAGGCGCTTGTTGCGCGGGCGGAGCGAGGCCTCGGGGGTGAGATGGCTGCGGGAGGAATGCTGGGAGGCATTGGTGGGGTTCATGGCAGGAAAGACAGGACAGGCGGCGGAGGAGGAGTGGCTGCAGGAAAGGTGAGCTGCATGGGAAAGCTATGCGAGTGGTGCGGCACTGGCCATAGGCGGAGGGGTGGTGTCGGCGAACGCTTGCGGCTGGCGAAAGTAAGTGTCAGGGCGCCAGACGATGGCAGCCGGATGTTACTCCTTGGCTGACGAGGCCCGCGAGCTGCGGCGGCCGGGCCGGACTGATTGGTGGACGCGCATCAGTGCAGAGCGATTACGCTGCCTGCCCCCCGGCGCGCAGCCCCTCCGAGCAGGACCGACGGATGAGGCCAGCTTTCGTCGCAGCTGCTGCTAATTGCCAGGCAAATCTACGTGCGACGCCCGCCCGCCGCCCTCCGGCCTCCCTGCGCCCACGCGTCTGTGTTTCTCTCGCGGCCAATGACGCAATGACCTCGCACCAAGCGGCGCCGACTCCGTCAAAATCCATCGTGTATTTCCTGAACTAGGCACAACGCGTGCATAAAGACGCGCTCCGTCGTATTCTCTGATTGGATCGTCCGCCTCTCCACACCCTCTCCGTACCAAGACGTCGTCTCCACTCTTTGCGTCCCACACTCCTCCCTGTTCCTACTGGTACTGCCACGCGAACAGCCCGCCCTCCAGGCTGTTTACCGCAATGTTGATGCCGATGCAAGCGGCATCGAGCACAACGCCCTCCAGCCGGTTGAAAATCTGGTACACGCCGGGCTCGGACGCCGGACAAGCGTACCAACCACCGCCCGCCGCGTAGATGAATCCCCCCTCCTGGAACGCCTGAATCTCTCCGACGATGGAGTTCTCAGGGATGATTCCACTGTGCGCGCGCGTGTAGGCAAGGGCGCCAAGCGCGTTGATGTAGAACCGCTGACCGCCTGGAACGATGACATGCTGGAGACGGCGCGAATCAGCAAAAAAACCATTGGGCTTTGCCCGCTCATGCTCACCATGTTCTCGGTGCCCTCGAGCACCGTAATGTTCACCGCTGCACTGCATGTCTCTGGGAACTGCTGATAGGGGCACCACGTGCAGCTTGAACTTGAACGGCCGGCGAAGAAAGCCCCGCCACAAGCATCGATCGCCAGCTCGTCCATATCGCCGTACCAAGTCAAAACGCGGATCAGGTACGGCCCTTCCTGAGGCGCCCGAGGACATATGGTGCCATTATCGCACGTGTGGTTCAAAGAAGAATAGCATTGGCCGCCACAAAGGTCCTGCGGGAAGCCGTCGACAACGGGGCAGAGAATGTCGTCCCGGCAGATAGCCTGGTTCATATGTTAGCTGGTATGCTTGAAAGGTTATTAACCACCCGGGGTTGACTACCTGAGATGGATCGTATGGGATGTCGCCGCATGTGTTCTGTTTCTGCGCCAACGCAATCCCAGTGACAAGGAGAAAAAGAGGAAGGAGACGACGGAACATTGTGAATGATTTGGGAAAGATGAGTGCCTCTGAGAGTCCTTTCAAAGTTGATGAGAGCAGTCAGTTTAAGTATTCTCGATAGAACCCACCTGTGCACCAGGTGGCACACAGGCGATATCATCAGTACGCCAGTGATTCTTGCTTTTTGCGAAAAGATTGACCTGCTGCTGTGGTCTGATGGTATGCGCTACCATCAGTGGAGACAATGTCCCGGATGGGTATGGACATGTCGGGTACGTGCGTGATATCGCTTTGCAACATTATATCCTTGATCCTTTTCGAAGGAGGCTACAGGCTCTGTGTGACTGTGTTAAGATCACTTACAAGCACAGCAGTTTCAAGTGACTCCCAATGACATGCGCATTCCATTTGCCCCTCGCTCATATTCTTCTTGATTTTAAGATGAGTACACTTCCGTCAGATTCACCGCCATCAATTAGCTCCAAGTGATGACGATATTCCCTGCAGATGGAGGGAGGCATGTTGGTTGCCGTAAAGGTGACATATATTCGATCAACTAGATGCTGTGCGCAAGGTGCGCTTGTGATATATCAGGCCTTGCTCACTTCGTATGACTACAGGCTACTCGCCGAGTCGGGGGACTGCTATCCCATTCTGACATCGATTGAAATGTGATTTGTTACAAGAAATTTAGAATGCTTCCCCGGTCGTGCGGAAGGTTCCGGGGGATTGGTGCACAGGTTGCTTCCGTGTCCGTATTCGTGACGCCCCAATATTAATCGTGCGCCACTGATTAGATCAAAGAACAGCGATCTTGCCTTGAGCCTTCTCAGAAGTTTTAGACCATAGGAAATCTAAAATATGTAAGTATACGAGTAGGAAATAGCAAACATTCTCTTCGTTCTTTGAAATATAAAACATAAAAAAATATCTTGGTGGGAATGCCATGTTGCGGCTACGTTATTTTGGAAGGCTCTGTTGTAACAGTTGTACTTGCTCATTCAGTATCCGCCCCTGAGGCTTGGTATTTCGTGTTGGGGGCATTGTACCCTGTACATAAGGTTTTGTTTGGGGGACATGAACAAGCTGGAAGCACGCTAGCGACGGTGTTGTGCCTTTCTGGAATCAGAAACTATGTTACAATCTGGACACTGCAGCTAGGTCCCGGCATTGTTACAGGAGAAGGTGCGCTGCGAGCATCAGCGAACGCACGAAGGCAGCCGTTGGAGGCAAGGCCTCTTAGCAGATCTGAATACTCGCAAGGCTGTGTTAATTTGCAGTGTGGGTCGGCCTTTCGAAGTAGAAGGCCGCAAACGCAGCCCTTTGTCCCAGATTCCGGCAGCCTCATGGCATTAAAACGACGGTGAATGGCAGGTCGATATGCAGAAAGCCGAGATGCTTCGCTGGCAACCGAAGAGAGTGGCTGAAATTCCTCAGAAGAACAGCGGGGAGTCTGGCCCCGGCAGGCGCTAGCTCGGAAACGGAAGATTGACGATCCAAATTTAGCAAGCGCGCCGCCTCCCAATGAGATCACTGGTGGGCTGTCTCACACTCCCTCTGCCGCGACTCCGCCACTACCTGAATCCTTCAGTCGTCGACTGTTGCCTGGTGCGCGTCGTCCTTTTATATTGCGCTCCTTCCTTTCTACCACAAACTCACCACCCTTCCACATCCACGTACCACCATACTGCGCATCTGAAACCGCGATCATGGGGTTCTCCGACCGTCTCCTAGACCCGCTTTTGAAGCGCGGCGTGGGCGTCGCCGCCGACCTCCTCGACAAACACTTCGTCAAGGCTGTCGAGAAGCGCGAGGCGTCCGGCGACAGCGACGATAACATCGAGGGCCGAGTTCTCGCCATCGTCACCCTCACTGCCTTCGTATTCTTCGTCTTCTATGGCTTGGTAAGGCTGCCTACATGCTCCGCCAAGTACCGCTCTGCTTACTTGATCAGGTTCAATACACTCTTCGCCATGTCGTCACCACCCTCGCCCTGATCGAGACTCCCGCCACGGCTGTCCAGATCTCTGCTGCTCACCCTGATGAGGAATCCAACGTGAAGCTCGATGATAAGGGGGCTGAGGCCCAGGCCTTCCTCGGAGGCTCTCTGCCTAAGCTCACCGTCGTCAACACCAAGCCCATCACCTCGAAGATCCGCACCACCATCAAGCACATTACGTCGCAGACCGGATGGACTGCGCGCTGGCGTGGCATGGGCTATGGTTTCATCTACTCCGTGGCCTTCTCCTTGTTGGCGAATTCCCTTGCCGCCATCACCCCTGACCTTCCCGGCGTGAGCATCGTCACTGTTCTTCTCGCAACCGTCATCATGGCTCCGATTCATATGGTCTGGACGCACGCTACCATTGGTCTTGGCGTAAATTCATGGAGAGCCCGTTGGACCCCTGCCAAGGGCTTGGATTGCTACAAGAACCTCGCCATCCCCGCCCTCGTCTATGAGGGTGTTCAGATCTTGGTCGCTTACATGGCCGTCTGCATGGTTATGCTCGTCCCTCCGACTGTGCTGAATGGCGCTGAGGCAACTCCCTCCCAAAAGGCTTGGGCTGTTGTCCGCCTCGTCGGTGGTGTGCTGCTTCTTGCTGCTGCGGGCATCTTCGTCATTCTTCCTGCTCACACTCAGCTCGTTCGTGTCGAGGCGTCGATGCTCTCTGACGATGAGGAGACGATTGTTCCATTCGACCGTACCTTTGGCGGCAAGGTCGTCCCTAAGGTGCTCGGCGGATCTGGCGCCATCGGTTTCATGGACGCGTGGCGTTCGTTCAACCGCGAGGCCCGCGTGCGTGTCATCAAGCTCTACCTGAAGATCTTCGTCATTAGCGTGGCCCTTTTCCTTCTTTTCGTGCACGTCATTGGCTTGGAGATCCACCTCCTTAGCAAGCACTCCGTCGGTGAGGTCGTTAAATCTGTTAGGGAGCGCGCCCTCTAAACTTTCACATCACATGGCCCTGAACAAAGGTAGCTAGCAGGTTTCCGAAGTCATTGAAGCACACTGCTTGCTAGTAACTCCCAAACTCTTCACTAGACACCCTTTTCCCTTTCTCTTCAGCGTGGCAGCAAGCGCTGTCAAACACGATTCACGTACAAGATACCAAATTGAAACTTTGTTGTATGACTGGGCCGAAATCAGTGAGCGTTGACTATCGCGTGAACAATCCTTCTATCGGGACGATAAGGGTCCGCAAGCCGAAATGTGGCGTGTGGCTAGACAATCACATGCGGAATTACGCTCCGAAAATGAGGGGTGGCCGAGAAAATCAGACGCAGCAGAAGCGGCACGCGGCGGGATGGATAGACCAGGCAGTGGAGGGTGCGCTCGCGTGCCGAATCAGCTGCGGCGAGCAGTTGAAACAAAGGAAGTAACAGGGTTGGCAAGCTGCGTGTTCTGAGAGGACGGCTGTCATGGAAGGCCAGCGTCCCGATGACGAAATGGAACTAGCACCCGCGGCCCCAAAACTCCATTGTCGCGCGACCAATAAACCTGTTAGACGGAACGACGCGCCTGCCACAACAGCTTGCCTGCCTGCCACACAAAAAGCGCAGCCTCCCCGAGCAAAACCAATCCCGAAGCCACCACCTGCTCCCTCCCAATCCCTCCTCCTCCCTAAAGCATGACCACCGAAGCTCCGCCCCAAATCCCTACGCCGGATCTTAGTATTACCAACGGTGGAAACTACGTCGATCTTGATCCCACGCAAGACATTCCCACGCAGAGCGCTCCCGAGCCGACTTCTGCGCCCGCCGCCGAGTCCACTCCGCAGACGAACGGCACGTACAAGACCGCGATTGTCAACTGTAAGGTACGTGCTCCGGTCAGCGAGAGCTATGCACCCTTGTCATCGGCGCTTCCGGAGCGGCAGCTAACGCTCGGTGCATAACCACAGTTCCCTTATCTGCTCTTGCGCGCACACCACCTCGCTCCTCAACTCCTCGCCTGACTCTCCTTTCACAGCTGCGCAATCCGCCATGGACACGGTTCAGAACTCTTCGCTTGCCCAGCAAGCCATCAACGGTAGGGTATGTGCTCTCCGCTCAGCCCGTCATTTTGCGCAAAGATTGTGCGCTAATCGTGCGACAGGATTCCGCCTCGTGCCCGCCTCCAAAACTGCGCCAAATGGCTTTGCTGACCGCTCCTAGGCCCCGTTGGCGAGAGCGTCAAGTCTGAGACTGCAAAGACGCAGTCTGAGTTCCGCGACCTCGCTGACGCCCGTCGCGTGCCGAACCAGCCTGCCGCTACCGGCCAGCCCTTGACCCGTAGGCAGCACCCACAGTTGCGAACAGGTTACCTCACGATGATGTACTGACCAATTTCCAGACTACCACTCCATGTTCTACAGGCTTCTTAGCGTGAGTTTTCCCGCATTGACTTTTTACCCTTTGACGTCACGATAACTAACCAGCACCAGTGGAGGAACCCCCGCGCAACCAGCATCTCGTTTGCCTGCTCTGTCCTCTTCATTTTCGCCGCGCGCTATGTAAACATCGTCCGCTACATCTTCAAGCTCCTCTGGGTTACTCTCGGCTGTGCGTATACAATTGGTTAGAGACCTGATCGGTGGATTCTGACAGCTGGTAGGCACTGCGTTCGCTGAGGTCGCTGGACAGGCCGCTCTGGGCCATGGACTTGCTACACAGATGCGCCCACGCAAGTATTACATGATCCGCAAGGACTCCTTGGAGCGCCTTACGGACGATCTGGAGCAGCTCATCAACTTCTTCGTCATTGAGTTCCAGCGCGTGGTGTTCGTTGAGAACCTCTACGTCAGCGGGGCGGTAAGCATAGAATCGAGTCCGGTGGCTGTTTTCGGAGGGATGCTGACATGTTAAACAGTGCTTTGTTGCCTCGTTCATCTCCTACTGGCTCATCAAGTGGCTCCCTCTCTGGGGTCTCAGCCTGATTGCCACGATCCTCCTCTACATGGGCCCTCTCGTGTACATTCAGAACAAGGAGTACATCGACGAGCAGCTCCGCCTTACCAACAAGATGCTGAACGAGCAGACCCACCAGTTCAAGGAACTCGCTGCTCAGCACAGCACCCGTGCGCAGAAGCAGCTGAAGGTCTACGCGGATGAGTACAGCCACAAGGCGCAGGAGATGATTGGACAAGCCAAGAACAAGGCTTTCCCTACCAGGAGCCGGCCGACGACTCCGGCTGCTCCTGCAGCTGCTCCCGCTGCGGCCGCTCCTGAGATGACGCAGGAGAAGGCTCCGCTTCAGGAGGCTGACTTCCCTGAGGCTCCCAAGGAAGCCCTCGCGGCCGATGTTCCTGAGGTTCCCCATGTTCAGGAGCCCGCTGAGGATTTGATTGATACCAAGGTTCCCGAGCCGGCTATCTAAATCAAGACGCTTCTCCATCCATTGATAATTCTATGGAGAAGGCGGATGGCAGTTGCTGGGACACCGGTAGATGTTCATCCTTACCTGAAATTGTACGGACGAGATGACGGATGACGTGACGGATGCTTCCTTGTCTTCGTAATGAGAACACGGCATCTCGTCATGAAACTCTCCTTTTCCTTTTGCTTTCATTCCCTGCAGTATGATCTATCCGGAACACACTGTATAATTGCATTCGAAAAAGCGAGCCCATTTTCATTTTCATACATCATGCAGCGGTTTCACCCTTTCCCTGTTCGGCTTCATTTCACCATTGGCGGGGCATTGCTGGTGCTGGTATTAGCAGGAATGAGCGAGTGAGTAGTTGATGGTTTGGTAATGTTAGGTTGAAATGGAGTTTTGCAATGCTGCCAACTATTGCGTGCGCCTGACAAGTACATTTAAAACATGCAATGACATAGTGTACTGACCCTTCCTTACGCCTGAAAAATCCTCATATGTGGGGCAATTGAAAGTACATATGTTAGGGGGTTGCCACAAGTTTTTCTTTTGATGTTCATTCCTGCTCGTACTGCATCCACCTAGTCGTCTCGCGATCACACCAATCCCAGAAGCGCTCGGCGATACCCCAGCCTCCCTCATAGTGAAGCCGTATCGCCTGCTGCAAGCCCTGACGCGGTTCGAAAATGCGTCCCCATGGAACAACCAGGCAGCCAGCATTATGCTGGCCGATTGCCGGACTCCAGCCAGCGAAAAGCTCTGTGCAAGCGCCGAGCTTTGCGGGGTAGAGGATGATTTGCTTTTTATTCGTGTCAGCAATGCATTTGCAGTTACACAGCTTCAGTACTCACCATCATGAATGCAAGGATGGGATTGGAATGCCTGAACAGCTCGGTCCTCAGGTTGCCCGGGTTGTAGGCGACACTGACAATGCCAGTGTCGCGGCCATAGCGACGGGCGAACTCGGAGGCGAGGAAGAGGTTGCCAACCTTGGACTGGGCGTAGTTGGTGGCGCCGCTGGCGTGGGTGACGGGTGCCTTCTTCTTGTCGTTCCACTCGATGCCGAACTCGGGGGCGGTGTCGATGGCAACGGAGGCGGCCCAAGTGACACGGACGGCGTTGGGGCCGGAGATCTGGGCCGTCTTCTCGAGCAGCGGGAGCAGCAGCTTGGTCAGGAGGAAGGGGCCCAGGCAGTTGGTGCCCATCTGCAGCTCGTAGCCCTCCTCGGTCGTGCTGCCGTCGTCGACGGGCGTCATGACGCCGGCGTTGTTGACCAAGACGTCCAGGCGCCGCTCGCGCTTGAGGAAGTCCTCAGCCGTCTTCTTGATCGAAGAGAGGTCGCCCAGGTCAAGCTTGAGGAACTCCAGCCGGCCGTCGGAGCGCGGGACCTCGTCCTCGATGTCGGCGATGGCCATGGCGGCCTTCTTCACGCTGCGGCCCGCGATGTAGACGGTTGCGTTCTTGGCATACAGGGCTTTGGTGAGCTCGAAGCCGACGCCGCCATATCCGCCGGTCACGATGATGACCTTGGGTCGTGGGTTAGCCAATAGTTATTGAGTGATGGATATTCATTCGTTCTCACTCTTCCAGACTGGTCATCGAGGTTCTCAGCCGACAATGGAGGCGCCGGGATGAAAAACGACTGAAGGAAGATGTTCTTCAGTCTTTCCACCCAGCCCGACATGTTGATTAGGGAGTAGCTGATAAAGGACAAATAGAAAGGAACCAAACAGACTAGGACTTAGGGGAAAAGTGAAGGGTAACTGGCAGATTATTAGAGCGTAACCGGGGGTGTGGAGCGGGCGAACCACGAGAAGTGGAATTGAGCCGCGTGGATGCAGTGAATCGGGAGTGTGGAGAATCCAGTCCCTGGCCCAGAGTTCTCTGTCCTTCCACAGCTGCGCTTTTAAGTCCGATGACGCCAGACCGCTTCCGGGATCCTTGCGCAGATCACCCTTAGCTCGCGTTCTCGCCAGCTCGACACCCCGCCGAAGTTTGCTTTTCGAGAAGAGGAAAGCGAACAGCAGGATGATAAAGTGGTGCCCTTTAGAAAATCAAGCACTTGCTACTCTATATATATAAGCTTTTGCATCTCATCAATAAATTGGCATTCTCCGTCGCTGGCATCAGATAACTGTTGCCCGGGCCAGGCTTTGCAGCCCGGATCTACTTTTGGCCGGCGCGGCGGCGGGCGGTCGAAGAAATAATGTGAGGGCTCGCGACCAATCCAGAGCACGCACCACAACCTCTCAACTTACCTTTTACACCTCGCGCAATCAGATCACTATGGGCAGGCGCGGAGGCAGAGGCGTATGTCCATTGATCTACGCACGCAATCCTCTATACTTACACATATTTAGGGTGGACGCGGTCGCGGCCGTGGCAGCCGCGGCGGTTATGGCGGCGGATCTCGTGGCGATTGGAAGGAGGTTGAGAAGCACAACGTCAACTTCGAGAAGTACTACAATGAGCTTGGCATTGTGCCCGAGGAGGAGCGTGAGCAGTTCTGGACAGCCTTGAAGAAGGAATTGCCCAACAGCTTCCGCTTCACTGGCTCCAAAGGGTACGTCGCGCCGCCTTGCTCGCTTTGGAAATTTTCGCTCACCTCGACAGCCATGCCCTCGCCGTCCAGCAGCGCCTGATTGACCAGTACATCCCGGAAATCACCAAGGTTACCTTCGACGGCCAGAAGGTCGAGCCCCCGACCCAGCTCGAGTGGTTCCCCGAGAAGCTCGCCTGGCAGATGACCACCCCGAAAAACGTTATCCGCAAGTTCCCTCCCTTCGCCTCCTTCCAAAAGTTCCTCGTTTCCGAGACCACCGTTGGCAACATTAGCAGGCAGGAGGTCGTCAGCATGATCCCTCCGCTGCTTATCGATATCAAGCCTTGGCATACTGTGTTGGACCTGTGCGCTGCTCCTGGTAGCAAGTCGGCGCAGCTGTGCGAGGCCATCCATGCAGGCGAGGAGGCTCGTATCCGCAACGTTCTGCGCAAGCTCGCACCGGAGCTGGGCCGCGAAATCAGCCCTGACGGCGCCGAGGTTGAGGCAGAGAAGGATCAGGTCGGAGAGCAGGAGGATGATTCCGACGATGGCAGGGCGACTGGTCTTTTGGTCTGCAACGATGTCGACAACAGGCGCGCCCACATGCTGGTCCACCAGGTCAAGCGTTTGAACTCGCCGAACTTGATCGTCACCAACCACGATGCCACGCTTTTCCCCTCGATCAGAATCCCTTCGGAGCAGGGCCAGCCTAACAAATACCTGAAGTTCGATCGTATCTTGGCTGATGTCCCATGCTCTGGAGACGGAACAGCACGCAAGAACCCAGGTGTTTGGAAGGATTGGACTGCGGGCAACGGCCTTGGACTCTACATTACGCAGCAGCGCATTCTTGTCCGTGCGCTGCAAATGCTGAAGGTCGGAGGTCGTGTTGTTTACTCGACCTGCAGTTTGAACCCCATCGAGAACGAGGCCGTGGTCGCGAGCGCTATCGATCGCTGTGGTGGTATGTCCAAGGTCCGCATCATTGATTGTAGCCAGGAGCTTCCTGGTCTGAAGAGAGTTCCCGGCTTGAGCACCTGGAAGGTCATGGATAAGCAGGGTCGCATGTACAGCTCCTTTCACGAGGTTGCTGCCAAGCAGTCGGAACAGGGCGAAGAGAATCTGAAGAAAATCGTCGAGGGCATGTTTCCGCCTAAGCCCACAGAGAACGAGGAGGAAAGGATACCGCTTGAGCGTTGTATCCGCGTCTACCCTCACCTTCAGGACACTGGCGGTTTCTTCATCACGGTCATTGAGAAGAAGGAGGAGATCAGAGCTCGCCCCGAGTACCAGGCAAGCGCCTCCGGCGCAAGGACTGTTCCTACGGCGCCGATCACGAACCTGGTCAATGAGATTGAGCAGAAGACGGAGAACGGAGAGAAGCTGGAGGGGCTCAAGTCTTTGGATGAGGTCACGAACACCGACAGCAAGGCTGAGAGCGCTCCGGCTGAAGGCAACGACCCTGCCGCAGTGCGAAGCAACTTGCCTCCGCCGTCTCCTGTTAAGCGAAGCTTGGAAGATTCTGAGGCCGAGGGCCCCGCTGCCAAGCGCACCAAGGTCGATGTTCCGCCAGAGCATGAGGAGGTGCCACCTGCTGTTTCGACACGCGAGAACAAGGCTGAAGGCTCAGCAACTGATCTGTCGAAGCCAGAGAAGAAGAGGCGGGATCAGCCGCACGAGGAGCCTTTCAAGTACCTCGACCCCAAGCACGAGGTCTTGGAGGACATCTTCGGTTTCTACAAGATTGCCCCCAGGTTCCCTCGCGATCGCTTCATGGTCAGGAATGCGTCTGGAGAACCTGCCAAGGCGGTCTACTACACATCCACCCTCGCACGAGACATCCTTCAGATCAACGAGGGCAAGGGTATGAAGTTCGTTCACTGTGGTGTGAAGATGTTCATGAAGCAGGACGCCCAGGGTCAGGATATCTGCAGGTGGCGTATCCAGTCCGAGGGTCTTCCGATTGTTGAGCCCTGGGTTGGCGAGGAGAGGATTGTCCGCCTGTACAAGCGCGAGACGCTTCACAAGCTCCTAATCGAGATGTTCCCCAAGGTTGCGGGTGACGGATGGCAGGAACTTGGTGAGATTGGCGAGAGGGTGAGAGATATTTCTATGGGTTGCTGCGTCCTTAGAGTGGAGAGCAGCGACGCCGAGGACGGATTCAAGTAAGCACTATACCTCTGACGCTCTCAAAGCTTTCGCGACTAACCACAACACAGGGATCGCCTGGTTCTTCCGCTGTGGAGGAGCATCTCTTCCTTGAACCTGATGTTGCCGAAGGAAGATCGCAAGTAAGTCTACATTGCGCTATGCACAAATATTGCAAGTAACTAGAAGCTAACTAATCCAGGGCTATGCTCCTTCGTCTTTACAACGATAACTCGGAGCTCATCGACCACTCCAAGAAGTCGTTCAACAAGCCCAGCGAGTCTGAAGCGAATGGGGAGTCTGGCGAAGCCATTGATGCTGATGTGGCGTCGGGTGCTGCCGCAGAGGAAGAAGTCATTTCGGCCGAGGACAGGGCTGATGCAGCCAAGCAAGAGGAGAAGGATGATACCCGGGAAACGGCAGAGGGGGATGTTGTCGCACGGGAGGACGACGTTGTCAACACCACGGTCTGATCTGCAACATAATTTGGACCTCGCTACTGATACGGTTGGATATTTCAAGCGTAAAGGCGGCCTTTCGAGAAGAGGGCTATGGGTTGAGGGCATAAGCGACGGACTCTCCCGGGTTCTCCCCCTTGCAGCACTGGTTTTCTCATGGGTCTGATTCGTTTAGCCGCACGTTTCCGATGCAGCAAAAAGTTTATTTCTACCGGGCTTGGATAGCATACAGAGAGTACAAATCGACTACATAACTGCTCCTCAAGACGATGGAGTGAATTGGTACGTGTACACCACTCCAGCTTCACCGCTCCAGCTGCCAGCGCATGTAGCATGGCAATCGTCACCGAATCAAGAGTGAAGTACCCCAGGAACCGGAAGTGCGCCGGAAGCGGCAGGGAATAAGCTTGCGGCAGAAGTGTGGGGAAGCTCTGGGCTATGCGGGGAAAGCTGCACTGAGGGCGGAGAAGCTCACTGAAGCCTGCACCCTCTTTGGTCCAGCACTGCAGAAAGCCCACTCAGCTCTTCCATAACTCCGCAGCTTATGCTAGGAATGGCCTGGATCCCCGGTTCCCTGCTTCATCTGCTGCTCCACTATGCGGTTCCATGATAAATTCTGGTTCTGCTTCCTTCTACCCGCATATCATCATTGTTGCACGACAGCTTCTCGGAAAGTCTCCTTCAACCCCTCTCCGTAAGCTAACCTGCCGCGTCACTACACCATTATTCACGTCCCCGGAAACTTCGCAGCCTAAAGGCTCAGAAGAGTCACTTTAGCGTTTGCAACACACCACCACAACAGGCCGAAAAAGTGAAAGGAAGTAAAAACAACCTAAACCTCATCACTGCTTGGTGGGACAAGAAAAAAAAAGCAAAAGCAATATCCCTCCTTGGCAAGACCTAAACGCTCTTTCCCTCCCCAGACGCCCCGACAATAATCACAACAACAACAACAACAACAACAACAACACCATCACTCCAAAGAGCATGGCGTCCTCCGGCCCCCGCAACGCTCTCTCCAAAACCACAGCCGCCGCCACGACGGCCGCGCGCACGACGGCCCACGCAGCGACGGGCACCGCGCACGCCGCGGCGCGCGCACTCGCCCTCGCGCCCACCGTCGCCCTCAACGCCGCCCTCTCGCCGTCGCTGACCGGCCTACTGCTGCTCGTCCTGACGACGCGCGGCGGGCCGTCTTTCGTCCGCGACGCCCGCGCGCGCCTCGAGCGCCTGCTCAGCGGGAGCGGCGGCAGTGGCGGCTTGCGGACGGCGGTGGAAGCTAGGCGCCGCTTGGACAGGGCGACGGACGTGCTGAAGGTGCTGTTCGCGGTCGGCCTCGCGCGGGTGCTGAATGCGGTGTTGAATCGGTGGGCGATGCAGCAGTGGCGGTGGAAAAGGCCCGCGGTAGGGCTGGGTGGTGGCGCGGGGAGGGTGGCTGCGCGGGAGAAGAATAGTCCCGGGTTGTTGTGGGACTTTGATGGGAAGAGGGGGGTTGGGGAGGTGGTGGTCGTGACGGGTGGCTGTGGGGGGATCGGGAAGGAGATCGTGATGGGGTTGGTGGAGGGGGAGAAGGGGGGTGGGCGCGGAGTGGAGGGCGTGAAGGTCGTGGTGCTGGATGTGGTTGACTTGCCGCCGGAGCTTGAGGGCCGTGAGTTTTCTCGTTTCTTTTTTCCTGAACTTTCTTTTTATTTTGATGGGTTTGTGCTGATATAAAGACTTGTAGGCGCTAATGTCGTCTTTTACGGCTGCGACTTGACATCGTCGTCGTCCATCCATGAGACAGCCGCCATGGTCCGCGCTGATTGCGGTAACCCGACTGTGCTCATCAACAATGCGGGTGTTGCTCAGCAGCACGCAATCCTCGAGGGAAGCGATGAGTACGACGAGCAGCTCTTCCGCGTGAATGTGCTCAGTCACTTCACTCTCATCCGGGAGTTCCTTCCGGGCATGCTTGCCCAGAAGAAGGGCCACATTTTCACTGTCGCCAGCTTGTCGAGCTTCTTCACCCCTTCCGGCATCGTCAACTACGCTGCCAGCAAGGCCGCGGTCTTGTCTTTGCACGAAGGTGAGTATTGACTCCTACTCTTACGTCCCAGCATATAAAAGAGCGTGAATACTGAATCTCGCCTCAAGGTCTCAACGTCGAGCTTCGTCACCGCTACGGCCCTGCCGGCAAGCACATCATCACATCGATTATCCATCCGACGTGGACCCAGACGCCCCTCATGGACTCATGGATCGCCAGTCTGAAGAAGAGCCGCACCTTGATCCGCGAGCCCGCCGAGGTTGCGAAAAAGATCGTGCGCCAGGTGCTCCGCGCCGAACCGGCGCAGGTGTTTGTGCCGGAGAGCGGTGCCCTATTTTCCAGCTTCAGGGGCTGGCCGACTTGGATTCAGGAGTTACTTAGGGATGGTGCTGATAAGAAGACGCGGCCGCTTGGCGATTACGACAATTCGAAGGGGAAAGGCCGGGCCAGTGACGTCGGGTATGGCGTTGGTGAGGATAGAGAAGCGTTTGGAAATTCGAGGAGCTATGATATCGTGGAGGAGTAAAGTTGGACTCCAGGCAGCTGGTTTCTTTTTTCCTTTTGCTCTGGGATCCTTGGTAGTCTGGGCTCCGGTCTGTCTTTTCGGTGTTTTAGGAATTCTAGCCCTTGGACTTTTCCTTTGTCGCTACTGAATGCTGGATCTATCTCTTCTGAGCCCCTTCAGCTTTTGATTATTCGCGGTCCTTAACCTCCAATGATTTCGTCCGTTTAACTGTCTTTTTCTAAGTAAATTAGCAAAGTAGTTAATACCCTCCCAAGAATCTTCAGTGATGCACTAGTACTCGGGAATATAGGGCAAAAGATCTTGAAGAAAATACTTGTACCAGACCCTGATTTTGTGAAGACATACTTATTTATCTCCAACATCGAAAGTCACAACTAGGCTGGAGGATAACGAGTTCAGGAACAAAACGGATCTACAAAATTCGAACGCCCATACACAACTCCCGCTACCTAGAAACGCCGGGGCATATAATTTTAAGCCGAAAACGATCTACACAAGCAATAAACACTTCGCGATCCCCCTCTCATAGTATCATAAACACCGCGCCGCCAATCGTCAAAACCACCAACCCCACCGTCAAAATCGCCGCGCCTGCCCTATCACTCCCCGTCACCTCGTCTACCCTGGGCTTCGCAACGCCGCTCCCCGTGCCGGCGCTGGGGTCGCCGGTGCTGTTGCCGCCGGTATTCGCGCTCAACGGCGGCCGGAGCGACGTCGCGCCGCCGCCGCCGGAGCCGTTGTCCAAGAACAGCATGTTGGCCTGGACGACGCTCAGGGCGCTCATCTGCTCGCCGATGCCCTGGAAGCCGTCCCAGTCGTCCTGGTACCAGCGCCTGCCGCACATGATGCCGCCGTCGCCGCCGGCGCACTGCTTGGCGGCGCCCTGGGCGCTGGCGCGGATGCGCGGGGCGATGGCTGCGGCGGTAAAAGGGGCGATCTGCGCCGCGACGGCCATCCAGCGCGACAGGTACGCCTTGAAGGACGGCTGGTCGTTGTCGCACGTCTGGCCCTGCTCGCACGTGATTTCGGACATGATGGTGCCGCCGGCGTACTGTTTGGGGAAGAAGACGTCGTAGGTGCCGTTGAGGAGGGCCGACAGGCGCGTCTCCCAGACGGCGGAGCCGTTGGTGTGGTTGTACATGTAGGCGGCGCCCGAGACGAGGGTGCCGTAGTTGTACGTCCATTGCAGCCGGTCCGCCTCGCTGCAGTTCGCCGTCGTCGACGAGCCGTCGTTGACCGTGTACTTGGTCGCCGACGACTTCACGTCCAGCAGCGGCGACTGGGCCAGCCAGTCCCACATCCGGTCCGCCCAGTCGGCGTACGTCTCGTTGCCCGTGTAGCGTGCCAGCCGGGCCGACAGCTGGAAGAAGCCACCGTTGGAGATGGCGTTCTTGTAGTCGTATCCGTTGTTGAAAGTAAAAATCTGCCAGCGCAACCCGCCGCCGCAGGACGTCGTATCCCAGCGCGCGGCTTGTGTGTTGAAAACAGCCTGGGCTAGTGCCAACCATTGCGGTTGGTCTGCTGGTGGGTTGGGGAAGCCGAGTTCGGCGGCGGAGAGGGCGGCAAACGCCCAGAATACTTGGTCATCATTACCCTACAGATGAGAATAAGTAAAACAGCCTTCGCTGCGGATCCAAGAGCACACCTCATCTCTTGTCTGGTTTGCCGGCATGAAGTCCTTATTTTCTCCAACCTGAAAAAGTAACGCCTGTGACGTAACGTCGTTGTAGGTAGTGTCGCCAGTGTAGTACCAGTACTCGACTAATGTCATGAACATGGATCCTGCCTCCCACCAGTAGTATGGTTGAGGCAAGTAGCCAGGAATTTGGCCCGTCTGGTTCCCTGTGTAGGATTTCATCATTCCGTACGCGATGGTGCTGGCAGCAGACTTGATGCTATCTTCAACTGGTTAGAAGGATACTATAGCTGTAAAACCAACACCAGACTCACTTGAATCATCGATGTTGAGCGTTATGGCAGCTGAGTGCTGCACAAAGCGGCTCAACGAGGCGAGCGACAGCAGTGTCGCAACCGTAGGCGCGAACATCCACATTTTCCGGGGGAGCGAAAGCGAGAGTACTTGGTTGGAGAATTAGCAAGAGCGGATGGCTGAGAAGTAGCCTGAACAGCCATAGCAGGGGCGGCAGGAAGGGCGGGAGAAAGTCGTTGGCAAAAAAAAGTGAGCGGGAGCAGCTGTCATCTGGCACGGCGACGGGGGTGGCTGTGAGGCTGGGTACGGTGTGGATGACTGGCTGCTTCCTCGGGCGCCAACTGCAGCTGCTTCGGCCGGGGAGAGCCGGGGGGCGCTGCGGCATGGTACGAGCGAAATGCGCGCAGCAGCTAGGCCTAGCCGGTCTTTGCCGGCGAATCATCCGCTCGACGGGATCCTTAAGGTTCCCGGCAGCTGACGCGGCCAATCCCTGGAATCAGGCCTTTGATGGATGAGACTGAGATGCGGAGTGTCGCAGAATGGCCGGTGCCCACGGCGAGGAATGGTATGCGTCGATCAAGCTTTTCAAGCTTTGTGGGGAAAGGCTTGTGTGCGCTTGGCACCCTGTCGCACGCCTGGTGTCCCACTTTTCCCCTCTCATTTCTCCCCTTATTGTGCGCACCGGCACTCCTGGGAGCCTTGCGCTCTTCTGCTCTTCGCTCCACCCTGGAACTCAAGCACTGAAAACGGTATTCTTACTGCTTTGTTCTGTTGTCATCCAGTGCTCACTCATCCTGAACGCATCAGCACTCACGAGAAAACCTTTCACGTGTTCAAAAGCGTAGGCCGAAACACTGACGAGTCTAAGCCTCAAATTCGTCGGCGCCATGGCCCGTCTAAATTTGGCTCATTCAGGATCAATGAATCCACAAACCGGACGCTGCTTATTCCCGATCGCGTCATTGGGGTGACACCGACCTAAAACTGCGCAGCGCGTAGCTGCCTTACCATCCGTCCGTGGATGCCTTGCCATCAGCCCTCATACGAAACCACGTCTGTCGGAAATCACACCTCTTCATCGCAGCCTGTCTCCTGTACGACGCATACTGCGTTAACGAGGTTTTGTATTACTGATGAAGAAGATCATGAGGTGTACCTTGACTGATTGAGCCAACCCCCTAGTTGGATCAGGTTTCGCAAGCTATCAAGTTCGGCCCTCCAACCTGCTCCCACGTCGCCATCTTGACCAATTCCTACCCATATCCTACTTTTATTTTCCCTCCTTCTTGTCATCGGCCCCGCAGAGCCGTTCAGGCCCTGGTCTCAGTCCAACTAGAAGGGCGTAGATTGACGCTTCCATTATGCTGATTGATTGTGGAAGCGAGGAAGGCGTGATGAATGCGGATAGCCCGCCTTGGCTGCACGTTGGACCGTGATATGTCTGTGCAGGGCGCTGTTTTTGTAATGAGTAGGCACAGCAGGCATCATTTTCACGCAGAAAGACCACGCTTCTCGCTCTCCGTGAAGAAAATGATCATGCGGTAGATCTTGCGGACCAGTTCCTCGGCTTCCTCGTCGAGCGCCTAGTATTTTGTCAGTATCTGGCATATACAAAGGGGTTACACAAGCCAGCGCCACTTACCATTGACAGCTCATCCACCAAGTCTTGGGGCTTGGCCTTCTTGCGGATGTGCTCAAGGATAACCTCTACAATAGCCTGCTCCTGGATCCCGAGCAGTTCCACAATCTTCCTCTCAATAAACGGCTGCAGCTGTTCGCTGACAACTTCGTCCAGCAGGTGATCCCACTTGACTTCCCAGGCCCACAGGCCGTCGCGATCCACGGGGATCTCGCGAGCAAGCTGCTGCGCTGCCTGCTGGCGCTCTTCCTCTGACATGGTGGCCACGTCTGAACTGTCGAATTTGATTGGAATAAGTTTGCGAGGTTGAGCATTGGCCGAGGCGGCATCCTCTTCGTCCTCGAGCAAGCCCTCGACTTCGGCAGCGGTACGGCGTGGCGCCGCTTGCTGAGCACGCTGGGAGGCGGCAGCACCAAGGGACATCTTGAAACGCGGCGGCTCGCGGGGTGTTGTGGGCGTATTCCGGTCGGCGATGTCCTTTGCCGTCTGGGATAGGAACGAGTCGGCCAGGTCGCGAGCTTCCTGGTTCTTCTCCTTTTCCTTCTGCTTTTCGCGCTCTTCCGCGCTGCGGTCCTTGTCGTCCGCAGTAGACTCACGCGCACGGAACGCAGACCTGTTGCGTAGCCACATAGTCCTGTCCGCGTAGTACTCCTCGGTGCGGCGAGTTGCCTCAGCGTCGTCGTCCCAATCGGCCAGTCTCTTACGCATCGCTTCGACTTCCGCCTCACGCGTGGCTGTCTCCTTCTTCTCACGTGCCTCTTCACGTTCCAGAGCAGAGGTACGAGAAGTCTCACGGCTTACCCAACGACGCTCGTACTCAAGGTAGGCCTTTTCCTCCTCTTCTTCTTTCTTCTTCCTACGACGCTGCTCCAACTCCTCATCACTCGCCGAATCATCCTCGTCAGCGCGGTTGATGTACGGGCAATTCGCCATGTCCCTGGCCGAGATTGTACCACCACCAACGAAAGCGACGCCGTTTTGGTAGTCCTTGGGAATTTGAGCTCCCTGGAAGGCTTTCGGGCCACTAGGAGCGCCCTCGACACCGCGTTTGCTGGGACCAAGAGGGATACCATTAGCTCCACCGGCTGGACCGCTGGGAGCCGAAGCAGGCGGCGAAGCGAGACGGTTATAGCGAGCCCCCGAACTCTTCTGGCGCTCCAGTTTCTCAATCTCCTCCTCACGCGCCAGACGTTCCATATCCCGGCGAACGCTTCTGTCACGGAAAGCTGCAATTTCCGCTGCAACAGTTTCACGCATCTCGGGCGGGATATCCGACAGTTCATCCTCGACTGTTAGAGGGATGGTGACGACTTCACCAGTTGCACCGTCTACCTTGGTCTCAGAACCTGCCATATTAACATCTCCGTCTGCATCCTCGGTAAGGCTCTCGCGAGGGTTCTTGAGACTAGCCAGGACACCAGTCAGAGCTTCCTTGGCAGTATCAATGCGGAATTGGGAAGCGGCCTCGTCCTCATCACGCTTGCCCTTCCACTCTTCGGCGTACTTCATGGAAGCCTCGTCGACGACGACCTACAAATACCGTAAGTAATCTTGGGGTCAAAAATGTGCCTGGGGAGCGTACCAAAAGCCGCGCCATCTCAACCTCCTCGTCCTCACCCTTGCCAGGCTCCTGCTTCTTGGCCGGAACCTCAATGCCATCCTGAAATATAGCGGCGGCCGTCTCTAAGCTCTCGGCATCCTCGAACTCGGCGAAGCCAAACTTGCAAGGCTTGTTGTCCGCATCCGTTGCCCTCGTCCACCGGCGCAAGCTGCCTGCGCAACGTAGAATCCTCTCCAACCCCTCATCACCGCCAACACCTTCAGTGATATTGCTTACGAAGATGGTGCGTGCAATTTCCTCCCGTGTGGGAGGCTGCAGCGACATCATCGACTCGCGTTGTTGTGTCCGCGAGTCCGAGCCGCGATAGTCGCTGCCCAAGCCGGCACGTCTGGCACCTCCCGAGGCAGATTCGCCAGCTCCCTTGCGGTCATCTCCCTTTGCGCTCGGTCCGGTGGTTCCCAAGCGAATGACTGGGGCGTTGAAGTTGATGTTCGGCATTCCAGCTGGCGGAGCAAAGTTCGGGGGCAGGTTGCCCGGGCGCGCGGGCAGCGGCGATTGAGACTGCTGGATACCGGGAGGAGGCGTGACACCGGGGGCTGGCATGGCTCCTGGGGGCGGGCCTACAAGCATATGGGGGTCAGTTTGGTGTCGTGTGCATTAGGATCGTAGCTTTCTGGTCCTTACCCATTCCTGGCGGAGGTGCCATGCCTGGCGGCGCGCCTTGAGCGCCGGGAAAGGCGCCATAGCCTGGCGGGCGGCCGTATTGTCCTCCAGCTAAAAGAGATTAGCAAGGTGTCGTCAACGGATGTAGCTTTAGGCATGCGCGCGGAGCCGACATACGAAAGTTATACATAGTCGTGTGGCGGCGCGTCAATGGATCTCGAGCGGGAGATTATTTAATTTCGAGGCAGACTCCCAGGAGAGAGGGTCGTGGTGGTGAGCGGAGCGCGCAGCGAAAAGAGTGACGCAAGTGGTGTGGTGAAGGTCGAGGAGCGGGCCAGCAAGCAAAGTGCTAGGTAGAGAAGCCCGGCGCGTCGAGCTTCTTCACGCCGCGGTGCACGGACCACGAAACGTCGTGCGGAAGATCATTTTCGTCTCCAGACGCCGTCCGCCAGCAACTTCAAACCATTGCCAACGTACGTCATCCCGAGGACGCCTTGCGAAGCGCTGCTCCTGACCATAAAGACACAGAAGATGGAAGTACGACGGATAGGCGAGGCGCTTTTGCGCTCCCGGCCCAATACCCTTCTCTCGCGGCCATGCCAGAGTCACATTAGCATGCTTTCGACCCGCGCATACTCCGTTTCCGCCGTGAAGCGGCAGCAGCAGCAGCCTAGGCCCTCAGCTAACTCGTCCGCCCAACCTCGCGAGTACACCTCTGAGCAGCGCTCGCAAAACGAAACCGCTCCCTCACCGCCTGGGGACGCCCTGTCCTATCTCGATGCCAGATTGGACTTCCGCAGCCCCAACCAGCGCACCTCGCGCTTCCCGTCCTCTAATGCCCAATACGCCAACAGAACAACCACCGCCTACGATATCCCAAGCGGCTCCTCCGCTGACGACGCGGCAGCGCGCTACAATGGCGCGTCCAGGAGCGGCTTCGGCAACGAATTCGACAACCTTCTAGGCCGCCCAACATCGAGCACCGGCAACGGCGTGTCTGAGCTCTTTGGCTTCATGGTGCCGAAACAGAAGCAGAAAAATCTGGTTGAGCCGCCGGACCCAGCGACGCTGCCGCGCCTGGGCCCGTCCGTCGGCCGCAGCGTATCCATCCGCGACAACGTCGACTTAGCTAAGGGTCTGCGTCAGTTGGACGTTATCTGTGGGCGCAACCGCATCCGCGGTGAAGCCAACAGACAGCGCTTTCACGAGCGTCCTGGTCTGAAGAGGAAGAGGCTGGCGAGTCAGCGTTGGAGAAAGCGGTTCATGGACGGATTCCAGGCTACTATTTCGAGGGTGCAGTACCTCAAGAGGCAGGGATGGTAGAAAGATGGTGCATCATCGGCGCATAGGTTCCGGTTCAAGTGTGCTAGGGGGCCATACTCCTACAGCTGTTGAGCGATAATCCGGGTGGAACAATCATGTTGGGGTTGCTTCTCAATGCGGAAAGCCGGGGGCCATCGTGCTGATTTGGACTGTTGTGCGGAAAGTGGCGGCCCGCGAATAGGAACCCACGGAAGCACTCATAGGAGCAACGGAGACCTGTCCTCCATCGCGCAGCTGGGCGGCTTCCGGTTTCTGTACAGCGGCGGTGCGCTTTTCTTCTCCCCTTCACTTATCTGGGCTCGTCAAGCGGTGGCGTTTCTCTACGCTTTGTTGAACACATCTGGAAACATACGCCAACTGCGACAAGGGTTTATATCAAGCACACCAAGGAAAGTATCAGTCGCATGCTTCAACTGTACTTCAAAATGTATCATCTTGTACATGAAATCTCACTCGTTCGAGATTGTCACGAGCGTCACCCATCCAGTCCATGCTTCGGGATGCGGTCCCAACCACAATGAAAGGTGCTTCCGCAACGCCAACCTTACAGTGCTCCCACTAGATGTTCATAACCCCCGATTTCCAATCCGATTTCAGTGGCTGCCCGACCTACCTTTTCCGAGACTCCACTTCTTGCCCCTGCTACGAGAACCGTCGCCGATTGCGAATCCGCCCAACCTTCCGATACCGACACCCATCGCACGGATCCGGCCTTGTCGCATTTCTACTTCCGACCTGAACTTGCTCCAACTGCGCTCTCGCTCTTCCCTAGTCGATTATTAGCTGAAATGTATAGTCTCTATCGCACCAAGAACACATACCAATCGGCCATCTGGGACAACATGAAATCCCAACTCTTGTTTTCCTGCACTAATCGCATATCGCCATCAGTCTTCAAACACGCCTCCCGATACAACCGCTGCTGCCTGGCCCTCTTCGCTGCCTCCTCACCCACCAACGCCGGATCTTCAAGCGGCAGCACCGGCTCCGACACGGAAGGCGACGATGTCGAGGCTGCCGTCGCCGCCGTAGTGTCATCAGAAGCAACCGAGCCCACATCTGACGCCGATGCCGTCGATCTCTCCGTACCCGCTTCCAGGGCATCTCCCCTACCACCGCCGCCGCCGCCGCCGCAACGATCACCGTCACCAGCCTGGGCCTCCGTTGTGGATGATGATGACGACGGTGGCGGCGGGGGCGTCTCTGCCCTACTTTCGCCACCCACAGGACTAGTAGGCGGATCCTCGCTATTGCTTAGCTTCATGCTCTCCAGCAGCGCCGTGGCACGGTCGATGCCCGCCGCGCGGCTGGCGCGCCGCATGGCGACGCGCTCGTACTGACGCCGTTGTAGGTGGCTGCTCGCCGTCACGCTGCTCCACGTGCCGATGTTGTAGCCGCTCTGCAAGGCATCGTTGTCGGACGCCGCTGCGTTCGGGGCGCGCGAGATAAAGCCTGGTGCGAATGTTGGCGAGGGCAGGCCGCTGACACCACCGGGGCGGGGCAGCAGTGGACGCTGGACATTGCTGTTGCTGTTGCTGTTGCTGTTGCTGCTGTACTGGGTATCGGTCGATGTTGGCCGGTCGGTGGCGGCGGTGGCGGCGGTGGAATGGTTAGATCTTGTCGGTGGCGGCGCGGAAATATCGAGCAGCGATGTGGCGACGTAGTAAGGCTGCGGCTGGCGACGCTGCTGTGCTGGCTCGGAGACGATTATCTGGCTGTCGCGGGCGGAGCTATGGTAGGTGGGCGCCTCGGATGTATAGCTAAAGGCGTCGTTCACGAATTAGGCGTGCGTTTTTGGCGTCTCTAGTGGGGGCAGGCATGACGTACGAAGGCGCCGAGGAGAGTAGAGAGCTCGTTTCAGGATCTCGTCGATACAGGGGGAGTGGCTCGATGTCGAGCGGGGTGGCCGTGATGTTGCAAGTCATGATCACACACAAATTGTTACTGAAGATAGAGAAGAGGAGACGAAGCGAACAGCAGATTGCTGAGGCTGCCAGCAGCTCACTTCTGCAGAATGGTGGAAAGAAAGCAATCAATTCAGCTTTCCAAGGTCGCAGGGCGCAGCAGGCTTGTAATACCTCGCTGGGGTCAAGTCTGGGCTCCTGACGACACAAGTGTTTCCGCCCTTGCTGTAGGGGGAACGGAACCGGGCTCGCGTGGCATCCCTCTATGTACATTTTTGTATGTATTTGCCCGTGCAACTGCCGGAACAGAGCTTGGAGGGTGGCAGCGTTTTGTTGGCAGGAAGATTTCCCGTGCACCAATGCGGGGAAAAAGTGGCCGTGGCGCGGGAGATGCTTCCAACAGCCTTCCATCCTTATCGCCTTGCCAGCCAATCGCGGTCGAACCGCCCTCTCGGGCTTAGCCATGGCAGCTCTCCTTTTCCGCGTGGCCTAAGCCTCTGCTCCCTCCAGCCAATGTTCCCGGCCAGCCTAGGAACTTGGCATGTGGCCGCGTGGACACGCTTCGGCAAACGGCAAGGCCTGCAATATTCGTGGGGTATTGTGATGTGAACGTCTGTGTGCACGGTAGACAACAAAGGTACGACGTTGGAACGAGCGGCTTGAGTTAGGCCGCCCAGAGAAAGCAGATCCCTCGATCCGTTTCCGCTTTGCTCCAGCCACAAGAGCCCCAGATACCAAGCCATCTCCCTCCTTTTGCTCTAGTTTAATTTTGGCGCCCTTCCCATTGCGTCATGCTGCTATTAATCGGCACGCCCATGCCCGTCTGCATCGAGTGGCTGCGCAGTCGTGAGGTCAACACAAAGGAAGTCTGTTTGGACGTCGGCACAACAATCGCATGTTTGATTGTGCACCGAAGGTATGCACTTCTACTAACCTGTTCCACAAGGAATGTGCTCATGACCAACGCTTATCTTGCTGAGAAGGCTGCTCTGCAGTGCTTGTGACCACCTCTTCGGCCATGTCTCAGAGTCGAATGCCTCGTTCAAGGAAAAATCTTGGAAACACATGGTAGAGATAACAACGCAAGTCAAATGCTTGCATGACATCCTCGATTGCTTGCTGTGTGATAGCCGTTCAGAAAGGAAATGTGAGGATTGAATGTTCTCCCCGCCAATACGCATACTCCATGTAGACCCCTCCACTTCCCTGAAAACACAAGGTACCGTCCATACATAGGGTATCAGCCTAATCCTAGTGAACGCCATGAACTTTAAAGAATGCCTGAAATTCCACCTCAAAATGAGGATGGTTAAAAAAAAAAAAGGAAAACCTTGGAAAAAGAAAAAGGAAATAGCAACAAGTGTTGGTCGAAGTGACGTTCCGGACGTACAGACGATAAGGCAATAGTCTTGTCCAGGATGACGCTTCAACTTCACAAGGATTTGTGTTGCTTGACGCAATTTGAAAACTTTTTACCTTTCCATCAAACCTTTCACCACTTCTCCCTCCCATCGAAAACCCCCTCGGCGAAACCCTCATCTTCCATGTCTTCATCCATGGCATCCTCGATTTCGATCTTAGTTCCCAAGGCTTCACGGCCCTCCCTGATCATGTCCTTCAACCGATCGTTGATTTTCCGCATACTAGAATTCCTCTGCCGCTCTTCCCGGCGACGCTGAGCAGCAAGCACTTGTATCTCTGGCGGTATCGGTGAATGAGGCTTATTCGGCGACGGAAGGCTGAACGCGCTTCCAATCGAGTGCGGACGGGATCGGCTCGAGGAAGCGCTATCGGGGACGCGAAATGAGGCTGCACTGTCAGGACGCCGGAGTGAGGCGGCGCTGTCAGGACGTCGGATCGAGGCTGCGCTATCGGGACGGCGGATCGAGGCGGCACTGTCAGGACGACGGACTGAGGCGGCGCTTTCTGGGCGGAGGCCTGGGGAGCCGATGCTGGAGATAGAGGAAGTGCGGCGGGCTACTGGGATCAAGGGGCGCCGTGGACCCGTGGGTCGAGAGATGTTGACTTTGGGCGGCCTACGCTTCGACAATCCGGGAGTGGCAGCTCGAAGTTCTTCATCCATGCGGGGTACCATGATCCAGGACTCCGGGCCGGAATCATCGTGCTGCCGCTTTGGCGCACGAACAGCGTAATCGTCTTCGTCCAGCGGGTATTGGCCAGGCACAGGAGTACGTGAGATGTCGAATGATGATGATTTCCGCGCATGTCCGGCGAAGGTGGGAGAGGTGCCGTAGTCGTCGGTTGGGGTTTGCAGAGTGTACCCCTTTCCTTCTCCAGCATAGAAGCCTACTATGCCGGTAGAGCGCGCATACTGCCAGACCTTGCCAGCAGCGTCTGCGACGAAGGTAAACAGGCAGTTGCTCCAGCCCCCGCCACCTCGGCTGGGGGATTCCGACTTCTTCCTCTTGTTGGCAGCTGGGCTCATAGCGGCAGCTGTTGTGTCCTCCTGGTCAGCACTCGCAACACTCCATCTGCGGCGAAAGTTCATATGAGGATCGTTTCGATGGTTGATGTCGTTGTCGTAGCTCGCAGCGACAGCGAGACCTGGGGTGTCGAGACCGCCCGCGCATGTGTATCTTGTATTCACGAATGGCCCCGGGCTACCCGCGTCGGACCGCATGATCGACGGCGTTTCGATGGATGCCAAATACGGCGTGTTATATATATCTCCGTTTGAAGGGGGATCGGCTCGCAAGCGCTTGCGGCTCGAGCTCGCTTGCGCGCTCTCCCTAACCCCGTGGCGGTGCGCGCCGGTAGAATAGGAATGAGTGGCCGGAGTGCGTGGAGGCTGAAAGAGATGAGCACCAAATGCGGAAGACATGTCGAGGCCCGGAGCGAGACGTTGGCCGCACGGCCCCTCCATCTTGTGAGATTGCGACGGGGTATTGTACTCGCTGGGTGAAAGTTGCGGTAAAGGGCTGTGGGGTGAGGCTGCAGGAGGCGAACCCGAGTTGGCAGCCCGCGACCAGCGGTCACAGAGGACGTGACGCGGGACAGAGTGGCCACATCGGCGTTGCGGAGCGCTGCGCTGGACGACCGCTGGAGGTTGGCGTCAGAGCCTCGAAGAACGCAGCCGTCTCCGCGCGCTGAGGGGGCCGCTCGACAGAGCTACACCCCGGCAACCTCCGTGCACGGGCCACAATCTGCAGATAAGCGGCGATCATGGGTGCGCGCGTGCCCGTGCCGAGGTTTCCATCTCCCCAGCACGGCCAGCCCTGCACCTGAGCAGCAGACATACCCACCAAGACATGTTTCACACCGACGCCCCTGCCAGCTGGTGCAGCGGAACGGCCGGCCCCGCCACAGCTAGGGGACGCCGGTGCCAACGGTGCTGCCTAGCATGACTAAATCAGAACCACCTATTATGTCTGTATTCGTATAGTGCATCTTAATCGTGATAGTGATCGTCTGTGCCCATTTCCTAACATTTAACAAGAACAGCAAACTTAACAGGCTGCTTGCCTTAACCAACCCAGTACTCCTGGTACACTCTACACTCCTTTCGAGCGCAGCCCTTTCCGGATGAACGCCAGGGTATCCAGCACGCACTCGTGGCTCTCGACGGCCGACGCAGGCTTATGCTTTTGCAATCCATCCGCTGTGAACAAAGAAATCGAAAATCTTGCCCCCCTTTCGCTCGTCAATCTTACATATCTCTCTTGCCGCCTTCTTCTTCATGCTCCCACCCTGCCGTATGGCCTCTTGCATGAGCGCATCTTTGATGGCCATGTACGGCTTGGGCTTGAGGTGCAGCGCCGCACACAGCTCCCGCTCTTCCGGTAGGAGCAAGTGCAGGTCCGCTGCATTCTCGTCGTTCAGCTTCATCGACGAAAGGCCCTGGATGGGCTGGACCTGGAACTTCTGCTTGTTTTGCTGCGGGACGACCCCATTCGCGTTCCCATTCGTCAGGGGCTTGTCCGCTGGGGGAACAGAACTTGGTGGGGTCGGCTGTCCGTTGACGGATCGGAGCGGCAGATCAGGGGCTGTCAGAGCGGACGTGGCAGACGTAGTCTCCTGAGGCAGAGTGGGCTTGTTAATGCGATTGGTCGCTAACCGGTCGAACGAGCCGACAGGGGGTCCTCTCGTCAGCCGCGAGTGCTTCTCGGCTTCGTACTTCTCGCCGGCCTTCAAGGTTGTGACCTGCATGAGCCTCCAGTCTTGAAGCTGCGCGATCGCCTGTCGAAGATTGTGCTCGTACTCGAGACCGTCACAGAATTCCTTGAAGTCCTCATGCTTCATCATCCGAGCAAACGGCTTGGCCTTGTTGAGCAGGTCCCTCTCTTCTTTTGTCCGCTTCTTGTCCAGCGCCTGGTTCTTGCGGTACTCAAGAAGCCTGTGCTCAAAGAGGATCTTCTTCCGCTCGACACGGGCCGTAAGACGGGCATTATAGATATCCATAATGGTCATCTTGAGCTCCATTTCCGGCTCCAGCTCTCCCGTCTTGGGATTTATACCATCGCCGGGGTCGAATTGCATGTGCTGCACGGCTTCTTCGGCTTCGTTGAAGTACTCGGTCTCGAATTCAAGACGGCCAGGCATGAAACCTTGGACTTCGTGGCATGCAGGCACACTAGCTGTGGGCTTCTGCTTCGGCGTGGCGGGAGTTGCATTCTTAGCCGCGTCTTTGCGCTCTTCGATCCTGCGCTTCTTCCTCTGCTGGAACTCCTCGCGGGGCACCGCATCGCTGAGGCGAGTATCTTCGGGGCTTGCATGTTCTGGGAGAGGGAATTTGGAGCTTTTGATGTAGGTGTTGATGTAATGATCGCGGACCTCGTCCTTGGACCGGTAGCCGCCGATGTGGTCTGCAATGTCCGCCCATGACCCCAGACCATATGTCTCGGCTCCCTCCAGCAATGCCAGTTCCTCGTCGGCGCCCCAGTCCTCGGTGAAGATGGGTATGGAATGCTGCTCGATGACGTGATACGAATGGGTGCGAGGGTCGTGGTCGCGCGCCGTCTTGCCCTCGGAGAAGCACGGAACACACAAATCGAACTCATTACACGCGGGATTGGCGCATCTTATGCGGACCTACGCGCACGGTGAGCGGGAGCTTGTCGCGTCTGGCGCGTCTGGGGAAGCACGTACTGTGGCGGTTATGTCGACGGAGCACACGTCGCACACGTACTTGACGCCGCCCTCGGTGCTCCGCACGGCCGTCTTCTTTTTGATGACGCCCATATCGGCATCGGCGCCTGATGGTTGCGCGGCACTTGTGGCCTCCAACTCCGCTCGGCCTGGGGATAGGTTGGCCCGCGGTCGTCCTCACGGGCCAGCCAACGAGTCGCGCGCTGCGCAGGGATGGTAGGTGGTCGGGCGGAGAGGCGGACGAGCTTGAGCGCAAAAAAACGTGGAGAGAGATTGTGTCGTTGGCCGTGGAGCGCGCCCCGCACTGCTGGAGTTGGAGTCTGGGAGTCGAGTCGGAGAATCATACGGGGCGTGCTGCGGCAGCGGCGCGATCATTGATTGGCCTTGGCACCCTACCTAATCAACGGGGCCTGACCCCCTCCCCGTACCAGGTATACCACTCGCCCTTCACAGCCACCCTCAAACACGAGTTTGCCGACCCTACTGCGTGCAGGCCGCCGTGCATTTCAGCTTGGTTCTGGTCAGCGTCCTGTCCGATCGCCACTCTTTTCGAACAACCTCTTCGCCCATCAGCCCCGCGAGACGGGCCTGCCCTTCCGCTTCGCTGCCCATCGTTCCGCTCTCACCTGCCGCCGCTCCTCGCGACCCCCCAGATTGCCGCCATGTCTTGGAAACTCACCAAGAGTGCGTTCGCCATGATCGCCCGCCTAAGCGACACGATCTGACTTTTGCACAGAGCTCAAGGAGACCCATCTCGCCCCGCTGGCGAACACCTTCAGCCGCTCCTCATCCACATCTACCATTGTCGACACCCCTAAGCCCACCTCAACAAGCCCTGACGCCAAAGATCCCAATGGAATCGGTACGCCGCCCATCTGCGTGCGAGCTGTGTGGTAATAATGTAGCTGACATGTCACAGCCGCATCTGAAGCGAACGCCAATGCGCCCGCGCCGCCGTTGAAGCCCGGTATTCTCATAGTCACACTTCATGAGGGCAAAGGCTTTTCGCTGCCGCCTGGAGCGGAGCAGGCCTTTGGCCACAGCAGTGGCCATCACCAAGGATCGCTATCGCAAGGAGGCGGATATTCCGTTGCTGGCTCAATGCGCCCTGGCGCTGGGGCAATAGCAGGTTCTTACCAAAAGGGCCACGGCCGACCGCAGTCAGCTACTGGAGCCATCAACCAAGCCCCGACCGTACATGGTCGCTACTCGGCCAAACACTTGCCGTATGCGTTGATTGATTTCGACAAGCAGCAGGTGTTCGTCAACGCCGTGTCAGGTAACCCCGAGAACCCGGTTTGGGCGGGAGACAACACTCAGTACAAGTTCGATGTTTCCCGGACCACCGACCTCTCCATCTCCTTATACATCCGCAACCCCAATGCTCCGCCGAACGCTGGCCGCAACGAGGACATCTTCATCGGCACGTGCAAGGTTAACCCTCGCTTCGAGGAGGCGCAGCCCTACGTGGAAGACCCGAAATCAAGTAAGAAGGACAAGGAAAAGGCGGCGGCGGCGCACGCTGAGCACGAAAAATCACTTGGCCAAGTTGGTGCCGATTGGATCGACGTGGCTTACGGCACGGGTAACCTCAAGGTCGGCGTCCGTTTCGTCGAGAACAGACAAGATCGCCTGACGATCGAAGACTTCGAGTTGCTCAAGGTCGTCGGAAAGGGCAGTTTTGGCAAGGTCATGCAAGTCATGTGAGTTGCCCGGACGTGATGTCTAATCTAGCAGAACGCTGATGGATCGTAACAGGAAGCGAGATACCCACCGTATCTACGCCCTCAAGACCATTCGCAAGGCGCACATCATTTCTCGCTCGGAAGTTGCACATACTCTGGCCGAAAGATCAGTGCTTGCTCAGATCAACAATCCCTTCATTGTTCCCCTCAAATTCTCATTCCAGTCGCCAGAAAAGCTTTATCTCGTGCTTGCTTTCGTCAACGGAGGCGAGCTTTTCCACCACCTGCAAAAGGAGCAACGCTTCGATATTAATCGGGCGCGTTTTTACACGGCAGAGCTGCTCTGCGCTCTTGAGTGCCTTCACGGCTTCAATGTCATTTACCGTGACTTGAAGCCGGAGAACATTTTGCTTGACTACACCGGCCACATCGCCCTCTGTGATTTCGGCCTGTGCAAGCTGGACATGAAGGACGAGGATCGGACGAACAGTATGTACTACCATTTGAAACACGAACATACCCCGCTGACGTTGGACAGCATTCTGCGGAACGCCGGAATACCTCGCCCCTGAGCTACTGACCGGAGGTGGTTACACCAAGACAGTTGATTGGTGGACGCTTGGCGTGCTTCTTTACGAGATGCTCACGGGTCTGCCGCCGTTCTACGATGAGAACACCAACGACATGTACCGCAAGATCCTCACGGAGCCCTTGCACTTCCCCGGTCCGGAGATCGTCCCCCCTGCTGCGCGGGATCTGCTCACTAGACTGCTGGATCGCAATGCGGAGAAGCGGCTGGGTGCCAACGGTGCCGCGGAGATCAAGGCGCACTACTTCTTCCACAGCATTGACTGGAGAAAGCTTCTAGACCGCAAGTATGAGCCGAGTTTCAAGCCGAGCGTGGTAAGTAGCGAGTCATGCATCCTTTGGCCTGGTACGTGGAACTGACCCCACAAAGACCGATCAGAGAGACACCGCGAACTTTGACCGAGAGTTCACCTCCGAGGCACCGACAGACTCGTACGTCGAAGGGCCAATGCTGTCGCAAACGATGCAGCAGCAGTTCGCCGGCTGGTCATACAACAGACCGGTCGCTGGACTGGGTGACGCGGGAGGCAGTGTCGTGGACAATTCGTTCGAGGATGCTGCAAGGTAAAGGAAAGACGGAGCAGCGACTACAATGCCACGAGCAGAGATGGAACATGGCGAAGATGTGCTGTGTCCCCCTCTGTTGTCGCGGCGGATGCGGACGGGAGCGGGTACGGTCAACGGGTTTTGCGGGACGGATGAAAAGGGATTTTGTAGCAGGTGCTCTGGGCGTCCCCGTTCGGGAAAGGAAACATGCAGTGCTCGAAGGGTTCATCGGAGTGAGTTTCTTGACAATTTTCCACGGGCGGATGGCGCTGCATTCGGGAAGGTTCTTCAGTTTTTAGGTGATAGATTTTCCCTCTTTTCTCAGGCTATCCAGACGCGTGGTGACCATGCTCCTTTCACGGCTGACGATCACGCAAGGAACGATGGATACAACAAAAGAATTGGTCTATGAGCGGGCTGCCTGGAAGAATGCGCGCTTTCTGAATTTAAGGTTTACTATTCAAGCTCTGGTATACGCTTACTCGCGGCTGATGCGGAATTTGAAGTATTTGTGAGCAGCTGGTCGAGACATGGCTCCATGTCAGGCGCGCTGCTCCGCTCTCGGGCTTGCTCGCACCGAGCACTGGCCTCTCGTCACTTGGCGATGGGAGAGATCAGTGGATTGCGAGCGCGCGGCCACGGTGCTGCACCCACCAATGCGCCTCGTTCGACTCGCAGCGACCAGTAATTTCGCGCAGGGCCATGTACAGCGGGGAGTTTGCATGCATTGGTGCTGTGTCATCCTTGGAGCGCTGATGACACAGCTGGCGGGAAGCCCCACTTGAGAATCCGACCAGCTGCCGCGCCTTCCTTGACGAGTGCCCCGCCTTCGCCATCGTCCGCCCTTACCACAGCACAACAACCGCAAGCTCCGGCTGATTGCGTCAGGCTCTGCCCCTCCCAACGCAAATCTTCACATCTGCCTCTCGCTATTTACACTTCTCCTTCAAAAGGTTCGCTGCTTGCCCTTCAATTGCTGCTGTCGTCGCCGTCCATCCGCTGTTCCCCGCCCTCAACGTCATAACTGACCGATCTCGCGCTGCACAGCTCAACCATCCACCACCGCACAACATGCCCGGTTTCTCGCAGGCAACCGAGCTGAGGGCCTGGCAGCAGCTCCAGGAGCACCACCAGACCCTCGGCAAGGACATTATCCTGAAGGACGCCTTTGCGAAGGACCCTCAACGCTTCGAGAAGTTCTCCCGCACCTTCTACAATGAGGCCGATAAGTCGGAGACTCTCTTCGATTTCTCTAAGAACTTCATTACCGAGGAGACGCTCGACCTCCTCGTGAAGCTCGCCAAGGAGGCTGGCCTTGAGAAGCTGCGCGATGACATGTTCGCTGGTGAGAAGATCAACTTCACCGAGAAGCGCGCCGTCTACCATGCCGCTCTCCGTAACGTCGCCGGCTGGCCTATGCAGGTCGACGGCAAGAGCGTTGTCGAGGACGTCAACTCCGTCCTGGAGCACATGAAGGAGTTCACTGAGCAGGTCCGCAGCGGCGAATGGAAGGGCTACACCGGCAAGTCCATCAACACCATCATCAACGTTGGTATTGGTGGCTCTGATCTGTAAGTGGCCCACTTGCCAATAGCACGCACGGGTCTAGGAGTCTATATGCTGATAACTCTCCAACAGCGGCCCCGTCATGGTCACCGAGGCTCTGAAGGCGTACGGCAAGCGCGACTTCAAGCTTCACTTCGTGTCCAACATCGACGGCACCCACATCGCTGAGGCGCTGAAGGAGTCTGACCCGGAGACCACTCTCTTCCTGATCGCCTCCAAGACCTTCACCACTGCCGAGACGACCACCAACGCCAACACTGCCAAGCAGTGGTTCCTCGAGAAGGCTAAGGACGAGTCGGCTATTGCCAAGCACTTCGTCGCCCTCTCGACCAACGAGGCCGAGGTCACCAAGTTTGGCATTGACAAGAAGAACATGTTCCCCTTCTCCGACTGGGTCGGTGGCCGCTACAGTGTCTGGAGCGCCATTGGTCTGAGCGTTGCCCTGTACATTGGCTACGACAACTTCCACCAGTTCCTTGCTGGTGCTCAGGCTATGGACAAGCACTTCAAGGAGGCTCCCCTGGAGCAGAACATCCCCGTGATTGGTGGTCTTCTCAGCGTCTGGTACTCGGACTTCTTCGGTGCTCAGACGCACCTCGTTGCTCCTTTCGACCAGTACCTGCACCGCTTCCCTGCCTACCTCCAGCAGCTCTCCATGGAGTCGAACGGCAAGGCCATCACCCGCACTGGCGAGTACGTCAAGTACACGACCGGCCCCATCCTCTTCGGCGAGCCTGCCACCAACGCCCAGCACTCTTTCTTCCAGCTGCTGCACCAGGGCACTAAGCTGATCCCTACCGACTTCATCCTGGCTGCCGAGAGCCACAACCCTGTTCAGGACAACCTTCACCAGAGGTAAGTTGATTCGACGCGCTACCTGATGCTCTGGAGACTGACTTTGGCAGGATGCTTGCGTCCAACTTCTTCGCGCAGGCCGAGGCGCTCATGGTCGGCAAGACGCCTGAGGAGGTCAAGACCGAGGGTGCACCTGAGGAGCTTGTCAACCACAAGACGTTCCTTGGCAACCGCCCGACGACGTCGATTCTTGCTCAGAAGATCACGCCGGCGACGCTGGGTGCTCTGATCGTCTACTACGAGCATGTGACGTTTACTGAGGGTGCTATCTGGAACATCAACAGCTTCGACCAGTGGGGTGTCGAGCTGGGCAAGGTGCTTGCCAAGAAGATCCTGGCGGAGCTGGGTGACGGCAGCGAGTCGACGTCGCACGACGCCAGCACCAGCGGCCTGATCAACGCGTTCAAGAAGAAGTCGGGCATCTCCAAATGACTTGATGCGGAGGACGGAGCACGCTCGAGATACCGACTATGAAAGGGAGAAATTTCGTGCGGGGTGGAACTGGTTAGGTTGAACAAAAGCATATAGCAAGATGCTAGTAACGAATTGAATACGATGTAATCACCGGTGCCATGGACGCGGAGTCAGTGTTCTGTGCGGCGTTGAGCAGCATGTCGATCTTGCGGGTTTGCAGATTTAGTGGGCTGCTCTAGTTCCCACACAGCTGGCCTCTCCGTAGCTGCTGCACCACGCACCTCCCGCGACACCCCACACGGCCACGGTTGCCGCCACAATGGCACTGTATTTTTTGTAATCTCAGGGTCCAATTGTGCTCCTGCCGCAGCCGCCGCATCCAATTCCACCCACGATCGAAATGGCGTCGCGCGCCCTATCCCTGCGGCTGGTGCTATCCCTGCTGCTCAGCTTCTATCTGAACCTAGCACATGCCGTCTCCAGCCAAGAGCCCTTGAAGCCCCTGGAAGCGCGCGGATATGCAATCGGGGAGGCAGTTCCAGTCTCTTGCCTGAACAGAACCATGTGAGAGGCTTTCCCGACACGACGTCATCCAATACGAACTGTACTGACTGAGCTGCAGCGACACCGGCGAACACGTACGCGCAACCCTGAACCCCCCATGCGAGCCGGCTTCGACACGCGAAAGCACTGGACAATGAAGAACATGGCGACTGATGGCAGACCGTATTGCAGATTACAGATGCGTCGGGTCAACTCCAGTACATCCCTTTCCCGGTCTGCAACGAGACGGGCAAGCCTCTGGAGCTTTATTTTGGCGTCGAGAAAGGTGAGTAGCCCCCAATCCTCTGCTCCGCAGCATTCATGCCCCTTCTGCACGAGTAAATCGAGGCTGACCTGCGTTCGCTGCCTTTGCGCAGAAATGAACTGCACCATCGACTTCATCTCCGACCCTCTATTCCACCTGCTCGAGTTCTACGTTCACAACGACGCGCCGCTCACCTGCCGCATCCCCGCCCGCCCTCTCCCTTCCTCTTCTTCCCCGGACAACGACGACAAAGGTGGCGAGTACAGCGTGGACGACTTGACGGAGCGGAGCGGAGCGCTGGGCGGGCAGAGCGCGCTATACACGCCGCTCATCGTCGCTCTGACGGGCACGCTGCAGCTGTCGCACCTGCACATCTCCAACCACCTCAACGTGCTCGTACACGCCGCGCCCAAGGCCATCGCGCCCGGCACCATCGACGCCGCCGCCGCGTACAGCGTCTCGCACGCGTCTAAGAACACTAAGATCGTCATCGGCGACACTTTGAGCCTCAAGCTCAGCGTCAGGTGGTACCCTAGCCCCACCCTGCCGAGCGGCTGGGCTGGCGTGGGCGGACATGTGTACATGAGCACCGTGGTATATTGCATGCTGAGCGCCGGAGCGGCGACGGCGGTGTGTTTTGCGTGGTTCAGGGGGGTTGAGCTGCCGAGGAGGTTGAAGAGGTATGGGAAGGATAGGGCAATTGGAGTCGAGAGCCAAAGAGGCTACAACGGTTATGGACTGGGCGGAGGGTATGGCTATGCGGGTGGAAAGAGGGATTGAAATGGGAAGGGGGGTTTGATATTGGTAGGGATGAGGGGCGGCAGTTTGAAATGGATAGATCCATTGGTAAAAGGTTTCACGAGAATGCGTTGAAGGTATACTCTGCATATATTGCTTACGACATTTTATTCTTGTTTTAATTTGGCGCACATTGGTTATGACTCTGGAAGCATTTGGATGGTTGACAGAGCATAAATGCTTTCTCGGGCCCCTAATCACCTGTACCATGAGCAGCGGGCCTAAAATGGAGCTAATGCCTTGCGGTCTTGACTTGTTTCCAGTAGATAGCGCAGTGGAGTGTAAAACATAGCCCTTTACTCGTCCTTTGAACGAACTAAATGTGCGGTTATCAGGTTTTAACATTGTAATAAAATTGAGAAGAGAGTCGCCATATTTGTGTTCGCCAAGTGGTTTTCGGTGTGCGGTGCATCATAGGTCTTGCTTGCCTAGTTCAATTGAAAGGCTACAAGACTCGGAAACTCCGGGAGAATGACAACCGTGAGTTACGACCATGGTGTGAGAACATTGGATACACTCGTTTAAGAGCTTACGGTCTACGATCTAGTCGCTTGCACCAATGTGCAGGCGACACATCGTCAATGAGCAGTTACTCATGATTGCTGTATAAGCCTGGACGCTGGTTCATGCATCCGGTCCGTTTTAGACATGTTGTATGTACAGCGGCTGAATCGTTCTTTCAAAAGGCTTTCAATGAGCGTAGACGTTGATGATTGAAGCGTTAGCGGTATGTACAGATTTAATTGAGGGGTGTTGATTAAAAAATAAGGAGAAAGGCTCGATGAACACCAGCGTCGCTTGAAAGCTGTTGCCCTGCTTAACTTACGCCTCCTGCTGCCTCAGTCTTAAGTACCTGACTACTCAAGCCGTGCAAGCGCTTCTACCATCTACAATTCTTTTTCCTTCTTCGAACCAAGCTTCGACTGAGCATGGCGCAGCTCCTTTTGGCCCGTTGCAGGAATTCCATTCACTGCGTCATGACCATACAGGGTCTCCAACGTCTTATGGAATGTCCACTCCACTGCCTTCTCAACCGGCTCGTCAAATATATAGGGTAAGAAAGGCACGATAGACAGACCAAGCTACAGACATACTGTCAGCTGAATATCGCCACGAGCAAGAAGAGGTCAACTTACGCCTATCGGACCCCAAGTTCGAATCTTCGGATTCTTATGGTTCTTCAGCGCCTTGCCCGAATACTTGACGGTGCTATGAATTGTGAGCGCCGGCAAGCCCATACTCGCGAGGCCCTGGAACACGGCCCTTTGTGCCATAACGGTCCTGTAGTCCTCGAGTAAGGGCACCTTGCCAACCGGTTGCTTCTGCTCGCCACCGACGATACCCGGACCCAGTTTTGTCTCTTCGGGCTGCGGAGCGGCGAGTTTGTCCGAGCTGACAACGGGCTTTTCGTAGTCTTCACCCCACAGCGTGCGCTGGTTGCGCAGGTACGCCTTGTAGCCTTCGTGCGCTACATCGCCAGCCAAGTATGCCCACGAGACGCCGTACGCGGCTGTGACGAGGTACGGGTGCGCAACAGGGCGGAACGACTCGCCGATATCTGAAGTGTAGGCTACATAGCGGTGCGCAGAGAGGAGTATTGTGCGCACTCGTGATGCGTAGGCAGCATAACGGATGTTGGAGTCCGTGGATTCCCGAGTGCTAAAGCGGAGCGCTCAGTCTCATGCAAACAAAGACGATGAGGGTTTGCATACTGGCCCTCGTACAATGCTTCCCACAGCTTCTCTTCGTCGTCGAGTGTAGCTTGGATCGAAGGCGGCAGCTTCTTGCGCGGTACCGGCTGCTTGCTGAAGTCCGGGCGCGGTTCGTTGCGCTCGTGCGGAATGTCGCTGAAGTCGTCGTCTTTAGGCATGGTGAGCGAGTGTGGTAGAGCTGATGGCACGCTTGGAGATGAGGCAATTGCGCAGCTTATGTATCGGCGCGGGCAGAGCTCGGCACGCGCGACTTGTTACCCTCCTGTTCTCTCCGAGCCACTGGATTGGATCTGACGGGAGGGCACGACCGGGGACGGCATAGTGACGCATGAGATCGTGGCTGGTGTGGCGCAGGCGGTGGCTGATGAGCGCATCACGTGAGGCTTCCCTTTCGGCGTCGGCGCGGAGGAAGCAGGCCCGGCTGTGCAGACGACGAAGAGCGAAGACCAGAGCTCTGGCATTCCCCATCAATTGCACCTGCCACCCGCCCGCAACCCCATCAGCTCCTCCGAACCCCGCAACCATGGTCGTCTACTACGAGCTCGCTGGCCGCAAGATCGGCTCCCACGTCGTGCGTACCCTCCAATCCGTCGCTTCCCTCGGCGCCCGCTCGCTGTCATTCCCTTCCGCTGGCCCAGCTCCGATTGCGCAGCGCATATTTCCCCAGCCCTCACCGACTGACGCCTGCCCGCGCGCACGCATTTCCCGCTAACCAATCGCTCTTTTTGCAGCTCGCCATGGGCGTCCTCGGCACGCTCTTCGGTGGTATCTTCGCGGCCACCGGCGGCAGCAAGAAGGTTCCCAACGCCGCTCCTCCGATCAACGCTTCCAGCAAGGACGAGGAGAACTTCATCCAGTACGACCCCACAATACCCACGTTTCGACTCTTGCTCAGCAGCCTCTATCGCTTGTTGCAATCTTCGCGTACAATGGAACACCGGTAGCTAATACACAATTACAGGGAGTTCTTGAAGGAAGCGGAAGGAAAAGACTCGAAGCATTAAGATGTGCCTGACTTTGCCCGGTCTTGAAAGAAAGCGAGAAGGAGTGGATTCCCCGTTTGATGGCTCTCAGCCTCTGCATCTGGAGCGTTGACGAATAGACTCGGATGGGAAAAAGACAATTGCTCTGACTACGGCCATTGCAGATTGTCTTTGCTGCAGTGCGGGCCTTGAATCCTGTACATACGGCAATTGTACGAAAAACAAAGACATGACATTGTTGCTCGTGACCTCATCTACTGTCTCCACGGGCTCCACTACCAATTGACTACCAAGGGACTGGCATCATCACCCGACCAACGAAGAAGTCGCCTCTCCGAATTCGCTTCATTTCGCTACATCCTAACAATCCTAGAGCACTGGACCAGGCCGATGGATGAGAAGCAGTCACATACGCTGGATATTTTGTCTCTACAGCTTCATTCAATCACTTTACAACAGCTTTTCAATCCTGAAACGGCAGAATAATGCACAATGACCTAAACCATGATCCAAACTTTTGAATTCCCAAACGACTGATGGCTCTATCCATCTACTCCGCCCAAACATCTCAATAGTCGACAGAATATACGTTCTCCTAAGTACGGTATCATCACTCATCTCAAGAAACAGAAAAGCAGCGGCATATCAAACAACTCCCCTCATGCCGCGTCAACCGGCAACCCAGGCGTCGTCGGCCTACTCTTCTCGATGGTGAAGAATGCCACGTTCTCCCTTAGAGCGATATACTCGCTATCAGCATACCCCAGCACATCATGGATTTCGGTACTCTTCACGCCCCTGATCCTCTTGATCTCCGCGGCCGAGTAATTCACTACTGCGCGGCCCACCTCGAACGGGGCCGGGTTCTCCCTCTCGAAGCCGCCAGCCGGCGAATCCGCTCCACCGGCGTTTGCGGGGGCACGCTTGGGGGCGCCAGGAGTACGCTTGACGACGACTATGCGCACGGCTTCCTGCTGGTGGAAGTGGCCGTCGCAGTCGACAACACCAACAGGCAGAAGGCCAGCCTTGTCGGCGAGAGCGCGGTAGGCGCCTTCGTCGATGTAGATAGTGCCGTGCGGCGCGAGCCCGTGTAGGAGCCAGAAGTAGCGGTCGCGGATCGCGTGCACCTGCGGCAGGAAGCGCGTGTGCAGCGGTGCCGCGAGGCCGCTGACCGGGTCGACGATCTCAGCGCCGATAGTGGTTGGGCCGGGAGTGCTGGTGCCGTCGGCTCCAGAGAGGTCCAGCGCTGCGGCGGCCTTGTCGGCAAGTTGTTGACCGTCGTCGCCTGTTAGGGAGTTGCGGCTTGAGGTCATGGAGGCCTGAAGGGCTTTCTGCGTCTCGGCGTACTTGACAATGGCGGCAATGTTGCCGGGCTTGGAGGACCGAGTGATGACTGTCGTGACGCCTGCGGACGTGGCCAGACGTGCGGCAACAATCTTAGTTGACATGCCGCCCGTTCCCAGCGCGGAGCCGGCACTAGACACGTCGGCTACCAGCTCCGCAATATCCTCGACGACCTCGATGGGCTTGGCGTCTGGATTTGTGCGCGGGTTCTTGTCATACAGGCAGTCGACGTCCGTCATGAGGAACAGGTAGTCGGCTTGCACCATACCCGCTGTGATGGCTGAGAGGGTATCGTTGTCACCAAATTTGATTTCCGTGACCGCCAGCGTGTCGTTCTCATTGACAATGGGAATCACGCCCATGTGTAGCAACTCGTGGAAAGTGTTCTGGGCGTTGAGATACTGCGTCCGGTCCGCAATATCGTTCCGTGTCAACAGGATTTGGGCGACTGGCTGGTTCATGTGGGCGAACAGTTGGTCCCAAAGGCTCATCAGGCGACACTGTCCGATGGCGGCCAAAGCCTGCACCTGGGGCAGGTGTTTTGGGCGGCGAGGCAGGTCCATTCGCCGCAGGGCGACGCCAATGGCGCCGGAGGAAACGATGACTACACGGTGGCCATCCTTGTGCAGCTTGACAGCGGTCTCGACTATGGTACTGAGGATCGAGAGCAGCGGCTCATGGGTCTTCTCGTCGACGATGGATGACGTGCCTAACGGAAGCAGTTAGCAACTTTTTTGCTCTCCCGCAAGCCGGGATTCCAAAGGTACAGGCGATGCTGTACCGAGCTTGATTACTATTGTCAGATGCTTCTTCATCTTGCAAAACGTGTCCGCGACATCAATGGCGAGAGCGGGGCCTGATATAAGGCAGTTGCGCGGCCGGAGTTCGAGTGACTCCCCCAGGGTCCGCGCACGCCCTACATGACTCGCCGATGCCGGAAAATTGACTGACCGCCTTCGCGGGAATCCATTGCTCGCCGCAAACCACCATCTCGGCAGTTCGGCAGCGCATCTCATATCCAAAACCGTCAACCTCTCGCCTTAACCTGCTGTTTCCCACCCGTATACAGCTCGAGCCATCCAACCCGCCGCTTCCCCGCTATTGGAAATCCGGAATACCCAACATGGCCGAAGCAATGGATCCAGAAACCAAGCCTACAGCCGCGCCGCCTCGCCCGCCCACAGACCAGCCAGATCCGAGCTTCTACAACTGGCGCACCTTCTTCTCGATCCTATCAGGACAAGCGACGCCCGAGGAACGGCGACAGTACTTCCTGAACCGCGACACGATCAACGAGGACCGCGACATTTCGCGCGTCGAGGCGCACCGCGACTGGGCCTTCAGCTACTCGCCAGTCGTGCGCTTCATGCGTGAGGAGATTCAGAAGCTCGGTGGAGACATCGGTCCTCACAATGTGCGATGCCGCCGCTGCACCACGCCTCAGGGCGGTGGTATTGATCAGGACTATGGCGTACTGATCTGCGCAAACCATATGCGCAACAGAGGGCATGTCGAGGATACGATTGCACACGAGATGGTGCATGCGTATGATTATCTGCGCTTTAAGGTTGACCGGTGGAATTTGAGGCACCAGGCCTGCACTGAGGTACGTTTAAGTGGTCTTTGGGGAGATATGTCGCAAAGTTTAAAGGAATTGGGTGCCGCTGTCGGAGAAAGTTGACTGACTAGATGACCCTCGGCAGATCCGCGCTTCGACACTGAGTGGAGAGTGCAGATTCACTCGCGAGTTCTTCACTAGGAACCAATGGCGATTCACAAGCCAGCTGCAAGACTGCGTCAGGCGGCGAGCAACTCTCTCATTGATGGCCAGACCAGGCGTCAAGGATGATGTTCACGCCGCGCGCCTAGTTAATGAGGTGTGGGACAGCTGCTTCGTGGATACGAGGCCGTTTGACGAGATCTATAGGTAAATGAGGAAAGCAAAAAGGTTGCGCTGGAGTTGTGGGAAGTTTCCTTGAATTTGAGATGATGGATATCCGAATCTTGTATCATTACTTGTTGCATAGCGGCGGCGTTAAGATTGCCTTTGTACCGCAAAACCAATTCAACTCCTTGCCTGAATAACCCGTAACTCCGTGCCGTATGCCAACCTTGTCCTGAGTACCCTGACCCATTCCTTTCCAGCGCCGAATTCAAGAAAAAGAGAAAGAATCCAAACCACCTGCACCCGCTTGAAATCACTCGCCACCAGCTTTCTAGCCTCTTAAACATCCTCTCGCAACATAGACAAACACACGTTTGACTTTCGCAAAATCATGCATCGGACTTCTCACTCGTGCGACTCTTGCTCGAGCCGGATGTACGAATGTAGCTCCTCTCGCCCTTCACACAGTGCTTAATGATCCAGGGATGCTTCTCAACATCCTCGAGAGGCAGACGCTTCTCAGGGTCCAGGACGAGCAGCTGTAATCTTCGTTAGCGCACCATTTCAGACGAAAAAGGGGGACTCCAAGCTTACCTTCTTGATCAGGTCCCTAGCCTCGGGGCTGACGAAGCTGGGAATGGTCATCTCGGCCCTCGCGATCCTGCGCTGGGTCATGACAGGCGTATCCTCAAAGGGCGCCTCTCCAACCAAGAACTCGTACGTCAAAACACCCAAACTCCACAGGTCGACCTTCTCATTGTAGTAGTTCTCGGAGCTTCCGGGCTTGATCATCTCCGGGGGCAGGTAGTCAAGAGTACCGCACATGGTGTTGCGGCGCTTGTTCGGGGCGTGGACGCTCCAGCCAAAGTCGGAAATCTTGATCTCGCCGTGGATGCCGACAAGAATGTTCTCGGGCTTGATGTCGCGGTGCATGATGTTCTTCTTGTGCAGGTACTTGAGGGCGCCGGCCATCTGGGCGATGTACTGGGCGGCCTTCCACTCGGGGAAACGCTGCTCCTTGCGCAGGTGCTTGTACAGCTCGCCCTTGCCCGCGAACTCGAGGATCAGGAAGATGCGCTTCGAGTCGTGGAAGTGACCGAAGAGACGTAGGATGTTGGGGTGTGCCAGGTTCGACTGGATCTCGATCTCGCGGCGCACCTGCTTTTCGACCTTGCCCTGCTGCAGCTCCGACTTGTGCAGCACCTTGAGCGCGCACACGAATCCGGACTGGCGCTCCTTGGCCAGGTAGACGCGACCGAACTTGCCCTTGCCCAGCGGCTTGCCAATCTCGAACATGTTCAGGTTGAACTGGCGCGGCGCCGAGGGCTGCTTGTAGAGAGCCGAGTCGGAGCTACGGTGGTGGAGCTCGTCCGAGGGCCGCGAATCGGTGCGCTCGCGCTGTGCGGTCTGCGACGGGAGGGTGATCTTGGCAATTGTGTTGCTGCTGTATGCCTTCGGGGCGTTGGGTTGCTGCAGCCTCTGCAGCGGAAGCTTGACGCGGCTGCCATTGTTATTGGCTCCCAGTCCAGCGAGGTTCACTGCTGTGGACAGCGAGCCCTTGAAGAGCGTTAGCGACCAGTTGCGAGGCTGTTGGGACGTATCTTCGTACCTTGGCCTTGTGGCTGGCGTGATGGCCGGCAATGTTCTCGTTCTCATTGTTGATGGAGATGCGCTCGAAGGCGGATTCGAGAGTTTTTGTTGCCATCGCTGGTGATTGAGTGGTATGGAGCAAGAGATGGGTGGTTCCAAGCGGGCTCCGGGGTAATTGGAGAAGTCGTCCTTGGGGAGGGAGGCGGGTGGTGCGCGGCGTCGCAGAAGAAGCGCGCTCGCGGAGTGTTTACGGCTATCTCCACAGCAACAATCGCCGCCATTCGCCCAGCCACTGCACTTCTCCTCACCATGACGTCGGCCATTGCTCTACCAACTGGTGAGAGCCGGTTTCAGGTCGCCAAATATACGACATTATCCGCACAGCTCCGGCGCCCGTAGGAACGGGTTAGCCGGGCTCCAACGGTGCAGGCGCAGAGCCTCCACATGATGCGCGGCAACGATTACTGACCTAGGCCCCGCTCTCCGAAAATGAGCCGCCTACCTACCTAACTTCACTATCACCGCAACATACCAAGCAACGCCAGCCGCTTCTGTCGTCCCGAGCTCCGGCTTTCTTGCGCAACATATCACGATGAACACAGCGTTCCCCGCCCCCGCCGACCTGGGCAAGTCTATTACACATGAAGGATGGAACATCACCACGCGCAAGCTGCCCATACTGAAGGCGGCACCTATCGAGGACATGACGAACAAGCTGGGCATCGCCGTGCCTGAGATGATCTTCGGCGACAACGCTGTGCGTCTCGAGCATGTCGCGACGGGATGGAGCATAGAATTCAACGCCTTCGATGCGCTGGACCGCGTTGACAAGACTGGCGAGAAGATGCTCGAGGTCGCCTACTCGAAGGAGTGGCAGAAGACAAGGTGAGGCGCGGGCATTCGCTGAGCTTCGTAGTCGGCGCAAGCACTAAGTACCTGCTGCAAGGCAAAACCACGCCTCGGAAATCAAGGAAGTAGTCAAGCCTTTCGACTGGTCGTTCAGCACCGACTATGCCGGCACTGTCCCTTCGCACGCCTCGCTCAGCTTCGAGGACACGGAGTCCATGATTCCCCTGGCCCTGCTCAAGCGTCCCGATCCCATCCTCTTCTTCGACGATGTCATGCTCTACGAAGACGAGCTCGCCGATAACGGCATCTCGCTCATGTCGTGCAAGATTCGAGTCATGCCCGCCCGCTTGCTGCTGCTGTGCAGGTTCTTCCTCCGTTTAGACGACGTCATCTTCCGTATCCGCGACACCAGGGTCTTCGTCGAGTTTGCGACTGGCGAGGTCATCCGCGAGTACACCGCCCGCGAAGAAAAGTACGACGTGGTAAAGAAGAAGATGGCCATTACTAGAGAAGATGTGCCTGCCCTCATGAGGGACCCGAATCGCCTCATCGAGCACGTGCCCATCATCGACGGAAAGTTGGAGAAGTGCATCGTCAAGTAAAGACTCATTGAGGGCCCAATTAGCACGGTGGACCGCGGTTTTGGCCCGAATGCCCGTCGTCATATCACCGAGCACCGCCAGTTGGCAGAGTCATCGTGCCCCTGTGCAGAATTGGGGCCTGGTCGCGTGCACTCGGTGTGGCCGCGTAAACAAATTTCTCGCCATGGACCCGCGGTTGGCTCTCCTGGCACCATCAGACGGGATGACTGACGCAGAAGCGTGGACCCGTTGCCAAACCGGTGGTCGGACAGCCGAGACGTGGAACTGCCCGGCCCAAACTATGGGTGAGCTCGTGCGAAGACACCCAATCACAACCTATTGCCATAGTAGTTATCCTACGATCGTCTAAGCGAACAGCCTTGACCGTGAAACAGTTGTAAATATTTATCATATGATCTCACTTCACCAAGAAATTGGCCTTCAAATCCATGGTGAGAGCTTTATGCGTGAACACAGGAGAAGCATTGGCTCCAGGTATGCACACTTTCAACGGAGGCCGGCAGGGCCCTGCATATTCAATCCGTGGTAAGTCACTCCTTTGCTCCTTTGTAAATTGGTTCTCAATCGTCAGTCGTCAGACTTTTGCTCCTCTGTGCATTGGTTCTCAATCGACACGTGGAGAAGAATTTTCTGTCTGGTGCTAGTCTTCGAGTTTATAAGGTGCTCCTCAGCCGCCCTCTAGCCTACAACTCTCACAACTTCTCTACGCTACAGCTTCTCTACACGACAACTTCTCTGCACGAAAACTCTTTACCAGCACCCTCTCAATCCACCAACCAACACCCTCTCCACCAAACAACCAACAACCAACATCACAATGCACACCACCACCACCACCACCAACACCAAGGTCTCTAAGGAGATCAACTCGACTGGCGTCTCCGGGTTGGATAACCTCACCATCCCGCAAATTTCAGGAGCCTTGTGCTTCAGGAACCCCGACCCTATCGGCGCTTTGCGCATGCAAAACGCCAGCTCTCTCCACTGGGAGCGTCGGCAATACGACGCTAAAAGGGCGGCCAAGCCTAATCACCACTCAACAAGCGCGTGGTGTTCCAAGGACAAGAAGAAGGAGCCAACGGTCAGATTCGCTGTCCCCTTGGCCACCCCGGATCGCGAGTAACCAGCACTCTTTCCCCCTCTTTTCCCCTTAAAATAAAGGTTTTTGAGGGTTTTAATGAGGCTGGTTTGTTTGGATAAAAGTTTGTCAGAGATACCCCATGGATGGGCTGCACATGTTCACTGTTTCTGCTCGATCTACTCTTTGTTGTCTTGTACGATGGCCCATTCAATTGTAAAAGTCGTGTTTTAGATAGCTTTTGGTTTTTCGCTACGACCCTGCCGCAGCTGCCGTGACCTGCGGTACTTTAAACGTATAAGCGGTCAGCGAGGCATCTGGTCAGTGTGGTAAACCTAAGTTCAATGAGAGTTCTATTTCAACTAAATAACTACTAGCTCTACGTGCAGTATGTGATGTGTGTGTGCTGATTATCCCAAATGACTAATAAGGCACGGCCAATAGCTTCATCCAGTACATCTTTGCCACAGTGTGCATGTAACAATTATACCAGCGGGCTTCTTGGTAAAGGATCGCTCGCAGTGTGGTCTCATATACCACAGTGTCTATCTTCCATGTGATTGTGTCGTGTCTTCGTGTGGTGGATTTGCTACGTGGCTCACACACGCCGCAGACATTCGAGCTACGCAGCGGATTACCACAGGTGGATAAACGAACTATAGAACTCCAAAAGGAAAGCCGATAAATCTAATAGAGCCTTACCATTCGCCCAACTGCTGAGTCATGCGACCCTTAACAAAACGGTCGAGACACTGAAGGCCAAAGGTTCTTGAAAGTGACAGGACTCATAGACTTCCCGAGACCATCCACACCGCGATTTTCTTTGTTTAGCAACTTGTGAGGCGACTTTTTTTTGAGTGGATTGATTATACATCGTTAAGGATGATCTCAGCAAGCACACGGATATTAACAGCATCGGGCAAATCTGTATGGATTTTTACGACACGATCATTGCCGTTGATACTTAAAATGCCGGAATGAAATTTGGAGTGTGACAGAACAAACTCTCCGATACACCAATGACTGCAGATGTATCCATTGACTGAAAACACAAACTGATTTTCGCCTCTTCGGCGAGTGTTTCGAACAACGGGGACGTCATTTTGCAAGATTTTCAGAATGGGACATGAAAGAAAGGCTGCAAGACCCAAGGATGTAGTATAATGTCACAAGGACATTGAGATGGAGCCCCCGTGAACGTCAGTACTCCCACGAGAAAAGGGAGGAACGGAAGGAATGACTTTGGAGGCTGCACGATTGAGCAGCCTGCGAGACTACGTGCAATAATCCCATCACATAAATTTTGTAGACATAATGAACTGCTTTTTGAATACCGGAGATCTATCTTTAAACGAGCTAAGGCCCTCAAAGAGAGCTTGTTCCACAAAGTCCTGTCGAAGATGACCTTCCAGAGGCCCTAGAATCCCTCTACGGGTATTGTGAGATCGGTGCTGAAAGAGCAAAATTCTGGTCCTCGTTCCCTGCAACTCCTCGCAAAGTATAACACCCATGAGATGTCTATCAGGGTTAAGACAGCAACAAAACCATTGTATCTGATCGCCGCTATTCGGACGATGACGAAGATGGAGCTGTGGGATCCACAGGCTGACTCGAGTCGTAAATGAAACTAGGGAACACCACAGGAGCTTTCCACGCTTCTAAGATGACCTGGAGGCGGGAAGGTGCATCTTCTGGAGAAACATCTGTAGATGTAGTCAAAGAGTCTAAGAACAATCGGTAGAGGAAAGTTGCTACTGGCCTTTGCCTGGATCTATTTCGGCGTACTCAAGCCAACGGTTATTGCTTGCCTTCTTCCATGTGCGGATGGCACCGTCGTCGCCGGTTGAAACGAGCAGGTCACCTGCGTCACTGTTACCAAAGGAGAACATGTCATCTTCACAAAGCATTGATCTCATACCCATCTGGGAGAACGACACACGCCAGACGGCCCCGTGCTGAGCGTCCATTTCTGCGACCATCTTGACCTGGTGCTTGACGCGACCAGGATCCTGGTCGTTTTCATGACCGTCGCCGACGCGAGATGCCCCGGCAAGGCCTGCTCCAATTCCTGAAGGCGCATTACGGCGGCTGCGAGGAGATGGTTGGGGCTCGGGCGCGGCTGGAGCAGCAAGGGTGGACTGCTGCGGGCTTTCGGGAGTGGAAAGCTCATATATGCGGATCATGCCGTCCTTGCTTGCGGTCGCTATGATATCCGTGCCGCGCATAGAGCCATTGGCCCATGCCACGTCGCGGAGGATGTTCCGTGAGCCGATGAGCTCGGCTGCAACGTAGAAACGGCGGTTCTTGTCGCTACGATAGACCCTAACCATGTCCATGGAAACGACAGCAAGTGACAGAGCGCGCCTGTCCAAGCCGGCGTTGACAGCAGTCCAGCATGGCAATTGCTCCTTGTGGAAGCATACTCGGAAACTTGCCTCCTCGGAGCGCGGAGGAGGTGGCTGCAAGACCTGCGTCTGCGCGAGTATCTGCCATTCAGAGAGGTTTCCATGGTCGACGGGCTCGTTGACGGTGAGCATGCCATCGCGAGTGATGAGTGCAACCCAGGTCTCCTGCATGATCTGCTTGAAGTCGAGCGACATGAATGGGGTGCGCGTTTCAGAGACTTGGGAGTAGATGAGCTTGAAGCGGCGGCCAGAATTGGCGATTTCGGTCACATCCTCCTGCCAGATCTTGAAACGGCCGTCTTCACCAATGCTCCCGATAACCTCGCCCATGAACGGGCCATTCCATTTGACCTGCAGGCCATCAGTGTCACGGCAATGGCCATGGTGTAACAAGCAGAGCAAGCCAATTGCGCGGCTAACGCAGAGGGGGCAGAAAGAGGAAGGACGGGTTGGAAGCTGTGGCACTAGCGCAGGTGAGGACTCACTTCGACAATCTCGGCATCATGCGCCTTCCAGCTGTCGACCAGCGACCAGTTTTCGTCCTTGCGGTCCCAGACCTTGAGACGGTGGTCGGACGAGGCGGTGACCATGCGGGTGCCGAAGAAGTTGAAGTCGACGGCCAGAACCAGGTCCTGGTGGCCGTGGTCGAAGGTAGAAAAAGCCTGGTTGGCGGCCATGTTGCGCGTGGCTTGACGGGCCTTGGCCTCGGACTCGCGCAGCTCCTGGTAGGCGTCGAGGTGGGCGTCGGCTAGAGGTCTTGCTCCATATTCGAAGGTCAGTAGCGAGGTGCTCTTGCGCAGGGCGTCGGCATGGTAGGGCTCACTGCTGGCGATGCTTACGCGCGGGCTGATGCGTGGAGCGCGCGAAGTGGGGTCGGGCGAGAGCGACGCGTCGGAGGCAGCCTGCGAGGGCAGGCGGCTCGGGGTGAGGGTCTTGAGAAATTGCGGGCGGGCGAGCCTGGTGGTGACCAAATCGAGCTGGGCCTGGATGGTGTCGCGGCGGGGCGCGTGAGCAGCTGCGAGCGCGTTGACGTTGTCCATGGCGCGTTGGCGGGGGGCCCGTTTGCGGCTAGAGCGGCACTAGGGCTGCTGCGGCTGCGTGGGCGCTGGGAGGGAGGCCGAGCGCCTGCGGCTGGCAGAGGGGAAGAGGATACGCGGCCCGATATATAACATCTGGCTTCAACACGGCCTGCAGCTTCCCCGTCCCGCATGACATTCGTTTGATAATCCTCACCTGCACGCCATGGCCGGCAAGCTTTCGCGCGGCGAGAGCCTCGCCCTGCTCTCGCTGCTCGCCGCCTGCATTGCCATCCTGGCAAACACGTTCCACGGCGACGGCGAGCCGCTCATTGCCTCGCTGGCCTTCAGCGGCATTGCCTTTGCCAGCTGCTACGCCCTCATCCGCTGGCTGGGCGATGCCTTCATGCGCGCTGGTTTCAAGGGACGCGACCTGTCGAAACTCAAGAATGTCGAGATGTGCGTCCTCCCACGTGATGCTACCAGCGCCTTTCGCGCCGGAATGGAGCTGATCCGGAGATAGTCCCGAAACCATGGGCGCTGTGTGCGCCGTCGTCTATCTTTTTGCTCTGCTCGTCTTCATTCCTTTTCCTTTCTACAAGGACATCGTCGCCGCCACGTCGGGCGGCGGCAACAGGGACATCATAGTCCAGGTCCAGGAGGTTGAGACGGGCCGCTTCCTCCACCGATTTCCCCACAACAAGGTCGGCATCCGGCTGCTTCGCTCACTCGCTCCTCATTTGTTGATGTTTTCTAGCTTGCGTCGTACCTCTCCGCGATCCTCTCCCTTCAAACTGTGGTTCTCCTTGGCATCGGCGATGATCTATTCGACATCCGCTGGCGGCACAAAATCCTTATTCCCGCCTTTGCTTCCATCCCTATGCTCACCGTTTATTTCGTCGACTTTGGCGTCACCAAGATTGTCGTACCGACCCCGCTGCGACCCTACCTCGGGGTCCTCCTTGACATAGGTACGGCTGTGCCACCTTCTCAGTCTTCTTGCCTAACATGTTGCAGGATGGCTGTACTACGCCTACATGGCTGCCATCTCCATCTTCTGTCCCAACAGTATCAACATCCTCGCAGGCATCAACGGGATCGAAGTCTCCCAATCCATCATCATCGCCCTCCTTCTAGCCTTCAATGACCTGCTCTACCTCATTCCCTCTCCTCCCCCGGGCTATCCTGTTCCGCACCCAGCAACAGACTCCCACCTCTTCTCCCTCTACCTCCTCTTGCCCTTCCTGGGCGTCTCTTTCGCGCTCCTCGCGCACAACTGGTACCCGGCCCGCGTCTTCGTCGGCGACACGTACTGCTACTTCGCCGGCATGGTCTTCGCCGTCGTCGGCATCCTCGGCCACTTCTCCAAGACGCTGCTGCTGCTGCTCGTCCCGCAGATTGCCAACTTCCTCTACTCGGCCCCGCAGCTCTTCCACATCGTGCCCTGCCCGCGCCACCGCCTGCCGCGCTTCAACCGCCAGACCGGCCTGCTCGAGCCCAGCGTCGTCGTCTTCGCCGAGCAGAAGAAGCCCCTGCGCCCCGTCGTCGCCGAGGCCCTCAAGGCCCTGCATAAGCTGCGCCTTGTGCGCGTCAGGACCGACGACCAGGGAAACGTGCTTGAAAGCACCAATCTGACCATCCTCAACCTCTGGCTTGTTTGGTTCGGCCCCATGCGCGAGGACAAGTTGGCACTGGGTCTGTGTGCTTTGCAGATTGCGTGTGGAGCGCTAGGCTTGTTCATCAGGCATCGGCTTGCACTGTTGATCTTCACGCAGGACAATTGGTTTGTGTAAAATATGCATGTGGTTAGAATGTTTTTAGACGAGCTGCTGTATTATAGACTGGCCCTAATAAAGCATATAGACATTCCGGCTAAATGTACAAAAGTAAAATTGATTCCTTGGTTGCAGTGCGGTCCATTGCAAGGTACAGCAACTCTAGAAAGGCAAAACCCAGTCGCTTGTTGGCACTTTCATTACCTTCGCATGCTGTCTATCAATGTAGTTTTGCAAGAAAGCTGAAAACTTCAAGGGTATAGCAAACATTTAACGTCATCTCAGCGACACCTTCCGCAGCATCCGCGACACCCTGGAAAAGGATGTCTGATCCCGTCCCTTAGCGCCTCGGCGTAAACGCAGGCGTAGCCGCCCTCCGCCTCGACGGCGTATCCGGCAATAATTTCTGGCCCTGGCCCTTGATCCTGGTAATCTCTTTCTCAACGCACTGACGCTTCCGGCTGACGGCGTCGTTGCGCTTGCGAATTTCGTCTTCGAATTCTTGCGCAATGTTGCGCCGTATCTGGCGGGCGTTCTTGAACCGGCTGAGCAAGTCGCCGAACTGCGTGAGAAACCAGCCGCCGGCATCGTCCCACTCCCTCATACTAAGGGAGGCGAAGAAATTGGACTGGTCTTCTGGGCGGAGTTCGCGGAAGGCGGCTCCTAGTCGGTCTTCGAGTGGCGAGTCGGCGAGGTGCGAGAGGGGTTGCTTGGTGAGATCGGCACGAGGGTTGTGGTCGAAGTCTTCCTGGTCAAGCTTTGAAAAGTCCATTTTGAAGAGTTCCTCATTGTCGTAGTCCAAAGGAGGTTCGAAGCTTTCATTGGACGGTGAGATTGGATATTGCTGGGCGGTGGGAGGGCGGCTTCCGAAGAAGTTGCGCTCGTTGATAGTTTCGGCATCAGAAGCTGTGGAAGGTCTGCGAGCATAGCTAGCAGGTTGCGTGCCCTTCCGTTGAGGTTGGGTAGACGGAGGTGGTTGTGTGCGATGATGCTGTTGCTGGTTTGCTTCTTGGACTGGTTTGGCACTAAGAGGTCTGGTAATCTCAGACTGAACACCTCCGATGCGAACCGGGAGACTAGTATCGGACATAACCTTCTTTGGCGCTGCTTGGCGTAATTGGTGAAAAGGATCTAGTGCAGCATAGGCATGGGGCCGCTGAACTTGTTCTTGAGGCGTCGGGTATGGCACACGCTGGCTGAGTTCAGGGTTCTGTTGTTCGTACTGGTCATCGTCATCGTAGCCACCTTCGAAAGCCCCTTCCTCCTCCTGTTCCTGCTCCCCCTCATCGTCATTATCATCGTCATCGGGAACAGATGTGCTGGGGTACGATTGTGGCGGTGGGAAGATATTTTGTGGTAGAGTGGAAACCCCTGCTTTGTTCTGTGCTGCATGAAGCATGTGAAATTCTCGGGCACTCATGCCGGATTCTTGGCCATCTTCTGATTCTCCGTCTGCGAACTGGGACTCATTGCCATTGAAGCTGCCTTGATCATCCTCGACATGGTAGGCCTGTGTAGCATATGAATTTTGCTGTCTCAAGTTGCCATGAGCAAAGTTATCCGAAAAGTTCGTGACGGTCGTGTCATCGGCATTTTCTGCATCCGTGTCGAAAGCATTATAGTTTTGCAGGTGCGTCTTTTGACTGTGCTCTGTCGGCTGAATTGTAGTCTGTTGGCGCTGCCGACTCATGTTGCGTTGCGGTGGCTGTCCACGCTGCACCGTATTGTCGACGTTAGTCCTGGGGACATCGACTCTAGCTGCGGCTCCCAGACGACGGCGCTCAGCTAGGTCTGCTTCGGAGAGCTTTGCGGCAGGTGTGTGCGAGCGTTCAGGCGCCGGACTTGCTGTACGCTGCGTGTTTTTCCCCTGGATGAACCGGTGCATAATTCCCGGCACTTGACAAGGAACATCGATTTATGCAGAGGTTGAGTGAGGTTGGCCTCGTGGATGCGAGGGACGCGTCCTGACGGAAGTCGCGTCGCTTCGCTTCGCGCAAGGCAAGAGCAAAAACCCATTACCGCAAATGGACTAAGCTTAGGGCTTTTCTTATCGCCCCCGTTAACGTCATTTGCTCTTTATCAACGCCATGCAGTCCAAAAGCTCCCCTCATCCGTATCTCCGCATTGTGTTCAAACCTCCACGCCACTGATTTGTACGCAGATATGGCTCATCTGGTCACAGACAAGGGCCTTCTGTCGTTACCGAATGAGGTATGCTGCATCACTGTCTTCCATGGAGGGGCTGAAAACAATTGACAAGCGTGATGGCAGCTCCTTATCCATATCCTCAATTCATTGCCAACACCTGATTTATTGCCGCTGACTACGGTTGCTCACCGATTCTATGCTGTCATCCTACGCATCGTCCATAACCGTCTGATAGCTGCCGCCAACCTTCATGAACAGGATCACACGCTCCTGCTTGAATGCTATCACCCCAGCGCCAAGCTGACAGAACCACCTCTATATTGCAGATACCTGGGTACAGATGGGCTAGACGTGCCTGACCCTGACTTCGATGAGGCGGACCTGGTTGGGCGACTTGGATACTTGCGCAACCGGTATTCGCGGTTTCGACCGTATCGGAAGGGCCCTGAAGCATACTCTGCACGGACACGGCCGGGCGATATCCCTGGATCGCGAACGCATCCGTCAAGCTCTGCCCCCCAATATACAGGCGGTGGTTACAATGACGATGAACTTGTCCGGCAGGTGCTTTCGCTGGATAGCGAGGAGCGCTTCACGCAGCTCTGTGCCGTCATCAACCTGATCAAACTTGGCCCACGTAATGGCTTGTTCCGGAGCTTTGTGGAAGTCGAGGACAGTGTTTTAAGAGTCTTTCGAGACTGGCTACGGAAGGTTGCATTGCCGACAGCGAACCAATTACCCGACTTACAAGCCGCATCGGGCGAGAGCACGTCCGAAAAGGGCAAAGAAACACAAAGTGATGAAGAGATGGCGGATGGCAAGCGGCTTCTCTGGGTGAGCCCTGCGAAAAATGTAGGATTAAAGTTCCGGGTACGACAACGCAGGCTCAGACGGGACACGCCTATACTCATTCTCGCGGATGAGGAGACAGCCGTCAGTTACGACATCGAGTACGAAGGTAAGGGAGACTTGCAGACTCCGAAATCGCACGACACTTTCCGCTTGGAGCGGTGATTCTTCGGGGCAATTGCTAATGCGAAATTTCGCAGAGCTCCTTGTCCGAACATCGCATCTGCTGCTTACGTTTGAAAACTCGCTGTTGGATCAGGATAATCAGCCTGGGCGAAGGGCTGTTGTCTTTGGCTCTTTTGGTTGAGTGGCAGGGCATCGGGCCAGATCCGAATCTCGCGGAAGGCAGCGCCACAGCCGCCACGGTAGAGATCAGCGGTGTCCCGATGCTTGTGTCGCGTCGGAGATTCTGGCCTGGATGCGCCGATTGAATGATCTCATGCTGCCCCTCCTTCCAGATTTGGTGGCAGTAGGGGCAATGTTCCTCCAACCCCACCTGGTGGTGGCGGGTGGTTCAGTCATGAAGATAATGAGTCAAAGCAATAAAAGAAATATGAGGAGCGTCTCAAATCTGTTGAGAGGCTTTGCAGTCGTTGCGTCGGGCCAATAACAAGCATTGTTCTGGATTTCAAGGAATGCATCTAGTCGCCGATTCCGCTCGTCGTAAGCGCGGGGCACAGAGTCACATCACGCTTTGAGCAACGCAAGAATTCTTGGATCGGATGGGCACGGCACCCAGGGCGGGAGTGAATGCATAGGCGTAAGTTGACTAGCTGCGTTTCGGGGGAGCATCTTGTCGCAGTTTGCAGCAGAGAGGTAGAAATACGGGGGTCGCAATTGGCTGGGATGCGTCGGAGGCCAGGGGCTGCGCGCCTCAAAGTCACTCAGGGCAAAGCTAAAGAGCGAGAGTGCAGGATAACCCCTCACGGCTGGGCGCATGTGCCGCGCTTGGCCGGGCGATGGAGACTGGTCCGGAGCCGGTGAGGCACTGCAGAGGTCAAGAGTGGTGTGGGCTGCGCCCCGCGCGCCACTCGGCCAATGGCAGGCGGCGAGATTGCCGCTTATCCCAAAATCTTCCCCACAGTCCGATACCGGCCGTCGCGCTGGTAGACACGCCAATATTTCTAGCGGGCGGCAACCGCTGTCTCAGCACTATCAATCCTCCCAGTTCCTTCTCTTCCCTCTCTCCTCTTTCCTAGATACCCATTATCCCGCTTTCAAAATGCCCGGCGCAGTCAGAGGCCCGCGGACCCTGTACGACAAGGTCTTTGAGGATCACATCGTCGAGGAGAAGGAAGATGGCACCTGTCTCCTGTACATTGGTGCGCTCCAGCTCGTCCTCTGTCGCTGCTCGCATCGCTGACACTCTGCACAGACAGACATTTGGTGCACGAGGTCACTTCACCGGTAAGTGTCGCCGCCAAAGCATGCGCTGCCGATGACGTGGGGCTAACGATCGCCACAGCAAGCTTTCGAGGGGCTCCGCAACGCCAGCAGGAAGGTCCGGAGACCGGACTGCACCCTCGTCACCACCGACCACGTAAGTTGCCCGCGCCTGTGCACCGAGATCAAACACTGATGCGCCTGCAGAACATCCCTACGTCGTCGAGGAAAAACTTCAAGGATGTGAACACCTTCATCGAGGAGGATGACTCGAGAACGCAATGCGCTACTCTCGAGGAGAACGTCAAGGCCTTCGACCTCACCTACTTCGGTATGGGCGACAAGAGGCAGGGCATCGTCCACATTATCGGCCCTGAGCAGGGCTTTACCCTTCCCGCCACCACCGTCGTGTGCGGTGACTCGCACACCTCCACCCACGGCGCTTTCGGTGCCCTGGCCTTCGGTATCGGCACCTCCGAGGTCGAGCACGTCCTCGCTACCCAGACCCTGATCTCGAAGAGGAGCAAGAACATGAAGGTCCAGGTTGACGGCGAGCTGGCCCCCGGTGTCAGCAGCAAGGACATTGTTCTCCACGTTATTGGCATCATCGGCACTGCTGGCGGCACTGGATCCGTCATCGAGTTTTGCGGTTCCGCAATCAGGAAGCTGAGCATGGAAGCTCGCATGTCCATTTGCAACATGTCCATTGAGGGTGGTGCACGTGCGGGCATGATCGCCCCTGACCAGATTACCTTTGAGTACCTCAAGGGCAGGCCTCTCGCCCCGAAGGTCGACAGCACTGAGTGGAAGAGGGCCATCGCCTATTGGTCTACCCTCAAGACCGATGACGGTGCCAAGTTCGACGAGGAGATCTACATCGATGCCAAGGATATCGCCCCCACCGTCTCTTGGGGCACCTCGCCTCAGGATGTGGTCCCCATCACCGGCAATGTTCCCAGCCCCGATGACTTCCAGGACGAGATCAAGAAGAAGGCCTGCGTCCGCGCTCTTCAGTACATGGGCCTCACTGCCGGCACCCCGATGCAGGAGATTCCTGTCGACAAGGTTTTCATCGGCTCTTGCACCAATGCGCGTATCGAGGATTTGCGCGAGGCGGCCAAGATTGTGAAGGGCAACAAGATCGCTTCTAACATCAAGCGTGCCATGATTGTGCCTGGCTCTGGTCTCGTGAAGAAGCAGGCCGAGGCCGAGGGTCTCGATAAGATCTTTTTGGACGCCGGTTTCGAGTTCAGGGAAGCCGGCTGCTCTATGTGCCTTGGCATGAACCCTGATATCCTTTCTCCTGGCGAGCGCTGCGCCAGTACTTCGAACCGCAACTTCGAAGGCCGTCAAGGTGCTGGTGGCCGGACACACCTGATGTCCCCGGCCATGGCTGCTGCTGCTGCCGTCACTGGTAGACTCTCCGATGTCAGGAAGGTCGCCCCTCCCTCTGCATCCGTCGACAAGGGTTCGCCGAAGCTCGAGCTCGAGGCAAACGTTAGCGACATTGAGAGCGATGCGGATCTCGACAAGATTCTTGACGACCCGGTGGATTCTCAGGGTAACACTGTCGAGACAGGTGCTCCTTCCAGCGCTGGTGGCATGGCCAAGTTCACTCAGCTCAAGGGCTACGCTGCACCAATGGACGTTGCAAACATCGATACCGACGCGATTATTCCCAAGCAATTCCTCAAGACCATCAAGCGTTCCGGTCTGGGTTCTGCCCTCTTCAACGCCTGGAGATACGACCCCGCTACCGGCGCTGAGAACCCCGACTTCATCCTGAACAAAGAGCCCTACAGGAAGTCCAAGATTCTCGTCTGCACCGGCCCCAACTTTGGCTGCGGTTCCTCACGTGAGCACGCCCCCTGGTCTCTTCTCGACTTCGGCATTCTCTCCATCATTGCCCCTAGCTTTGGTGACATTTTCTTCAACAACTCCTTCAAGAACGGCATGCTCCCCATCCGCATTACCGACCAGGCTACCCTTGAGAAGATTGCGGCCGAAGCCGAGGCTGGCAAGGAGATCGAGGTTGATCTCCCCGCCCAGGTCATCAAGGATGCTGATGGCAACGTGCTCGCAGAGTTTGAGGTCGAGGAGTTCAGGAAACACTGCCTTGTCAACGGTCTCGACGACATTGGTCTCACGATGCAGAAGCAGGATAAGATCAACAAGTTCGAGGAGAAGAGGACGCGCGAGTGGCCTTGGTTGGACGGCCAGGGCTACCTTTCGAGGCACCGCACCGGCCCTGTAAAGGTCGAGGCAGCGCCTGTCCCCAAGACGAACAGGGGCGAGGTTCTCAAGGAGCCTTTGGAGTGGTAAACTTGTCCAGGAGGAATGGCGTATCGGGATTGCGGTGCAACAACATGGGCGTTTAATGATGGGTCAACGAATGCGGAAAATGGCGAGCGTAAAAAGGCACAGTCTCGTCGGTTATTTAATGGGCAACTATCATCATATGAGATTATGTCATGCATACTTGCGAGAACGCAAGAAAGTAAAGAAGAAATTCAAAAGAAATACTTTGACGAAGCAAGCACTTTTCGGATATTACATGAGGTTGTCAGAAACCCTGGTATCAAAGAACAACAATCGCGTCCATGCCATGCGCCAGTCGGAAGGCCACTAACTACCACAACATCGTACAGCCCCTATAGGATCTCTTTCGCGTAATATGTCGTCTGCTGTCAGGCCGCGCGCATCCCAACAATAGTAGGTATCAAAAAGGTGTTCACCGTAGCTCGGCAAACTCGTGACGACGCCGCATTCATCGATGATGTCGGTATCACAAACGCTGTTTGTGCTGGATATTACGCTGTCCTGCCGTTCGCGAACAGGCACGAACAGCTTGGGGAACAGATTCGCGCTTCCCTCCTGCTCACACACCGTCAGCCTCGCTCCCTCCCTGAAGTTGCTAGACAGGTACGTTCTACACTTACCTCTTGCGTGGTCTTTTTGCCCTCGTCCTCGACGCTCACTTTCGCCTGCAGCGTGTACCGCACCCTGATCTTGTCGCCATCGTGCACGCTCTGCACCAGCGAGTACGGCGCCATCGGTAGCGGTAGTTTCAAGTCAAAGTAATTGGCTGGTGCTGGCGTCGGCGTACTACTGTTGTTGTTGCTGCTACAATCCCCACCACCACCACCATTACTACTACTGTCCTTGTCATCACCACAACCTCCTCCTCCTCCTCCTCCTTCTCTCATCTCCGTCTCATCCACCGCCGTCTCCCTCGCCGTTACCAGCTCGCTCGCTGACACTGACCTGCTCACTGTCGCCACGGACCGTGTGCACTTGGTGCCGCGGTGCGGCTCGCCGTGCTTGTCAGTGACAACGAGGTGGACGTTTTGAAGTAGTTCGAGGCTGAGGGTGACGATGCGGTTGGGATTCGAGAGCAACGCATTGGTGTCGGATTGGTCGAGGAGGAGAGGCGTCAGCGCGAAAGTGGTTTCGAGGACGCCGCCGCCATTGTCGGTGGGTTGGTAGGGTTGCGAGAGGGTGACGGTGGCGTCGAGGCCGGATTTTGGGAGTGTGAGGTTCGCGGTTTGTTGTGTGATCTGAAGATTGGAGATGTGTGAGCTTCATTCTCAGTGGCCTCCTTTTCTAATTTTTTTTTAGGCGTGTATAACTTACCTCTGGCGCGAATTGGAGCTCGTCGATGAAGAAGGAGGGAGATTTGAAGAGACGCAGTGGCTCGCTAACGCGCAATTTTTTGGTTAATATTCCGCTGCCGATGGTGGCCTCTGCAGTGATAGAGTAGCGGATGTACGTGTCGAGCGGGAGCCACGTTATCGACTCTGGGAGCGATGAGGGGAGAGTGAAGGAGAAAGGCCAAGTGTAAAGGCCTGGTGCTGCTTTGCTGGGTTGGCCGGTGCCCTTGACGAAGACGTAAAGGAGGCGGTCCTGAAAGAATATGGAATCCCTTTGTCGAACGGTTTGCGGTTGGAGGGTGTCGGTCAACCAGCTGCAGCACTGCGGTCAGCTTTTCTGGTAGCCCGAAATGCATGAGATGGTGGCTCGTACTGGACTTTGCGGACTCCATGCAATGACACCTTGACTGCTTTTATGGCGGTTGGATTTTGGGTGCAGAGGACGACCTCGCCGTGCACAACCTGCTTTTGGCCATCTCGATGTTTGCGACGGAAGACGATGTCGTGAGTATCGAGACTGAAGTAGGCGCGCAGGTCAGTGCCAAATGTCTGAAAATCCGATTTCATCGCCTACCTTATTTTCAGACACTTGTCGGATCTGCAGGGTGCCATCTTTTTCTTTGGGTGGCAAATGCCTTTGTCCTTGGCTCTGGTAACTCGACGAAGCCAGCGCAGAGCATGGAACGCTTCATGAAGAGGCGCGAGGGGGGTCGCCGGTTTATGTATGGCTAAGACCATGGCTGAGGTTACCTTTACCAATATTGCGTCACGCAAATCTCTCGTGTCGTGTCACTCGACACTGGAAACGGGTGGGTTTGAGGTGAGGGGAAAGCATGCCGAGTTGGATGTTGTGCTGACTAGCGCAAGCGGGCCGCTTCCCGTTTCTGGAAGCACTCAGCACCTTCTAAGAAATTGCTCCCCTGCCAGCGAAAGGATCGTATGCTAACGCCGAACGCAGTAATGACGTCTCCGAATCCAGCCTATCATGTTGCACTTGTCAGCCCTACCATTATTTCTGCAGACACGGCATCTCCTCTGCAATCAGCACCAGCTCTACGGTGTATCAAAACGATCAACGGTGACCGTCGATTTCTAATCGTGAGTCACAACAAAGAAAACTTTTCACCTAGATAGTATAGACTGTTGCGAATTTTGGTGTTGTGTGGCTACGGACTGGGTGACCCTGTCCGGAGCTTGTGGTAGGTCCGCGCTTGTCTCCGGACTAGCCCCTCCGTCAGCACTCGGTGAGCCGAAAGAGAAGTCCTGCTATCGAATTCAAAGATAACAGCTGTCTAATCTCCGGGCTCAGTCCTTCTTATAAACTTCCCCAGCGCGTTCGATGTTCCAACTAAGAATTTCCACACAGAGCGGGTCCTATGATGTGGTGCGCTGGCTCAATGCCATGACGATCTATGGCTCAGGTTGCTGAGCACCATTTTCTCATCTGAGGTAGAGGGTGAAAATTTTCGAAAGGGGGGCTTCCGGAGATATGTCCTGGGTGGTGATACTCCTAGGGCTGTCAACTTTTTTTTTCTTTGGTGTGCCGTTGCCCCTTCCATTTTTCCTTTCTTGCGAAGCAAACGTAAGTAGGGACATCGGCTCACAAGGAACCGGGCCACACGCACATATATATATGTGTGTGTGTAAAGCTTGTCGGTTTAGCTGCGCGGCGCAGTGATCGTCGGGTATAAAACGTGTAATATTTAACGAAGATTTTCGTAAATTATTCGTGCTCCTTCCTCATTCCGTTAGCAAAGTCAATGAAGTCAGGAAATCCACTCGCGGGCCGACTCACTTTTCATCGACTGACAATCCGGCCACCGAATACAAGAAATAGGCAACTCATGCATAATAGCAATACTTGCTTTCTCCACTCTACGTAAGGCGATAACAAGGGTCTGGGCGAAGAAGGGCCGTTTTGTTTCTGACATAACGTGACGCCTGCAAAAGGTGGTTCGTTCTAAGACTGCTGCCAAGATGCCCCAAAGAGGAACCAATCCCAACCTTCGGAGCACGTGTCCAGCATCACAACTCAGTGACTTCATGGATTTCATCATTGAAGATATTGCCCTCGCCTCCGTAACCTCCGCCTCCAGCTCCATTTACCCCAATTAACCCTTCGCCTCCACAACCGATCGCATCAGCCACCCCATCCGCCACCCCTCACACATCCACCCAGCATCGCGATCCCCTTGAATATCCATCGAACAGGCCATAGCACGACCAGCAACCCTTTCCCCAGCACGCTCAGCATGTACCAGCCCGCGACGATTGCCCATACGAAGGCCAAGGCTTGTACCAACGTGACCACCGCGCTCTTTGACACCCGCACGTCGATCAGCGGCTGATTCTCCGCCTGGGCCATCTCAACCGGTTCTTCCGTCTGCGCTACTGTCGGAGCCGCTGCGACCGATTGCGCCGTTGCGGCCAATGCCTGCTTGCCCACGCTGCAGTGGTGCGCATGCTGCTCGCGCAAGGCAGCTAGCGCAGCAGCACGCTGAGCGGCAAAAGTGGCATCGTCCATGGGGGCTGCGGCCGTGGTTACGACCGTGGGCGCCTTGCTACTAGTGGTGGTGGTGGTGGTTTTGATGTTGGCAGCCGGTCTGGCGGCCGCCGCATGAGTCGCTGACGGCGCGCGTGTAGATGATGGTCTGGATGCAGGTGCAGGGGTGGAAGCAGACGCAGACGCAGCGGTAGACGCGGCTTTTGGGACGCTCTTCTCCCCGGACGAAGGTTTCGCAGAGGTGGCTTTCGAAGTCGGGGCCGATTTGGTGAGCTTCTTGCGTGCTGATTTGGCGATGGCTACTTTCGGCGGCTTCGCTGGGGACAAGGCCCTAACTGTTGATGCGGGCTTCTTCATCTTTTCCGCAGAGGCATCTGCTGTGTGTGGTGGAGGAGGCCGCTGGATCGAGATTCTGGTCTGCTGCGCTTTATCTGCGGTGCTGCTGGGGGTTGCAGTTTGGGTGCCGGCTGTTGCTGTTGGGACTCTGTGGCTATCTGCTTGGCGTGGTTTGCCTGTTGTGATGACCAGTCGCTGTACGCCGGTGCCGTTCAGTCGTGTCTGAGCCCGTACAGATGGTGTCTCGAATGATGGCTGGATCGGATGTCGTTTGTACGCGCCAGCAACGCTGGCACGAGTTTGCGTGCCGCGATTGTGTGTATCTGGGGCGGGCCCTGGTGGTGGGGCGTTCACCAAGATGGGCGCAGTCAAAGGTACGGGATGAGCCTCAAACGAGGAAGCAGGAGGCGTGTCCAGAGGAGGCCTGGACGAAGCGTTCCACTCACCATGGTGATGCGGCCGACCAGCCTCGTACCTGTGAGGTGGCGGCAACGGTGGAGATGGATAGTCGGCTGTAATCGGCGACCTAGCTGAAGATGGCCCGGCAATGTCATCTGGCCCATGAGGTGCCGAAGATGGCGAGGCTACATATTCACCCGCAACTGGCTTCCGTGGTATTGAGCACACCCTTCGGGGCACTGCAGCATTCGCGGGTCTTTCCCACGGGTGCCGCGGACCGAGCACTCTTTCTCTTGACTGGGCGCAGAAGGCATCGCGCGCGTCATATGAGGAATACGATCGTGCGCGCGTCAGAGTTGGAACTTGGATCTGGCTCTTTGATTGTGAGCGCATTATTCGCGGGCCACCAGGAGCTTGCCCACGTGCGAGCGGTGATTCGCCCGGCGTGAGAGGCCCGGCGGGCAACTCGAAGACCCTGCGACTTTCTTCTGCAACCCATGTAGATATCGCGTCGGTGCCACCGCTCGTTACAGTCTTGATTGGAGGTGTTATCGTTAGGGCGCCAGGCATTCGGAGATGGTCAGGATCGAATGCTGCGTAATGATCGGGCGTTGGCTGAGATTGGAGTGGCTGGGTTGAGCTGTCGAGCGCATCTGGGGGCTCTTCGTCCTCGACAGTCGGTCTCGGTGGCCTGGCGGGCGGCGAGTCATGTTCTGGAGGCGTTGGGGGGAGTTCTTTTGCAAAGATGCGCCAGCGAAGGAAACGCTCTTTCTGCTGCGACTTCTGCCTGTTGAGTGTCGTGTCCAAGTCTTCTGTCGGGCCATGAGGAGGCTCAGTCCGCTCAGAGACCAAGCTCAGCACGCTCGGGCTCATTTCACCCGTATGTGGATTAGGATTCTGTACGGTAATGAAGTCGTCCGTGTCGCAGATGCGCAGCCCTGGTTTTCCGTGCGTAGGGTGCTCGAACAGTACCCCTTCTGATCCCGACGAGGAAGACAATGACCAGGTGTCGTAGCCGCTGTCGTCGCTCCAACCGGCGTTGGCTTCTGGGCTCAATCTGTATAGGAATTTCTCACGCGCCCATCGGCGGAAGCGTCTGTTGCGTCGTGTAGAAGAGAGCTCAACACGCTCCCAGGATTCGAGAGGCTCATTCTCGCTGCTGCCGTACGGATGGCTGGTTGGCTCACTCAGGAATGCGCCAGGCATTGAGGAATGCGCTCCCCACGTCATCATCTACCTCGCACCCGGGGAAGCCACAAGGAACGAGTGTGTGTCTCGCAAAAACGAATGCAAAAGAGTGCTGAGGGGACGTTTGTTACTGTGTAGTGATTGTTCATGATAGCCATGCTAATGGTTGATGGAGATGCGGCATTGAAGGCGGCACTTCAGCATTTAAGTGCGACGAAATAGAGAAGTGACGTCTCCGATCTAGAGGAGATCGCGCTTGCCATCATAGGTCCACAGTAGAAAAGTGATTGATAGCCATGGTTGTATCATCGCAGAACTGGCTACTCCCGGCTCGTCAAAGGACACTTAATTCAGTATTGGTAATGATGTTGCTTCTTCTGAGATGTCCAGACCAACGTGAATCCGGATGCAGGAGTCCGCGAAGAGAAACGTTTCGCATCCGAAAGAGTCCACCATGGTTGGTGATTGCAGTTCGACGGTTGAGGCTAAACCATCTTTGTCAGCGACCACCACAAAGACATACGGCTGCTTAACGTCCGGGTGCAACCCACTCGTCAGACGCTTTGTCTACAAGACACTTACGTATCCTGTCCGAGAGCGTCGTGTTCATTTTCATGTGGGCCATTAGCTGAATCACATTGTCGCACAGATTTGAGCCCACACCCTATCCAACCAATCCCCGTGATCCAGCTTTTGATGTTTTGTCTTGGCTTCATTGCCATGAGCAAGGTATATGGCGCATGAACACCGTTTCCTAACCAACGCCTGACGCCGCCGCTGTGCCCCTTTCCACCCATTATGTACCGTCTACCTTCCCACCGGAGGTCCCTCTTTCGTCCAGCCCTTGCCCCGCATGCTGAGCTCAATGGCATTCCAAATCTTCTCCACCTCCTCGCGATCTCTCCAGCGGCCCGCTGCACCCTGATGCGGGGTCCACTTGTCGACTTGCGCAGTCATGACGCTCCGTCCCCATCCCTTCACTGTTTCAGGAACCGATTCTCCACGCCAGCCGACGTAAACTCCCAGAGCGTGGCTGAACAGCTCTGCGGGCTGCGTCCACTTGTATGACTTGAACTGCCAGGTCTGGCCCGTTGTGAAGACAGCAACCACGCGCTGCCAGTAGTCCGGCTTGAATTGATCAGGAGTATCGACGAGGATGAATCGCATGGGGCGACTGGGATCAATGCTAGGAAGTGTACGAGTAAGATGGAGCAGGTTGGGACCAGCACCAGCGGAATCAGCTGGAGCGTAGATACCGCCGTCAAGGAAAGACTTGACGTTGGACATGCGCAAGAGCGAGGAGGCCGACGGGGACAGGAGGATGATGGGTTCCGGGCGGCGACCGGGCTTCTTGAGATTTGAGACGAGCGCAGGGTTGGTGACGTTGTTGAGAGGATTGGGTACAGCGGCTGCGCCTGACCGCTTGCCATGGCCGAGAAGAGCGGCGGCGTGTTTGCGCACATGAGAGAAATCCTAGCAGAGGGTCAGCAACCATTGAATGCAGAATGAAGCGCTGCTATACTCACAGTAGGCTTGATGCCGCGCAACACGCTATTCCTGTCTCCCATCCGCCGCTCGCCATTGTAGATTTCTAGAAGCCGCGGGTCAGGCTGCGACTTGCCGGCCTTCGGAGCGCCGCTGGGCACAGTCGGTATACCGCCAGTGGTACCAGCGGCAATGTTCGCAGAGCTTGTGGCAGCCGCGGCCTCAGACGGCAGCGGCTTGATGTTCTCGCTCTCTTCAGAGCCACCCTCGAGCCATGTGATAAGGTCGAGCTTCTCGGCGAAGACCAGGTTCTTGACGGACCCCCCTGCGTTACCCGGCAGCTTCAGCTCGTCGTTCAGACGGCCTACGGAAGTAATGTACTCGGGGACAGCGGCGTCCTTCTTCAGCCAGGTGAAGTACACGCTGCGCAGGTCGACGGGCTGGCCCTCGGAGACGAAGCGCGTCGGGGTATTCAGAGGAATGGCGCGGTGCTGTCCGTCTTCGTGGTTGAACTGGAGGAAAGTTGCCTTTGCGAGGTCCTGCTCGACATCCTGGGCATGCGATGCGTCGGCGCTCTTTGTGGGGATCGGGGGTTTGCTGGCCGCGATGGCGTTACGGAGGTTGAGCAGCGGGTCGCTCTCGGCCATTGTTGCGGTATGCGATGGCGATGGCGCGGGAAAGGGTAGAGGAGCGGGCGGGAGGTGGTGTAGGAAATGCGGCCGTCGTGGAGCTCGACGTGAAGGTCGACGCGCGCAAGATCGTCCGAGCTTGCACCGCGCGTGCCTGCCTGAATCGGAACCCTTTCACCTGTGCTAGGTACTCGACCCGCATGTCACACAAACAACGCACTTCACTGAAAAAGAGCATGCCGAATGGCGCTCCACTGGATTATTTCATAACAACGACTACCCTTTCATTCAGTTCCTTTTCCTTCGCAAAGCCCTATTCCTACGCCCGCTCCCCATGATAGATTCATATAAGGCCGATGGGTCAGGTATGTAGGCGGGTCGGTCTTTGTTGAAACCAGGCTCGCTTTTGGATACTCCATCTGTGTCTTTGGAGATGATGTGCAAGACGGCACCAAGCGCATCGCTGTACATTCGAATTGTTGCAACTCTCTGCCTGATGCGGTTCGCAAATACTTCAAGGAATCTTCTGCGCTTAAACTCCCTAGTCCATACTATTCTTCGCCATCTGTCGTGGTTCGAATTCAATCTTGTTGTAGACAGCTGCATCTCGGCGGTGATTGCTCGAATTTCTGCTAGGACAGGTCGATACTTTTGCAGGACGCTCAAGAGCTGGCTGGATTCAGTCTGCTCAACAGCCAAGCACACAGCACTGGCATAGTCGCCGTCATGGGATATGCTCAGCTTTGCTACCTGGCCCTTGCACCCGTCCAATGCCGGGTCTAGATCAGGATGGCTTTCCAGGTCCAGGTCCGGATCAATCTCCGTAGAGAGCGGAAGGCTGAAACCGCAATTTCGATTCAGATAGAGGCGCTGGACATGGGTCAAGATGGGCGATTCATCGAGCACGATGGCATAAGGCTGGCTGCCCTGGGTAGCCACCAATACATCTTTCAAAAAGATTCGGCGGGAGGAAACGGCTTTGATGACCGCTTCTTTGGCAGCAAATCTATAGAAAGCACTCAATCTCACGGTTCCAGCTATAGTGCACGAGCGTCTTACCGGCCGGCAAGGTAGCGGACTGCACTGGTAACCAGGGCTGGATCACGACTAGCGGCTGGCTCGTGCAGCAAGCCTTCGAAGCGCTGATTGAATAGCAAGATCTCGCGGAAGGAGAAGATGCGTGCTAGGAATGGCCGGAACGACGGCAGAGAGGAGTGGGCGGGAGCGTGGCGCTGAAGCAGAGTGTTGACGCGCTTGATACTGCAGATGTCGATACCCACGCTGAAAGGATGCGGAAAGGGGCGTGGAGGCATGTCCAGGGCGGCTCAGCCACAATGGATGCGCGCGGGAGGGAGCGAGGAGTGAAGATTGGAGCTGCTCAGCAGCGGCGGCGGCGGTGATTTTCCGGTAGGGCGGCGGCGGGCGGACCATGAGGAGCGCGGGACGGGAAGGTTTGTGCTAAACCCCCGGCTCCCAACCCGTCTCCCGCGAACCATAAGCTGCCATTGATGCCCAATTGACCCTGTGCTCAGGTACAAAAGTGCACCTGTTCACGGCTCGTCGAGGGGCAATCCAGATCTGATGGTTGCTGGCTCGCGCCCATGGCCTCGCCCCACTGACGCACCCGTCTTCAGCTTCTCGAATCCAACGCGTGGACACGTCGCTTGCTTGGCCGCGATTGGCAGCACTGCCCCGCCATGCGGTGCTCCTACTGGCTGCGCGCGCTCTTGCCCTTCGAACCCATGTTTCAAGGCAGGGCTATGACGCAACCGCGCTAGAAGGCCCCGGCGCCGGTCGCCGCAGCCAGCGCGACAGCTGCAAGCAACGCGGGGCTCCCGCTATTTGTGCAACCGCATCGCCAACACTCTCTCCAGCCTTTCCCCCGAACCTCTATACAGACCGGCATCATGACTTACAACAACTCAGTCATCACCTGCACCCCTCACGCAACCCCCGATCCCTTTGTCACCTTCCACAATGGCAAGTTCTACTTGGTAAGTGAGGCGCCCCTATGCCCCTCCACAACAACACTAACACCTCGTCCAGACCTTCACTGCTGGTGACCGCATCGAGGTGTGGTGCTCCGACAACGTGCTCAGCTTCCACAACGCCTCCAAGCATGTTATCTGGTAGGTGGGCACTTTTCCTCTTCTCTCTTCCGTCACGTGAAGAATCATCTTTCGATACCAGTCTATTTTCGTTTGCTCTGAGCGTGATGCTCGCACGCTCATAACCGCGTCAACTTGTATTCTTGTCAATTTTCCCCTGCTAATGCCCACCAGGAAGCCTCCGCCGGGCACCGAATACTCTGGTGGCATCTGGGCTCCTGAGATCCACGTCCTCGATGGCCGCTGGTACGCCTATGTAGCCTGCGAGAACCCCAAGGAGGGCAACAAGTCTCACAGGGTATGCACCATTGCTCTCTTTAGATTTCAAATCAGCTAACATGCCTCTAGATGTACGTTATCGGCGGCCCGCCTGGCCACGAGGACCCGTGCACCGGCCATTGGGAGTTCCTCGGCCGCCTTCGCGGTGTCCCCGAGGATCAATGGGCAATTGACGGCACCGTCATCCAGCTCAATGGCCAGAACTACTTCGTCTACAGTGGCTGGCCGCTTGGCGAGACCAACTCAGACAAGACGCAGGAGCTGTTCATCGTGCACTTGCGCTCCCCCACCGAGGCCGATGGCTCTCGCCCGCCCACCAAGATCTCGCACCCTGACTTCGACTGGGAGCGTAGCGGCCCGTCCGGCATCAACGAGGGTCCGCAGTGGCTCGCATCGCCTGATGGCTCCTGGAAGGGCATCGCCTACAGTTGCGCCGGCTCTTGGACCAAGGACTACAAAATGAACACGATCCGCTTTGCTGGCGGCGACCCGCTCGACCCGCGTTCGTGGCACAAGAGTGACAAGCCGTTGGTATCCACTCCCGAGGGCGCTACGGGCCCCTATGGCCCCGGCCACGGCAACTTCATCCCCATCGCCGGCAACGAGATTCTTGCTGTCTTCCATGCTACTGACAGCCCCACTGATGGCTGGGAGAACCGCAAGGGCCGCTGCCAGCGCGTCAACTGGACCCACCATGGCCCGGACATGGGTCACTGTGTCGGTCCGTTGTGCGGAAACGTCGACGACTTCATGGCCGGCAACCATGCCCAGGCTTGGAGCGGCGGCAACAGCAGCGGTGGCGGCGGCGGCGACAACATCGAAGATAAAATTTCTGGCTTCTTGCACAAGGCCAAGGATAAGGTCGAGCAAAAGTTGAGGGAATTGTAAGATGTGAAGAAGCCGACGTGAAAAATTCAAGGATGCTCTTCATTGTTGTATGAGGGGATACCTGTACGATCAAGCCTCTGCGGATGATCCGCCACGAACGTAATTGAAGTGACGAGAACTAGAAAAAATAAACAAAGCATAACTTCACAAGATACTTCATGCATGCCATATTGAGACTCTGAGATTCGAAGCATATTCACTATAGTATTTAAAAGATGCTTCTATCGATACCGTGTGTGCAGTCTAGAAATGGAAAACGCAAAATTGGAATCAACTATACTCTTCTTCTCTCCCACAACCCTTCCTTTGCCCACTCCCATCATCTCGCGCTTTGTTACGTCCCGTCATTAACTACGCCGTTCACAGCCTCAACAACGCCCCCATTACCACCAACCTTCTCCGCCACCCCGTTCGCTGCCTCAACCACCTTCTCCTTGGCCTCGACCGCCAAGCGCTTCGCATCCTCAGCGACGACGTCAAACTCGACGCCGCTGACGAACACCTCGCTGACGCCCTCGAGCACGGCGACGAAGACGCACAAGCCGCTCGCGATGCAAAAGTGCGAGATGCTCGTGCCAATGTCCAGCCACGACCCTTCGTCGCGCACCATCCAGAAGAACGACACGGTCATGACGTCGCCGACGGCCATGACGACCATGAACAGGGCCGACGGCGCGACGCCGAGGCGGCGGTTGAGGATGCCGAGGTTGGCCGAGAGGGCGGCGAAGGGGACGAGGATCTTGAACATGAGCAGCGCGCCCTGCGAGAAGGGGTCGAAGACGGGGATCAGCCGCGCCACGGCGTCGAGCGAGAAGGACGAGATGGACGCGATGTTGCCCGTGCTGAAGAAGGCCGACTGGAGCAGGAAGAAGAAGAAGAGCGCGATGCGCACGTCCGACAGCGTCAGCGAGCGGTAGTTGCCCTTGGCGAGGTTGGTGAGACGCTTTTGCGCAGCGTCTAATGCGGGCTTGAGGGGGTTGAGCTCCTTGATGGCGGGCTGTTGTGGTGCAGGAACTTTCTCTCCTGCTACAGTGTTGGTGTGTTGGGAGATGCGGTGCTCCAGGCGCACCCAGGTAACTACGGTCATGCAGAAGGCGAAGTAGAATAGACCTTCGTACGAGATGGTGAGGATGACGAAGATGGGCGAAAACGTTAGGAAAATGACGACTAAGCGGTGGATGTAGTGATTATTCGGCGCCAGACCGTGGAGGAATGGGACCATCAGAGATGCAACTGCAGGGAATTAGTCAAAATTCAATTTGCAATACATTTGCATCACTTACTTAGTACAACCCAGCCCACGACCTGGGTGCCGAGAGGCAAGCCCTCTTTAGCTTGCAAAGAGGCAACGCTTGACTTGGTGACAAGCATTGCGAGGGCGACCAGGCCGACTTGGGTTCCCAATATGGTCCGAGACAAGGCATCGGCCTTCTCGGACGCGAGGCCCTTCTTAGTGGCCGTTGACTTTGCGATAATGCTCTTCTCAAAAAACAAGTAAAGCGCGCCGACGGTAAACATAAGAGCGCCGCCAACGAGACTAAACGCAAGCCGTTAGTACGTCTTCTCCTGCAAGGTCGACATAATACCCACATGAGATTGATATCCTCAGTCTTCACAGCATCCAGCAACGTGAATGCACTCATCATGATGCAAGAAAGCCACCAAGTCGCAACGATCAGGAAATTCTGTTTAATAAAGCTCAGGCCGTAGAAAACAGGCCAAAGCGTGGCCAGAAGGTAGCAGATGGTGAAGACTTCTCTGTAGAAGTAACTTTGCACCTAGACAGCAGATATCAGCAGGTTATTCTCACGACAAAAAGAAGTTTGGCTTACAATAGCTTCCAGAAATCCAATAGATGCCACAAAACTTATGACCAGGCCAATCTTATCCTTTGGCGTCTTGATGTCCGCGAAGAGCACATCTTTTCCCTTTTTGAGGGCTGCTCTCCGCGCATATACCTCCTCCCAAAACATGACCGGGAAGACCGCGTATCCATAGTACGTCAAAGCCGACTTCTGCGCAATCAAAACAGAGAACAGCGCAACGCCAATCGACGAGAATATGATGGTCGAAACAGTCGAGCGCGACGTCTCGGTAGAACCATGCAAGACATGCAAATCAATGACGGTCGTAATCGCGAACGCCATCCATCCCAAATAGCCCAGCGTCACCAGAGCACGCAGGAACAGCCAGTCATACGTCTGGAGATACCTTATACCCTCGAGAGCCACTTTGATGAGTTCGGTGCACTGCTGAATAGCATCCTCGGCATGACCGCTGTCGATTAACTCCCTGATTCTTGTGATGCGGTGCGCCACCGACTTCTCGTCGTTGCCAAAAGCAGAAAAGGGCCTGTAGTGCAGCTCGGTGGACTTCTTTTGCTCCTCCTTCACGTGGTACATCTCGAGAATCTCCTTCGCGTTGACCAAAAGCGCCTCAGCTTTCGTGGTGGCGTCTGCGTTGACATAAGCCAGTGGAAGTTCACCAACCGAATTGACCGGGAAGGGGATGCCAACGAGGTAGGCCATGAGCGCCGCGACATCTGCCTGCGCAACGTCGTTTCTCTGGATGTGGTTAAGGTTCCAATCCAAGGAGAAGCCGTCCTCGTGGCCCGCGGCGATTCCCTCCGGCACCTTGACCGGAGGGGCGACACCAGATCCCCAAGCAATCAGCGGCGTCCGCGTGTTGTCGGGATGGCCGTCTCCATGACTGCCCCAATCACTCATCCCATGGTCCGCAGTAAAGACAAATGCTGTCTTCCCGTCACCGTAGAAATCTTCAATCAGCTCCGTGATCTCCTTGACGCCTTGATCCACAATCTTGATGTTATGCAAGTATTCCTTGGAGTACGGCCGGTACATATGGCCTGTCGTGTCCAGTCCCAGCAAGTGAAGGAAGAACACGTTTTTCTCCTGCTTCAGCTCCGCACCCAGCGTCTTGTTCGCCTTCGCGTCGCGGAAAAGGGCCTTGACCCGGTCAAACACCCAAGTGTCCAGCTGCGTCGCGTCCGACGTGAAATCCTCCGCCTCGGCGCCATACATGTCGGCGTCCACACGACCGGGTACCGCGCCCTGCTCGAACATGGGTAGGATGTCCGGGCTACCCCAGCTCCACGTGTGGCGGCTGCGGTTGAAGACGCTGTCGAAGTTGACCGGGTTCAGCTTCCACCCCGTTGTCACCGACGACACATCCTCGTACAGGCCCGCAATCAGCGCGACGTGGCCTGGCCGCGACTCGGTAGGCACGCGCGTGTGCGAAACGCCGAAGGTGCCATGCGACAGGACGCGCGAACGAAGGAAGGGCGCGAGCGGCCGCAGCTCCTGGGCCTCGGGGGCATTGGGGTCGGCGGGCGAGGGATCCTTGAAGTATTGGAACGCTTTGTCGGCGCGTAGTCCGTCTCCTGAAGGACATACAATGATTAATACAAGCTCATTATCCTACAGATACGGGGCGAACAGCGAGCTCCGGGAGGCCTTAGGCGGCGCACGCTTGCGTGGGTACACTCACCGACGAATAAAACCAATCGCTTTGCCGGCGGCTCTCTCACTTCAAGTCTGTACTCGCGCATGCCACTGACAATAGGGCTGACGAAGTAGATGTCGAAGATGGAGTATATGTAGACCAGGTGGAAGACCACAGCGATGGCCAGGAAGCCCGCGCGGCTAAGTCTCGCCATGGCTACGCAAAATGAGCGGCGCGTCTCCTCGTCGGCGGAGGAGACTGCTGTAGAGATTGGGCGGGAAAGGAGGGTGAATGAGCGGTCGTTAGGGACGACGCGCGGTGTTTTCACGGAGAGCGTGTACCTGCATGGATAATTGTACCTAGCCAGACCGCCAAGGCCAACGTCACCCCGGCACGCTAAGGGGACGATCGTACGCATCAGGAGGCGGTCAGCAGGCATGCTCTTCGCGCGCCGTGTGATTCGTGGTATTTTGGACTGCTCAATGTGTCCTCGTTGGCACTCAACTTCAGAGTGTGTATTCATACTTTAATTTGGCCGCCGTCTGATTATCTGCATACAAACATCCTCGATCATGCTGAAAAACGCCTTTTGTATCCCGATGACCCTCATCGTCTAGACGTGACCTACGCAGCCTCCTCCGCAACCTCCTCCGGGCTTTCGCCGTCGACCTCAACCTCGTCGGCTGCGTTCTCTACTGCAACCTCGCCCGCTTCCTCCTCCTCCTCTTCGACATCCACAAGCTTGACCGAGCCGCCTTCCTTCTCAAGCTTGAGCCACTCATCCCACTCAGGGAACATGTCAGCGTCGCCCTCGTCATCGGCGCTGGGCGGCTGACCCAGCAACCGTGCAATCTTGCCCTTGCTTTCCTTCTCCAAGCCCTGCTTCCACTCCTTGACGAGTGCGGGAGCGCGGCTCGGCTTGTAGGTCTGCGCAAAGAGCACGGCTTCCGGCGTGCGGCCCGTCTTCGTAAGAATGTCGATGCAGCCGTCTACATCACCAACCTGCCACAGGCAAGAGAAGGCGACGTTGTGTGCACTCGACTCCTGAGCTAGTTCAGAAAGCTTGCGAAGACCAGCGGCGTTTGAGCTCGAAGAGTAGAGGAGGAGGAGCGAGCCCATATCCTTTGCATGCGTGAAGCACTCCTCAGCAAGCTTGAGGTTCCATGCAGTAAGTGCTGCGTCGCCGACCGTCTTCCACTTGTGCTCCACATCGACCTCCTTGGCGAGCTCGAGGGCGACATCCAATTTGCCAAGGCTCAGCGAGAGCTCGAAACGATGCTCAGGGTCAGTGGCCACATCGAGTGCCTCCTCCTTGAAGCCCTGGCCCTCAAGGAATCGTGCAATCTTGTTCTTCTGATCCTGAGGAATGTCTTCGAGCATCTCCGTCGCCGTCTCGAGCTCTCCTCTCAGCACGAGCGTCTGGTATTCAATCACCGAGAGGGAAAGGGCGTACGACATGACGCCGACGTCCTTGTCGCAAATGTAAACACGGCCATCGCGGGGAAGGTAGCCGAGGACGTAGATTGGGGTATCGAAATGAGAAATGGTGTAAGTCTGATCACCAACAAGGTAATTCAACCTGTTCGTGCTGTTGGTGTAGACGAAGCAGTCGCCGACCCACTGACCAGTACGGACACTACAATCGTCAGTCCGACATCCGTGCTTGAAATAATTAACAACTCACCTCTCGTTGACGTCCGTAATAACTTCGAAAGCAGCCTCGACGCCGTCTTCGTCGACCTCACCAGCTTGCAGAGCAGCGACGTAGTTCTCTCTCGAGAAGCGGAGGACGTAGTAGGTATCATCGCAGGCGAGAGTGACGAGCTCGCCGTTCTCAGACCAGTAGACCTATTTCTCTTAGTTCATGCTCGCACGGAGTGTCGCAGGCGTTAGACTTACGTTTCTGGGCTCGACTTCGATCCTCCTGACAAGCTGGCCAGACTCCCAATCGAAGAAACCGATTCCGCCCTGACCCTTGACACCCAGGAGAGTACCGCCGCTCAAGCCTTCCGCTTGGAACCCAACGTTCAGACCTCCGCTGCCTTTCTCCTTGAAGTTGCGGAAGATCTTCACGCTGGTGCCAGACTCACGAATGGCGTAATCCTTGTCATTCTCCTTGGAAGCCCAAGCAAAGTCCAATGCCGAACCGAAAGCTTGGTTTCGCAGAGCCAGCGCAGTGTAGATGATGTATTCACCATCGCCACAAACCGCGACGAAACGGCCGTTGGGGGAGTGCATCAACGATTGCGGGTAGATCTCCGTGGAACCCAGATCCTTCGAAGGGATAGTCAGGCGATCGCCATCCTTCAGGCTCTTATCACCACCCTTGATCACAGCGGTAAGAATCTCGGAGTGCTTCGCCCAGATAATCTTGCCAGAAGCATCCATGCTAACTGCAGGCTCCTCGCGGCCCATCTTGACAACGACAGCACCATCGTCGAAACCCACGGCGACTCCTTGCTTTCCACGTTGGTAGCTCACACACCATGCACGCTCCAGACCATAGTTGAGGGATTGCTCGAGGCGGTAAGTGTTGGCATGCCAGATCTTGACCGTGCCATCTTCGGAACCGGAGATGATAACGGGCAATTCGGGGTGGTAAATCGCGAATGAGACGTTGCTAGTGTGGCCTTCCAGAGTAGCGATCTGTGCCTTGGTTGTGTAATCCCAGACCTTTACGGTCCTATCATCGGAGGTCGTCAAGAGATAAGGCTTGTCGGATTGGGGGTAGTAATCGACGTGGTTGACACCCTTAGTTTCGTGGGCCTCAAGAGTGAAGTTGGGGGTGGAAGATCCCAGGCTCCAAATTTTGACCGTCCTACAGTTTTGTCAGTAACGATATATCGCGCCTGCAGAACATCGCGTACCTGTCAAGACAAGCAGATGCGAAAGTGTTGGTGTCCTTGGGGTTGATAGCAAGGCCCATGACATAGTGAGCATGACCCTCAAAGACCTGGACACACTTCCAGCCGCGCTCCCAATCCCACAGCTTGATGGTCTGCCCGGTTGTCAGCTACACTTCACGCCGAACCTAAACCACGCCATCTACGCACCATGTCGTCGGAAGCCGTCAGAACGAAGGGCTGGGTCGGGTGAACGCATATCGCACGAATGTAGTCGGGATGCGCCTCGAAGCTGGTTATCTTCTCGGAGGTGTTGTAGTTGTAGACACGAAGCTGGAAATCGTCGGAACCGCAGACTATCCAGTTCTTGCGCGCGATGAAGCGGCCAGCGCGGACAGGGACATCGGTGAGCTCGAAGGTCTTGACAATTGCCTGCGGAGCCTGTCAGCCTTACACATGGTAGACCGAGCCGGTGTCCTTACCTGCGTCTCATAGGACCAGATGTGACAATGGCCTGGCTACGTCAGCTCTGCGGTCTCCTCCGTAATCGCGCCGCGACGACGTACCGCTGTACAGGGTGGTGAGAACCTGCTGAAGTTAGAGACGCGCCCTCATCTAGAGACGTAGAAGTAACGTACCCATGGCTCCGTAGGGTGGAAGTCGATTCCCTTCACGCGCTCGCTTCGGGCGAAGAGCTGCCTCTGTATAGCGAACGTTGGGTTAGCTATGTTCGCAAGCGGGACCAAGAAGTTGCTGCGCGCAGCCATGATTCCGGTTGGAGCTCCAGAGCAGGGGCTGCTGCGCGCAGCCGATTCTAAGGCCTCGTACCTTCACGTCAAGCCGCATCTTGTTGTCTCAGGGTGTGTCGTGGTACGCAAGGGGAGCGGGAGCGGGAGACGTGGCTTATGAGCAGCCAGTCCGGTCAAAATTGAAACGGGTTGCGCAACGTGACGCCCGGTATCACCGCTGCGGAATTGGTCGAGGAGGATTAGCGCGGAGGATTGGGCGGCGGTCGAGAGTGGTGTCGCAGGCTCGCGCTGGACAGGTGGATCGTTGCGGCCTCCAGGGTGTCTTCGGAGTCGGTCTCGGCCGCCAAGATTTCAGCTCTCTCGCCCGTTGAGCCCGCCGCAATTTAGTAGTTGCCGCGCACCTGCTCTTTCGTGTCCTTTTCTCCCCGCCAAAATAAAGTCGAGAATCAATGCTCTACGCAACTGCTTGGCGACTAGACGGTGATCATCCTATCTCTACCAATTACATCGAAGCTGCACAGAGTTTTGCGTCCACCGCTGTAGAGTGACTCGTGCAGGGGATGCATCCGCTGGTTTCATGCCATCGAAGGACACGATGCACCTCCTCTGCACGTCATTGCACGTTCTCACCATTCCGTGAACCACTTCATGCGAAATTTGTCGAAACTTTTTACGCGACACGTGGACAAATTTCTCATTCATCACTACATTTATTCAAAATTCTCGAACTATGTACTTGACAGCCAGCCTCCCCAGGCGCTGTCACACCAAACAACCATGGCAGCAGAAACATGTGCCAAGTTGTCCGTAGTCTCCTTTCTACCGTATCGAAAGGAATCAGAAATAGTCTAACTTCTCAGCAGAAGTCGTAGACAGGTATCTAAGAAGTGAAGGGAAATGTGATCAATAATGTGGTAATAAGCTTGCGCTGGATGACAAACTGGAAATGCATAGACAGGTATATAGAAAAGGAGATAAGGCTGAGGGTCTGAAGAGCAGTGACCTGTAGAAGGATGGGACGATCGTCGCTAGGCGAGGTGGAGCCCGCTACTCGTCTGCTGTCGGACGGAAAGAATGGTAAAGTGGTCTGGCCAGCTGCGAGACTGCTTTTCAAATATGATACAGCGAACGTGACCTCATGTGCTAAACATTAGGCCGTCAAAGATAGTCTAGGATCGAGCTTGGCGCTCAGTTCCATCCCAGCGAGTTTTCGGCCATGACTGGCGCCGAGATCTGCGCAGTTCTGGCGCTACGGCCGTTGCTGCTGCCACTGCCACGGCTGCCGTGGCTGTCGCGGCCACCCCGAGCTCCAGACATCCAAGGGCCGCCGTTTGTCGAGCCGTAGCCGTTCGTTCCAGTGCTGGGGACGGAGCTAGAGCGCTGGTGACCGGCCCTCTTCTTCTTGTACCTGCGAGCAACAAGCATCATAGCCGCACCGTAGACAGCAACACCGCCCATGGCAGCGAACACGATACCGACAGCGGTGCCCTTGACACCAGAGCCGGAGTTGGAGCCGTCATTCATAGGATCGCCACTGCCGCTGTTGCTGGAAGAACTCGAGGACGAGCCGCTGCCGGTCGAGGAGCCAGACGAACCATCATCAGGCATGTCGCTACCAATGATCGGGAACGTAGGGTCGACAAAGCTCGTCAGGAAGTTGATCGTCGATCCAAGATCCTTGTCCTCGTTGTTGTAGAAGACGGAGTTGGAGTTCAGGAGATCCAGGTGGAGCGTGTCAACCAGATCGCTGGGAACATACAGCAAAGCCAGCGTGGAGATGTAACCCAGCTTGTCAGTGGTGTTGTACGAGGTCAAAGTCACCATCTCAACCTTGTCATGGTCGATGCCAAGTCCATCAGCCACAGCAATGGGCATGTAGGTGGTGAGCTGCCAGCCAGTGGTGTCGGCGTGGCCCACAACGAACGGCCAGTTGAAGCCACGCTTGAAGCCAATTTGGATCTTGGTCGAGTTGGTCGGCGCAGCGGGCATACCACCCGGAGGAGCGATGAACTTGGGGTACGTGGTAGCAGAGGCAGTAGCCGCCGAAGAGCTAGACGAGGTGCCAGTGGTCGAAGGATCGAAGACGATGCTGGTTGCCACAACGTAAGTGGTCGCCGAATCAGTTCCAGTGGGGCGGATCGAGAAAATAGGCGTGGTCGACGTAGTCGAAAGAGTGGAGGACGCAATCTCGATCGTGGAGCTAGTGCTGGGAGAGGGAACAACCACGATAGCTGAGGACGAGCTAGAGCTAGTAGTGGAGGAGGGCGTCTGGACAGTAGACTGGGTCGTCTCCGAGGCAACGGGAGTGGTAGGCGCTGGCGTCTGAGTCGAGCTAGGGCTGGATCCAGGTGTGGAAGACCCCAATGACACTGTGGGCAGCGGCGTAGTCGGGGTAGTCGGGACAGCAGAAGAGCCGCTTGGCGTTGCGCTAGATGCAGACGTAGCCACAGGAGTCGACGCAGAGATGGGAGTTCCGGTCAGGGACGAAAGAGCCGAAGAGAGATCAATGCTGGTAGGGGTGCTGAGCGGAATGATGGGCGTGGTCGGGATCGAAATCAGCGGCGTCGAACCGAGGAGAGAGGACAGAATCGACTCAACGCCCGTGAGCGAAGATGAAGAAGCAGGGCTCGAGGCACTCGATGGGGTTGGCGTGGCGACTGAGCCGCTTGCAGTCAAGGGAATGCTAGGCAGCGGCGTCAGAATCGAGGACAGATCACTGCCAGCGCTGGAGACGAGGCTGGTCACGTCCGAGATGAGCGAGCCAAGGGCGCTTGTAATCGGCAGAGGAATCAGTTCGCTGGTAGTCGGCGCCGGGGTAGCACCCGGGGTCAAGACACCGGTAGCCGATCCACTCTCGCCAGTTGCAGTGGGAATAGCACCACTGATGGATGAAGTGACCGGTGGGAGCTCAGTTCCGGTGCCAGCGTAGGAGGAACTGCTACCAATGATAGGCGTCAAGATAGACTCAACAGGCGTCAAGACAGACTCGACGGGCGTGGCGACAGAGCTAAGGATAGACTCGACGGGCGTGGCGACAGAGCTGAGGATAGACTCGACGGGCGTGGCAACAGAGTTAAGGACCGACTCAACGGGCGTGACAACGGAGCTCACAAGAGACTCGACAGGGGTGACAACAGAGCTCACAAGAGACTCGATCGGGGTGACCACAGGGGTAACAATGGAGCCCACGGCTGAAGTAACGCCTGATACAAGACCACCAAGCAGGCCGGCGCTGGAAGTCTCAGTCGACGACGGGGCATCAGTCGTGCTGCTGCTGCTGTCAATGATCGTCGAAAGACCGACAATGATACCAGTTCCAGTCGATGACGCCGCAACAGGGGTGGCAGGGCTTGCGGTTCCGCTGGTGGGCGTAACGACGGGGATCGAGACACCACCAGTGCCAGCGCCGGAGCTCTCAACAGGCACGGGCTCCGAGCCGCTAGTAGCATAGCTCGGCGCATCACCGGTTCCCGTGGCGCTAGCAGATTGCTCAGTGGCCGAGGTCGGGTTGAGAACGGGGCTGAGAACACCTCCAGTGCCCAGGGCGCTAGTGACAGGGCTCAAGATTCCGCTCGATCCAAGAGCGCTAGTGACAGGACTCAAGATTCCGCTCGATCCAAGAGCGCTGCTCAAGGGAGTCAGAACTGGGCCGAGAAGGCCACCGTTGGTGGAAGAAGCACTGGACTCGGTGGGAGTGACCTGCGCATCAGTGTTGCTTGAGCTGGTAGGCTGAACAATGGGGATCGAAACACCGCCAGTGCCAGTGCCGGCAGCGCTAGACTCGGCACTCGGAGTAGTGGCAGCCGTAGAAGACTCAGACTCGTCGCTCGAAGCTGTTGTCGTCGGCGTCAAGACAGGGCTGAGAATACCACTAGTACCGAGAAGGCTGGTCACGGGAGAAACGATGGGGTCAAGAAGGCCAGTGCTGGAAGCCTCCTCGCTAGCGGTCGAGCTGGTGGGCTGGACGATCGGAATCGAAACGCCACCAGTGCCTGTTCCAGCAGCGCTCGAAGCAGCCGGAGTCGACGCGGCAGCGCTCGTCTCAGAAGCACGAGCTTCTGAGGTTTCCGACTCGGTGCTGGTAGTGGGCTGAATAACCGGGCTCGAGACACCACCGGTGCCAACATAAGTGGATACGGGAGTCACAGTCGATGAAACATCGGCAGTCGTCTCCGTGTCGCTGGTGGTGGGCTGGATAACAGGGCTCGAGACACCACCAGTTCCAACGTAGGACGGTGCGGTCGAAGATTCAGCCACCGCGGTGGTGGTGATGGTGGACTCGATAACCGTCTCCTCGATGGTAGTCGAAGGCGTGACAACGGGAAGGCTAACGCCGCCGGTTCCAACGTAAGACGACGCGGCGGGAGTAGATTGAGTTTCTTCGGGGGTGCTCGACAGAGTAGTCGTGGTGAAGGGCGAGGAAACCTCGGTAACAGTTGACTGCGTAATGATGGTCGAAGTTCCGGACGGGCTTTCGCTCACGGTAGTAGAGTTGACCACGTAAGTGGAAGTGGATGACTCGGCCGCAGGTTGCGGAGTGTTGAAAAAGCTGCTGAAATCCTCATCGCTCTTCGAGAAGCTCTCGAAAAAGGAGGAGAACGAGCTGGACGAATCTTCCCTCGAGGTCAAAGTCGAAGTATCGCTAGCGGGGGGCGTAGAAATCCCGGGGGTCGAGACGAGGGCATCCGGAGTCGAGATATAGACCTCTGGAGTGGAATTTTCCGGGGTCGGGGTAGAGGTGTCCGGAGACACAGCCGGCGTGGTAGAGTTGTAAATTTGCCTTTTCACATGACGAGGGAAGTAATACTTCGGCCTTTGAGGCGCGGCGGTCCGTCTTGCTTGTGCCGGCGCAGCTTCAGCGGTGGCCCCCTGAAGAGACAGAAGGGCCATGCAAGCCGCCCAGGTGACGGTTGAGGTTTTCATCTTGTATTATCGGATCAACCGCTCGGAATCCAGCGTGAATGGCAATGGAGGCGCAGGCAAATGCGAATGCTACTTGATGTTAGATATCTCCCCAAATTCCGGACCCAAGGCTAGCGTACTGTCAGGATGTTCGTGAAAACGAGTGTACTTGACGAATCAAGGTTAAGGAGTGTGACTACAATGATAGTTAGCTCAGTAATTTTTTTTTCTTGCGGACGAGGTCCCATTTGAACCAGCTAGTGCAGCCAAGGGTCCTTACCGGACTGCAACTCAGTCGCGGAGCGCAAGAGTAAAAGCAAAGATGGTTGGTAGGTCGGCGAATGAATCCACAGCCCTCACAATACCATTCTGCAAATGCTCACGAATTGCGTAGCTTCGAACGAGAGGACGCGAAAGCGGTAGTCGCGGGAGGTGCTGAGACAAGGGCGCGACGGCTGGACGGTAATATCCAACGGCTCTAGGCGTCTTGTCTTTGTCCTGTTCTCTAGCGCACGACAATGGCGAACTGAAAGGTGGCGTCCACTCGATCAAACGGCCGGCGAGATCCACGTGCTCAAGACCCTCTCGAACAAAGAACAACCAAAATAAAACCACGAATTACAGCTCCCAGGCTCTAGATCAACGGGCGAGAATGACAGGCTAGGCAATCGCTTTGTCCAGCAGGCCAGGAATCGCAGGGAGGCAGTACGGCGGAATCCGGTGGCTATAGTCGGGTTGACAGTCAAGGATTGGCGGCGCAGTCGTCCAAAGGCGGTCGAGAGGCGGTATTAGAAAGCGGCGAAAATAATTGCAAGAATCGAAGTAGCAAAAACGAGCGGTGGCGATTCACTGGGGAATCGAGGCGTGACGATGAAGGAGCGTGGGTTGAGCCCTGTGCGAGACGGCGAAGTCGGTCGGGACGAGGTCTGCGGCGGCGGCGAGCACACACTGGACGCTGCAGCTCCAGTGCTGACCGGTCGAGGATTGCCGGGCTGTTGGGGAGTTGGTGGAGAGGTCGAGGGTGCGGCGAAGGAGGGAAATGAGACGAGGTCGCGCGGGAGAGCGATGAGAGAGGCCGGCGGCGAAGCGAGCGAGCACAGGAGTGGCTTCTGTGAGCGGGCCTGACCAGCTGCAGCCCCGGGCGCGGAGCAGGGACGTGGGCAAGCAGAGCAGAAGCGACGCCAGAACAGGCGGTGCTCTGCATAAAACGTGCGCACAAGCACCGGTCAATTGCTGCAAATAGGCCGGGCGCGCAGGCGGTTCGCAGCGCCGACGGCGATCGTTCCCGGCGCTTGTGACTAGCAGGCGGATGTGCGAGCGGGACTGCTGCGCGGAAGCGTGGAGAAGATGGCGGGTTCGTTCAGCGCAGCGCATGCTCCTGCGCTGCACAAGTCGAGGCAGTTCTGATGCGATGCTGAGCGAGCGCTGCGGGCGGGCGTGCGCCCGGGCGTCGACGAGTGATTAAGGTCACGTCGCAGCACGACTCGCGCGGCCAGCAAGGAACGGGCAGGTGGGCGGCGAGAAACACAGCGTTTCCCTCGCCGGTGGCAGTGCCGTGCAGCCAGGAGCGCGCCCATTGCGCCGCGCCGCCATCAGCAATCCCGCAGCAGGGTGGTGAAATTGCCAGCATCGCGGCGGGCAGCGCTTCGGGCACCCTGCAGCTGCCGGGCTCCGCTATGCCCGTCGCGGCGTAGCCTGCGGGCCATGCGCCGGGATGCCCGGCCCTGCGAAATTAGACGGGCGTCGCCCGCGTCTCATCAGGGTCATGGCCGACAATTTCCACCGCCGGCCATTTAGCCAGGCCGCCAGCGTCGCAGGCTCCACGCCGCGAGGTGTCGAGAAACACGGCAAACAGCGCGCGCCGTTGCACGCAGGCCCATCAGCCGCTCGCCGTCTTACGCGCAGATTCACCACCCGCATGGTGTGCGACCCGACCTGCCTGCCTTCGTTCCGCCGTGCCGCCCCGTGCCTGGGGACGAGGCAAGCGCCCACCAGCCCCATGTGACGCCTCTCTGTCTACGCCATACGCGCCAGCACATATTAATCCAACAGGTAGACAGGTGCCAGTGCGGCGCGGCATGGGCCCATCTGGCGTGCTCTTTCATAAGTAGTAATGTTGCACTTCTTCCCAAGGCGCGCTCATCTCCGCCCGCCGAGGCCCAAGGCCCTCGTCGACCGCTCCTGCACATGCACAGGCACATGGCTGCTTCCCCGGCAAACACGTTAGCTCGCGGCTGATGAACACCCGCTCCGCTTCTCCTGAGCACCATTCGCGCGATAATCTCCGGCTCTCACCTCTCCAAACCCAAACTGGACCGCAGCGCTCGCTTTGGGATCCATCGCCGCCCTCAGCGCCTCTTTGCGGTATCCAGCCCGTGCTACGCGCCAGCTAGGCGGTGCACCAAGGTCTTTACGGCCGCCCGCCTGCCTCATCAGTGTCTTATTGGCAAGGTGTGTTGTATCGTGTGTTGCCCTTTCTGTCCGACGCGGCGCTATGGAATGCTAGGCCATGGTCCTTTCAGCTGTCAGATCTGCCATTGCAGAAGATCGCGTTCATTCTGCACACCCACGATCAACACCGAGTCTCGATTCCTTACGGCCAGGCGCCAGGGCCACGGCTGTGCAATCCGCCTCCACCCCTAGCGTTTCAGAGTGTTTGCCATCTTTCGGCACCGACTCCTCCTTAAGCTTCTCCAACGCCCGTTCGTATCGTCACGTTGCGCTTCCCCGAAAGGTTCGGAGCGTCTGATGGCCACCTCTGGCCTCGCTGCCCGGATCTTCATTGACTTTGCGTGGATGAGTCGTGGCGATCTGGACCTGCGGGTGTCTCCTTGAGCATTCGTCATGCGGTGGATCGCCTATTCTTAGGGACCAGTTCCACCTTGCTTCGCTCCGAACAACAACCATCGTACGTGTTCGTGGCGTAAGCGCTCGCATTGTTCACTCGCCGAAGACGATCCCTTATGCTTGCCGCCCTGCATTCCTTACGAGTACAAGACGTGACCTCCTTCATGACTAGTGGCGAAACCATGACCTCGCGCCATCGAGCACCCAGGGGGTTCGACCGAGTAAAAAGAACTCACCAAACACCAGCCTTCGGTGCTTCAGTGTCCTCGTGGCTTTTGCGCCTCAGCAGATCAGGATTGACGTTTCTCGATCTCGTCTAAAAGGCATCTTAAGCATCTTTCTTTGCTGGTCGGTCCCCGTGCCGTGACGATCGCTTTCTGCAATTAATTTCTTTCGCTTTTATCATTTACACGCCGAGCAGGCGTTCCAAAAGACCATTTTACTATAGCTCTGTATTATAGCGCTCCGTCCGCTATCGTTGCTTGTTCAAAGCCTCATACGAGGCCGCCAGCACAATTGCTCCAAATATCTGTCACATCGCACGGCATCGATTCCGGTCGCATTGCCATGCGTCGCCCTGGCTGCAGCGTCGGGATATTCGAATCTCAACGCAAATGTTGTACGACGTCACGTTCTCTGGCTCGTTGTCCAGACCAGAGCGCTTGAGCTGGAGTTCCACATAAAGACGTCGGTCGTGCGGCCTTGGCAACATCCGACGGCGTGGTTGGTCCAAACATGTGCGTTTTAGAAGGTGCGGAAAAAAGTCCATGTTGCCGGCGCTCTAGCCCAAACGCCTTCCGTCTCTACCGTTGCACCTACGTCATGCTTCCAGGTCCCGATTTGCTGGCTACATTGCCGTTGGGAACCACAGTCAGCCCTATTCAACATGCCCACCATCGCTCCTTGCCATCCTGCGTCACCCGTCGAGCAGCTGCGACGAGAACCACATTCCAAGTGCATGACGCTCTTCGCTCCGCTTCCGCCATACGGAAATCGGGACGTCAATCTTAAAATCCTTCCAGAAGATCACGTTCCATCCCATCACAATTAAGAATCGGCCAACCTTATCCTCAAACCCAAGCACCGGGATCTTGCCGGCTACCCACAAAATGCTGAGTGGTAGGCGAACAATAGTGACTGTAGATATGCGTTTTTCCACTCTCGCGTCAGCCAACCGGAAGCCCATCCACTCCCCGTACCATCCTTCTGCCCTCCGCGCCGCTCTTCGTCCCGACGATCCGCTACACAGCGGCCATGCATGCGTACATACATGCAGCCGAACAAATTCCCGAGATCCTTCCAGAGGCCGCGAATGTGAGGCGGCGAAGGAAAAAGCAACCGCTGACTAGAGAATTTTCACACCACGTACGCATCTCAACCACGACACGTCCGCGATGCCCTAAGACTGGGCCCCACTCCATCCGCGGTCGAGAACAACTGTGATAGATGATGTGCGCGTACGCTGCGCGGATGGTTCGCTAGCGGGCGTGACGCGTCATCCAGAAAATGTGCTCAGCATTCCTTCCCCTTCCTTCCATTCCTCGTCTTCCATGCCCGCCCACCGGAAGACACCCAACCGCTCACGGGAGCAGAGCACGTGTCGCCTTCCATCCCGGCCGTATCACTGACATGCCGTGCCCACCCTATGGGAGGAGACAGCAACCCTTGTTTCCCCCCAGCCTCATTGCTCCAGCCTGCGGCGTCAGCCACACGCATGCACGTCGTACGGCAGACGGGAGGGGGCGCGGGCATGCAACGTAGAAAACGAAGGCTCGTAATCTCCCAACCACCCTCCCGTACACAAGAAAGAAAAAAAAAATCGGGAATGTCTTGTCTATGGTTATTTTTGCCTGCCACAAGGCAAGGCAGTGGAAACAAAGGGAGGAAGGTGCAAGAAGCCTTGCCGACAAGCCAAGCAAGCCGTGGGCGGCCTCCCGTCCAGACGTGGCACCAATAGCCGCCCCGCATCCGTGTTAAATGGAAAATCGGACTCTTCGATTGGTCTGTTGCTTGCCGCTCATGTGTGATGGGGTTGTGCTATATTGGTTATGGCTTGAAACGGCAATGTCACCGTCATGCTTATTGTCCGCCGGGCATGTAGAGCGTGTCTTTTCGATACGGGTAAGTGGGGGGTGAGTACAGACGAGGAGGGGGAGGGGCAACCGGCAGTACGAAGGCAGGGCAAGGAAAAAAAGGTTTATTGGCATGAAGATGGCGCCTTCGCGATAGGAGAGTAAGAAGTGGCTTGCTTTGGTGGCGTAAGGCTGAGGTGCATATTCCTTCGCGGCCCGCTACTGCAGGATTCATGAGAAGTCTCCCCATAGCGCACGCTTGTGCGTATGCGGGGAAGGCTGGAGAAGGATCGCGTGGACCGAGTAGGGCTAGATCTGACTTTCCAGCAGCTCAAGAGCTTGAAAATGACGGGGATCAGACCGCCTATCGCGATGCTGTTTATCGCTGTTCGACGTTGTGGTGGGGAGCCGGGACATATGAAGAGGGCTGAACGAGTACCTTTTCGACACCGCTTAAGCGGTATCTTTCCTGCTAGAGGCTTATCCGCTGTTTGCGTGCTTACGACGTGAGAATCTAGATCCGCTGCAGATGTGTCGGCTTGCAGGTGGCGGTAGGTCAGACTACTATGGAAAATGTCCATTTCCGACTCTGTCGGCAGATGGTTGTGGTAAAGGGCGGGACCTGAAAGACGCAGTGAGAATCCTTCAAAGCCTAAATTGGAAATGCTGAGAACATCGCCTCGTGGCGATATGTAATGTACAAATAGTCTCGTACGCACGCTGTCATGAGCAGAACAAGTAGTGATCCTCCGTCTATCCCAAAAGTCGTCTTGGCACACATGTGTGCGCATGCTTGCAAGCTTTCTTGCCCGTACCGTGATCCAACGCCGAACTCCGTCCCTTGATATGATGCCGCTCATGCAGTTGAGCCTTCCACTGTAGGCCGAGAATCACCTTACAGGCGCAACGTATTCCTCTTCGGCCGGCGAGCTCGAGGCTGTTTCGATCTTACCAACATCGTCGCTGGAGCTGTCTCCATCAACACTCTCTGCCTCGGGGATCGCCCCCGCCTTTTCCGGGTCATGCATTGAATGCACCGTACCCTTCCTTCCCAAGAAATCTCCGGTGCGCAGCCCCCTCACCTCTTCCGGATCCACACCACGCAGCGGATCCCCGCGCTTCTTGCGCTCTTTGATAAACTCGCGGACGGGGCACATGGCAGCGTCACGGCAGGCCTCCTTGATGTCACTGCCACTCATGCCTGCCGAGACTCGGACGAGATAGTCAAGGTCGAAGTTTGCGCGGTCGATTTTGGTGTCCTTCAGAATCAGCTTGAAGATGCCGCGGCGTTGGTGGGCCGACGGGAGAGAGACGGGGAATTTCTTGGGCATGCGGCGGAGGATTGCCTCGTCGATGTCTTGAATGCGGTTGGTGGCGCCCAGAATGCAAATGCGCTGTGGCATGCCAGCGGCATTAGTAGATGCAAGACCGTCCCAGTGGGTCATGAATCTGTGGGGTATTAGCACCGGAACAAAGCCTCAATCCACTAGAATACATACTCGGCTTTGACCATTCCACTAGCCTCGTGCTCGCCGCTTCGCCTTTGTCCAAGCACAGCGTCGATCTCATCGATGAAAACGATGGTGGGCTGGAGCTTGCGGGCGAGCGAGAAGACGGCGCTGACCAGCTTATTCGAGTCGCCGTACCACTTCTCAGTCAAGGTAGAGATGTGCAGGTTGATGAAGCAAGCACCACTTTCGTGCGCAAGCGCCTTGGCAAGCATAGTCTTTCCGCAGCCCGGCGGGCCGTACAACAACACGCCCGACGGCGCGGACAGCAACGAAGAGGTATGGCCGTAGAGGTGGGGGAGTGTCAGAGGATAGATGACAGACTCCTTGAGCTCTTCGATAATATCCTCCAATCCTCCGATATCTGCGTGGGGTGTCAGTGTGAACCGGGCTAACGCATTCCAAATGGCCTTTTATACCTTCGAAAGAGACGGGTATCTCTTCGGGCGCGACGACTTCCATGGCAATGGACTGCTCGTAGGGCGTGAGCACCAGCTCATCGCGGTGCAGCCGCTGCCTGATGCTGTCCTGCTCCTCATCCTCTTCGTCTTCTTGCCGGGCGAGTATACCCTTCAGCTTGCGGTTGGCGGCGATGGATTTCTGGCGGGCTTCTTCCTTGGAGGAGGCGTCGGGATCGAGCTTGGAGAGGAGGTTGCGGACAACGAAGTACATCAACACTGGCTGCATGCGTCTGTCAGCAGAAGTTCGAGCACGGCGGCATGAGATGCAGCGGCGGAGGCGGAGGCGGCGGAGGGTGGTCCTGGACTTACGGCGGCCGTGATCATCAGCAGATCGCCCAGGTACGAGTACTTCTTCCATCCTTGGCTCGTCATGGTGTGTATCGAAGGGTGCGCAAAGGCGTGAGGCCTGGGTGCGCACGCAGGATATTTACAGGGCGGCGTTGATGGGCAGAAGTTGAACAGGTACCCGAGGTGCAGCTAGTTGTTCGGGACTGTGGCGCGAAGATGTGGCGTCAAAAAACGCCGGGGTGCGGTCGCAAGTGCGGAGCTTCGCGCGTCGAGCTTCGAGCTCTCAACCACCCCGCAACCATGGCCCTTCTGCCACGCATCGTGCGAGCCGAGTCGCTGGCCCTCCCGCTGCGACGCGTATCGTGTCTATCCGTGCACAGAGCGGCGGGCGCCAGTAGATTTTACGCGACTCACAGCAGCCTCGGCGGCGCATCATCCAAGAGCTCCACCTCCCGGCGCCAGGTCACCGTTGCCAACGACGACGGACATGTGCGGTGGGGCGACCTCACCACCGGCGAGAAGGTCGCTCGCTCGACCCAGCAGTCGTTCAACTTCCTGGTCATCGTCGCCGGTGTCCTTGCAACCGTTCGTCGCGAATCCATCATCGTCGAGGCATGTCTAACTGTTGCAGGGCGCCGTTGGCTACGTCATCTACACCGAAGTCCTCTCTCCCGAAGGCACTACAAACCAATATCACCGAGCCCTGAAGAGGATCAAGGAGGATCCGAAATGCGTAGAACTACTTGGTGATCCGAAGAAAATCGTCGCATATGGCGAACAGTTTCATAGCCGCATGGCGAGACAATGGTCGATAACGTATGTCTCATTGCCGCCACCAGCCAGTGCCCCAGGCTAACCCCGCCACAGTTCGAGGAAAGAGAAAGACCGTGCAGGCAACGAGCTCCTCCACCTACGCTTCTACGTATGGCCTTCACCTGCATGTTACTAGAGGTGTGGACTCATTCAGTGAACAGGTCGAAGGCCCGCTCAACAAGGGCACAGTTTATTTACACATGATCCAGAGGCCCGGTGAGAAGGAGGCCGAATATCAATCATTGACGCTTGACGTTCCGGGTAAGCAGGGAGCTTCCTTGATAATGGCCAAACTGACAGAAACAGGCCACAAGCGTATTTACCTTGAGCATGACAGCCCTTTCAAGGCAAAGTCGGGCAAGCTCTTCGGCGTACGGTGGTGGTAAATGAGCGAGCTGAGTTATACGGGCGATCACCCCAACTCCACGTGAGACTGAAGCTGCGAAACTTGCCTCTACCCATCTCCCCATCGGGTCCCAATCCCTCAATGGGTTGCTTCAGAGCAGCAGCGGAAACCAACATCACCTGATGGTCTTTGCGGTGTTGCGTAGGACCATGTCTCCATAAGCGCCACCTTGAAATCGCAGCGAGGAACAAACAACAGTCAGGCTTATGTGCAGCATTCTAGAAAGTCGTACTGGCAAGAGTAGCATACTCGCGCTTTCTGTACTGACGATTAATGCCCACGGTTGTCCATCTAGGCGTTGTCACCAGAGGTGGAATTGAAGCCGTATGCTATCTCAAGGTGCAACTCCAGAGCAAAGACTTCGGTGCGTGTAAGACGAAGGAATTCTCACAAGGCTTATGGGTCTCATTGTTTTCTGTCCCCCAGTGCCCCACGGCCTTGGTGAGTCCGAACTCGCATTCGCACTCGCACCCGTGCTATCGCTCCTACCTTTTGGGGGCAACCCAGGATCAAACGTCAACGCGACGTTTCCCAACTCTTGCGTCATTTGGGGCGGACTTTCCTTCCAGAGGGGGTCCCTATTACTCAGAAATTTGGCCTAAAGAGCTTTTCTAATCAGCGAGCTAGAAGTGACTAGGACCGTGCTTCTTATGGCAAACTTGTGAGACCCAGAGCACAACTTTGTTCCTCTGCTCCTCTTTTCCTTGGCTTCCCTATTCACGTCTACTGTATTGCTATCATCCTCTACCCCGCGACGAATTGACATTGTCACAGCCTTACATCGAGTGACGGCTAATGTAATGGGTTTCGCCCCCATCAATGCAATCCACACACGCGCAAGAACGGACACGAACCGTGACAACCCACCTCGCTTCCTCGCTCGTCCCAGCACATTCGCAGACATGCCCATACGTGCTACAGTGGGCACTAGACGGCACATTCTCTCCGGAAGATACGCCACCAATCAAAGGACCGACGCCTTCCACAAACCTATGTGCGGACGAATCAGATCCCAACAGTGGCATACGAATGTCGTCAACATCGACTTTGGATCGCCACGTTCGTGCAACAAGTGAACACACACAGACTTCGCATCGCCCAGCAACTATCACCCAAAATCCTAGTGATAGCTCTTTTCCTGATTCACACAAGACGTCGGCGCGCTCTTCCGTTTCTAGCTTTGCGCGCAGAGTCATGAGGTCTGGGCCGGACTTGAGGCTTATCAACGCCGACAAGACTGACCTTGCGGAGAAATTCTCACCCGGAGGTGGCAGGAGGAGAACCATTGCCAGCCTGAGGAAGGTGATGACTTACGAAGATCCCAGCAAAGCCAGTGAAGTTCCCCCGGCCAGTCCTCCGGCAGTTGCTACACCGGAGCCAAAGCCTGCCGCCAATAGGTCTCACTGGTTCAAAGCGTTACGGAAACATGACTCTGAGCCCGAAAGGCCCGTTGAGTCGACGGCGATATCTCCCATGATCACGCCGAATGCCTCAATGCAGCAGCTCCATTTCCATTCCAAGAGTGAGGGGTTCGCTGCGAGGTCGAATGTTTCCACCGACGATTCGCATAGCGAGTATGCTTCGTCCGTAGAGGGGATTTCCAAGGCATCCGCCGAGAGGGAAGGGAGGTGTCCGAGCAGGGGTTCTCCGCAGAAGGCATCAAGGCCAATATTCGCACACCTGAGGTCCCACAGTAGTCACCTACTCAAGTCTAGCAAGCCGCAGAGTCCCTTAAATATACGCACACAACCCAAGTCTGCAGCACAAACGCCTTTCTTAACCTCCGATGGTAGTCATAATCAGCCTTCGACGCTTTCCCAGAAGAAAAGATCGATAAAGCGCCGGCTGTGGCGGGGGCCGTTTGCTCCCGGTGATATTCGAAGCATTGCCAACGTGATCAGTCCGGTGAAAATGTTAGCAGAGAAACCAGACGCAGAGCAGAGCAAAGGTTACCAAGTCGATAACATCCATGTTTTCGGGCGGCTAATACATGCGCAGTCATCGAGCCAGACGCTCTTGCTCTACCGAAACTATCCACTCCTCAAAGGCATCTTAGATTTGGATCCACTCATCAGTCGAACGGAGGGGAAGAACGAGTTATTCATCCGCTCCCTCTCACCCAGGATAATCTCAACGAGGCTGCGCTTTTCACTCCCTACACTCGCAAGAACCGCCGAGAGGGTAACTCTTATTTCTCCCTCGGTGGACACTCAACTCCATCTCCGTACTCCAAGCATTACAGCCCCGACTTCATCGGAACTTCCCTTGGAGGAATTTCACCGCCAGAGAGCCCTGGAAGCTCGACGAGGGGAAAACTCGATTTCCTTCAAACCGCCGAGCATCCAAGCCGTCAAGATGCCATCCACAGAGGATCAATGCTCGCAGAGTTTGTTCCTCCAGGCCAAAAGCGCGTCAACACACCACCGGGCTTCAGCATTGACCGCGTCGCCGCCGGCAAGAACGCCGGCTTCTTCTTCGCCGGGCCATCGCCAGAAAATAGAAAATCGGCCGGGCGAGCCCCGGGTGCGCGTGGAACTTCGACACACCACACAACCCCCAGCAGTGGCGTGTGGGACAGCGACGCGGTGCTCATGAGCCAGGGAATTGCCGCCGAAGATGAGTGGAACGCGCCACGACGACTGACATCAGACACGCCGCCTGTTCCCGGAAACGATTGGTTCAGGGCTCAGCTGAGCCATATAATGGCAGAGGAGCCCCCAAAGACCAATTCAGACGTGGACAGACAAAATCCAAGCTTCGCGTGGGATGTCCCAGAGCATTTGCCCGGCAGCCCACTGTGTCCGCTTCATCCAAAGCATAAGGGCGGCGGTAAGGGGATTTGTGTGTATCATGGGCGAAAGAAGATGTAAAGCGGCGTCCTCATTATTTGATTTGGAAAAGCCGAGGCAGCGTTTAGGGACGTGAACAACGGTGTTGGCGGTGCTTGAAGCAGAACAAGCACGATACCTAGACCAAAATACGTCGACTGCATAAGTCTTCTGCTAAAAGAACTCAATAATCAAAGACAATTGACCTCACGACACGTGCATCTTGACAGGTTCATGTTCACATCATCATGGGTGCAGTCAGCTAGCAGGGTGTACCCTTCTCGTCCATATTGATTTCTTATTTCCGTTCAATTTTCACATACTCTTCAGAACTCCATCTACTCTCTCGTTAAAAGAACAAGAGAATTCAGCGGCGCCAGGGAAACAGGCCAGGGTGGATCCTCCGCCCTTTGGCCGTCTTAAGCAACCGTCGCAGTCTTCCTCGCACTGGCAAATGCCAGTCACAGCAGCCGTACAGATGGTGTTCACAAGCCATGCAGTTCTCGGTGCTACCATGGTTGCGCCTGTGGCACTTGCAGCAATACCAGTAAATACTGCCTGACATGTTTGCGGATTGGGTAGAGTTGGAAGGATGTGATTCTCGAAATTTTAAAGTTGGGAAAGTTAGAGTGATTTGACTTCGCGCTTGAGCGTTTCTATACAAAGCGGGGCTGGCATTATACAAAGACTACGACGCAGTTGATCTCAAGACAAACTGTCTCAGACATTTAGAGATTGGTTGTCTTGGTCGGAGCGAATGTATGTACCAGCGGATGAGTAAAATCACAAAGATACGCAAGTCATTTTAAGCAAACTTCAATATTATGGTGAGGGCAGAAGGAATTCAAGGTTCCTTTTATTTCTCTTTAGCTAATCAATGTGTGGTAGTTCAAATACGTTTAGACAAATAATGGCTAGACTCAAATGGAATACTCGGGACTGTTGCACATAGTATGGGCGTGTCTCCTCGGGAACCATTTTACATTCAAGTTCTGCTAGTAGGCCAATAGAAATGTTATCTCTGGTCCCACAGAATCTAGATCCCTCGTATATTAATAATTTACAGGACTAGAAGTTTATAAGCGGGCCCACACGGAAGGATATCTCTATTTCAAATAGACCCTGGAATGGTGCATTGACCTTCCAGATGCAGGGTCCATCGGATGCACGCAACCGCCGCGCTAAACGACGTCATGCGCCTCTCTCCAATATAAACTCCCAAACCATCTCCGCAGCCCGCACCACTGACACGACGCGTCCATCTGTTCGCACTCTCACAGTCACCGCTAACAGCCATGGAAGTCGCTCTCAAAACCTTCTTCACCTCTCCACGCTTCGCCGTCGCGGGCGCAAGCTCCGATCCCGCAAAGTTCGGCCACAAAGGTCCGTAATCGGTCGTCCATTGAAACAACCCCGCTATGCTTGTCTCTTCGACTCACACATGGCTGCAACAGTATTCGTATGGTACCTCCAGCACTCCCTCCCCGTCACCCCGATCAACCCGGGCTCGTCCAGCATCACCGCCCTCAGCAAGCCCCACACCACCGCATCCTCGCCCAAAGCGCTCCCTTCTCCATCCGAGACGGCGCTTTCCGTGATAACCCCGCCGCCGGTGACGCTGAAGCTCCTGCGCGAGGCGAAAGAGGTCGGCGTCCGGGCCGTCTGGCTGCAGCCGGGCACGTTCGACGACAAGGTGCTGGAGTTTGCAGAAGAGGCGTGGCCCGGCGCCGTGATTGCGGGCGATAAGTGGGGCAGGAATGGCGGTCATGGGGAAGGTTGGTGCGTGTTGGTCGATGGCGAGGAGGCGCTGAAGATTGCCGGGAGGGAATGGTCCAGGCTGTGAGAGGAGCATCGGAACTTCTATGAGTTTTTTTTTTTCAGGTCGGTTGCAAGAGATTATTGAGTAATGACAGCCGTACTTCCTTCTATGAAGAACTATTACCATGCTGCTTGCTCATGCGTCGAAACAGCGTCGTGCACCCACCATTTAATGCTGCGGTAGGCTGCAACTCAAACTCTCTCATTGCAACTCAAACTCTCTCATTGTTGCTTACTGTACTAACTGGTAGAAGCAACTTGAGAAATCAGGGGGTTTTCGTATCAGGAGTGTGCTGAGCCGCCTTAGAAGACGTATGATACCAACTTGCTTCTACCAGATTTCTCAAGTTTGTGTCAACCATGGTAGAGTTTTTGTGCAAGCTCAGTCGATCCAGCTAAGGCTGCCTGTTGTAAGGGTCGTGATCTTGTAAAACATTTCTTTTCCTACCCGAGGCCTTGGCTTCTAGATCCAGTCTTCTGATTCTAATTTGACCTACAAACGTCGGCGCTGGTGGTAATATTTGGGTATGGCATGGTTGCACATGTTCAAGGCTGAGACAGCACAGAGACCTCAGCCCCAGATGTGCTACCGAGGCGTCCAGTTGCAATACATGCAGCTGATAACCAGGAGAGACTGGTCACTGCAGATCTTAGCTCCTTGAGAAACCATTTTTGAAGCACTGGGCCTTTTAATCAAATACATCTTGCACAGCCTCGAGTTCAGCTCATTCGAACGTACATCCCTCTGCCTAATCTGCGCCACTGCTCTTAACATCCCTGGAAAACAGCCAAATCCGCGATGCCTTGATGATTTCTATAAAAATAAAAGCTCCCCAACTCTAGCCTGATTTGGGTTCCCCATCGCTCCATTCCTTCACCTTTGATCCATTACATCCTTCCTTTGTTACGATCCACTGCGATAGCTGCCAAAAACACTAGAGTCCGTGTAGGATATAACATTTCCGTGCACGATCTTTCACCAACTTCCCATCAATAAATGTCTCCTACAGTTTCGATAACACAACTTTCTACTGTCGGTATCAGCTTCTCTACCACGAAAGTCCTCCCTTCAATTTTCACGCCTCCATCATCCTGCATCTCCCACTGGACGTACGAAAATGAAGCGTCAATAAGTATTGAAGGCGGGCTGCTGCTTCAGAATGCCGAGGATTCCATGGAATCTTGAGACTCATCTTGTTTCCCGTCTGGCTTTTCCGGCCATGGGAAGCTATGGAATTCCCAAGTTTTCAGCCCAGGGGCCTGTCCGCATGGATGCACGATAGGCCTCTCAGTCACCCACGAGCTTGGAACGAGCACGGAGAAGAAAACCGAAACAGTTGCCATCTGCTGTAAAGAGTAAGCAGTAACTTGTAAACCCAAAACACTCAGTCACTGATGCCAATGACCAGGGGGTTCGAACTTTTAGGCTTGTACACGCTGACCACATCGGACGGCATCGAGAGAGCCATCATATCCACAGCATGCCTTTCGACCTTCGCTAGAGGAAGCAAAACCACCGTAGAGGCAGTCTCCGGGGGCCAGACCGTGGTCACAGGTGTCGTGACGATGTGGGCGCAACCAGTCGACGTGAGATGGCAGAAGACGGATCTGGTCCTGTTTCCTGGGTTCCCACCAACAGCGAGCGTGGACGTAGTTGTTACGTCAAATTCGTCGGCAGACGCACGCACTTCACAGGTTGCTTCGCAGACCTCACCGCTAGCCTCGATCTCTAAAACTGGCTCAAGAGCGGCATCGACTTCCTCAAGTGTACCCTCAACTCATCCTCATCCGGTAGCACCGGATCTCACTTCTTAGGTATCGGGGTAGGGGTCGGGATTGGCGCAGCGTTGTTGGCGGTACTCCTGATGTCGCTAATATACTGGCGGCGAAGCGCTCGAACGAGGGAGAAGAACGTTGAAGGTGAAGAAAATAGTTCGGACGCCGCTAAGGTGATGGCAGAGCTGGAGGATCAGCCGCATCCGTGCGAAATGGATGATGACCGGACTAGGTGCGAGTTGGAAGTACGCGAAGAAGCGCAGGAACTTGAAGAGAATAAGAAAAGAGAGCCTGCATTGCCAGTCGAGCTTCCTGGGTCACCTCTACCAGGCGATGTCCCAAGGTGAGAAGGTGACCTGCGTTGTGTACATAGCGCTTGAAGAAGCAGTTCGCGGGTGGGAGTCGGACTTACGAGAGACAGCGCTTCCTCAACCATGAATCAGTGTACGGCATATCAACATATACAGCAGGTTGTTTGGCAGCGCCAAGGGTTCGCCGGCTTTAGACCACGGTGACTCCATCTCTTGTTCTGTTTACTTCGGCGCGGGCGTAATACAGTTGCGCGCTCCCGCTCAAGTTTGAAGGCACGCGTGCGGTCTTTGCGCGGAGACGCCCATGGGTGGGGATAAAAGAAGGATCCTTTATATCAATCACCGAGTGTACCTACCCCGCCCGGGTGCACAACACCTGGAAGGGGACAAATATTCTGCCGGCCTTCGACTAAGACATCCTATTTCCCCCCTTAGCTCTCTTTGCCTTTAGACTTAGATTAGTAATTAGCGACTGAAGTCGCTAGAGGCACTCTGGGTGAGGATTACCCTGAAAGGTTGGGGTGGATGGTTGAGGGAAGCTCCCTTGAAAAAAAAAGGGGGGTCAGGGTTGCTTTTTTTTTTTTCGAAATGAAAAGGTTAGCGTGCGATAACCTGAAAAGCCAGGGCGACTATTACTTACAGAAGGTCGGGGCGGGTGGGAACAGCAATCTAATCTATTGTTGGAATAAGATTAGTTCCTGGTCTTCTTTTGTCATTTATTGTGGGCAACTCTGGGCTTTGAATCAGGAAGACGAGGAGCTAGGGACCCGAAGACAGAATGGCAGGCGATGCATTGCCTCTGGCATGATTCTAACGCGGATTGATTGTCGCTTGGCGTGGTCCAGACTGGTGTTTTGCGAGCCGAAGTTTTTCCCGCAACGGCATTTTCAACGACGCGTAAACTCGTCGCAAGGGCAGGGTTCCTCCTTGAACAAAGTCGTACCGACACGAGTATCCGGCAACGTTGGGGTGCTAATATACAATGTCAGCTCACCAGCTCGCGCAAAAGGCCTGATGGCATGATCGGCGTCGCACACACCAGTAGCACGCAATCACCCGAGCGATCGTATCGTGGATCATTATTGCGATTCGCATTTTCGTGATGGCCGACACGAGGCGAGGAGGAGTTGGCTCGTCCATCTGCCGAAGGCGGACCCATTTCTCGGGACGGATCGTTCCGGCCGCTGCGGCACAGCAAGCGCGCAAACAATCACACCCTAAGAGAAAAAAAAAATTAGGGAGGGAGCACAGACGCCGTTACGCACTAAGCTCTCGAAAGTGCTGATTGGTCAATGGACGCGCTCGAAGCTGCGAGTTGTCCCTTTTTCTATTTTTTGCGCGCTACTCCCTTTTGTCTGATTTTGCCATTGCGCTCCGTTGCTTGGCTTCGCATCGACGTGATCGCATCTTCGTTCAACTCCCCCGATCCTTGCCTTACGGGACGGCAGATGTTACATGCGCGACATGCAAGCGGCCGACGACAGCGGTCTGAAATTCACCGCAACTTCGACCCAAAGCATGCAAAACTGTTGAGGAACTGGTAACGAGGAACGCAGAGAGGATGTGGATCCACACCCCAACAGACGAAGATGGGTGACGTAGAGGCTAACTTCTGTCATGATAGATGGCTTAGCGTACAGGAAGAGATGTTGGAGGTAGCAATGGAACAAGAAGAAACATATGAGATTCCTTTAACATGGTTTGTGTTTGTTTGCGCCCGAAGAACCCCTCGCTCCAGTGGAAATGATGATGATACGAAAGAAAAATATACCCGTCACTGAGAGCGTTGTTCTCCTACGCCAATATCCAAGTGAAATGATGTCAGATGTGAACTCCCCCAAGGTTGATTCCCAAGAACCCCAAAATCCAATGTTGAGAAAAGGCCATTCCAATTCAAGGAAAAAGATGCCGAGTGCAGCACTCAGGCTCGCCCAAGAAGGGCAGCAAGGAGAAGCGGGGGAAAGATCGGTCAGTCAACGTAACAGCTTGAGCTTTTCTCCGTCTAAATCACGGCCGAGAGGTCAGGTGGCAACTCTTGAGTGGTTACGCGACGCTCGGCGGGAAGTGAGGTATCCAGGATTTCGCGAATTGATGGTGCGTAAACACGCAGACAGAGAGCAACTCTTGGCGAGGCCGATCTGGACGAGAAGATGGCGGTCAGCCTGCCGCTCTGCCGGGCCGACGCGAGGGGTGAGGAGCAGAGATAAGGCGGGGAAGGCGGACAATGGTCGCTCACCAACGCTGCGGCTGCGTACTGCACAGCCTCTGCAAGGCCACCTCGGCGGCATCTTCCTTGGCCTTGTCGACGTACTGGCCGTCGTACCAGAAGCGCGCCGGCACGCTCATGTTGCCGATGTGGACGCTGCTCGACCAGGCGGTACGTCCTCCTGCGCGAGAAGCAGTCAGCGGCAATGTTTCAAAGGGAAAAAATGCGGTGTGGGCGCGGGTGGTGGTGGGCGGGTGAGCGTTTTGGGTAGTTGATATTGAATGATTGCCGGCCTCGGCTGTTTCGGGAAAGAGGATGATGCGTCGATGGCGCTCTCTCGCTGATCCGGGGAAGCAAGGGGGGGTACCCAGCGCGGCGGGAAGAGAGAGCGGTCCCAAGGGCAGCGGCGGCGGATAGGAAAAAAATTGACAGGGTGCGTGGCAGCGGACGGGGAGGGGTCGACTCACCTCGACGGTCAGAGAACTCCTTGTAGACGGGCGGCGGGTAGGAGATGGCTCTGCAGTAGTCTGCGGGCGGTCAGCGGGGCGCGTCGCTGGGCGGGAGGGCCTTACCCTGCAGCTTCTCCTGCCACGAGCTAGGACGACTGGCCATTGTGAGGGTGGGAGGCGAGTTGGGTGGTTGTGGGGAACTAGCGGAGGTTGGGTTGAAGTGAGTTTTGGAGCAGGGGAGGAAGGAGCGGTCTGGTCTGGGCTGGGGCGATGTGTTGTTCACCGCAGAGTGTGATGTGTGCTCTGGCGTGGTGGTCTGGCTGGGGCGTCATTCTTATATCCCGGGGCATCGCGCAGCTTGGGCGTGGAGGTCGCAGAGCAGCAGTAGGGAGCCGTTGCGAGCAGGGGGGGCGTGAGACGGTGTGGTTCAAGCGTTGACTTGGCCGGCCGGTATCCAACTATTGAGCCGCGCTGCATCATTGCTCAGTTGCCATTTCGCAAGCGATGATTTGGAAGGGAGGCAGAGGCGCGCCGGGCCCGACTGGCCGGGCGAGTGGTGGGCCGGGCCGCCAGAGGGCAGCATGGGGAGCTGCTGCTCTTCTCATCGCTGCCAGCGCAGCTGCTGCAGGCTGGCGAGCCCATTGCAGCGCCGCCAGCGCGCCCGCTCCGCCCGCACACAAACCAATGCGCGCCAGCAAGGAGAGACCGCGAAGCGGAGCAGCCGGCCGCCAACCCCAAGCTGCGAGTGTGAGTTGGCCGGCTCGCGACGTGTCTTTCCCACAGTCCGCGCTAAGCCCTAGCCACGATCGACGTGGGCAATGTCCCGCAGCGCAGCAAAAAAAGATCAAGCTGCCGTTTGCTCGGGTCTGCTGCCCAAGCCGTTTTGCGCCCGCCGCCGCTGACGACCCGCGCGCCATCCGCCGGCTGCGACAGCAGGTGAGGTGCTGGCGCGGGAGCGCGTCAGTGCGGGAGAGCCGCACGCTGCCATGGGCCGACGGCGGGTACCTACTTCCTCGCTGCTCTCCCAGTCGCACCGAAACAAGCCTCCCGCATGGCGTGACGGCTCGGCAATCGGCGCGACGGTGAGCCATATACTCCAGTCGTGCAGGAAAAAACTTTTCTCGCCGCCCAGCGCGGCGGTGAGAGCTTGATTCATTCATTCATATGCGGCCCGAGGGAATACAAAAGGGAGATGCCGTCCCGGACGCCAGTCATGATCTTGCTGCGTGATCCATCATCCCGTCCCGTCTCTGCTGCCCTTCCAAGGTTGCCGGTCCCGATTCCGCGAAATAAGCAATTCCAATAATTCCCGGCCCCAAACACTGGACGAACCGAGAGCAAACAATCCCGCCCAGATGCCCTTGCCTCACCGCTATGCAACCGATGCCCTGTCTCAGGCCCATGCTGATTACGAAAAAAGCGCAACTCTCGCGATGCGGATATCCGGATCCCAAACCAATTCCAACCGGCCGCCTGCAGCTCTGCACCCGGCGGTGAGCATATGCCGTGGGTAATAAATGTCTATGAAAAGAGAAAGAGAACTTTGTACGAGAAGAAGGGGTGGTGCAAATTACATCCGCCGTCACGCTTCCATCGACGTCCGCCGCAGCGGCGTGGGCCCGCGCGGCGACGTGTTGCCCCGCGTGGTACGATGGAAGACTTCGTCAATCAGACGCTTCGGGCCGACATAGTCCATGTTCAGTTTGAACGACGCGTTCCTCGACAGCGGAATGTGGATCTGAGTCGACTCTTTGGAGTGGAAGTGGTTCTTGATGCTGTCGTCGACGAGAGCCATGATTCCCGATGAGACCACGACGCTGGGAAACGGGTTAGAACGTGCGCGAGGCAATATATAACATGCATGTACTCACTCAGCAGTGTCTGCGCTACCGTCGATTATTGACGGCTCGCTGATCCACATGGAACACGGAGGAATCCAGCCGCCCTTGGCCGCCTCCTCGCGAGCCTGCGCATTGGTGAGGGGCACGGGAACGATGTGTGCCAGCGCCACGGGACTGTCGCTCCGGGTCAGGTGGTAAGAGACTTCTTCAAAGCTGCCGTCCTTCTTCGACACGCGCTTCCAGGCGTAGTTGACTCCCCAGTACTCGAACTCATATCTCTTATTTGACTTGGTTCCGCGGCGCTTGATGTCTACGTGGGCGTAGTTGGAGAACTCCATCTTCATCGTGTTGGTAGGCATCAGCTGCGCTCGCTTGGGCTGACCGGCTGACCTAGGGCGTGACTCATCATCGCCTGCAACAATCGATCCGTACCCGGAATCTTGGCGCTTGAGGCTTGACGTGGCTGAGGCTTTGCGCTCCGGCTTGTGTCGGAAAGTGGCGATGGCGCTGCTGAAGGACCGCTGCAGCGCTGGCCGCTCCGACGGCGGCTTCTGATACTTCCGGATGGCGTGGCAAACCTCGCGGCCAGAGTCCCTGCAGTACCGGCGCAGCGAAAAGTCGCGACTCTTCAGGTCGTGCATGCGGAGATGGAAGAGGGTCACGAGCTGCTTTCCCCGCCGCGTCTCGACTTGGGTGTCGACGCGCAGGTTCATGTTGCCGTCAATCGTGGCATCGTCGTGCTGGATGGACAGCCTGTTTGCCGACGGGAACAGGTCTGCGAAATCTCTCGGTGTTGCAGGGATGGCGTCGGTTGGGAACGCCTCGTGTCTGTACTCGGGGATTTCGTAAGGCGGGTAGTCATCTTCCTCCTCTTCCTCTTCCAGCTCTTCTTCCGACGTCGAGGCGTACGTGTCGACCGACGATCGGGCCTCGTAGTACTCCACGGGTTCGTCGTAAAACTGCTCGCGGCGGCGGTCGGTGGGCGCGTGCCAAGTCTCGGGCTTTGGGAGCGACGGGCGCTGATCGCGCGGTGCGGCTGGTGCGCTGCGTCTTGACCGGTAAGACTCGTCGCTAGTGTCGCTGCCGCCGCTGCGTCTTGAGCTGCCGCTACTTGTTGTCGATTGGTAGTCGGTCCAGTGGATGTTGTGAGTCGCCATGGTGGGGGCGGAAAAGTGTGAGGATGAAGAGAAGATTACAATATGCGTATGGAGAAGGGTTGTATTTGGGGCATGGGCTGTGGCACGGCGTGGGATATATTTATCAGACGAAAAGAAACATGGGCCACAGGTGGGAGCCGAGGGAGGGCGGACTCTTGTGAGAGAGACCTGGTCAGCCGCAGGCTGGGGGTTGATATGTCTCGGTGGGCGGTGCGCAGGCAGATGATCGCGGGGGGTGCGGCGAGGCAGTCAGTGTTATTGTAGGCTGTGGAGGGGTCGTTCGATTCCAGCGATTCATGGAGTCTCTCGCAAGCCACGGCTAAGCGCGCAGGCCGGCCTCGCCCAGGTAGTGCTTGGCCGCAGCAGGGCTCTCCGGATGACGCCAAATGGGGAGCGAGCAGACGCACCCAGCCACGCCGACCTCTCCGATCAAAGGCTCGATCGCCCTCCGCCCTCCCACGCGCGCCCAATCAGCAGCCCCACGCCCACACCTGTTCGAGCGGCGCGCAGCACGCCTCCTCCCACCCGCACGCCGCCGCAACCCTCCCCGGCCGAAGCAGCGAACCCACGCACCGCGCCGTCGTCCGAGTCGCTGCTGGAACGGGGCGAGCGCGAGGGCTCGCGGCTCGAGCAGGGCCGGGGACCGGGGCCTAGAGCGTGGTGGGCCGTGAGTCGGGGGATCCCCGTTGCCGCAGTGCAAAGTCTGCGTGCGCCCCGGGAGCAGCCTGCCCGCTGCCGCCGTTGGCGCATCACCCTCCCCATCGTCATGATCCACTTGCTTGCTTGGGCAAGCTTCCGTCTCCTCATCCCACGTGCCCGCTCCGTTGTCGACACGGCATCTCGTGAGCGCGCTGCCTTCTTCGCCAGACGTCACTGCGGCGCCTTTTCGCCGTGCCACAGCGCGCCGACAAGCCAATACTGCGACCGCGCCGCGGCTGAGGCCTGCATGCACGCTCACCCCCGATGCTGCAGCCCGGGTACCGGACGAATGTTCTGGCGGTGTGCTCCGGACAGGCGCCAGCTCCATCGGCAGGATCGCTCTTGAAGACGGCCGTCGTTCTTAGCCCTTTCCGACGGTTGCTGCCCGATCAATTGTTGGGGACGCCGGCCCGCAAGTTGCTTTCACGTCTGCTGCTGCTGCGCGCTGCTGCTCACAGATCTGTTCCCCTGCAGGGCTGAAAATAAGCTACACCGAGTCGCGCGAATCATACGCTGACCTGCAGCACAGAGGCCGTGGTTTCTGTGCTGCCTGTCGCTGTTTCCCAACCCGTCAGCTGATGGCTCTCGCTGCGACAGCCTGTGCGACAGGCACACCCGCGAGCGTAGCACCAGGGCCGCCATTCTCAGACCATGGTTCTTCACGAAGCTCCCGTGCTTCGGCGGCGCTCGGCCTGGGCCGGCCAGCGCAGACGACGCCCAATGGCCGGCGCCAACGTGGGAGTCGAGAGCATGACGGCCTGGCCAGGAGTCCAGACGTCCACGTTGACAGCAAATGCAGATTTTCCGCTTCGCTTCCGAGCGCAAATCGTTGGATCGACTCCCGCGCCAGCATTCCCTGCTCTGCTGCGAGTCTATGAACACCACGCGGCGCTGTTCGCATGATTGGCAGGGGAATGCAGCGTGACCAGCGCGCTGAGCTGCAGCCCGGCGAATCGCGGACCGCGTCCATCCACTGCCGCTGCACCCAGAGGCGCAACCCCGCGCGCCCGCCGTCCTGATTCGCCGTCGCTGCGCCAGACAGATCTCTCCGATGGCACGGCTCCCCGTCCATGCAGACATCCGCGTCTGCTCTCGAGGCGGCGCCGTCCGAGCTTGGCGTGAGGGCGATGACATCGCCACTACCGCTCTTGCGCTCTTGATCTGGAAGTCCGCTGCATCGTGGAGTCCTGCTTCCAGTGCGGATGTGCTCTTGATCGCTCCATTCAGCACCCAGGCCTGCGAGATGGCGCAACCGCCTGCAGGCCACTCGACAGCTTCCTCGCTTCTTGCGCACACGTAACAGCGCCACCACGCTCGTTGTACTACGTTGGCATCCGACCGAGCGGCTACTCCCTGACAGCCGCAGGGTTCGGAGACCGCCAATACGTACCGACTCCATCCTCTGCTTCCACGAACACGTTCCCCGTCTATTACTGACGGCATGCAGTGGAGTCAAGACATCATCGCACAGCCGTTGCCCGGCAGGCTTGCCGGGCCCGCCTCCTTGCCTGGGGCGAGGCGCTGGCCCCGGGGCACATCGCCCTGCGCACAGCCTCGAGTCCCCATGTTTCCCGACCGCAAGGAGTCGAGCTTCGCACTTCCACACGTTGCAGCCTTGAGTCGCCTTGCCTTCGCCTTCAGAAGCCTTTCAACTGCGGGCCTGTTGGGCATCAGTCATCAACAAGGATATCGGAATGTACGCGTGTAAGACGAGCGCACCTGGTCCGCCTCCACAAGCCATGGCTGAGAAAGCACCCATCCAAATGGTGCGTCTCCGCAATCTCACAGCCTCTCTGATGTACGTTTATGCTCTTCACTACGCTGCTCAGAACTGCTTGCCTAGCGTAGTCGATCACCCCAGGTCTTCATGCCAGTCGCGTTTGTGAGCAGTCCCATTGTGTGGCGGATATGACATCTACCTGCGCGTAAGACGAGCCACTCCCGTTCAAACGGCGTGAGAGGGCTCGGGTATTATCAGCAGGACTTCATCCGTTCGTCTCGTCTATTGGTCAATGCAAAGCTCTGTGAAGGGATTACACATCTTTCCGACTGCAGCGCCCTATCGTGCTTCTGCATGAACGTTTACGGGCAATTGCGGGTTTTGTGCGCTACGCATGGTGGATGCAGTAACAGAGCAACAGGGACCGCACCCGCTTGGGCAGGCCGTTGTCTGCGCCCGTTTTTCGCGTTGTCGCACCGCGTCTCGACATGTTCACAGCAGAAACCGACTACTGCCCCCGTTCCAGGTGACCAACGCCCCTGATAAAGGGGCAAGTCTCGATTGGAAAAGAAGAACATGGGCATGTTCGAAGTGCTCGTCATCGTTTGTTCCTGCTGCTCAATCACATCCAACGTCATGGCAGATCAAATCCCATTCGCGGCCCCGCTGTCTCGACTGTTTCGCCGTTTTAAATGAACTGAAAACTGGCAGTCTACGCCACGCATTCTAGACCCGCTGCAGGCAAGCCATCCAAACGAGTCACCGCAGGACCACTAGACGGCTAGCATCAATTTCCGCCTTCTTCGCGCCCCCTTGTCGCGCAGCAGGATGGCATAATTTGCTTTCTATTTCCTTCACCGAGGAGGGTTCTCGTCTTACTGACACTACGCATCTGCGCACATGTGCGCGTGCCTGCAATCTCTCCGTTGCGCATATAGACGCCGTGCCATCTTCGGTTGCTGCCTACTACAGTCTCTGGGGGCCGCGCCCCGCGTGTTGCCTGCCTGCCTCTCTGACCGCTGCTGCGCAGCCTACTGCCAAGCCCTATCGTACGCACACGAGCTCGTGCGCATCTGCGTATTTTCTTTTTTCGGGCGATTTGCACAAAGAACCCGGATTGGGTCTATCACTTCACCGGCGAGATTGTGAGTCAAGGTGACCATCTCTTCTTCCGTACCTTGCTGAGTACAAACCCCTGCCCTTGCTTGGGCTATTATTGGAGTTCGCGGCTCTGGGGCGAGGCCCTCGAGTCTGAAACATGGGCCGCTAGTGAGTGTGTGGGGCGCGGGGCGACCGAGGTAAGGCTGTGGACACCAGAGTCTGGGCCGTCTATTGCCTCAGCCTACCTCAGCCTCTCAAATCTATGCGCAGGGGGGGCAACTTTAGGTGGCGAATGCGTGTTAAACGTCTTTCGCCCTCCGTCCTCCTTCTTATCATCTATTTTCTGCTCACCGGTCTGGCAAGAAAACTCAGTTCGTCGCCTTCATTTCAGCCTATTGCTTCTGTGACGTTTCGCGTCCTTGACCGGTCTTTTCTACTTTCTCTCTGCAACAGTCTTTCAACTTTTCCCGAGGCTGTTCAGAACAACCGATGCTACAACCTCTCGTGTCGAAATTCCGTTGGCTGTTGGGGCAAATCGCCTCCTTTTTTGCTTCACTTCACCCAGGAGTCATGCCACACGAATGGAAAGAGAAGAGATTGCCTTGGCCACATTCGACTTGCAGATCTGCACTGAATCTGCAACAGTTCGAGCCCCTCTTCGTTCTCCATGGCCCGCCAAGGAGTAATGAGAGAAAATCGATAACCTTCCGGGTTGCTCACGAATGCCAGAGGCTTCTGCCGTGAGCATTTTAGTCCTGACAGACTAGCAGATATATCGCGCTAAAAGGTAGGTTGGCTGCGAAGAGTGCTTGTCTGGGGCGCGAGGTTTTACAGGGTAGGTTGACCTCTCTTCTCCCCTCTCTCTGTAATTCGTCTATGATTTAGAGCCCCTTCTCTGCATTTCTAGTATTATCACAATTTATGGTGCATCCGCGCCACCGGCTTCCCGCTGCTTGGTATTGACATTAGGACGAGATGGTGCATGACGGAACCAAGCAGCATGACGCGTGGTCGTTCCTTGCCTGTCGGTATTCGAGTGCAGGACTTTATGTAGTGAGTGTTGATATCAGTACACGCGCTGAAACATGGAGCACATTGATGCACATAAGCCTGTAGAACTAGCCCTCTGCAGTGCCATAGAGGAAGAACACTCAAGACCAGAGCTTGAGGGTGCTCGTTACTCCGCCGTCATTTTGAACCAGGGCGAAAACACAGTAGGTCAATGGAAGAGACTACGGGAGATAAGGACACAAGGCAGCTCCACAGGCACCCTTTTTTCTAGCTTGGATTTATCGGACATTTCCTTTTAGTCTCCTTCTTATCACCTTTGAACTGGCACATTCCTGATCACAGCATCTCATGAAACGCTAGATGATATACTATCTAAACTCTGCCCATGGTCTAGCTCACTTCCGATTATCAGCAGAGCTAGGTAGAAGGAAGGAGCTGCCACCATCAACTCGGGTAAGATATCACGCCATGATGGGCAGAAAGATTTGTGTGGAGATAACGAGTGAGCATGCCTAGAGCTGCTTGGGAATCTACGATCAGGATTGGCCGGTCAAAGACTTCAGGAATATCATACGACAAACTGCTGTGTCCTTGGCTGCAGCTCGAGAGAGAAGCTAAGATGGTTTGCAGGCACAGTCCGCGAGCGCAGTAGTTGTGAACTATAGCAGGGAGTGCATTATTGGGTTTCCAACCACACATCTGACGGCCTTATAGGGCACGATCGTTCTAGATCCCAAGCCAATCCTCAATTCTGTATTGTGGAATCTCAACACAATGCAACACAACACAATGCATATGCGACTTCATGGGACACAGCACGATCTGCTGCACCAGCACAGCACAGGCCCCATATAATACCCCGCACGTACCGCTATGGGACGCCAAGGCCAGTAGGTTACTCAGCGCCGACTTGGCCATGACAACGACGACCTCGCGGATGATAACGATGATCCTCTTTCCTGCCATACTGGCCAGCCGACCAACCACTGCCAGGGTCAGCCCCAGCGGCTAACTCGGCCTGCAACATCTGGTAGATGAGCCGTTCATCGCGTTTCGGGCCATGCAGCTTGAAAGCGGGGCTGGACGCAACTATTCATCCACAGACTATGAGTGGACGGTTCCATCTAGACACAGAATACTTGCAATTGTTGCTACAAATGCACCTCGCTGATCTTTTGGGCCGAACTGCTGTTCGCAAACACAACGCAGTTCTAGATGAGGGGTCGGTGTTACACGCATCAGGGGGAGCCAGTAAAATGAGCGAGTTTGCAGGAACTGAATGACGACTGCAAATTGGAAAGAAGAAAACCAGAAAAAGCGCAGCGAAGCCGGAAGATCCAGAGCAAAGACGGGTCATTACATATCGCTCAACGTAAATCGACGGTGCAAATCTCCCGGAAATCCGACTGTTAAGCAAGGCTTGGGAATGCCACAGGTACGCTACTCATTGTCAAGGCGGGCAGCGCATAAGTCCTCGACACGACAGAACAGCATCGGCCAATGTAACATGAGTCCGTTACGTGGGATTCCCCCTTGAACAAAAGACTAGTTCTAGAGGCGTCGTGCTAGGACACACAACAGGGTGGTGCTTCGAGCGGACATCCGAAAAGTCCGATGTCTGTGGTTGGTCGAAGGCGGCCATCCGTAGGTTAAGGTTGATGAAGAGCGGACAGGAACTACTATTTTCCTGCGTGCTAGTCACTTACCCAGACACCCGTCACGTTTCTTCCTGATCCTCCCTTCGTGGGCGATAAGACTCTCGGCATTTGCGCCATCAAAGCCGGCCGGCGATCGCGCTCCGCATCCCGGGGCGACCGACGGCCCCCCGGGTATGCAACTCTAATTTCTGCTTGGACCTGCCGGCTTCAAATTTCGGCGGACCCATCTGCCAGTCCGAGTCTTTGCGGGAATCCGGGAAAATGCCGGGGGGGAGTTGAAAGGTGGGATGGGAAAGCTGCTCCAGCAACACACCCCTCCGCGGCGCTTCTTCTGCGCCCCGCCCCGCTGCAACGCCGGTGCAGATACCGATACCGCTCGTGATAGGACATCGTGCTGTTTTCCGTCGAGATAGTCATCACGGGATTCGAGCACGAGCTTTCTCAGAGTTCTGCCGACGGCCATCAGCAATCGTTAGGCTTACCGGCGGTCCTCTTAAACCGCCTCACCCCCCGCGTCGAGTTTCTGCTTCGATTTCATTTAGGGACCACTACTCGTGACAAAGAGAACATGGGGAGCATTGCACCAGCCAGGAATATACGCATAGGCGTCGATGTCGGAGGTTCGTAGAATCAACTTGAGCAAATCGAAGAAAGGGCCTTGATGCAAAAACAGCGGGCAAAGTGTAGACTGACGTGTGGCTATCAGGCACCAACACCGATGCCGTGGCGCTGGACCTCTCTGCACAGCACACGGAAAGCCGGGGTGTGATTGCTCACTTCAAAACACCCACCACGCCCGACGTTACCTCCGGCATCGAGACGGCCGTCGGCACCGTCATCAAGGCAGCTGGTGTATCGCTGGACAGTATTGCCTGCGTGACCATCGGAACAACTCACTTCATCAACGCCGTAGTCGAGCAGGATGCTCGACGTTTGCGCAAGGTTGGCGTTCTTCGCCTCTCAAAGTCCTTCCTCCGCCAGATCCCGCCATTCAGCGAGTTTCCCACTGGTCTGACACGCCTGATGAAGAGCTACATCGGTTACGTCGATGGCGGTCTGCACATTGACGGAGCCGAAGAAGCGCCCATCGTCGAGGAGCAAGTGGTCCGCGAGTGCGCCGAGATCAAGAAGCACGGCTTGTCAGCGCTCGTCGTGGCCGGCATCTTCTCGCCCATTGACGAAGAATTCCAGCAGGAGAAGCGCGTTCGAGACATCATTCTACGCGAGATCCCCGGAATCGATGTCGTCTGCTCGCACGAGGTCAGCAACATCGGCTTCCTCGAGCGCGAGAATGCGGCCATTTTGAACGCTTCGATCCTCAAGTACGGCCGCCGTACTGTCAGGGGTTTCCGCGAGGCGATGAACAGGCTCAACCTCAAGTGCGGCCTGTACATTACTCAAAACGACGGAACCCTGATAGATGCGGCATCTGCGGCTCGTATGCCCATCAAAACATTTTCCTCGGGCGCTACAAACTCAATGCGAGGCGCCGCGTACCTAGCAGGAAAGTCCCTTGACGGTACTTCGGCCATTGTCGTTGACATTGGAGGCACCACCTCGGACGCTGGCGTTTTGCTGCAATCTGGTTTCCCGAGACAAGCGTCTGCGTTCGTTACTGTGGCTGGCGTTAAGGTCAACTACAGCATGCCATTCCTGCACTCGATTGGTCTTGGAGGTGGCTCGATCGTTCGAGAGGCTGCCACAGGAAAAGTAACGGTGGGCCCCGATTCAGTGGGCCACTACATTACCACAGAGGCCAAGGTTTTTGGCGGTAGCAAGCTGACAGCAACAGATGTCGCAGTCGCAGCCAAGAGAGCGGTAATTGGAGATGTCTCAAAGGTCAGCGATGTGAGCTCTGAGCTTGTCATCAGGGCCCAGGAGAGGATAAAGGCTATGCTGGAAGGAGTCATTGATCTCTGCAAGACTTCTCCGGACCCCTTGCCAGTCCTCCTTGTTGGTGGTGGTTCAGTCGTTGCCCCAGAAACTTTGAAGGGAGCGTCGAAAATCATATGCCCACCTTTCCACGACGTCGCGAAGTAAGTTGGTCCATTGGACTGCTACGAATTCGAGTGCTAACGTTGCACCAGCGCTGTGGGAGCCGCAGTTAGTAAGGTTGGTGGCGTTGTAGATCTCGTTCAGAGCACAGAGCATCAAACGCAACAAGAGGCCATCCAAAGGGCCAAAGACCTTGCCATCAAGAGAGCAACAGAGGCTGGCGCAATTCCGGAGACTGTCACCATCACCGAGATCGACTCGCTTCCTGTGTCTTATGTGGCAAACAAGCTACGGACCGTCGTCAAAGCTGTTGGCGAGCTGGATATCGCGAGGCAGCCGACACCATTGGAGGAAAAGGATGATTTCGGGGAAGAAGAAGTTGAGCAGAGCAAGGATTACGGGGAAAAGTTCGTGGAAGAAGCGTCCATCGACCCGTTCACCTACCGACCGGACGTCAAAATCAATCCAGAGACGGGCATAGCCGAGTGGAACGTTTCAGAGACAGACGTGAACTGGCTTGCGGAAGGATGCTACGTGCTGGGCTGTGCAGGAGGTGGCTCTCCAGCGGCCACCAGGATCCAACTGCGGGACCAGCTGCGGGAGGGATACACTTTCAAGATCGTGGATGCTAGTGTATTACCTGACGATGCCTGCGTCTACTGGGGCGGTCATATGGGTTCTCCGGCAGTTTCCGTTGAGCGACTGAATGCCACCGAAACGGTCGAAGCGTTCAGAGCGCTGATGGAGTACCTGAGACACGACTCCTTCGATGCCGTTATCGGTCTCGAAATTGGCGGGGCGAACGGCCTGGAGCCGCTTCTCGTGGGCAGTTCCAAATACTTCAACCGGCCAACCATCGGTGGGTAGCTTGAACAGTTTGATGGATACAATACTGACGGGTGCAGATGCGGATTTCATGGGTCGAGCTTACCCAACATACTGGCAGACGACAATCGCGGTGCACGAGCCGGGGTCTCTCATCCCCTGCGCCATCGACTCTGGTGACGGTAAGACCATCATCATGACAAGGGCATCGACGGATGAGATTGTCGACCGGGCGCTCCGTGCATCATGCGCTGAGATGGGATCTCGTGTCGGAAAGGCGGGAGCGCCGACAACTGCGAGCATTGGTAAGGATGACAGTGCCACATGGCTACATACAACTGCTAATCTCCGTCAGTGCGCCGGACGGCGGTGATCAACACGTATTCGCTTGCATGGCGCATCGGGCGGTGCATTGCGCGCAGTGAAGCCAGCAACACGCTGTCGAAGGTATGTGAATCGATCGTGCAGGAGGTGGGTGGGGAGGCGACGGCTCGCATTCTGTTCCGCGGCAAGATTGTCGCAGTGGAGCGGCGGCTGTTCAAGGGCCACTCGTACGGAGAAATCACCATCGCAAGCATGCCGGCAGATGAGGAGGACGAGGGGGCCAAGGACGCTATGCCGGCTTTGGCAACAGGCGGGACGCTGAAAATCCCATTCAAGAACGAGAACCTGTATGCGGAACACATTGCGGAATCAGGCGAGCGGCGGATGGTTTGCACGGTGCCAGACTTGATCGCGGTGCTGGACACAGGCTCAGGGCGTGCGCTGGGAGTGCCCGAGTTTAGATACGGGCTCCGGGTGACAGTGCTCGGAATCACGGCAAGCCCGCAGTGGACCGGGACCGAAATGGGGCTCAAGATTGGTGGGCCCAAGGCGTTCGGCTATGAGCTTGAGTACAAGCCGCTCGGGGTGTATGTCGAGCCGAAGAGCGTGATTGCGGAGTATGTGTGATCAGTCGATAGACAAGCAGGTAGAAACGAAGCTACTGCACAAAGCGTCAGAGTTGCTGACTCCGTCAGGTGAGCGGTGAGGAGGTGAGCGGACGATCACGCTGGGTGAGACGCGGCGGGAGGTGTTGAGGCTTTGAGCTGGACTGCCCCGCGCGTCAGCTCAGTTTCATGGTGTTTGCGGAGGGGCAGTTGGTAGCGAGGCGGGGAGGTTTGCTCCCGTTTCACGCGGCCGAGCCGAAGGAGCGGATTGCGTGCCTGCGTCCGTGAGCGCGGTGCTCGGAGCGGCTTTTATTTCTGGCTCGTTTTGCAGCGCCGCCAATGGCCGCGGCGTCTCAGAGATAGTGCGCGGCGCAGCCGGGCAATCCTCGCGTCGGCGGCGATCAAACGCGGTGCCTGGACCAATGGCAGGGCGCAGCGGCTAGGCCCCAGGCTGCGGCGGGCAGGCGCGCTCGCCGCCGTCCCCACACGCAGGGCAGCGGGTATGCAGAGGCTCGGCGCGGGCGTTTCACGCATCGCCCGCCAGCAGCGGCTCAATTGCGAGAGGCAGCGGGCGATGCGTTTCAGCCTTTTTGCGCGGCGCGGATGAAGGCGGCTGTGATTGGCCCAAATGCGCGGCCAGATTTGCGCAGGGATATGCGCGACTGCATAAGAAACGAAACGGCGTCTGAAACGCTGAAGCGAGCAGCCCCGTGTGCGCCGCGACTCGCCGCAACCGCTGCCATTAATATCCCATCGCTCCCTAGCCTCCTTCCTCTTGCTTTCCCTGTTCTGTTCAATTTCTTGCACACTGCCGCTGCTGGTTCAGCCTCTCTAAGCAAGCCCTCTATAATGTCTGAACAAGGCCTGCCGCCCGCCCAGCAGGGCACAAAGCGCACTTTATCCGGCTCCACCCGCCCCAAGCATTCCAAGGCCCCGACCGCACATCTTTCCCAGGCTCCGTCCGCCACCTCGCTTCTGCAGGAGGAGTCTCCAATCACCCCCGAGATCTTCGCCCACATCGACGCCATCAAGCACATCGATGACAAGCTGATCTTCGAGCTCCTCCGGAGCGCTCGCTTCTATGGTACGCCTAAGACACCCGTACATCTGTGCGCCACCTATTAACCGGATCGCAGCAAGCATTGGAGCTGGCTCAAGCTCATCGGCCGACTCCAGCAGGCGCAACTCCACCGTGCCCAGCCTGTGCTCCGACAACCGCTCCGACAACCGCTCCTCAATTGCCTCTTCCGCCATGTTCTCCCTTTTCAGCAAGCCCAGCCTCGGCTCTCTGAGGTCTGCTACCTCGCAGTCCAGTTCTTCTAGTCTGTCCCGGAGCAAGTCCCACATGGAACTTCGCCAGCCTTCCATCAAGTCCGACCGCTCGGCCTCCTCGGCAAGCAACTCTTCTCTCAGCAGGTCGCGGTCTGTTCGCCACGACTCGGCAACCACCATGGAGAAGCCGCTCCCTCCGGTGCCCATGAAGGATGCTCAAGGCCAGGCCGTGCCATCACAGCCAACCAAGAACTACGCCTGCACTTTCTGCGACCAGACCTTCAAGCACCGTGCTTACTGGCTCTGCCACGAGGAGGAGCTGCATGAGCAGCCCCGCCGCTGGACCTGCCCCGACTGCTACCGCAGCTTCTTCGCCGAGAAGAAGTACCGCAAGCATCACTACGAATCCCACGGCTGCTCTAGTTGCGGAATGAAGAAGGATGCCGAGCGTTCGCTGAATGCCACTGAGCGCTGTTCCATGCAGGGCGTCATCGAGGGCAGGGAGGGCAAGCCCGTGCGCAACAAGACATGTGCTGAGAAGGCCATGCTTCGCGTTCACAACAAGAAGGCTTACGGCTGCGGCTTCTGCGTGACCTTGTGCCGCAGCTGGAGCGAGCGCTGTGATCATGTCGCCCGCCACTACGAGACTGGAGTTTCCAAGAACGATTGGTGCTTCACAAATGTCGTCAAGAGCCTGCTCCTCCAGTCCGAGCTAGCCATTGCCTGGGAAAAGCTTATGACTAAAGAGCACACCATTGACAAAACCACCTGGCCGAACTTTGTCTGGGATAAGCGTGAAGCGCGCGACTTGGTGCGCTCCATGGAGCAGAACGGTATGGTGCACGACAAGGTCAAAGAGATCGCGCGCAGCGCCTACGACCACGCCCACATTGAAGAATCCAAGACAATCGAAGAAGATACGCCGTCTGTTTCAGCGGAAGTTCCACCCCCCAAGCAGGAGCCCCTTGAAGAGCAAAATCCGACACCAGCCACCCAATATCTCCTTCCCATGCCAACAGAGCAACGCCCGCACTCCACCCCCGTTCTCTCTCAGAATCCGATCCAGCATCCAATCCACCCGCACCACAGCACTTTCTCCGTTTCTTCCATGCCGGACCCGCCCGCCTACACCGGCACTCAGCGTGCCTCGAAAGAGTTTGAGCTGCTCAGCCAAGCCATCGACGAGCAGCTGGCCTCGGGTCCTTTTGTCGTCGACTTTGACTTCAACCCCCCCTGGGACCCCATGCAGATGTCGCCGCAGCAGCCCCCGCATCAGGAGGACATTGTCGCCTTCACCCACCCGGGCGCGTATTCAGCCTTTACCGCCGCGCATCCCGACAAAGGAGCGTGGCCGCTGTAAAGAGATCCCTTGGGCATGACTGATTCTGATGATGGCGGTGCTGGTTCACCTTCTCTATTTACACACCCACTTGTACATTGACGGTTTGCTTGATTCACTTGATACCCACGGTTGAAAAAAGGAAAGGAGGGACGGAGCTTGTATGATATCGAAGAGACATTGTTGGTTTTTGTATCAGTATTTGGTGGTGTGCGAATCATTAGCTTGTGTTTTGTCGGCGGAGCTGTCCAAAAGGACCAACATATTTAATGGTAATCACGAAGATTGATCTCTTACACCTTCAAAAGTGCGTTTCAGTGAAGAGGACAGACACCATGCCTTTGAAGATCGATGGCCTTGTGCTAAATATTAATAACCAGGAGACGTGAACATACTGTAGGTACCCCTTATTCCAAATCATTGCATGTTTCTACTCGCGGAGTTTTTGGGGCTTCTTTGCTTTCCATGCACTAAAACGTCAACATGGTTTACGGGAAAAACCAAACTAATAATTCACCTTCGCTGTGCCAGGTGCTTCAAGAAGACGAGATTCGTTCCTTTTCCGTATGATCAGTGAGTAAAACTTGTCTAGTGTTTGACGCAAACAGTAGAATCCCCCACCCTCCATTTCAGATTACTAAATCTCCTGCTCATACGGATACAGAATTGAGTAAAGGCCCAAGAACAAATAATGGCCTATCAACATTATGTAAGACTTGCCGGTTTGGAGAGATATAGGCTAGGTCCAATCTATTAACACTTACTACAAACATGACACAATAACAAAGCAACAAAATTGTAGGTGGCCAGAATCCCGGGCTATTTTCAAGGAGATAGCCCTCTTACTATGTAGGCTCTTCCTACCATGGACATAAGATATACATGTTGTATAAACCAATAAAATTCCAATTCGGAGTTTATGCTAGTACTCTTTTGTTCTTAGGGGCCTGCATGGCAGCGTGTGCAATGGACAATGGTAGAACTTTTGGAGTTACCTTTATACTTAAATCTTTCTAATCTAAGCTTCCTTTGTGCTGTATATTAGGTTAAGTAAAAATTTCTGCATACTATTAGAGGCATAGTGTATGATATACACTGGACACGCTTGCTCAATGGCTCGATATCAAGGAGCCAAATAGGGCCCCTTCCAAACAAGTGCTCGGTGCGGTTTCAGGCAAGCGCGCTTGCCGGAAGCCCCATGAGCAGTACGTTGCTTCCAAGTTTGGTCCTGGATTTGGCGCTTGTAAGGCTATATCTTGCTCATTTCCGCCGCTCCGCCCGTTCCTCCTCCGTCTATGACAGAGTCGTCTTCTGTCTCACTTCCACACGATGGCCGACCCTAACGATTTGTGCAATGCTTGCCTCAAGCCCTACGCTCGTCACTGTAGCTACTGCAAGGTGGTAAAGTACTGCTCTGTGGAATGTCAAAGGGCGGATTATCCTACCCACGAGCTCCTTTGCCGGGAATACGCTAATTTTGACTTCAACTCACGACCGAGTTCTGATCACAAACTTTGCATCGTATTCCCGCAAGATCAACGGACACCACAGCTTTCCTGGGTATCCTGCTCGTGGAAATCTTTTAGTGATGGTCGAAACTTCCAAAGTCCAGATACAACGCTTCCCTTCGATGGAGGCATACCAAACACAGACATTATTGAGTTCAGCAAGGCGCTCGATTGCAAATTGACGGAGAATATCTGCTTTATGCGTCGTGAAGATGCATTCACGGACGGATCCAAGCCCAATCGCTCCATGTCAGTCATTGCCGCCGCCTGTGGTGCAACGTTTTCTGACTGGCGCGGACCATTGTTGGCCGCTGGAATGACTGGACCATCGCGCGACAGATGTCGTGACATCAACCTTACCGACTTTCGCCACATCATTGACTGGCTTAAGGTCAACGTCTGCACAGATGAACGCTTTCATTACTACACCCAAGCCGGCACCCCCGTTTTAGACGGTACGCCTAATGCGAGAGCGAACGCCAGGGAGGCTCAATCATACATGACCTTGGAACAGAAGTCGAAAATTGGATTGACGGAGCCCCCCAACACAAAAGGCATCAGAATTAACTGTCTGGGCGACGCGAAAACTTTCGGTATCCCCGTGTTGGAGGAGGTTCTTCTGAACATCACCCACCCAATTTTCAATTGCGACAACGTACCAGACATTCCAGAACGCATCGGGATTCCATTGATAACGATGAAAGAACCGGGCTCTTCGGCCTGGCTCAATGCAACGGATCTGGCAAAATTTGATAACCACAGTCCTTTTGAGAACAAGGCGGCCTCTTTTTTGCACCTCAGCTGCCGCGATGACGCCCAAACCGGTCGATCCTGGGGAAAGCCGCAGTCACCCTGGCAGGAAAAAGCAGGAAGTGTGCTCCTTGTTCGCAAGGATAAGATGCCCTTGGAGAAATTGCATGTTGATATTCTCTGCCAGTGGATTGAACGTACCATGAAGTACTTCTCAGCAGCGATGGGTGAAACTCCATCACTTGACAAGGAAGAGGCGCTGCTATTCGTTTCGAAGGCATCCTTTGCAGCTTTCTGGAAGAACTTCTTGGAGCCGAAGAAGGTGAAGGGAGACGTGGAAGCGCTGAAATCTTACTCACCATACGATACAAAAGAGTTGATGAGAGTTTACCGTGGATTGCTTTACAACAAAGAGTTCTTCGGAAACTGATTTGAAAATACACATGGCTGTCCACCGGAACGAGAGATTATCTGAGGAATAATGGTCGATGACAGCTCACGGATGGGAACCCCAAAACAAGGCTCAGCAGCGAGAAGGCCTGATTGAAGTAAAGTCATCGGAGATTCGGACGGACAGAAAGCATGGTGAAATTTGCAATCCGGCTAATTGGGTATAAAGAACGTAGACCAAATAGGTATTGAATGTGGACGGCCTTTCAATAAACAGGTGATACGCCTCATGAACGTGAAAGCAAGAAACTGCTCGAGCGGCACTGCTTCATAATTTCCCTGTCTCCTTTTGCTCCCCTCTGAGCACTTGCATATGTGATCGGGTAATCGGATCAACTGTGATAATCGCAATAATATGACTTCAATGCGACACCCTGTCCTGGCCGGAATCCACTCCGCACAGAGTCATGCATCAAGGGATGGAGTCATTGCGCCTAGGGAAAGAATTCGTGGGGCCGCGCTAAAAAATAGTCCTGCTCGCCACTCAGCAAAAGCGCAGAAAATAGAACAAGACAAAGATAACGTGCTGTCAACGGACGTCGAAGTAAGGGAGGGGGGGTTCTGGTAGGAATTTTCCGGCAAATTTTCCTTTGTCTAACTCTACCGGTTTCTGTCTTTGCGAGACCGAACAGGATCTTCGAACCAACATCTCCGCTCTTGACAGTCCGCCGGTACGTAATTTCCATGCTGTTCGGACAGCCAACCATTGCGTAAAGAAAGGGTCCGGTGGTCATCACTGCCTAGTCCACTGACCGGTGTATGCAAGCATCGGATGTTTTCCATGGGCTTCGGCGACCGTAGAGCGCAGCTGAGGAATGGAGAGAGCAAGCAAAAGCAAAGACGACCAGCATAGGCCTTCTCGTTTTCAACCAAGCAGGCGGAGCCGCACCTCACCTCCTGCCAAACTCAGGTCCCGCAAACCAGAGAGACTCGTACGAGGCTTGATCGACGCCGTTGGGCATGTTCTCGGCAAAAGGTGCTGACGACCCTCAGATGCATGTCTTTATTCCGTCTCCCCAGTGAGGCGAGCAGCAGCCACCCGGAGGCAAGTGAGTGGGGTCTGGATCGGGGCTGAACTGGGCCCCCCCCTCTCAGCGAGAAGGAGCTCCTGCATAGAGGACGCCTGAGAGGTCAGCCACAAAGATAAGCCAACGGTCTTAAAGCAAAGGGGAAAAAAGCCTCGTCGGGAAGCTTGGAAGACAGGTCTCCGCTCAGACTATCACGAGAACAGGAAGGTGGAGGTGATAAGACACAGCTGATCCATTTCTTGCAGACAAGACAGGAGGGTGTGGAGGCGGGAAGCAATGCTAACGGGCTGCCTCATCACCTCGCTCCTGCATCTACCTCTCCCTGTAAAAATCAATATCGCAGACGGTGGCGAACCCCCCGCTCTCCCACCCCGCTCTACTAAGCAGTCATGAGCTAGCCGGGCCCATGTGAGATGACCTAATGTTCGATTCCATCACGCACCAGTGCAAGGAACGCCCATGCATGGAAGAAAAACGCGTGAGCACGAAGCGATCGTCACAGTTCGGTGCGACACGAATCTTGGATGGGGTAAGAGAACCCCGGTACGGGTGAAGGGCCAAGGGGAAAAAGAATAAGGAGGAACAATCGCAACAAAGCAACGCAACACCACGCGCTTCGCTGGCATGTTAGACCAAGTCTTAGCCCCAGGCTCTCCGCTCGCCGACCCGGATTCCAGGGCAGCATCCACTCCCTAACCCTGCCATTCGCAACCTCATTATTTGAATGACGCCAATCTTGTCTGCAAGCAGAGCGTCCAACCAACGCTAACGGCCCCAAAAATAGAGTGCCCGCGCACAGCCTTTGTCGCCACCTACGAGAAGGACGCCGTTGGGAGAGGCAATTCCAAAAAAAGGGGGGAGCATGTCGTGGCAGTTTGGCTTGCCGCCTCGACAGCTATATGTTAGGATAATGAGGGAATTATAGAACGCGGGTCTGGTGGAAAGAGGAGATCACCTGCTTCTGCCGCCAGCCAACCGAGTTCACGAACATGTGGGTGGCTCATAGGGGGCCGACGTGGCGGAGTGTCGGCGGTAGCAACGCTGGCAGCCAACCTGATCTCCGCGCTATACTCCGAACAGCCCTGCTCTTTATCTCGGTCTCGTATGATGCGACGGGGGATTTGGAAGCTGCAGATACCCACGCGGCTGGGAAGGAGTGGGCGCATGGCGGGTGGCCAAACTTTGTCCTGCCCCTGTTGGATCCTGCGCCCTGCTTGTGACAGATGAGTTGGTGGCTCGGAGGCAGGATGCCTCGCCGCGGGGAACAGGACGCAAGCTGCATTGTTTGGCCCTGGATTTAGAGATAGGGCAGGCAGCGAGCGGGAAGGCGGAGGGTGCAACGGGTTCGTGCTTCCCCGCGAAGTGACGAGTACCGGCACGGACCACGCGTTCGTCAAGCCAACGCCGGCGTGAACGGATCGACTAGCAGCACGGAAATCAGGTGGTGCAAGTGAAGCGTGCCCTGAGCACGCTCGAGCTTCTGCTAGCTTCGTCGACGACGCAAACCGTGGCGTTGTGCTTCCTCTCGGAAGCCGCCGCGATGGTGCTGTTTTGGGAATGAGGAGATTACGCCCTGAAGAAAGTTGACTCGCATGCAGCAAGTGGGTATACTGCAGCCATGGACATGCTGGTAGGCGCGGGGCGTGTCTGAGCGCTAGGGAAGGCTTGCCCTTTCGGTGTCGCCGTGCCTATAATAGACGCCAGCTAGGCCCAGGGATCCGCGTGAAGGCTGCTCTGTGGCAGATGGACGTTTTCAGGACCGGTGCAGACAAAGGGCCCTCGCGTCATGTGGCTTGGACCGTTTACTCGCTCGGGGCCAAGCAGCGCCGGTAGGCTAGGCGAAGAGCGTCTGGAAGACTGACCGGCGGGCGATCTGCAAGCGGACAATATGATGGCAGTCGTGCAACTCTGTTCGTCTCGCTACCAGCGAAGCGGCGTGGGGAGGCATGAGCTTCACACAATCCTTCGAGAAGGGCCATTGTTTGCCGGCTGACCACGCATTTGGAATCCAGCAGCGCGAGATCTCTGCGGCACAACAATGCACTGTTTTCTGCACCAGCTCACGAGACAGTCGAAACCGGGACGAGCACATAGCCGGCGGGAGGGCTCTCGTGCGGACCGCTGCCCTGGCGTGCAGCAGGGCGGTGGCCGGTTGACATGTGGGATTAGCTGGCGGCGTCGCACCGAGATCTTCTGTGCGAGTCCTGTTGCGACCAGATGCAGTTGGCCTCGTCCGCCCGCCCAACGGCCTGTCGGAGTAATTTGCGAGCCGGGTGTTTCAGATGGCTGGGTGGTGCCTGGCCATGTCACTGCAACGCTCTGCCCCATAAAGCAGCCGTTAGCCGCTGCTGCCTCTGCAATTCCAAATCCTCGCTTCATGCGGAGCGCGATGACATGCTTGGGCGAGGCTGGAGTCAGGCGGCCATGCAGCGCGGCGGAATGCCTGGGCCCAGTGGGAGGCTACCAACGGCCCCTTCAGCCCCAGCAGCGCTTTTATGACGTGCGGCGATCGCCCAGCGGGGTATCGGGAGCTCCGAGACAGGCAGCGCCTATCGGGAGGCGCGCTGGCGACCAAGCGCCCCGATCGAGCCATCCTTCAGAAGAATGCGTCTCTTATCTGGGCCAAGCGGCTGACACTTGTCTCTGGCCTCAGAGCCGGCCCGGACCGCTGGGACGAACGTTTTTCGAGGCCGCCCGCCATCACGTCAGCCCCCCAGAGGCACGCCCAATGGGCGGGGATCGGCCGGGTGTTCCTGTGCGATGCTGAGGTCACTAATCGGAGAATTGAGGGCGATCCAGCCCCGCCGCCGCCGCTGAGTGGTCCGATGGCCGCGCCGCCTGAAACCGCAGCAATGGGCCTTCGCTGGAAATCATGTGGCCCTGGCGCGCCGGCATCGTCTGCTCCAAGTCCTCCGCACGCTCCGTGCACGCTGCGGGCTCTGCGGATGGCTGCAGTTCGTATCGCGCGGGCTCCAGCTTCCCTGCGTCTTAACAGCAGTTAGCGTCAGCTCCACGGAAAACGCAGGCGCTGGCTGCCCGTAGCCGCGCGCCGATCCACCCGCGGGCAGAGGGTCCGCGGCAGAGGGCAGGGTCAGATGACCGGAGGGAAGGGACAGCTGAGGCCGAGAGACATGTCGGCTGCATCGAGGCAAGGAACGAGGGCGACGTCCATTTGCGGCGGGCAACGTGCGGAACCACATGCAGCGGCGACCCGGCGGGCCGGCGTGCGGTTGGCGAGGAATGAGGGCCGCGTGGCTCGGCGGCGCGCTGGTTGGCCGCCGGCGGCTGCAGGCTGCGGGCTGCGGTGCGGGTGCGGTGCGGTGCGGTGCGGTGCGCAGACAAAGGCGAGCGGGCCGCGCGCTGGCCAGGACGAGGCAGTTCGGCGTGCTCTTCACGGCGGAGGCACAGCGGGGGCAGGGCGTGCCGGCCGCTGGGGCTCACGGGCCACGCAGCTGCGCCGGAGCCACTGGCGGCAGCGCTCTACCGCCGGCTAGCGGCTCGCCTACACGCCGCGCTCATGCGTCTATCTGCACGTCACAACGACCCTCGAAGCACCTGAGCGCCTGCGTGGGTGCTATCCTGGCTCCAGGGCCGGCCGATCCAGCTGCTGCCCCGACCCATCGCATCTCACCTCGCCCACCAGCCCGTCGCGCGAGCCCTCGGCCGGCCCTGCGCCGTCAGCAGCCCGCCCCCGGAGCCCCAGGAGGTGGCGCGGAGCGTGGCCGTGGTCGAGGGCAGCGCGCGCCCGTCGCCCGCCCGCCTGCCTAGGTGCCTGCCGGGCGCCTGCCTGCTGCGAAAGCGAAAGCGCGCCGGCGCCGGCGGCTGCGGCTGCCCTGCCCCTGCCCTGCCCCGGCCACACATCTCACGCCGCTCCACGCCCCCGCGGTCGATCGATGCCCGCCAACCCTGCTCAGCCGCCCCGGAGAATTGCGCCAGCAGACCAGGCCAGATCTGGCGCAGCCCGAAGGAATTTCAAAGCCGCGCTAGGGTTGCATGCGCGCCCATTCCAGGCGGCCCGAACGGGAAAAGGCGGTGGCGCCTGCGTGTGCTGCTCTGGCTCTGCCTTTTCGCGCGCTGCTATAGGCTTTGTGACAGGTAACGGTCGCCGCCCATCTGCCCCCAGCCCGGCTGCCAGCCCGGCGTGACTCGCAGCGGGCTCCAGCGCGGCTGCCGGCCCGCAAGGACGCGCGGTGCGACTTGGGCAGGCGGGGCTTGGCTGGCACTGGCTGGTCACCGATACAGTGCTGACAATGCTCGCTGCTGTCATGCGCAGCCAATACTTTCCCTGCGCGGATCACGCTGGCCAGGATGACCTGCAGCTCCGCCGCGCCCCGTGCGCCTGCATGGGGTTATTGTTAGGATTATCGACTTGAAACATGGCCGCGCTGTGGCCTCCCGGCGAGCCAGAGGATTCGACGAGCTGCGTCGACGTTCCTGCGTCGCTGCATGGGCGAGATTTGAATTGGGCGGGCGATCAGGTGGGTCTTCGCACTCGCGGCGCAAGGAATGCAAACCTGCGTGAGCGAGAGACGCTTCCCAGAGCGCGGTGCCTTGGCCCTGGGGCAAATCAGTCCTCCCTGGCTTCGGGGACATAGATAGACCGTTTGGGGCCACATCCGCTGCTGCAGCTTGCCAATGCTACCGTGGTGGTGCTAGAGAATAGAAATGGTCTGAGCCTGGGCAATACGGTCATCTTGGGGCTGAATCTGATCCATCATCAGCGCTGCCTGGGTACATATTTTCTGCTTTTGGCCAAACGGCCGGTCCCATCCCAGCTAGCCCTACTCTGTATCCATCTCCACAGGATCTGTACTTTTCCTTCACCAAGCGTTGTAGACTCAAAATTGTCCGATCTCCCCCAGCCTGCTAGGCGCCGCCCCTGTTCGTGCACCGCCGCTGCCTCTCCTCCTCGATTCCCTCCGCTCCTCTCTTCACTCTTTGTCTGCGCTGCCCGCCGCTGCGCCGCCATCACGGGGTCGCGCCCAAGCCTCGCGGCCGAGTTGCACAAACGCCTCTGCCTCCTGGCAGCAGTATATCAACGCCGCCTCACACGCTCATCAGCGCCCACCACACGCCCTTGCCCCCTCAGGCCACCGCGCAGCTCTCCGGTGAGTAAGCAGGCCGCCCCAATGGCAGCAGGCCGCTGTACGCCGTCATCGGCGGGTCATGCAGATCACTGACCAGCACCAGACGACCAGTCGAGCCTGCCGCTTGACGCCATTCAATTTTGGCTGCAGCTCGAGAAACCCGGTACGTTGAGCCTCGAGCGGGCACAGGCTGGGCTAACGCGCAACGGGCAGATCAGATCTCACCGCTGCTGCCGTCGAGCAGGGGAGCCAGCTACCCATTCTGCAGGAGATAGACGCCGGCTCGGAAGACCCGAAAAAAGCAACGCAAAAAGCAAGCCGTCCACAGCCCTTGCCTCGCGCGCCCAAGCCGGCGCGGACTGCCGTCGAGACCTGTTTCGTGCGGATTGCCTCACCGCACTGCGCGCATTTTTCTCTCGCGCGTCTGCCGTCTTGTCTATCCGCGTAAAAGCTGACGGACGACGAAGAGAAGGCGGTTGGAGACTTTACGCCCCCGCGGATCATCCCTCCAAGGTCGCCGGCTCAAACATTCCGGATTGCGCAGCACACCCGCTCTGTTCCTGCCTAACGTGGCAACGACGTCCCCCCCCCGCGCAGCACCGCCAACGAGCTCCGACTCGACGACGCAGTCCCGCACGACTGCGCAGCAGCAGACGACGCCTTCTGAGAGGGCCACGCGACGACGCGCCTTTGGAGCAGCCAGAGCGCGCAGCCAGCGCGGGTGAAGCAGCCGGGAAGCAGGCCCTGCTCTACGCGAAACAGGGAGCTCTCGGGGCGCGCGCGCAATCTATATGTGCGCGGCAACAGTCATGAATCAAGGTCAGTCAAGCTCGCCCTCCCCGTTCCGTTCCCCGTTCTCGTACCTGGCGGCCGGGAGCGACGAGACTCGTCCGCGGCACGCCCACCCAGCGAAAGGCTGAGGCGCGGCGCGCCCGCCCTGAGCGCCATTGGTGCTATATTTATGGGCTGGGCGTGTTGGGCAGCTCGCGCGCTCTCTCAAGCTTTTGGCACCCGACTCGGCGGAGGCATGTGTAACCGCAGGCTGGCCAGCACGCTGGCGGTCACGTCGTTTTCGTCCCACGTCCCGCTCGAGGGCTGCGCGTCGGGAGCGATTGGCTGACGGACGGCATCCAGCAGTGACCATTCAACCCCTCCTGGGGTCGCAGTACTCGCCGCTGCCCTCGGACAACCAATGCATCGACGGCATTGGCTCTCATGCACATCATACCTCCTATGCAGGAGGCGGAGGAGGAGAAGGAGGGGTGCCGGACCCGCTTCCTCTTCGGCGTGACGGCGCGCTGGGCCAGTCAGCGAGCGGCTTGCAGTCGCTCCCATCAAGTACTGGCTTCCGTTACCTGCCACACTCACACGGCCGCTCCGCCACGGCACATGATGGCGGCCAGTAAGTAGCCCTCTTTCATTGGAGCCCAGCACCCCACGCACTCTGGCCCTCCCGCAGCGCCGCTTGGCCCCCAGCCCTGCCCCTACTGGCTGCCTTCGCGACCAGTTGCTGCCCGGCGCCCCAAGCCCCCCGAGCCACCATCTTCAGGCGCCCGAGCAAACACGTCGTCATGCTGCCCGCTACTCCCGTCGTACGCACCTAACCCAAGCCCTCGGGAGCCCTGTCCTCCCGGCAGCGTGGTTGTCACATTGATCACACGACAACCCTAGGCCGTGTCATCTTTTCCAGTCAAGATTGTCGAGCGCGCCGTGCCACAAGGCCCGTCACGGTTACACATCGTCAGCCTTCTCGCACTTTATCTCAGCACCCGCTATTGTTTGAGTGTAGCCTACAAGATAGCTGACGCCGAATGACTCTTGCAGATTTCAGCAGGCAGGATCTGGCATCTCCGACTCCAGCTCCGGCTCCATCTCCACCAGCCCGCGCTCCAACGCTTCGTCTATTGCCTTTTCTTCCTTTTCCCAGCCGGGGCTCTACTCGCACCAGTCGCTGTACAGCCAGCCCCAGGTCTACGGCAACCACGGCAGCTATCAGCAACCGTTCGGCGTCTCGAACATGTCGCGACGCATGTCTGGAATGTATGTTTTGAGTTTCGCTTCCGTCGTGGCGCTCTTAGCTGGCAGCCGCGCCAGGCCAGAGCGGGTGGCAGCTGCTGACAGAATCGCAGAACGGATCCATCGCAATCCGGCATGTTACCTCCGGCACGATCACCAGGGATGGGCAATCCCGTGTCACCGTCGCTCAGTGCGACCGCAAGGGACAATTATACAACTTCGACGCCGCACCTCAACCGGCACGCTCTGTCGCCCCGCAGCCACGCCGAATCCCTGAGCAGGACCTACACCTCCGTGCCCGACACCCCCCGCACCGTTCTAACTTCAGGTGGAACCCTCTCCCTCTCGCCGCCGAGCACTCTTCCTTACGGAGGTACAGGTGCAAGCATGCTCTCCTACCAGGCCCAGCACGATGCCCGCACCCAGCCCGAGTCCCCGCCTTTCTCCCCCCAGGAGAACTTCGGCGAGATCACCGCGGGCGAGGGCCAGGCCGTCACGCCGCACATCGAGTGCAAGGTTGAAAAAGGCTTCTTCTTCTCGAGCGACCGGACCTGGACCTGCTACCGTAGAAACTACTTCTCCGTCAATTGCTCGTACACGTTGAACCCGCACGTCCCCAACAGCCGTCTCTTCCTCAGCCGCGGCGGCCGCAATGGGCCAGAGCAGATCCAGGCAATGGCCGTCACCCTTTCTGCAGCCGTCGACGGCGCGGCAGGGAAATCCATCGAGCTCGTGCAGCACACCCCCAAGCGCGACAAGGGGCCGCAATTGCAGATCCAAATGGAGAAACTGCTCCCGATGCCTCCGGGCAAAGGAGCAGCTGATACTCATGGGTACCCGCTTCAGTTTACCCACAGTGCAACTGCTATGGCGCCCCCGTTCCTCCCGCTGCAACAGGACGCGGAACAGTCGTACTCGCCAGCCGGCCATTCAGCTACGAGCCATCAGCACACGTTCGAACGCATCCAGTTCAAGTCGGCTACGGCCAACAACGGCAAGCGGAGAGCGCAGCAACAATACTACCACCTGATCGTCGAGCTCTACGCAGACGTGCGACGGGCCAACGACACCCACCCTGAATGGGTCCGCGTCGCGCAGCGGGTTTCTGCTGCCGTGGTCGTGCGTGGAAGATCCCCGAGCCACTACCAACACGAGGGCCCACACAGCGCCAACTCGTCGCGTGGCGGGGGTGCGGGTAGCGGTGCTGGTGGTCCGGGACACGCGGCCTATGGCGGCGCGGGCGCACCGGGCAGCGCCGGTCGCGGCATGTCTAGCAGCCTTACCATGCTCGGCAGTTCTGCGATGGGCGGCAACGTGTATCGGGCGGGTCACTATCAGCTAGATCCCAGCCCGGTCGGAAGCCATTCCGTTAGCTCGGCGAGCTCGATGAGCGGAGGGCCGGTGGAGGGCATGGTGGGCGAGCAGACGGTCATGGAAGAAGAGGAAAGCAAGGGTATCGAGCCGTATGATGGTTACCAGTACTACCCCAGTCCGATCGCAGAGGCGGGCCTTCCGATCGGTACGAAGCAGGAGTTTGACCATGCCAAGAGAGTCAAGGTTGAGTTCAGCGAGGCATCCTTACCATCGTCATACAGCGTTGGCGGATGCGGGCGGTACCAAGGAGTCGACACGAGCCGCGGATATTACCCAGACCTGAATGCCACAGGTTATTAGCCTCGGCGATCGACCTGGCTTGAGCTCAGTCCTTTCCCTCGCTCACCCTCGAGAGCTTGACAGCCTCGAGACGTCATTAACGGCCGATCGACTGCTTCACCAACTCCTTCGCTTCGTAATGCGTTCTTTTTCTCCTTTTCGGCACCTTTCCAACATTTTAGCCTCATCCTAAACATAATTCCTGTCCACGACCCCCGATACCACTGGCTTCACCCACTTTCTCCTGCGGATATTCAGCGGGCATTTGCCGGCGTTACGGAATGAGGATGGCACCCGTGCCTCGGAAGGCAGCTGCCAACATATACCACAACTGGGATCTGATCATGAAAATATCATGGGAGTACGACAAGAAGGGACATCAGCGGCGCAAATTGGTCTGTTCTTCGAACAACGACGAGGCGACGGGATGAGACAATGGCGCTCTGACCAGCCGCCCTCGCTCGCTGCTCATCCCCTCGCTTCCGGGCTATTGCCTCTTTCCTTTCTTTTTATTTCGTTGAACTGTCTCCCGCTTCACCCTATCATCCTGTTCTCACTTTGGACCTGCTATTCACATGTGTGCCCATGTGCCTCAGATGTTACGATGTCATGACTGCATGCTATTCTTGTTTCGATTCGAATCAAATTGTTCACCTTTGACGCCTTCGAGCACCAGCCCCTCTGCCGCCTTGGTTGCTATGATTCGGGCCTTCTTTCCGCACGTGGAAAGCGCACGGCTTGCGAGCCGGAGGGCACAGGCGTACTGGGATGACCAAACAAAATTAAGACCGAGTCAAAGGTGTGGGAGTGGACGGCGAAGGTGGGACTGGATAAGACGGCGGAAGGATGCGACAGGTTCACCCGCCATGTCACGTAAAGAGGGCGCTTTTGCTTTTCCTTTTCCCCAAAACCAGATTTCAAATTTTCGGAGTCGTCTTGACGATCGGTCAGAAAAAAAAGAGCGCGCCTCGGCAAGAAGAGTGCGGCTGTATGCAGACGACGAGGCAGGCCCTCGAAGACGGCAGGAAACAAGTGCCCCGTCTTCTCGCAACTGCTACGGCGAAGCCTGTATGATTACTAGTATCTTCTTAATTCTCTCTTTCACTGATATCCACTCTTCTTGCAGCATCTGAAGCGTCGTCCAAGAGCAATCTAACCGTTAGCTTCGGGAGACCCAGTCAGCATGCCGACAGGGGATCCTGATCAAGAGCCGCATACGACCCCGCGCAGCAGGTGGCAAGCCCTGGTGTTTCCTTTTCGTCACTTCTCCTTGTGATCAGCTCATATTTGCATCAACGCCCGCGCCGGCTGCTTTCTTTTTCCTCTCAGCCTCATTGCTTTTTCCGCGCCCGCCCAAAGAAATTTCTTCCAGTGCACGAAGCAGCTACCCAACGACAGATCCTTCCCACAGCAGCAGTTTCCCCGCTCGAGCGAAGCGAAAGGAGTCGCAAGAAGAGCCGGCACAAAGCGCAGCCTGTTCTTAGTCGTTGGGCTCCCTCCCTCCCTCTCGACTGCTTTTTCGCACCCTCCCTGCACATTAGCGAGGCGGGAACGGATCTCTGCTGTCGCTCGCTTCACACACACACATCTCGATCGCAGGTCAGCTCATCATCACCCAGGGAAAAAGAGCACCGGAGCGCGCGCCGCAGCCACTAGGCGTCGGTCATTTTGCGCGCTCCCGCAAAAACCCGGCTTTGGACCAGCCCATCCTCCCGGGGCGCCCCTCTCCGTCGGGTCAACCAGCCAGAAGTAGATTCGCTCACGGCGGAAGCGCAATCTCTGGTTTTTTTTCCTTTTTTTATTCCACAAGCGCCGTAGGCGCAAGGGGGTAAGGTGATGAAAAAAAAGGAGACTTTGCAGGTCACAAGCTCTATCGCGTATGGGCCGTCATCACCAACACACACACAGGCTTTTATTGCGACACTCGCGCCCACCCACCACGATGGATGAAGTGCGCTCAAGACAAGGTTCGGCCCGCACCGCTGCTAGGCGGTAAAGCAAAAAACGCTCTCGCACCGTCCCTCCCGCCCCTTTCCGCCCTTCCGGCCGCCTTTTGCGGCGAAACTTTACTCACCGGTCGAATCGCTGGGGCTGGATTTGTTTACCGCCCTCGCCCTTGGGGCCCCAAAGCAACCGACCGAGCGACCGAGCGACCGCATACCCGTCGACCGTGCTGAGCGCACGAGTCATCGGATCTTGGAAGGCTTGATCTCTCGTCGTTCCCGACCTGCCCGTCATCGCGTATCGCAGAGAAATCTTGTCGCTTGGGGAGGAACGTGGGCGAATGGAGAAGCGTGGAGGCGCTTCCGGATAGAAGGATTCGCGCGATACGAGTCATTTGGAGGGGAAATTAGAGTTTGACGGCGGTGAGATGTTGGGGGCGGCCGAATGAGCCTCACTTTTTTTTGGCCCTGTTGGATGCGGCTGCTTCTCTGTCTTTGCGCTACCCACGGCGTGATGGGACGACGTTCAACGGGAGGAGGAGGGGGGCGCTGCTGCAGTAGCAGGGCCGGGGGATGTTGGACGGGGGGCGGTGGTTTGCGGCAGATGCCGGGCGTCTGTTTCTCTCTCTTTTCCCAAGAGACATTCCGAGGTTCTGGATGAGGCAATGAGACGAGACGAGACCTGGAGAGCCGCATCAAGAAACAGTGCTGCTGCGGTTTCGTTTCGTGTCTGTGCTGCCTGCCTGCCTGCCTGCCTGCTGCAGCCGCCGCCGCCGCTGATGCACGCGCGCGCGCACACCCGTCGAGCCACCCCTCCCTTTCTCCGCCCCGTTTCGGGCAGTCGGCGGGAACGATGCGTATGTATGGGTGCACGGGCGCGTGCGATCTAGGTCGTGCTTGATTATGCATGGTTCGAGGGAGCATGCAGCAAAGAAAGCGGCTCGAAGGCATGTGCATTGCCCTGCTAATGTATCCCTCCTTGACCGGTCAGACACATGTTACACCAGGGGACATGCAACTTTTCGACGCGCACTGGCGGCTGGCTGCAGACTGCGGGCGGACATTTTCCTCATTCTTGATGGGGGGGGGGGTAATAAGGACGTTACTCCAGGACATGACCAAGAAGGGTACCCTGTCGTCGCTTTAAACAGCCGTAGCATCCGGAAGCTTGGATGACGCGGACGACCGCCGGGCTTAGGTCCCATAACTAGTAGCTGTGAGCGATATGGCAGCGTAAAGCTTGAGAAAGGCGCAGTGCGGTCGGGATCGATCATGTGGTGAGTAGATGGGTGTGAGCACCTCGAGCCCGACCGTGTAGTCAGCGTGCGGCCTGATGGCCAGGGCGCTTGATGCGCTTATGTGATTGGTACGTGTCGGAGAGGCGACCAAGAGGCACCGGGCGCGGGCGAATAATGGCCAGGCCTATGCTTCGATAGAAGATAAATCTAGTGACACGGCTTCCACGTGCGAAAACATACGGCTGGAGGCGGAGAAGGTAGGAAGTGAGACTGCACGCACCGGGAGTGAAGAGACACGTTGCCTGTATGGAACAAAGCGTCTACGCCGCTGCTTATGGTCGCGCGGCTCAAGAGAACAACACACAGCAGACTACGCCTGATGGCACAAAGCTGGGATTCCGCCTCCACGAAGTACTTACCAGTAGCTCTGGCTTTGCACGACGCATGTAGGCATGCATCATAGTTGTTCTTATAGAAGCAGTTGCACAGATCGGTTGTGCTGGATTTCCCGGTAACACCCGCCTCAGCCACGGTGCGGCGGGCTGGCATGGGGGGCGGGGTGCAGGCGCAGAATACGAGTATCGCCCTGTCGCTTAAGTCGGTATGCATCAGATTCGCCTTGTGCCGCTTTCTGGTATGCCAAACGGGATCTCCACGCGGCCAAGGCACATGCTTTAGATGCGGCGCCGGGAGAGAAACTGATTGGAAGCCCCAACGTGAACTGGTCCAATGGAACGTGGGGAACGACTCAGCCTGGATTGCATCTGCCGGGTGACTACGTTGCTGCCTTCAGCACCTGATGTTGGTTGGTCCACCAGCGTCAGAAATGGTGTGGTGCGGTGTAACGAAGGGCGCTGCAATAGTGCGCTGACACGACCGTGGTGTTAATCCCGGCCCAGTATGGCCACAGAGTTTTGGGTTACCCGCTGTGCCGATCCTCCCGATGCACTGGGGCAGTGTGACCGCCTATGAGAAGTGCCGGCAGCAAGGCGACTCCGCCTCAACAGGACCGACTGCCGCGTTACCGTGGTCCATGTCCGCAAGGAACGCTGAAAAGTGCCAGAAAATGACTGTGCTTCCCTGTTCAAATCTCCTTCCTAGAAAGAGCCGTGAGATTCAGCCTGTTCATCAGCGTGCCAGCGACTCAAATGTTGCCGGGTAGACTAGGTGGCACTGTGCTTACGAGATTGTGGGGTAGCACAGAGCTACGTGGAGAGCCAGCCCGACCTCATTGAAGATACGTCTCTTTTTGGCAGGGAACTGGACGAAAGATGCAGGCCAATGAGGAAGCTGCTAATTACTGTCAATGTAGAGACTTCCCAGGGGCCGACTGCTGTGGCTCTAAGCGATATTGCCTAGTGCTCGTCACAGCGACCCCTCAACCACCCACTGCGGTGGATTCAAGACATTTTTTCTTTTCTGCCCGCATGTGCGCAATTCATTCAGTTCAACAAAATACATCACAGCAGTCCCCACTCACGTTGGTGTGGTGGCAGAAGGCCGAAGACTATCTTGGGTCTGTCAGTCGCCCTAATTGAATCATTTCATGTTACTGGGTGGCTGGGATGTGTTGCGCTGTCCTCCAGTCATAGTGCTGGGTACTGGCAGGCGCCCGTGCAGACCAAGGTGACGCCGACCACCCGCCCACTAGGCAGTTCAACGCCTTCACTCTCAAGTTCTGCAGCGATGCTTCTGATTGAAACATTTACGGATACGAGATTGGATGAGTTCGGTGAGGATGCTACTTCAGCGAATGGTGATTGACGTTTTGTTAGGGGATCGTTCTCGCGTTGAAGCCTAACGCACCAAGGCCACCGCTCATCGCGGTCTGGTCCAGAATGCAGAATGGGCCGGCCTTTGCGGAGACTTTCACGAAGTGAACAGCCATCACCGTAATCTCTGCGATGATCGGTCCAATCCGCGAGGCCCGCAAGGCGTACTCGGCGGCCGCAAGCCGTACTCGGCGGCCGCAAGCCGTACTCGGTGGCCGCAAGCACATGGCCCATTGGCAAGGCTGATTAGAGCGGCCCAACCATTCGACCTCCGTCTGGTGCTGTCTGTCGCGGCCTGCGGTGCCCGCTTGCTGCCCCGCAGCTTCATTATTGGTCGAGAGTCGACGCGGCTGATCCTCAGCCGGCCCTCGTTGCTGAGGATCAATAAGCAGGCCAGCTGTTTGGGGCCGCACAGGTTTACGCACCCGCTGTGCCACCGGCGAGACACCCGCCGGCGGGCGCCCGCTTTGTACAAAACCCCACTACGCCCTCCACGCACATAAACCTGCTCTCCATTGCGCACTGGGCGTTAGCCCTACCCTCGAATGCAATCATATCACAGCAGACGCCTCCACTGACAGCAAACCCTAACTTTTTCCGCCGTCCGCATTGCCCCACGCTCGCTCCGGGCCGCCTCAAGATTACCCCTCCTGCATCACCATCGTGCCCCTCCGGGCCAGCTTCGAACCTCAATCCTACTTCTCGCCCTGCTTGATGCCGCCTGCTCGCTATACTCTAATATCCGAACTCTATTGCTGCCGACGAGTGTACGTTGTGGCTACCAGCTCCCTCACCGGTCGCGTACACAGCACCACAAGTAGCCAAGAGTCAGTCCTGGCTGTGCTGGATTATCGATTGTAGCTGACTTGGTATTAAAGATCTATCACGCAATATCGTCTCCTGGGCTGCTAAGCCTCCACCACCTGACCTACTTTCCCGCTTTGCCGCCAGCTACCCTTCTGTCGACATGGATGGAGAACATGCGAGCTCACAGGACGAGCCACCTACTCGCAGTCTTGCACGATCAATGGCACTGCCGCCCGAGGCATCCGTCTCAAGCTCTCTACCGCCGTCCTCCATGCCAGAGCCATCCATTGCTTCAACGTTTGCCTCGAGCACACAGATACCTCCCCAACCATCATCCTCGACTCGTGGCAGGGCGTTGCGATCTTTCTTTTCCTCGGCGAGCAACCGTCTCAACCCGCACTGTGGCTCAAACAATCTCGGCCATGAGAATACCACACATATCCCACCTGCTGGTATACTAGAAGTGCAAGACCGTGCTCGCCATGACCAGCGCGCGCCGTGCGACGATCTGAGTGGGGCACCCGATACCGTAAGGGTCGACAATATGTTGCGGCAGGTCAAGATTATCATATCCGGAGACAAGGAGGAAAGCACTCGACGTGCTACGATGTTAATAGACTCCGGCGCTCAGGTAAACTGCATCAGCCGTAGGTTGGTTGATAGGCTTGGCTTGGCTCCAACTCGGACAAATCTCTCCTTTCTGACACTGATCTTACGCATACTGGCTCCGTGGACCAAGACGGCGAAGATGGCCGAGAAACAAGCCAAGAACCGGATCTCTGGTTTTGACGGAAGGAGTCTTCCCGGGCAAAGCGGCATCGTCAAACTCTCTTGGTATGGCGAGAACCCAAGTGGGCTCTCCGATCCACTCGTCTGGTTCCGGCCTATACGCTATGAAACGGAACATGTCATCGTGGACGGCGATTGTGCTGCGGAGCTAGTCCTGGCATGGAATGAAATCCCCCGCCTCAGGCTCAGGCACAGGTTCATCAGCCCTATCCAGCGCCCGCCAACTCCAGAGCCAGATCCAGGCATGTGAAAGCCTGCACCGGCCACACGGAGTATACAAGCAGTTCGCTAACCAACATCGAAGGCAACAAGCTCTACGAGGAATACGAACGTCGCAAGGCACAGAAAAAGGCGAAACAAGATGAAAAGCGCAGAAATGATCGAGGTCAGCATTCGTCCAGTACTGTCCGTGCAAACGAACCCCACACATAGCGTCCATCTCGGAACAGTACAAATGGTTAGTATTGGCGTCTATAAGGTTTGGTCACTTGGGTACAGAGGCACGTTGTTGTTCTCAAATCACGCACCCCCATGAAAAGATACCCCGTCATGTTATCTTCTTCTTTTAGTTTTATCTTAATCCATGGTAGGTTTTTGGCATAGCGGCGGCACCTTCTTGCGTTTTCAAAAGGGAAATTGGAATGAACTCATTTATCAACACTCTTTGTCGTGCGTCAAAATGGTCCAGGGTATTCGCTGTTGCTGCTCAGCGCGATATTTTGTTCCTTTCCCAAATAATACATTTGGTCGGGACGTCTGAAGTTGTTGACTTCGCCTATAGAGAGGCAAAGTAAAGGATGTGTATGAGAGAGGGAGGAGTAGGTATAGAGAGAGAGAGAGAGAGAGAGAGAGAGAGAGAGAGAGTACGGGGGTTTCTCTGTGAGGCTGAAAGCGGTTCCTCATGCCCTTTCAACTTCAGATCTATGAATATGATGAACGATACGTTTAATTGAGACATGATTGCCTCTTGAAACAAATCGCTGGTTCATCTAAATATGAAGGTTGTTCGGGTGTATATACATCTATGAATACTATGTCTGGGATGGAGAGCTATGCGGCATTGGCATCTAACATGTGACGTTGTTGTTCTTTGGTTCCGAATGGATGATAATGGGGCGAAGTGGGCCAGGTCACGACGCGCATATCTGATCCTAAACATACTCTTTTGCAGCCACAATACAATTTAGAAAGATCTCTTCTTATCCGGCATCTTCGTGTAGCTTATCGGCCAGCTTGTATGGTTACGTGTACTTATCAGGCGTGTGTAGCTTAGGGAAGGAATGGGGCTTACTCAAGTGAGATTTCGGGTCGAACCATAGAGCGAGTTGCCAGATTGTAGTCTTACCCCTGCTTGTTAAGTTTCGAAGCGTCATCAGAGGGACTGAAGATTGCGGGATTTATTCTCTTTTCTAGATATTGTCCGCATGGCAGGTGAATGGGGTGCTGCGGGTACGACCTTTCAAGCGTGGCCTAGGTAGTAAAGCTTTAATGAAGGGACACACTGTTCAGATTTCTAAATGGTTACAGTCACATATTGCACGGATAATAGAACTCGCCGTGTAGTTCTATTTTTATTCTGCGCACTAAGTTAGCATTTCAATTAGTAGAAAATGAATATTACCAAGAACGGATCGCCCAATACCGGTTAACCAACACTTGACAATACTTAATACAGGGCTAATGATTTCAACAGACCCTGTCGAGCGTTGGTTTGCCAGTATGAATCACGTTACATAGCATGAGTATATCCTATATAAGAGATATAATCACCTAGGCGAATATGCCCTTCGGCGATTCGTTCTACTTATCATTACTTTCTAATATAGTAACCTTACGTTATCGACAATATATATCGTACTCCTAAACTCGTTAGCAATGTTAATAATTACACTTCTATGTAATCCAAGCGCGGCCACTTCTACACTTCAGAGTTTCCAGTTTAAATTAGATCTTCCGGTGCCGTTTTAAAGTAAATAAGCGCAAAGTTCTAGTAGAGAATACGCGGTATTTCTAATAACCGAATTGCGAAGAAATACAGAGACCACAGTTAGTTATAATATAAGAAAGATATTAACCGATAAGAATTAAGAGAGGGGCGTCTACATTCGATGAAATATTATACTTTCAAGGGCATCATACAGATTTTACGGGAATAATATAGCTTCTTTATATAGCGAAGTACATATAGTAATGCTTATAGAGCAGACTCTAGTGCGTATATACTATTATGGCATAGCATTGCGGGAGGAGAGCTTATCTTATATTATAATTCTAGACGGGAATAACAATAAAATCAAAACTAAATGTAATTGAAGATAGCCTATAATAAATACACGTACCCTGAATGATCATTTATAACATAGGTTCAAGAGCAAGATTACTATTAGCCCCTCTGTCCGTATACTTCTACTTCTACATAATAGGTAAAAAGAGTCGGGATATACTCCCGTTTTAAGATCTTATCTGGACTGGTAGATGGTATTGATCTGTACGGGAGCTAAGGGACAAGTTATACATGTTGTGATTTCGCGTAATAGATTCCATAAAACGACTTCCTATCATTTAGAAAAATAAAATAAAGATCGAGATTGCGATTTCTATATCTTGATTCAAATGAGCTAATAGGTAAATTTCATCAATGATGGCATCTTTGCTTGTTCCGAAGATAAGGAAATATTGCTCTCACCCATATTTTATGTATTTGTTATCATGCATGCTTTTAAAAACGATACAAATTCTGGCAATGTTCCTACTTTTACCGGGTGTTTAAAAGGGCCGTTGATATCGCCATGATAGCCACACAAAGGGACAAGAGAAATGACGCCGATTACATTTGAGAAGAGTCCTGCCGCTCCACTGATTGATGACAGACTTCACTCTGTGAAGAACAGCGCTAGAAAGTAAGCATCAGTCAGGCTGACGGTCCTTCAGCTGTGGAGATCCGAGGAACCCCAAGGGATGAGCAATTGTAAGCAACCAAGAAAGAGACGCAATGACGAAGGGCAGACAAGGACAGCAAATGAAGTAAGCTGGAGAGCTGAGGGGTAGGTTTCCACCAATCTCGGTCGGTACGTTCGCACGGAAAACCGTTATGAGTAATGCTTAGACCCAAAGCTACCCGACTGCCAGCTCACCTCCGCGTTTGGTGCCAACGCATGCATACGTGGAGATACAGTAGCGTATAGGTGATGTAGCCTTTTTATCGCGGACCAACACTTTACGAACGGATTTCGCATTGACGTCAGACATGGGATGATGAAACTTTGAACGAACCAGATTTACCCTGAAACACTCGCAAGCAGAGTCATCGAGCAGACATTCCAACAGATCCCTGAATGGTCTTAGGAATGGAGACCTGCAGTTCAATAGCTTCAAAGCAGGTAATTGGCGATTCTCTGATGTTGCATGGTTTATGTTTGGAGCCACTGCGGAATGACGACGCGCAGGTAGTTGTATGAGGAATGGCGCCCAGGCATTACAATTGACCCCCGAAAGCGATAGGAGGGAGAAGATGAATCATTCCAAATACTCTAAATCCTGAAAAATAAGACGCTTGGATGGCTTGAGCTTCGTGGAATGGCGGTTGATTAAAAGACCGGTCTTGGCGTGACGTGTAAAAACGGGGCCGTTGTTGACAATACAGGGGATGTTTGCCGGATCTCCTGGAGCGGCTCGTTTCTCGACGAGGCAGATCGGCCTACGCCCCAACCAGCGGATTCTCGTAGGCGAATTGGTTTGTGCTCTGCCTGCAGAACATGAAAGCTGAGCCAAGTCGGAATTGTAGCAGTATATGATGAGGTTATGACTGCAATAGACCGTACTTGACGGCATGCCGCCGACTCAAGACAACTTCGAACGAATGTTCCGCTCCCGTTGCAACTAAGAAGCGCGTTGTGTAGACCTGTCGTGACCGTTCGACTCCCCACCTGAGGAGGACGTACCCCTTCGTCTCAAGTGTTTGGCCCATGAAATTGATGCACGAAACGTCATTCTCGGACTGCTCAATTTCAACACCCAAACGCTTCGCCGTCGTTGCAGAAACAATATCTTTATCCCAGTTGTCCTCCGGGGTCCATAGCATGGCTATCTTTGATGATGCATTGCCATATATGGATATGGTTGTGGTGGGCTCCTCATGCGGGTTAAGCTGGAACGCCGTTAGTAAATATCCCATCGTTATTGCGACTCAAGTGAGGACAGACCTTTCGCTGTCTTCGCCGATGGAAGCGTTTGGGGGGAAGACAGAAGAACATGGCATAGACTCGCAGCAGGGAAATGGAATCACGCCAATTTTGTTGCGGAAAGTGCGAGAGAAAGTGAGCAGCTGGAGTGCGACCCAAGGGTTACTTATCAGCTGGTGCAAGGAAGGACAAGGCTGGGCGCACAGCCTTCCCTGTGCGCGGGGTTTGTAAGCCACGCACTCCTGCGGGACGCGAGCCAGTGCTCCGCGTCACCCCGCATTGCAACGACTGAGACGTAGGCTCCAACCTATGCTGCATCGCTTTGTTACCACTATCCCCGCTCAGCAGCGGTCATAAATGAATATTCCTCCCCGCAAATACACCTCCGCCGAAATGTCGGTTGGCAAGCACGCATGAGCCCGTCAACGCGAGGTAGGTCATTTGCCTGCGTGGTTTATCCATCCTACCGATGCCACCTAACCCCACCATGACTTGGGCACGGCTGCATGCTGTCCAACACAATCTGACCTTCACATCGGAGCAGCGGCACACACGCCCTCCATTGCCATGTCCTTCTACTTGTCTGCTACGTGCCCCATGAGGATAAGACTTTGCAATAACGCCGCAATGAAGCACATGCATCACCAACGAACCTTTACTTTCCTACGTGGTGTTATAGTCTTTTAGATTGTCTCTTAAGTCTCACTGTCAGCATGGAATATGAATTTGATGAAACTTTACGACCGATATTTGTACTGGAAGGTCTGAAGTACGCAATGTGCTGAGTGTACAACGCGCACATGCGTGGAACGCCCCGTTGCTCAATTTTTGCCCCACCGTCAGAGTGACCCGTGAGGAGGGGCAGAGTCCCGTCTCTCGTAGCATCCTTACCGACCTAAGGAACACTAACTTCAGCCCATAGGCCTCACCCAACCACTCTCGAAAAAAGAAATGTGACAGCGTACTCCCATTTGTAGCGCAAGGCAGCTCTCGGCTCCATGATTATTCACGGGTTTCTTTTCTAAGAAACTCAATTTCCGCGATCTGCGCTTAACACGCGATGGACCACTGAAACAATACCCGGCGCTGAGGAAGCCCAGGTGCCACGCTGCCACGCTGCCACGCTGCCATTGCTCGCCTTGATGCAGCCACCAGTCAGAATATACCTAACACTTTGCCAACAATCACATGCTGTAGCATTCAAAATGGAGTCATGTTGGTCATTTAGCAGAAGTAAGGCGCTCTTGCACAGCCTTGTAACAGGGTAATATATCTACCCTATTGAAGACGGGCCAATAGATGCTCTTATGTCAGCTTACCCCGCGTGCTATGGATCCTAGCTTCTGCACCGTATCCCACCTACGATTTCTATCGTGCCGTGGGTTGATTGCCATATGAATACTGAACTGATTCCTAACCAAATTTACAAAGGTTTCTGTTCTAAGAAATGCCCACCGCGTTTTCTGTGGTATTCGTTGAGCCTGTGCTGCTCAACAGCAAATAATCAGGCGTGCATTACAGATCCCGGTCAGAGAAAGCCACGCTTTCATGCATGCTGTCAGGCATGAGTGCTGGCTTCTGTCCCCGCTTTCTACTGAAGAGGATATATGTGCAGGTCCATATCCTTGAGCCTTAGTAGCCCTGTTGCCTTATTTCCCTCCTTATTAAAGGCGTCTGTGCTTACCCTTTACCTGCGGCTATTACCTGACCTTCAGGCTTCAGTTTGCCAGGTTTCAGGTGCTTTCATTTGTCTTATCATGACCAAAACGCCTGGAATCCCACTGCAAGATGTCACAAGCACCGCCCGGACTTCTCCAACCGCAGCCCCAATCGCAAGTGCCCCCGCCGGACCAACCAATCAGCAACTCAGAGACGGTGAGGCACAACAGGATGACGACCTTCCACCCGGTTATCCGAAACTAGCCGAACGGATGGGCGTTGCTCCAGAGACTGCCGCTTTTCGGCGATTTGGCTTCTTGAACAAACTGAACCTGTTGTATCTTCAAGCTGAGCTGATGGATATCGAAGACCAACTCAAAGACTTGCAGAAAGAAGATCATGGCAAATCCGGCTGTGAGCAATATTATGCTACAGACTGGTTCTATTTCAAAGATGGGGATCATCCTCAAGCAAAACTCGTTCACGATGCCCGGGAGAAGCTCGACAAATATAGTAAGTCCCATGTTGCTTTCAGTTGTCTTTTTTTTTTTTTTTTGCACGAATGCAGTGGAAGAACTGACTTGATATAGATAGAGCACTCATCCAACAATCTCATATTCTGCCCATGAAGCCGCCTGGAAGATCTGATTTGGGTCACATCCAAAAATACCTTGCGTCAAGACACATGGGGCCTTTCGCTCTCGATGGTATTGATGCTGAGGTGTGGGGGACTATCAAAAAGCCCGATGGCTACGAACCCGATATAGTCGCACTCCTACCACGGCCGAAAGAAGACATGTTCTCCAACCTCATTATGGGCAAGTGCATGGAGAAGTGGTTCAAATGGGGGTTCGATCGATTTCGAAAACCATCTATTAATGGTCTTGTCCAGTATGAGGAAAGTACGCTTCTCCGCCTTACCTCTTTGATATCAACTACCCTAGCCTCTCTGCTTCCAATCGCCTCTATTGTGGTTCTGTATTCCGTCCAGTCCATGAAGGCACGTCTAGGGATCATCGCGGCCTTCAACGTGTTGATTTCTCTTTGCCTGGCCATCTTTACTACGGCCAAGCGGACTGATATCTTTGCCGTGGTAGCAGCATTTTCTGCTGTTCAGGTGGTCTTCGTCCAAGCCGGAGGGGATTGCTCGGGGTGGCGCGAATGAAATCAATTCATCAATTCCGAGCAAGGCGGTTTCACAACCTGACTTTTCAGATATGCATTACGCGACTCCTGAAAACTTTTTTTTTGCATATTTCTGTCATTCCTTTCAGGTTCCATTTGTACCTGCTAGTGCTCTCCTGTGTGTAACTGTTCCCTTGCAGCGGACAGCGAATTCAATACTTCTGTGATGTGAATATGATTTCATCCTTCATTAAGGAGCAAGAAAATGTTTGCAATGTGTCAACAAAGGTTTGAATAACGTCACTCCTGGGACTATGTATATGCTCTCCAATATCTCCACCAATAAAACAAAATAAAGACACCGAAACTTCACCACGTCAAGACATGGTCGCCAGAAAAGATAGTCATGCGGACAATGAATGCTCCAAACAGTCCGACGTTCAATTTGTGATGTGGGAGTCGAGTTTAGTATCGAAAGCCAGGTTGTCAGTTTTCAGTCCCGACCACAAGGTTGTAGCCAAGTTACCTTTTCGTCGACTCGTGGGGCAGCCTACCTACTTCGTGGACCACTCCTACCCGTGATAGATTTATTGGGTCTTGAAGAAGTGAAGGACGCCGATTTCTTGCTTCTTGAAATGTCCGTTTCATTTCCTGTACTGCGCGATAAAAACCCAGTAATAATAGATGATGGAATATTAACACGGAAGTGCTGGCGTTCTCTCAACTAAGGAAGTCTGCTCATTCGCTCTTCTTCTTCCTGCGCCTGATCCTCGTCTGGGTGCGTGCCCATACGTCCTGAAAGGCGGGTTAGCTTCTAGCTGATCTAAAGAATGGGATTTACCCACTGATCCTTCCACTCAAGTCGACCAATGCAAACAGCTCAATGGCTCTGAATACGTGGCTTGAAATAGTTTTGACTTCAGTCACTAGTTTCCTATGTGCTTCAGCAGCTGTAGGATTTCCAGAAACGTCCAGCTCCAGTAGCTTTTGCAATATCTCATCGTGAAGGCAGCTCAAAAGCTGGGAGCCCGTGTTCTCTTCCCGTGTTGGATCATTCACAAACTCCTCACTATGAGCCCGCAGCTCACACTGGAAGATTTTGTCTAATCTTGCGAGTTCAGAACTCACGATATGATTCCGTGTCCATGGACAAAGCATCAAGAGACCCGACATGCGTGTCATCATTCCCGTATTTCTGATTAGTGGTCCTACGTCTCGTGGTAAGGGTGAGGAGCCATCGGTAATCGTGAAGGCCATATTTTGTGTGTTTGATATGGTTGCCAGTTCCCCATTTTGACCAAAGCGTTGTCTAAGGTCTTCAATGACGTGGTAAGCGGGGACCACATACGCAAACCCGTGTTCCGGGTCGCCGCAGATTATATGACCATAGACTTCTGATGTCCCCTGGTCAATGACAATAGAACCGCAGTCGCCTTTTTTCAAACGACCACCGTTGCGAAACCTCACAGTCCAGAGTTCTTGACAAGTTGGTTGCCTTGTGCTAGTCAAGTAGGACGAGGCCTCGTTGATGGTGCCGACAAGAAGCTCCCCAGAGCTAGTGACGGAAAGAACAGAAGAACTGCGGAATCCTGGGCCCACAATAGTTTCTGGAAACCGGTTGTAGTAGCCACTTCGAGTGGGTATTCGAACGCAGGTGAAATAGTTTTGCCCTGGTTGCCCACACTCAAGCAGAGCATAGTCCAATCCTGGTTGAGTATCATCGTGTGAGAGGACTGGGCCTGCTAAGCGGGATGCAACCAACGGTGATGTGTTGGTGTCCAATATGTCTAGACTTGCGGAGATGATGTCATCAACGACTTGCCTTTCGCCCTGGTAGTAGGAATCTTCATCTTCGTCTTCGTCTTCAGAATTTGGGGCTGTCGTCCTGGCATTCCCATCTCCCACATCAAATGCATCCTCGCCAATGTCCAACTCGTCATCATCGCTCAGTTCGAACTGATCAAAGTCAGATGACTCAAGGAAAGCATGGCCCGCGGTAAGAATGTATGTTTCATGGTTGAAACGAAGTATAGACCCTGCTGTTGCCTCTCGTACATTGTGACTGTGATTTGTTCCATCTCGCGTGTTTGAAAGGCGGATATCGAGGCGCCCTCCAGTCGGTCCAGCTGGATTACTGGAAGTGATGCATGTAGACACTTGCAAGTGAGTGCCACAGCGTTCTCCCTTGCTAAGAGGGACAAGCCTTCTGGTTCCTGGGGGCGATTTGCAGTCTCCTGTGGTAAACCCAGGATACCGAGACAGAATGGAGCTGTCTTCAACTTCTTTCCTGATTCTTTTCCGATATATCTTCCACGGACAGCAAAAATGATAGTCGGAACAGCGGTGCGTACGGTCCGACCAACTATATACAGAGACCAGATGACCGGCCTCGGGATTGGCTCACTATGGGTCTCGAGGTAATCTTTGATCTCTCGTGAGACTAGGCTGAAAGTTTCTGTAACCTCGCCCTTCGCTTCCCAGCACTTGTATTGTCCGACGCGGCAAATGAATGGTCCGATGAAGTTCGAGTTCTTGACTTCGTCGTTCCTAACAGGATCAGATTCGTCAATGACACCAGTGGGTATCACCGATGAAATTGTGCTTGCAATCTTCGATACCAGGCCAGAAAGGACTCCAGGTTTGTTGACTTCTGGAGTCCCATGACGGGTCTCTGCTAGCTGAAGGGTCCGCATCGGTGAGTAGAGCACATGGAAAGACGAAATTTGGTTTAGAATGCCATAGAAGGTGGAAGGAATCTATGAAATGAGAGGTTGTCGGAACGGTTTATTGCTCGGGACGTTGATCAGCGGAGCTGGAATTGAACGTAGATCTGGACACTGCCCTACACGGAAAAGGCGGGGGAAACGCCATGAACGATGTTAGGCAGACACCACAAGTGTATATCATTCCACATTAACGAGGCGCAGCAGCGGGGCTGTGTTGTCAGGCTGAATGCCTTGCTTTCAACCTTGTGCAACAGGACAAAAACTTGTTTTTGTTGCAGCCTAAAGCTTACAGCATATGCATATCAACACAGCCCCATGCAGCTAGCTTGAGACGGGTGCAGCCTCGTGCAAAAACCTTACCTCTGATTCTAGAGCATATCCATAATGCTAAATACTTCCAAAGTCAGCATGCGGCCAGCAGAAGCTACAATGCAATCTTTTGAAGTCCTAGAAACCTCACTGACTGTGCCGTTCCATTCGCCAGCGGCACATGATTGCTTCCTTCAAGAGCTCTGGGGTATTTCCCTAAACTCCGATCGAACACGAATGAAAAGTCTAGACCGTGGTCCAATCTTAACGCACTACAACGAGACCTGCAGCCTCGCATTGATCAACGGCGGTAGAAATGTGTGCGTCAGAACCCATCGTGAAATCCTCGACATTGCGAAGAAAGTGCGCAATCCTCTCATGACACGAGAAAAAATAAAAGAGCATTTGCACTCAAAACTCCCGGCGACAGTCACCGAAGCTATGATTGAAACTTCAATCGACCTCATCGCTCAACTTCTTGTCATGTCGCAGTTCGGCTACGCATCGAACGTTTTTTCTGGTCGAGGAAAGCTTGACTGGAAGACTGGAAGCCTAAGCGATTGTGTACAAGCCCATTTCACGATATCACCCACCTTGGAAAATGAAATCGTCAAGCTGGAGAAGGCTTTCACTGCTCGTAACTTGGACCGTATTGCTGGAATTCGGATAGTCTGGACCAATAATCTAGTCGATCATCTCCGTCTGATGGATAACGACAAAGCGGTCGCATTCTTCCATCATGCCACCTTTCTTCGACTTGCGTCAAAGTAAGTGGCATCAATTCTTAACTTATGCAGACTGTTAGCTGACTGAAGTAAAGGGGCCTCTTCACTGATAGCTTCGTTGAAGAAACACTGCGTACAATGGCACTGTTATTACCTCCTGCAAACAGGAATGTCTGTGCTTGGTTCTGGAGGCAAAGGCTACTGCATGGGCTAGACCACCAAGCCATCAAATGCCGTCCACTGAAAACAGATGACCGACGGGTCGAGAACTTCCTATGTTGGAGAGACCGGCTTGTTATGTTGAAGCATGTCTTTGATGACGCTGAGCCGAACACTATGTCACAATGGTGGTATGACCGGCGCAAAGGGCCACAGTGGTATACCTTCTGGATTGCAGTCGTAGTTCTCATTCTGACCATATTTTTCGGTGTTATACAATCTGTGGAGGGAGCTTTACAAGTATATTTGGCGTACAATACAGGGAGCTCTTAGTGGTCTATTACGGACATAGGAAATACGACTAGCGGAAAATCTTGCTCTGGCACAATCAGCTGTAATCCGATCTTTCAGAATCATTTTTCAGGATCCTTTTCTCCTTTCTTTCGTTTTTCGAGGCCCAAACGATTACGCAGACTTCGCGGATTAGCGGTGTCATAGCTTGTTGCAAACTGGCCCTCACTGCCATTTCCATCGTCCCTCTCATGCTGCTCGTGATCCCGTCCCTTTCTAAATGCTCTCAATCGTTCACGTGCCTCCAGGATTTGTCGGTTCAAATCCCCGAAGTATAGCACGAAGAACGTCACAAAAACAGAGACCGCAGCCAAGATAGCCCATCCAGTCAGTTCAGATTGCCCAGGTAGACCATTCATGCTGAAAATAGCGGTTGCGAATCCCAGCGGAAGGAAGACAGAGGTGACAAGTGTGAAAAACCGGACATTCTCAGCACTTTGGAGGCTCAATTCGTTGCGTGTACACTCGATGCGGCCTGTAAGATAGGTGCTAAGAGATTGGATATCGGCCAAATGTTGCTCAATATCTCGCACCTTTTGGTTGTTCGAAAGCAGTAACGTCGTGATTGCGGGTCGGTATTTGCGCTCGTCGTTGATGGTCCACCGAGGTCTTTCCGGTTCGCGATCTCTTTCACGAACACTCCATAAAGAGACCTTTTCAAGAATCACCTTCAAATCATTCTCTAAGATCTGCAAGATGCAGTGTATAGGTGGCCAGTGCTTGCTAAAAGCCGTGTAGGTCTTGGTGTTGATCTGTGAGGAGAAAAACGCGTTCCACATGTCTGGGGTACCTCCTCTTTTGGGAAACTTCGACTTTGGAAAAAGCTTGGTCAAATGTTTGATGACTTCTTGTAGCATCTCACTGTGGTGCTTCGAAGCTTTATCCAGCATGAAGTCAACTAGAAGAAGTTCCAGTACCCTGCGTTGCCGCCAAGGATGTTCCACACCTGGAGGTGAAGAAAGCTCGACTGGATCGGGACCCTCGTTGCAACGTAGTTTGAGCGCATCCCTGAGCTTTTCTTCTTGTTTCGCTGTGCGTTTTGATTTCTCTGTGGGTCCTAGTTCTTTCTCGGTATTCGGTTCATACTCTAACACCCTGCAGGTCCAGTAGCGGTCAAAGAAGTCACCGGTGAATAAGAATCCAACTGCGGCTCTTCCAATCTCCCACCTAGTGCTAAGGAAGTCAATCCTTTGGCATCCTGAATCTGATGACTGGCACTTTTCATGTAGTTGGTACCAAGACAAATGGAATTCTGTCGTCCATGTATTTGATGCTGCTGCCACATGTTCGGATATGAAGTCCTCTCTCCGGTCGTGTCGCTCAAAGAACGATGACACCGTTATCTTTTCTGACTCTGGTGAGGCTAAGAAGCAAATGAGGGCTGCGTCCTCATCTGACTTTGGTATCCAGATCAGTCTTTTCTTTGCTTTCTTCGCAACTCGTGGACCATCTAGTTTTCGAAAGAGCTGGTCATTGTTGCAGACTTGAATGTCGTCAGGGGTACCGCGGTCTTGAGCAGGAGTCGAAATCTTTCTGCTCGTTCGGCGTTGATTTTTCCTCATTGTCTTGCCAACGTCGACAATAATGCCTTTGAGGTAATTATTTGCAAAGACGGGAGAGTATCCATCTCCCTGACGCTCTTTGAACTGGCGAATGGCTTTTGACAGAAGATCCCCCGTTGCAACCCCACACTGGCCCAGGGATCCAAAATCCTCAAATCGATGGCGAATGCCAGGGTCAAAATCCAAAAAGTCTGGATAGCTGTAGAGCCATTCGTCTGCTAACTCAACAATTTCTTTCCGATCATTGAGGGTACAGGAAGGGAAGAATCGTTCGATCTTGGAGATATCATTAGCCTGATATGGGTCCTCAATTTGTAAATTGATGTTTTGCAGATCGGTGGGTAGGACAGCTGAATCCCACTGCGCTGGCATCTCTGCTTGTGAGCCATTGTTTCCCACACCTTGTGCAATCCGGACTCCATATTCCCAAAGGATACCAGGGATCTCGAAGCTGACATTCCAGTAGAAATCCCTTTCCGCTTTATCCTGGAAGATCTGGGGCTCTTTTGTGATAGGGTCAATCTGACCAGCGAAGAGACCGTTGGGCGGGCTGATTCTGAGCAATATCCTCCTCGACTCGTCAAACATCTTTCTGCTCGATTTTCCGGTAATCTGGCAGCCGTTCAAGCTCATAATTAGAGCTGCAGCATAGCGCAGTGGGCTGTCCCAGGTCGACTCGTCATTCTCCTGATAAAACTTCTGGGACTCCATGGTCGCTTTCCACAGCGGTCTAGCCTTGTCGAAGAATGGAGCATTGGAGTTGTACAACAAGACAGAGTCTGTGGAGTGGAACATAAATCTTGTCTCTGTTGGTGTCCGCGAAACAGCGATCATTCGTTGCCCCGATGCCGTGTTTTCGGTTGTAAACCGCTTCAGAACTTTGCGCTGGATTTGGTCTGCACGATAATCTCCAGACAATGGCGCCATGGGTGTAGGGAACTTCGTAAAACTCTCTTCAGCAAAGTTCATCGGGCCCCTTCTCATTCGCTGCTCCTCGTTAGATCCATCAGCCCTCAAGTATGTGCCGAGATCTAGGTTTTCGATCGAATTCAGCGCTTTCCAGATCCAAACATGGTCTTCGAGACGATATTGTTGAGTTCCCGGTTTTGGAAAGGCCGAAAACCCCCGCTTATCCGTTTCATCCAGTGTCTGAAGCCAATACGGAATGACATACTCTAGCCGACTCTTCGCAGATTTTTTCAGGTTGTGCTCAGATGTCTCGTCCATCGCGGTTACAAACTCCGAATGTTTGAGGATCTGAAGAGCCGTATCTGCCAAAGACTCATCGCTGAGAGCTCTACCAGATCGTGGATCTTTCATTGGTTTCCCGGTTGCCCAGTAGCTTTTCGCAAATTCGTACCCCGGGTTCTCAGCTTTTCCGAACAGCCAATTCAAATGGCTTTGGCATGTCTTCTGGATTCTCCTGCGCAGAAAGTCTTTGTACGAAAAGTCTACCTCGGACGATCTTAAGTCTGTGCCATCGAGCTCAGACTTGCCGAGGTACTTGAAGACCGAAATCAAGAATTGAAACGCGAAACTTTCTATCGTGAGACTATTGAAACATCTTTGTAGGAATACTAGACTGGACTTACAAGCTAGCTTTAGCTGTGAACCGGTGGCCGGACATATCGCCACATGTCAGAGCGACCATTGGCCTGTAGTCTCCCTTCAACTTCACGTGAACACAGCAGACTGAAAGGATGTGCTCCAGGTTTCTGCGAACAATGAAATCCACGTAGTTGTCCGAGGAAAATGTCAGTCGTGCATAGGGAGACTTCCCCAGTATTTTGTCAAATGTGTGATACGTCGGAGGAGGTACTGACATAAGGTCCTTTTCGGAATCCCCTCGTAGTTTTTGAAGCTTGTAAGCGGTCGTTATCTCAAGTGGATGGGAGTATTGAACCTCACGTTATTTCTGTCCAAGCCTGATCTGGTACAGATCCTGCCCATCCCATATAGAGCGTTCTGCCTTTTCAATCTTTTGACGTATCCCATTCACATAGAAAGCTATGACCACGCCAACACCGCAAGAGATTTTTTCGTTCTCATTTGGAGAGGCAGAATGAGCTATGAGAATGCCTTCTTCATCATGTACAAGACAAACTTGGTACGCTGTCTTGGTACGTCTTGATGCCTCGTTGAAACTGTGTTGAGGATTGAGGAATTCGAGCTCCCGGATTAATTGAGTCGCTCTGAAAGATATTGATTCTGCCATTGGAAGAGAACCGGTCCTAGGCTGGCAGGTCCACGTGCCGAAAACGGTGCTGTCGTGGATGAAGAACTGCATTGTGGTGGTGGCATCGGGAGTGTCAATCGTGAATCTGGGCCACCGATCTCGAACAAATTCCAATATCGGCTTCTGCCGGAAGAGCTGGTGGATCCACTTTGGGGGGGATCGACCAAAAGTGAAATCAATCCCGTCGAGACTGCCGCTGAGCTCCATGAGTTTTCGCGCTCGATCCTCCACGTACCATGGCTCTGGTACGTCAGCTTGGTCCACAGAAAAGAAACCAGAGGTCCCAATTCCCAGGAATCGAGTTATTTGCGTGATCTGGCCGAAGGCAGTCACACTTGCTGTTGTGTCCCCATCCCCGAAAGAGGCATATGCAACCGCATCTGGGATAGTGGCATTTGGGCCCCGGGGAGGAAATTTGCATTCGAATTCTGAGTTCGTACTGGGTCGACGAGCTAGGTAAATATTCATCAGTATCAGATAGCAAACAAAGCTCGGAATACTAACATGTCCAAAATTTAGAAGGCCGCTCGCTTGTGTCTGGTATGTTATTGGAAATTTCGTCGATGGTGACTCCTAGCTGCCCTTCTAAGTTCCCAGATGATCCCATCAGGCTTTCCGACTCCCCAGCCGAATGCTGTGGGAGCTTTGACATTGGGGGTGCAAACTCTGGAGCGTCTGAGGGTAGCTTGATGTATTGGCACTCGTTCATTCGCCATATAAATAGGCTTTACGGACCAAGAGCGATAGTGATTATGTAACAAAATCGAACCCACTTGAGCACAGCGCGAACGTGTGCATAGACCTGAATCCTCCCATTTTCGTCTTCCCATTCCTGGTATGAGGCATCTCAGCGGGGATGAGCACAACCATCATGCAAGACGCCACACGCGCAGATCAAGACCTTGCCTGGCAAGCTTTTAACCCGTATTATCGCCAAGCTGCCAAAGAGGGCAATCTCACGAAGGTTTTGCGCCAGTTCCATGTTTTCTTGTGGAGCTACATTCACAAAGTGGTGAGACAGGAAAAGAAAAACGTAAGGTGCAAGGATTATGATCAGGATCAATATCCAGAGTTATTTTTTCAATTTTGTGGCTATATTGAAAGTCCGCCAGCATCGTATAGTTGATTTGGGTGAGCCTTCCAGAGATGCACCTGAATCTGATTCATTCTAGGTGGGGTTGGGTAACTCGGTTTCCTTCACCAGGTTCAGGATTTGAAATTGGCCGAAAGGCTTGCATGCTACAATTCTTTAACAACATTCGCATAAGTGCATCCTTCTTCATTTTGAAGAAACTGAAACTTGCAGAAGGACGGGTTCAGACGCCGAAATCGTATGTGCTAGCCGAAACAGCTGAAGAAAAGCAACCCTGGTGTAACCGCCACATATCGGGAGCAGGCGCCAAATCCCGCATCGGGATGTCTTATTACAGTTAGGCTGGCGCAGGTTTCGGCGCGTGGATCGGGACCCCACGGCGGACGCGCCCGACGCACGCCTTCGGCTGATGATCGAATCTTCAACTTGGCGCCATCCATGCTATGCCAAGTATCTGTTCGGCGTGCGGGCGCCAGGTAAGCCTTAGTGTGACAAGCCCATCGCAGTAGGTATGCTCATTTGCTTGGTGAAGCATACAGTCGCCGTTGTGGCGAGTTCCCAGCGAGATTGTCTGCTCTGTAAGCTCGGGAATCAAGAGCCGACCAATTTCGTATCCTGTTTGCGCATTGTGACAAACACGATGAAGCAACCCTTCGCGGAAAATACATCTTAGATTTTCGAACCGCGAGTAGACTTCAGAGTACATCTTTCTGGATCCCACAATGCCCTTTCTATCCTGCATTGAATTATCTTGCCATATGCCGTAAGCAACAACAGTGCTCAGAGAGACTCCGTAAGAGCAATGAACATCATGTCACACTTTTTAGCAGAGCGCTGAACGAAACGTTTCGATATCTCACCCGTTCCAATCGCCCACCCGAAGCCGGTCAGTTGGATGTGCCTCGCCTCTGACTTTTTCTGCTTTAGTCCTTAGTTAAGACCGCAGTCCCTGTACGACTATTTCTGTATTGATCACTATCATCTACAACGGCTTGGTTGATGAATCACTGATTTCGGTATTGCGAAATGATTCATGTTTAGTGCGGAAACCTACACAATAATAACCGAGATGATCTCTCCAGTATAAGTAATATATAAAGCAGCAACAGCACTCACCGTGACGTTATAGGCACTGGTTAAATGTGAAAATAGTATAAGGAGTCTAATGCGCTAGTACTAACTCAAAGTCCGGTTGCCTGATTGGTTACCTGATCACTTGTGCCCGGCATTAAAAACAAAGATAATGGTAGCATGGTGACACACCACCCTTATTTTGGAGCGCCCAATTAAATTGGAAGGAGTCCGAAGCTTTAAGTGAAAGATATTGATCCATAGTCATGGTATGATATTCTGACTGAGAGTTATTAGAAGTTGACCAAGCTGCGATGGGAAATGAGCAAGCTTTTCTTGGAATCCTCGAAAATGAGTTCCTACTCAAATAGTTCCTTACTTCAGAAAGGTAGAAGAATTATAGAGAAATGTCTAAACATCGGGTCAAGTCTGAAAGGCTTTCTCTACTCAAACTCAGCAGGCACGAGACCTATGTCTATTACGAAAGAGGCTCCACACGTTCAAACTCTCGCAAAGCAATGTCTGGGCTGAGTAGCGCAGCAATGGAGATCGTTGAGCAGCTTTAATTAGAGAGAACTGCTTTACTCCGCCTCTGCAGACTGGATGATCAAGGGCCATCCTCAATCGGGACTGTTTTGAACGAACTGATTGAGCAGCTGGTTTACCTCCGACCCTAGTTGCCTGGGAATGGTGCTCTCAAAAGAACTTCCCAACTCAAATTTTAAAAAAAGCACTGGGAAACAAAAAGAACTCGTAATCTTCTCGTTAATGTGTTTAAAAGGCCTGGTCTTTTTTTTTTTTTTCATAGGTTATAGTTGGAAAAGTGCATTGAATGAATAGGGGGCTGTTATTTCTCTTCGAAAAAGCGACGGAGGTAGTTTGTGTCTCAAAAAGGTCGATCGTATTCGACGTAGACACCACAAACTATTGCCAGGATTATCAGCTGAAGGAGACTGAGGGCTTCCTTTGTAAGGATTAATAGACCCAATGAACTCAACTCATACTATTTAATGTACTACATAAAGGGGTACTCATCTGGTAATTCCATTTTAGCTGTCTGAAGGGCCGCTCGTCGGGAATGTTCTTGATCGAGAAGAATAGTATAGGGTCACAAATTTCGTACTTTATGTGATATACGATAATAGCATTGTTGGAAGACACAAGCTTGACAGAAGGCTCGTCTACAAGCTGTAATATTTAAAAGGAGTCTTGTAGTGGTGTTGAAGACATGAGCTCGGAACTTGGCGGCAGAAGGAGGCTTAAAAATAGCGTGCGTCGTCCGACGACACCATGATTCCCTCGTATTTCGAGCAATGACGTCGAAGTTCTCGTATTACTAGGTTTCTCCACAGTGACGCTAGTACATTAGCAGCTACAGGTACAGCACATTGCAATTTAGCGCGGAGATCATTGCCACCGCACGTTTTCATACATAAAGGTAGCGCATCTCATCCGGTCGTTTGTTCTTTATTCGCCTTCTAACACCAGTCAATCAGCCACCATGCAGTTCAAGAGCCTCATCATCACCTCCGCGCTCCTCGGAGCTTCGGCCGTGACGGCACAGACCAAGCCGGACCCCAACGTCGACGTATCCGTATTCGAGTTGCGCGCCTTCTCGAACGAAACGGCGATCGACGGCAAACCCATCGTCGCAAAGAACGGCTTCCTCGCCATCAACACCACCTCCGAAGCCAACTGCACCGGCGACCACGCAGGCTACGACTCGACGACCTACACGCAATTCCTCATCGGCCTGACCACCTACAACCCAGACGGCGACTCGCAGACCAGTACGTACCTTTCCCTTCCCCCTCCCCCCACAACATGTTCCATCCGCACATCCCTGCAACACACAATCAAAACCAAACCACTAACCCGAACCTTGCAGTCTACGTCGGCACGAACGGCCAGAACCTGCAGGTCGCCGAGCCCGGCAAGGCGCCGGCGGACGATCAGGTGCCGACGGGCTTCCGGCAGATCGTGCACTGGGACGACAAGCTGCTGCAGTTCCGCGGCGCCGGCTTCCAGGCGTGTCCGCGGTCCAACTTTGATGAGTGGATCGTTTCGGTGCAGCCGGGCGCGCTGCCGACGGCGCCGGAGTGCAACATCTTTGATGTGATTATCGTGCCGAAGAATGCGTCGACGGCGCCGAGCTGTACTTATGCGTAAAGGGGGGAGTTTGGGGAGATGATGCGTTAATTTGCGGTGCTGTGCGGTTGGAGCAACGATGTAATGATGCGAGGATGATCCCGGTAATTTACGAGGTTGAGGACAGAAGAGTCAGTCACCATTAATACAGAGTCAATCATCCTTAATACAAAAAGCTTTTCCATTTTGGTTTATTTGTTGCCAAGACGTTCAGAGACAGGTCAAGGAGCGATGTCAAATGCAGGAAGAAGGAGACCACGATCTCTCAAACGTACGTCCAGATCCCCATACTCAAAGCCGTGACTCCCGTGGCTCCCGTGGGTGCATGACAGGGAAGCAACGATCATTCACCGCCATAGCCAGAGCCGCGAAATCCCTTCCCTCCAGGAAATCCACGAACAAAATGTTCGGCACATTCCTCCCATAACAGTGCGGCAGGCACTTCAGGAAGAGCTCCTTGTTCGCCGAATACGCCATGTTCCTGACGCACCTCTTGGACTCCGGACCATGCCACTGCGCATCCCAGCCGCCCGAGAACGAAAAGTTCTGCACCTGCGGCGTCAGCGTCCACGACAGCATGAACAGCCGCGGGTCAGCCGCCGAGTCCATCATGTCTAGCTTGCGGAGCTGATCGCGTGTCATCTCGTGGCAGTCGTCGCGGCTCGGGTTGTCGTTGTGCACGTTCACCTCCTCGTGAGTAAAGAAGCCCTGGTGCTCATACTTGCCCAAGTTCACATTCGGCGCCTCAACCACGATAATAACTGCAGCCCGGTCGTCTCCAATGAAGTTCCGCAGCGGCTGGCGCGTGAGGTTCATAGCGTCCTGGTCGGAGCAGACGATGAACCGGTCGTTGAGGCGCGCGAACTCGTCGAACACCCGATCCCACTCGTTCTGCGACAAATCGCAATAGTTCGTCGCGCCGACATCCGTATTGATTGCGTGCGACAGGTTGACGATGACGAGCTCTTTATGCCGGGCTGTGAAGCGGTTAATACCATCCACAACATCGCGCAGCCGCTGCCCACGGTCTCCCATCCAGAAGTAATTCAGCGTCCGGCCATAGTACCCCGTCCACAGCTCTCCGGCGCCGATGACCGGCCGAATATCCAGATACCGCGCGCCATCCAGCAACTGCCCATAGACATCGCGCGACTGGCACAGCAGCCACGGCGCCAGCACGTCATTCGCGTGCTGCGCCAGCGTCGACATGCCCGAGTTGCGCGTGCCGGGCAGGCAGAGCTGGTACAGCGGCCGGTGACCCAGCTTGCGCAGGTTCTCCTGCATCCACGCGACGGGGCCATGGTTGGACGAGAAGCAGCCCTCGCTGCCCGACAGGATGAAGTGCACGCTCCCGTCGTGCACCCAGCCGAGGTCGAACTCGGAGCCGCTCGGGTGGCCGGGCGTGGAGAAGCCGTCGAAGGTGACGCGGATGGAGGAGGGGTCGTCGGTGACGAGGAGTTGGAAGGAGCAGTTGGTTCTTGTGCCTTCGAGTTTGTAGACGCGGCGGACTTGGGTGTCGCTGCGGGTGGTGAAGAGGCCTTGCTGGAAGTCGAGGAGGATTTCGGCGGTTTGACCTTGTTTCTTGTTAGGGGTCGTTCTTGGAAGAGTAATGATGAGTCTCACCTGGCGCGATCGTGTGGGGGATGATGTTCGTTGAGACCTGGTGAGTGGCGTCGATATGTGGATCCAGCCTCCACGCGTAGTATGTTCCATTGACCAATGTAATGCGTCCAAACTGGCCCATCTTGACAGTCTGCGATCTCGGGATTGAAGAGGAAGTTTGTGGTAATAGTACTGAATGGCAGCCTTTGCTCAAAGCCGTAGAGATTGGTGCAGGTTGGCTCGGGCCGCTCTTATATCTCGCACATCCCATGTTCTTGGACCGCCTATAGGCAGCTCCTGATGTTCAACACGGCAACGAGGGATGCGCTATGATGCCGCAGTAACCATGGACTTTTGAGCCAATTTTTACATCATACACATAGGTGGAATTGGCATATTTTAGAGGCGTTCATAAAAGTATTCAGCTACGATCGTAGCTGGAAGTAAGTTTAGCTGACTACTTCTTCACATGACTTCAACTTTCGGGGTTTTCGTTGCCAGATAGAGTATTTATTTGAACAGACGAGACTTTGTTGATTCTTGAACCTGCGCCTATACCAATCGGATTATATCCGCTGCGGATGTACTATTTGTTAGCGCCCGTAGTTGCAGAATGTGTATCCCTGCGGTGTAGGGCGGGGTACCACTACTAACACTAGCCATTCAACAACATTGTTGTTGCCACGCACGGCACAGGAATCATATTAGTATGTGTAGCAAATACTGAAATCAGATATGGAAATAGAGTGCATAGGCAGTGATACGGGTCGGGACAAAGTCGAAACAATTAAAATTCAAGTCTTACTTGTTGAGGCGCACGGCGGCTGGAATGTGTTGGACTACGTATTGGACCGTGCTCAGAAATACGTACGGCAGCTCTGCCGCGTAGTCACAAAGCTGAGGAGAATGTAAAGAGAACGGACATCGCTGCCCAATCGGTATGTGTAGTGTGCGATCGAGCCCCGGACGACGGACTTTACGGCAGACAACATACGTCCCGTCTCAACCAGAAATTGGAGCGGGAGGAAATCACCGATTAAGAGCTAGTTAATAAGTACTCGTGGGGCTTTACCGAGCTTGTCGAGCTCATCAATCTGTCCTAATGTGTATGGTTTGAATATCGCATGTCTCTTGACTTTGTGTTGTTTCCATTTCCATAGCAACGACCACACTTTTGAAAGTATCAATCTCACTCGCAAAAGAATGTAAAAGAAGTCTCTACTAGCACTTCTTTAGTGTGCCACATACATTAGGTGTCGAGGCTGTGAATAGTCTAATTGCATGAGTATGGACCTGTTCTCAAACCGACGACATGGAGTGTGGATATCAAGAGCCAAATGTGGGGGACAACATGTTGAAGCAAAGTTGTCGACTGAAGTCTTACATAAGAATCCACTTGATACTGGAATGCGTGGTTACTCTCCTTGACTTTGTGCTCATATCTTTTGCGAGTAAACACATATGTTGAGTCACGTGCAACGCTACCCATATCGTTGGAAATGTTCCGAAACAGCTGAAAGTCAGCTTATCGCGGAGTTTTCCCAAAACGGTTTTACCGATAGATAATTGTTCTTGGCGTTGCGTGCGCCCAATCGGTTCTCTGACTTGATCAGGCTTGCAATCTTTTCTGCGCGTACTATTGAATAGAATAAGTGCCATCAAAGCCATCCTTTAGCCTCGCGCGGGAACGTGGCAACAGTGCTGACTGTGCATGGACAGCATGGCGCATTGCGCACGATACCAAGGAAGATCCGTTCCCGATAAAGTTCATTGGTCGCTTGAATTTTCCGGCGTTTTCCGAGTCGTCTTATCATCGAGAGATAAGACTTTGGGAAGGTCGAAACTCCTTTCTCGCACTCTTCCAACAGCAATAGTAAGTCTAATGGACGTTCGTGCCTTAAAGGCTAGCCTCGAATTACTACTAATCGATTACACGGTGCTGGATCATCTCTGAGTCGAGGATCCAGTACTGTGTTTCTTTTTTTGGGGTTGTTGTCTGGTGCGATTCGGGAGTCATTTCAGTTTCACGAGCTCAGGAGACTTTTCTCGGTAGTGATGTGGTCAGCGCTGAAAAACTAGGGGCAAGGGTTGGATAGGCTATAATGTAGCATTGGTGCGTCAGCGCAGATTGGTACCGGCATTAGACTTGGCCCGTAAGCGTTATTTAAAAGCAAGCTCTCGCTCACTTCTTTCCATCGTCGATCGGACTCCGCACTTTCAAATCGCCTTTTATTCAAATTGCAAGAGGAAGACATTCCGTTTCTTCCTACAACTTTGCATCACCCCACTTATATGGTCTCATGCGTTCGCAGCCACGACGGGCCTCGCGCTGAAACGGACAATATCGCTGTCAGCAGTGATGAAGTTGTGCTATGGGAAAATCACATAATGACTCGATGGCGGAGCTCGCGATAGAAGTGGATGAGGAGATTCCCGGTACTGCAACACCAAAGGGCAGCTTGATTCTCATCGGAACCCCGAATCGCGACACAACTTCTGTTGCGTCCCAATCCTCTTCTACCAATGTTATCACTCTCACTCCATGGCTTCCGACTTTATCCACCGGTTATTCTGATGACCTTCCGGTGCTCAGTGCCGAGGGTCTCAGGCGAGTCAGTCAAGATCTCGAAGATGGAGGAAAAATTGCGTGGAGCAAGATGCCTAGAATTTACAGCATTTGCTATGCACTAGGAAAGCCAGACCTGACGGAAGTGTTCGATGCTGAGGAGTTCAGCGATGCCGGTGTTCCATTTTCGACCGACGACCTTCGCAAAGTTATACCGGATCTACGACTCCGAACTCTCTTTTACGAAAGCCAAAGAATGGTCCTTAGCAACCCGCATCGTCCGGAACATTGCTGGGATAGTCATCAACACTTTCACACCGCAGAAGTTCCGTTTGTCCATATCCGAACCCTTGGTCGATCAAGGTCTACGCGAGTAGACGTAGTTGAAAGCGTTTTGACTCAGCATCGATACGTCAGCAAATGCATCATTCGTCGTGGACAGAAATCTGGGGTCCGCACTGGGCTCTTCAGTTACGTCAACAATATTGAAGTATTCAAGGAGCTGTCCCATCGCCACATTTCTACGTTCATGTGCAGCTATTCCGACGAGTACAAAATTGCAATCCTGACGCAACCGGTCGCGGACTGCAGCCTAGAATCATTTCTAGCACAAGTACCGCGCCCAGAGGGAGCGCAAGAATTTTTGCAGTCGTCTTTCGGATGCCTTGCAGGGGCATTGCATTATTTGCGCGGAAAGGGAATGCCACTTAAGCCAATCAGGCCGTCAAATATACTCATCGAGGGCCGAAGCATGTTCTTTACAGACTTCATGGGGCCAAATGACTCGAAACGCCTCCAATTCAGCGGCAGAAATGATTTCTCGACCATTGCGTACTGCAAGTATTGTGCCCCAGAAGAAGAAGAAGAAGTAGAAGAAGCGGGACATCCACCTTACGACCTATGCGATATCTGGTCACTGGGTTGTGTCTTTCTGGAAATGTGGACAGTAATACAAGGGAGGAGTATGGAACAGCTGTCCGCGTTTTTCCTGGAGAATGGTTCAAGAGATTTCCAGTACCACAAGAACATTGAAGCTGTAGAGAAGTGGCTAAAAGAACTTCAGGCATCCTCATCGCCGACGGAACTCGAAGAGACGGAAGGCACATATGACGGTCCATACAATTGGATCAAAGGTATGCTGATGAGAGATCGCATCCTTCGCACAAGCAACACGGAGTTCCTCCTTAGAGCCATCTGCAAAGCCGGCGCTACGTTTACATCACAATGCTGTTTCACCCAGAACTCGGCCTTATTTTCAAAAGCGGCTTCATCGGAACATTGTACTTAGAACGCATCTAGATAGATCCAAGTCCTACCACCACCACCCCATCCCCCTCACCCAGCACAATACGTACTCCTCCCCCTCAACCACTCTCCGCGCTTCCACAACCCCCACGGCGCCACCACCCCGAGCACCGCACTCACCCCCGCGAGCACCGTATTCCCCCACCCCAGCCCCAGCACCTCATACATCCTCGGCGCAAACAGCGGGAAACTGAACCCCGCCATCGTGCGCAGGAACGCGGCGGCGCCCGTCGCGCTGGCCGCGTAGCGCGTGTACGCGTCGACGACGTACGCCTGCGCGCACTGGAAGCCGATGATGAGCCCGCACGCGAAGACGCAGGCGCCGATGTTGGGCACGATCCAGTGCGTGTGGTAGTGGGCGGACCAGCCGTAGGTGGCGAGGCCGAGGGGGACGAGAAGACCGCCCGGAAGCATCAATGGGACGCGGAATTCGGGGCGGCCGGGGGAGGAGTAGTGGTTTTTTAGGTAGATGTAGATCTGTGGGGGAGGGGGGTTAGCCGGGCTAGGGGAGAGGGTGGGGAGGACGGGGGAGGAGGGACTCACGCGGTCGTTGATCGGGGCGCAGATCTGTAGGCCGAGCACGAAGCCGAGGCCGAGCGAGAGGTAGTTGAGGGAGGAGATGGTGAGGGACATTTCGTATTCGTCTTCGAAGACGAGGGCGAAGGTGGAGAGGCTGGCAAAGTTGGTGGTTAGTGTGGCGGTAGACGCGGGGGGGTGGGGGGAGGGGGTGGTGGCTTACACCAGGTACATGACGCCGTAGAGGTAGGCGCGGTAGAGGGCCATGACCTGGATGGCGGGCTGGGTGCCGAGCATGATGAAGGGGCGGACGAGGTTCTTGCGGAGGATCTTGCCGAAGCTGTGGTCGGGGTTCTGCCATTTCGTCCGCAGGTTTTGGTTTCCTGTCTCGTTGCGAAGCTTTTTTGCTTTCTTTGCGAGGATGGCGGGGGCGTACGTCTCGGGTAGCCATATGGTGGCGAGGATCTGGACGATGACATCGGCAATGGACACAGACCAGAAGACCCATCTCTACGGTTTCATTAGCCAGACAGATCTGCATCGAAGTTGATGATCACTCACCCAAGTAGTATGCTCAGTCACCAGACCACCGACTAACGACCACAGGTCAGCGTTAAGAGTAAACTTCAACTACAGGATTACCACTCACCAATGGGACCTATTGCCGGTCCAATGAATGGCGCAAGGCTGTAAACGGCAAGAGCCTTGCCTCGCTCTTCAGCTCTGAAGCAGTCGCTGAGTACGCCGCCACCCAACTGTGATGGATTACTATGGATACTGAGTGACGAATATTTGTGGCGTAATCTTACCGCTTGAGGAGCGCTACCCCCGAGTCCACTAAGGAATCTGAACGCCAGCATCTGTTGCTTTGTCTGTGCGAATCCGCAGACAGTATTAAAGACTAGGTAGAGCAGGTTGGACGCTTGCAAAATGACAACTCGTCCGAAAATCTCAGAGAGCGGGCCGAGGACAAAAGGCCCTATGGCATACGCTAGGAGGAAAATGGACATAACGAAGGCCTTTTCGATCTCGGACTCTATGTTGAATTCGTCTCCGATGACGTCTAACGAAGGGGCAATCATGGTGGAAGAGACTGGGGAGATGAAGGTAAATGAAGAAACGAGAAGTATTGCCGTCCACTTTTTTCCTTTGCTCCAGTTGAGTGGGTTCATGGGATCTTCGTCGTCTTCCCACGTGACCTGTTGCACCCAATCAGAAATTCTGGCCCTGAGAGTCATGGTTCAGTGGCTTACGATGTTGGGGTCATCCTCCTCTTCGTGATCTACTGTGGGATGAAGAGCGTCGGAAGAATTATTTCTTCCTTCCTCAATGCTATGGTGGACTTGATCCGGCAAGTGAAGCTCTGATGGAGGACTTGCAGGATCTTTGTCGGCGAATGATCGATATGTTGACACATCCTCCCACCAACGTTGGTCACGTTGGGTCATCATGGGAGAGAAGTGCAGACTTGGGAGCTGGTATAACGAAGGAGACTCCTCTTTGTCGGTGGAGCGAGATCTGCCAAAAGAAGACCTGATCTTTTCGAAATAGTACGACATGGTGTTGTGCGCGCAACAGCGAATGATGGGTAACGAGAGACTGTGATCTTGGCCAGCAGGGAGACGCCCCTGTCGTGATGCGCAAAGCTTTTATGTCTTCTCAATCACCAGGCTTCTGCCGAATTCCGACCTGTGTCGTGTGCGACTCGGGAGATACGGCAATAGCTGGCAGTGACATGGCAAAAATAGCAGCCGTGTACAGCCTCACGGAGCTGCGGCTTGGATTTCGGTCTTGGAGGCACGGCATGCATGGGACGATGCTAACGAAAAGATTGGCTTCGATGCTTGGCGGAGAGCGTGGCCGTGAGGTGACACAGTTTCGGCCTATCACAAGCGCGCCAATGGCCAAGATCAAGCTTGGTATTTCTTTGCCCGATGATCTGTTTCACAGCCTATCTGTGCTCCGCCTTGTGGCCGCAAGGCGGATCTCTTTCTCCATGGCTGGCAGGAGGATAAGCGGTACGCGACGCATTTACGAGCGGATGACGACGCTGGGCGCAGGTATGCAAGGATGTCCGGGGTCCGGCACGTGATCGGCAGCCTTATGGCCCGAAATGTCGGTGGTGTTGATGCAGGTCTACACAATCATGACGCACTTATCAAGGGAGATCAATATCCGAGTGAGCGCGATTGGCTTTTTACGAGCCATGGAATACCCGGCAAAAATGATCATAGAGAGTGGCGTGGAAATAAGGGTCGATTGTAGTCGGTGTGCGGGTGCGCTAAAGTGGTCGCCCAAAGGGGCGGAAAAAGGGAAACGAGCCTTGCGCTGTAACTTGAAATGCTGTGCATGCATCTCCTAGGGCTTTGTTACGCGTCAGTCGACTGCGGATATCTATCTGTCCTGCCGTGTCATGAGTGGTTTCCCGACGTGTGATTGGACGATGGCTGTGCAGGGTGTGGCTGTGTAAACACACTACTGCAACCCGCTCGCGTGCCGTTTTGCCAAATTGTCTGCGGGGCCCCAGGAACTAGCTGCAACAAGGCGACGGGTGCCTGCTTCTGGAAAATTTAGGTACCGACGTGTTTCATGTCCCTTTCTAAAGATATCACGCCGGGACCTCAGCCCCCCGCTAGCCTGCATGCTATCCAGGCACACAACTGCGTCAGTGGCCCCATGCCATCTCGACTTGCGATATCACGGAACTTGCGAGTCATAGTCGAGCCTCAAGAACGCGTAAGACTCTTGGACATGGTTCTCGCCTGAACTGGACCCTGTGATACCACGGACAGCTTGTTCTCGGGGCGAAAAGTTTATCGATTGACATAGGCCAAGTCGATCAGTGCCTAGTAGATCCCATGTTTAGCAACAGATCATGAGGTTTCTCAGGCACAGCCTCCGGCTTCCAGACCTCTCTCCGAATTCGGTGCCGGTGAGGATGATGGAAAGCGCGGCATCAGGATTTGCTGCCACAGGTTACCGTACTGCCACCTTGAAGGCCTGGTCGAAGATTCAGAGATTGAGAAGGTGATCTATGTGTAGCTTCAAGTTACGAGGGCGATATAAAAGACGGCCGAGGGACGCTATCCCCACCAACACCATCCCTTCGTTTACCAAAGATTCCGGATACTCAACAAACACTATACTCACTCCACCCAATCATCACTTCCGTTCAATCGTCCCTCGTTACCTTCTGCTCAACCCGTGACAATGCAACCCCTCCTCCGAACAAACCTAGCCCCTCGCTCCAACCACAGGCGTCCCACGCCAGTCAACCAACCCCCTTCCACCCCCTTGAAAATCCTCATCGCCCCCTCCGGCTTCAAAGGGAGCCTGAGCCCCCACGAAGTCGCCGACTGCATCGAGACCGGCATCCGGCGCGTCATCCCCTCTTCTTCCGCCGCCGTAGTGCGCAAAGTGCCCCTCGCCGACGGCGGCGAAGGCTTCGCGCAGGCGCTCGTCGCCGCCACGAAGGGCGAACTGCGGCCCCTCACCGTGACCGGGCCCGCCGGCGAGCCTGTCCGGTCGCACTATGGCGTCTTGGGTAGCAGCGGCGGCGGCGGCGGCGGCAGGAAGGACAGCGCCGCCGCCCTCCTCCCCGTCGTCGACACCGATGCTGGGACGGTTTCCAGCTCTGTTGGCACCCCCAGCACCGTCGCCAGCCCAAGCGGCAACAGCACTACTACTGGCAAAACCGCCGTCATCGAAATGGCCACCGCCGCCGGCCTGTCGCTCGTCCCGCCCTCCGCGCGTGACCCGACGCTGACGACCACCTACGGCGTCGGCCAGCTGCTCGCCGCGGCGCTCGACGACAGCGCCGTATCGCGCATCCTCGTCGGCTGCGGCGACTCGGGGACCAGCGACGGCGGCGCGGGCATGCTGCAGGCCTTGGGCGTGAAACTTCTCGATGCCGCCGGACGAGAGCTGCCGCACGCTTCAGGCGGCGCGGCGCTCGTGCGGCTGGCGCGGATCGACTTGAGCGGGCTGCATCCGCGGTTGAGGGACGGAGGGGCAGGAGGGGCAGGAGGACGGGTCGAGATCGAGGTGGCGTGTAACTGGCGGAACGTGCTGTGCGGCGGTGCCGGTGTAGCCCGGGTGTACGGCCCGCAGAAGGGCGCGACGGCGCAGCAGGTCGAGCTTCTCTCCGCCGCGCTGGACAACTTCGCCAGCGTCGTCGAGCGTCAGCTGGGATACGCTGTCGCTCACACGCCAGGCGGCGGGGCGTCGGGCGGGCTGGGCGCCGGGCTGCTCGTGCTGGGCGCGCGGCTGCGGCCGCGGTACGAGGCGGTGATGGAGTGGTTCGCGATCGGCGACCTGTTTGCGGACTGCACGCTCGTCTTCACGGCTGAAGGTGGGATAGATGGGCAGACGCCGCAGGGGAAGATCCCGGCTGAGGTGGCGGGAAGGGCCAAGAAGTATGGTATCCCGGTCATTGCGCTGGCGGGCACGGTGGGCCGTGGCGCGGATGTGAATTATGGAGCGGGCATTGATGCGTATACGTCGATTTTGCAAAGGCCGGGGTCGCTGGATGAGGCGGTGGCGCAGGCGGAGGAGTTGCTTGTTGATGCGGCAGAGGGCGCCATGAGGACGGTGTTGGTGGGGTTGGCGATGAGGGTTTGATGATGGGAGGGGTTTGGCTGGATGGTGATGTCTTTCTTTTGTTAAGCGTGATATCCATACGTTCCTTAGCCAGTCAGTTTAATGGGAATTGATTTTGAATAAAGCCGCAACTGCATAATTTAGTGAAAAATTACTGCTCGTCCCTTTTTTATCAATATTAAACTTTAGGGCTAAGTCCTACAATCCGCCGTTGTAGGCATCCCTGTGGTTTGGTAAAAGCGTAACTTGAGCATCAGTGAGTTCCCGGGCAATCTAACATCGTAGTCAGTTCAGGGGTAATTGGATTTGAGCGCAAGGCTCCCATCGAATTTCGTTCAAACCTGAAAGTTCTGGCCGAGCCCCAAGATTCTTGGTATTCAAGAAAAAACTTTGAAGATTGGTGGGGGGAGTCTGGGCAACGTTGAAAATAGCTGCGGCACGTGCTTGCGGAGGATCGGAAGCGAAACCCACTTCGGTGACGCCATGAACATCTTCAGCTACGCCAGACTCACCGCCACGCGAGAAGGACACTTATCTCTCCCCAAGAGCTGAGGTGGTTCGATTCGGCTGGGCGGACATCTGGGCAGGCCAGGCACTGCCACTTCACAGCCGCTTCCTCCCGCTATCAGCTCCAAGACCCGACAAGCCCTGCTTTGTTTCTCGGCAGCTGTGCACGACTCAGGAACGATCGTATGTTCCTCTCTACTGGAACAATCCCAGCGACCAGGTAACTCTAGGTGAAACAAAGCCGAGCCCTTCCGCATGATGAACCAATCGCTCAACAGAACGTGGCCGTGAATTAGGCTGCAACTAAATATATCACTTGCGTGATTCTCCAGGGCTTTTCAGGTTCAATTCATGAAAATTCGCGATGAAACGCGTGTGCACGTGCATTCCGGCAGGGAGTAGTCGAGGAAAAATCGACACAGTCCCGCACGTATAACATCAACACACAATTATGAACTGACATGAAATCAGAGATCGAATACGATGGAGGACATCCCTACACTTTATTTTTATTTCTTCTTTCAGTACGACTGTTCTATAGAAGATATTTGTCGCTAATTGATGTACGTCCATACAAGCAGTTTCACCTCGGGCGCTCCCGCATACACCAAAACGACATCACAAAGTCCCATACGAGTATTTCACGAATTCATAAAATTTCCGTTGCTTTCTATCAAATGTACCAACCCACCCAACCTACCCAAGAAAAACCCATAACTCCAACCAATCCCTCCCCCCTCCCCCTCCCCTACCGCTTCGCCGGCCTCGCACTCTCCCCCGCCAACTCCACATACGTATCCCCCGCATGCAACTCATGTATCTGATTCGGCTCCGCCTCCATCTCATGCCTCGACCGCGCCGGGCTCCCGTCCCTGCCCCCCTCCTTCCCTGCCCCGCCGCCCGGCCTCGCCCCCAACCCATTCGCCGGCAAATGCGCCACGCTCTCATACACCGGCGGCGTATCAGCCTTATCCCGCTTATCGCCCCCATTCTCTGCACTTGCAGCAGCAGCGGCTGCCGCAGCGCGCCGCTCCTCCTGCCGCCGCCGGTCCCGCGCGCGCCAGAAGTAGAACCCGGCCGCGGCGGTGGCGAGGAGGGCGGCGATGGCGACGCCGACGCCGATGCCGGCTTTGGCGCCGGTGGAGAGGGAGGAGGAAGAGGAGGAGGAGCTGGAGGAGGGGGAAGAGGAGGAGGTGGTGTTGCCGGTGTCGCAGGTGAGGGATTTGATGACGTTTTGGGATTTGTATTGCTCGAGGGGCGCGCAGTCGAAGTCGGTCGCCGAGGTGTGGAGGGAGAATTGTTGGACGTCTTGGAGGTCGGGGAAGGATACGCTGGCGTGGGTTAGCCGGGGGTGGGGGGACGGATGGGGGATGTGGGGGACGGACCTGGTAAACGAGCCTTCCAACACGATGGCCTCGTTCGTCTGCTGCAGCTTGTCCATGGTCAGCGTGTCGACGCGGCTGTTGTTCTGCAGCGTCAGGCCGCCCGTGCGGACGAGCGCCGGGAACTCGACGTCGACGAGCCCTTGGTTGTCCTGCAGGAAGACGCCGTAGGTGGTGCTGTTGCCGACGTCGGTCAGCTTCGGCGCGCTGAACTTCTGGAACGTGTTCGCGCGCAGGACCAGCTCGTAGCATTCGGTCAGCTCTGGCAGCTCAACGGCCGAGAGGTTGGACAGGTCGATGTGCTGCGCGGTCTCCAGGTTCGGGAACGCGGCGGAGAGACCGGGCGCGTTGAACTCGATTGTGATTTTGCCCTGCGTGCTTGCGCGGGTGGAGGTCATGGAGAAGTTGAGGCTCCCGGCGAGGTTCTTGTTGTATGTGATGTTCAGGCCGTCTGTCGTGCCGGTTGGATCAACGCCTTCGAGCGTCTGGAGGCCGGTGCCGCTGACGGTGACTCGTGGGCATTTCCCGAGCGTTGCCGGGAAGGACAGCTGGGAGAGTCCTGGCAGATCTACCAACCGGATCTGGTCGCTGATTGATGTTAAGTTGGGGAAGTCCAATGTGTCCAGGCTTTCCAGGTCTATCAGGTATATGTAGCCGTTGACTTCCTCAAGGTTGGGTGCCGAGAGCTCGCTCAGTTCTGATGCACCCTCGGCCACCAGACTACCGTCGAGAGATTGGAGTCCATCAAGAGAGATCGTGCCAGTCGCAGACGGAGATACTGTAATGTCACCTGTGAAAGTTGCGCAGGATGCTATCCCGGTTGCATCGGCAGAATTGGTGATGGTTGTGGCCGAGGCTGAGCATGATGCGCTTTCTGTATTTCACAATGGTGATCAGTGGACGAAAGTTTGGTGGGAGATCGCTACTTATCATGACCTACGTGCAGATACTAGAGCCTGGAAGAAGATGGGTATGCAAGCAGCAACTAATGCTGCACCTGAAACTCGATATTGCAACATGATGTTGCCTCGATGAGCTGAAACAGTCACAGATGCTTGAGGGAGTGGAAAGGCTGCCAGGCAATTAGAATTTAGCAAGGCTAGAATTACGAGGCCGCGTCAGATCATGTCAGCAAGGCGCGGGCCAGATTCCGCTCAGCCGCATTAGAAGAGGAGTAAGGAGTATCACTGCATGATGGTGGTGTGCGGCTTGCACTTTGGGCGACGGGAAGCTATGTGAAAGGCGGAAATGGGTAATCGCCGCTGCGCCCGGCTGACTAGAGGAAGAAGCTCCAACGGAGTTGTGACCAATTGGTGGCAGCATGCAGAACCGAAGGATCCCAAAATGGCCCCCAACATGCTCGCCTCTTGCGCCCTAATTCGACAATTGCAGCTGCACCGCAGCAGCCGAGCCTCGCAACCCTTGGCACCCGGCAAAAGAACGTGCAGCAAAAGGCACTAAGGCAGAAGCCACGCTTCCGGCCACCCTTCACATGGCTTCGCCAGCCGTGTTGGCACTGGACTGGCCTCCGCGCTTCTTGTTATCTTTCCCGTTGCATGCTGCCTCCACGATACTTTCCTTCGAATCGCATTCGCAATGTCTAATTACAGCTGTCCAAATGCGAATCCAAATGCTCGGCAAGCCTGCGCTGGCGGCTCAAAGTTCGTCGGGTGCTGCATGCGCGACGCTTGCAACTTGGGATGCGACGCCGACAACCTCATTCCTGCGTCCTTCAACACCGACGTCGCCGGCTCAGTACCACCGCTAGATTGCGAAGATGCAGGCGCGAAATTCTACAGCTGCGACAACACAAGTCCGCCATTTCTGGGATGCTGCAAATCGGACGCATGCAGCCAACAGTCGGGATGTCCGAGCGATCAGTTGAGCGGCGCGAAGCTGGGTAGTGATGATGCGGCGGCCACGGCATTTTACTCTCCCACTGGAGTTGCTTCTGCAACCGCATCTGCAACCTCGAGTCCGAAAAAGTCGAGTTCAAATGGTGCAATTATCGGTGGTGCAGTGGGAGGGGTTGTCGCGGTTGCGCTTGTGATTGCGCTGGCCTTCTTCATCTGGCGCAGGAGGAGGCGAAGTCGCGAAAAGGCTGAGGAGATCGCATTAAAGAATACTCCTCGCCCTACCAACCAGAATGTTTACGATAAGCCCACGGGACCAACGGAGCTTTCAGCGTCGAAATCAGTGAGCATAAGAGGTAGAGTAATGTCCCCAATCTTAAAAGTGATCCGTACTGAACAATTCAGGATCCACTGCTTCTCCGCCGCCGCAATACTCAGCATTTGAGCAACGAGGACCCATCTTTGAGCTTGATAGCCAGCAAGAAAATGTCGCCAGGCCAGTAGAGCTCGACGGAAGTAGCACAACATCGTCGCCTAAATCGTCGCCCGGCACCAAGAGCACTAGAAGGTTCGCGAGTCACAGGTTATCGCCTCTCCGCAATAGACGCCCCGAGTCTCTAAACTCGACTTCGGGATCCCCAAGGATCTCCCCGCAGTCTTCAACATTTCCGACCTTCGACAATGACGAAGATCGTTACTCGCGCGTGTCTTCTCTTTCTCCTCGATCACCGCGGTTCCCGAATTCGCCCGATCCAGACGTGGGAAGACCGTCTCCCACCTTTCCGGATCCCATTATTGAAGAAGAACCACGGCGCTCGCAAAACTATTGAATGTAATGTAGATCTCAATGCGATAAATCCATGTTTGAAACACGTGCAACCTAGATTGAATTACAATAGCTTTATTGGGAGGCCAGATGTGGCCTTGCATCAATAATATGTATCCGTGCCCATGGCTCTCGTTTGCGAATGCAGAATGTGGTACGACAAATGTCTTAATTGATACTAAGCAACAAGTAGGATAAGCTAGACCAGCCCTAGACCCAACTCCGGGAACAACAAAGTAATTGGTATCACTCAAAGGCCAAGGACCATCCCCAGCACGGAAAAGAAGGCAATCATAAACCCGGACGGCGGCATATCGAGCTGCTCAGCTGCAGACGCCGAAGTAGCAGCGGCGGCGGCCGAAGATGACGCTGCAGCCGGACCGTAGCCCTCATCGCAGCCACTCTGACAGCCTTGTTGGCAGTGGTCCGAGGTGCTTCCACAAAATCTGCAAGCCAAGCGTCAGCAATTCAGGATCCCGATCCCACGCCAAAAAGACAATAAAGGTTACTTACCCCCCACTGCTGCAACAGCCCCCGTAGTTGTACACACCATAAATGGCAAATGCGTCAGCTTTGGCGCTGGTATCGCAGATGGCGTTGTTGAAGGCCGAGCCGCACTTGCCGTCGCAGCGCGGACTGGTCCCGCTGTCGGCCCAGCTGCAGTGCGGGAATCCGAGCGTCCCGTCGTTCGATTGGCACTTGCCGTAGTCTTCTTGGCAGTCCGGCTTGCTGCAGTAATCGTCGCCCGTGCCACAGTAGCCGTCTTTGCTGTTTCGCGGAGAAAAAAAACATGGCTTGATTAGGACCGCTCTGGATTGAAGGATGCATCGCACAAGGCGGGAACTTACCTGCAGCATGGAGAGGTGCCGTTTGTGAGACACATCCGTCCGTTTTCGCTGCCGCACGAACCGTCGGTGGTGAATGGGTATTCGTTTTCGGGGCTCGTTGAATTTGTCGAATTGGTTGTGCTTGTGGGAATGGTTCCGGTGGAAGTCCTTGTGGAATTGACTGCCAATGTTGCGCTCGCAGAATCCGATGCTGAAGCTGTGCTTGCAGAGTCGGATGCCGAAGCTGTCCCTTCAGAACTGATTATGAAGGTCAATGTTGTGCTCGAAGTTGCAGTGCTGTCGGCTGCACTGCTTTCGGCTGCACTGCTTGCGGCTGCACTGCTTGCGGCTGCAGTGGCTTCGCTTGTGGTGGTTTGAGCTGCGACGCCGAGCGCCAGCAGCAGCGTTTGGAAAAACACAAAAGCGAGCATTTTCGTTCGTTCCGAAAATGAAAAAAGTCGTGATTTACCGGCAGGGCCGAAATGAAAACATTTCGCGATCGAATGCACCAACACTTATATAACGTGAGGCTGCTGCCTCGACCAACATAGGCGTTGGATGCTAGCCCAATATTGGCCCCACGCCCCGAACGCCAATACGGAATGTGTTGGAAGATCAGCTGCAGCTCCGTCGCTGACACTGCATGCCCGACGATCCTGCACGCTCTCAGCCTTGTCAAAAGCAACGTCACCACGAGCCTTTTCAGCCCCTCACTTGCTGATCCAACGGAAATGCCCCGCCGTCCGGCCTGAAGATCGAGGAACACGAGGGCAAAAGTCCGGATCACCGTTGATCCGCAGTCTTAGCCCCAACCCTGCATCCGAGCTGATCTGTCTTAATATTCAGCTATTAATCTCTTGCTTTCTTTTTGTTCTCTATATTGAATTGCAAGAATTGTTTGTGGCAATACGAGTCCCTTATTGTGGCTGGCTCCCGTCTAGATTTTCAGATCCTCGTAAACCTATTTATTGCTCACTTCTAAACAAGAAATGTTGTCTCAGTAGTAAAAGAGCTGAAAGCCATCTTTTCAGCAGGTAAGTACAGAGCACCCCATGTTCGCCCAAGACGTGGCGCATCCATCATTGGTCACAATACACGCGCAGTTACAGTCGTCCTCCACCAGATCCTCCTTCTTCCTCTTCCTCTTCATCATCTTCAGCAAGAAGTTCAAACCCCTCATTAGTCCGACAGTTTGAGACGCGAAATTTTACATACAGACGGAAAGCTACTATACAACAGCAGACAACTGAAATAGCGAAAGCACTATAGATCCAGAACATTGTACTGTACTGACTCAAAACTGCGATGGCGGCCGGAGGATCGTGATCTGCCGACGGGTCTTGTGTGGGCTCTGAACCGACACTTGAACTTGGCGATGGGACCACAGTGTCGTTTTCTTCGCCAGTATCGTCGGCACCAGGTAAAGGGAAGGAATATTTCTGCGAAGGGTCAATGGACTCGCCCCAGAGGTGTAACTTCCAATCGGTAAACACGCCCTCGTGCTCGTTTAGGTTTCCATCTTTAACAGAGATGGTCCAACTGCCAATGCCATTCTCTCCCCAATGCGCAACTGACATAAACATCCACTCACTGTAACCCTCATGGGCATTGTCTTTGGGACGAGACGTCGAAAGCTGGCTGATAATGCCGGAGGGACTGCGTAACACAACGCTCAGGTCTCCGCGGCGGCTGTGGTTGACGTTAATAGTAATGGTGACGTGCTCAATCCGCTCAAGGTTCGCCCCATTCAGATCGACTTCGGTGACTTCGATGCTGCTGTTCAACCCGTCTTCACCCTGTGGGATGGGTTGGTTGACCTGTATACAAGGGGCGAAATACCAAGCTTGTGGTTTCACGACCTGCCAAGTTTTCGCGGCCTGAACGAATGCATACGCATCAAGTTTTCCATAGCCGAATTGATGGCTAAATCTCTTCCCATACGGAGTGTCCTGCCAGCCTTCGCTGCTATCAATCAAATCAGGCTGCTGCAGAGGCTTTTGCTCAAAAGGGATTGCCGTGAGGACGGTAAGCCATTGCATATCGCGCCAAGTCAGCTCGGGACGAACTTGGAGCGCAAGAGCATATATAGCTGCTGCGAGAGGTGCAGCGGCAGAGGTGCCTCCGTGCGAGTTGGTGCACTTTGAGCTACCCACGTCTGTCGTGAAGATTGCATCATATGGGCCGTCACTGCTGTAGGTGACTGCAAGCTGCGCAGAACACCTCTCAGAGTAGGATGGATGGAGGCCAGTCCTGCTAATCGCGCCAATCGTGATGCTGTAAATGGTGTTTGCGTAACCATCAAAATTACAGTTATCGCCCTTGGCAGCGCCATTCCCAGTAGCGAAGACGTATATGGCGCCTCTTCCCTGCCGACCTTTCTGCACGCCATTGATCAAGGCTCTTTGTACGAGAGTGCTGGGAGCTCCCATAGAAGCACCATTGTCGAGGGGCCCCCAAGAGCAAGAGTATATCTGATTCTGGTCCATGGCGTAGTTCATCGCAAGAGCAGCATCCGCATCAGATATGTCTCCGGAAAGGATTCGTATGCCAGATATTCGCGCGTCATAAGCAACGCCAACCCCGCATGCGCTGTTCCTGGCTGCCGCGACTTCTCCAGCACAACGGGTACCGTGCGTATCATCCAAAAGCCTAGGCTTCGGATCCTGAACATGATCATTGAAATCATATGACCCAGCTCGGAAATAGTTGTCCTTCAGATCATCACTGTCCAGATCTAACCCATCGTCGACAATGCACACTGTCGAGCCTTTTCCTGTGATGCCTTCCTTCCAGAGGCCAGTGACATTAATGTCATTCCCATCCTCCCGAGTATTCAGCAGGTGCCACTGCGCGGTGAACAGAGGGTCGTGGATATCAAGTGTTTCGATAATTTCGTCCTGCCGCTTGCGAGCGGCAGATTTTGCTTCGGTCGGATCGTCTGCAAGTACTACGGGATTTCTCTTAAAGAGATGCTGACGGGCGACTTGCTTTTGGCTGAACTTTACACCGTCCAAGCTACCGAGCGCGTGAGCTTCCCTTTTAAATTTTCTTGCTTTCATGATATCTTCCACGACATCGGTCTCCTGCTTCCTTGAGCGGAAGAGATGGTAGCCTTCCATGGAAGGGAAGGGACCTTCGTAATCGAAACCAAGCTCCGTAGCAACATCTAGTGGCCTGACATTTGTGTCGATTTGGAGGGCGTAGTAGTCGTACAAATCGTAGTATCGCGGGCCAAGAACCTGAGAGACACTGAGCGCAGCAAGGAATAGTAACGTGAAAATAAAACAGGCTCGCATGATCGCGAGTTGAATGGTCCACCCGGTAAAACCGACAGTGTAGAGAAGGAGTGGATTGGTTGACGTGGAAGAGATTAGGCCGGGGCCACGATCGTGAACGAGAATAGAGCTCAAGACGCAGGGGCTAAATCGCACGGACTTGGATGACACGGGCCTTACTTTTGGCTCTGATTGGGTGCTTCGTAACAAATTTCCACGGAGTCCGCGGAGCCGACTAGATTAGGATACCACGGAAGGTTGGTCCTACATATCGCAGCATATGGAAAACCTGCCCGGTCCAGCGCACAACAGATAATTAGCCAACTCCGCTCGCAATCTCCGACCCACATCAAAGAACTTTGCAATGACTCACGCTAGTTTATTGCTTTAGCGTTTTAGACCGAGCGATGTTTTCTGCCTAGAAGGGTCATTAGAGCCTGGCTCGTGCGAGACTACATATGTATAGGCGCATGTATAAAAGTTTCGATATGCTCCCTACAATAGTCATCTCAGAGCATTCTATTTGTTGATCACCGGCTATAGCGTTATTTTCCCGCGCTAGACCACTCTTAGCAAGCATGCCTTAAACCAATCCCGATCATCCCTCCCGCTTCTCTAACTTCTCTTATTTTTAGCACTACCAACAAGATGGTGTCAGATCACCTGATTGAAACCAGTAATTATCTATTGGAGCCCTCCAGTCCCTCGTTGGACGTCCAGCAGCCTCGTCCGATCCTACTTCGCTTTCATGGCGGTGGCTTCATACCTGGGTCAAGCCCGTTTCCAGACTTCTTCTCACCATAGCTACCTTGAGCTAGCGGAGCCCCATTGCGCTATCATCGTGATGTTTAACTATCACCGCTCCCCAAGGCCAGCATAGACGGCATTCTCACTGGTATCGAGGACCAGTACATTTTGCTCTTCCATCACAGGCCCCACCCTTGAAGAATGCATGCGCCCTTCCTGTGGACCGACATGAACAATAGCTGGACCTGGATCCAGACCACCCCCTCCAGACCGTTCTCTCAACCCAGACCTCTGCCATTGTCCTTGCCGACACCAACCGCATCCTCGCCACTGTCGACATTGCCGGTGGCTACATCTCGTTGATGCTCGGTCTCGCCCACCCAACCGCCATTTGCGCCCCGACGGCCGAGTACCCATTGACCGATGCAGCCGACCCCTAGTTCTAGCAGCCCATTTTCAGACTACCGTACCAGCCCGCCACGGTCACCGCAGAGCACCGTGAGCAGGTTACAAAGGGCGAGTTACCGCTTGTTGTATCAGCCGACCCGCGACGAGACAAGCCGAAACAGATGCTGGCATGCGCGCAAAACGGGATGAAGAGGGAGTTATTCCTGGTCGGTGTGGAGGGGAAAAGGCGCTTGTTCCCAAGGGAACTAGGGAGCAGTTTTCGCGTGGTGGTGTTTTTGTGTGTCATAGATAGCTCGGTCATGCCAGTGCAGGCTAGTATAGAATTTAAAGAGTTAGTCGGGAAGGTGAATCCTGAGCTAAAGTATGATCTGGCCATTAAAAGGGAGATCATGGGTTTGTGGGGAGTGCGAAGCTGGATTAAAAATGGTTGGCGGACGGATTGAGTGGAGTTGTAGAGGCGTGATTGGCCTGGCCAGCGAGAGGGGACCGTAGATCGGCATAGTAGTCTTCTTATTGGGGCTCTTCCAAACTCTAGACCAAGCTCTTGAACCCTTGCTCCAGCTTATCGGGAGAGGAGGAATGAGATGTGTCGTCAACGTGAAAAGAAATCTTGATCTACCTCTGTCTAACGAATTCGGTTCGATCTTGCGTCGATTAAACTTGGGTTTAGTAAGAGATTCATCCTGCTCCATGGTTGCCTCCAGGACCTCGAGGATATTATCAAGACTAGTTTCTTTGTTTGGCCTCCGTGGTTTAGCCGGGCGCAATAATACTACAATTTAAGGCCTTCTCCAAGCCTCGATGATCGGTTTGGTCGATCTGGCGGGGCCCAGCGCGATCCGGCGCATCCGGAACCCGCCCTCCACCCGCGCCTTCACCAGTCTATTCCTCCGGTATCGCAACCAGCTCTATTCATCTCGAGGTCTAAAAGCCAACATTGTAAAGATTCAATAAAGGCTCTTCCACATCAGTAGAAGAGTCCATCGTGTCTCAAGTCTGTTTGGTGTTGAGCCCAAGTTGTCTCAAAATGAATGAATAATAAATAAGCTAATAAACTTCTCCAATAACAACTAACGGAGGTAATAAATCGATGAAGAAGGTGTATCGTTACTTTCAGGCAGCACATCAGTGCTGTTGGCGCTAAACCTTAAATAGGTAACAGCCGAGGCAAACCTTTTTTGATTACTCGACGCTCTGCAATAAGACTTCTCCGCATCAGCATCCGGCAACTTCTGCTGAAAATTTTTCACGACGTAATATCGTAAGAATAACGCCCCGTGTCTTAACCGCTTTAGAAAGAAAAAAAACCACTACACCGATTGGGCACGCTCCGGTGGGCCATCATGATGCTCCACACTACAGCCCGCCCTTTTGCCGAAGGAGAGCCGACGTCCATGGTCAAGAAACGGAAGGGAAGACCGCGAAAAGAAGATCAATGTGCGACAGATATCGAGGTTAGTCATTTGTACTCCATCGATCTGGCCGGGATTCCGGGTAGTGAGGCCAAGACCGCTCGGTATGCATGTGATTACGCAGCGTTCCGCATACCTATCAGTCTTGTGGCTTAACTTGTCATCTCAAACCGCTACAATCGGCTCGCTTGCGTCAAGAAGAGCTCTGGCTGACTGTTTGCTCAACAGCGCCGTCGCACGCAGATTCGACACGCTCAACGAACATATCGACAGAAAAAGGATGACACAATTACCACGTTGCAGAAGAAGGTGGAGAAACTACAAATCATCATCGATGCCATGAGCGACTCTCTCACACGCTTCAACAGCCATGTAGCTGCCTCACACACCCTTGGTCTCTCGCCCCAGATGGAATCAGGACTCAAGCAGATGACTTTCAAGATTGCAGAACTACAACAGACAGCAGAGGTTGCAAGGAGGGAATCCTCAGACGACAGCAGCTCTCATACCCCCACAACTTCTCGGCTTTCCTCTGAAGGCGTCGAACTTCTAAGCATAAGGCCAAGACAAAGCCAAGAAGTCCTCATCGGCCCAACACCATCGACCCACCAAACAACAGCGGCCCAAACGGACGACGACAGCGTCATCCAACAAGACCTTCCATTCGGCTACCGCATATCCTACGATCCCACCACCACCACAAGCCACGACAACGACATCACCACCACCACCACCACCGCAGCCGAGCCCACCCTCCTCCACCAACCGCTCCTCCCATCACCAACAACCCTCTCCCCACAGCTCCCCTACACCTACTCCTTCCGCGAAATCACCTTCGCCCACCAACTCGAGCGCGCCTGCCTCGAACGCGGCATCTACGTCCTCGCCAACGTGCACCTCGAGCCCGCCGCGTACCGGCGCGCCTTCCGCATTAGCCGGCACTTCGCCAGCCGCGAGCTCATGCTGCACCGGCTCAAGAAGTGGGTGCAGCAGCCGGTGATCAGGCCGTACGGCGACCTCCGTCTGAACCTGGGTGGAGCTGGACTGCATTACGCGTCGCCAAGCAGCGGTAGCAGCAGCAGCAGCAGCAGCAGCAATGGCGGCGGGGAAGGTGAGCAGCGGAGCCGGCATTTGACGACGCTGCATGTGGAGGAGTATCGGTATAGCGCGCGGGCGAGGTTGGTCGCCATGGGGCTGCCGATTACGGCGGAGGTGGAGGCGGATCTGAGGTTCTATGAGGGCGTGTGGTTTGATATGCGGGATGTGGAGGCGTATCTGGCCGAGTTGGGGATTCGGGTCGAGCCGTATGCCACGCTGGTGCAGGCCAAGGCCGAGACCCTGCAGGGGCTTTGGCAGGATGTCGGGGGTTGGGGGCAAGGTCTGCGTGGGAATGTGGGTAAGATGCTTGATCGGTTTCCGGGCGGGTCGAACGCTTCGCAACCTGAGCGGAGATTGGGCGCGTCGGATGGCTCTGTAGGGTTCTTGGGAGCCACCACGGATGCCAACGTCCCTATGACGGATGAGCTGAGCACTGAGGAATGGGAGCGGTTCCTCAACTCCACTGTCCCGTGGCTGAGCGATGTGGTGTTGGGAGATGCTCCAGCCAACAGCGCCGGAGATGGCAGGGATATTTCGAAGATGTTGGGTGAGCGGGTTGAGATTGATGTACAAAGACTGGCTAATGGTATGGCTACCTCCCCTCCCTCTACGATATGGGTATGACTATGATACTAACCTCTATATGTACCAGAACTAATTAAGCGCACCGTGTGCATTGGAAGAGGCCCCGGGATCCGTCGGGAAGACGTTAACAAAGCGGTCTGCGCTGCTGCAATTGTGGATGTGTAATCGGCTGAAATTCTATATTCAAATAATTCATGCTTAGAGAATGATGTTCCTTAATGACAGACTCCGGGCCTTACTTTACTCCCTTCTATACAAGTCGTGTTGTCTCAGGAGTAAATGAACTCAGCCAATCGGCCTGTCCCGGTATGCTTCGTGCCTCGAAAACCCCAACCCGACAGTACTCTCCGTCGCCCACATTTCTTAAGATTAACCCCTCAGAGCTGTGCAACTGTAAAAGCCGCGCTGGGACTTCTTCCCTGATCTTCAATGCCGTGTACGTTTGCCTCCGCCCGTCGGGGAGAAAAGGCTCTCTTTCTTCCGTTTCGTCTAGAATAGTAGTATCTAGGTCTCTAATGAAACCTAAGTGGTGTGGAACAAGACCGAAATCTGCTCCATTTATACGCCGTCCCGTCACACCTCTTGCAGGGCCTTTCAACAGGATAGTTGCCTTGTTGATGAACCCGAACATCTGATGAGGCTTTCGCAGGTCGAACTGCGCATCCAACACCTGTACGCACGGTGTTGGGCATTCAAAATGCTTGAACTTGTACTGCATCTCCCAAATGACAGGTACCTCAACTGAAGACCACGTAAATAAAGGGCGGCGTATGGCCTCATCCTCGGTTTCGATGACAAGCTTTTTTCCGCCTGAGATCCTCCATATCAGCTCCTACGCCGCTTCTATCTCGGGATGCTCTGCGGAGAGCCATATTCCAGCAAGACACGTCATCTCGGGTGCTGCAACCTTCATCCTGGCTGCAATACCAGATATGGCGCGTAGCTTGTCAGCCGAGTGGGTGAGAGTCCGGGCGGTGTAATCTTCCACAACAATTCGCCAGACGCGAAGCATGCCGGCTATGTCATCTGCCTTCCGCTGTTGGACGCTTTCTCTCCTGGCTCCGGCGGTAAAGACATTGTCTGGGAGACGTCCGAAGCCTGTCACGGACGGTATATTATCTGACCACGCCACAATGAACCCTAACAATTGGGTTCATTCCAGTACTCTTTTGCCCTGAAGAGGCCTGTGCTAACCGGCGTGGCGCAGTGGGTAAGGCCAGAAGCCTTACAAAGCCCCTCTCAATGAAGCCAGAAGTGTTCACTTCTGGTGTTCTAACGCCGGTTTGGCACATCCACATGAGTTGGGTGGATGTGTACACCAACATGCGTGGGCTCAAAAGGCGCTCTTCTAGTGTCTTGTAAAAGTTAGTAAGAAACTTCATATTTCATGCCTTCCATCCCGGCTTACCCATGCTCTGCTGTTGACAGCCTCGGCCATGAAATCATACTCCTTCCAGGGCTGCAGCAAAAGACTCCCCATGCGACCATCTCTGCATACCCAAGGCAACTTGAATGCGGGGGGTGCCCTCTCCGGTGTCATCCTGATCTCGAACTGAGCTCGTGTGGATCCTCTTGGCTGAAGGAAGCCTGAGTTGCAACTTGGCGCAGTCCCTCATCCACACCCCTACCTGCAACATCGCCTCTTCCGACATCACATCTGCTATCGGCGGCCGTGACGGGATATCTTCCGCCGCCGGATCGCCCGACTCCGCCGCGACGGCGAATCTCTCGAGCCGCGTGGGCTCCCATGACACCAAGTCCGCACTCCACGCACTCCGCCGCTCCACCGGCTGCTGCAGCAAGGAGACCTCGAGCACGTTGAACGCGCGCCTATCTGTCAGCATCAAGGCGGTCAATGAACTGCCAAAGATCCGGCTTCATTGGGTGCTGCTCGTAGACGTCATTTGTCCTGTAAAGCCGTTCTCCTGGAAACGTATGGAATATGCCGTGGAAGTCGCGGTTTTCTCGTCTCGGAATGGTCAGCTCATGCCCACCACCCTCAACGGGTCGCATCTCGATACCGTAACCGTATGCTGAGGTCCACTCAAAATACTCCCAGTCTTCCGGATTCTCTTGGATAAGGCTTACGAGTAGCCCTGTTTCCGTGCTTCCCATGATGTTTTGTAGATTCATGTGCTGGCTAAGTAGGTTCCCAGCGTCCCTCGGGAGAGGTGCCCCACCAATGAAGACAGTATGAAATCTCTTTAGCACATCGATGCCTTTCTCAGTAGAGCTTAGCTCTTCTAAAATTGAAGCAGCGATGATAGCAGTAGGCTTCACAACGTTCGTGGTATCCAAAATACTTTCCAACAGACTCGTGGTTATCGGCATGTCCGGGCCCTGAATGAAAGGATTATCGTGGAATATTGACTCGATAATGGCCATGATACCCATCATATGGAAGTATGGACTCGTCGCCAGGAGGAAATGGCCTTTGACCGCGCCACTTGGGAATGCTACAGCTCTTCCCGGCGGAATAGGCAAGTGATTAGCTATGCATACATCTTTCCAGCAGTGGGACTGTCCACCTCGTCGTTCGAAAATGAGCAGTGGCCAATAATTTTCCCATCACCAAACAGGCCCTCCGAAACAACTCCCCACTTCACAGGCAGAAGCTCAGATGTGCCTTCGGGCACATGACAGGCTGCTGCAATAGCCATGCTGCAACTTCCAGCCATCGGGATACCTGGTGCTAATTGGCGAAGCCCAAGCGCGATAGCAAAGCCCATTAGAGCAACTAGGATTACAAGAGTAATAACCATGCCGAGCGGAGAATAGCCGCAGGTAATAACGTCTGGGTCATTAGACGTGTTGTCCAATTTTACTGACTTTCCAACGGCGTCTTTCCCTTTGATTTGCACAAAGAAGATGGTTTGAGAAACCATCCAGTGGAGTAAGACTGAGAGACATAGAAGTGGGATGCTCAGTCTGTAAGGAAGTTGTAGGAAGTAGGTGGACCTCTGATCCTGGCTGCGTCGTTGCGAAACGCGCAAACCTCGTCTGTGTTGTCCGTAATGACTCCACTCGGTAGCCAATGACATACTCGTGAACAGACTGTTTAAGACGAAGTATAAGAAAGTGAGAAGCAGTTGTGGTAAGTTAGCAATGAGAACTGTCTCAACAATAGCCGCATTGCGACTTGTCGCAACGCTCCATCCGCTGATCAGCGTTTCTGGCAGTACGGTGCCAATCCACATCTTCCAGATTGACTGAACATTACCTCGTCTTCCTAAAACAGACATGGTGTAGGAAAATAGGACTATGATGACCAAGAAAGCGGTAATCATTCTGTTCATGGTAAGTGACTATTCCAGTTTGATCGTATAATTTGCTTACAGAAAACTGGCAAGCACCCAACGACGGGTGCCGACTGCTTTGTACCGTCTTTGCCTCACATTTGAGAAAGATGATGGGAATTTAACAGGAGTATACCGGATCAAGTCGGAGTTTCCGTCTCCAATGGTCAATAGTTCCATGACGGTGGTGGAATTGTCAGCATGACGGGAGTCGCTGCTGGCTCCATGGCTTGGCGGATTTCGTCGGCGAACAACCTCTTTCCAAGACCACAGACAAATCCCACCAGTAGTCACGTCGCGGCGCCCAATGAAAGATGACACCGCGTCTCCAACCGTAATCAGAGGGTTCTCCTTGATGGTCCATATCGTGGCTATGATGGCAAGCAGTTTGACAACATTGAAAACGACAACTGTAAGCAAGAGTGGCAGCCCGACGTTCAAAGCGCACTCTCCTTCCATTTTCTCGCTCAGGCAATGGTCAATGTCGAAGCCTGCAACGATCCACTGCTGCGCCCCATGATATTTGTCCCAAGCCGCCTCGGCAGTGCAGTTCGACAACCCTCCACATGACACGCTAGTCTCCAAAGCAAGTGCGGAACCGTTCTGAGAGCAGATCCATTGGAAATAATCGGCGTCCCAATTGCCGGCGTAAGGCCGCTTCCATGACCTGACTGCGTACAACGAAGAGTTACTGCAAGTGACTAAATCCAGTGATCCAGTCATGATGGCTTGCGAATCTTGCGGGCCACACACCACCGGCCGGGGAGGATTTGCAGGGCATAGAAGGTCGTCATAGGAGTTATCTACATCTGAGAGATCTCCAATGAATGTGAGGTTGTCGAGCGGCGAGTTCGAGGCCACGAGAATAAGGTTTCGGCGATCCGTCAATAAAGGGTTGGCATATTTTCGTATGCACTCATCTTTGTCCAGTCGTTCGAATGGGCCATTCTCTCCCTCGATGACGAGATCGCGGATTTCGTGGACATTGGTGCTGTAGCGTCCGGAGTTCTCCGTTTCACTGATGGTCCCGTTAGGCAGGCGGACGGTAACATTCCTGTGTGAAAGTGAAAAAAGGTCCTCGTCGACGTACGCGCCGGTCGCGAAATCTTCGTCTGCAAAGTATATGTCATACGAGTATGTCGTTGTTGATGTGTAGAAAGTGGAGTTGTATCTGATATATTGATCAGTAAGGAATACCTTATCTTCACCTTGACAACTCACAGTAAATGAAACGGAATTGAAGAAAGGCTCAGAATAACCCAGACCCAAAACTTGCGGTGTCCACTCGTCCGGAAGTTTCGAAAGTTTGGAACCCCAATGTGGAGCCAAAAGCCCTCCGAGTGGGCTTTGTCCACTTCTGTGCGTGTTGGGGCACTGAGACATTGCAAACAATAATTACTCCCGCCCAGAACGAGAGAACTCAGGACGTTGATTCCCAAGTGGATCCAAGTCCCGATGCGTTTGATTCTCTCGCAATCTCCGATTACGAGTGGACCGAAAGATTCGCCACTCTGCTGCCGGACAGGGTGGGTGTAAGCGACAACTATGACGGAAATATTGAGCAAAAGCACAAAAGCTGACAAGGCTGCAGCGCATCTTACGCCAGCTCGCCAGCCTTGTCGGGAAAGGTCAGTTAAGCCAACTCGTTGTGCACCACGTCGCCATAACGTGAGCAGCGTTTTGGATCTCGGTCCGTTCTGAGTTCCATTGGTATCGTGAAACTCAAGCTGGTCGGTATCTGATATGCGGGAATAAGAGCCTGTATCTCTGGAACACGTCCAATGATTTCCCAAATTAGCAGGCGATGAACATGCGAATTGTTTGCAACTACACTCACCCTGAGCCAAGACGACTTGCCATGATCGCTAAAAGTAGAACAAGAATGTCAGTACGCGAAAGAGAAGATAGATCCACTAAAAGAAACGAAGACTACTGAGGTATTTGAACAAATTTTTCCCCGTTGTACGCAGGGGTTGCAGATCAATCAATCCGCCAAGACTCCGCTTGGATTGATTGATCGCTTGATAAGCGCTTGCAAGCCAGTTTTCTACTAGAATAGGTTTAGTGTTTGTCTAATCCGGAAGGTATGGTACGTGCATATTAAGACGGTTTCAAGGCTCTTCTCCTCTCCACCCGCTAAGATATATAAAATTAGTAACACTAAGCCTATTATAGTAGGTAACTACCTATAAAAACCGCTTACCAAGCGCTTGCAATCAATCAGGGTAATTGGGCCCGCTTGCAAGCTAAGCGCTTGATCTTGAAAATCCGATCAAGCGGGTCCAAAATGGCCGCTTGCAAGCGGATTGATTGAACGCTTGCAAGCGCGCGCTTGCGCTTGTTGCGACCCCTGGTTGTACGGCTTTGGGGGCCGCGATGCTGTCTCGTAAATTGACGTCATAGAGAAGTTCAATTACTGAAAGTGATTCGCCAAGGTTCGTAATAGGTGACCTGCATATCGTCTCCTACCGGTCGGAAGCATCCTTCATTTCCCGAACACACATAAGTGTAGCGATTTATCATTGAGCTTGGGCGACACTCTGGAATGTCAGAAACATTGATTGGGCTTCTAAGAATATAAGAAGAGCCCCGGGAGCTAACAGGCAAGCGTCAATTTCGCGTGATATACATGTGTTCCGGACCCTGTCAGTACGCCAGGGTCGCCTAGCTTATGCAGGCATCGCCCCCACTTTGAAAAGGCAGCCCCCACACTCTGCGATTTCTTGGCTAGGGCTTGTGGAACGGAATGCCAGTCTTGGTTCCAGAAATACCGTGGAGCAACGATTTGGAATTTTTGACATGATTTACTTTGCTGCAAACCATGTTCAAAAAATATCTCATGGGTATTATTCTGCGGGTCGCAACATTCACGTGAAGTCATGATATCATAGTCATCGTTGTATCATCACCTGAGTCCTCCATCGCGAAACTTTATCTTCACCAAAATTATGACGCAAGGTTGGCGCAATGATACTTCACGGCGAGCCGAAGTCTGCGGGGATGCCAGGAACGGACATCAGTGTGACTACCATGGATGCTGGAATCGCATGCGCAACTGCTGTGTAAACCGAGATATGCGGGTGTTGGCTAGACCCATCAAGTTAGTGGCCGCTAGACAAACCATAAATCTTAGAGCAAAGACCCGGTGGGCATCCATGATCAAGCTGCAGAGAATCGAGCTACTGTGAGTCTTCGACGTCATTGTGATAATCTCTGGATCGAAAGAACATTGCAAATGGAGATGCCGTGATGGATACGCAATGTGGATTCTGCACTACATGGAATTCTATTTAAACGATGCCTGAGATCTGATACCATTCTGCTACGATAAAAGTCACTTGCGCTCTTAGCACACACTTAAGACACTTTGCCAGACACAATTCCAAACAACGCGTCTCAGCCAAAATGACCGACAACACCAACCCCGGCAACTTCGCCAACCGCTCCAAGGACGAAGTCCGCGACATTGCTTCGAAAGGGGGCCAGGCGAGTCACCAGGGTGGCTTTGCATCCATGGATCCAGATAAACAAGTCTGTACCAGTTTTAATATCATGAAAGGTACAGTACTGACATAGTCGTAGCATGATATTGCTTCCAAGGGTGGTCAAATGTCGGGAGGGTCTTTCGAGGTGGGTAGTGAGAAGGCGAAGGAGGCGGGACGCAAGGGCGGTCAGAAGTAAATGTATCGTAGAGGCTGACGCAAATTCGTGACGCATATATATAAAAACGTCTTGTCTGTCATTTGTATAAAAGTGCTGGCAAATACAAATTTCTTTAATGAAGATGGAGCATCATGGCCTTTCAGAGGCATCATCGACAATCTCTATGCCCCATCTCTCCTTGCCGTCCGAGTCCTGAAACCAAGCCAGCTTCGTCATCACCTGCCCGTCATCTTCACCACCCTGGCCCTCCAAATCCTTGCTCCGCACAAACTGCAGTAGTCGCTCGCTTCTCGAAATCAAAATGAGGACGTCTGCGGGACACTCGAAATCTCTAATCAACCTCTTCAAGTGCCTTCCCTCCATCACCGCCACGACAATGACAGTGAGGATGAACCAGGCCAAGATGGCCACACTAAGCCACGCGGCAACCGCGTTGACCTCCAGAAGCTCGACCCGTGTGTGGATGTCTACGTGCGCTGTGAGGCTCACGTTCTCGGGGGTTTGAGGGGTGGAGCCGTTGCCTGGAGGAAGCGACTGACCGGGCACCGGGTCAAACGGGCGACTGCTGTTGATCTGCTGGTACGCCCAGCCGCCAGTTTCGATTGAGAAGTTGCTACTGACGAAGTGCTGAAAAAATGTGGCAAAGGTCTTATTGGCAAGGCGCTCAAGAGTTGATGCATCGAGCAGAGCCTCTGGGTCTTTGTTGGCCAAAATGTACATCGAGTATGTCATGAAATCCACGTTGAGGCCATTATTGGGGTCGCGGAAGTTGAAGGTCATATCTTCAAGGATCTCGGAATTTGTACGTGCGCCCGATAATAGGAGAATATTACTCGCATATAGCATTGCGTCTTGAAATAAAGCACCGTAACTATTGCAATTGGGGTCAGTCAGAAGCCTCTACTTGCATGAAAAATATCGGTTCATCTTTTTACCTGACAGAAACGTCTTGAGTGTAGTCGGTCCATAGCGGCCCCGACTTTCCATGTTCTTGGCCGATATAAAGGTCTTTCCATGCCTCTAGGGCAGACTTTGGCTCGTCTATTATCTTGAACGACTGAACCCGGCCGGTTCTTTGATCAACGGTTACGTCTGCTGTTGCTTTCTCAATCGCTGGCGTGCAATGCAGGGCCTGTGCAGCAGGAACCTCCGTAAACAGTGTTACGTTGTCGGTAGAGTTAACGTATCGAAGCCCGGACAGCAGATCTCCATAGATCCATTTGACTGTTATCTTATTTTGCCATTGTACTTCGTACCCAACGGCAAAAGGGTCGGTTTTTGACCAATATCCGACGGCGGAACGACCTTGAGTAGGTTGAGTTGTTCCATTAGCACAACAAGCTAAATAGGTCGCAGTGCCGAGAACGTTTGTGTCGACAAAGAATCCAGTGCCGTACTGGCCGCCCGTACCTAGCTGATATCCGGTCATTACATCCTGTGGGCGGGTACTCGCATTCCAGATGGAGTGATTGCTCAGATCGAGAGTTGTCAACCAGTCACTGGTGTTGGCCAAGTCAGGGTAAGCAGTACATTCCAGACGAGCTCGTATGGCAGGCGTCGATACGGAGACATTTTTGCTAGGGTTGAAAGACGCACTTCCGACTTTCTGGATTGGACTCCCGCTCTCCGTAATTGACAAATCGATTGGGACAAAGCTCCAGCCATCGCGGCTCCAGCTTGGCTCAGTACCATTAAGTGCCAACTGAATAGTAGCAGTGTACATCCAATTAGTAGATAGGCCGGTGTAGAGACTGGAAGTGATGTAGTTGAAATAATCTCTGCCAGTGCCAGGTGTGGTTGTAGGTGAAAGGTAGATTTTTGAGGAAGTGAAGAAAACGAGGCTCGGGTCATCTTAAATGGTGCTCTTGAAAGGGATGCGAGGCACTGCCATGCTGAACTATTGTGTGTTACAAGGCTCTATGCAATGTTGCGCAGCGACGTATGGTATCCTCCCTTGCACTACCAGCATTCAGCTCACAATGACCTGCCTTGTGTCCGAAAGTCCATTGGCCCCCACGTAATGTGGAATCATTGCACAGCTAAGTTCCACACTAGTCATTCCTGCTTACCTTGATTACACAGTGACATACAGGTGCGAGGCTGGAACAGCCGGAATGACGTCGTCTTTCTTAAAGGCGGGAGGATGTGCAACGACCGGTTACGATAGCTGAGCTGTAATATAGTGATATCAGCCTCTCTACTTTGATTTTAGTAGTGAAATAAGCATGGCAATTTCTCGCGTACAAGCATAATGAGGTCAATTATGTCTAATATCCGAGAATGAAATTAGGTTGGGCTAAAAATCAGGGCCAAGCAAGAAACTTCAGTGTGCTTGTCATGGCCTGGCAAGGCTGGTGCCACACTGTGCTGAGGGCGCATGAAAAAATGTTTTGGAAGGGGTTCCTTGTGTAGCTCTATCCTTACCACACCTATTTCACACGAAGGACAGCGCCGTAGAATATCCGATTCAGATTAGGTTGTTTTTCCTTTAGCTTATTACGATTATTTGGTTCATTCCTACACACTACATACAGAGACCCCCAGCATCATTCGGTCCAGGGATTATAGAAGGATGAGCCCGAATTCAAGATTGAGGAGAGCCTCAGTGGGTCCAATTGTTGAACTCGCCTAAGAAATGACACAAATATCCCATTTATGTGAATGGGCGTGGTCTGTAGAACTGCCACTTCAGTTACTGGTGGCTTAAACTGAGTTTCCGTTTGGGCATCTCGAAACCAGTGTGTTGAAAATATCTCACAGTCTTAGTCTGTGATTGGTCGTTGATCTCGGCTTCGGGGCTAAGTAGATTACCCGGTCGCAGCCTGGTCTACCGCACCACACTCTCGTGCTCGCTTCTATTATTTCCGGGTCCCGATAAGCCCACTGTTCCCTTTCCGTTCTATTGCATCGGACCCTCGTCTGAAATCTGAAATGATTGGCTTCGCAGGGTGAAAATAATGTGTGGATGTTAAAATTTGCAAAGGAAGCTCCGAGGCTCGCTGCAGGAAAATGACTCAAGGTGGTCATGCGGCAGCGATTTTGGCTACTGAGGCTGAGATCAACATTTGTGTTGTGGCTTGTGGGAATGCATTCTAGCCAAGTCGATTAGGCGTGTGTCGGCGATCTATCTCAAAAGAAGGGTTGGCTGACATGTCTCCACCCCTGCAGCAACAATATTTGGGGTCCAGCCCGTGATGCTAATCCTTGCAACCGCTAATGGGGGCCGTCAGCAATCAATATAATTCACGCCACCATACCATAGAAAATTAGTAATACATGCACATAACATCACTTGAATGTCTCAGCCTCATCAGAAAGCCCGGGACTTTTTTTCTGAGCACTGCATCCGCCTGAGCAGGACGCTGTCTCTTCGAGCTGCCACATCCGCGTGCATGGCCATGTTCACTGAGTAACGGTCTGAGTCGATCAGACTTGATTTACCAACAATAGAATCATGGCTGCTGCTGAAGAAGCCGTTCCTTTGGGCGATGATGTTGAAGACCAATTCTTTTGTACACCAGAATCCCCCAAAGAAGATGACGAGTTGCAAGCCTTCTTCTCCTGTATGTCAATATCTGGAGCATCATGTGAACTCATGGCTGACTGATATAATTCCTCAGACAATGGTCCCAGAGATGAACAGAATGGCCTAAACCCTTCATCAGTTTCAGACCCAGGCCCACAACAGATGCCAGCGGATGATGTGAAGGCCCTCGAACCGCCTGAAGACTCCACCTCACGTACGTTTACATCCTTCGGCGAAAGTGGCACAACAGCAAGTGTCAGTGCGTATGGAGACATCATGCAGATTACGAAGTACTTCGGAGTCGGCAAGTCCGGGTTCTTCTGCGTAGATCTACCAGATCAATCGGAGCCGTGGTTTGTTACTGGGCGCGCCTGGAATCTCTTGGACTATTCCACAGACGACCAGCAAGGAATCGGGGTTCTTCTACCGGAGTATTGGAAGGAGAAACCTCGTCTTGATTTCGTTCACGATCGCTGGCCACGCTACCGAGGAGAAACGGAGCACTTGTCCATTTCCATTCAGTACACCGTCCGCGACGGTGTGGTTATCCAGAAGTACAATATCCAAAAGATGTCTAAGAGCTCTGTCACATTTGCGGTCCATAATAAGGGTGTGGCAATTCGGCAAATGGAGTGGTTGGATGCTGCAAACCAATTCAACATGCAAGACCCTTCGGACACCTCTACAGAATATCAGGACGGCGAGCAGCCAAGCACTTACAGGCCACCTTACCAAGTTCTCTGTGGATTGGATAAGCGTAGCTTAAATGTGATTCATCATTTTGATGGCTTGGTCAAAGAAATAGAAGAACAAGAAGAGAAGGCACCTCACTGGCCGAGTGAAGAATCGCAGGCTCAACCATCTAACCATAGTGAGATTTCGGCACGTCATTCAGATGCTACTGGACAGAAAGATGATGAAGGCTCGGACAGTGTCAGTCATAGAAAGGAAGGAACCTCCATCTCCAATGGGTCAAGAGAGCCGGAAGCTGTTGGCCTGGTAATAGCAGTCTTCGTAAACGGCAAGGCGCAGCAATTTGAAGACAACGGCAGCATGTCTCTTCATATGCCTGAAGACTCAGAGTCTCTGGATATTACGATTGCATATCGATTACAGCTATTGAGCTCCCACAGGAATGGGTGGAAATCGTCACTCATATCCGCTTCTGAGATATGCAGACCTCCGCTGTATCGGACACGAAACCACAGTCCAGTTTCTTTATCTCAGAACCGTCACCTTGATTTTATCATAAGGCGCAACCTAGAGCATATCCTCGGTGTTTGCGCAATCAACACCGCGACGAAGTTCTTATGGGACCCTGAATCACAACTCTTTGTGGAGTCCGTCTCAGAGGTTCCAGCCTTCGCGCTGACCTGTGGTGATTTTGCGGGGCATTACATTGCATCATCTGCGAGTTTGTAAGACTACGACATTTCGCATAAATTTGCTATAGGGCTGACGTTTTTTAGTTTTGCTTTTCGATTCTTACTCGAAATCTTCAAATTTTTGAAAAGCCGTACATTTGCAGAGCAATCACATCCAAGGTCGGCAAGCCAGAGACGAGACACTTCAAGAACAAGAAAAGAGCCCACACCACAGACGAAGCCGACTGATCAACCAGAGGCCCAAAGGAAGCCGGCCATGGGAAACACGTCAAGGAAAGAGTCGATGCTGTATTTGAAGGAGCAGCGTGACCGCATTTTCAACGTCTGCAAAGGCCACCTGACCTGGGTATTCGAACATGCCTGGAAAGACGGTAAAGTACACTTTGAAGGAAATCATTGGGCGTCTGGCAGCCCAATCGTCTTTCCTTCCCATTGGTCCAGCGGACGCAGGTCACCTCCATCCTTGGCCGATACTCCCTTTCAGATCATCAAGGCCTTCGAGTTCGCAAAGTGTTGGTCTGATGATGAAAACCCCAAGCAGCCATTAAATATGCATGACGAAGCTCATGGTCGAGAGGCCAGTCGGCAAATCCCAGCCAATCCGGTAACCATTGAACAGAGCACAAAGCCGGATCATGGAAGTGAGGACCACGCTGGCGACAAAGCACCGGATCTCCCGGGGCCTACTTCTGCACAAGGTCAAGAAATTGGCAAAATCCTACAACCCGAACCAGATCAGTCAGCGACTGAACTAAGCAATAGTGAGAACAAGACTGCAGCTGAGTTCAATGCGTTGGAATTTGCCAAGTCTTTGGTAAAGAGCAAGGTGCAGCCTTGGATCAATGATCTGGCCTTGAAGAACAAACGCATGCGGTTTGCTTTTAGCCGCTCTACGGAGAACGGTGTCAGTAACTTTCGTTTGGAAGACCACGTATGGATTTGGATGGCGTTGAGGTGCCTCGAAGAGTTTGAATTCGACGCAGAATTGAAACCTGCTTCATCGCCACTTCTGGGCCACGAACAGAGCAGGAAGATTACCTCGAAGGATGCTCAAAGGAATATGTTAAGACGGTTTACTCTTGAGGAAACTTTCTTGAAGCAACGACTGCTGGCAACCTCCCGGACGGTCAGGGAAAGTAGATTCCTGTTTCGATCCCGAGACACAGCCTTGTTCTACGCAATGAAGCAGGGTTTCTTTGGTTCTGACCAATCCAAGATGGCGCCACCATGGATTAACTCAATCGAGACACAGAAGCTTCACGAGCATAACGACGATGCCCAGTGGGAGAATCCACTGAGATATGGGTTAGCAATGGTTATGAGTTCCAATCGACGGTGGCAAATGAACCACAAGCCAGCGAACCGAATGTTTTCCGAGGCTGCCATGGTTTTGCTATATAGCGCGCGGTCGAATGGCCTATTTCTTGGAGAATTCGACCAAGAGACCAAAGAGCCGGCGATGTTCTCCGAGCAGTATTATCGAAACTCTTACTGGAACACATGTTTTGAGCTTCCATATATTCTCTGGGTGTATGGGAAACCGTCTTTGGACAAGACCCCTGGAATAAAGCCAAGGCTGCCCGTTGAGAAGAAGGGCAGAAAATCAGGCGATCGTCTTCAAGCGGCTCAATCGACAGCAACGTACGTACACGAAGGCGTCCCTGCAAGCCCAGTACAGCCCCTCGATGGTACGACCGAAGGTGTTTCCCATATCAGAGGCGAGTCGGAGATTCAGAGCAAGCCGGAGTCGAGCGCCCAGAAGAGAGCTCGAGACACACAGGCCGCCATAGACGCATTGACAGTCAAGAAAACCATGCCATTCAATGACTTCATTGATCAGAAAAGTGTCGTAGAACCGTCAGATGATTGGTTGTACAGCTTTCCTGATTTCCTGGACTTTGACCCCGAAGTCGCAACCTGGGACAACATCAAGCCCAAAGTTACAGGGCTTTTGGATCTTGAGAGACTAGATCGGCATTTCAGCACTGACAACCTCATTGCCGATAGTGCGAGAATATTTCATCAGACCTTCGAGAAGAGCGACAATGCACAGATGTCCCTGGATGATGAATTTCCGGACAAATCAGACGACAAATTCAGGGGTGCGATCATCGATATCCCAAAATCCAAACAGAGGAGGAAGGGGAGTCCCGGTAAATCCGATGACGCAGACATGTTCTGGTACCTCGGGACTAATCGGGACATGTGGGCTATCCTGAGAGGAATGCGGACAGAACAGATGGCAAAGAAGAGGATCGTTTGGCTTCCATATCCCAACAAAGAAACAGCTCTGCTCTGCTATCTCGGAAGTCCAGAATCTCAACACGATGCCATGATGGACTTCTTTGATAGGCATTACAGCTACGAGCACTACTTCTTCGATGACACCATCGCTGTTCAAAACATCTGGGAGACTGAGCTTCACCTACCTTTCTACCAGCTTCTCGGAAACGAAAGCAATTCTGGAAGAGAAACAGGCTTCCTACCACAGCAGCAAGAGATCACTTCTCCGGCGCTTTCAGGGAAAAGGATCGTCCGCGCAACCATCGGATTCCGGTTCCTTGGTGACTTTCTGGACCGCTACTGGACATGTCACGTTGTCGAGTGCATTCCTGGTCAACGCTACGACGGCCAAAATTTGGGGGAAAGAACAGCTCGACTGACAAGCGGAGTGGGAACGTGGAAGCAGCGAAAGGCTCTCGAACTGGTGCTTTTCGACATAATCATATCGGAGATACTGAATGGCGTCACCGATATATTGCAAGCGCTGTTTGTTCGTGAGACGCGCCAGGTTTCTCTTTCCGGGTTTTCCCGTAATGATTATCTCATCTTGCAGGACCGTTCCCAATCCCAACGGTATATTCTGCAAGTCCTGGAGGAGGACCTCAAAGAGACCCTTGAGCAGATCGAGAGCTGGAAAAATAGAGAGGCCGACCGAAGCCAAGAAAGACCCCGTTGGACCAAGAATGACGAACGGAAGTACCGCGGACCCATCAATAAACTGCTGCGCTCCAACGAGAGGAAAATCAGAAAGTTGAAGAACCATCAAACACACATTCAATCGCTCCGAACGGAACTCTTGAATACTCAACAACAGTTTCGGGATGATCTCAATTTCCTTGGAGCAGAAGACATCAAATACTTCACCTACGTCACCGTTGTGTTCCTTCCGCTAGGGTTTGCCGCGAGTATATTCAGCATGAGTGAAGCTCCGCCTGGTATTGTGCTCATCAGCATGGTGGTGACTGCGGTGGCCGCGCTTGCCCTGACAATCTTGGCACTAGTCAGTGCGAAGGGTATTGCCGGCTTCGTTTCTGCCATCTCTCACGGATTCCGTGAATTGATTAGGAGCATCACTGCCAATAGTGTCTTGTACCAACATTACCACCATCAAAATGGACAATCTTCAACTACTACCAACTTTGTAGTAGACCAAGGTGGAGCAGTTGACACGAACCAGATTCTTTCAAAGATTGCACATGGTCTGTGGTTGTGCTGGTTTTGGGTTGCGTACATCACCCAGGAACTCCCAGGTCGTCAGTTTGAGATGATGTATAGGTCATGGAAGTTGAAAATACCAAGTATGGGAGAGAGCTCGGACCACTCAACCTTTACGCGATGGGTAATATCCGCTTTGAATACAGCAGTATGGTTACTTCAGGTCCCGCTGAAACTTGGAATTCTCTTTGCCGTCACGCTGACTGGCTCGATATGTTGGCTGGCCATTGGGTTGAAACGGCTCTACTCAATCCTCAAGTACCCGTTGGCATTCACGATAGCTGTGGTCTTTGCGCCTGTATTTGCCATTTCTTATGTCGTCAACCTGATCTGGCTCAACATTTATGACACAGCTTTATGGAGTGGTAAGCGATACCAAATTCCACGCATGTAAAAGAGACTAACTTGGAACTCAGCGAGGAAACAATCCACAGAAAGCAAGGAAGATGCTTCAGAGCAATCTTTGCCGAAAGAGCAAGCTGAGGAAGCCCCAGCGAGAGTCTCCACACAACGGAGTTCCCGCTCAGAATCAGAGAAGACTATACATCATGAAGAACCTCTCGAACGGTTCCTCATCTACTCCAAGGCTGCACGTCCATTCCAGAAGTATGTACCAAAGGAAAGGCCAGAGGCAGAAGATTCAGGCGATGGAGACAACGCTACGGACATACGAAAGGCCATGCGGAATGTATTTGGCAAACCACCTGCCTGGCCAGAGAGGAAGACGGCATTCGGTCCATTCAGTGTTTAGTGGTAGAATTCTATTATGGATGGTTATTCTCCAGTTTTCCTGAATAAACGGTGTGCTCTAGTGAAACCGCAAAATAACATAAAGAAATCCCTGCCTAAGCTCGTCGGAGATGAAGGGTTGGTCAACGTAATGCGAAGGAAAGTGCCGCATTAGGAGGGCTGAGCAGCAAAGGCAGAAGCGATGATTAGCTGGAGGGTAGAACGCTTGAAAGCCTTTATTACGTCCATCTATTAGTCAAAGACGCCTGAAACGACCGAGACACACAACAGCAGGTTGCCGCGCCACGACACCAGCAGCACCCCGGTCATCCCAACCCTCCCCCTCAAACCCCCCTCTCCACAAAACACAACCTCAACGGCGCCACCGTCAACGTAAACGTATCCAACGTCTCCTCCTCAAACTTCCCCCAATCCTGCGCTCCCTCCTCCCCCTCCCCCGGCCTCTTCAAATCAAACCCCAACGCCATCCTCGCAACCACACTCCGCATCTCGAGGTACGCCATCTGCTTCCCGGGACACGCATACATCCCGCTATAAAACGGCCACCACGCACTGCGCTCCTTGACCCACCCCTCCTTCCCACTCCCCTCCATCCACCGCTCCGGCACGAACGCATCGGGTTCGACAAAGTGCCGCGCGTCCCGCTGCATCACGTACTGCGGCATCCACACGTCGACGCTGCCCGGCAGCCGCGTGCCGTCGGGCAGGACGACGCCCTGGGGCGGCGTGGTGCGCCCGTTGCCGGAGGGGATGGCGGGCTTGAGGCGGAGGGTTTCGGCGATGATGGCGTCGAGGAGGGCGAGGGCGGGTTTGCCGCGGGCGCTGCGGGCGAGGGTCGCGTAGGAGAAGGTGGGGGCGCCGCCGGGGAAGAGGGTGGCGAGGCGCGTTTGGAGGGCGGTGTAGGTGTGTGGGTGGAGGGTGAGGTAGTAGATGATGTTGGCAAGGGTGCCGGCGGTTGTGTCGCTGGGGTGAGGTTAGTTTGGGTGGAGAGGGGAAAGGGGGGAGGGGAGGGGGGAAACGTACGAGCCGGCGAGGATGGTGACGCGCGTGTCTTCGTCGAGGGCTTGCAGGGTGGGGGGTGCGTAGGATGCCTTCGTCTCGTAGGCGTGCAGGAGCCAGGAGATGATGTCCTGTGTGGCGGACGACTTGTCGTCGGGGTTCCAGGTCTGTGGGATTCTTGTGCGTCAGAACGGGTGGGCATGGGGATTGAGGCGGAGGGGGAGGAAACAACTGGACCTTTTGCTTCTCTTCGGCGAGCTGCCGGCACTTCCTGAGGAAGCCGCTCATGCCAGTAACTCCGGGTATGTTCAAAATGACGTTGATTAGCCACGGGATGTGCTTCATGAAACCCAGGATCTTCATCTGCTCCCGCATGGCGGCCATTGACTTGTCGCCTCCGCGTGTCCGGACCTGGCCGAAGTCACGGCTGAAGCCGACGATGCCCATGACGTCGTATGCAAGCCATAGCATACCTTGCGTGACGTCAAAAGGCTTACCCCCGGTGGACGAGAAGATTTCGAGGAGGTCAGAGATGGCGTTCTGGATTGCAGCTTCATATTTCTCAATTGCTAGGTAATATGTCAGTCTTCCAGGCCCAATTTTGCCGCATCATCCATGTGGGCTCACATTTAAGGTTGAGAGCTCTGTCCCACCCCCGCTTTCTCCGCTGATGGTCCTCGATATCCCGGGTCTCGGCCAAGCCAACGTGGTCGGATCTCCAGTCGGTATGCTGGTAGAAATAATTCTTCGGGCACTCAATAATGGCGGGGATGGCAGAGGGTCGAATTATAGATAGCTCTCGGGGGCCTTTGTAGAGTCAATTTGTGGACGTGGGATCAACATGAGGAGCATCTACCTGTCCGCACGACGTCGCCATACTTTTGGTGAAGCTTCTGTAACTCAATATTGTAGCGTAAACCAGTGGAAAGGGACACTGCGTAGAGCTTGGACAATCTGGCGGCGAACGGTCCGGGAAAACGCTTGAGCCGGTGGAAAAAGGCGCGGTAAACGAGGATGGATGACGTGAGCCCGAATGCAAAGCAGGCGAGTTTCAGGGTCGAGAATTGTAATGTTGAGTCGTAGACGTTGATATCGATGTAGATCAGAGCTGGCAGCAGGAAGCTTGCAGCCACAAGCGCGTGGAGCAGGATAAGGTCCAGCTCGATGTACTGCACGACACCATGGAAGGCTACTCCTGCCGCGGCTGACGCCAGGCATGCCGTAGGGACGCTCTGCAGGTTGATGCCCGTCATGGCGCTGTGTGGTGAGAAAATTGAGTGCAAAGATAAGCGGGGGACCAACCGAATACTTATCACCTGGTACGATGGCTGAGAGGGGTCGTAACAAGGTACTAAGCAGCCCCCGCCCCCACCTGGGGTCCGTTGGCCGATAAACCAACCACAGCTCCGCGAAATCACGCGTGTGCCCACCAGACCCTGCAGAGTGATGGCTGTGCAACCTCATGAGGTGTTCTTCATTATTCATGTGGTGGGGCTGCCGGGCGGCCCGCGCCGCATAACCGACCAGGACGTGGGCATCCTCACTGTTGGAACCCCAAGAAAAATGCAAATTTAGATCAACACAGCCTGTCGGGATTTGCACATCGAGACGCTAATATTTCTTGGTAGTTATCGCGAAATGCGTATGCTTTGGCATCGGTTGCCGAGAGAGAGATCGGCTGGGGGCGAGTCCTTATGTACACGTGACATGCAACATTATCTTTAGGAAGTGAGCGCATTGGCTAGCGAGACTAAGGAAACTATATATACTTTGCTGCAGCCATCGGTCGGTTCTCAGCAAGAGGCATCCCCCAACTTTTGGAGATTTTATTTTGACAATATGTACGTATAGGCAGGTCTGTAATCGTGGAAGAATAGTTTGATATGTCGCACCGCAATTCAAGCATGAAATTAAATGTTTAGCTCCGTATCTTTCGTCTAAATGCATCCTGTTTTATTGCAACCGAGCTGCGATACACTGAATACGCAATTGTTTGCATTTGCAGAATTGAGCATATTCGATATCCCAGAGCTCTCAAGGCAAGTTCACTAATGGTTACAATCTCAAGTATTCCTCGGATGAATAACGGTCCACATCGGTTCAAAAGTGCGGAGTGTCAAGTGATCTGCCCGCCCAAAGGAAGAACTACTGCTCCATCTGACCACGGAAATTCAACGGCTGGAAAATGAGATCACTGCTACATTCCTCCCATGTCTTGCTCAGGAATTTCTCGTTTACCCTCCTTTTAACCCTTTGATTGTTGAGCATTTTTACTACACATCTATTTAGCTGATTGTACATTTTTTTTTTGAGGAGTGGGTTTGGCTTAGTGGTATCATCTCGCGAAGGACAGAAAAATAAGTAGCATCATGATGCTCTCTAGGCTCTACACGGCAATCACACCCGATAGTTAACGCTAGCCTAAGTACTATTGAAATGCGTAACCCTGCACAAGGTGCATCTTCATATATATAATACGGCGGAGGAGTTGGGCCCGAGTAAAGCCCCGAGTAACAACACCCCGGGCTGTTCCGGTAGCCAAACAAAGCCTCTGAATAATGGCGCAGAAATCAAGAAATGGCAAAAGTATAATGGATAAAGGTATACCTACCGGATGGGACAAGCTGTTCTGCCTATTTAGTCCCGTCGTACGCGTAGCGTGTCGTTAGCTTGTTAGTTGACCGACGGAGCGGCACGCTCCCGTTCGGGGCTTCGGAAGCCGAGTCGGAATCCACCACCGCCGGTGCATACCAGCATGGCCTGGTATCGGGCCGCTGGAGGACATATACATATACTCTGCGTGGTTCCTCAGGGGGACCGTCGTATCCTCAGCCAAGAAATCTTCGAAAAGCTTGGAAAACTTACATTGAGCTGCTGCTTCCGAGCTGCCCTCGTAATCAGAATGGAGAGCCACGAAGATCAGATTTCACAGCTACGCCAGCTGAGCAAGCTGTTTACTGGGAATATTGAAGTCGTCATCGACGAATGGAAGAAGGGGACGGCGCCGAATGGAGTTCCAAGCAAAGAGGCATACGAAGCCCAAAGAATTCTCACAGCAGCTATGGGAAAGTTCAGAGAGCTCGTGGTTGATCCGAGATACCTGATAATGGAAATTTCCCAACGGTATACGGACTCCAGAGCTCTATTCATAGCAGTGGAGCGCAGGGTCGCAGACTTGCTGGAAGATGGTGAGGGCGACGGCAGGCATGGATGCTCGCTAGAATTCCTGGCCGACAAGACAGGCGTGGAGAAGTGCAAGCTCGGTAAGTGCTCGTCTCAAGTCTCCAGAGATTTCAGCTGAACCTTGACAGCGCGAATTCTGCGTTATCTGTGCTCGATGCACGTCTTCCAGGAAGTTGCACCGGGACGATTCGCAAACAACCGCGTGTCGCAAGTACTGGCACACGACGAGGCCTTTCGGGCAATTACTATGCTTCCGTACGCACAATACATACAAGATTCAATGCATCCCGTGACTGATAGGTTTTCAGCCAACTGGATGCCTTTGCTGCATCCACCTACCTTCCTCTCACCCTACTCGATGAGAAGAAGGGCCCTTCATACGACATCTGCGACGCCGCTTGGGGCGTTGCTATTCGCACGGACAAACCCCGCTGGGATTGGCTTGAAGAAAAGCATCCCGCGAGAGAGCTTGCCAAACCATCTGGTGCCAGTCCATCTCTACCCGAGGCCGCTTACGCGGACCTATCCGGTGAGAAAGGTGACGAGCTCCAAGCTCGCCCCGAGCTGAAGATCTTCGGGTTGGCAATGCAGGGGGTTGGAAAGGTCAATGTGAACAGCCACATATATGGTACGTCATTATTACGAGTTTTCAGCTCTGCCTGTTGACGATTTATGTATAGATTATCCTTGGAACGAGGTCAGCAACGGGTTGCTCGTTGACGTTGGGGGCGGTGTTGGTAAGCACAGCCACACACCCACAGTCAAGCCCGTCAGCATTCTAACCTTACTCGGCAGGACAATTTGATCTTCAGCTACTCGAAGTTTATCCAGAGCTGAAAGTTGTGATCCAGGATCGGGCTCCAGTACTCGAACAGGCCCAGAACGATATTTGGCCGAAACAGAACCCACAGGCTGTCGCTTCGGGTCAGGTCAAGTTCATGCCACATGACTTCTTCACGGAGAACCCAGTCAAGGGTGCCGACATTTACTGGTTGCGGTCCATCATGTGAGTTTGATTCTCAATCCTGCTGCTGCCTCATGCTAACGAGCTTCTCTGCAGCCACGACTGGTCAGACGAGTACTGCGTCAAGATTCTCACTGGGGTGCGGAAGGCCATGTCCAGAAATTCCAGGGTTTTGGTTTGCGATCAGGTAATGAACACCACGACCGGCCATCCAGAGCTCACACCCGCACCGGCACCCCTACCGGCCAACTACGGCGAGTACATGCGCCCTCTCTACCAGCTGGACATGATCATGTTGGCAGCGCATAACGGTATCGAGCGTACCCCTGCCGAGGTCCAAGTCCTCCTCGGAGCTGCTGGACTAAGGCTGAAGAAAATCTGGGAATGTCGCAGTCAACTTTGGATTATTGAGGCCCGTCTTCCATAAGATGCTTCGTATAGCCACGTGAGGAGGTAGAATTTCTACGTTTCTGTGAATGATCTTTTCTCTTCTATCTGGCAAGGACGCACATGAGTATCACAGCTCGGAGAAGAGGGGTATAAGGAGTGGACATATCTCAGAGTTCAACACGTCTGTGACTCCAGAGCGGACACCGGGAAATAAATTACGACATTCCAAACACTCTTCCAAAATCGACTTGCAATTTCCAACAGTTATTCTACCACCCCACACAACCTCCGCAACATGAGCAAACTCGCATCCTCACTCCATGCACCTCACCGCCTCCTCCACAACACCCCTGACGGGCTCCGGCACCGCCCCCCTCACCTCCAAGAACCCCCTCAACCTCTCCCTCCAAAATCCCCACCGCTCCTCCGAAAACCCTTCCGCACCTTTCCACAACCCATTCACCTCCAACAAACCCCCACTCTCCCCCTCCTGCTGCCCTTTCTGCCCCTCCCCACCCCTCACCTCCTCCCCCGCAAAAACCACCCATTGCACCCCCGCCCAAACATCCAACCAAAACAACACCAACTTTTCAATCTCAAACCGCCCCTCCCTCACAATCCCGCCATCATACCCCTCCACCTCCCTCTCCAGCACCCCCGCCAACGCCTTCCACGCCGCATCGCGCAGCATGCCCCTGGCGTCCGGCGCGAACCCCGCTCCCAGCAACCGCGCCGAAAAAGCGTGGAAATTGACGTACATGTCGCCTTCACGCGGCAGCTTCTTTCCATCCGCGTCGAACCGCGCTGCTCGATCGAACCCGTCTTCGCGGGCGGCCCGCAGCGCGTCAAGGCGGGCGCGCCAGGTGGGGCCGAAGAGGGTGAGCCAGGATGCGAGGGCGGGGGCGGGGGAGGGTTGGGTTTGTTGGTTGCGGGATTGCAGTGCCAGCAGGAGATTGACGAGGGCGGCGTGGTGTTCGGGTAGCTCGGCGGCGGCGGCGTAAATCAGGTGCCAGAGGAGCTCGGCGCGGTCGTCGAGGTTGCTGGCGATGAGGGTGTCGGCGGTGGTGGCGGCGGAGGCGGTGCCGGTGAAGAGGCGTTGGAGGGGAGGGGTGTAGATGCGGAGCGCGCTGACGGCGTTGTCGTCCTCGGCGGCAGCGGCGGCGGTGGTGAGTTTGGTTTGGAACCAGGCGTCTGACATTTTCTTGGCCTTTTGGGGCGATGGATGGCAGGGGTTACGATATGGGTCGCAGTAGATCATAGAACTTATGTACTACTTGAATTGTTGTGCTCACTCCAGTGTGAAGACTGATGGGTGGGCAGTGCAGAATCGAGCCTTGCTCAGCCACAATGACAGATACAGGACATCAGCACGTGGCTAAGTTCACAGCAGGACTTCCTAACTGACTGCTTACGAGAAAGGGGAAAAAAGAAGGAACAGCGGACTCTGAAACAATGATATGTGGCATGTTGTAATGGAATTCGGAAGCATGAAAGCAGTGCGCATACATTTCCTGGTAAGAAATGCCATGCGGCAGTGGCCCCCACCCTGGCTGACTATACTAACCCCACAATGACAAGTTCACACTAGAAGTCATCCTATATGGCTGCCTAGAGACCCACCTCGCCTCTCCAGACTAATTCCCACCGACGTTGGGGGGTGAACCAAATAACGCTCATGGGTCGCTTTTGCCCTCCTTCCCTCCCCTTTCCTCACTTCCGCCAAATCTGTTGGCTCTAGCAGATTCGTTACTTGGAAGCCCACTGGGGACGTCTATAGTCGCTCTATCTCTATGCTGCCTTACAACCTCCTCCAGTGCCAGCCGCAACACCCTATCTTGCTCGCTCACCCCAAACTTCAATCTTTCATGCCCATCCTCTCTCGCCGGCTCGTGGTCCCGATAATCCACACATGCTCTCACTGTCTCCGAGTACCATGTCTCTACGGGATTTCCTTGGGGCTGCGTCTCGGTTCGTAGCTTTTGCTGCACCATTGGCGTCGACCAGGGTGGCTGCACTTGTTCTGCCGCTTCCTGGGGCAACGGCTGCTGGCGTGTCTCTGTGTCTTTCTGCATTGACTGCTGTGCTGGTTCTGCTGTCTTGTGGGAGCCGCAGTGGCCAGACGGATCTTTGATGCAACTTTGGCACGGTTCATCCTTCATCGTGAGCTCAGAACACTGAACTGATCGTCTGTCTTTGGTTGCCTTGGTTTGGAATGGTTTCAGAGAGCCGTTTGTGGAGAAAGGAAACTGAAGAATGCGCAGAATGATGCATAGAATATCTGCTGACAGTGGGGAATTTATGCGCTGCTGGTAGCCAACAAACAGTAAACAGCAAATGCATAGAGGCGAATATCGTAGAATCCCCCAGATAATCCATCGGAAACGGGACAACTCACAAACGATTGCACAACCAAACATCCCATCAATACAACCTTCCGTCGCACCGAATCGACTCTAGGCATCACATCTGGACGATGGTTTCGCCTGCCTATATATTTTTTTTCTATACAGAAAAAAGGGGAACGAGGCATACTTATGCTATGTTCTATGGACCTGCTATTCGTCGCGCTAGCTATTAGCTGCAGTATCTCTGTAAGTGACCATATTGAAGCTGCATGAAGCGTTGGTCGCACATATTTGTTAACAAAAAAACAAATTCTCTAGTGAATTTTTGCTGGCAACACTGCGGTAACTTAGGATTTTTCTCTTCTTTTGACGCAATTCTGTTTGCTTGGCCTGATGATGGCTTTTACTTCTACAATGTCTCTTCGGAAAGTCGACTGTGTAGTGAAAAATGCCAAGACTTCAGATGAAGCTGAAAATAATTTATATTAGTACATCAAGCTCTCAAACGTGCGCATCAAGCGTCGAGATCCTAGGGGAAGTTTGTTTCATATGCGACAGCCGCCTAGTGTTACTTTTGTTGGACGGGGCAATTTAGCACGACTTCAATTTCGTTAGGCGTACAGCCCCCTCTCGCAGCCGATGGCTAGCGCGAAGAATAGCAGGCCTCTAGAACATAGTATAACTATGCCCCAGCTCTGCCTTAGAAAAATAACATATACGGGTAGTTAAAGCCATTGTACGGGCAAGAATGTAGAGTTAAAAACTCTACATACATGCCCGGACGATAGCTGAAGCTACCCATGACAGGAGCAAAAAAGCAAATCCACGCTAGCCATCGGCTGCAAGAGGGGACTGTAAGGGGGGATGACGTAGCGAATTTCCAGGGCGGCCATTCAGCATTACATCCTACAGCCTGCAGCGTTTCACGCCAATGGGCAAATCATCTTGATCCCCAAGCTCGCTGGTTGCATGCTGCCCCGCAGCCACGGGAACTGCCACTTTCAACTGTCAAATCAGGGCTTGACATATCCATGTGGCACCATTTTAAATTGGATATGCGCGCGTGAGCTTTGCGCACCGGCGCATTCCAAACTCGGCCTTTCGTCAATACGTTACTCAGAATTTTTACCCCACCCGACTCGAACCATACAGTCTCACCCGAGTGCCTATATCTATGTCTTGAATTCTCATCAGGCTAGTGTGTAGCAACCGCCCGACGCTTCCACATTCACTGCTTTTCCAGGCTGTCAATAAATCCCTTTCTTCCAAGACAGGCTCAGCGCATTACCCAAGCATTTGGCACTGAAAGCTTTCTTTGCAGCTTGATACGCATCTGACTTACGACCACCTGCTCCGATCGAAACCATGGCTATAACGAGCTACTGCGAACATTCATTTAAGATGGCAAAATCAGACAACTCTCTCATCCATTGGATATGCAACATGTGTCACTCTGGCCCGCATTGGTTCATCTTCGAGTGTCAGAGGTGCGAGCTGAGAACATGTCGTCCATGCTCATCAAAAGCGCTTGGCCGTAGGAGTGATGACCGTCAGGATAATGAATACACGTCTGAGCAGTCGCGCCAGGATCCACGATCTCCAGACCATGGAGCTCACCAAGCTTGCAGTGAGGCCAGTCAAGAACAAAGCCGGGCTGCGGAGAACCACACGAAACAGCACCTGACGGTGCCAATCCGTACTACACGTGATGAGGCGGATGCACGCAGTGCCACAGCTTCCGGAGACGATGAAGAAACAAATTGTGGAGAGTTTCTCCCGTCCGTGCTCATCGATGCAAAAGAGTCATTGGTGGATGGGCTTATGGAACAATTCCACGACCTGTTACAGGAGCTCATTTATCCACCTCCAGTGGGGTGTGTTCCCCGTGACATCATGGAGGAATCACTAGCTGCAAGAGCATGTGCCGTGAGCTCCAGCTCATCGACATCATCGGGGTCATTGCAAGACTCAAAGTCAAGTCCCCAAGCGTCTACTTCACACCTCGGCGTAAATGCAAAGAAGCGAAGGAAGGAAAAATCCTCTACCAATGGTGGTGGGAAGGATGACGAAGATGATGGTAAAGGGCTACGAATGACTTCCTCCAAGGCCTCTGAAGTCAAAAATAGGACGAGGAAACTCGCCTGCCCCTTTGCAAAAAGGCATCCCGGTCAGACTCCGAACCTGGCCATCTGTGCGTACCCAGGATGGACTACTACTCATCGAGTCAAGGAGCACCTGTACCGAAGACATGTCCGGCCTGATGTCAAACAATGTTCAAGATGCTATGAGGAGTTTGAAAGCGATAGTTTGTTGGAGCAGCATGTCAGAAAGGCTGAGAGATGTGCCGAGCGCGAACGGCCTCCACAAGAGGAAGGTCTTAACTACAACCAAGAGAAGTCTTTGAAGTGTAGAAAGAGGATAATCAACACATCAGAGGAAGAGAAGTGGAAACGGGTCTACCGAATATGCTTTCCCGACGTAGCAGAGGCTGACATACCCTCACCATGTATGAGTCATACCCAAGTTCCTTCCCTCTTCTACCAACATATGCTTGAGAAAGATACACTTATCACTGACCTGTTACTAAATCACCACTATAGACGTCGATTACGCGCCTGGGACTACGAAGTCATTTGACCTGATGCCGTACCAACACTTTCTAAATGAAAGGCTGCCAGAGTTGCTCAGGCAAGAAGTGAGAAAGATGGTAGAAGCACACCCCATGTGGCCACAGATTGCCGAAGATCTCAGTGGCCGTAGATTGGAGATACTGGACAGGTGCTTGGATAGGTTTGTGGAAAGCGAGCCGCTTGCGGAACACTCTGGACATGTGGAAGAGCATGACGAGCACGCTCCAACTCCTGCAAGTCCAGGGGACGTACAAGTCTCCAGCATATGCATCAACTCTACGGATGACTCTCATGAGGCTCCGCTGGTCTCACCGGAAGTAGAGTTCTCGAGAGACCTCCACACGTTTCCATCCGACACAAACAATGCCCTCACACTGGACCAAATCTGCAATCTTAACACCTCACTGAACAAGAAGTCTTCTCAACAGGACCAGGAATAGGTAATCTAAGAAGCCTATCTATCAGGCAATACTCTGCTACACAATTGGCTAATTAACGTTATCACACATTTCTACTTTTTAGGATCTCCATGAAGGTATTTGTGTGAGCATGGTTGAAGGTCATGTATACATGCCAGAATGAGTCCGAAGGGAAGAGGCTAAGAAGCGGGAGGGTTTCTTTGGAGTACTTCAGCGTCATTGGAATGTATCTTGAGCACTCTCTACGAATTACAAATAAGATCAACGTCCAAAAACGAAAGTGCAGTCCATTATTGAAAGTCGCAGTATCAGAGTGAGTCAAAAGGGATTCCGCTAAGCGCAATCAAGGCAGTGACATCACCTTTGCGGCACGGTGCATGCAGTTCGGCTTTCGGAGTTCCACAACCTCGCTCTCCCGCCCCGGTGGCTTGTATTGTGGCACACCGGAGCTATCAATAGCGATAGCGAGGGCCGAGGGGGGATCAGCTGCAAATAAGCGGGGTGTCTCATCTGACGACGCGTCGTCTAGAGTCAGGACGCAAGGCTGCGATTCTTGCGATCATGCGAAAACCAACACTCGTTTGATTCATGGAAAGACCTTTTCGCAAGTTGGAGTAAGTATGCTGTGAGCGAAGACGCGGGACACGGCGCGCTAACTGTAGAACCAGCAATGGCCGAGTTTACCGTGCCCGCACTCGATCTGGCCGCGGAGCGCCTCTCCAAACTCTTTCCTTCAAGCGACGAGACCCGAACACTGTCGGATGCGGAGATTGAGCAGGTCGCGACACTCCTCGAGGGCCAGGATGAGGTCTACAGCCAAGCGCCGCGCGCATACATCGTTCTTTGGATCATTGGGCGCTTGGACATCCTCGAAGACCTGCTCAAGTCTGGCTTCTCGGACTTTTGCTTCCCAGTGGAGTCAACCTCTCTCCCGCCGAGCCTCGACCCAGCCGTGCGACGCGCTATTGTGCAGACACAGCATGTCGTCCTGACAAAATCCGTGGATCTGGAGAAGGGTGAAAACGGGAAGCATCGACACTTCGGCAAAGAGGATCCGCTGCCTTTCAAGACGCTGCGCAGGCTCGGCGCTGGAGGTTACAGTCAGGTCGATTTGATAAAGAGCAGGATAAGCTGCAAGCAGTACGCCCTCAAACGCATTCCTCGCCGCACGGCGTTTTGGAACAATTCCAAGCAAGCGGTGAGGCAGTTCGCAGCAGAGATGCAGCTCATCAAGGCCTTGAAGCACAGGCACATCGTGCAGTTCGTTGGGAGTTTTACAGACCCCAAGTACCTGGGCATGATCATATCCCCTGTGGCCGATATGAACCTCGCGGAGTACATGGACCTCATGGCGGCCCAGAAAGCGCCCCCGAATTTGACATCCCTGCGAAGTTTCTTTGGGTGTCTGGCAACGGCTCTCCAGTATCTGCATGACCAGTCTATCAGACATCGCGACATCAAGCCCCAGAACATCCTTATCGATGGAGGGAATGTACTTTTCACTGATTTCGGTCTTTCCAAAGACTATTCCGATCATGCAGGGAGCACCACGTCGGGAGTAACGGCAATGACGCCTCGTTATTCTGCTCCAGAGGTTGCAGCGGGCGATCCTCGCAACACATCTGCAGATATCTGGTCTCTCGGCTGCGTCTTCCTCGAGATGGTCGTGGTTCTGAAGCATCACAGCACGGAGTGGATGCGCGGCTATTTTTCAGATCATGGTACGAAGGAGCCATACGCCAGCCGAAATCCTGATGCAACATCGACCCTAATTACAAGACTCCGGGAAACTGGATCACTCCAAGACAACAAGATGCTCGACCTGTCTCAGAGCATGCTGAGTTTTGACCGTGAATCCAGGCCAACAGCAGCAGAGGTGGTGATCACCATAACAACACCTTCTGGGGATGATCTTTCTGCGACAATGTTTTGCGGTATCTGCTGTCTGGCCGAGGAGGCTCTGTCAGATTCAAACGATAGCTTGGCTGATGACATTCAAACTACTCCCGGAGGCCCGAGACAACCGTTTCCTCGCCATGATTCAACGAAAAAGACAATTCAGACAGCAATAGCACCAGTCCTTGAAAGCAGTGGCCAGATACTGAGACTACGAGAGGATTCTCTAGCACAAGATCTGACCAACACTCCGGAGGCATCCAGTACGAAGGCTTCTACAACGGACAACAGTTCAAATAGCCACAACGGCTCCGCACTCTCTGAATGGGACAGCTCATTTGAGCACACCATAGAGCATACCATAGACAATGACTTCTCTCTCACACCTTTCACCGTGGACTATTGGGCACTACAGCATGATGCATCAAAATCACCTGACCCATCTTCTTCATCGGCACCTGAGGTCATGGAAGAGGATTCTGTCCCAATCGCTCCACTTGAACTACATCCGAGCCAAGGCTCCTCTCAGCTGGGATTCCAACTACAAAGCAAGTCATGCACCTCCGACGAAGCCGCCGACGATTGGCCAATGGTGTCAGAGACCAGTGATTTGACAGACAGGAACAATGACCCAGAGCAAGGCACTTCATCAGATCAGGAACAGCTACTTTCGCTTTCTGAAGCTATCACTGATCCAAGCCTATTTCCCGGGGCAGAAGAAATTCATCATACGTGGGCAAACAATCCGTGGGAGGAACAGCCGCGCGTCGTGCAGACAGAAGAGCCCGAGAGCCAGGATAGCTCCAAACCAGGAGAACCGGACTCATCTTCCATCAAGACAGCTGATCAGAAGCTTCGGTCTCGAGCACTTATGCGGAAAGCGTTCAGCGCCGTACAACTATCGTCTGAAAAGTCTAACAATCAGTCTCAAGGCGCATGGTGGCGACTTGTAAGAGGCCGAGGAGGGTCTGAAGGGAGGATTCCAAACAACATACTCGACCAATCTCTGAAGCCCAAGAAGGAAATCACGAAACTGTCTCCTTCTATCATCATTGATAGCCAAAGCCAACCGCCCTACCCTATCTTCAGAAATTACCTCCACAAATGTATCTTTACTGGCGTAAGCGTCCAATATTCATCCGGAGTCGCAAAGGAAAATAAGGTGGCCTACCTGCCAATAGTTGTCGTCGAATGCGTCAGTTTCTTGAAATCAGCAGGTAAGGCAGGTTCATACATTTGATCCGGTCAGCAGTATTGAATCTAACAACTACAGGTCATCGTCAAACCGTAAACTTCCATATTCCAAAGAACGATCTCAGCCTCGGCTTTCTTACACGGCGTTTCGAAACCGCGCCTCACTTCGGTCTGGGCCAGGAGTGGCCACCATTCAGCACTGAGCATACCGCAAGCCTGCTCCTCTACTTTCTCAGACGACTTGGCGATCCGCTGATCCCGTTCAAATATTTCGAGGCCTTCTGTATTCCGTGCGCGGCAAAGAGCGGCTTCTCTGAAGCCAAGAAACTCAACCTTTTCCGCAAGCTTATCGGCGAACTGTATCCAGTGCAGCGAGACCTCCTGCTCTACGTGTTGGACTTCTTCAGGACCTTCTCCACCACGGCTGCCGACATGGAGCTTCTCGCGCTTCGTTTCCTGAACGTCTTTTTCCGCGGACCCTCCAGCGTTACTTCGCTCTTCGACGGTAGCGATATAAGGACACTGTTGTCTACAATTGTTTTCCTCATTGACCACCATAATGGACTGGTTTCGGACGAGCACGAGAACGCGATCGAGCGGACATGGCTTGAGGAGACTGGCCCTTTTGAGCAAAGAATCCACCAACCTTCCGTCCTTGTGCCAACCACCACCGACACGAATGTAGTTCTGGCCGTGTAAGGAAAGGCATTGGAACGATCAAATAATTTTTCAGGATTAGCGTTTCTGCATACCAGAGGGATGTGCTTTCTTATTGGCGCGTCAGTCTTGTTGACTACTGTTATCGGGGATCGGCGTCCTAATACCCTGGGGATCATTGTTTGCGAGCATGACCGACTGGAGTTAAGCGTCCGTTCAGGTTTCATTTCATCATAATCATTAACTTTGATTGCATGTATCACTTTTGAGAGTGGAAATCGTCTCATGCCATCGATGTAGTTCATCCTTCAATCTCGTGCTTCGAAAGTTGTTCACGATCCGAATCTACAACTCTCGCAGCCTTACCCAACTCATTCTACATCAGCTTATAATAATTTCTAGACTAAACTGATATTAAAATAATTCATTCGAACTACAGGTCACAGGAACCCGTTCACCTAAAGGTTTGTCGCGGCGGATTTGGCCTCCTCAGCGGGTGCGCTTCGGTGTTGAATACGAACTGATCCAGGCTCACCACATCCGGCTCGGAGAACAGTAGGTAAAAGTACTTGAGCGTCTCTGCCGTCCAAAATGACGGCATGTTATCTGCTTGAGGGGGGTATTCCACTGTGCAATCCTTAAGAACCGCATGGGCGATCGGAGTCCTGGTGAACCTGATGATGTTCTTGAACATAGTCCAAGCGCGTTCGCGGAGGTCCTCATTACCCGTGATTCGATAAAGTATGAAGACGGATTCGATGGCCTCGGGGCTGGGAATGGTATATTAGTCAACAGTGGCTAAAGTGAAGAAGCACGCATACCGGAGCGAGTATTCCCCATTTGACACCTCTGCCACACCTGGCATCAATAGCGTCTCTTGTGCCTCCGCATCGATTCTTCCAACTACAGCCTGGTCCCATTTTTTCTCATCCCAAGCGCATTGATCTGCGTTTGAGCAAGGTACGGTGTACATGTCCTCGGGCATGATTCCGTTCCGGTTCACCTCATATGACCACAAGCAACCCTCGGTAAGCCTTCGTCCTACTTCCGTGTCTTCTGCATTGTTGAATATTTGCCCGGCAATACCAAACATTCCACCCGCAAAACACGTGAGGTGTTGGTTCTTCGGGTCGAGCTGTATTTTGCCTTTGTTGTCTACGGAAACATCACCAGAAACGAGGACGTTGGCTCCATCAGATGTCATGGGCCGGTAGAATAAGTGCGTTTTCATAGCAGCTGCCGACAGTTCGAAAAGTTTTCTATATTGCGCAGTTGCTCCACCAAGCATCATGTGTTGCTATCGATGTGCAAGTCAGCCATACCCGAGTATCATCCACGCTTGGATGAACTTACCTTTGGGAGGTATTCGTACAAAGAGTCAGCGCGTGCTCCGAGAGTGAAAAGGCCAAAAGAAGCAAAGCGCAGGTTCTTAGCGTCAACCATCTTGGGCCACATTCCAGGCAGCTTCGTGTAATTTTGTTGGGCGTCGAACACGTCCATGATCCTTTGCACAGCGTCATAGAAGCGAGGATCGCCTGTTAGCTGTGAAAGCCTTGTGAACTCCAAAGTGAGCGACCCAAGCTCCGCGGAAGACACCCAGTCTCCCGCTTCTTGCGGACGTCCCTTGGCAGCATCCTTGAAATTCCAGTCGGTAACGGGCATGCGGTTGGGCGTGTCGAACGCAGCGTAGAGCATGTTGCCGACTTCCCAAGCCTTCTGGAGAAGGCTGGGGTAGCGGCCTTCGGTCAGATCGTATGCGCCCAAGAATCCGCCGAGGACCCGGATGGTGGTTTCAAAGATGCTGAGGTCATCGTGCGAGTTGGTGCTGAAGTCGATCGCATCCAAAGCTTGAACAGCCTCTTCGAACTCATCTTTCAGGCCCATTATCCATAGAGTGTCTAGCGCTGAACATTAGCATCAACGGAGATCGAGAAGCCACGTTGAGTTTACCGAGAGAATCAACAATCGTCACGGCCCATCCACCAAAGGTCTCTGCCCCTTTGCCAGAAATCGACATAAGTTCATCACTAAGCCATGCCTTTGTTTTGTAGCCGGACCAGGCATGCATGAACTCGGCTTTGATCTGGTCGAGATGGGAAAGCCGGATCTTGCGGCTCCTTCTGCTTTCTGCTGGAAACACATGCTGGATCTGTGGGATCTGGATCGCATTCGAAGGCATTGGGATGAATCCTCTGACCGGGTAGCGCTGAGGGATGCGACTCCAGTCAAACCTATCGTCAGCGGGGTCGATAAACTGAGGTGCGGATCTGCCATATCGCGTTTTGATGCTCCCTGGAGAACTGTAAAGAAAGCGGTCAGCAGACCAGGATATGTGAAAGGAAGCAAAAATTATAAAGGAAAATGCAACTACGAAAAGCAAGGCGTTTCGAAGTGAAAGTAGGGCCAACATGGTGGGGAAGATGCAATGGTGATTGGAATACACCGTTGCCTTGTCTGGAGACAGGAGGAGTAGAGGAATACCCCGGGGGTCAGAAACGTTGGAGAAGCGTTAGGGCGTCGGTAGTAACGGTATGTTGTTGGGTCGGCAGACGCCACGTGGATCAAAGGGTTTGCGCTTCTAAAAAATGCAACGGAATAATGTCACAGTTCGATCTTTTCGTACCAGGGCTCTGACCTCCAACATCTATTGATGTAAAGTATTCTTTGACTGCGTGAATGATCAAATTATTGACTTTCAAAGACTGCGAAGGTGTGGATTGAACTGAGCGATGAATTGACGCATTCTGCGGGAGATGATATTGTCAATTCTTTTGTGTTCGTTGCACAAGTCTCACATTTCTTAGTCGCTGCCCCCACAGCTGCACGCGGTCCATTCTTGCCTACGGCAAGTGGTTTAAGAGAGATTGCCCAACCAGAAAAGCTTGTAAGCGGATCATAACCACTTATCGCAATTGGCTCCGTTCAGACACGGTAGGATCTAGGTTCGCTGTGGATGTTCAAAAGTCAAGGTCCTGTCCTGATGTGAAAATTTTATTTGTTGGTCGGATGTCGTCGTGCGTGTAACGGTTTTCACCAACACTCAATGCGACTCTATGATGACCTGTTGACCCCAATAAGACCCTGTTGAGGACTAGTTCACCAGCACGGGTCACGTTACATAGCATAGATTCAGATATATAAGCAATGTATCTTTAGCGATTTGTTCTGGATGTCTATGATGCTCATTATTGACCCTCCATTAATACAGTTCGCTTCATGATCATGGCAGCCAACATGCGGTAAAAGTATTATATCAATCATTTTTCATGGCAATACCAGTAATTGAATGGGGATCTCGGATCAGCAAACACAAAAATGTATTCTACCTAATCATAATCATCAATCGTCGTCCTTTTTGTCATTATCTCCTCAAACAGTCATTAAGCCTCCACAAGCAGCACAACGGTGCTAACAAGCATTACCCAAATCACCTCACTGTTAGCCCACGCAGCTTTGACTCCTGCAGCGGTCGAAGAAGCCGCCGCCGCAGCCGTCCCGCTGCTCGTAGTCTCTTCGCCATCATCCCCCGACGAAGTCCTCGTCGAGCTGACAACGCGCGTGCTCGAAGCTTTGCCGCTTGAGGTAGCTCCCAAACCGCTCAAAATGAGCCCACCAAGCCCAGAGCCACTCGGTGCGAGCGTAGCAGTAGAGCTATCAACAACCAGCTCCGTCACGCTGCCGGCGCCCGTCTGCAGGCCGACGACCTCTCCGTCGCTCAGCGTCGTCGTTTGACCAAGCGTCAAAGTCTGGCCGCCGACAACGATGGCGCCTCCAGGCGCAACACTGACCGTCTCGCCCGCAAAGGTAGTGGCAACAGCGCTCGCCGCCGTCGGCAGCGTCGCCGTGCTCCCGTCCACGACGACCTGCGTAGCTCCGCCCGCGCCCGTCTGAACCACGACGACGTAGCCGCCGCTCAGCGTGACAGTGCCATCCACCTGCACCGTCTGCCCGCCCACCACCACACCACCACTGCTCCCCTCCGACACGACCACGCCTCCCACCGTAGTAACAGCGCCGCCGCCGCCACCAGCACTCGCCGTCGGCAGCGCCACCGTACTCCCATCAACAACAACCTGCGTCGCGCCCCCGGCCGCCGTCTGCACCACGACAACATCCCCACCGCTCAGCGTCGCGCTCGCTCCCACCTCCACCGTCTGCCCGCCAACCACCACACCGCCCGCACTTCCCCCCTCAGAGACCACCACGCTCCCCACCGTCGCCACCGCTGCGCCGGTCGTCGTCCCCCCGCTACCCCCCACCGTCGCCGTCGCCCCACCCACAACCACCTCCGTCCGCCCCTGATCGTCCGTCTGCGCGCCAATCGCCACCCCTCCCACCGTCGTGCTCGGCCCACCCACCTCGAGCGTCTGCCCGCCGATCACAACAACTCCACCACCACCAGCCGTCCCCGTCGCGCCTGCTGCCAGAGCGCTGGCGACCTCGACCGTCTGCCCGCCCACGACGACGACGGCCGTCCCGCTCCCCTGTTGCTGCCCCGCGCCCGCGGCAGAAGTACCGGATGTAAACGCCCCACCAACATCCCCAACGACGGTGCTGCCGCCGACGACGAGCTGCGTAGCGCCCGATGCGTCGGTTTGGAGGACGGCGAGGGTCGTGGCGGTCTGCTGCTGGCCTCCGGCGTCGTTGCCGCTGAGCGTGACGGTTTGGCCGGCGGAGCTGAGTGTCTGCCCGCCGATGTTGACGATGACGCCTCCGCCTCCGTTTCCGCCGTTGCTGCTGCTACCGCTATTGGCGGCGGTAGTGGCCGGGCTGCCGCCGCCGTTCGAGACTTGCGAGAGGGTTGCGGAGCCGATGATGACGACGCCGGTGGGTGGGAGGGCGGTTGTCGCGTCGGTGGCGAGGGGAGAGCCGGCGGAGGCAGCGTCTGCAGCGCTGCTGGAGGGGACGACCACGACTGGGGGGACGGTGGTTGCGGAGTTGGGCGGGGCGGCAGCGGCTGTCGATTCTGCTGCCGCGGCGCTGCTGGCGATGGCGGAGATGATGACGCCGAGGGGGTTGCTGGTCGTCGTCGGCTCGTCTTCAGTAGGTGACGAGGTTACGGGCTCCGAGGCTGGGGGATTCGACGGCGAGGGAGAAGCGTCCTCCGTCTGCGACTGCGGCGGGGGCGCAACCGTCGTCGTCGGCGAGGGCTGTTCGGCCTGGCTCGTCTCCGGGGACGGCGACTCTTCCTCCGCGGTGGTCGTCGGACTTGCCTTCGCCGTCGTCGTCTCCGGCCCCGTGTCCTCATGCAGCGTCGACGTCAGCGTCAAATACTGCACACTCGACAGCACCCCCACCGGCGCCGTCATCGACGTCTGGTGGCCCTGTCCGGGCGGCAGCGGCACCAGCCCCGTCTCGCACAGCTGCGGGACGGCATCCTGATCATACGGCGCCGGCACGCCCGCCACGTACTCGCGCGGAATCTCGAGGTCGAACTCCCAGTCGATGCCGGCCGGGTCGTCTGGATCGACGGCTGCCCCCGCGTCATCACCGAACGGCTGCAGCGTGACGAACGGCACGAAAGCGCCAGACGCGGCGGTCGCGAAGTCGGTGAAGAGCCCGGCGGCGCTGGTGCTGCTGGCGGCGTTGTACGTCGTCGTGGTGTAGGTGCGCGTGCCGGAGAAGTAATACGGGGCCCAGGAGCAGATGGATGCGCCGTTGGCGGCGTCGGTCGTAGCTACTTCGCCCCACCATGTGTAGCCGGAGGTGTAGCGCGTGTAGCGCGACGGGTAGGCGATGGTGGTTACGAAAGTCGTCCAGTTGCCCGCCGCGCCGGTGGGCAGCGAGACGGTGATGTTGCGGGTGCGCGTGCCCGCGGCGTTGGTCGGTAGAGCGGTGATGCCGGCGGGTAGCGTGAAGTAAGACGTCGAGGTGCGCGTCGTGTTGGTGCGGTTGTTGACGATGAGGTACTCGATCGCGTACTCGACCGAGGTGGTGCCCGCCCAGGAAGTCCGCTTAGTCCAGCCGTATGCGCCGGCAGCTTCGGACTGGTAGGTGCAGTTGGCGGTGCATGATCCGGCGAGCGTGGTTGCGGCTGGCGGATTCGCCGACGTGACGTTGAGGTAAGGTCCAGCTGTTTTCGGTCGTTAGCATGGAGTTTGAGAGCTGCCCGCGATGGAGCTGTGTGTACTTCGGACTGGCGTCACCTGTGCTGTTGCTGCGCCCAATGTGAGCACGAAAACTAGGATCGGGGCCAGCATGGTTGCATGTGCATGACCCGGGAGATCGACTGTGTTACAGTTTGGCAAAAAGGGAGCCCAAGGACATGGGCTGCGAACAGCGGTACCGTCGACTTTTTGTGCTCGTGGTAGCACGAGGCTGCTTCTGGCCCCATATTGGAATTAGGCAGCTAGTTGTAAACATCACGGCACACCGGCTGGAAAAGGCGGAACTTTACGCATAACGTCCTGATTATGGTGATCCAACCTTGAGCGCTGACAGATGGGATTCATTGAAAGCCACTTTGGCTTTGTTAGCGGCCTGTTTAGCCCCGTTCCTGACCAATCGTGCCACACCGTTATATGGGGCCAAGCCGGGATACCTTGCCGCCACGTAAATGGGGGCCGAATTCCCGGGTCAACCCTCCCGTTCCCATAAACAGCGCACAACCAACGCCTATCTTCCCTGTTCCTGTATATCTCGTGACCCTTCAAATATTCGTCATGTGCTCCGGGTAGCTTCTCACAACAACATCAAAACCCACCAACAGCTTATCAAACTTCCGAATACAGTCTGCCCCACCATAACGCCGGCAGCGCCTGCCTCTGACACAGCTCCTCCTCCCGCCGTCGCTACACTACTACCCGCGCTATCACTACTTCCTGCCGCCAACGTTGTCGTCTTTCTACTCTTGCTCTCCGTCTGTACGCTTACAGTTTTACTCGTAGCACCTACCGACACCGTCTGCCCTCCAGAGGCACTAGAGGCAGATGTCTCCACCTCGCTAGCACCCGCACTGTTCGCAGCCTCAACTGTCTGCCTGCCGTCTGTCGTTGTGGTTCCTTGCCCCTGCCCCTGCCCCTGTCCTTGGACAGCATCAGTGGCAGATGTAACAGCAGCAGAAGTGGCAGCAATCACAACACCATCCATAGCAGCAGCTGTGTTCGCACCCGTTGCGTACGCCAGAGCTACATCGCTGACAACCGTGCTGTCACCAACGAGGAGCTGTGTGCGGCCAGCGGAATCAGTCTGGAGGACGGCGAGTGTCGGTTGTTTCTGCTGCTGCTGCTGCTGCTGCTGCTGCTGTTGTGCGCTATGAGCTGTGCCCGTTGCCTGTTCGTTGGCGCTGCTGGCGTCGTTGCTAGCGTCATTGCTACCGCTCAGAGTGGCGGTCTGGCCTGCCGAGCTAAGCGTCTGACCGCCTATAGCGACGACGACTACTCCCCCCGCGGCTGTAGTGCTGTCAGGGAGTGTCGCGGTGAGGCTGTCAATATTCGAGGCTTGGTCGGACCCCGCAGCATTCGGGCTCGAGTTGGCATCCGGGACCTGCGAAAGAGTCGCTGGGCCGACAACGACAACTGCTGCCCCGGTAGCAAGCACGGTGGTGGCGGCGCCGGTCTCCCCTTCTGCAGTCTCACCCGCTGCTGTCCCGGTCGCCTGCGGCGAACTGGTGGAGGGCGCTGCAAGTGAAGATTCTCTCGGGGCGCTGCCGATGTGTGTTTCTGTGATGGAGAGGTGGCTGTTGGCTGAGATGCCGTCGGCAGACATACCGCTGGCGAGAATGCTGGACTGTTGCACTTGCTGATGGATGCTTGTCTCCGTTCGCGAGAGAGATGGTGATTCTTGCTCTTCAGGGCTGGCGGTCAGGCTGGTGACAATGGGAGCACTGTTCATCGATGCTTTGACAGAAGGAGAAGATGACGCGGGCTCTTCGACGGCAGATGAGGCAGGATGGCTTGACTGTAGGCCGGAAGAGGAGTCCACTGTAGACGGTCCAGGAAGCGAGGGCTGCTCTGTTGCTAGGGGCCGGGTTGACTTCTCGGCTGGCTTCTCGGTATTTGTGGTGCTCAAGGGCTGTTTTTCCGTGCTCGACGGCGAGGCTGTCATGGGTAGCTGTTTGTATGTTTGTGAGGCTGTCTGCTGGCTCGATGACTGCTTGGTTGAAGATGAAACTTTCGCCAATGTTGTCAAGGAAGCCAGATTCGATGGGGGCGTATCTTCATGCAGAGTTGAAGTGAACGTCAAGTACTGCACGGACATCAAGGCTTCAGCAGGCGCATTCCCGGCCAGTGTCGTGTGAGTCTGCCCCGGTGGCAGCGGGAGGACTCCCATACTGCAATACTGTGGCACCGATTGCTCATCATAAGGCGGTGGGACGCCGGGCTTTTCCACATTACGTACACCAACATCAAACTCCCAGTCGAGGCCACCTGGATCCTTCGGATCGATCTGCTGCGTTTCTTCTCCGATAGGCCGGACCGTAAGATATGGTACGTAGGCGCCAGACGCGACTGTGGACCAGTCAGTGTATAGCCCGGTGCTGGCCTTGTCGGTAGAAGTAGTGACGTATGTTGAGTGAGCAGTGAAGTAATACGGCGCCCACAAGCAAACAGACGCTCCACTAGAGTCGGTCGTAGGCACTTGACCCCACCACGTATATCCGGAGCTGTACTCGGTCCAACGCGAAGGATAGGCGATGGTAGTTACAAATGTTGACCAGTTTCCAGCTGAACCGGCAGGTGTAGATATTGTAATGTTGTACGTACGCGTACCAGAGGGGTTAGTCGGTCGTGCTGTAATGCCTTCTGGGAGAGTAAAATACGATGTTGAAGTCGATGTAGAGTTTGTTCGGTTGTTAATGATGACAAACTTAACAGCGTGCTCAACAGTCGTCGTCCCAATCCACCATGGGACTGAAGTCCACCCATACACTAGCGCAGGCTCGGTCCAAAATGTACAGTTAGCCCAGCATGGTCCGGGAAGTGTAGTCGATACCGGCGGGCTTGCAGCTGTAATTCCGTTGTAAACAGACTCTGTGTTGGCTGTTATATTATTCCCAACGGTGGCTGCACTTGTTAGTACAGTTCTAATAGAGCTATGGCCATTTAAGAAAACCTACTTCGTGTTGGGGTGAACTGTGCGTTTGCGTAGAACGTAAGAAGGAAAAAGATGATTTGGAGCATCATTAGAGCGGATGTGTGAGTAAGAGATATTCGGCGGTTTGACAGACGGAATTCTATTTTTCTAAGGCTCTGTTGACCTTTTGTGCTATAGGGGCAGCATTGCGTTAAAAATTGTTCTATATTAAATTTAGGCTGCCAAAGGCAATTATTGAGGCTGATGTGCCTCTTATTAGTGGGGCTGGAACATACGCCTGTAAAGCGCTGGCTCTGGTAACACAATCTTAAGTAGTGACTACTGTGTGGGTGGGGTATTTGTTGAATCTTATTCGTGCATAAGCGCCCGCAAATCCGGCGCCAGTCGGGACGCAATCAGATCACATAGCCTTGCGCAAAGCTGCATATTCGAGACCAAATGCAAAAAGTATCGGCTCTTCCATGTTCTACAACGTCAGCTCTCCAGGTCCGGCCGATCGATGTGCAACAACAGCCTCATGAACAGGGCTCGTATTTCTACGGTTTCTTTTTTTTTTTAAGCCATGTTGTGTAATGCGTTCACGCCGACTGTCCAGCCTTGTGTCTCCTATTTCACCACCCACCGAATCAGCCTCTTTGACGCCTGCCCCTGGAAATCCCGCGGCCGCTCAAGTGTTAGTCATGTGCATGACATGCTCAGGGTATCTCGTTCCGACAACATCAAAACTCGCCAGTATCTTATCAAGCTCCTGCATCTCCTCCTCCGTGATCTCGACAATTTTCGAGTTTTCCTCCACACGCTCGACCGTGGTAGCACCGGGGATGGGTATGATGACGGGCATATCAGGCCTTTTGGAGAGGGTCAGCACCCAGTTGATGGCAAGCTGCGCTGGCGTGCAGTTCTTCTTCTTCGCGAACTTCTCCAGCGTGTGCACGAGTTCGAGATTCTTCTCAAAATTGCCGGGCTGGAAGCGCGGGAAATGCCTCTTGTAGTCATCGGCGGGGAGGTCGTCGAACGACTTGTACTTGCCCGCGAGCATTCCCTGACCCACGGGACCGTACCTGTGAATCAGTTAGCACTTGGAAGAAAAGGAAAAAGAGGGGTAGCACTCACGCTAGGACAGGAATATCATGCTCCTTGCAAGCTTGCAGGATACCGTTCGTCAGCGGCTCCGTCGCCCAGAGCGACAACTCAATCTCCACCGACTGAATCTTGGTAATGCGTGCGGCCTCCCGGATGCTGTTCGCGCTAACCTCACTCAGCGCCACCCCACCAATCTTCCCCTCCTTCCGCAACTCCTCGAACGCGCCCAGCGTCTCCTCTAGCGGCACCTTCGCATCCCTACGCGCGGGTTCGAAGACATCAATCTTCTTCTTGTCTCCGAGCATCTCGATGCAGTTGTTGACGCTCTTGTACACCTGGTCTTTGCTGGCATCGATGACTAGGCCCGGCAGAACGCAGCCCTTGATGTTGAGCGAGACCTTCTCTGCGTCTTCCGGGTACTTGGCGAAGTACTTGTTGAGCAGCGTCAAGGAGTTGTTGTCGGGGGTTCCGTAGAACTCGCCGCCGTTCCACGCGTTACAGCCCGTTTCGAGCGCCTTGCGCAGCGTCGCGAAGGCCCGCTCCTCCGGCACGTCACTCCTGGTCAGGCCTGGAAAAGTATTAGCTGAAATTGCAAGTAGTATGGGGCAACAATTATACCCATCAGGCCGAAGCCGATGCTGCCAACCTCTTTCCCGTTCAGCTGAGGCATGATTGAGATGGGTCAAGAAAGGAGTCAATGGCTTTTCGATACCTCGAGAAAAGCTATCTGATGAGTATACAAACGCATCCATTGCATTCCTTTATATAGACGTTGTGGAAGGATCCCCAGATCGAGCTCCACGCGGAGCTACGGGCCCCGCGGACTTATCGCGGGCCCGCCGCTGCTTAACACCGGTGTGGCACGGACGAATGATAGCGGGGGCCAAGGGTCCTATTCCTTTTAGGATCCTTCAGGTCGGTCCGGAGCGGAGCTTTAAGCCCCGTTGCATTCGGTTGCGCACGATTACTTCTTTATTGGTGCTGCATAGATCCTTCAAGTTCGAGATGACGTCCGGGGACATATTGAAGTCACGTGGTGTCGCTGCCTCACCAATTGGTTAGCTGACAAGTGGCTGGTATATTCGCAAGAATATCCAAAATTGTCCCCAGATGCGAGTGAAAAGAGCAAGGGCTACTCGATTTCTTGGTTTTCCATGCTGCATTACCGGCTGAACGCACACGTGCAGCAATGGTAAGGCATAGGTAGGCGAGCACCAATGCAACCAATAGGGACACAAAAAATAAAAAAGAAACAACTTGGAATAGGTTTCCGCACTCAAATGTGGTTGTAAATCTGTTTCTCTGTAAGACGGGTTCGTTTGCGACCAATAGCATCACCAAGACACCGCCAAGCTCACCTTTCCAGGGGTCTGGAGTCGTCGCGCTAAGCATTTAGGGCAAGAGCTGACTGTACATACGTACATCAAGCTGGCACTACTCATTCAGTCAGGGGGAACAACAAAAATTCTATGAATAATTTCGCAGATTGGTTCCAATTGAAGACCTTTTCATCACCAACCATCTACATTCAAGCGAATTCGACCATGTTGCGTCTAATGGCCTCCCTTAAAGTGGTCCACCCGGGATAGCCAAGCCTCTTCAACAAAGCTTCCGCTTTGTCAATAGGAGGAACGTCGCTTCTGTCGCATTCAACATCCGGTGCATCTGGATATTCATGGTCAGGGAACAAGTAGCGCAGTTCCTGGACGATTTCTTTTCCATTGGTATGCCTCGCCATCGCAAAAATGCGCTGACTCTCCACATCTGGCAATGTCAAAGCTGCAACATGCAAGAGAGCACAGTCTTCCACATCGATATACAGCGCTAATACTTGTTAGTATGTAGCATAAAGAGGGCCATAGAGAACTTACAAGGTCCAAGGAGGAAGTTCATTTCTGGAGAAAGCTTCCCTTTGTGCAACGCAACTGTCGTTGCTGATGTGGTTGGGTAACCCTGATGGCTTGGATCCAGCACTCTGCCGAGAACGAATCCAGGAAGAACTGCGTCATCCTGATGTTAGTACTAAAACGTAACTTTGATCGGTGGATATCCTACCTGAATTGACGCCAAAAGATGGCTGATGCTCACGGACCCAATCCCAGATCGCAAGTTCCCCTCTGGTTTTTGCAGCGCAATGGTTTATAAAATGGCGATTCTGGCCGGGAGTTGGTGGTTCTGAGGCTGCCGTGACGGCGGGATAGTTGTATGTGCTCTCATCAATGTTGAGCAGCTGGTTGGGTTTGGGAATGTATAGTGCCGCCAGTGAAGAAGTGTATACAAACCGTTTCACAGATGGTTCTTTTTCGCAGGATGAGATGGCGTTCAATGCGCCTTTGACCGTTTGCTCAATGACTTTGGGATCATCGCTCACGCTATCGACGTTTGCCACATGCGCTACTGCAGATACACCTGGGGAAAATGAAACGTTTAGCCGTTTGGTGAAACTATGTTTTGGGAAATATTCAGACACAAACCTTTCACTACTTCGTCAAAGGCGTTGGGAGCCGTGATATCCAATACAGGACACAGTTCAAATCTGCCCTTACCATAGGCAGCGTCGAATCCGTCTTGCAACCATTTCTGCTTTTCTGGAGAACGGACCGTTCCTCGGACTATATAGCCCGCCTTGAGAAGCTTGTCGATGATGTGGCTAGCAATGAAGCCGTTCGCTCCAGTAACAAGAACCACAGCCTGCGGAGGCAAGCACGAATCCGAAGTTTTGGCCATGAGAGATGATGGTAATCTGGATTTGCAAATAATCAGTGATACCAAGATGATTGACCTCAGCGGCTTAAATTACCCTCTCCGTCGTTACTGCGGGGGTAACACGATATGGGGAGCCCCGCCTCCGCTGTGCGGTAAGCTCGGAGTTAGAGCTACTCGGACATTTCGCATGTCAAATGTGAACCCGTGCCGTAGCATTCCGCGTACCTGACCCATTTCATTGGCGGAGTGCTTGTTTTTACACGGAAGCTTGGGAACCACATCGGCTCCACCCCTTGGCAAAGCTTGGTTTTGACGCGTCGAAGTGGATATTGCTGACAAAAGATACACCTCTGACCACAGTATTGGGTCGGCCGACGCAAATTCGGCCGGTTCTAAAATGTCCGATATCAGTCCTAAATCTGGAGGATCTGGTAGGCCTTGAAGAGCGTCTTTTGGATAAAGCAGGGTGGATGCTGCTTCCGACTTTCAGTTCAGAATCTCGGTTCTACCTCTGGCAGCGCGCCATTGACATCGTTCCCCCAAAGTCTCTCCGGTCATCAACCTGAAAAGTCATGGTTAACATTGCAGTAGCAGGTGGCATTGGTAGTGTGGGAAAGACGATCGTCGACGTCTTGATTCAAGACGCCAGGCACAACGTCACGATACTTTCGAGCCAGGTAAACAAGAATCCGCCGAGAGATGCCTCCTCATTTAGATTTGGGTAACAGTTGCCGCAGCCTCGGGAAAACTTCCCTGTTCCAGTCATAGCAGTCAATTATCAGGATCCTGAAGCGCTCAAGGATATCCTAGAGGCAAATGAGATCCACACGGTCATCTCCGCCCAGTCCATGAGAGTTGAGACTGCTTCCAGAGCCCAGATAAACCTCATCAGGGCTGCTGCTGCGGCGAAGCCCACCCAACGGTTCATTGCAAGCGAATGGGGTACTTTGACACCACCAGAGTAAGTCCCTCCCCTCCGTTCCAAGTACAAAATCGATCTGATGACTTGGGCAGTGCTCCGTCGTACATGCCTCACATAGCCTACCGCCTTGCCGCTTATGAAGAACTCAGCAAGACCGACTTGGAATGGACGCGCGTTTACAACGGCTTCTTCCTGGACTACTACGCGCAGCCGCACGTAAGATCTCATCAGGTCCGCCTGCCATTCGCCATCGACGTCGAAAACAAGGTCGCCGCGATTCCTGGTACCGGGGATGAGATTGCGACATTCACGTACACTTACGACATTGCTCGGTTCGTGAGCGCGCTGATGGATCTGCCGGCCGGGGGATGGCCGGAAAAGAGCATCGTGATCGGGGACAAGCTCAGCTTCAACGAGCTTCTGAAACTGGCCGAGGAGGCACGTGGTACGTATTCCCAATGGATCCTTTGACTGCTCTACAATTTGCTGACCTCTTTTTTCTATGGATCTAATAGGCTGCAAATTCGAAGTCCACTACGATTCGCTAGAGAAGCTGCAAGAGCTTCAGGTGACAGAGCTCCCCGGGCACAAGCATCTTTATCCGTATACACCCAAGGAGCAACTACAGCGGTTGTTTGCGATTTTCTTTCAGTGGGCAGTGGGGGGACACTTTGACCTGCCGTACGAGCAGTCTTTGAACGCAAGATTCCCAGAAATCAAGACTGTCAAGGCCAAGGAGATGCTTGAGGAGGCCTGGAAGGGGAAATAATCCTATGATATTAAATCAGCCACTTGATCCATGAGTGACTCAATCGCTTCATCATCGAGTCATTCATTCTGAGGCTCCTTAAGACTAAGCTCCTATCCGTCCGTCCGTCTATCCGCCTGTCTAGATGCCGAGCCCCCCATCCAACACCATCCATTCTGCCACGCCCCATCACCGCTCCTCTCTCTCCCCCTCCGCCCCCGCCCCAACCCCCTCCCCACTCCTCTCATCCGCCTCCAACACCTCCCTAATCCGCTGACTAGGCAACCACTTCTCCGCGGGCACAACCCACCAACTCACGACCCCAAAAACCGTCACAATCCCCATAATAACCGGCGCATAATTCAGCGTCGCCGCCTCCACCGGCCACACGTACGGACTAAACAGCACGGCCACCACCCACCCATTCCAGAAGACCCCCACCACCTGCATCGGCTTGCTCCACCGGCCCAGGCTCCACTTCGGCTTCGGAAACGTCGTCGGCGTCAGCACCAGCCGGCTCAGGCAGATCAGCCCGTACGCGGCGGCCGAGGGCACGCCTGCGGCGGAGACGAGCGACGTGAAGGCGACGCCCGACGGCAGGATGCTGCAGGTGACGAGCGCGGCGACGCCCCAGACGACGAGGACGGCGTTTTTGGGCTGGCCCGTGGCGGGGTCGACGCGCGAGACCCAGGGGGAGAAGGGGAGGACGCCGTCGCGGGCGACGGCGAAGACGAGGCGGGAGGCGGCGATGATGGCGATGGCGGTGTTCTGGGGAGAAGGGGGTTAGTAAGGTGGAGGGGGGGAGAAGGGGGGTTTTGGGGGAGGGGGAGGAAGAGGGAGAAGGTTACGTACAAACCAGAGGGCAACGACGCAGACGATGTTCATGACGATGTGGCCGCCCTTGCCGAGGAGGACGGCGTAGAGCGGGACGAAGGGCTGGGCGCCGCCGAAGGAGAAGAGCGTGTCGGCGTCGGGCTGTATAGGTGTGTGTTTACGTCAGTCAAAAGCTGGGGAACAAGGGCAGGCGGCGGTCCACACTTACGACGCAGAACAAAAACAGAATCACCACCACGAATCCTCCCAGCCCGCTGACTACAGTGCTCCAGAAGATGCCGCGGGCAGCGGACACGGAGGCGTTGCGCGTCTCCTCGGCCACGTGGCCGGACGCGTCGAAGCCGATCAGGATGCCGGCCGTGGCCAGGTACGACAGGCACCAGTTCCAGCCGGCGGGGGCGCCCGTGCCGTTGTACGTCGTCATGAAGGCGTCGTGCGTCGAGCGGAAGCCGTACGTGTTGGCGGTGCCGATGGGCAGCCAGATCAGGTTCATGACGAAGTCGAGGACGACGGTGAAGGAGGAGGCGTAGAAGACCCAGCGGAAGTAGCGGGCTGCGTTGCGTTAGTGAGGTGCGCGGATGGGGATTTGGGGGAGATGATGGGGGTCACTTGCGAGGGATGAGGTTGGCGATGGCGGCGATGGCCAGCATGATCTCGGTGCAGATCCATTGGACTGCTCGGAACTTGACGTCGGATGCATCCGAGGGGAAGTCGATGTTGAAGACGACGATTTCCTGGGGTGGGAATAAGCATCACAAGCAATGTGAAGGTGCATACGTAAGCTTACAGAAAGCATGTAGTTGACGGCTGCCTGGGTATTGCCTGGAGCGTGTCAGCTTAGATGCATGTTCAAGGTACAAATGGCTTACTGGCGCAGAAGGTAGTCCATGCCGTTGTACTCCACCAAGCAACAACGAAGCCAAATAGTCTACCGAAACGAGGACCGCCGGCCTCGGCAGCCCACAGGTAGATGGATCCAGCCAATGGAAGGGAAGAGCATGTCTCGGCAATAACGGCTGCTGTTATGAAGGTAAAGACACAGGTAACGATGAAGCTCGTCCTGGGAACAATGTTACCAAGCAATGCGCAGGAATGGAGATCAACGCCACTCACCAATAAGCAAGGTTTCCGCCCGCAGCAATGCCGGTACTAAACGTTACGCGCACACCACCAATGAAGTACAGCGCAGCTATAATTGATCAGCATTGATGGACATGATAATAGCATCTCACCAACTTACCAAATGTGGTGGCAAAATTGTGGAAGAGGTTGTAGGTTCGATGTAACACCTGCACGGATCAGGAAGCAGCCCTCAGAATGTTCGTATGAACGTACCGGCTTGTAGCCAAGATGGCGCTAGAAACGAGATCAGCAAACGGCAGCCAAAAAAGCTTGTGACGGCGACTTACCAGAATCTCGGCGTCCTGGGATTCGGTTTCCTCAACGAGCGGCTCTTCACCCCGCTTCGACGCCAAGTCGGGTTCGTGTTGCGACATGGTGTGGGGATCCTCCAACGTCAGCTAGTCGGTGTGTGGTTCCCTACGCCCAGGGTCCTTCCTGTCTATTATGCTGTCGCGAATAATGCCGGGCGCATGCGGGTGATAATGTTTGCTGGTCGAGTGAGCAGCACGCCATTGGAGGAGGAGCCAACGTCATTGACGAAATTTGACGCGCCCCCGGTCGCGCCTTCGGTCGCAGACGCCTCCCTCGGCAAAGCTGCGATCTCGGAGTCCAATCACAACCGCTGCAAACACCAGATAGGTGCTCACTGCTTCGATATGGCGCTCTCACCGACAGATCCCAGCCCGGACATGGCCACAAAAGAGTATAAGACAGACGATGACGGTCGCGCAGGGCGGTTGACGCCATCGCTGTTCGTCGGCTCCCTCCGCGCCTTCAACACTTATAGAAAGCTATGTAAAAAAGGCACATCTATTTGATTCATCGATCCCTATTGGACCAGTTAATCGCACGTGATTTATCTACAGCGGAGCCATGAACGCAGCCTGGACCCCTACTTGCGGCGCACTTTTGCTGCTCGTCATACTCTTGGTCGTGAAGGTTAGTCGGAAACCGCGGAAACAACGGTTCCATGCTAATACAAAGTTTATCAGGGTATCAAAAGAGCGTATCTCTCGCCGCTGCGAGCCGTACCTAATGCAAGTGTTCTCGCTCCGTTCTCCCGCCTGCTATGGGCTTTTCCCCAAGAGCATTTCGGCAACATCACGCTTGCGCTCCCCCGGCTGCACGAGAAGCTCGGTTGGTGCCCCGAACTCCACCGAGACCTGGCCGTGAATACTGATTGATAGCGCAGGTCCCTTGGTCCGCATTGGGCCGAATGAGGTGTCTTTCTATTCGCTGGACGTGTACGACCTGGTGCACAAAGTCCGCAGCGAATTCGCCAAAGACCCGCGGATCTACGGCGAGTTCGTCCAGGATGGCCACCCCGCACTTTTCTCCATCACGTAAGGCCGGCATGACACCTTGAAAGACGCCGATTGAGGCTCATGGGCTGATTTTGTCTTTTTTCTTGACGTTTTCCTGCGCATAGTGACGCCGAGGAGCATGCGAAACGTCGCAGGCTGATGGGCCAGCTCTTCAACCTGAGCAAGATGGACAACCTGCGCGAGCTGATGCTGCAGCAGGTTGACGGCTTCGTGCGTGCCTTGAAACAGGGCGGTCATCGGCCCGTTGATCTGGTCCCCGCGTGCCGAGCTCTGGAAGCGGACATCGTCTGTATGTAACTGTAGTAGCTTGGCTTGAGGTGTGATCTGCTGATAGGCGTGTAGCATCGTTTGGATTCGGCACGGCGGTGGGCGCCATATCTGCATGGTCAAGGGGGGAGGAACTCGCCATGGTAGCGAAGAACGACGAGAAGGCAACATGGATGCCACTGGTAGGCGCGCGTCGTCCCAGATATGCAATAAGCAACGCACTGATCAGACCACCACCAGATCACGAACTTCCCGCGTCTCTGCCTCGTCTGGGAAAGGCTGGAGGACCTCGTCTTCGCCGCCACGGGATGGCACACGGCGTATCACCGCGCCATGCAAGACTTCGACTCCGTACGCCCATCCTCGCCCCACGGCCCGATTTGCCCTACTGACAACCATCATCACCATGATAGTGGTCAGCAGCCGGTCTGCAATCCAACCAACAGGCCCCAAAGCAGCAGCAGCAGCAGCACCAGCAACAGCAACCCACCCCCTCCTCCCCCTTCCCGAACTTCATCCGCGTAATGCTCAAATCCGGCCTCGCGCCGCAAAGCGCGCTGTCCGAGGCAAAAGAAATGCTCGGGCCGGGCACGGACACGACGTCAGCGTCGCTCGCACACATCCTCTGGGCCCTCGCCCACAACAGCGCCTACCAAGACGAGCTTTACGGCGACCTCGCCGCGGCCGGGTTTCCAACCCACATGGGCGGGCTGGAGGCCGTGGCGAAGCTGAAGGCGTGCGTGAAGGAGGGCGTGCGCTGGGCGGGCGCGGCGGCGGCGATGCTGCCGCGCGTGGTGCCCGAGGGGGGCGTTGAGCTGGTGGGGGGAACGTGGGTGCCGGGTGGGGTACGTACCGTGGATGACCAACGATGGTTGGCAACACCTAGCGTGCCGGACGTTGACACTGACGTTGTGTGAGAGTAGACGATCTTGAGCTCGTCGCCTATCTGGTACCTGAGGGACAAGACGGCGTTTCCGAATCCGGACGAGTACGATCCGTACCGGTGGCTGAGCGCGGACGGGCAAAGGCTGAGCGACGGGCTCGCGCTGCGCGATAGGTACTACATCCCCTTCTCGAAGGGGTCGAACGTCTGCATCGGCGCGCAGTGAGTCTTCCTCCTGTCTATCCCATCTATCGAAAAGAGCCCGAGCTTCCTCGATCTTTCCCCACTAATTCTTCTCACCCCCTCCCCGACCCCTCCAAATCTCCACATGTATGTGCGCACGCGTGGGTAGAGAGAAATATACGAAAAAGGAAACAAAAAAGCTGACTAGCAGCTCTTCGATACGACCACAGCTTCTCGTATTACGAGCTCTACCTCGCCGTCTCGCACGTCGTCCGCAATTTCCGCATCCGCCTTGTCGATGCGCCGTCAGAATCGCGAGGACTGCTGTCATCCATCTCGGCCTGCGCGAACAGCAGGTTCCACCCGGTGCAGCTGCCGCCGCGGCGCGAATGGGTTGCCGCTGTGCCGACGCAGAAGATGCTGGTTGTGTTCGAGGAGAGGAGAGAGGAGAAGGAGAAAATGTGACGAAAGGGGGGATGGCGGGAATAATGGCAGGGCCGAGAAGTGATGACAGCGCATAACGCATGCGAGGCGAGAAGAGGCGTGCCGGCTGGGAGAGGACGTGCAGTGCGTGTCAATCCTACGATATTGCGTAAAGAAGACTACTGTGTGATTCCTTCCGACGACGACTGCTGATGCTACCCTGGGCGGGTACGTCGGGGCTGGTAGCTGCGGGTTGACGCGTTCCTTTTTTCAGCTTGCTGGGTTTTCCCCGAGCAGATCATCCTGGCAAGAAAGTCGAGAACAATGGGAGGCCGTATCGATCTCGGGGTCCTCCATCTCGAGAATCGTCGTCTGATCAGTCCACCCTTCTCCTTCTTGACGAAAATCTTCGATTCAATTTCCGATCTGAGGGGATGATGTGTTCGTGTTCGCTTGGGGGGTTTTGGGTGCATTAGAGTCACCGAGATCCGGGAGAGAAAGTGGCCCTGGCGGTGCGTCACGTGATGCGGTAGTCTTGAACGAGGACTCGGCTCGAAACAGATCGACGAGAAGAGCAACTGGAGGCGAGCCTGCGACACCGTCTTTCGTATAATCGGCATCCGGAATTGCCGACGTCTCTTTAGCACGATTGCTGTGCCGTACGCCGTCCGATCTGTCGGCCGGGAGGAAGTTGGCGCCCGAGGAAAAGCCTTTCAGGGTGCACTACTTGCGACATCAACCAGGGCTGACGTCAAAGCTGGGGCGGGTGGATACAGTGGCTTAAGGTTTTTTTAAGGTGTTTCCTCGACGCACTCTGCCCAGCGTTCTTAATTTGGACGCGTTTCGAACAAGTCGGGGTCCACGGCAGGCCTGAGTGCGTGTGTCACGATGCTGAAGCGGGTGATGGCGGCTCAGTGGTTGCCGCAGAAAGGTGTGCGTGCATGCTGGCGCACATGCATTTGGCAACCGTCTTCCCAAAAGCGCGCAGCCCGAGTCCCGCGGCCCTGGAAATTGGCATGGGTAGGGCTGCCTCACCATTCGCGGGGACCCGGCATTGGTGGCGCCGCTAGTAGTGGCTGAGGGCTGCAGGTGAAACGGCGAGGCGCTTGACTTTTTTCACGACTCGGCCAGCGCAGCAGCCGCCTGAGCTGCCTGGCTCCTCTTTTTTGGTTCCCCACCCTGCCTTCTACTGATCGCCTGCCGCGCGTTAACGTCGGCGGCTGCTGCACCATGGACACAAATAACGGCGGCCGCCGTTGATCGCTTGGAAGCGAGATCAGCCATGACGACAGATGGATGCGGGAATCCATTTCTTGTTGCTCGGAAGCGTTGCTGCACGCGGCATTGATCCGCGTGATTTGGGGGCCATTGGTCAACCGCGGGTCCGTTCTCCTGACGATCATCGACGGCGCAGGGCAGTCCCGGGCAGCAGCTTGGCTCTGCCAGGAACGACCGTCCATCATCCGCTGATGTTCTGTGACAAACCCGCGCGGTCTTTGCGCCGCCGCCATTGGCCGGTCCGCCTGATGGACTGTCCATCCCAAACAGCCAACAGCATGCTCGGCCCACAATGCGATACGACAGTACTTGCTGCCCATGCCGTCATGTCCCGGCCTGAAGCGGGAGCCTGCCTGGTCGATAAAGGGTCTCTTGCGCGCCCTCCTGGAGACGTAGCCCTGTACACTCTCTCTTAATTTTTCCTTGTGCTGTCTCGGGGTGTGGCTGCCAATCATTCTTTACCTTTCGCTCTTTTAGCATGACTCGCTACTACTCGCTGCTGCCGCTTGCAGCTCTCGTCGCTCTTTTCGACCTCAGATCACAGGCCAGACCCATCAACGATGACTTATTAGACCAATACGACTATATTATTGTCGGCGGAGGTGCCAGTGGCCTCACCGTTGCCAACAGGCTGACTGAGGACCCTTCGGTGACGGTTCTCGTGCTCGAGGCTGGCCCCGTCGACCAGGATGAGGAGTGGATGCGGGTTCCCTTCTTCGTCGGCAACGATCCCACGCCCCCGGCCGGCGCCCTTTCCGGTCACCTGCAGTACGACTGGAATCTGGGAACTGAGGCTCAGACCTACCTCGATGGAAAGACGAGGCACTACCCTCTCGGCCGCGGTGTCGGTGGAGGAACTTTGATCAACGGAATGCTTTGGAACAGGGGCAACATTGGTGACTACGACGACTGGGCAACCCTGATCGGCGATGACGGATGGAACTGGGAGTCGATGATGCCGTACTTCAAGAGGGTAAGCAACCACAATGAACTTTCGCACAGCAACACTTCACTGACTGTCCAATCAGAGCGAAACCTTCTCGGCCGACTACTCTCCCGAGCAAGCCTCGCAGTACCAGATCCACAGCGAGGACTCGGTACACGGCATCGCGCAGGGCGGCGTCAACGTCAGCTACCAGGGCCACTTCTACACGGGCACCGAGCACTTCTACAACGGCCTGAACGAGCTCGGCATCCCGACCGAGGGCGACCCCAACGCCGGCGACACGGCTGGCGCTTCCTTCTTGCCCATGAGCATCGACCCGGAGACGAAGCAGCGCGCCGATGCCCGCAGGGTCCACTACGATCCCCACGCCTCGCGCGACAACCTCTACATCTCCAGCGGCCAGTTCGTCACGCGCCTCCTCTGGGACGACAGCTCTGACTGCGGCAATGGCGCCGACGACGGCGACGACAGCGACGATGAGGGCGGTTTGTTCGGCGGCGACGTCCCTGGTTCTTTTGCTCCTAATGGCCCTGACTTCGGCGGCAATCCTTTCGGTGACAACCCTTTCTCCAGCAATCCCGGATCGGACGGCACTGGTGGATCGTCGTCCACTGGTGGCGACGGCCAGACCAACCCCTCGGACCCGACTAACCCCTTCAGCCCTGTCAGCTCTGGTGTTGATGGCGTCTCTTCTGGTTCCAAGTCGCACACCAACGGCTCGGCCTCGGGCGCCGGCTCTGGCTCTGCTTCCGGTTCTTCCTCCTCTGGCTCCTCCTCCGGTTCATCCTCCGGCTCGTCATCCGGCGGTCTCTTCCCCGGCTTCGGCGGTTCCAGCTCGCCGTTCTCCAACTTCACTGTCCCGACCTGGGCCAACGGCAGCACGCCGTCGAACGAGTCCAGCGTGTCCGGCTCCATCGGCACGGGCAGGCACTGGGGCTTCAAGCCCAACAGCGTCAGCAGCGTCGAAGGATCGTCCAGCAGCGGCGTGGGCATGTTCAACTTCTTCCCCGTCGGCCAACTTTTCGACCTCCTGAAGAGCTCCGCGCCCGCCAACTGGGACCCCAACTCCGGCGTCGAGGTGCACGAGATCACCACCACCACCTACACCTGCGACTGCAAGGAGTCCACCTGCTCCTCCAAGAAAACGCGCCGCAGCAGCACCAAGAAAAACAAGCGCCAACAGCCCAACCAAAAATGCCTCCAGCGCGTCCAGGGCGTCGAATACGCCGCCTCGTCCAACTCCCAACGCCGCACCATCACCGCCCGCCGCGACGTCATCCTCGCCGCGGGCGCCGTGCACACGCCGCTCATCCTCCAGCACTCGGGCATCGGCGACGCCGACTTCCTCGCCACGCAGGGCATCGCCACCCGCCTCGACCTGCCCGGCGTCGGCAACAACTACCAGGACCACTACATGCTGGCCAGCAACAACCACTTCGCCGCCAACGACGACGCCCCCGTCGCCTACGCCGTCGACACGGACGCCAACCGCGCCGCCTTCTTCGACTCCGCATCCGGCCCCTGGACCGCCGGCCCCCCCAACGGCGTGGCGTTCCCGTCGCTCAAGGACATGACGGAAAACTTCACCAGCGTCCTCGAATGGGCGCGCTCGCAAACCACCGGGCAGCACCTGCAGGACGGCCTCGACGCCACCGTCGTCGCGGGCTACGACGCGCAGCACGCGCTGCTCGTCGCCGCGCTGAACGACGCCCGCCGCGGCCAATTCGAGATCCTGAATAGCAATGCCGGGTCCTTCACGTACTCGCTGATGAAGCCGCTGTCGCGGGGCCAGATCCGCATCCGCAGCGCGGACCCCTTCGACACGCCCGTCATCGACCCGCGCTACGGCAGCAACCCCGTCGACCTGCAGTACCTGGTCGAGGCGTTCAAGTTCAACCACCGCCTGGTCCAGACGGACGCCCTTGCGCCGCTCAAGCCCGAGGAGAACTACCCCACCGCCGAGCAGGTCGCGGATGATGCGAAGCTGCTGGATTTGATCAAGGGCGGGCTGTTTACGGAGTACCATCCGACGGGCACGGCGTCGATGTTGCCGTTGGAGCAGGGGGGTGTGGTGGATGCGCGGTTGCGGGTGTATGGGACGGCGAATTTGAGGATCGTGGATAGTAGTGTTATGCCGCTTATCCCCGCCGCGCATCTGCAGGCGTGCGTGTATGGGGTTGCGGAGAAGGCGGCGGATTTGATTAAGGAGAATTAGTTGGGAGGGAAAAAGTTGGAAGCGTGTGATGGTGCATTGCAGCGTTCTTTTGGTTTGTTATATTTTCCGGCTCTAGATTGGTTTGGGAAACGGGTCATGGAAACACACGGCAATATGTTGGGCAGATACCAATGTTTAATTTGTTATGCACGTATTTGCGTCCGCTTCAACTGCCTGTGACTAACACTTTAAACCATGCTTGAAAGGATATGCATGAGATGCCTGGCATGTACCAGCGCCTTGGTGTCGGATCTACAACGTGGGTTTTGACAGGGATGCTGAACCACGTGCGCGGTATTGGTAGTTGAAGTCAAGTGTTTAGACTGTTGTCGTATTTTAATCGTCAGTTCAGATCACCCTCAAGTTATTGTCTACTTCATTGAATCTGACCTCATCTTAGCTCTCACAGGTTGATTCTACAATGGGAAAGACTGTTAAAGATAACAACGATTTGCAACTGTACCACTAGGCAAATAGCAGGCGTAGCTGGCTCTCTTATCGAATACCTTTCAAGCACACAAATACTCCAATCAACTCAACCGTATGGTCTTTCGAAACGCTCATGAAACGCCTCCACGTGACCATGCGGCACAGCAAGGTGGAGCTCTTTTATCTTTTCCCCGCACACCCGCATGTCCAAACCCGTGGATATTCACGCCAACAAATCCCAAATTCTCCGGAAAGAAAAAAGAAACTCCCAAACATTTTTACTTTCTTTGTTTCTCTCACTCTCTCCACCATGTCCTCCTCCTCACCCTCCAAACCCCCACCCCCATCCACCCCCACCGACCTCCCCCCCTCCCCCGCCCTGCCCCCAGACAGCCTCATCCTCATAACCGGCGCAAACGGCCTCCTCGCATCGCACCTCTGCTCCACCCTCCTCGCGGCTGGCTACCGCGTCCGCGGCACCGTCCGCTCCCTCCACAGATGCCGCTGGCTCGCCGACCTCTTCGCCGCCGACCGCTTCGAACTGTTCGAAGTGCCCGACATGGCCACGCCGGGCGCCTTCGCCGACGCTGTGCGTGGCTGCGCGGGCGTCGTGCATGTTGCGGCGCCGATGTTGACGGAGACGGACGTCGGGAAGATTGTGGAGGGGGCGGTGGCGGGGGTGAGGGAGGTGCTGGGGGCGGTGGAGGGAACATGGGAGGGAGTAGGAGCGGGAGCGGGAGGGGGAGAAGGGGTGAGGAGGGTGGTTGTTACGTCGTCGGCGGTGGCGGTGAGGGGGATGGGGGAGTTTGTTGTTGGTGGTGGGGGTGGGGGGAAGAAGGTGCGGGCGGATGAGTGGAATGAGGGTGCGGTGGCGGCGGTGGCGGAGGGCGGGGGGTTGGAGGGGATGGGGGTGGAGGAGAGGGTGATGCTGGCGTATGCGGCGGGGAAGACGTTGGCGGAGAGGGAGGTGTGGGAGTGGGAGGAGCGGGTGGGGAGGGGGAGGGGGGTTGTTGTGAATACGGGTATGTATTAATGTCGCTGGAATGATTTTAGGGTTTGTGTGCTGATCTGCTGGTAGTGGTGCCGTCGGGCGTGTTTGGGAGGCCGCTTAGCCACGAACATCAGGGCTACCCGTCGTCTTCACAGTGGGCACCGAAGGCGTTTAGAGGAGATCCGGATTTCAACAAGTTCCCGAGCTGTCAGTATTGAGAAATTAGCTGTGGCGTTGTGCATGCTGACCGCGTAGTAGTCTACTGGATCAGCATCAAAGACATGACGCGCCTCCACGTGGCTGCATTGCTTCATCCTGGCGTTCAAAACGAGCGCATCTTTGGATTCGCTGGGACCTACACGGTGAATGACTTTTTGGCTTTTTACAGGAAACACTATCCGGGTCGACAATTTCCGGTAGATGTTCCTGGCGTTGTTAGTAACTTTGTCGAGGTTGAGCCTGCGAAAAGGGCCGAGGAGTTGCTGAAAGACATGGGGAGACCAGGCTTTGAGGCGCTGGAGGATACTGTGCTTGACAATATCATAGACATAGCCTAGACTTATGGTATTTCAGCCCCTCTGTGTTACACTTTATGAAGGATCATTGCCATAAATTTCTAGAATATATGAGATTTGGTTTTCGGAAATGGAAAAGCCATGCAGCTGCAGATTTCGAGTCAAAGGGTTATTTAATTTCTGACTAAACCTGCAGTTGGCCTTTGTAGAATATCAAGGCTAAGCTGGCAGTAAAGCTCCAGCCTTAATATAAAACTTCCTTCCCAAAGCCCCGTCGTTGCGTTTCTACGTGAAATGAAATTCGCTTTATTTCTAGAGTCAATTTGGCCAGAGACCTCTTTTTAAAACATAAGTGTTGATTCAAGTCTTTGGATGCGCTGTCATGCAGCATATCAGCTGCCGCACCTGAATAAATTCTACCATGAAGGACTCAGCATGTATAAAGTTCAACAATATCTACTTTTCGTATAAGCCCCTCAACCCATTCAAATATACAAGCGGCCTCAGAGCAACAAATCCCGCCCCTAAACACCCCTAAGGACCATGGGGAACGGCAAATCGCGCCCACAGCTACAGACACCAACAGAACATCCAGATCGGCAACCTCCAGAGGCGCATCCAGAGTCGCAAGCTCCAGAGAAGCAGTCAGATCCAGCACGTACGATCGTAGTAACCGGAATGTCCGAGACTCTCCTCGAGGATCTGGAGATATTTTTCCGCCACTTCGCGCCGATGTGCGGCTACCTTGAGCACCATCGCGAGAGAGTTTTTGCTCAGCTCTTGGAGAACCATCGATTATGGTGGACGGCCCCTCCCGAAAGCAGCATGCACACAATATACAAGGACGTCTTTCCATTTTTTCAAGATTGGCAATGTCGCTGGTTCGACTTCAAGCTCCGCATGATGCTGCCCCAGGAAACCTCGAAATTCAAATTCGAGTATCGTGAGGGCGAATGCGAGCTTCTCTATTTGCAGGGAATTATCTTGATTGGCCAGCTGGAGGATATGTTGGAGTGTGTTGAAGAGAATCAGGAAAACCATCAAGAGATTGTGAACGGCCTCAATACCAAATTTGATGTCGAGGTGAAGGACGCGCATGATGAGTTTGTGGTATTTCTACGTGGGCTGCAAGCTTGGTGGAGCGGGCTGGAAGACAGTGGGTTTGCTCGCTGGAGTCCATTAAGGCTTTGTGCTAACCAAGCGTAGTAATCCAGCGAGCCTATAAGCCTATACGGCCCACTCCGTTGACTGGAGACCAACCCCTTGGGGTTACAAGGAGCAAGCCCGAAGCTTGACTTCTGCTCCATTTTACATTTTCCGTTTTGGAAAGTAGATGCGCTTAGGAGTATTGTGGTTTGGGATATTCTTTCTTTGTCCCTCAGTTGGGGCTTGGTTTCGATGTGCACTGTCAACGGCTCAACGCATGCTTGAAGGTCGTTGGGCAATTGCGGCGTGCGGAGGTTCAGCGCTGATGGGTTTTATGGTTCGCCGTATCACTCGCCGGGTATTTGGTGAAACTAGTCGTCTGCCACTCCTTGCTCAATGGGGGACAGCGCGGCACTTCTAATGATATTGTGTATTATTTACAATGGAGACGCTCATTAAGTGGCGTTATTCTATATCCTCTACCACAGAATACCCTTCATCATTCTTCGATGTGCCCGGGGGGTTGAGCCTTGGATGACATGTGTCTGTCAGGTCCAAAGTCGCTAACGTCTCTCTGGGAGCTGTCAAAGGAATAGCGCTATCCGCATGAGACCAAGTTCCACTTTCAAGCTCTTCGTGCGCCAAACGCTGTAGCTGAAGCGTTTCAGTGGTTATCCACTCCATTTGAGCAGAGAGAACACGGCGGTTGGTCCGTTTGGCAATCCAGAATGCGAGTGGTTCGATGCTGTAGGATACTATGATGATTATACCGCCTGACACGAATAGTATGAACAGTCCAAGGACACTGAAAGAAGTGTAGGAATCGGTGATCATTTTCTGTGGTGTGAATATGTCAGAGATATTCGCGCTTTTCTGCACCGCTTAAAGACTGACCTGGTCGTTACAACGTTCCTGCTCTGATTGAGTCATATTGGTATTCATCCACCGCAGGATGTTCTCATCCTTTGGGCCGATAACACTGTAAATCGTTGAGCTCTGTAGATTGGTGAGAGCCACGGCAAACCAGTGCTGAACTTCCAGCTGCCACTGATTATCCGGCAACGGGTTCTGGAGTCCTCGGGAGAGGCCGTCGCGAGCCCGTAAACAGCCAGGGCCCAAATTCAGCGCAGGTCCGCCGATCGTATAAAACCCGACATGGTGATAGAACCAGCTGAATAAATCTCTCTGTTCCTGCGATGACCAAACATTGGCGGCCAAAATACGAAGATCATCCCCCGCTGTCAGAGGAGTGCAGTTTTCTCCGCTGCAAACCTGATACTGGCTACTGCATGCAAGGGCGGATGCCGCTGTTTCGTCTGCCCAGTATACCTTCGCCCCATGCAGCGTTCCATCTGCCACTGTATGGGCGGCATACACGGGGTCATCGTTTTCTTCGGTAAATGCGACGCGGTTTGCAGAAAGAAAGAAAATCGCAATATCTGCATCCGTTCTCTGCAGGTCTAGAATGGGGACAAATTGACTTGTTGTGGCGTCGTAGGATCCGTTGACTAAGAGTGCTGAACGATATCTGTGGCACCAACATCAGCATCTGTAGAAACCGTAGTGCTCGTATTCTAACCCTATGGTATAGTCCGGATAAGCACTGGTGCCGCTATCGTAAAAGCTGTTGTTCATAGGCCTCTGAGGATACCGGTAGGTAAAGAGGTCTGATAGATTGCTGCCGTACGGTGCGCTATAATCGTCACGAATGTCGTGTAGCGATTTGTATAGTTCCCAATCGGTGCCGTAATAATAGTGGACCCAAGTGTCGTTCTTACCATACACTGACTCGTTTTTTGCTCTGGTGTAGCCTTCGGTTTTAAGAGGAGCGCAGCTGGCAACAGCCCTGAATTGGAAATGATCCAGAGAGTTGAATCCAAGGTGCTCCCTACTGTCGAGGAACCCTGAGTCGATCTGGACATTGCTCGAATCGAACTTACAAATGCTGCTCGCAAAGGGACAACTGGCATTCGTTGTCACCGTCATGGGCAGACGGTGCTTAACGAACGGCCTGCATGGTTCGGTGTACGAATTGCTCGAGTAACATAGCCGAGCATAAGCATCCGCGGAGATCATTGATTGTCGCTGTTGGGGACCAAGGTACTTGACGTAATCAATCGAGTTGACTATATCATCGGTAATCGTACCGCAATGCCGGCTCCGAATCAACGCTTCAGATCCGTTGGAAGACGCCACCCTGGAGGAAAAGATACCCGCGATGGCGAAGCAGGTGACCGTAAACAGGGAAAATACAATCAAAGGTAGAGTTCGAGTGTAAGGTCGATGTGCAGTGCGCCTCCATGTCCACAGAATCTGACACAGTACTTGAAAGCCGCCAAAACTAGTGGCTGTATTCCTGAGTATGGCCTGACGCTGATGGTAGAGCCCGTCGCGTGGACTGTTCGAGGAGAAGTATTGGTGGAGGCCGAAGCAGGCAAGTCTCCAGAAAGCCGCGCCCGCCACGCCCACGAAGAGAGCAATGAAAGAGGTCAAAAGTCCTGCATCCCGCTTCGTAAGAGTGATGGTGGCTCCCAAAATTCTTCCCTGAGACCAGTTGATCCATGGTCCCAAGTAGACCTCGTAATTTTCTGTCGGATGAGCCATGGAACATTGATTAAGAACGAATGGACACCGACCGTACGACTGCGCGTCTTGCTGGTACTTGATATAAACCATGCTCTGGCCCCCACAGCACCTCAGCTGGGTGGGGTTCGTCCATCTGTTCGCGGGGAAAGATCTTCGCTCTGTTTTTAGACAGAAAGCTGAGCAATATGACATGCATAAATGTGGACCCGCTGCTATGGTGTTTTCATTGGTTCGGCTCAGCAACGGAATTGGATGAGTAAGCGTCAATCGCCAAGGTCAGGGCACTCAACTCCATATTAAAGATATTACCGAGCTCGCCGTTGAACTGGCTGAACGCGTTCGTATTTCTTAGTCCAAGGTTAATTAACCTTTTATTCATCTATAGCCACATCGTCAATTTAGCGGAGTAAGTATCAATCACTGTGAAGGAAGATAATCGCATATTACAGCAACGGATAAATTAGAGGAACAGCGAGGGGTTTAAGTCAGACTTTCATATTGCGGATTACTCTTCTCACTCTGGAAAGGATGTTTGTATGTGTGTGTAAGGGTGGGAGTTCGTGGGCTGCGCAGATTGTACCTTCTTTAGTCGCAGGAAGGTGGCTGTGTTGATCCGCCAAGCCGTCAGCTGTACAGTACCTCGGGCGTCTATTCCGAACTAAGTAGCTGCTGCCTAGAATCTGCAATATATACCCCGCATCGATCTTACTTGCCACAGCTGACACCGCTCAGAATTATCTTCGGTAACTCATATTCTCCATCTCTTTGTCATCACCCCACAATGCGGAAGGACCATGCAGAAGTCTTTTTCGAGGAGCTCAGAGCTCTCGGGAGACTACCACATCCGAATGCACTTCACAGACTGTGTGTTCTGTGCGAAGGCATGACATTAGAAGCGATAAGTCGACCTTACCTCCATATCCCAAATGTCTATGATCTTCCGAAGTCAGCTGATGCGTGCGCATTGTGCGCGATGTTGATGGGTCAAATTTGGAAGTCTGCAGCGGCACAACAAGCAATCTCGTCAAATCCGTCTCAAAATTCCACAGAAGAAGTACAAAAGTTCTTAAGAATGTTATCCAAATTAGGAATTGAAAGAGAGATGGAAGTTGGTCTGCGTATATGGGCACCTTACAGGGAGGACTACGTCGCTTGGGTCAACTTGATTTCCTTCAAAACGCTTTCCGTGGCCGATGACCTTCCATGGGTGCGACCACATCTTCCGGATATACGTTTAAGGATATTCACAGAGAGATGTGAGTTCTGCCAGGATTGAGTCTCGAGCAATTTAAAGTTTAATGATAGACGAAGGTCGAAGCGACGATCCCAGTGGCTTCCGAATTCGTCCAGGGTTGCAACTTTCAAGCACGCCGGACCTTAACATGCTACCTTTGCTTGTTAATCGGTGGATAACTGATTGTCAAGCCAACCATCCAGCCTGCAACATTCCGAAAGACACAGACTTCAGCATGCGGCAACCCAAGCGCGTATTGGACATCAATGGCGTGGCCTCTACCGGCCAGGTGCAGCTACGGGCTTTAGGATCCGACCCAGTGTCGTACGTTGCTTTGAGCCACTGTTGGGGCGGCGGTATACCTGCACAAACGGTGAAAAACAACCTGGAATCCAGGTTAAGAGGGTTTTCTGTTACCGAACTCCCCCAAAACTTCCGCGACGCCATAGAAGTCACCCGGTCGCTTTGTGTTCGATTCATCTGGATCGACTCTTTATGCATTGTCCAAGACGATGCAAACGACTGGGAGCAAGAAGCGGTCAATATGGGTAGCGTCTATACACATGCGTACTTGACCATAGCAGCTACTCGTTCACCCGACAGCGGATCTGGTTTTCTCAAGCCCAGAAGCGGAGTCGAGGTGGTCCAAATGCGAGTAAAGGCAGCTCGTTGGGGTTCTAAAAACAAAGAGTACCAGTACTCTCTTGGTCTGGAGACGAACTATAGCGACATGACCGGTCCTCTCACCACTCGAGCATGGGCATTCCAAGAACGGATACTTTCCCCCAGAATACTCCATTTCACCAAAAGTGGCATCTTCTGGGAGTGCTGGATGGAGTATGATTGCGAAAACCTCTGCTCAACGCATGATGTGCTGCAGAACCCCACACGGAGTGCAGGCTATCCAGATTCCCTATCACCAGCGGCTTTGGGGGCTATACATGGCCCTTACCATGACGGAACTGTAACCTGGAACAAGATGGTACAGACGTATATGCAATCAAATCTGACGAGGGAGTCTGACAGACTGGTTGCAATCAAGAGCTTGATGGACAGGATCGCGCCCAATACGTTCTGCAAAGGGGTGAGGACCTCGCAGTTGTACCAAGACCTCTTTTGGGCGGCCCAGAATGGAGAGCTCCAAGTTGTGGCAGAGACGAGGGCCCCTTCATGGAGTTGGGCTAGCCGGAAAGGCCCAATCAAATTTGTAAGGATGGACGCAATCCATGCCATCGACTACGAGGAAGGGGAATCTTTAAACATTACCAATACTCATACATTCCATAATGAGTTACCAGAACTGAAGGCCAACATTATGTCCTTTCGACCCGGCCTCTACCTCAAGATTTCAGATCCTACCGTAGTCGATAATAGTTCTGGTCTGATGATCAGTTATGAACTCGGACTTGAAGGTGCCAAGTACCGAAGAATTCTTCAAGAAGAGATTGAACTTGGATGGGTCATTATGGATAAAGAGGATGAAAGCGAACTGGACTCTCGAAGCTTTTACTGGGTCCATATAGCCTCCGCCAAAGAAAGTGTAGGCCACGAGGCAAATTGGGTATGTTTCTGTGTTCTGTTCCTGCTGTAGAATTTTATGCTAACTAAACGTAGCGTAAACGGTATTCCTGTTTGGGTATCGACCATTACATACCCCTATATCGTGAATGCTGGCCACACTACTACCTCCTTGTGCGAGAAAGCGAACACTCTCAGTATGTCCGTATAGGCATTGGAGTTCTTTACAATGAGAACATTCTTTCTCCGTCGAAAAATGGCATCTCTATTGTTTGAAACCTGTTTACAGCAGAAATGAATGAATTAGGAACGGTTGTTTCATTTTATTTAGCAGTAGGTCCACTTAATGATATGCACCAATTATCTATATGTTCACTTGTATCTGAACAACCCTTTAGGTATGCCGGCCCTACAGCTTCGTATTGTAATTTATTGAAAGTCAATCAAGACTCTGAAACCTGAGTAAGGAAACATTACTAAATCCCGTATTTCTCTCGAACCTTATCCAGCCACTCTTTCTGTGACACTTCCTGGCCTTCCAGGAATACATTACCTTCTTTCACTTTGTTTTCCTCCATCGAGGCTCCAGTCGGCACCTCGAGGAATCTGTGGTCTTTGTCACAAACCTGCTTTTCCCTGATAATGTCACCGATTCGCTTGTAGCATGTATCGTCCAGCTGTACGTCTGCACAGTCTTTGCACATATACATCCAATCCGCAAATCCATGAGGCCACGTGGCGCCACAGCCGCCATCGCATCTCATCATCGACCACATGTACTCTTTGCTCTGAGAGAATAAGAGAGAGCAAGCTGCTAGTGCATTGACGTCATCATCCACAGCTTTTGATGCCTCAATGAGTCTCAGGCACCCCTGCCAGTCATTGCGAGGGGTAGGGTCTGAGAGCAATTGTACGCCAGAAGCAACGTAGTTTTTGAGGCATTGTTGAGCCTCAGGCACCTGGTCATGAAGATGATGCAAACGAGCCAGTGCGAGCGTCAGAAAGTGATTGTCATTTCCGAGTGAACGATCTTTCCATGCCTTGAGTCGTTTGGTTTTGTCGATATACTCCTGGATCGTCTCAGGGTCTGATCTGGCAGAGTGCTTGTTGGCCAATTTGGTGTAGCTTGAGACAAGCTCTTCGGCTATCTTGTCCAGGATCTCAGTTTTTTCGTAATCATGCTTAGGTGTGGGTTCATCCACCAAGATAGAGCGAAGACACTCTTCCCAAACGCTCAAGGCTTTGTTGGCTATCGGGATCTCTCGTCGTCGGAACTTTCGGAGGAAACTGGGTAGTCGAGAGCCCAGCTTCCTTGCTAGCTTCGAGTCTCTCTTCGACGGCTTCTGGTGGGAAAGAGCCACACCGTAGTAGTACTGCAGTGTGAGATGAGTTGATGATCCGGGCTCCGCTCTGTTGCTTGCGTCTTTGTACGCATCTTTCAAACTATCAGGCTTGTCTTCGAGGGATAGAAATAACATCCGATGAAAGTCGGCAGATCTCCATTTGTAGTGCAAAAGGCCAGCCAAAACGTTGAACTTGGCCTCATTCGGCAGAGCCTTCTTGGACAGGCCCAGCAAGAACTTCTCTCTTTTCGATGACTCATCGAACTGCTCCATGAATCTCAGTAGCGCCTCAATTGTTGGGTAGTGATCTGGAAACTTTTCCAGAAGGGTTTCGCATGCATCCTCTGCCTCTGAGTAGGATTTCCCCTCCCACTTGGAAGAATCCCATCGACTTTGAATAATGCGCTCCCAAAGATCCTTGTTATTTTTCCGAAAGTCGTCTTGAAGAACCTGATCTTCAATGGCATTCAGAGCATCAAGTGCCTCTGAATGTTTGTCTTGTTCGTCCAGTGCTTGTGCAAGGTACCAATTGACTAACCAGTTTTGTTTCTGGTTTTCTCTGATTTCCTTGCTCCTTTCTATCACTTCGGAATAATGTTCGTAGTACAAGAGGGTTTCGATCACTCTGTTGTGGGTTCGATCAACAACCTCATTGCCCTCCTCGAGTTTGAGCTCGTTTCGCGCTAGACCCTCGACCCGATAGATGAGGTCAGGCGCGATAGCCGAATCGTCTGATGTCACGCTGCTGCTGTCGTCACTGGAGCTGTCGCTATCTGAGCTTTCAACATAGGATTCGTCCCGAGCATCGCTTGGGCCTTTTGACTTTGTGAGCTTTCCGGACTAAGTAGAGTCAGTAAAGATGCAGACCCCTGACGGTTTGGATTTACCCTTACCAGTTTGTAACATGCGAGTAAGCGGTCAAAGACGAATTCAACATCCCACTCTTCCTTCTGCAGCCATTGGTTGGCCAATAGCTCGATTGGTTGTGACAACAATTCTTCTCGAGTAGGAGGCTCGGTATACTCTCCAAGACATGCGTACAAGTAACCCTTAGAGTCAAGAGTCTGGAACCATTCCGTAGTTCTCTCCATGGCAGTTTCTGCCCAATCGAAGAACTTGATATCTTCGATCATGTCTGGCTCCAGCCAAATCTTCACACATTTCTTGTTCTTGAAGAACGAAAGGAGGTTCCTGCTGACCTTTTCCACTCTCTCTTGCAGTTCTTCCATTTCGCTGATATCAAGCTCTTTGATGTGCTCAAATAAGTATGTTGAAGCATAGTTGTGGAGAGATTTGTATAACTTCTTCGCATCCGGCAGACAAATGGATTTGAGTAAGAACGAGATGATCCTCAAATGGCCGTCGTGGGTTTCGAACTGAATCTTTGAGGTTGATGGAAGTGTCTTTGGTGCAATGTTATTTTGCACATGTGCCGTTGGTTGCACGCTATCCGCCGTCTCGTTTCGTAAGTGATCAAAGAAGCTGTCGAATCCGAACCTTTTGTACAGATCCTCACCACATGTAGCAAGCAGAAGCCTTTCGACAATCGCAACTTCTTTTTCATCAACTTTCACACGATTGCTGTTTCCAACCATCTGCTGTTCCTGATTGGGCTCTTGATTGGCTCTCTGAGTAGGTCTTTCAGTGGGTTCCTGAGTAGACCTCTTGGACTCGGTATTGCCGATGACGTCTTTCTGCTGATCACGGGGCGATCTGAACAACCGTCTGAATGAGTTGTCCAGTTCGAGTGCCGAATCGAAATCTTCTGGTAGCTCCGGATTTCGCTTGGTATCGTGCTCTTGAAAGTAATGCATGGTGTCCGCTGACGACACAACGCCATCAGATACTTCCAGCAACCGTCCGTAACTTTTGATCTGGTTTTCCAACGTTTCTGTTGACTTCTTGACTTCATTCCCTGCACGAAGCTGCAGGATATCTTGAATCTGGGTCAAGGTCGGCCATTGTTCCATCAGAACTATACAAGCAATCATCTCGTTGAGGTCTTCGATTTCTGCTGGGTCGAGATTCTGGTTCAGCTTCCGTACTTGCTTTTTGATGCCGAGCTGATAGTTCCGTAGGTTCGACAGCGCTTCGCCGATGATGCGGCTGACTTTATTTGAGTCACTTTCTTCCCCAATTGCTTCGAACACAGTATTGAGTGACGCCAATTTACAATTCCGGAGGCTTCGTAGGTTCGACTCGTGCTTCTCTCGCCAGGCTTTGGCATCTGTTTCATCAAAGTGCCTGCATACGTAGTCCATCTTCTGTTCGATGAATGCAGAGACATCTTTTGAAAGATGAATGCGAAGGTCGATTTGTACGGACACTTCCTTCCAACGGTCTCCAAGGTTCCTGTGAAAACTTTCTTGACAGCTTAGGAGAAGACGGATGTTGAGACCATTATCAGCATAAGCGTTGATATTATGCAAAATGTCCTGAAGAGCCTCTCGATCTCCTCCAGTCTTCCAGGCGCTTTGGTCTATCCCATCAAGGATGATGAAAATGGACTTCGAAGAGCCGTTTTGAGGCTTGTAGTCAGCTATCCAGTTTCTCCAGAGGTCCTTCGCAGAGGTCGGATGGTTTTGCTGGTTGCGACAAAGATCTGCAAGAAATCCTTGGTACGAGACATCGTCTTGCGAAAGCTGCCAAGCAACTGCCATGAGGGCCTCATGAAGGGATATCTTCATCTCAGACTTGCTCTGAGTCGATGTCCCAGTTGGCTTGAAGTAGAAGTATGCAACGGAAACCTTTGATTTTGGAGACAGAGGTTTATCCTTGCTTGCGAGTTGCGCGATGATCTCCGAGCAAATGAAACTTTTGCCATGGCCCTCCGGAGATTCCAGGATGATGGTTGGGGTAGCGATTCGTTCTTCAAGCTTGGCCCATGTCAAAAGCTTCTCGTCGGTTTCGATCCACGCTCCTACTTGGGGTGTAAACCGCTCTCGGTGTTCATTGTGCGCTGCTGTAGTCCAGGTCTTCCAGATATCCTTATCATGGCGGCACATGACCTCGCTGATTGTGTTTCTGTTGTTGCTTTGGACTCGGCTGCTGATGTTCTCGACGTTTCCCTTCCAGACATCGTTTTCCTTCAGCCTGCCCACTCGCGTAGCCAGTCCCTCGATTGTTTTCAAGCTATCGGTAATTCCTTGGTCGTACTTGATGCCTGCTTTTGCCACCATCTTGATGGTCCCTGTGAACTTCTTTGAATCTTTCTTGACATTGGCATAGGCAGTGCAAATATCAAGAAAAGCACGAAGTATCTGAAGACATGTGTCTAAGAGATCTTGGCTGATCCCTCCCGGCGTTAACTTGTGGACGTTCATGGTATCTTCGACGTCTTTCAGGTGCACACTGAGGCCTTCTACTACATCGCGGATACTACGGACCCTGTAGAACTGGCGGAAAGTAATGGCTGTGTCTACCAAGAAGGCGAGCCCTTTAAGACAAATAGGTCCAGGAGAACAGATCTGGATACTCGTTAGTGTACTGCGAAGCTGAACAACAACGACATCGCGGCTTCAGCGTCAAGTCCTTACCGGTGCTGCGGCATCCGCCGCAATTGCAGAAAGGGCAAGAACGCAGTTGACTGTCTTTACAGCTTTGCCCTTTTCAGAGAATTTCGACGATTTGCCCAAAATCTTTCCTTTGATGTATTCGCCATTTTGGTGTTCGGGATCAACACCATCACCGATAATGTCCTCAAAGATCTTCACAGCTTCGTCCCAGGTCTCTTGAAGTTTGATGGGCTCCGACATTGTGTTCGATTGTCTTTAAAAACAGAATCTGTCATTCAATCGTTAGATAGAGTGTTGTGGTAATATGAAGCGGAATAATGCACTTGCAAGCGCTCTGCAAACATCCAAGACTAACGAAAATGTTGGCCCTCGGTCGGTCTTCAGTCAGAGCAATCTCAGGCCTGGAAAGGCACAAGGAGGTGAGTGGTGCTATGAGCGAAACTACCACGGACGCTGAATTTAACTTGGCTCCGTAGGAGATAAATGAGGCAGCTTCATGCAGATACGGGACCAGCGCACAACAGCCCTGCAGCTCAATCTCTGACGAGAATCAGTAGGTTCCAGATGTGGGCGACTTCATAGTTGGAAAGCGAATGAAAATACGCATATAAATGTGTGGGGAGCCAGCCATTTCCCAAAGCAAAAGTGATGCACATTGTCGAGTGGGGGCCACAAGAGCTGAGGTCGACTTCAGCTGCCTACGCTCATCCATATCTCCTTGGACATGCCTAAATCGTGCAGATCGGCAATTGTTCTCCGATGCGACTGAATCTCGCAAAACAAACGTTCTCAAGATTTGAAATCACTGTGGACCTTGCTCATGTGCAATAGACCCGAAGAATGTGGAGATCTTCGCATCGCTTGTTTTCATTGGAGCTTCGGAACTGGCCCCCATTTCAGCCGCATCGACGTACGCACCTGTGCGCAGGAATTTTGGCGAAAACGCCATTGGAGCAAGGGTTTTGAGGGCGGCAATGAATCCGAGTTCCGATTTGGCGTTTCAATATACAGGGGTTACACAGGGGGTACTGCAGCCCACGGCTCGCGTAAATTTATCTTTCCGTCATGCCATGGAATAATGACATTCACTTCTGGATAATCGCTTTTGAACTACCCGTACATGGTTTTTCTCATTGTGCAAAAGAAAAAGAAGAAGAAGAAGAAGCAAGGCACACGATATGTTGTAAGGCCATTCTTCGCGCTAGCCATCGGCTGCAGCACCCCTCTGCATGGCGATTCATGCTACTCCGGAGTGGGTCAAACTATCATAGGCGATTCGCTTGAGACTCGAGACCTTGTGGGCTCACCGCCATGAAAACGCTGCAGCTAGCAGGCAGCAACGTCAAACGGCCGAGCTGGAAGTTGACCACGTCACTACACTTCCTACATGGCGAGAAGGCGGGCAAATTTTGAAAGGCAGCATGAGGCTGAAGTACATGGATAGTGGTAGCTAATCCTTGTCTGACTTTGTATGGAAAGGATACAGAAAAGAGAAGCGTCATGCAGGTATGGCTTTGTTTCATCTTCTTCACACAATCCATTAATCTGAGGCTATCATAGTAAGTCGCACATATCCCATTATCCAAACCACCTGCATTACCGCATCGCCCGCATCACCCCCTCATCCAGCCAGACCAAGCATCCCTTTCCTCATCCCCTAATAATACTTCGGATTCTCCGGATCCGTCAAATCAAACACAACAGCCGAATGCGGCTTCGCGCCACCCCTCTCACCAAACTCACGCGCAAAGTCGATCGAGCGGTTGAAGCTCAGCGCGCCGTTGTCCAAAATATCGATGTACTGCGCCTTGAAGTCGGCGGGGGTATTGATAACACCGATATCGCCAGTCTGCACAAAGTAGTCCGTGACCAGCAGGTGCTTCTGGTCGGGCGTGACCTTGACGTAGTGCGGGCCGATGATGGGCTGGTCCTCATCCGGATCATCCAGGCGCTTGACGTTGCTCAGATCGCTAATGTCCAGCGCCGCGACATGGTTAGCCGTCGTCAGCGTAAAGTACGCGAACCTGCCGTCCTCAGTGAGGTCGGAGTAGATAGCAACAGTATCCCGTGCCTTCGGGCCCAGGTCGTACAGCAGCTCAGCAACGCCCTGATTGCCCTTCGCATCTTTACGGAAAGGATAAATGATCCAGACCTGCCCGAGGTGCACGGCAGTGGCGAGCGCGGCACTCTCCGGGTGGCCCGGGATGAACTTGACGTCCTGGATGCCGCCGCCGTCGGGGATGGTGATGGTGCTGAGGATGGTGCGCGTCTGCAGGTCCCACAGGCGCAGCGTGTTGGCGCGCAGGATCTCGAGCGTCGGCTTGAGGATGCTGAGCGGCACGACGAAGTCGGACGTCAGGATGATGTTGGCGTCCCAGTCGACGCTCAGGCCGTGCGGGCTGAACTGCTCGCCCAGGATGTTGAGCAGGCCCGGCACGTCTTCGGGCCACTCGTGGATGATGTTGAAGTCGGCGTCCGTCTCGACGAGGCGGCCCGGAGAGGTGCCGACCGCGGAGCCCATGTATGTGATGAAGAAGCCGCTAGATTTGTTCCGTTAGCTGCGCTGAAGTGTGTGATGATGATGGGACTTGTTGATTGCGTACCCGTCAGGCTTGGCGCGGATCTCGTCGGTGATGGAGCCGAGGATGCCGCGGTTGCTCTTCAGAAATTTAGGGTGATACGGGTCGCTCGTGTCGAAGTAGTACGCCGTGTCCTGTTATGATGTTAGCGAGGGCACGCAGGGTGAGTGAGTGATTGCCTTACCTGGGTCTTGAGAAGAGACAGAAGCCCACCGCCAATGAGCGTCTTGCCATCGAGAGAGGGTCCCAGATGGTGAGGGCTGTTTCCGCTGGTCGGGACATCGGTGATCGAAATGAGTTCGCCGAAAGTGTCGTCGTCCAAGCTGTAGGTGGCAAGAAAGTCTTCGATAGCTATCAGTATTGGGCCTATCACGTCCACTGTGTTGACTTACCGGCGTGCACGTTGTCACCAGCACCAGTCCAGAAGTATCCGATCTTCTTAGGCTTGATGTTGCTGTTGGTATCGTGCGGCGGGCTGTCAAGAGGAGGCGTCGGAAGTTGCAAGACAGGAAGCGGCGGTGCGTTGCTGGCGAGCGGCTCGGTCACTCCAGGAATGGAGGGAATGAGAGGCGGCAAAGAGAGGGCCGTGGCCGGAACGGCCAAAAGTCCCGCAAGGGAGGTGAGAGCGAGACTGTGCATGACTTGAGGCTGGATCTGAATCTCACAAGGAAATCGTGTGCAGAGGAACGCTCAATGCTTGTTGGGTGCTGTATATCATCGAGATGCCGTAGGTTTTATATTGCACCAAGTCTTAGTGTGAATACTGTTCTTCAGGTCGTGATTATATATCGAGCAATTCCTGTCAATAATGGCGAACACCTGCCCTCAACATGACCAGTGTCTTGTTTCGGTCGCGATCTTCGTGACTATGGCACATTTCATCGCACGATCTTGCTTTGTAGTAGTCCGCCATGACGAGATCCAGCCACACCCTTGTTAAGCTACTGCTATGGGGAAGTGATCGTGCCCCTATCGCCTTTTGCCAGGGGTAGGTGGAAGTAGCTGAAGATATGCCAAGAAATTAGCAACCCGGGAGTCAAGCACCCGGTGCTGGATCCTTGGCTTGAGGCCCTCGTGTCAAGCACACAATCGGGTTGTGGAAGATCTGCAAACAGAAGTGTACATTCTGATCTTTGATCCCTTCCTACGCAGTGTTGTATCGAGAAGAGCTCGCTACCATCAAAGCTATAGAAAAGACTGTGGTGAGTTCGTTCTACTAAGATAAACTTGTGGATAATGCGCGGAGTTTGACAGTGCTACATCGTACGATGAAAGTTTAGGTTCAGGTTCCAGCGCTCAGGCTCACGAAAAAATTGGAGCCTTCGCACTCTGGGTACTGGCCCCGTGAGCAAGATGGGGCCCCAGTGCTGCCCAGGAACGAGATCGTGAATAGAATGCAGGATGTCCCCGGATGACCGAAGATCAACACCCAGAGAAGGAAAGGGCCTGGACTCATCACCATTTACAGGACGCCAATGTGGCCCTTTTGGTTAGACGTGGTGACTTATGTGGCAGTCATTTCCAAGAAAGAAACAGAAAGTAGGGATTGTGTCGTCCCGATGGGGTTTGAGTTTAAGCTTAGTTCAAAGCCAAGACATAACGACATACCCGGCGTCGATTGCGACCCAAATCGGCGGTGCGCATCGCCAACGCGCCCAGAAAAGACAAGGTTTGTGTTCAATAAGCCAAGAAGACTTAAGTGAGAAGCAGGAAATGATAAGCTTCAGCTCCGCTCTTTGTGTGACTTCAACCTCTGCAGATCACATTTTGCGTTGTGGTGATGCGATTTATGTGGCCTGGTACTGGCGGAGAAAAATGCAGTAATGGAGCTCCCAATTTCGCAGACGCATCACGGCTTTGGAATGCTCTTTGACGTCATGGAGAGGCTGCAGCCTGACGATGGGGTCCTGCAGGCAATATATCACCATGTGCTGCGCTGAGTGCCCAAGAGGGTGTCTCGGTGTCGGTGTCTCGGTGTCTCCAGCCTATCATTTTCCAGAAACCCGTCGGTGTCGCGCAGCCCACGGGTAAACGCATATACGCGTAACATACCCAATGGAGCTCTGCATTTGCCTGTTACGGTTGGAGAAACGTCCATGGAAGCTGAGGAGTTGCTCGTAATGAATCAGCCCTATCGCGGTTGCTCATAATGAGTCAGCCTTGTGGTTGCCCCAGGCAGCCGTTTCGCTGACAGGCTCATTCCGAAATGACGCCTGGGCGTTCCTACGAACCGAAGAAACGGTCGGTAAGCCGGACGAAAGTGCGCACCGTGAGACGGAGGAAAGAAGCGGAGAAGACCGTGCGGTTCGGCTAAACAGAATTTTTTTTGGTTCTGATCCGCAAGAGAATAGGCGACTGGCAGCCTATAGCCGGCCAGGAATTCGACGGAGGAGGTCCGAGAGCTCGTAACGAGGCCCCGCACTTACAACAAACAAGTTAGCGACTACCAGAATAGGGAATTCTCCTGGCCGGTTGCAGCCGCAAGTAGGTAGGGGACAAAAAGCCTCTTATCTATCGAAGACCATATAGGCGCCTGGATGCTGACTGTGCTCGACGGTAGTATTATTGCGGGCTGACAGACTACGCTGCGACCCCGCCCTCGTATCGCCCTCAGTGGTGCAACCTCCCCGCGTGACGACCAAAAGGAGGAGAATAGCCGAGGAGGGGCGCGAGATTTTTCGCAGAACAGCGGCGAGCGGCGAAGCTTATCTTTTGCCGGGCCGCGTCGCACGACAGCCGACGAGCAACTCGCGCCATCCCATTTGCCTTCCCGCCCCACCAGATTCTTGTCTTACTCTTTCATCTCTCTTTTTTCTGCTTTCTCCTTTTTGCTCGAGACGTTCTGGGGGAAAAAAAGATGGCTGTAGCAAGCGAAACGACGCCGCTGCTGGCGCGCGAGCAGCCGCAGGAGCCGGCGCAGGCCAAACAGAGCAAATGGGTGGAGGCCCGGATTTTATTGATGGGGTTCATCATGAGTCTGTCGCTGTCGTTCACCCAGGTGCCGTGAGTCAAACCGAATTGGCAGCCAGCAACCAAAACACAAACTCACAGCTTCTCAGAATGCTCTACGCCTTTCGCCTCATGACGTGCGATGAGTTTTACAAAACGCATGAAGTGCCTCCGCCCGGCCATGACCGCTGCGCAGTCCACGAAATCGAGGCCGAAACCGCTCGCCAGGTCACGCTCGTCGGCACATCGACCACCATCGTTGGTGCGGGTCCCCGAAGCTCCTGAAAAGCGAATTGAACTAACAGTCGGTTGCAGGCGTCATGAACTTGTTGCTCACCGGATACATCATCAAGAAGCTCGGCCCCCGGTTCGCAATGGTGCAGCAAACGTTCTTCCCAGTCATCCGATTGATGTGCCAAAACATCGGAGGTGAGACACCCCCGCCTTCGCCGAAACCGGCAACTGATGGTGTGCAACACAGTCATGGTCGGCGCCAAGAACGGCATCATCATCATCCAGACCACTCAACTTATCTGCCTTTTCGGCGGCCCTGCTGGGTACATGTGAGTTTTTGCTCATGCGTCTAATTCTCGTACGTAGAGACTGACAAATACAGGCTCGTCCTTAACACCTTTATCTCCGAAGTCGTGACACCCTCGCAACGCACTGCCGTGTTTGGCAAACTCCAAGGCATCATCATGTTCGGCACCGCCCTGGGCTACCTCCGTAAGTGCAACCGTCCTGCCATCCCACCACCCTCACCATCTAACGCCCCTCCCCCTCCAGTCGGCGGCGTATCCGGCGACGTCTTCGGCATCCAAGCGCCGTGGGAAATCGCGCTCTGCTCCATGGCCTTCGCCACGCTCTACGCCTACCTCTTCCTCCCCTACGTGCCCCCACCCAAGGCCGACGTCGTCTCCGAGAAGCGGCAAGGCCTGTCGCGCTTCCTCGGGCCGGCCAAGATGCTCGCGCCGCAGCGCTGGCGCCTGCCCGACGGGCGCGTCACCCGTCAGTTCGGCGTGCCCCTGCTCTTCGCCGGCATCTTCACGGGCGTGCTGGCGACGGGCTACATCCCGACGCTGATCCAGATGTTCTCGACGATCAAGTTCGGCTTCGGGACGAAGGAGAACGGCGTGCTGATGTCGTATTATTGTGTGATCCGCGGCACGTTCTTGACGTTCGCGTTCCCGCACATCATCGACCATGGACGCAAGTGGTTCGCGACGTCCACCTTCTTCAACCCTGCCGCCGCCCGCTCCCCCGCCGCCGCGGAAGCCGCCGCCGTCCCGGCCGCAGCAGCAGCACTCCAGCCGCCCCCGACGTCCCGCCGCGCGCGCCGCGTCTCCGCCGCCGAGGACATGGAAGCCGCCGTCTCGCTCGGGCTGGAAGACGCGTCCGAGCCCTCCGCCGCCGCGCTCGATCCCGCCCCTATCTCTGGACCAGCGGACGGCCAGGCGTCGACGGGCCACGAGAACAGCGCGTTCGACCTGTTTTTCCTGAAATGGAGCCTCGTCGCGGACGGGCTGCTGACGGGGCTGGCGACGTTCTGCAGCGCGTCGTGGCACGTGTTTGCCGTCGCGACGCTGCTGCCGCTGGCGTCGGGCAGCGCGTCGGCGGCGAAGAGCGTGATGATTGAGATGTGTCCGGCGGGGCAGAAGGCGGATGCGTTGGGCGCGATAAGTTTGGTGGAGATGGTGGCGGCGTTGTCGACGTGTGAGTTCTTCTCTTCTCTCTTTCTTTTTTGAGATTTGGTGTTTGAGGTGGTTGGTGGGCTGACCTGATTTCGTCGTATAGTGAGTGTCTTCGGCCTCGTCTTCTCCGAGCTCGCGGAGGTCGGCAAGCCAAACTTGGTTTTCCTGTGCAATGCGGCTGTGGCTGTGTTTGCGTCCATCATGCTGATTGGCTGCCGCTTCCCTCCTGAAGGTAGCGAGAGGGTGCATGGGGATGACGATGATAACGACGATAGCGAGAGCGACTCTGGTAATTCCGAAGGAAGCTCGCAGGGTGTGGTGCGTGTGGTGGAGAGGGTGCCTGCGAACGGTAAGTAGGCTGGGGTAATTGAAAGAGGAGGATAATATTTGGCCAGGGTTGAAAAAGAGGGGCTTTGCATGGTTGCGGCGTTAAGGCATTTGCTTTCGGTTTCATTGCTTGGCGTTGTTTTACGGACGGTTGAAAAAGAATGATATCAAGAGGCAGGTCAAGAAGAAAATTGCGAACATCTGAAATATGCAATTGACTGCTGGATGGAAGCGAGAAGGGTAAGCAAAGATTGAGTTTCGCAGCAATGCTTGGGTTTTCATTTTCGGGATCTAGGACACGGGCTATACATCTCCAAAATTGCATATCTCTCCCTCTTGAGACCAACACACTTACTAATCGTGACGGCAGGGTACTATTGTTGCACAATATTTTGATCTCATGAATTGTCATTTCTGTTTATTTGCAAGTAAAAATAATTAGGACAATGAGGAACAGAGATGGCCGGAAATGAACGCCGTTGCCGCTCCCATTGCTATGTTGCATTTACATGGGAGGTTTTGGAGGACGAACGAGAAAGTCAAGGAAATAAGGGAAAGTATAGACTCTGAGAGACACGAAATGCAGCCACGTCGAACATGCACGCCTTAGTCGATTCACTTCCCTTCTGCTTCCTCCGCAGCCCTCACCAACCTCTTTCATTTACACACCAGAGTCATCAACCTCGACCGAGTTCTCCTCAGCATACGTCGACCAAGCCGAGCACGTGTCGCTCAGGGTATCGTAGTCAATGCCCGACTCCTGAACCTCCGTGTAGCGCTCCAAGATCTGCAGCGCAAAGCCCTCCGACGTGTGCCAGCCAATGTGGCAATGCATCAGCCACGCGCCCGGGTTGTCCGTCTCAAAAGCCAGAACGAGGTATCCCGACGAATCCAACATGGCGGTATCGCGGCGCGGCGGGTTGTCGAGGTTCAGCGTCGTGGTGCCGTCCTCGTAGCTGCCGGTGCCGGCGGCGAGCACGAAGAAGTCGTGGCCGTGCAGGTGGATGGGGTGGGGCACGGCGTTGTCCGTCTCGATGACGAAGAAGTACCAGGCGTCGGCCGTGTCGAGCTGGACGACGCCGGACGTGTCGGTGAAGCTGAGGTCGTCGTTGTAGACTTGGAGGAGCGTCGGGTCCGACCACTCGACCTGCATCGACGTCGAGTTCATGTACCACCGGAACAGGTTCTCCGAGTTGGTGCCGACGGTGACGGCCTCGGCGAGGGAGGTGCCCGAGGTGGCGGTTTTCGAGACGTAGGGCACCAGGTCGCTGCTGTCCTCGTCGACGCAGGCGTCGGTGTAGTCGTAGGCAGAGGTGGACGGCGTGTCGGTCGAGCTGCCGTAGTGCACGATGCCCTTGATGTCGTCGCTGTTGTCGTTGTCCGAGCACGCGCTCTGCGGGATGGCGCGCATCCAGAAGTCCGAGGCGACCGAGGCTTGGTCGGCGGTCACGACGATGTCGTAGCGCTGGCCCATGGCGATGTCGAGGACAGTGGTCTCGTAGGGCTCGATGGGCACCAGGTCCATGGCGATGACGGTCATGGTGTGGTTGTCGATCATGAACTTGAAGTGCGAGTCGACGGCCGCGTTGACCAGGCGCATGCGGTAGCTGGTGTCCTCAGTCAGGCTGACCTCGAAGCGCGAGCCAGTCACGGTGCCAGAGTCGTTGTAGATGTTGGTGCCGTTGATGAGGCCAGTGTCGAGAGTGGGCGGGCCGCTGGTCTGCGCCTCGGTGTACAGCTCGTCGACGGTCGAGTGGTCCCAGTCGTTGAGGAAGATCATGCCCAGGTCTTCGTCGTAGTTGGCGGTGGCGGGGCCGTTGATGATGATGCCGCCGAAGACACCCTCCCAGGCCTGCAGCCCGATGTGGGAGTGGTACCAGGAGGAGCCGTACTGGGTGGCCTTCCATTCGTACGTGTAGCTCTCGCCAGGGGCAATGGGGCACTGGGTGATGGAAACGACACCGTCGTCCTGGTTGGTGTAGTTCTGGCGGATGCCGTGCCAGTGGATGGACGAGCCGTTGCCGCTGGTGGTCAGGCTGTTGGTGACGTGCACGCGGACAGTGTCACCCCAGTCGGCAAAGATGGTCGGGCCAGGAATGCTCTCGTTGACGGCCATGGCCGAGCGGGAGACGCCATCAGGCGAGACGGTGACATCGCTCACGACGAACCAGTACTCGCGGACGACGCCCGTGTCAGGGCCATCGCTGTAGTAGTCGGTGCTGATGTCGTAGTCGCACCAGGTAGTGCGGTCGTCGGCAGTGTTGCCGGTGCAGGTTGATGTGGCAGCAGAAGCGGTAGAGGTGGCATTGGAAGAGGCAGAGGTAGAGACAGACGCAGCCTGCGGAGCGGCAGCCGAGAAGCCCAGCAGGGCAGTAGCCGCAAGGAGAAAGCTGCTCCTCATGGCGGAAGGGAGTGGCAAGGAACTGACTGACTCTCAACGAATGGACGCCAGCCTATGAAAGAAACGAATGGTAGTGGAGAGAGTGATGATGGCGGTGGATGATCGTTTGAGCCATGGCGAAATGGCAAATCTTTTATCGTGAAGCAGCGGTTCTGACAATGCCCGATCTGGATACAACCATCCGTATCCGCATATGCACGGGAACGCGTGGCGCTGCAGGAGGCACGAGTGTCAAGTGGGCTGAGAGAGCGGGCTAAGGGTAAGCGCCTGGTCGCTATGATCTACAACGGTATAAGCTAGGTGGTGGCTTTGCGGAGTCTGATAGATTGAGGGGCTCAATGCTTGCAGCCAGGAACCGCCGAGGAAGGGGCGGTAGGGCGGAAGCTCGCCTGCGGCTCAGGGCGGAACTTGTCCTGTCCGGTGGCTGCCATTTGCAAAGGCCCCAAACGTGCGGGTATACAAGCCCGGCAGCTGACTCGGCGCGGTGCCGATGATCTGCACAACCGGCGGCGCAAGGACTGACGCGGCCTTGGCATGCCGGCGGTGCTGGTACCTGAACGCGTCAGCCTGCGCCGTCGTGACCGCAACTGTTTCCCCCGATCCCCTTCGATGGGCCACGATAAGCTCTCGGCCAGAGCGGGCGCTAGCAGAACGCGAGGCTTGGACGCTGATGCGACACCAATACTTGCCTCTTCAGGCCTCAGTCAGCCGCTGAGGCTCCGGCTGTGGCTGCCGAGGCGTCATCCACAATGCGCCCGTCTGCGGAGAAGCCCAAGCCGCGGAGCGGGGAAACAGTTCGGCGAATTCACCTGCAGGCCCTGTCGTGTCGTGTCGCGATGAGGCTCGGTCGTTCAAGATTCAATAGCTTGTCTGAGATTGAGTGTCATCTTGTCATTCACCGCCGGCCAGTAGAACAAGCTGTTCCCCAGACTGCTCGTTAGGCCCCGCCCCTACAATACAGGGCTGAACTATACTTAGGCGAAGTGCTCCTGGTGTCGTCGTCAGCTCAAAAGCAAAGAGCCCCTGTCGGCTCGTCACGACACGCGAGCGCACAGGGAGCCGGCAATCCCTCCGAACACCGGTCCGCAGCCACCCACGCCTGAACGGCCTCGGGTCTGCGTCATCCGGGCATGAACAATGGCTTACGTCCACCAGTCGCGGGTTAATCGCCCGTTTCAATATGAACCCCAGCGTTTATTGTTTGACTCGCCATCCCGAATGCAGGGTGGGCCGCGACGCGTTGTTGTCTAGTTTGACGTGGTCCTGGCGTCCTCAGCCTCAATCCATCCCGGCAAGCCTCGCGCTTTTGCCCTTCGCGGCACGGAGCCTAGAATCATCGCTCCTATCCTGCGTGCGCACTGCCGCGTACGCCGAGTCAGCCTTAGTGGCTTGTGCTAGTCAACTGGCAGGGGACATGCGGCGCGCTGGGCTGAGCCGGCGGCCAGAGGAAAGGTCGACTTACGCACATTCTAAGCCTTCCTTCGCGTATATACCACCATCGGCCCAGATTTACGAAACGAAGGCCTCCCTCTAACTTACATTGCGATCTTCAACTTTCAGTCGCTACTCCAAACAGGAGTTAGATCCAGCCTTACGTTCTTTACTTTTTAACGATCAACTTCAACGCCCAAAATGGTTTCCATCACCAGCATCGTCTTGCTTGCCACCAGCAGCTTCGCAGCCGCCGCATCTGTGCCTCTCGAAGTCCGCGCCTCCTCAATCTCAAACAGCATGCTTTACGCCTACGGAGCCACGCCTGATGCCGGAATCGGCGGCGTCCGCTTGACTTACGGAGACGGTAAGTTAGCAGTGCTCTAGATTTCGAAGAAAGCGGCATCTAAGACGCAAAAAAATCAGGCACGGCCTACGTCGGCAACACCCCTCCTTCGAACGTTTCGGTTGCGTCCAACATTACCTTCTCGCACGACACCACCTCGGGCCCGGTCCAAATCAGCCCCAACTCGTCCGACGTCAGCTTCAACTCGACCCAGTACTTCTTCATCAACACCGACGACAGCGCCTTCGACAGCGTGCAGATCAGCAACTCGGCGCCGTCCGACGGCTACACCGACACCGGCTTCATCTTCTACGGCAACTGGCTCTTCTGGAAGTCCGACTCGGGCGATCTGCAGTCCAAGTTCTACGCTACTCCGTCGGGCGAGGACGGCATCTGGACCCTGAAGTGGAACGCCGCCGGTTCGGACGACGGCACCAGCGTGCCCATCTCGCTGAGGACTCAGGCCCCGCCTGACAACAAGAGGGCTTAAGTCGTCGTCGAATAACGGATAACGCGAACAGTGGAGATAAGAATGTATACCAGTGCTCGAGAAGAACGTTTTGGCACTCCTTCCAGGTCTCATTTATCTTCGGTTACTCTCTTCCTTGCTAGCTTATCTTCTATTGTTCAAATAGCAACATGAATGGTCTCTAATTCCTCGCTGCCTTCCACTGCCATTGCTATCAAGTGCGTGCTGCATCGAGAAATAATTCCCGCTCTCAGTGAGCAACATGCTCCGGTCACTTACTCGCCTTCGCCCCACCACACCACGGACGTCCAGCCCGCATCGACCATGTCACCATTCCGCCACACTTCGACACACTGCCAGTTCTCACCGTCTTTCCAATTGTCACTCAAGGACAACCATAAGGCCTTTCCTCAAGAAATTCAATAGTCTGTTTTTCCTTCCTCAGTGTGGCATTGATCTGCCCGAGGCACGCTCCCAAATCCGGTTTTCTGAGACAAGGTTGTGGCAGTTGCCTCTTTTCGTTCGCCGTCGACGCCGATCATGTCCCTTTTCAACAGTTGTTGGGCTGCTTCTAGATCCTCGCAGCCTTACACCGAAATTTGGGCGATCATCATACAAGATCCAGTAGGCTTCTGGAACAGCAGGCAGAGCCAAGTCTATCTTGCTAGTTTAGAAAGCAGAGGCCAACAAGCGGTGGGAATTGGCCGGGCATAAGCCCTACTACCGTCGCACAAGTCGCTCAGGCGCGTGTGCCCCCCTCCCGTCTGTCTATAGGGCTGTTGGCGAACCCGTTGCAATTTCCTTTGTGGAGCTCCTCCCGTCACTTTTCCCTGTCTGCCACCTATCCCGCGTCAGAGTACGAGACGGGGAGAACCTGGAGCGGTGTACAAAGGTCCTGAACAATATCCAGCTCGTGTTCTACGGATGAATTCTTCCGGATAGCCAAAAGGACAAGAGGGAAAGGTCAGTGTCGGGCCCAATACAGCTAGCGTACCGTTGGAAAAGGACACACGTGCACTGCTGACGCGGCCGTGCGGGTAGGCGCCGGAACGGCAGTAAGGCAAGTGGGGGGTGCAGCCACTATCATCGTTGTCTTACCGCAATGCGGCATCGATGGGAAGCATTTGCACTAGCATTTTAGCTGCATCTAACTATTGTATGTCTCTGTTCGGAAATGGGCGGATTCGGAATGGCGGAGAATCGCCGGGTAGAGCGGAGGCGGAGTTTCCTCGGCCGACCCACTCTGACCATGCGTGAACTGTTCGTCCTTGGCATTGTTGCATACTGTGTAGTTCCAGTATACAGCAATGCGCATTATTTGCGTTGTTATTGCTTCACAGTAGGCCGACTTAACTCCTTTCTTCGTGTCATGTCGGGGGGCCTGACGAAACCGCAATCGCAGGTCTAGTGTCGTTATAGAGACTCCGCACTGACGCGCAAACATGACGGAGGGGGGAATGGATCTGTCTTACTATCAGACTTAAGCCCAGACGCCTTAGCGGTAATGGGAAGGGGGCTTGTTTTGCTCTGTTTCTTGGCACGGCATATGCCTGCGTCTGTAGCTCGGCGTTTAGTCTTCGGACATGTTTGCATCTATGAGATGAATGAAGTCCCATATACACAACAATGGAGGTAGTTTTTAGGTTTGCAGGTGCCAGATGATCCTAGATTACCTACTCGCTTTGACGCTACTCCGTACAGCGCAAAACTTGCTCAGTCATCCCATCTCGGTAGGGATCCTCGGACATAAGCCTCGGACTCTGCTGATCGCCGAGCCACACCTTACTCGCACCGCCACGCAGACCACGACTCCAAACATACGTACCCGTGGCAGCATGAAACTGCAGAACCAAAACGATGGCTGCTGCCCCTGCTGCTGAATCGTCCTGGTATGGTCGGTTTTTTCCGCATGAACGTTGGGTCACAAGGACATCGGTATCACAATAGCCGCGTGCCACGACCATTGCGCAAGCTGAGTGCGTAGTCATCTCTAGGGTAGTGAGCTATATGCGGTACCTTGAAACTTAGAATGGCGCCTGCGCCTCCACAATGACGAGGTGCTCCTGAAGGGTTCACTGAACTCAATTATATGAGTCCAATGTCCATGTGCCGCAACTCTACAGAAGTCGACCTTCGGTATGGCCAGGAACCATCTGAGCATGGCCAAATTAGAATCGAGTGCAATGGTCAAGATCCTCTTCTGATGTTCGAGCTAAGGATGTGTCTACACCACAGCTGAAATGCTTATGCCACTCAGGCAAATGATCTGGATGACTCGGCTTTTGAGCATCAGTCCAAGAACCTCGAACAAGTATCTGCAAAACTAACTACAATCAGAAATGACGATTATCCAGGATCCATGTCTGCTGTGAAGTCTATTTCTGAGTTCCGGGAGCTATCACGTCTAAGCTAAGCTTCTCGTGTTCGTATAACCGCCGGCCATGACTTTCCTCGGGCCGGTGTTACGCTTCCCAATGCCTATCAGCGACCGACCCGCATCCGCTGATAAGCACCCGAAGCTTGCTCGCTCGCCTCGCAGCTCCAACCACCACCACCACACTTTCCCCACCATCACCTTCCACAATGCACTTTCACACCACCCCGCCGCGGGCACCGCCGCGCACCCACCACCACCACCACCAGTCCCCACCCTAAACCAAACCTCGCTCCCACCATAACAACAACAACAACAACAACGATGTCGAAGAAAAAAACGCCGCCACCGCTAAACATCACCCCCCCACTCCTCAACTCCGCCAACCCGTGGGCGACCGACCTCTCGCACCTCCTCCCCCTCTACGCCTGCCCCCACACCGGCGCCATCACCACGCGCACCAGCCTCCTCCACGGCTACCCGCACGACGACGCCGTCAACCAATACACCTTCTTTTCCCCCACGACGCAGTCCCCCGTCGGCATCAACCCCTCCGCCGCCGCGACGCCCGCGACGCACGCCGCCAGCCTCAACACCCTCGGCTACAGCCCGCTGCCGCTGGACGCGTATCTGGGCTTCGTGGGGGCGATATCGGCCGAAGCGGCGGCCAGCGGCGGGCGGCTGCGGACGGATAAGCTGGTGATTGTGTCGGTGACGGGCGCGCCGGAGGAGGTTGCGCAGTGCTATCGCCGCATCTGCGCGCGGGCGCGCGAGGTCTGCATGCCGTTGGCGATGGAGCTGAATCTGTCGTGTCCGAATATTCCGGGGAAGCCGCCGCCGGCGTATAGTCGCGGTGCGTTGGTCGAGTATTTGAGGGCGCTGGAGGGGGCTGTGCGGGAGGAGCGGAGCGACGAGCGGCGGGCGGAGGGGGCAAAGGTGGTCGAGGTGCCGATTGGCGTGAAGACGCCGCCGTTTACGCATGCGGGGATGTTTGAGGAGTTTGTTGGAGCACTGCGGGAGGTCCGGCCGTGTCCGGTGGCGTTTGTGACGGCGGTGAATACGTTGGCGCCGGCGTTGGTCGTGAGGGGTGAAGGGGAAGGGGCGTTGGAGCCGGCGTTGGGGAGTGCGAGTGGGTTGGGGTTGGGCGGGATGGCGGGCGCGCCGTTGCATCCGTTGGCGTTGGGGAATGTGCTGAGTTTGAAGGAGGCGCTGGGGAGGGAGGAAGAGTTGCGGGAGATTATGATTATTGGGGTTGGGGGTGTGGAAGATGCGGGTGGGTGGAGGAGGATGAGGAGGGTTGGTGCGGATGCCGTGGGTGTGGGGACGGCGTTGGGGAGGTTTGGGGTGGGTGTTTTTGAGAGGATTTGGAAGGGTTTGGAGGCTGCGAAGCTTTGAAAATGACAAGTCTAATGGTACAAACTCTACCAAAAGGAAGTGATACAATCCATCCAGACGAGGATCATCCTGGATTCAGGTTTCCCATTCGCAGGTAATTTCCCCTAATTTCAATCAGATTCGATATCTGTAAGAAAAAGCCATTCCATTTAAAAGATTGCGGTGCAATTGTATACATATTCCGAGATCAGAAACTCCAGTCAAAACCAATCTTGCAAAAAAACGGTACCGAAATGGCCTCTTTCTCAGTATGCCTCCATTTCTCTCCTCCTCTCAGAAATCTCTTCTGCTCTCGCTACTACTGCCCTGTGGCGAGTGCTCATCCCGCAACGGGGCAATCTCACGAGGATCAATTTCTTCCGAGACTTGCTTCGACGCCACCAGCAAATCGCCGACCAAATCTTGCCCGCCAATCTCCACTCCTCGTATATCGCCAAGTTTTGACTGATAAATCAGTTTTCTGTTGAGCTGATCGACCGCAAATCGAGTTGAGCTGCCATCCATGGTTTCGATATTCCATGATTCGGAGAGTTCGAGAGCGTTGTCACTTCGTGAAATGATACGGATGTGACCTTCTTTGTCGCAGCACAGAATATCGTAGTCCTTATCGTCCTTGTACCTTTCGAAGTCCTCGTTGTCCTTGAACATTTCGTTGCCCTTGCTGTTCTTGTCCCATGCCACAAGTGGAGTCAGTAATTTCAAATCCGGCTTGTACTGTGTTTTCCTCTTCGACGATCTATCCCCAAATTTTGCGGCCCATTCGATCTCAAAATACACGTTCTGGAAATACAGGAATCGTTCTTGTTTGTTGCAAAATCCTGTCATGGCTGAACCTTCAGCAGCTAGTCCGACGGCTGCAAAAGGAACTCCAGGTTTCTCCAACGAGCCGCCCGTATCGATCTCACGGATGTAGTTTTGCTCGTCTGATATTGTAAGCTAGTGAGTCGTAATGAAAAGGGGCCACTGACCCTGGTAGTATACGTAGCATTTGTCCCTCCACTTTGACGTAGCTAGGGAAGATCTTGCGTGGACTCTGATCATATTCATTTGAAAAGAGCCCTCTACCCAGTGTCCTGACTGATCGTATAGTAGATCACTGAGTATGTTGTCTTTGGAGACATAGAACAGTTGGTGCTTTATTTCTGTTAGCAGATGCACAAATTCGAAAGTCTAGGCTATACTGTACCTGCTGGCCTCTTTTGACAACAGCAAGAGGTGTATAGAGCCTTACAGGATCTGAGGGAGTCATACCCTGACCTAGTCCTTTCCGATGGCTCTCAGGCGCGATTTGCCTAATTCGGGAGTCTGTGCCTTGAAAATAGATGGATCCGGTTTGTTCGGCTATCGCAGTGCCGGGAAGTATCAATTGTTGCCCGTGGGGGAGTCCTTTGAGAAGCACTGAGGCTATAGAAAATGACTTCTGTTTGAGAGCATAACCAAGTGGATCCAAGTCATTTTTGTCCTTGACATTGAAATCTTTGCTGTGTTTCCACCCCATGAGAGCTTCTACTGCGGATTCAGACTCCGAGATAACCGCGTGGTGAAGACATGTTTTCCCACTGTTGTCCATGCCAATTATTGAACTTTGCGAGCAATTTTCCAGGAGGTAGTTGACCAAATCAGTTTTGTTAGCCTCTGCAGCAAATGAGAGCGGCGTTCTACCTTCTATCTTCCATGTGTCTGCAAGATAGCCATGTTCTCTGAGAAGTTCGAAGACTCTGATAAACTTCTGTGAACCGTCACTCTGATCTGTTGCAAACCCATCTTCACATTCCACCAATTTATTCCGGGCAGGACGAAGCTGCTTAATTGAGTCGGAGCTGACGATAGTGGCCAGTAGTCTTCGAACGACCTGAGCGCTACCACAGCACGCAGCTTGGAATAGTCTTTTGGTTTCGACATCCCAACCGTCTCCAGGAGGCGATTCTGCATCACGCTCTTGCTCAAGGACTGACAGAAGATCGAAGGTGTCTGGATGGTTTGACAGAATGGCATTATCGAGCGGTGATTTCAAAAATTTATCCCTGGTATTCACCTCGACGGAGACATTTTGGGTCAAAAGCTTGACAACATCTGTCCTGCCTGCTGCTGCTGCCAGGTGTAGTGGTGATCTTTTTAAGTTGTCCACGCTCTGGATAAGATCACTGTCTTCGTTAATGAGGTCTTTGATTATCAGTGCATCACAACTCTTTGCCGCGTAATGCAGATAATTGAGGCCATTTTGGTCAACATTTCTAGTGTCGGCCCCAAACCGTTCAAGAGTCCTCATGACCTGGTACCATCCGTGCTTGGCAGCGATTGCAAGAACGGGCCTTCTCTCAGATGACTGATGGTAATAACGATCACTGTATTCATCTAAAGCAGCATCGATGTCGAGAGTGCAGAGTACCCCCCCTAAATTGCCTTTGTGGAGCGCATCATGGAAGGATTCATCTGTGATCTCAATGTCCGGTCTCTTTGATCTCTCTCTGAGCTTTTTTATAGTTTGAACGAGACTCCCATCGTCATTTCTTTTCTTGCACAGGTTCAAAGTAACGCTCCCGTACAAAACAAGATCTTTTGGGGCTTTTCCATATTTGGTCCACAGATCGTAAAGAGAGATAAAGCCGCGAAGACCGAAAAGGTGATCCCACTTGTCCTTTCTCAGCATTGATAGCCGGTACAGCTCGCATAGACTGATCAAACAAAGGAATATTTCACCGGTCCGCTCTGTGTCTCCAGGAAGAGGGATGACGTGCTGGGATTCTGATTCTGATTCAGATTCGAATTCGAATCCCTGAAGCGCTAGCTTTAGCGCAGTAAAAAGATCCTTTTCCCCTTTGACCAAATCCCCCCTTCTGTGGATGTGTTCGATTGCCTCCCGAGCAGCCTTGAATACACTTGAATAGCTCAGCTTTTTGGCAGAGTAAAGTACCGGAACCATGCAGGCTATGGCATCATCGTGGTTACCGATGCCGGCAGAAATGAAGCACTCAATCATCTTCGAGATTGTTGAGTTAGCCACATGCAACCTACGAGGACCCTTCACGATCTCTGTATCACCCCTTATCTCATCGATTTGCGGGATGATAGTACTGAAGAAGATTGCGAAAAGTTCCTGAGCACACATCATCTCCAGAGAGCTTGTTGAAGGGAGGTGTAGTACTCCGAACGGCTTCTTTTCGGCATTGGCAAAGATATTGGTGGGGATTATGTTCGAGCCAAAGATTCTTCGACCAGTCAACTTTCGTTCCGTTTGAAAGTCTTTTTCGCTGGCTTGCTTGTACACATTCCCATCGTCCTCTTTTACCCACAAGCCGCCAGGGAAGAACGTAGTATCTTCTGGCTTCAGTTGTGCTTCCTGTAAGGGAGAGCTGTGGTTTTCAAGCCAAAGCCTTAGGCTTGCTTCGCGGTCGGAAAAGTCTGAATCTCCAAGAGCAGATATTAAACGTGAAGCCCAAATGATCGAATTGTTAGGTCCAGGCGGCTCTTTGTCCTTTGATTGCCCAATCCGCTCTGCCAAGATCATAGACCACAGCCAGAGCCCGAGTACACTCTCTAGTTCCGACCGATCAGCTCTCCATGGTCCATGTAATCCGGTGCCCTCAGTGTCTTGGATGATGGTAAGTGATACCGTGCTCTTGTAGGGGCGTCCTTTTGCTGTAGTTTTCATCAAACAACCAATATCCCAAGAAATCTGCACCTTATGCGGGGGCTGTATCACTGGACATTGGAGTTCGATAATACTCATTATTCCCTCAATCGCGCGAGCTAGCTTTGTTGCCCATACTCGGGAGGCAATCATTGAGTCGTCCCATGGGTCATCAATGGCCGAGGTTAACCTCGTTGTTTGCGCACCAGTCATCTCTGCTAACTTGACTCTCTTGGCGTGCGCTTTGGTAGCTTTGTCTTTGGAACGTTTTGGGGTGCTTTTCTGCAGCGAAACGAATCTAAATGCAATCTTTTTAGGCCCTGTAACACGCCAAGAGGGGCGGTGTAGAGCCAGGTTTGACACGCCTTGAGCAGAATAGGTGCGACTCTCTTGGGCCATTTCGATTGCAAGCCAATCAAGCTCATGGCGTAGGTAGAGAGCGCTCAAGCTTCCAAGAATGTTGTGTTCTTCCTCCAGACGTCTTGTCCTTAGCAATGCTCTAATGGTGGACATTATCAGTATGGCTCCGAACTGAGCTACTGACACGGTGGAATGCAAAGCTCTGAGACCCAAAAATTGTAGCGAGAATCCGATTGTTGTTGCAAGGGAAGCTACCCAGACCAAGAAAGATTGCTTGGCAAGAAATCGTTTCGCGTCATTATCTCTGTCGACCTCCCTCTTTGAGGTTGTGTACTCCTTGATCTGGTTCTTGGCGTCTGAGTAAGCAAAACAGTCGAATACTTGGTCTCCAACGATTTGATCGCCCGGTTGGATCCAGTAGAGTCGACTTGTGTCTTTTGTGCGTTCGAAGGTTTTCTCGTATGTGGTTCGTTCGATGATGGAAGCACATATACCAACACCGATGCACACGAGAACAGTCCCTGCACAGGCGAAGGGGAAGGCCGGGACCGCGATCTGGCTGTCGTCTCTCTGGAATCTGTTCGGATATTTGTAGGTTATCAAACCCGCATATACCAGAACACCAGCTTGTAGTACAAAGCCCAGAACAGCCGCCAGGTAGAATGATATCCGGGGAAGCTTCTTGATGCCAACATTCAGTGAGAGGTTTGGATGTGGAGCGAAATCGTTGGCAGAGTATTGTATCGGTTTGACAGGATCTTCTCCCGGGCGATTTTCTTCGTCCTCGTTTCGAATGAGACCTGCTTTCGCCTTTGTTTCCTGCCAATTCCCCCGGTTAACATACTCCCTAAAAGAGTATATTTCCGTTTCGTTGCGAGGTTTCCAACTCTCTTCGTTCGGTTGTGGCTCTGATTTTCCTTCCCAATCATGGACGAGTTCCAGAATCTTTGGCCGCCCAAAAACCCTCGCAATGCCTCCGTTGTTGTAAAGTTCGCAGACGTTTCGACTCGTGGATGAGCACAGCTCTGCTTCTGCTATCCCAGCCCCCTCCTGAGCTCGTCCAATAAAGGCGCGTAGCGATGGGCCCCCTGCGACGCGAATTGCTGACACCAGCGCGGTCAAAACCCCGATCGGGGCCATGGAGAAGATGAAAACATCGACAAATGTCAAAGTTTCGCTGAGATACTGCTTTGTCGGTGACTCTCCAAACAGGGATATTAGTGGCGCCAGATCGGTCGCAAAATTGTTGGCAAAATTTTGCCACCATTCTGCTGACATGTTTGCGGTGACTTTCTCTGTGAGAACGTTGGAAAAGATCGTATAACACTGCGGTCCTACTTATCGCTTTTACTGGGCGGGGTAGCCTTTGTCTGAGTGGGGCGACCTTCAGCTGCGAAGTGATTACCAAGCCTTTGAGGAGCTTCAGTCATGAATACGACGACCGAATCGATGATCTGCTGGCACCGAGTGCTTGGGAGAGCTGCTGACTGGTCCAGAGTATGTCCCAATTAAAGCATGCACTTCAGATCTCGACGCCCCGTAAAATCTCATCCGTTGTTCATTTCAACTTGCCAACCAGGAGGCAAAAACGAAAATGTTTCCATATTCTACCCATATCATAAGGTCGCATAAGGATTTTGAATTCGAATTTCTTGAGGTACTTAACAATTAGATGCCCCTAAGGGCATGTTTTTGCTCGTCCCACCCATATTGAATCGTTTGTCTTCCATGTTATGTTTACTTTTCGATTGTTACACCACATGTGGCTGCTTACGTTTGTGGTGTCATTGGTCGGCTCTGGTGAGGAGCTGCGAAAACCACATTTCCCAAAGAAGCGTCTAACAGGCGAATGGAAGTGTCGATCACAAGCGTCCGCCGATAGCTGGTGGCCAAGTGGCATTCTCAACGGTATGTAGCCTATCGGAACTGAAAGCGTCTTGACAAGCATATCATCCTCCAACTCCTCCAAGTTCCAGAGCTCTCAGGTGCGGGGTCGCCTACTCTGTCTAACATTTGTCAACCTTGATTTCTGTTTCCGCGTTTCATTGTTAACTCCGATAATCCACCGGTTGTCTAAATCCACACGGCCACTTTCTCTTATCTAACTTCGCTAACGTGTATGTAGTGAAGAGGACTCTTACAATGCTTGCTTAAACTCTCTATGGGGAACTGACTGGAAGAAACTTGAAACGGATCAAGACTTTGCTGGACGTAAGTAAGATCACATCGTATTCAAGATGAACATGCCAACTGTCGCGTACGTTGACACAGAGGGCAAGGGCCTTGTTGTCTACTACGATCAGGGTTGCGCAGGTGGCAAGACGTGTAACAACTATCTACTTTACTGATCACGCATACGAGCTGTGATATCCCAGCTTTTGTGGTAAACAGCTGGCCAACGTAGTTTCTTCTTAGGCGGCGGGCGTGGAGCATTGAGCACAAGGTCCTCCTCCTTGATATCGAAAGCCTGAAGTACATTTGGGCTAAGCTTTAGCATTTCTCCACGACCCCGCCACTCCGCTTGAAATTCGCCGTCTGCCTTGTCGAATTTGTATGAGAACAAAAGCTGGAAGTAAAACTCGGGGGCCATATGGAGCTCCATTAGCTGCAGCGCGGGCATGTTGCGGACAGCCTTGCCCACGGCGACAAACAGGCCGTTCGTGAGCTCTTGGTTGGGTCTATCCGGGTCCATACGCGCGAAAGATTCACCTGACCAGGTTTATTAGCGAGCCTGTAGTTGTACTTCGAAAAGTCTGCTTACCAGAGGCACTAATAGGTGGATATTGGACGTAAAAATACTCCAAGTTGGGCCAGTGGGGCGCCGTAGCACCGTCGCTTTCGCCTTGAGGCCAGAAGAGGGCGGGTGATATGGTCAGCATCTCAAGAGAAATGGTTACCAACCGCGTCGATAGGCTCTGCAGCCCAAGACAGAGGCTGTCCACAGAAGTTGGGACAAATCCAGGCCGGGATTTGGGACGTTTCATTATGAAATGCTCAAATGATGTAAAGAGTCTTTTGCACGTGTCAGGAATTCGGTAGAGGCTTTCGCCCAACGCTGTCAGAAAGTTCAACTTTTGAAACCAACCAGTGTCAAATCGATTGCCCTACGCACCTTTCCGATAGTCGATGCGAACGCTGGGATCCACTGTTTGCTCATCATGAAGGCTGACATCGCAGATCTCCAGGCCCTCCATGGCTGACAGCAGTGTTGTGACAGAGGCCCCCCACAACCTTTCATGCTGGCTTCTTTGGAGTATGAACTGTTTGACGCAGTGAACCTGAGGCAGACCCTCTCCCACGTACCGCAAGTACGCTGGGTCGTACTTGAGACGTTCCTCACCGTCATCACCACTGCCATAGTCGTCAAACTCGCTGTCGTCGTCGTCGTCGTCGTCATCACTACTGTCAAAGTCCTCAACGCCATCCTCATCACCACCTTCAGGCGGAGTTTTCTTCAATACAAATTCTAGCTCCAGAGTCAAGCGAGCATCCCCAGCCCGTTCAACAACCTGCAAGAGACGAAACAACCTCTCCGCATCGGCCGAGAACGCGGCGTCCCTCTCGGCCAGCTGCCTGGCGCTCAAGTCCCGCCTGACGCTGTCGCTGCGCTGATACCACCCAACGAAGGTGAGACGGCGCAGGGCGGAGAGGCGGCGGTCAGGGTACTTGGTCAACAGCTCCTCGGCGCGCTCGAGCCCTTCGGCCCTGAAGAGCGTGAGGGTCCGGAAAATTTCGCGCTCTACGGCCTCGTTCCACGACCTGCATATGCAGGCGTACGGCGCCAGCCGCGGCCTGATTGCCGAAGACAGGTCAAGTTGGATGAGGGCTTTCAGATGCGCTATTATGATGTGGAGGATGTCGTAGGGGAGGTCCTGCGCGCCCATGTTGTTGTGATCGGTTCGTCTTGTTTTCCTTTTTTCCGTTGGTGCGTCGTCCCTTTGGTTGGTGCGGTTGGTACATACACGTCGGGGGCGAGAGCACACTTTAATACTTGGTGAACGAAGAAGTTCTGTGCCGCAAATCAGAAGCTTGGAATCGTGGGTGCCTATGATCACTAGGCACCCACCTGCACGGACGCTGTTGGAGGCACAGCACGACGTAGGCACGTACCAGCCGCGCCGCTCGACCCAGACGACTGCCTGCCGTTCGAGATGGCCAAGGTCACAATATCTTAGAACGTATTTCTAAAACATTGATCATGGCTGTGAGCATGCACCGGCTGGCTGCAATGGATTAGCCATAGCTATGCTGACAGCACCCGCATCCCATTTTTCCAGACGCTGCCCGAGAGGCTAGCCAGCGGCCTTGAATGAGCCAATTGCGCAGCTAGGCAGTTTATGGTAGTAAACGAATGATGTGAGAGTCTGCATTGCCTTGTCGTCTTACCCGGAGGGGGGCTTATGGCAGTGGCCCTGCTGGTAGCCTATGCGGGCTAATGTATCGCATTTTATCTTGGACTGCGGTAGCAAAATAATTGTTCCGCGGGTGCTCGCTGGACCACCTACAGAGTGCAGCAATGTAGATGTATGTCACCGTATATGACAGCTGACTAAAAAAAATCAAGCGCTTGAATGATTCTATTAGATGAAATTGAGCGCGAGCGGGTATTAGGCGCGACTCGAGATTCGAGATACATCCCTCCCAGGGGTATGAATGCCATATCCGCAGCCGGTGCCTGATCCCTCCCCCGGGACACTGAATATTTAGTGCAGCACGCATTGTATGCTAGCATTGCCAAAGTTCGGCCCCCGGAAGTAAAAGAGCTCTGAATACCTCTAGAATCTCCAACGAGAAGGTAAACTAATCAGAGTATAGCCGACGGTTCAAGCAACATGTATTTCGTGGACCGCGAGACTGAGTACTTTGTAGATAGGTTTACGAAAGTCTAGAGCCCGCAACGTAACCCTTTATCACTGGTAAGTAGATATAAATAATTTGCTTATCGGCGTAGACCAATACTGTTTGACCTGTAATCCGGATTAGTATAAGCGTGTGGGTATGTGGCATTGCGCCATCGCTTTTAGTCGCTTCCATGGCGCTTCCTATCTTCGCCAGCCTACTTTTGGAAGCCTCGGTATCATTAGAGTCAGAACGGACCTCGGTAGCCCGATTGGACGTGCATGACATAGAGCACAATGCAATTCGAGGCCTGGTATATAACTATCTACATTCCCGAACCCCTACTAACATCTTGTATACTCACCACGATTTTTTCCCCGCCCTCACCGCTATTTTGACGCATAACCCAAAAAGAAACAACACGGAATTCATATCGAATATGGCTTCAACATTGCTGCAGCAAATCTCGGTGGACGACCTAGGCTCCGACGAGTTCATCAGCTGCTTCAACCCTGAGCGGATGGGAAACGCCCAGAACATTGGCTATGGAGGATGCACACTCGGCGTCGCCATCCAAGCGGCATGCCACACAGTTCCATCAAGCCACTTCCTCTATTCCGCCACCGGAAACTATCTGGGCCCATCCCTAACCGACCGCAAGCTGCGATGCTCAGTCCAGCGAGTCCGCGACACGAGGACCTTTGCGACCAGGCTAGTTCGACTCAGCCAGGAGCAAGACGATGGGAGCACGCGACTATGCATGATCATTCTCGCCGACTTCCAGACGAAAGAAGACGCATCCCTGCTGGTCTACTCGGCGCCCCCGGACAAGTCATATTCCCCGCCTGAACAGTGCCCTAGCAGGATGGAAGCGACCGAGGAGATGGTCCGAAGCGGCACCGTCTCAAGAAAGATGGCCGACATATATGAGGTTACGTTTGGCCTTCTGGAACGGTTTGTCGAGTGTCGTGGAGCCCCTGAAGGCGTCGCGTCGAATAAGCTTCTCGGCGTGGCGAAGAAGGCTGCGACACCGCAAGACGGCGACGCCCTGACGTCCAAGACATCAGGAGATTGGTTCCGTTGCCGCCACCCGCTACGAAAACAGCAGGATCACTACGCAGCACTCGGATTCATACTGGATGGTGCTTTGTCGTTCATGCCGTTGACACACAGCGACATGTTCCTTGACGATGCGGGAGCGTGTTCGAGCCTTGACTTCGCGCTTAGGTTCTTCACGAACAGCTTGAATCTGGATCAGTGGCACTTGAGGGAGATAAAGACTGTGACTGGTGGGGAAGGACGCACTTACACGGAAGCTAGGCTCTGGGACGAAGAGGGGAACATGGTTGCGAGCATGACGCAGCAGTCCATCTTACGGCCGCCGCGGCTGACAGTCAGAGCCGCCCTTTAGTCAACAACATCTGCGCAAGCCTCGGCAAGAAGTGATGGAGGCATATTATCCTAGCCTGGAACCCTCGCTGTTTATTGTGGACGAGATTGCCGAGGGCACGTTTGACAGGCGTGATTTTTCTAGGATGCATAAATGAATGGATATAGACCGTTAGAAGAGCCAATTCATGATAAAGCAGGAGCTGTATCATTAGCTAATTTATGCCTTGTTTCTGTGGATCTGTTTGGACCTTCTAAGACTTTGATGCATTCTGAGAAACAAAATTGGTGTAGGGAAAGGGAAAAAATCAGCTTCGCATCAATGGTCGTTTATCTCCGAGCCCATTCCCCGAGACTACACTTACTCTTTGATGCTATTGGGTAGCCCCTCTCGGAAACTCGCCGAACAATCCCTGTTTACACGGCCGTTGGTAACTGATTAGTTTCCGGTGCCCTTTAAATTTTTACACTAATCAGTTGTCATTATACTGATCAGTTATCAAAATCCAGCCCATTTCCGAGTGAGCACCGCGGCAGTGAACACCATCTTTGCAAGATGCGGGGCTTCGCAACGGGAGCTCTACCATCATAAGAGCCAGCTATATCTACTCATGCTCATCCGTACGTTGTCCACCATCCCATCTCCACCCACCACCACCTTCCACAACCCCATCCCCCGCTCAAAACAACAAAACCAAAAATGCCAGTCCACTTCGCCATCCACACCTGCCCCCCCATCCCCGCCGCCGTTCCCTCGCCGGACCCCTCCTCCCCCGACTCCGGCCTCTGGTCCCCGCTCTCCTGCACGCTAATCTACACCTCCACCACCGCCATCCTGGTCGACTGCCCCGCCACCGTCGCCGCCACCAACGACCTCGCAGCCTGGATCAAACGCACCCTCCCACCCACCTGCACGCTAAAACACTTCATCGCCACCCACGCCCACGGCGACCACTTCCTCGGCTTCCCCGTCCTCCAACAACACTTCCCTAGCATCGTGGCGACGGCCACCGCCGCCGTCATCCGCGGCATCGCGCAGCAGTACGCGCCGGCGACATACGAGCGGCTGTGGAAGCCCGCCTTCCCGCCCGGCGCGCCCGACGGCACGGGGCTGCCCGAAGCCGCCCCCGTCGCGTTCGCGGCGCTGCCAGAGTCCGGGGAGATCGAGCTGCAGGACGACGGAGACGCAGTGGTGGTGGTGCGCGTGCACGACGTGCCGCACGGCGACACGCACGCCAACGCGTTCGTGCACGTGCCGGCGCTGTCGCTCGTTGTGGCGGGCGACATCGTGTACAACGGCGACTGCCACCAGTGGCTAGGGGAGGCGTCGACGCAGGCGAAGCGGGACGCGTGGGTCGAGGCGTTGGGGCGGATCAGGGCGTTGAGGCCGAAGGTCGTCGTGGCGGGGCATACGTTCGCGCCGGCGACGGAGCCGGATGAGGGGGTTGCGGTGGGGATGTTGGAGGGGACGGAGGAGTATATCAGGGGTTTCGAGGAGGAGGTGGGGAGGGTGGGGAGGGTGGAGGAGTTGTTTGAGAGGATGAGGGCGAGGTACGAGAGGTGGAATTTGTATCTTTTGGATGGTGGGTGTCGGGCGGCGATGCAGGCGAAGTAGCTGTCGATGTCTTCTATGCGAGTGGAATACTATTTTATGTGCTGCGATGATCGCAAAGCTTTCCCTTCTCACCGAAGCCGAGTAAACTGCAAACGTAAGCATGTTCACTGATACCGGATTAGGTAAACAGCCGCCGAATGTCACCAACATAAATAAATAGCATCGCCGTAACACGAAGAGGTCCAACACAGAAAAAGCATCATTTCCCAAACCAATGGGTACAAAGAAGCCTCTCGATCCTGCACCATGTCTAAGCACTACAGGCTAATGACTGCACTACGAAGTGCTGAGTGTACATCTTCAAGATGGAATCCTGGGCCACTTCCAACACATCCGGCCCGCCTAATAAGCACTAGAAGCACAGTCAGAACGAGTAAAACACATGGAGAGGCCAAGCCAACTTACCTTTAATGAACCTATCCAAATCAACCGCAACCCTTTCTCCCCCTCCCACCGCCGGGTTTACCACCTCCTCCGCGCCGCCCTCGTCCACCACCATCCACGGCGTAGACACATCGCAGAAGCGATCCCACTCGTCATCGCCCAGCTCCTCTGCGAGCTGGACAGTAACGCCCTCTCCAACCCCCTCCACAGCCCCCCTGAAACTATGCACAGCAATCTCGCACTCGCCATCCAGCAGGCCTTGCATCGTCATCTCCTCCTCCTGCTGCTGCTCCTCCTCCCCCGCCGCAGGCTGCGGCTGCAGGCCTCCTCCAACCACACGCTCCAGCACACCCCTCTCTACCTTGACCACCGACTCCCGCGGTCCGACAACACCGTCGCCCCGCACGCCCAGCGCGCCCGCCAGCCACCGCTCGACGTCGTGGCTGTTCAACCACACGCCCGCGTACAGTGCAACGTCGGCCTCCAGCGCCGGCGTCGGCCGCAGGCCGAGGCCGCGCAGCGCGGCGCGGGCGGTGCGGATGTTGTCGGCCGGGGTGCGGGGGATTAGTGGTACCGACCCTCTGTCAACGTCGATGTCGACGTCGATGTCGGCGGAGGGGGCAGAAGAGGAGGAGGAGGAGGCAGCGGAGAAGGGGGAGGAGGAGGAGGAGGAGGAGGAAGCAGAGAAGTCGTGGAAGTAGTGTAGACCCGCGCCGCCCAGGTGTAGCGTTAGCGCGCTGAAGGGGCGGATGGCGGGGGAGCTTAGGGCAGTGGTGATGAGGGAGAGCAGGGATGCGTGGGTGGTGAAGTGGCGGCAGATGCGGAAGAGGCGCTGGTACTCGGCTGGCCGTATTGAGGCGGTTGAGAGAACGTGGAAGGCGCGTTCGAGGGCGGCGCGCTCGAGGCGGGCGCCGAAGGTGGGTTCGTGGAAGGAGTAGGTGAAGGGGGGTTGGATGGTGGGGAAGGCGGTGGGCGAAGGCGTATTGTAGGTGGAGATGATGGAGCGCCCCTCTTCTTCGTGCGATGAGGTGTCGTCGTCGTCGAATGTCAGTGTGTAGCCGAATGGGAGCTCGCTGGGCTGATGAGGTGGACTGGTGGGCTGGATCGTCTCCTGGTCGTTGGCTGGCGTGGTGGTGACGTCGGCTGAGCTTGTCTGTTCGGTGTCGGGCGGGTTTGGGGGTGATGGGATACTGGTATCCCCTCGCTCGCCTTCCGGATTGGGAGTAGCTGCGGTGGATTGATACAGGTTAGTGATCGTAGAGGCCGTTATTTCAAGTGCCTGTTCTAGCTCGGGCCGAGCAGCGAGCGACTGGGATGATGTGGCGCCGTCTTTGAACCGAAAGAAGGCGCAATTCATATCCGCTGCTAGAGACCGTAGCTGCTTCACGCGTATTTCGAGAGTGGCAATTCTGTTCTTCTCTCTTTTGCGGTGCTCGCGTTGTGCAAGACGCACTTGCGTACGGCGGCGCTATACTGTTGTCAATACTTCATGGTCGTTACAAAACGAATCAGGCCCGAAGAGTTAACACCAATGTGTGGCAGCCGGAAAGAAATTCAAGCCAGTATAACATAGATCAGGTAACAAACTTCCCGGAAGGAGGATTCGTACTTACGTCCTCAGGGGCCACATTTTGCATGCTTATTAAGGGTCTCCCACGTTTTCGTTTCACGATACCGCCATTTCGATCTCCCGCCTGTTCAGGGCTCGGAGTTGGACCCATCTCTGTACTCAAGGTACGAAGAGGGCACGTGGCTTGATTGGAGAAGAGAATCTCGCTGTTCGGAGATCAGAGCGACGCGATCGAGATCCCCGAACTCTCCAGGTTGAGCACACTACGATCGAGATCGGGTTCCGAGGAAGAAAGTAATATTCCGTGCGTTACTTGTTAGAGTGACATAGGAAACTAATCCTGTTGTGAGGGGTGCGAGGAGAAGTTTGTGGAACTGATGAGATACGTCGTGTGGTAAGGGCGGCTTTCGGCTTTGCGTCATCTCGGTACTAGTAAGAAACTAATCATGAAACTAATCACAATGCACCGCCACAGTCATGGCGTGACGCTTTAACCGTACAGCGGGGTATTGCATCCGAAGGCTAGCGTTGATTTGTTTTTTCTTTCTTTCGTGCATTTCATGGGTGGGTAGTTGAAGCCATCGTCCGGACGCGAAGAATGTTTCATTCGATTCCCGTCCGAACGATGGCTTCAACTTCTCATATGTTGTTGTACCCTTTTTTTTAAAAAAAAAATAAACAAATAAAAAAAACAAGCCGAGCATAGTTACTCTCGATTCGAGGATGCTGTCATTCATCACGCCAGCCTTCGGCTGTAATACTACTGTAAATTTGTACTTTGAAAAGTGTCTCAACTTTAAGTAAAGCTCTTTCGAACCAACGTCTAGGCTCGATAGATTCTAATACCGCTGCATCTTTTGTAACCTAGTATCCGCTGCCTGCCTCTAGTTCCTCATCCGGAATAGTGATGATTTAGTGAGACATACCGAACCTGTATGCCAGCAGTTGGTAACATCATTGCAACAGATCCCTATCACGTCAGCATGGCTAGAGCTACGTCAAATTCCGGTAGTCGTCATGATGATCAATAATAAATATTCGGCCCTGGGTGAGAAAGTGTCTGAGGAAACAACGGACCTCTGAAAAACTAATCAAACCTTCTGGGATTTCGGATTAGTAGATCAACTAAACAGAGAACAACCGATGCTCCAAGCAAAATGGGTTTCCTGCACCGAGAGACTAAGTGAACAAAGTCCTGCTGCCCGTTGTGTGAACCTTTTTCTACTAATCATTATTATGAATCATCGTAAGACAGCTGACACAGTGCATAGCCTTTCCAAAGACAACAGTCATCTACCCTAACCTCTCAGTATATAAGCATCACGATGGACACACCTCCATTCCGTACACCTACAGAACTACGAAAACGAGCAACACGCCTTCCTTCCTCTCCCCAAGACCCACCATGACCTCGTCCTTCATCAAAAACGTGCTGGTCATCGGCCCAACCGGCAACGTAGGCAAATCAACCGTCAAAGCCCTACTAGACGAAAACTTCCACGTCACCGGCCTAACCCGCGAGTCGTCCACCGCCACCCTCCCTCCCGGCGTGCAACACCTCAAAACCGACTTCACCCCCTCCTCTCTCGCCCGCGCCTTCGCCAACCAAGACGCCGTCGTCAGCACCATCTCAAGCATCACCCCCGCCGGCGCCCTCTCCCTCCAGCACTCCCTCATCGACGCCGCCATCGCCGCCGGCGTCAAGATCTTCGTGCCCTCCGAATACGGCATCGACACGTCCTCGCGCTCCGCCGGCGACTACGTCCCGTTCCTGGCCGACAAGATCGCGACGGTCGACCACCTCAAGTCCCAGGAAGACCACATCTCCTGGGTAGCCGTCATCACGGGGTCGATGTTCGACTGGGGCCTGAACATCCCCGGGTTCGGAGGCTGGAACGTGGCCGCGCGCACGGCGACGATCTACGACGGCGGCGACGTCCCGTACGAGGCGACGAACCTGGATCAGGTGGGGAGGGCGATTGCCAAGAGCTTGAGGAAGCACGAGATGACCAGGAATCAGTATGTGTACGTGAATAGTTTCACGGTTACGCAGAATGAGGTTCTGCGGGCGCTCGAAGGGGCGACGGGGGAGAAGTTCAGCGTGGCGCAGGGCACGGTTGAAGAGCTGTGGCAGGGTGGAGCCGCGAAGGTGAAGGAAGGGCAGCCGGTGGGCGTGTTGGATATGATAGCGGGGGCTATCTATGGTAAAGGAGGATTGGCCCACTACTCCGCCACGAAGGGTTTGTGGAATGAGAAACTGGGCCTGCAGCAGGAGAATCTGGATGAGTTTCTTGGAAACTATGTCGCGGGAATGCAGGGAAGCAAATGCTAGGATTAGCTTTGGCTTGAATCTGTAATGATGGTAGAAGTTGTCAGAGAAGGTGTTGATCGGTGGACAGATATTAACCAGTCTGGGGGTCAATGCTTCTGGTATACAATTGCACTAGCTACATGTCAATTCTCTCATTTCTGCCATTGACCCTCAACAAGCCTATAAGTTAGCTGGTTATTCTGAAGCAACTTCAGCAGGTCACGTCTGCCCGTATAACATGGAAAGAAGTAATGTTGGGTCAATCGCGCGTAACTATAAGACTGAGACGAAAACTGATTGATTTTTTGACAATGAAAATCTCCCACCTCAACGCTCTATCTCTCAACTCTATGAATCTTCCCACCATTTACTCCTTGGTAGCCGCAAGACTTCTCCATCGCCCGTAGGCGAGAGTTCAAAGAAACCGTTTCTTTACTCTCAGCCAACAACTACTCCATAACCCAATGCATCTTAGTAGATCGTAAACTCTGACAAACGGGATGTATGTCTCCAAATCTATGAGCAAGAATGAAAAGAGAAAAAATTTCGGGGGATCTCATCTTCCGGGTCGTCTAAGGGTTCGGGTTGTAGAGCTTGGCCATGGACTGCAAAGAACAATTAAAGTCAGTACCAGAATCCCACCAAGCAGCAGCACAGAAAACAAAAAGAGAAAACTCACCGCCGCCTGCCTCGGCTCAATAAACAGCGCCTCCGCCTCATCCAGCACCAACGGCTTCTCGCCCGCCTCCTCATCCACCAACGTCTCCAACCTTCCCTTCACCCACGCCTTGCGGCCCTCAACCTTCGTCGTCTCCGCCCTCAACACGATGAACTGGCCCGCCTTGCACGGCGCCTTGTAGTTAATCGTCAAGCTGGCCGTCATGCCGATCTTATTCGGCAGCGCCGGGAAGCAGCACCGCGCCAACCCCTCATCCAACAACGTCGCCAGCAACCCGCCATGCACGACGCCGGGGTGCCCACACAACGCCGGCCCCACATAATGCACGCTGATCATCCTACTGCCATCGGGCGCGCTGAACGCCAGCGCCGGCACGACCAGCTCCTCGTCGCCCAGCAAAGTCCCGGCGGTCAAATTGTTGTGCCTCAGCGCGTTCGGGATGCGCATGTGCGGGCGCGACTCGACGAGGGACTCGTCGGCGCGCAGGGCCGCGACGCCCGGGTGCGACTGCAGCTGGGCTTCGATCTCGGCGGCGCGCGTGCCAGGGGCGGGCTGCCAGAGCTGCAGCGTCTCGGCGTCCGAGGGCGGCGAGAGCAGGTCGTCGGCGACGCTGAGGGCGGGGGCGGCGGACATGGTGGCGCCTAGGGTGAAGGAGAAGGCGGCGAGGAGGACGGCGCGCAGGATGCGGATGGGCCGGGAGCGGGGGGCGCGCGGGGGTGGTGGGGTTTGGTCGTTTGGTTGTGGTGTTGGTGTTGGTTCTGTGGGTGAGGTTGGGGGTTAGTGGTGAGTTATGGGGAATTGGAGCGCTGAGGATATATATATATATATATTTTTCGGGTAAGGATGTGACATACCGGCGACGGTGGTCTGCAACCTAACGTGCTGGAGGGTGCGGAGGATGTGCGGCTGCGAGTAATTGACAGGCGCGCGGGCGAGGTTTTGTATTGGGACGGGCCGAGTAAGCGCGGTCCGAGGGAGGGCGGACCGGAGTGCGCGAGTCGCACTGGAGGCTGACGAAAGATTATTCCGAATCGGCATACGGGCGTAGTAGTGAGCGTGGCAGGGGGTTTAAAAAAGATGTCTAAAAGGCGGTGGGCGGGGGTCCGGGGAAAGCGGCCTCGTTGCGGTGCGGTCGTTGAGGTCGGAGGCGCGGCGTAGGGGCTTGGGCCTCGGCACGATTGCCGAATGCGATTGGCTGAGTGCCAACAAGGTGCTAATTTTGAGTCCGTTTGGTTTCTTCGAACTCGACTACCGGATCGCCACTATCAAATTCCGGGACTAAAAAAAGTGTTCGAGGGAAGATGGTCGTTTACCGTACAGCTGTCATCTTACTCCGACTGTCAGCTGGACCCTGCCAAGGCACGGTCCCAACCAATCGTCTTCGCATCGCACCATTTTACCCAATCGCACCGAGTTAACCATGTCCATGGGGGCCGGTGTCGGCTTTCTCATTTCTTGATAGAGTAATCACTATGTCGCGTGCCTTTCTGAGACATGCTTTTCAGCATCATACTTGGCAAGGGCTGACCCTCAAAAAAAAAAAATCCAAAAACGGTAATCTGCTAGAATGTTCTGTTCCACGATCACTTTTCACTTTCAGACCACCGCAAAACGTAACCATCAGTGAAGTTATGGTGAATCAGAACATCAATTTTAGAGTATATAGTGAAGATTGGCGCAGGCTACTTTACATTTCGAGGTCTGGCACAGTTTCATAAGTAAAACTTACATCTACCCCAAAGCTGGAAAAGGCAGAGCCATACGCCCTTCCCACATCTTCACATTTCTAGTTCGACTCCAGTGGTGGGTACCCCCACATATTAGGGGGATAGTTAGGGTGCGGCGGCCACCCGTATTGCAGCAGCCAGGCCGGCATACCCTCAGGGATTGGTGGCGGTGGAGGAAGGGACGGGAGTGGAGGCGGGAAGAATTGACGATTCTGGTAAGCCTCGTTTTGAGAGTAAGGGGGGAGGTTATGGGGGTTAGCCGCATATGGATGTTGAGGATGTTGAGACATTGTTACGGAGGGTCTAAGAACAGGAAATCTTTTTGTAGATGTTCGCGGTTATGCTTGTGTTGTTATGAAGTTGGCGTTGTGGAAGTGATTTCGAGGCTATACGCTCACTTCTTCTTATACCCGTCGTCTTGGGGGTATGTGCAAAATTACCATGTGTCCATCGCCAATCAGGTGCCCCTTGGCCGGTTGCCGGAAAAGCAACCGAGTGAGGTCAACACTAGTCCGCAGACCCTTCCTATGGGTGCTGGCAATCGAGCTGTCACTGAAGATGTCATGAATTTCTTTCAAGGACCGGATTTTTCAGCTGTGCTGGTCACTTGCTGTTTCGCCACCGCAGTGAATGTGCCCATGGACCGCAAGAGAAACTGAGAAAGCATGATGTACAACGTATTTGTCGTGCTGAATTGGGCATTGGAGAGGCGTTGCCATAAATACACGTGCAGCTTGCGTGTCCTGTGAGTGAAGAAAACCATGTCTTGGAACTGTACACCCAGGCAGACACCAAACATAGCAGGTGTCTATCCGTTGTGGTCCACGCGTCTTCAACGCATGAATAATAACTCACTGAATCTACAGACAAGAAAGTTCATAGGTATTCGAGTCAGGGAAGCGTACCAAGTAATTACAAGGACTGTGCAGATCTCCTCCTGTTCTCCACCTCATCACGGATAGCCCACAGCTCCTCTGGAACCTCCAGATGGCGATGCAGTCCAAACATAGTCGTAGGTCTGCTGTAGGGTCCCCTTGACGGGGCAATCGAGTTCGTCATGGTGCTCTCTCTGGAATACTCGTATACATTAGGTATCCGCACCGGATCGAGTAGTTGACGAGCAACCCTAGCGGCGGCTCGGTGCCGGCAAATCGGACACGTCGCAGCATGATGATCCCCGCCAGGAGTAGTTGCGGTGGTGGAAATGTGAGTATGGACTGCTGAGTGAATGTCCATCTGACGTCCTTGCAGAACATTCACGGGAAGCGACAAGTCCAAGCTGAACTTTTCTTTTTCGGCAACCAAGTCAGCTTTGATGGCAATGCGGTGGCACTTGGAGATGTTGAAGGTTTTGACGTTCGGCTGGATGCCGTCTTCCACAGTGAAGAGCCTTTTGAGGAGGGACTGCGTTCCTTCCTTCTCGAAGATCGTAGGAGCTGACATTTCGATCCGTTGTTCTTCGAGGGTGATCTGCTTTTCTGCAAGGGTAATAGAGTGACCAAACCAAGCACGAATGCGATGGAACCTGTCGTTCGATCCAAGAATTGAAGTCTCTTCCCTCAGAACCACACTGAGGTTGATGAGCTCGATTTGGGGGTTACTGGGGTCAGTGGAGCCTTTCGGCTTGGGAGTTAAGAGGATGGTGAAAGGCAGCGGCCGACCCGAAATGATGTCGTCTGGTATGAAAATTGTCGGTGAAAGACGGAGATGCGAGCAGTTCGCGCTACAAAACAGCAAGTCCTTGAGCCGATCCCAAGGAGTCTGTGCGTGAACTGGGCGATGAATACGTCTAACCACGGGCTTCAAGTCATGGCGATTCGCAGGCGGATTGTCCTGCTGCGGCTTCCGGATATCGATCCTCAGCGTTTCCCACTGTTCGTACGGTTCTAGGTTCCGGCTAGAACGGGACATATGCGCAAGGATTCCGTATTCGACCCGGGCCATGTTGCCATGCGCATCTTTGTGGAAAAAGGTGGGCGGAACTTGATGACGCTGTATGGCAAACTTCCGAGAAGTCAGGGATGAACCAAATCTTCCAACACTGTCGGTGAGCTCTGGTACAGTGAACTCAAAAGGCCAAATTCCGTGCGAGATATTCGTCGGCATTAGTGGAATCGGCTTCTTTATGTCGATCAGTCGATTGTGAGTGCGAATGGAAGTGCGATTTGGCGATCCATGAACAGGGCGCTTTTGAGGAGAAATTTCGGTCTCTGCGGTACCGATGAGGGAGACCTCGATTGCTTCGATCAACTCTCCTCTTTTTAAAGCTGCTGCCACATATCCTTTGATTGTGTCACCGGGCTTGTAAGTGAGCTGAGGGTTTATGAACGTGATGCTGAGAGGGGCGTGGTCGTGGCCGGGAGGAGTGGTTATAGGAAGCGGAGACGCTGCTGGGTTGGGTGTGGCCATGTCTGGCCTCGTGGATCAAAGAATGGCGTGACTGCGATGATGATGCAACGGAGAAGAAGATGGAGAGAGTTTGAGGTTGAGCATTCTGGAGAAGGCAGCATCAGGCCATGGGAAAAGGGAAGGCACAACACAGCCAATGACGAACATGAAAACAGAGTGCTGGGTCAGGCATAGCTGTTGCGTCAGGTGCCAGTTAGCATTAAAACTACATTGTGACAACGCGTAAAAGATTGTTCAGGCTTCGCGCGGGCGATTATTTCGTCGGATAGCTATGACGTTGTTCGCGTGCGGATAAGATGAGGCTTGATTGTAGTAGAGTGGTGAGCGCATATATTTGGTCAGCACTGTGGCAGAAAGGAGAGAGAATACAGAACCACAGCTCTTCTCAAGGCGCGCCGTAGAGAAAGGTTTCGTGTGTGACCATTGCTGGCGGGGTTGTCCAGGGCGAGCGGGGAGACGCGTCGCGCGTCAGTCGGCGTGTCGGCGTCGGCCCCCGGAGCGTCACCAGCGGCGCGCAAGCAAAGCGCATTTCTGATCTTCACCAAGCCTCGAGCTCCTCCCCACCACCACGACACCGCCCTGAGCTGCCTTTTCCCGCGCCATCCCTCCACCACCCAATACGCTCACGTCGGCCCTCGTATCTTCCACGAAAACCTTCCCGATCCCAACCAATTCGAGCACCCAACCCATAAAATAAAATGCCCGCCCGCAAGAGCAACGCCTCCGCGGCCGCCGACGAAGATACCGGCCTCAGCGTCGAGGTCCGCCTTCCCTCCGCCATCCCGCCTCTGCTCCGTCCACAGCTTCTGACGCGCCGCAGGACCTCAATCTCCCCAAGACCATGGTCAACCGCTTGGCCAAAGGCGCGCTTCCCCCGAACTTCAACGTCCAGAGTGTCGCCCAATCGGCCATCTCCAAGAGCGCTACCGTCTTCGTGAACTACCTTACCGCCCAGTACGTCCAATACATCCTCGACCTACCATATCCACAACAACACAAGCCTCAAGGACCGTTCCGCTGACCACCGTGAACCTCCACAGTGCCAGCGACATCGCCGCGCGCCAGAACAAGAAGACGATCCAGCCCAAGGACGTGCTAGACGCGCTCAAGGAGCTCGAGTTCGACATGTTCATCGACCGCACCAACAACGAGCTGAACAGTATGTCCCCCCTCCTGCTCTACACCCCATCCGCCTTGAAACTAACCACTAACCCTCCTCCCTCCTCCCTCCCAACAGAATACCAAGAAATCCAATGCACCAAACGCAACACCTACCGCCGCCGCGTCAAAGACGAAAAGCGCGCCGCCGAAGCGCAGGCCACGACCAACGGCGACGACGCCGACGTCAGCACCAGCACTCCCCTCGGCGGCGCTCCCGCCGCCGCTCTTGGTGTTGGTGCCGCCGGCGCAGCCGCTCTCACAGCCACCGCGCTCGCCACGGCCAACGGCGGCAGCGCCAGCAATGCGCACCTCGACGAGAACGGCGAGCCGGCGGCGAAGAAGGCGCGCGTGGACGAGAGCGGGGACCACGACATGATGGAGGACGACGAGGGCGAGGACGAGGAAGATGAGGAGGAAGAGGAGCAGGAGGAGGAAGAGGAAGAAGAGGAGGAGGATGAGGAGGAAGGAGACGAAGACGAGGAGGGGAAGGGGGATGAGGAGGATTTGCTGGAGGAGAAGGCGGCGAGAGAGGATGAGGACGAGGCGTTGGATGGGGAGGAGAGCGACTGAGTGGATACATTTGCAATGGAAAGCGGCAGCGGAAGGGCGGCTCCTGGAGGCATGGGTATCGGCGTTTATCAAAGGAAAGGGTGGGCATGGTTCGGCTTTGCTACTTTTATCTTTTTTTTCCTGCTGCCTGTTTTGCGGATGAATGCGGTGTTTTGGAGTCATTTACAACTTGGGCATCTTTCTCGAGGCGGGATGCTGGTTGCTTCTTGGACATAGCGGTGCTCACTCCGATCCAGCACGAATGAAGGGAAGATATAAGAGCCACGAGTGTGGTATTTGAAATCTTTAATCGAATGTCCTTTTCTTCCTATCCGAGCGTATGCTTCCGACTCTGTGTCCCGACCCTTTCCATTCGCCAGCAATATATGCAAGAGGGCCAATGAGACCCTGGGCTAAGTCTTAGCCCCAAGAAGCTCGACTTTTGCTCCCAGCTTTGATTCCAGCAACTCCTTTTTCCTCGTCGTCGTGCCACATGACAGTTCCCATCCTTAAGAAACACCCCATCAACCCAACGCCTTCGCCGGCACGCCAGCAGCACTCGCCCTCCTCTCCGCAAGCGGATCGCCATACCTCGACCTGACCATCCTCTCGCGTTCGATCAGCGACTCCTCAGCCTTCAGCCAATCCTCGGCCGCCTTCTTATTCTTCCACGCCCAGCCCGGCGCGTCCGCCTCGCGCTCCCACCGGTATCCGCTAGCCGGATGCACGCCCGGCTGCTGCAAGAGGCCGCGCTTGCTGCTTCCACCGCCGCTTGACGAACCACCAGCACCGCTGCTGCCGTCGACCAGCATTCCCTCCACCGACGCGTCGCCCGTCCTGCTACTTGCCGCTGCGGCTGCTGCAGCTGCTGCCGCCGCCGCCGCTGCTGCCACGGCACTGCTGCTGCTACTGCCATTGTTGTGGTTGTTGAAGTTCAGGCCGGTCGGCAGCACGCGCTTGCCATTCTCGTTGATGACGGCATCGGCGATGGCTGTCGACGCGGTGCGCGCGGCGGCCGTGTTGGCCGGGCCCTGCGACGAGGGCGGGGAGAGCTCTGCGTGGGCGAGGGCGGTGGTCGGCGTGGAGGGAGGGAGCGCGACGCCGCCGTCGAGGATGTTTCCCGCGGCGGCCGTGGAAGTAGGAACCGCGCCCGCGGCCTCGTCGGGGAAGAGGTCGTCGTCCGAGTCTGCGGCGGCGGAGTTGGGTGACGAGTGCATGGTGGAGTCGCCGTCGGCGTCTGTGCGGGGGTGAGCTGGTTAGCGGTGAGGTCGTGGGAAGATGGTGGGGGACGGGATGGCGGCGGTGTGGTGGAGTGAGGTGCGGATTTGCGGATTGTAGCTCTCTTGCTTGCTTCTACAAGGCGTGATGGAGGATATGTTTGTTTGCAGCGGGGTTGGCTGTTTGGCGGGCACGAGGAATGACGATAAGGCGAGGCGGACGAAACGTACCTGACATGGCGGGCGACTGAGTCGAGGACGTCTTGCTACGCTTAGCTGGGCGAGAGGCTTCTGCGTCGTCCGCCAGGGTTGCGGTGTTGTGCTTGCTGTCGTGGGTGGTTGCGTTTGCGGATGATGAGAGGGCGGGAGTGGTAGCGCCGTCGTTCATTGCTGTAGCTGCTGCTGCGGCGGCGGACTCGGCGACGGCGGCTGCGCGCGGTGACGTGCAGGACGACATGGTTTGGGAGCTCCCCAAAAGCGGCGTCGCTTCGGTTGGTCCGTCAAGCTTTCCCCGCATTAACCACAAGCTGCGTTTCGGGGTACACCGCGCTATTTAACACTTACTTAGGTACCCTGTTGCCTGCACGTGAGCCTTTTTTGTAGGGTCGCGACTGCCTAAAGGTGCTGCCTGGTGTTTCCAAAGGAAGGAGTCGAAACTCCTCACCCGGCCAGACAAGCCGATATATATATCTTACACCTCAGTCGACGCAAATCCATTGGATATCTTTTCCATTTAGAGCTAGTCTTGTGCCTCCAAGGAAGCCTCACTTGCGAAGCCTAGAATTTCTCTATGGCCAAACGCTGGTGCTTTCACCGTATTAGAGCCCTATCGATCCCGCAGCCCTGGTAGACAAACGCCTAAAATTATGCCCCCCTTTCGCCGAACGCCCCTGCATGTCCGTCGCGTGGAAGAACCCCGTAATGTACAGCCATGACTGTGTACAGCGTGTCAAACCTACTGCTTCTGCTTCTTCATAGGCAGGCTTGGCACCTTGAAGCCGTCTGCATCCTTCTTGCTACCGGTCTCACTCTTTGAGCCTGCAATCTGAGTGAAAGTGCCGCCGCTGAACCACCTATCTTCCTCTGCCTTCCTCTTGCGGTTCATCTCCTCACGCACCTTGGGGTCGACGAGCTCAAGGCCTTGCACAGGAGTGAACGCGATGGTCGACGCCGTACCAGCAGTGCCAACGCCCGACGTCCTCAAGCCATGACCCTTCAGCACGCTGGCATTGCCAGCAGTACCGGCGCCACGGATAGTAGACGCCATTCCGCTGACCGGTGTAGCTCCGCCCCAACCAGGATTTTTCTTGCTGAGCTTGGCCTTGGTGCGCTGGTCGATCTGGGTAGCGCGGATGCGTCCGTCGTTGGCTTGGCCAATCATACCCATGCCCTTGGTGCCATCGCCCGTTCCATAACCAGCCTCAGCCTCCTCCTTACCGAATGCCATGCGGTTCTGTGCCTTGCGGAGCTCCGTCATGGCGTAGGCCTCCTTGGCCTTACGGACACGACGACCACCACGCTTCCTCGAAGGCTTGTCGTCCGGCACGGGGAGAGCGCGGACACCCTTGTTGGGCGGTGGCTCGGTGAGCTTGTCCAGACGGTCCAAACACTGCTGTTTCAAGCTCTCGCCGGTGGATCCATCTGGGCTGCTGTGGATGCTGTCCACTCTTGCTGCGAGCACGATCTTCGCCGAAACGATCCTCATGGCCTGCTTCTTGAGATCGTTGGGGATGTTGCGGATGATTTCAGAGTGGAAGAGGAAACCCTGGTTTCTGATGCCAGTATTGGTAGCAAATCCAGTTCCAGACGCTTTCTTGGCTCCGAGGACTGCGATGTTGCAAGCAGGTGTTTTGGCGAGACCCTTGATACCTCCAGCATAGTTGATGAGTTGGGCCGCAGTAAGAGATCCGATCAGAGTAGTCAGGTTCGGAGCGAAAATGTTCATGCGAGACTGAACGTATTCTGTCAGGACTTTCTTGGCGTTATCGAGTTGCAGCGTCATTTCGCACGCCTTCAAAACGGTGTTGAGCTCAGTCTCGGTGAGTTCACGTCCTTGAGATGTCGTAGATTCGACGCTGACGACCATCATGGAGGGACCATCGAGAACCTTGTTAAGGGGCTGGCCAACGAGGTTATCTGAGGAAGTCGATCGCTTCTTGATCGAGTCTGCATCCATAGGACCATTTCCAATAATGGCAACCGTCTTCGCATAGTCCAGAGGGTTGGTGACGAGGGTTTCCAGCTCGGGAAACCGAATGGAGTAGTGATCGCGAATGAACTTGTGCACGAGGATGACCTCGCTGTCTATCTGGGTGGCAAGGGTGTTGGACTGAGTGAGCAGCTTGTACTCCGGGTTATCCTCGATGGAACCGATGTTCTTGGTCTGCTTCTCAGGCGGCAGTCCTTTGTAGTGTGCAATTTTCTGTGGACGGCGGTGATCGTTAGGACTGTATCTTCCGAGGATGTAAACGAATGTTCAAGGCGCGGGATTGTGGGGTAGGACTTACATCAAGAACTGGCTGCAGCGTCTTCATCAGACCTGCTACGCTGCGCACGTCGCTGACGTTTCCGAGCTGCATCTTCTCAACCCTAGCCTTTGTCTCTTCTTCGTCCTCAGGCGCATCGCGCGCCTGTTTTGTGGCCGCACCGTCCATGAGCTCTTCATCGTCCTCATCTTCCTCATCGTCGTCCAGGTCCATGCCTCCGTCTTGAACACCAGTCCTCGGCTGCGCGACTGAAGCCTCTCCCGGGAAAAGCGATGCGACACCATCGTCCTGGGGGATCTCGGTGCTCTGCTCCTCGTTCTCATCGCCGGAGTCCTCAAAGTCGTTCAAAAGTTCGTCTGCGAGAGTCGCCATGATCGCGGTATTGGAATTCTCGAAAGGTAAATGAGCGAACGTAAAGCGCTGAACGTGGCGGACCTTCAGGACAGGTCCGCAGTCCGGTGGCGATACTGGAAGGCGGCAGCGGAGGTGAGTTGCGGAAAGTTTGAAGCTGCGGAAACGCGCCCCCAGAGCTTTGACGTACGAAGTCTTGGCGCCATCGGCATTGCAAACGCCGACATGGAATCTGCGCCGCCAAAGCTCCCATCTTTCTCGCCAAAACAAGCTCCTCACCTCGCCCTCCGCGCCCCCGCCTCCGACGCGTCCTGCGTCTCTGTTATCCGCCAAACCGCTCCATCCCCTTCGATTGCCCCTTGACATCCCTATTTAGATCCCAGGTCCGCCCGAAACCGCCACGATGGAGTCCTCACGCGGCCCTCCGCGGGTCAAGAACAAGCAGGCGGCGCCCATCCAGATCAGCGCCGAGCAGCTGCTGCGCGAAGCCGTCGACCGGCAGGAACCGGGGTTGCAGGCGCCGACGCAGCGCTTCGCCGACCTGGAAGAGCTGCACGAGTTCCAGGGGCGCAAGCGCAAGGAATTCGAGGACTATGTGCGCCGCAACCGGATGAACATGAACAACTGGATGCGCTACGCGCAGTGGGAGATTGAGCAGAAGGAGTTCCGCCGCGCGCGCTCCATCTTCGAGCGTGCTCTCGACGTCGACTCGACCAGCATCGTCCTGTGGATCCGCTACGTCGACTGCGAGGTCAAGACCCGCAACATCAACCATGCGAGGAACCTGCTCGACCGCGCCGTCACCATCTTGCCGCGCGTGGATAAGCTGTGGTACAAGTATGTCTACATGGAGGAGACCCTGGGCAACATTCCCGGTACCCGTCAGGTCTTCGAGCGCTGGATGTCTTGGGAGCCGGATGAGAATGCGTGGAGTGCGTACATCAAGTTGGAGAAGCGCTACAATGAATATGAGCGGGCACGCGCCATTTTCGAGCGCTTCTGCCAGGTCCATCCGGAACCGCGCAATTGGATCAAGTGGGCCCGGTTCGAGGAGGAGTTCGGGACAAGCGACCTGGTGCGGGAGGTGTTTGGACAAGCTGTGGAGACGTTGGGCGAGGAATTCATGGATGAGAAGCTGTTCATGGCATACGCACGATTCGAGGCAAGACTCAAGGAATTTGAGCGTGCTCGTGCCATCTACAAGTATGCTCTAGATCGCATGCCGCGGTCCAAGTCCATGAATCTCCACAAAGCCTATACCCAGTTTGAGAAGCAGTTTGGCGACCGCGAAGGTGTTGAGGATGTCATTCTTTCCAAACGCAGGGTGCAATACGAGGAAGCCATCAAGGAAAACCCTAAGAACTATGACAACTGGATCGATCTAGCCCGGTTAGAGGAGACAGCAGGAGATGTCGAGCGTGTCCGAGATGCGTATGAGCGCGCGATAGCCCAAATCCCGCCCACTCAAGAGAAGCGCCATTGGCGGCGATACATTTACCTATGGATCTTCTATGCGCTCTGGGAGGAGATGGACGCCAAGGACGTTGACAGAGCACGCCAGATTTACAACGAGTGTTTGAAGCTGATCCCACACAAGAAATTCACATTCGCCAAGGTCTGGCTGCTCAAGGCGCAGTTCGAGATCAGACAAATGAACTTGGCGGCAGCACGGAAAACGCTGGGTCAAGCCGTTGGCATGTGTCCAAAGGACAAGCTATTCAAGGGCTACATTGAGCTCGAGCTCAAGCTTTTCGAGTTCACCCGTTGCCGGACTCTTTATGAGAAGCACATCGAATGGAACCCCAGCAACTCGCAAGCATGGATTAAGTTCAGCGAGCTGGAGCGTGGCCTGGATGACCTCGACCGCGCACGCGCGATATTCGAGCTCGCCGTTCAGCAGGACACGCTGGACATGCCGGAGCTGGTGTGGAAGTCGTACATCGACTTCGAGGAGGAAGAGGGTGAGTACGATCGCACCAGGGCGCTGTACGAACGTCTGCTGGCCAAAACAGATCACGTCAAGGTCTGGATCAGCTACGCGCACTTCGAGATCAACGTGCCCGACGATGGCGAGGAGGAGGAAGAGGACGAAGAGCGGCCGGTCAGCGAGGAGGCGAAGAGGCGCGCCAGGAGCATATTCGAACGCGCCTACAAGAGCATGAAGGAAAAGGAGCTTAAGGAGGAGGTGAGTACACATCCACATTCTCAGTCCGGACGAGTAGAACAAAGGCTAATGTTGTTTCAGCGCGTTGCTCTCCTCAATGCCTGGAGGTCTTTCGAGCAGACTCATGGATCTGCGGAGGACTTGGACAAGGTCGAGAAGCAAATGCCCAAGCGCGTCAAGAAGAGGAGGAGGTTGGACACCGCGGACGGCGGCATGGAGTTCGAAGAGTACATGGATTATGTCTTCCCGGCGGATACGGAGGGCGAGGCCAAGCTGTCGAAGCTGCTGGCGAAGGCGGCTGCTTGGAAAAAGAAGGCGGATGTAGACGAATAGGTATACTCATGATGAGAGATATGCTGAAGGGAGTTTCAGGCTCAACCTTGAGGCAGACGGAGAGGAAAATAATCGTTTTCAGTATGCTCACAGTCCACCTGGGCATTGATGTTTCCCAAAATAAGGCGCACAAAAGTTTACCCCGACATTATTTCCCTTTAAATAAGATTCGATAATCCCCTTTCCTTTAGGCCATTCCTTTCCAGCCTCTGCCGCATTCGCGTCATGAAATTTCTCCGGCCAATACCAGAAAGCTCCGGCGGTCAAAACAAGAAGGTTTCTAAAGTTGTGAAGAGTGTTGAGAAGATGTGGGGCGGAGACTAAAGTACACAAAGTCATCGCGGGGTTATGCTTGGCTCTCGCACGACATTGGCCCGAGATGCAGCAAGCCAGCCCACCGGAGGTACCTGCTGCATGGTTACAACACTCCACGTCAGTAGTGCGGTGGGCTGACTTGACCGCGGGGTATGTCTCTAGACAACGTACCTTGGACTGCACCTATACATTGATCCTTCATTTTATTAGAGTGGCCATTTAACCGGACCCATTGGACTATACACATCGAGCGAATTAACTGTGATTCGAGTTTTCTACCAGCATTGGCTATCCCTTTTGACAATTTGTGTTGGCTGGCCAGAATTCAGACGGGTCACAAGAGTCTCCAAGATGTTTTTCCAGGAAGGCAACAAGCTCATCTTCCGCTACGATGCCGAGACCCTCTGGATCGAACCTTGGGGACCCAACGCCCTGCGCGTCCGCGCCACCAAGAACCACCAGATGCCCGCAGAGAACTGGGCCCTGGACGTCCCGCCCCCAGCTCTCCCAGCCCATCCAACCATCTCCATCTCCAGTGACGGCAGCGGCGCGACCATCACCAACGGCAAAATCCAAGCGTCCCTCACCCCGCGCGGCAAGCTCACCATCCGCAACGCCCACACCGGCACCATCCTGCTAGAAGAGTACTCACGCAACCGCAAAGACGTCACCGACCCGAAATGCAGCGCGCTCGAGATCGAAGCGCGCGAATTCCAGCCCATCCCCGGCAGCGACGCCTTCCACCTGACCGCGCGCTTCGAGTCGCAGGACGCAAAGGAGCGCATCTACGGCATGGGCCAGTACCAGCAGGCGCTGCTCAACCTGAAGGGCGCGGACCTCGAGCTGGCGCACCGCAACTCGCAGGCCAGCGTGCCGTTCGCCCTGTCCAACCGCGGCTACGGCCTGCTGTGGAACAACCCGGGCGTCGGGCGCGCCGTGTTCGGCACCAACGTCGCGAGCTACGAGGCGCTGTCGACGAAGGCGCTGGATTATTGGGTTGTCGCGGGCGACGCGCCGCAAGAGATCGAGCGCGCGTATGCGGATGTGACGGGGAAGGTGCCGATGATGCCCGAGTACGGGTTGGGGTTCTGGCAGTGCAAGTTGAGGTACCAGACGCAGGAGGAGCTGCTCGAGGTGGCGCGCGAGTACAGGCGCAGGGAGCTGCCGATCGATTTGATTGTGGTGGACTTTTTCCACTGGCCGAAGCAGGGGGAGTGGAAGTTCGATCCGACGTACTGGCCTGATCCGGATGCGATGGTCAGGGAGCTGAAGGAGCTGAAGATCGAGCTGATGGTGTCGATTTGGCCTACGGTCGACAAGCTGTCGGAGAACTACGAGGAGATGGTGGAGCACGGCTACCTGATCCGGACGGACCGCGGTATCAGGACGGCCATGGACTTCATGGGGGATACGGTTCATGCGGACTTTACGAACCCTGGCGCTCGGGAGTACGTGTGGAAGAAGGTGAAGCAAAACTACTGGGACAAGGGCATTCGTGTTTACTGGATCGACGAGGCTGAACCTGGTAAGTCAGCTCGACGGGGGCGAAGGGCACGAAACCCCGTTCACCACCTACCTGGTGGGGGACTCGCGTCCTTTTCCACGCATGTCTTTTTCACGGGGATACACACTCTTACCACCTACCTTTTCCCATACTTCGTCAATGCCGGAAAACTAACCAAGCCACAGAATACACCGCCTACGACTTCGACAACTACCGCTACCACCTGGGCCCCAACCTCCAAATCGGCAACCTCTACCCCCTCCACTACGCCCGCGCCTTCCACGATGGCCAAACCGCCGCGGGCCAAAAATCCGTCGTTAACCTCGCCCGCTGCGCCTGGGCCTCCTCTCAAAAATACGGCGCCCTCGTCTGGAGCGGCGACATCGCGTCGTCGTGGCCCGTCTTCCGCGCGCAGCTCTCCGCCGGCCTGAACATGGGCCTCGCGGGGATCCCGTGGTGGACGACGGACATCGGCGGCTTCCACGGGGGGGACCCGAACGACGAGGCCTTCCGCGAGCTCTTCGTGCGCTGGTTCCAGTGGGGCGCGTTTTGTCCGGTTATGAGATTGCACGGCGACCGCGAGCCAAGGCAGCCGCAGCACGGGACGACGGGCGGTGCGGAGTGCAGGAGCGGCGCGGCGAACGAGGTGTGGTCGTATGGGGAGAAGGTGTATGGGATTTGTAGGAAGTGGATGGGGGTGCGGGAGGGGTTGCGGGAGTACACGCGTGAGGTTATGCGCGAGGCGCACGAGAGGGGCGATCCGGTGATGCGGGCCTGCTTTTACGAGTTTCCGGAGGATAAGAGGGCGTGGGAGGTTGAGGATCAGTATTTGTTCGGGCACAAGTACCTCGTGGCGCCGGTGCTGTATCCCGGGGCAAAGACGAGGGAGGTGTACTTTCCGAAGGGGGCGACGTGGAAGGCGTTTGAAGGCGAGGCTGCGTTTGAAGGCGGGACGACGGCGGTGGTGGAAACTCCGATCGAGTCTATGCCGGTGTTTGTGAGGCAGTAGATAGATCGTTTCCGCATCAGGGGAAAATGGCCGGCATATATGCGACTCCAAGAACTTGGCGACTATGGATGTTCATATAGCGGCAATATCGACGGGAGAACCTTATCAGGGTCCTAGAGTGATCCAGATGATTGGCGCGACATCAGCAAAGGCCCCATATTGCACAGGGGCTCTTCGATCGGAATGTGGCTCATGTATAACTTCCAATAATAAAACTTGTTTTCGCAGAAGGGAGCCTCGGTGATTTGGTGTCGAAGTTCTGCCTACGTCATGTGGTGGTCAGCCTGGCCACGAGATGCATGACCCCGTCAGCAGCCAAATCCCACTTGATCTATCCACCTTACCGCTTTTGGAAATAAGTCCAACAATCCAACCACCTTTATTTCTCTAGAATCATCAGCCTCCTCACGTGTGCTCGCATCGGATACCCAGTCATAAGGCCTTTTCTGTCCTCATGCGAAAATTCACGCAAGCCTAGACCAATTTGTCAGACGGCCCTCTCTTGCGCGTCCCCGACGTGTCCAAGTCCGCCAAGCGTCTTGTGCCACATGAATACCTGTTTTAGCACTGATTGGGTAGAATCACCAGCATGAGGCGTCGAGGATCAGAAGGCTGGAAAAAAGCCACTGACTCACTTGCGCAGGCTGCACTGAGATGATCAGCATCAAATGATCTTATATTATCAGTCTGCTCTCTGCAGAATTAAACCGTCTGGTTTCGCGCTTTACTCATTTTCATAGTGATTTTGGGCCTCCAAAATGCCGCTTTTCTCCTCTAGGAGTTCAAGGACGTCCTCGAGGTCCAAGCCATCGGGAAGTTTATCGGGGGTAAAGACACGGCCATCGACGCGATCGTCAGGAACAAGTTACGAAACGAGAACGCATCCATCAACCCATGATGAATACCGAGCGGGACAGACTTTGTCTCCACCGAGAAGGTTTCGTCCATCGGAGCACGACAACCATCCTCCAGCAAGAAGATTATATCCACCAGAACACGACAACCGTCCCCCGAGAAGATTTGCACCACCAGAGCATGACAACCGTCCTCCAAGAAGATTCCAGTCTTCAGACCATGACGATCATCGCCCACCAAGAAGATTTCAGCCAGCAGAGCATGACGATCATCGCCCTCCAAGACGATATTATGCATCAGAACACGACGACAACCGCCCCCCAAGACGAACCCGACCTGCAGAGCACGATGATCATCCTCGACGCGATTACTCTCGTCCGCCATCCGAACGTCCACCGCCACGTTTGGACAACTTCCTCAGACCCCTAGCTTCCAGCTCCTCCAGACCATCATCCCGGCCGCCACCGAGGGAGGACCATTACCCCTCAAGACCACCTTCCCGCCCTCCAGTCTCAAGAAGTCAATCGTCCGCCCCAGCATACCACCAACCTTCTTCATCCAGGTACCAGTCGCCTGCACCAGCGTACCGGCAAAGCGCCTCGGCGAACCAATCTCCAGCCCCTCTATACCGCCAACCCGTCCAAACAAGCTACCATCACCAACCTGTAGGCACGAACCACCCGCAGACATCGCCAACGATCCGTCACGCCGTCCCGACGACACACCCGTATCCGTACGGAGGGCGAGACGTAAGACCAACGATAGCAACGAGGAACAGCCAATATCGCACCGATCATAACAGCCACTACCCATACTCACCAACGCCGACGACGACGACGACGCACCCCGAGCGATCACCGGTGCGCCCGCCAATGTCGCCGACATACTCCTCCGGGGCGCCAACCTCGCGATACGCCCCAACCCCCACCACTGCCACGAGAGCGTATGGCAACGGGGGCAACCACAGCAGCAGCAGCAGCACTACCAGCCCCAACGGCGCACACGGCCGCCCGCTATCCTCCCACCCGCCCCCGCAAACATCGCCGTCGACCTCCAGACCGCCGTCGTCGTACCGCCCCGCCGAACCACCCCATCTCTCGCCACGCCCATTTGCCGGACGGCATTATTCTAGTTCGCCCACGCACTACCCCGCTGAGCATCATCATCATCCACCGCAGAGACACGACCAGAGGCACGAGGAGAGGCACGATGAGCCGACGAAGCACGAACCAGAACCACCCGCCAGCAGCTCCAGCAAACCCAAACCCACCAAATCCGAACGCTTCGCCGCCGCCGCCGTCTACGCCGACAACGCGCGCGCCATCTTCGACGGCGCGACGGCGGCCAAAAGCTTCTGGGACGCGCATATCCAAGAGCACATCAACGCGCGGAAGCAGAAGAAGAGGGAGGCGAAGGCCGCCCAGGCCGAGGAGGAGGAGGAGGCAAGAGAAGCAGAAGCAGAGAGGGCGGACAGCGTAACCAGCGCTGGGGACAGGGATAAGGAGAAGGACCACCACGACCACGACCACGACGGCGGGAAGAGCAAGAGCGGCGGCAAGAGCGGCGGCAGGAGCACCCCCTACCCCAGCGGATCGGAGCATGGTGATGATGATGACGATGAGGCGGAGTACGACTCGGACCGCTACTGCCACTATCGCGACGACGGTGATGCTAACGACGACGACGGGAGAAAAGATCACGATATCGACGGCGACAACGACACGTCCGATGGGAGTGAGAGCGACGACGACGACTCTAACGACGACGACCACGGCAACAGCGATGGCGACGACGATGATTACGATGCTGGCCCCGCGCCTTTCGAAGTGGGCGATCGAGTGCGGCTCCTGCAGGGAGGGAATAATGACGCGGTGTTCGAGGTGTGCCGCGCGGATGCCGCGGCGGATGTGTATGATGTGAGGGTGCCGGGGACGGAGCAGGTCGTGGGTAAGGGGGTGGCAGGGGATGCGTTGAAGTTTGTTGCGTTTGCTTCGTGAGGTGAGGAAGTCGTCTTTTTGCTTGTTGCTTTTTTTTTGGGGGGGTGTTGTGGGAATGCTAATGGTTGTTTGGAGCAGCAGTCTAGCGGGTTACTGTTGCATGCGGCGTTGTATTTTTATACGCTTTCTCGTTCAGCGCATATTTTACCAGAACGTTTTGATGGCTTTAATTGATCGGCATTATGGAAACCTGGGGGATGTGCGACTGGTATTTCGCTTTGGATTCCGGTCTAGATTGCGGTCAGTTCAGAGTTAAATTCATTTCGGTACCATTGGATTTTTTGAGAGCCGGTCATGGATCTCCGTCCAATCAGCTTCAAACCACCTATCTTCGGCCTTTAAGCGCTCATGTCGGGGATCAGAAAGATTCTGAGTGGTTGACCTAATGTGACGCTCTAAGTCATTCAGCATGGTATATTTCGTCGAGTTCTCGCAGTAGGGGCACGGCCCACACGTCGTGTTAGGTCGGTTGCCGCTTTACGACGGAGGGAGTACCAGGTAATTGGCTGAGAGTAGCCTAAGGCTAGGCCTCGCGTGGAGATGTAGTCGGTCGATTGTGGTGCTGTGAGAGGTTGAGATCGGCTTAAGACAGTACCTTTGGAGATGCTTCGAAAGAAAATAATGGAGGGCTTTTTACCTTGTCGACGGAACTCCAGACCTCCTATCATGCTGTTGATACTGAAAGCTTCCTTACCGAGTTGCTCTATCTGCAAAGCACATTGTAAACATGCAGCCCAGCCCCAAGAATGCCAGTTGCCCAACCAGGTAATCCGGCGGCACTCCCGCCGGGTACCTCCTCTGCGCATCCAGACCCTGCTGCATCAACGCAACTCTCGCTCTCCCAGGGCATTGAAAATGGCACAACAGCGTCATGCAAGCCTCGAAAACCTTTCAGTAGCTGGACGACGCCGTCTCAGACGCTCATCGAAGCTTTTTGGCGGGCGGTGCCAAGTGCGCCCCCCACCAGCGGCCCGCGGGGCTTGGTACGGCTTATCTGGCCTTGGAAAAGGCGGGGAAGTGGCGGGGCGGGTCCTACCGGCGCGTGGACCACGGCTTTCTCTTTAACACTTATTCCCGGCCATCTCACCGTCGCACAGATGTGAGCTTTTTACTTTCGTGGCGGCCCGCCTCCCGCTTGGCAAGGCTGGATGTGTTCCTGGGCAGGGTGAGCATGTTGAGTGATCGTTGTCAGGATGACCGACAAGCTGGCTTTCGCTCGTCTGATTTAAGTCCGAGAGAGAGAGTCGTCATCAATCCTGCAAATCGACAAAAAAGAGCTGCAAGGCCGACCCGAGCGTCCCTGCCGCTGATGGAAGCCGGCTTATCCTCCGCACGCGGCTCGTCCTCCAAAAGAAATCGATGATCCAATCATCCAGCTCCGCGAGCCAACACAGTCCTGGTTCCTTCCTGCCGTCCTACCCGTCCACGCGGCATCTATCGACGGACGACATGCAGGATAGGGCTAGACGGATGCCCAGTATTGCCATGGCGCCGCCCAGGAAACCTGGCGAATCTTAGCCCTGCAGGGAATCTCACGTTTCTTTACCCCGGATACTCTCCACACACACACAGCTTCATCAATGCCCCGTGCGTATGCGGGGAAGAAAAGAGCAAGGATTTGAGATCAAATTAACCCCGATCAATGGACCGGCCGTCTTTCGTTATCGAGAGCCGGGCCCCGGTCCATGTCGGAGACGAGGACTAATTGGGCGATGGGGGCTGACAGGTAGCTGATCGATGGTTGTGTTTTCCCGCACGCCGGTCATCGTCCAAGGTTTCGGATTGCTGCTGCTTGCATACTGATAAAGGCGGGAGGTGGGAACCCTGAACCCTCTTGACGGGTCGCTGCCTATTCCTCCGTCACTCATCACTTCACCCACAAGCGAATATACGTGCCATCATCCGAGATGGGGCCTTCCCTCGTCAACGCCTACACGCCTAGCCAGGTAACCGAAATGGTTTCCCGGGCAGGCGTGTACAAGGGGCGCATGCACCCACTCAAAGTCTTCCTCTCCTCCGTCAGCGCCGGGTGTCTCCTCTCATTCGCCGCGGCCTCGTGCCTCACGGCCAACACGAGCACTTGGGTAAGTTTGCCCATCTTGGACGCTTAGTTTCTCCAGATCCGACACTGACGCCCAGCCTCTCTCTCGCACAACAGCTCCAAGAGAACGCGCCCGGCGTGGCCAGGCTCCTAGGCGCCTTCGTCTTTCCGTACGGTTTGGTGCTGATCGTCCTGACCGGCGCCGACCTCTGCACCGGGACATTCATGGTGAGAGCGAGCAGCGCAGCCCAGCAGCGCCCCAAACCACCACCCGCCCCCGCGCCTGCCTGCCTGCCGCCACAGAGAATATCTCGTAAACTGACTGACTGACAATCTCCCCGCGCGCCAGTACACGACCGTCGCCGTCCTCCACCGCCGGCTGTCCGTCTGGCGGATGCTGCTGCACTGGTTCATCACCTTCTGGGGCAACCTGGCGGGGTCGCTCTTCATGGTAGCCATCATCTTCGGCTGTATGTACCTCGCCCTTCGCTCCAGCACCACCACCATCACCACCACCACCACCCTTTCCCTCCCCTCCCTACCACCCCCCATTGCGCGCTAACCCCACCCCTCCCAGACGGCGGCGTCTTCAGCACCGACCCCTACCGCGCCGAAGTCATCGCCTTCACCACCAAAAAACAAGCCACGCCCGATTTCCACATGATCTTCCTCCGCGGCATCGGCTGCAACTGGCTGGTGTGCCTGGGCTGTTTCTTCGGCATGCAAGGCCGCGACCTGACGTCCAAAATCGTCGGCATCTGGTGGCCCATCTTCGCCTTCGTGTCGCTCGGCTTCGACCACGTCGTCGCCAACATGTTCTTCATTCCGATGGGGATATGGGTCGGGAATCCGGAGTTAACAGTGGGGTTGTATGTGTGGAAGGGGATTATTCCCGCGCTGATAGGGAATATTCTGGGTGGGGGCCTGTTTTGCGGGGCGTATTATTGGTATATGTATTTGTATGAGCAGGAGGCGCCGTTGATTGATGGGGTGGGGTATCCGGAGAGGGGTGGGGAGGGGGAGGGGGATGATGTGGAGAAGGGGGTGGTGGGGCATCGGCATGTTGAGGATGTGAGGGGGTTGAGGAAGATGGAGAATGGGTCGTCGTCGATGGAGCAGGAGGCGAGGGGGGTGAGGGAGAGTGGGGCTTAGGTTGGGGAAGGAAAATGTAGAGTGATGATGAAAGACACCGTTAAGGATAAGGGGTGATGACTGCATAGGCATAATCATGGAGATGACGTTGGATGGAGTAAGGGAAAGGGAAAGGGAAAAGAGAGGACACTGCCCGCGTACGTTTATCAGATCCGACAGGTTTGCTCTTGAACGCCCAAACACTGTCGATTTCTTTTCTGCTTCTCATGCTTTAGCTCGCAGGGCGGCAAGTTTGACAATATTTGCAATGCAGGGAACTTCATACAAAACAGCAATTTGGTCCAGCCATCCAGACTGCTATCTTCCTCTGCAAGCGACATGAAGACATAAGTTTATACACTCCCCAAGCATGCTTGCTGTTGCACCTCTTTCAATTACCATGATGCCAAAAGTCAATTCCTCGATTGATCAAGAGTGTATCAAAACATTTGACCACGGGCCAAAAGAAAAGATTGGGCCCAGCCGCGAGTCGAACGCGGGACCTCTCACAGTCCAAGAGAAAGCTCCCGAAGTGAGAATCGTAACCACTAGACTGGATTGGGTATCAGTTATGGTCGTGGTATTGAAGAGGGAGAGAATCGATTACTTACCCACTGGGCCTCTTACTTGCTGATGAAGAGCAGGGCGGCTGGGTACAATGATATACTGACATCTATTTGTCCGGATCTTGAACTTTGAAATCTCCGGAGATTGAACATCAGGCTGAGTTTGTGGGAGAAGCGGCATTGTTTGAACAACAAAGACCTCAAGCTAGTCCTACTACTGTTTCATGCCGACCTCATGCTGTGCTGAACTCGGTGGAGTGAGCCAGAGGATCAGGGATATTGAAGATTTCATGCTTTTCATTTTTACATTGATCATGCCTTAGCCAGCATCTGGATTTGATTGTTTTGCGGGACTTTCAGTTTCTACCGCCGAATCGCATTGCTTTTGCTCAGTAAGCTCCTCTTCCTGTGCTGCACCTGGACTCCCCCCAGGAACGTCGCCAGCCATAGTCTCGTCGTTCTTCCCGTCTTGCCCCGCCAAATCGGCTGTCTCTCCAGCAACCTCATCACCCTCATCCAACGCATCCCCCTCACCCATCCCCTTAAGAATCTCATCCTCAACCGTATCCAACTCCTTCAAAATAAACGCAATCGTCGCATCCCTCGCCTTCTCCAACTTCTCCAACACCTGCACCGGCATCTTCCCATAATCCATCTGCTTCCTCTGCGCCTTCTCCCCCTCCCCCTCCCCCCTACCCGCAACCCTCTTCTTCTCCGCCAACAACCCCCTCAACACCTCAATACTCCCATCCCTCTCCCCAAGCACCCTCACCAACCCCTCCTTCTTCCTCCCCTCCTCAACCACCCTCCTCTCCACCCCCTCCGCCACCACCGCCCGCCGCCACTCCCTCACCGCCTCCCTCGCCACATTCTCTATATGCGCGAACCTTGCCGGGCCGAGCATGACGCCGCCGTACCACCGCGCCACTACCACCGCGCCGGCATCCACGCCCATCGCCTCCAGCACGCGCGCCAGCCGCTTGCCGGCGTGGGATTCGCCGTCGTCGTCGTGGCCGGATTCCACAACGTTATTGGAGGAGGGCGGCGACGTCTTGGATGCAGGCAGCAGCGATAGTTTGCGCTGCGCGCTCGGCCGGCGCCACGCGGCGATGCGGTGCGTCGCGGAGCGGAAGTCCGGGTGCGCTTGGAGGGCGCGGGCGGAGAGGGCGGTGCCGGGGGCGAAGAAGGCGAGGAAGGTGGAGCGGCGGTCGGTGAGGGGGGCGGAGCGGTAGATGGTGGGGGGTTCGTGCTGCTGTTGCTGCTGCGGTTGTTCGGTGGTGGCCGCGGCGTTGTTGTCGTGGAGCTTGGTGGTTTTGGAGGGACGCGCGTGGTCGGCGGCGGCGGCGTCGGGCGGTGGGGCGCCGCGTTTTAGGGACATGGTTTCGCGATTGGGTGCGCGGAATGCGCGTGGCGAGAGGGATGGCCGCACGCGGTTTGGTGGAGAGGTTGTGGTGGGTGTGGTGGTGGAGAGTGGGGAGCTTGGAGCGTCGGGTAGGCTTGTCGTGAAGGTCACGTGCGTGCGCGCAAGCGTGGTTGGCGGGACGCGATGCTTCTGGACACCATTGGTATAAACGTGGCTTTAATTCATCATAGATTTCAGTACATTCGCTCGTGGTGAGTCTACAGAAGTAGCCACATAGGTAGAAAGATCAATGCCAACACCAACGTCACAACCTTACAGTTTCGATTAGACACGCCGCCATCTTTATGTCTTAGCGTCCCACGCACCATCTTGTATAGACTACCTCGTCCAGTATTTCTTGAAAGTCCGAAGCAGCTGGAGAAGGGCTTCTATACGGTAGCGATTGGGCTGATATGTCTGTATGATGCATGCATATTTTGTGTGGGGGCGGCTACATCTGGCTGGTTCAGTGTAACATTACGTTCATCTAAATTTAAAGACTGGCGATGCTTGGTTTTCAAATACATAGTCCAAGCGAGAATGCGGTGGCGAGCCGGTCGGGATGGTGCTGCAGGTAGCGAGGATGGGCTACCCATGAAGGCAGCAGGAATAAGAAATGACAGCCTTGCATACAAGCCAAATAAAGAATAAGTGCAATGGAAGGCAAAGCTGGAGTTTCCATTCATAAGCACGTCTCACAAGCCTCTGAAAGGTCGCGTGGTGCGCAAGTAGGCAGCAGTCTCAGTGTCGTACGATTGCGAATTTGTGCTACCTTAACATTCTGTGTAATACTTGTAGGAAATGAGATCGTTCGCGAAGGCCCCGAACTTTGTCTTTCTTGGTACCAGTGTATTCGTTGTACAGACCCGGATGTCAGATTAGCATAACACAGGTTGATAATGGTGCCACACATCTGCATGTACACAGCCTAAAAGCTGACCTTGCGTACTCACACTGGTACAGCTCAGGCACATGTGAGACTGCGGCTGTGTTATACGTTGGTCATGGCGGCATTTAAAAATACGCCTTGGGAACGTTGCGTAGACTCTAGAGTTTTCTCAGATTCGCCCAGTTTTGTCACTTCTAAAGGATAAACAATGTCCAGAGGATACGAACCGCTTGATTGTGGTTTCGATCGTACCAGTCAAGACATCAGCCTTCGGAATATCCCATCAGCGAGTGGATACGACAGTGTCAGTCAACTCACAGAATATGAAGATGGGTTTGAAAACGACAGCACATCCAGCCTCAGCCCGAACGCCAGCGCCGTTGACCCTTTGACTACTGTCTCCGCACTTCCAAAGCATATTCCCCATAGCTCCGCTCCCAGTCTCGTGGCACAGGAAGCGCCGCGTCGATCAAAAAGCACTGGCCCCCATCCTAGCGACAGTGCTGAACAGCAGCAATTCCAAGAGATCGATCCCAGTCCTAAGCAACGCTCCACTCTGGTGTCCAAATACTACCAGAATTGGTGGTTCTGGGAACTTGCAGGCGCAATTCTGAGCGCCGTATGCATTTTAGCCGTGGTCATCTTGGCTTACAACATCAACAAGACTTTACTCTCTGCGTGGAAGCTCCCTTTGAGTCCAAGCACCATGATCTCCACCTTCATCACTATTGCCAAGACTGCAATGCTACTCCCGGTCTCCGAAGGTCTGAGCCAGCTGAAGTGGCTTTATTTCTGGATCGACCGTTCCAAATACCGACCGCTACGTGACATCGAAGCTTTTGAAGACGCTAGCCGAGGGCCATGGGGATCACTCTTGATCTTCGGTCGGATCGGTTTTCAGCGGGGATCACCGCTCACTCTAGTCGGAGCATTCATCACGATTGCTACTCTCGCAATGGGACCCTTTGCCCAGCAGGTCATTTCTTTCAAACAGGAAAATGTTCCACAACCTGGTGTCAACTCCACCATTTCTATTGCGAGGGTGTACGACACAGGTATAATACCGACTCGTTTGTCTCTCTATAACCGTGAGTCAACCTTTGAGCTTTTGCACAATGCGCTAAACTGATGATAAGGTTAAAGCCAATGTTGTCGACACGGCTATGCAGGGTGCAATCTTCAATGGCCTATTCGACCGTAGTGCTCCATTCGACTTTTTCTGTCCTTCAGGAAATTGTACGTGGCCAGACTTCTCGTCTCTTGCAATGTGTAATACTTGCAAGAATGTTTCAAATGGAACCATCAAAGCAGAGCATGGTAAGAACTTCACGTTTAAAACGCCAGGAGGCATCCAAGTGAGAATGAGTCAATATGATTCGGATTGGGCTTCGTACGATCTTGTTGGTGGCGCCTATCGGTGGAAGCGAAGTATTGCCATTGCCCAGGCTGAAGGGGAAGGAGTGGGCTTCATGTTCGAGCCTTCAGTCTTTTATTTCTCCGACCCTAATTTCAAGAAAGTTTTCTATCGGATCACCGAATGCAATATCACTTGGTGCGCAAGGCTATATAAGAATGTCAAAGTCGTATGTATACCCCACCGACAACCCCGTCCTCAGCCTCTTACAGCAGATTGAGCAGATCAACGGCAGTTTGACCAACTTCTCTACTGAAGATACTCCCCTGGATCAAATGGGAGTGATGGATGATAGTTGGACCTTAAGACTGTCTCCATTTGGCAGCAACGATACTCATCGGCCAGCCATGCCGCCATGGGGAAACGAACCTTTCGTAGTCAACGGGGGCGACAACTCGAACATCAATCAACTTATCTCAGAAATATTCGACTTCAACATTAGTTCGTGGAACAGGAAGCACAAATACGAATTCAACGCCGGACTCCCTCTTTACAAGAGAAACGTCAGCGAAATCATGTCCAACATCACCGACAGCATGACGAACACCATCCGCCACGGCAGGAACGCAACAGTGGCAAATGGCGTCGTCCTCCAGACGGACACGATCATACTGGTCCAGTGGAACTGGCTTATTCTCCCGATTGCGCTCGTGGTCCTCGACTTCGTTTTCCTTGCGTTCGTCATCTGCGTGACTAGCAGCCAAGGTGCACCGCTGTGGAAGTCGGGACTGATACCGTTATTCTTCCACGGTTTGGAGGAGGGCTGTGGTGGTCGGGATGAGCAGCAGCAGCGATCCCGGGGAGACAGAAGGCTTGAGACGCGGAGCGAGATGGAGGAGGAAGCGGTCCGCATGAGCGTGCGGTTGCAGCGGGGTCAGGATGATCGAACTCGCTTTGTGGTGCTTTAGCGGTGGTAACGAGGAAGAAATCATATGCTCAAGAAGGCTAAAATATTTCAGCCACTGTGTAGAGCTCGGCGCTGTCAGATTGTACAAGGGTTCGCCTGTGCAAGCCTAGTTTTGTAGAAGCATCCAGGTAGTAGATTTGATCGAGTTCGTCAAACATCATAGTGATACGTGCTCTGCAGTGTTTTTGAATGAGCTTTCAAAATGCAAAGATGTTCATTTGGTAGTTCCATAAAAATCAATGCTTCAAGGGTTTAAGAAGAGAATTTTGTTATCATTGATACTATTTGCTGTTCCTCTGTAAGCTCAGGTGATATTCGGTAGCGGCATCATGTGTGTACTTAGCTTTGGGGGCCAATATATGCTTGCTGACCTCAGCAATCTACGCATGCCCTATTTAACCGGCTGCCGATAAGTACATTTCGCACCCCCACTTTGATGATATTTTCGTCTCCTCCAACCAATTTGAAGTTCACTTTCCACGAACCACATGGAATCAGATGCTCACTCCACGCACGACCTTCGGCGGTGTCGCCAAACAGGCTGCGAATACTTTCCCGCTTCAAAGTCTGTCCGCCGTTTTTACAAGACGTCTCCCCTTTCCAACGAAGAACATGGATCTATTTTCATGCAAGATTGCGCAAAGTGCGATCCGGTGGAGTACGAAGGGGAGATCTGCAACCGTTGCCGGCATTTGCGGCTCCGTCACATTCTCTTATGTGTTCCTGAAATCATTGGCGGCGGTTTCGAAATCGATTACTCCTTCCCGAAAGAGCTGCTACAACGTCCGAACTGCGATCTATGTCGGATCTTTTCGCAAACCCTACACCTGAAAGTTATGGAAGACGGGATCGAGCCGGATTTTCAACCATCATACGATAATTATTTCAGCGTGAGGTTAATGTTCGGGGGATTCGCTTTCCGCAACTCATTCCAAGTCCAATGGGTAAAACCGTGGGTAAGCCGAGGCCGAGCCAGAACGATATATTTTGGTGAGAAAGGAGTGACGTCCGGATACCGAAGTATTTCTGCGCCAAATTGGACCAATTCCGGGGCAACCCGGTTGGTGCAGTGGGAGAAAATCCGTCAGTGGATCTTAGAGTGTGACGAAAGTCATAATCACGTGGAACAGAAAACTATTCTACCCCAAGGATTTAAGGTCGTTGATATCAAAGCAGCATGCGTTGTCGAAGCTCCCCAAAACTGCCGATACATTGCTTTAAGCTATGTTTGGGGACAGCCAAACCCAGGACAAGAACAGTCTCATGAGTCCGTTCTTGTCCCTGACGGGTGGAGTGGCGTCAATTCAATGCCTCTCACCAAAACCATCAAGGATGCCATGGCTGTGTGTACCAAGCTGGGCGTCGAATACCTCTGGGTTGACCGACTCTGCATCATCCAAGATGAAAATGACCCCCACAAAATGGCTCAAATCCAAGCTATGGACTCCATATACTCTTCGGCCTACCTTACAATATGCGCACTCCACGGCGATGATGCTGAAGCAGGACTTGTAGGTCTTGAAAACACCCCAAGGTCGTTCAACCAAGAATTATGCAACTTTGCTGGAATTATCCTGGCACCAGAGCTTCCAAGGCCATTGCAAGGGCCGGAGAAGTGGTGGAACCGCGGATGGACTTGTCAAGAGTATCTGCTGGCCGGACGGAAGCTACTCTTCAATCAATTCCAGGTCTCATTTCAATGTTCACAAGGACTTCTTACCGAGGGCCCCACAGATGATGTGTCGCCATACGATTTCCCTGCGTTCGATGACGAATGTGCGTTTGCCAATTACAAGGCTGTCATCAATGAATACAACACCAGAAATCTTAGCAAAGATTCAGACATCTACAACGCCTTCATGGGCATCTTCAAGAAGATCTACGGAAGACTGGATCAATTTCACTGTGGCCTCCCTCTCATCGACTTTGACGAGGCTTTACTCTCTTACACATACCTCGACCCATCTCTCGATTATCTATCAACAAAGCGTGACTTGAACGGACACATTGGCTTACCAAGCTGGTCATGGGTTCGGTCAAAGGGAGAAACGCGCTATTACCGAGCCTTTATCGGAGCACTTACACATACGAGGTACTGGCATGCAGGAGCTGCGATGCAGTCAATTTCCGCCCCAGGCTCATCTCATGGATGGATCCTTAATAATGACGCGGACCCCAATATCCGCCGCCGCTATTCCCCTCAAGTATTCCTCGCTGCAGCATGGTCTCTTGGACTTTTCGAGCGCACAATTCCAGAGGAACTCAAACAACCACAAACGTTCAAATCGTTACAACAACTCTTGAGCAAGCGGTGGCCGTCCTACTCTGATTTTTGGGCAGAAATGTACGGATGCCAATACCAAGATCATCAGTCCATTCGGCTTGAAGGAGATCCACATCTTCTCAAATATTTGAAGTCTGTTCCCAGCTCTTTAGCGGTCAGAGCTATGATTGGACGCGGCTGTTTCAAGGCATTCAATGATCGCTATGGCGCTCAGTGGAGCCGCTTTCACGTGTGTGATCCAAACACATTCATCGTCGGACAAGTCGAACTCGATGAAGAGTTTAAACCGTCATCAGCTTATACCCCGTTGGAGTTGATCGCTTTATCTGTCGGGCTTCTAAAACCTCGGGAAGCAGAAGAAATCCTAAACAAGGTGCGCAAGATGATCTATGGAATGCAGCGTAGAAAATATACGCTACCAGTGGCTAACTAACAAATAACAGACGACGAGGGGCGCATACCGTGACATCCGCCATACAATCAGTCAGATTTTCAACTATAACAAAACTTTGGCTTGCAACAATATCCCTGACTCACCCCAGACTGAAAGGTTCGCGGATGATATCTTCGCCCATGAAGAGGTGGGCTTCGACGAGAAAGAAAAACGGAAGCTTATGAGTACCGACATGACTGTACATGACTGCGACGGCAGGCCCCTCCTGCCTCCGCCAGTTGTCAACGTCTTGGCGATTCGGAGAGACGACCGTGGTATTGCAACTCGAATCGGACTCGGCTCGGTGTTGCTTACGCAATGGGCACGCTTGCAGCCTAAGTTTGAGGACCTCATCCTGGCGTAGCTTGGAAACTTGGATGCCACGAGGGGGGCTGGAATACAGGGATGCAACTGTTTGATGTGCATGCTTCACGGCGCTGGCGCAAAGCTCGAAGAAAGTAGGGATCATCGCAGGCTTATTCATTTCAGTACTTAGACATCCGCCTCCCCAGCCTCCGTCTCCTCCCAATAGAGCGATCCACGTAGCCTTGGCTGCTACCGAGCTTTCGCTGAATGGGAAGGCGTCATGAATAGAATCCTCTACGAAAAATGAGAAGGCTGCATTTATTGATAGGCATCATGTAACAACGAATTTCTGTGCTTACGAGTGAGGTTTGTATGAACAGAAGCGCCGTATGCGACCAATCGGATCGGTCAAGATATGGTCCGCGCCACTCACGATGGCAAAGCTGCCACCCTGCAGCCTCGTTGGCTTCTGGTTAGGTCTGATCCGTAACAATGCATCAAAATCTCTGCCTCATCTTCCGCTTAAGGCATCCCGTAGCCTCGCCGTTCCGAAAGATGACGATCGCTTTTCCCCCCCACTCTCGTAAAGATGCAAGCGCCCGAAAATGGCAGAACACGGCGATACTATATGCAAAGACCCCGCCTCAACACAGCTGACTGCCTTGATTAATATACGCAGGTAATCCAGTCGCATGCTTACCGACATGACGCAGAATGCATCATATACGCATCCGATACCAACGTGACTAGACGAACAGAATCCCATTGGCCGTGGGAATAGAAAGCCATTGCATGGATGAAGAGCAAAGCTGAAAAGCTGAGTTGGTATTAGTCAACTAACTCAGGAGCCCCGCTTCTCATGCAGTATGAACTGGCTCAATTCTGTGTCAGACCCAATGATTTTTGGCTTGCTGGCCATGAGCAGCCAGAAATCGGATGAAACATCTGCAGGTTCTACTTCTTCCTGTAGAATCACTAAGTAGTGTGTGTGGAGCTTACTTATATGTAGCATTAGAATACAAATATATCTACAGCTCACATCACATACTTACAAAATAGTGAGATCTTCTGATCTTCTGTCTTCCTTCCACCAAGCACTCCGAATTAATTGACATCCCATTGAGCCCTATTTCTTGATTAGTTTCCTTACTGGCGTACCTTGCGTCGCATCTTCCTCCTCGCCCTGGCTGCCAGATCATCTTTCACGCTTTCAATCACACGATAATCTATCATGTTGGCTACAATAGACCAGCCAGGACCCAGTTACTCTCCGCCGCGCCGTTCTTGGAGTAGCTTCGAGTTGAATCTAGTGCCTGAAAGTCCTCCCGTGATTCCAGAAGATAACCGGCGCCGCGAAATACGTAAAGAATTACGTGAGTATCAGGAACTTCTCACGACAAGCATTCTGCATCTTTTCAAACCGGGGAGGAAAAGGGAATATGGCAAGCAAAATGCTGTGAACGACTACGTGAAAGAACTAGCGGCATGTCATGAGAAAAAACGTTTGTTCGTCTGCTGCGATGGCACTTGGAAAAATGCGTCGGGTACTATCGCGCCTTTGACCAACGTGGCAAAGCTGGCGCGAAGTGTAGATCGGATCGGGCTTGATGAACTGGATCTCCCTACCAAAGAATCCTCTGTCGGATCAGAGCGAGGCACCAGGTTCGGTATTGTGCGTCAACTGGTATATTATTCAAGTGGCGTAGGCACTCAGTCATCCCTCGCTATGGATAGTGGGATCTCAGGCGCTACTGGGCACGGTATGTTACTTGCTCACTTTCAACCAAAGAAACATCCAACTAACTAGCAGGGCAGGTGTAACTGCAAATATCTTGAGCGCCTACTGTTTCATCTGCAACAACTACAATTTCGGTTCCACAAAGGATGACATAATCCTCGTAGGATTCTCCAGAGGCGCTTTTACCGTTCGCTGCTTGGCAGCTTTTATCAGTAAAGTTGGCTTGCTTCGTAGAAAAGGCTTGCCATTCCTCCGTCTCCTATTCGACCATTGGCGGCGACAAGAGACAGAACAGCTGAGAAAACTCACCAAAGCGCTGGATCCCCTTCGCTACGACGCGAGAATCAAAGTGCTCGCCGAATGGGATCCAGTTAGTGCGATGGGATTGCCATTTGGATTCTGGACACGAGAGCTTTCATTCGTTGACAGCGTCGTGCCACATGTTGTGGACAACGCATTTGTTGCCCTTGCTCTCAATGAGAAGAGACCGAGTTTCAAACCTCTACTATGGACGGATCATGGTCCGGACACTACAGTCAAGCAGTGTGGCTTCATAGGAAGCCACTCGGACATCGGGGGTGGAAATCCAGACTCAGGACTGTCCACGGTATCTCTCCTGTGGATGATATCGCAGATCAGTGCAGCATGCCATGCCAGGTTCGACTCTACCGCGTTGCTCCAATTCCTAACTTCCCTTCAGTCTTCGCTCCTCGGGCATGAAAGACCCGTGGGGCCTGGGAAAAACCGAAAGCTGTACCTTAAAAATCTTTCATTCACAGAAGGTACGTTCACTTATCACAAGAGCTGCTAAGGAGCCATATATTTACCACTCATGAAGGCCATGTTCACGAATCTCTCACCAACTGGTGGTTGGTACCGAAATATCTATCTCTGGGGTTATGGCGAGGCGAGCGTCACGCTATGATTGATCAGTTAGCTCAGAAAGAGGGGGAAGTTCCGTCTTGTGGCCTCACTATCCACTTCACGGCTCGCCTTATCGCCGAAGATAAAGACCGTCAGCTTCGATGTGGGTTCTTCAAAAGATACAAGCCGGACAGGATGGGGACATCCATCCGATGGGTTCCGCGAGAATTTGATTCCAGCAGCGAAACATCGCGCCCTTCTTCACATCTTCCAGAGGAGAGTGTGAGCGGCAAAGAGGTGGTCCTCTTGGAAAAATGGCTAACGCAAGCAGAAAAGTGGTGGAAATATGAATTTCTACAACGTGGTGATCACACCGGCACGCAACCAGGTGACGAAACCAATGGTTTATTTGGTGAGGGGCCAAGCGATGAGCCTGACGGTGAGCTTGGTGTACCCACTAGTGAATCCGTTGCTGAATCCAGTCGTGATTCTGCAAGTGAATCCAATATTGAATTCACTAGTGAATCCGGCGATGAGCTTGGTGGTGAACCCCATACTGAGTTTGAAATCTGGCCAAAGGTTATCGAGAATATGGGATTGGAGTACGTCTCAGGTTGCAGGAAACAGAAATCACTCATATATCTCATTCAGCCAGAGGTGGAAAGGCTCAGGCACCGCGGAAGGCTTGAAAATTAGGGACAGGAATTTCAGATCAACGATGTTGTAGATGAGGAAAGTCTGTAAGATATCTAGAGGCAGATCGAGTAGGTCAAGATAGGGCTGCATACCAAATGAAGTTCGAGCTTCTTCCCAGATTGCGAAAAATATCCCTCTCGAAATCTGTCTGATGTTGAAGGAGAGCGTAAGGTTTTCCAAAGGAACACCCTAGAATTCCATATCCCAACTCAATCACAGACAAAATGTAGATGTTAAGCTCGAACGAGATGAAGAAGTGCTGAGGAAACTTGGAACAACTGACGTCCACCTCTAAAGGCTAGATAGCATCACTTGCGAAGAATTCAGTGGCTAGCCCGCAAATAGAATTGTAAGAGAATACAAGTACGAGCAGTGTTAACAAGACATATCCGGTCAATATCAAAGGAACGGAATGGAATTAATTATCAGCAAATTGTCTGAGGTCTTAGTTTTAAGTTACTCATACCGATATTTATTGCACGAGTACCCAAATGCAGACAAGGAAACACGTCGGTACAGCAATCACGCAATCAAAAGTTATCCAAAGAAATCAAATTCAACTAAACCAAACACAAAGCGCAACTAAACTAGAGATATTCCAGAATCGAAAATTAACCACTCACCCAAATCAAAGAGAAAACAACAGTCATGACACGGACTAATACAGATAATCCTTATTACTCCCCATCCCACCCTTCACTCCTCCTCCACCCCCTACGCCGGAATCAAATTCGGCAACCGACTAATAATCGGCAACTGAATCCCCAACGCATTAATCAACCCCAACCAAGCCGGCGGATACGGCACGAGCCTATTCGCAATATGCAAACCATCAGACAGCAGCGCGACCAGCTGTCCACCCGGCAACAAGCCCTGAATCGCCCCCGTGCGCGGATCCAAAAAGCCTCCATTGACGCTAACAACGGTATTGGCGTAGAAAACGTAGTTGTACACCTGCCCGTACACGGTGCCGGCGGCGATGATGGACGGCACGGATGGCACGGCGGGAAGGGTGCGCGAGGGGACGAGCGAGGATGGCGCGGCGCTGGGTAGGCCGCCGCTGGGCGCGGTGACGCCCGGGGCGGAGGGGACGCTGATGGATGGCGCGGCGCCGCCGCTCGGGCGGCTGGCGCTGGGGACGGCGCCGGATGGGAGGGCGCCGGATGGCAAGGCTCCCGAGGGCAGAGCACCTGAGGGCAGAGCACCGGATGGTAGACCTGGAGTCGGCAGGCCAAGGCCGGGCAGACTGGCGCTCAAGCCGAGGTTGATGTTGACGCTCAGAGATGGGTTCAAAGATGGTAGACCCAGCGATGGCAAGCCCAGCGATGGCAAGCCCGGCGAGGGGAGAGCACCCGAGGGTAGAGCACCCGAGGGTAGAGCACCTGAGGGTAGAGCTCCAGACGGCAGAGCTCCAGACGGCAGAGCTCCAGAAGGCAGAGCACCAGATGGCCGAGCACCTGATGGTAGAGCACCAGATGGCACAGCACCCGAAGGTAGAGCACCCGAAGGTAGAGCACCCGAAGGTAGAGCACCTGATGGTAGAGCACCTGAAGGCAGCGCACCCGATGGTACAGCACCCGAAGGAACAGCTCCAGACGGCAGCGCACCAGAAGGAAGGGCTCCAGAAGGAACAGCTCCAGAAGGCAGAGCACCCGATGGCACAGCACCCGACAGAACACGCGTAGGCAAACCACCAGACGGTCCAGCCCCCGACGGCAACGCTCCTGAAGGAACCGCGCCAGACGGCACAGCCCCAGACGGCACACCACCCACCCCCGGCGCCGTCGGCGTCGGCACAGCCCCGCCAGGCAGCCCATTCAAGAAATTCGGCAAGCCACCCGCGAGAGGCCCAGCAAGATTGCTCAACGCCGGCGCCACCAGCTGCAGCGCGGACTGAACCGACGGCAGCGCGGCGGACGGCAGTGCTCCGAGGGCCGAGTTCAGGGCGGCCGGGTTGGTCGAGAGCTGCGGGATAGCGTTGGCGATGTTGGAGGGGAGGGCGGGGAGGACCGAGGCCAATGGAAGACCGAGGTTTGGAAGACCGCCTGGAAGACCGGGGAGACCGGCGCTGGGGCCGCCGGGAAGGCCAGGAAGACCGCCGCTTGGGAGACCAGGGAGACCCGGGGCGCCGGTGATGCCGGGGAGGCCAGGGGCACTGGGAGCGAGGCCGGAGAGGGCGTTGTCGATTTGGCTGAGCTGGGAGAGGACGGAGGGTTGGAGGCCGGAGGGCAGGGCGTCGATGGCGGAGGAGAGGGGCACGGGGTTGGAAGGGTTGGCGGCGAGGGCGCTGGCGACGTTCGATGGGAGGTCGCCGATCAGGGAGTTGACGGCGTTGCTGGGTAGAGCACCTGAGGGGAGACCTGGGGCACCGGGTGAGGGCAGACCCGGCGAGGGCAGGCCGGGGGCACCCGTCGGCGGAGCGGGAAGACCGAACGGAGGAGTATTTGTAGGCAGACCGCTGAAGATGGGAGCCAGCTCGGAGAGGACTGAAGGCAGCGCGCTGCTCGGAAGGGCGCCGAGGACCGACGAGAGAGGCGCCACGTCCGACGGCAGCTCGCCCAGCGCGCTGGCAACGTTCGAGGGGACGTTGTTGGCGATGGAGCTGAGCACGTCACTAGGAAGAGGCCCAATGGAGGGGAAACCAGCTGATGGTAGGCCAGGCGAAGGGAGGAGCCCAGGAGAGGACGGGCCGGAGGCAGAAGGTGGGCCAGCAGAGGGGAGGCCAGCAGAAGGCAGGCCAGCAGAAGGCGCGCTGGGAGCGTTAGTAGGAAGTCCGCTCAGAACGGGAGCCAAGTTGGAAAGCACCGGAGGTAGCTCTGCGCTGGGCAGGGCGGCGAGAGCCGAGGAGAGCGGCGCCGCGTTGGTCGGAAGTTCGTCCAAGGCGCTGACGATGTTGGATGGCAGGTTGTCGAGAATGCTGCTGGGCAAACCAGACGGTAGACCAGGAGCACCGCTGGGAAGACCGGTCAAGGCAGGGCCTAATTCAGAGAGTACAGATGGGATTTCGTTGCTCGGGAGAGCACCAAGAGCCGATGAGAGCGCACCAGGGTTGGTGGGAAGGTCGGACAGAGCATCGACGACATTCGAAGGAAGATTGTCGAGGACGTTGCTTGGCAGAGAAGGCAAACCAGAAGGAAGGCCAGAGGGGCCACCAGGAAGACCAGAAGGCCCGCCAGGAAGACCGGAAGGAACCCCGGTAAGGATAGGACCCAGGTCCGAGAGGATTGATGGGACCTCGTTGCTGGGGAGAGCACCTAGGACCGACGAAAGCGCGCCAGGATTGGTCGGTAGATCTGAGAGAGCATCCAAGACATTCGAAGGCAGATTGTCGAGGACATCGCTCGGCAGAGCAGGAAGACCACTGGGGAGACCAGGACCCGGAAGACCACTCGGACCACCCGGCAGACCGCTGGGAAGACCAGTCAAAACAGGGCCCAGCTCTGAGAGGATTGACGGCACTTCGTTGGTCGGAAGACCCGCGAGAGCCGAAGAAAGCGCGCCGGCATTGGTTGGTAGTTCAGACAGTGCATTCGCAACGTCCGAAGGCAGGCCTTCAAGCACGTCGCTAGGCAGAGAAGGTAGACCCGAAGGCAGACCAGGAGCCGGAAGGCCCGAGCCAAGGGCCGACGGCAGGCCAGTCAGAGCAGGCGCCAATTCCGAGAGGACTGACGGCAGTTCATTGGTTGGCAGGGCCCCGAGAGCCGAGTTGAGCGGCCCAGCATTGGTCGGCAACTCCGAAAGCGCGTCAACAATATCCGTGGGTAGACTATCGAGGATGCTGCTCGGTAGAGCAATTGGAGGCAGCCCGGAGGGGAGACCAGGACCACCAGGTCCACTAGGCAACCCAGAAGTGCCAGGAAGACCAGGGATGCCGCCTGAAGGCAGGAACGGTGCCAAATCCGAGAGCACTGATGGAACTTCGTTGGTTGGAAGAGCCGAGAGGGCTGAAGGCAGACCCGCGGGGTTGGTAAGTACATCAGCAATATCCGACGGCAAGCCACTGAGAACATCAGCTGGCACAGAGATAGGAGGCAGTATACCACTCGGACCACCGGGAAGACCGCTAGGACCGCCGGGAAGACCACTGGGGCCGCCAGGAAGACCGGGAAGGCCGGAAGGCAAAAGCGATCCCAACTCGGAAAGGACTGAAGGCACCTCGTTGGTTGGGAGGGCAGCGAGAGCTGAAGTGAGTGCTGCAGCGTTTGAGGGAAGGTCCGACAGCGCGTCGACAATGTTCGTCGGCAGATTATCAATAACGTCGCTCGGCAGAGAAATCGGAGGAATGCCGGCAGATGGCAAACCTGGAAGACCAGAAATGCCAGGAACACCGCTGGGGAAAGCTGGTGCTAGCTCAGAGAGAACTGACGGCAGTACATCAGACGGGAGAGCTTCGAGGGCTGAAGGAAGTGCGGCAACATTCGTTGGTAACTCCGATAGTGCATTGGCAATATCCGACGGGAGGTCAGGAAGAATCGAATCAAGCACGTTGCTAGGCAGAGGAAGGCCAGATGGCAGGCCGGGAGCACCAGGAGCACCCGGTCCGCCGGTTGGTAGGCCACTGAGTGGTAGGCCGCTGAGTGGTGCCAATTCAGACAGCACTGAAGGAAGTTCGTTGGTAGGAAGAGCCGCAAGAGCCGAAGGAAGAGCTCCAGGGTTGGTCGGCAACTCCGATAATGCGTTGGCAATGTTGGATGGGAGATCAGGGATGATAGACTCGAGGACATCGCTCGGCAAAGAAATTGGAGGAATGCCGTTGGTGGGAAGGCCACTGAGAACCGGTGCCAGTTCAGAGAGAACAGAGGGTAGCTCGTTGGTCGGCAGAGCCGAGAGGGCTGAGGGAAGTGCTGCAGGATTCGATAGTGCCTCGGCAATGTTCGATGGAACATTGTCAATGATGGAATTGAGGACGTTGCTGGGTAAGGCGATTGAAGGGAGACCCAAAGGTGGCACAGTAGGGCCTCCAGGTGTTGGAAGGCCGGGCGAACCACCAGACGGAGCAGCACCAGATGGACCAGCGCCAGATGGCAGGCCAGGCAAGCTGATGCCTGCACTAAGGCCACCCCCAAGCGAAAGCGTAGGCACGGCGGGATTACCAAGCTGCGATGCCAAGTTGGCGAGGCCGCTGGGAACGAGCGCCGGGGGCACATTAGTGAGCGCGGACGCGAGAGCGGCAGGGTTGGTCGAAAGCTGGCTCTGCAGGTTTGAGAGAACAGATGGTGCAACGTTGCTCGGGAGGAGAGGGCCAAGCTGCGAAAGAGCTGATGAGATTGCTCCAGCAGGCCGAGAGCTAGCAGGGGCGCTCACTCCAGGTGCCGCATTCGATGACCGGGCAGAACTCGGGAGGCCGAGACCAGGTAGTCCACCAGTGGGCGCGCCAGCAGCGGGAGTTGTGCTCGGGATCAGGGCCGGGTTGCTTGCAATGGCGCTCGACAAGGCCTGGTTCAATTGGCGTGCGATAGATTGCGCGTCCGAAGGCAGCTGCGAAATGATTTGGGGGAGGGAAGGGCAAAGCGTGCCGAGAGGATTCGCAGCACCAAGCTGACGAGGAAAGATCTCGGCAGCACGGGCTTGCGCTTCTTTAAAGACAGGATAGTCCTCGGGACATGTCGGTGCAGTTGTTGCTTGCCGGATGAGGGTGGCCAGAATGGCCAAGAGAACTTTCGTTGGGAGCTGCATGGCTGTTGTTTTGTAATGAGTGGATATGGGTACAAAGAGTGAAAATAAGAGAAAGGAAGCAGTGGCTAAGCAAAGCACTGCTCAGCTTCTGCTTTCTCCCTCTTCGACTGGCTTTTCCAGAATTCTTGTAATGAGAGACTGAAGCGTCGAGGCAGATGGACGAAATCAAACAGCTTCTCCGGGGGCACCTGCGGCAATTTAGATGCACGAGCAGGTCCACAAGGAAAGGAAGCGGAAGCTGCAGAAGCGTTACATTCTCAAGTCGATCGGCTCGGAATGTCTGCGGCTATAAGCTGTTCCAAACTGGCTTGCGATGCATTTCCCTAAGAATGCGATCTGGCGGGGGAACGGGATGCCTTCCGGGTGGGATTCGCCCTTTTAGGGATGTGCTTCGAGGGAAGCTGTTGTCTTCAGAGTCGCTCAAGCCCAGAGGCACATTCTTGGCCAGGAGTTTTCCAATGTCCTTATACAGCAATCGCCAAGGTTGGTCTTCACGACATTGCACCTTTGCTCCTCACATTGTTGGACTCCGTGCCTCTTGGAAGGATCATTGAGTTCTGTTTGTGCGGCAACTGATTGTGCGATCGGCTGCACTGACGGCTTGCCCCGATAGTGGATTTTGCAATGGCATGGCGTACATTTTTGGGGAAGTTTTGGGATCGCTCTCATCTCGCTTACCTCATCCGCGACGAATCATCAGTGTGGCGGCTCATTACTGTGGCGCTGTGTTGGTATGTCTCCTGTCCCATGAGGGTGCATGACAGAGATTGGAACCAAGGGGGATGAGACGATGTGAGATGCTACGTGAGCTGACCGTGCTCAGGCGGGCAAACCAATGCTCCAGGGCTCTGGGTCTTTGGTGTAACAGGCTGCTGTTCTGATTCTCGAGTCTTGATGAAGTATGGTGTGCACAGTCTTCGGCCGAGGAAAAAACGCAAGGGATCATTGCGAGTTTGAACAGCGCGTCTCGAGCGTCTTTCTTGAAACCAAATCCCGGCGGCGATCAGGAACGAGACTCGTAGCGGGCAATTCTCGCTTCGAAAGCTTAGCCTGTGTAGTTAGGTACCGATAGGCGGAGGAATTTACCGAGTGTTACACAAAGCGGTGGCAGAAGCGATCCTCCCGGGAGCACGTGGGTGTTGTCGTTTTCAAGGTGAACAGCGGCTCTTCGAAGCAATATCAGAGAAAACTCGTCCAGTATTGTTGTAGGTGTCTTGAATACGCTCAGCCTGAACTAGTCTGGTCTGTAACACCAGAGCTTCAGTGCCATTTTCAGACAATTCACTTTCGAATGAGCGTGGACATGGTGAATGTGAGGCGGATGGATGGTGCTTCGGGTAGCGGCAGCGGAGTTGCCGTCAAGGCCCGAGCCTTATTGTCTGAAATGGCGGGGATTCGAACTTTAAATTGACATACTAAGATAAAGGTTTAAGCTTCACGATTGATCTCCCGGAATGAGGTTGCTTGGAACCCGGCCAAGGTCTCAGACAAGGCTCAGCCGTACCACAGATAAGCCAACTTTACTTTGACGACAGACGGTGCGTTTTTTGACGACGCAGATATGGCTGATTCCGAAGCAATATGAGGTGCCGTATGCCCTGGGAACTGTGATGCTCAATAGAATAGCTGGAGAGATGGCGCGCAGGCCAGTGTCATGATACAGTCCACCGTTGTTCTGCCCGACTTTCGACTCGCTGATGGAAGCCGGACTGCGTTTTAGCGTGTCGCGTTGCAAAATGCTTGTCATGGAGGTGCTTTAGCCGGCGCTCGATCGTAGCGAAGCGTCGTGGTCATGGTGGTGGAGGTCGAAGATCATAATCGACGCCGCCAACCATTTCGGGATAACTTGGCGAGAGACAACCCAGCGTCGTACGGATGATGCGCGAGGTGGCTGAGCAGGATACTGATGGCAAGGAATGGTGTTGAGGCAAGTCCGGCCGGCTCAAGCGCGGACGCTAATGCACGTGACGTGATTTGTCAGGCGGGGCGCCTTCCTCCGCGTTCCTGACGCGCCCTCGCAGCAATTTTTCATCAACACTCCAAACAATCATTGATCGCTGCTTCGCCATCATTCTCCTTGCACTGGAATTCCTCAAACGGCAACAAGCTGCGGGCACAAGAGCAAGGGGCGCGTAGCATTCGAAATTCGAACATTCTTCGCTTACAGTCAACTCTGGCCAAGATGCGGAAAGTCAGTCAAGGGCTCGGACCTAGCATGTAGGCAAGTGCAGCCTGGTTCGAGCTCAGAAGCAATGGTATGTTGGAGGTCACCGGCCGGGGCAACCTCTGGTGGCAATTGTCCTGGTCCTTGACATCCACGACCATTATCGCCTCCTATATGCGGAACGCCGCGGCGTTTGTTACGAACAGATCAGCGTCAATAGACAGGAAGCCCAAGCCTAGCGGCGTCGTAAGCTCTTCCTGTACTTTCCCAAACAGGTAAACGGCCACTCGACCCCTCGCCGGGATCGTACCGTATACGACACCCCGGGAGCAACTTTAGCGGGATGCTTCAAAAGTGGAACCGCACTTGCTCCTGGCGCAGCCGGTTTCAATGCCCGCGGATACGACTCGTGGGTGAAGAATTTCCGGCGGAGGCACCCCTGCAGCGTGGGGACCTGAAGTGATCCTCGCCGCTTGAGTATCCCTTCTTGGTACACCTCCTCCGTTGGGGGGGAACGTCCCTTCACATGCGCCTTCGCCTTCGCATTGAGCCGAACTGCATGCATCCCTGGAGATCTGGATTCTGCTCCACCATGCCCCGCTATTATACCATCCCCGACTCCTGCAGGCGCGGGGGGGCCAACGGCCCAACTCCCATTCGACGCAATCACCAACGGGGGCCCCTTCGCCACGCGCAGCAGTTCTTCGCGGACCCCGTCTCCACTGTCTGAATAAGTTTCGCATTGGAGCTGCTTTTGGGCGCTGCGTATATTGCTATGAGGTCACCTGAGGAGCGCATGACAACCCGGCCCGCAGCACCGTTCTTCCGAGGGCCAATGCGCGTCTACTTGATTCAATATTACCAACCACTTGGTTTCAAAATCCAAACATTGGTCCACGAAGCCATTTGTGGCGTTGCGCCGAGGCCTGATGGACATATCTCGGCCTGGTTGCTGCCTGATTGTTGCCTGGCGATAGGTTGGGGTGGACTGTACGATACGGCGTCTTGGGGGCCTTAATCCCTTTTCCATGCATGCCAACGGCGACGTGTACTCCGTGATGCACATGGAAGCACCACAGCCATGCGAGTTAGTTGTCAATGTCTAAGACATCATGTGTGTGTTAGTACAGGGGCCAATGGATATCCAGTGCAATATATTGGCAATAACGCTCTCTACTGAGAATGGTAATTCGGATACAATATGTTCCTACCCCGGCTCTGACCTGACCCAAGAAATAATTACTGTTGGACGTAGCAAAACTTGAAGAAGCAATTGGATGTAGCTGTTTTACCCTGGCTGGGGAGATCTGAATCATGCGCTCACATACCCAGGCCAATCACTTCACCACCGTTTTAAGGCAAACGTGCGCAGCCCCAACAGACTGGGTAGAACATCATTGTCTGTATCCGAAAATGACTCTGACTAGCTGTCAAAGTCGTACGACATTGAACGTGCCGGACATGCCATCGGGCATGTACCCAAACATGTACGCCAGTTGTTGTTTCTGACCAACTTTGGCCCTGTAGCAAACCTTAGATGGCTGGTGCTCAATCCATGTTTGGCGTTCGCCAACCAGTCGGAGTGTTTCCCGCGCCTTGACCACCCCATCTTTTTTTTTTTCAAACAGAATCCTTGCCGCCAAAGCTCAGGGATTGTTTGACTCAGTATGGGCAAACAGACGAACGACTGCCGGTTGACAAAAAGTGATCATAAGGTAACAAATTGAAGAAAACTCCATGAATTCGGGTAATTCCGGTACCTTCTAGGCGCTGTGGCGGAGTGGTTAACGCGACAGACTAGAAATCTGTTTCCTTCGGGAGCGCAAGTTCGAATCTTGCCGGCGTCGCATCTTTTTTGCGTTTTGGTGCTCCTCCCCGTAAAATGGGATGGTTGATGTTTTGTGTAGCAAAGCTGCACGAGGAAAAGAACTCCGGTCTTCGGATGTTGAGTGGTTTTCTGTGTGCGGTTAATGACTCAGCACACCTTTTTTTTGTCATCACTTTCGTGGAAAAAATATTGTCCCTCACTTGCGGTCATCACACAAAGAACCAGTAATAAAATTGAGATACGATCCTCATTGATATTGCTTTCCCTATAGGAGACCAGTCCTTCAAAGCCACGTAGGAGAGAGATAAACCAAAAGAGCAGAAAAGAAAAAAGGGTAAAAACCAAAACAACTTTTATTAATCATCATCACGAAACCAGCACCTTGACCAACTCCTCCCACGCGTCCATGCCCACTCGTGTTGCCGCCATTTGCGTGTCTACAGACCATTTCGCCAGCGCCGACGACTTCTGCACCATGGTCCGGGTCAGCTCCGAGGACGCGGACGCGGACGAGGAAAGCATGCCGTTGAGCAGATTGGAGATGATGGCGGCAGCGCCACCAGTACCACCTGCCAGCTGATTATTGTTACCGTCAGCGTTAGGAGACAGTAGTCGAGTATTGACGAGCGAGTTCGATTGCAGCAGTTTCGCGCCAGCGAGCCAGGCGCTCGCAATGGGGTCGTCGACGACATTTGCAGGAGAAGGGGCCGTACTTGGTGTTGCCGTTGGTGATGAGGGGGCAGGGAAAGAGCTCGGGAAGAGAAGATCCAGAATACGATTGCTATGGCTCGATGACGACGACGACGACAACGAAGATCCGAGAAGGTCTTGCATAAGGGACGAAAGCGTGAACGTTGGGTTGGATATCGCGGCAAGCGACTGTAGCATCAAGAACAAGGGGGCGAGCTGAAGATAGATTTGATTCTCGAGCAACCGGATGAATCCATCGGAAGAAAGACGCTGAGTTAGGAGATCCAAAATGTTGTTGTTGGACGCGCCGGAGTCGGCCGGTTCATCCTCACGCGCGAGGATCTCTGGAACCTCAGGCAGCGTTGAGGACGTTGGGACTGCCATAGCCATTGCTACCTTCTCCACGTTTACCAGACCTATCGCGCTGTTAGTATCCTGGCTTGATACAGAAGGATACTGCTGAATGGAAGGCGTATTCTGCTGGACTGGCGGAACAAGAGATGAAAGCTGTGGAATCAAAGTTGAAGGCAGCTGAAAGAGGGGCGAAGGCAGTTGAAGAACAGACGACTGCAGGTTAATGGATGAACCTACAGTAGGGTAGACGGTTGGAAGGGGCGTGACTGAGGCCACCACAGGCTGCACGGCGGCAGCTGTGATTGTTTCTTGACCAACAGTCAAAGCACCGGTAACGAGTGCACCAGCAGTTTCTGCTGCAATAACATCGCTTTCGGTGGACGAGACCTGATAGTACGAAGCGTCAAATGTTGCTGTGACCTCAGGGAGGGCCTCAGCAATGATGCTGGCAATTGCAGTTGGGTTAGGGATCAAGGCTGCAAGAGGGTTGCCAGTGGCGGCGGTCGCATTTCCCATTTCGTCAAGGAGACTCGAAGCTGCCGAGAAGATTGGAAGAGCGGCAGTGGGAACAGCGGCAAGCTGAGACTCAACAATAGACGGGATGGCGTCGATAATAGGTTGTGCTGCAGAAACCTGGGCAGCAACAATCTGTCCAGGCGCGGCGGCCATTGATACTTGAGCCTCGGCGATGTTAGCTAGAATGGAGGGGGCCGCCTGCATCTGGTTGCCTATCTCATTCAGAATAGGTTTGGCCTGAGCAGCGATCCATTGGGCGACAAAAGCGGCCGGATCAACTGCGTCGTCAAGACCGGCCTTGAGCTCCTCGACTTGCCGGACCTTGAGACCGTTAGACTTGGCGATTTCAGCAACAGTCCGTTTCTGCACATTCTGCAAAAAATCAGCACACTACCAGCGCATCTATCTCTGGTTATACTTACAGCGGGTTCTGGGAGCGTGGAAGCGGCAGCAGCAGCACTCGGTGGGACCAAGTCGCTTGGTAGGGGCGCAAGAGGGTCGATCGAGCTGACAGCCGCAAGACTGTTAAGGTCCGGGTCCGCAAGAGCGCTAGCGAGAACCGGTGGTACATAGGCAGATGCAGGTCCGCCATTAGGAGCCAACGCGGCCAGAGAAGACGGAACAGCCGCAAGTGGGGTAGCATCAGCCAAGGGTGCAAATGATCCGATAGCAGCAACTTCGTCAGTAACACCAGAAGGAACAAGGGCCGGAGTAGGGACGGTGATCAGGGTAGTCGGGACAACCTGGCGTTTCCTGTGTCTACGGCCAGCGCGAGCAGCAGCAGGGAAGCCGAACAAATCTGTGCTTGTGGGCTGAACGAATGCATCCGTCGGCTGCTGGTCAGGTTGACCCAAGGAATCCGTAAACAGTGGAAAATCCGAAGGTATGACCCATGCATCCGTCGGTTCAGGCACAGACTGGTCAATAGGTAGGTCGGTAGTCTGATCAAAGGGTTGGATCGCAGGCTGGTCGACAGGTTGGATCTCAGGCTGGTCAATGGGCTGAATTGACGGCTGCTCCACGGACTGTTCTGTAGGTTGAACCGCTACCCAATCAAAAGACGGGGTCGCAGACTCATCGACAGACTGAGGTGGTTGAATTGCAGACCAATCGACAGACGGAACTGCCGGCTCCTCAGACTGAACCGGTTGAACTGCAGACCAATCGAAGGACTGAGCTGCCGGCTCGTCAGACTGAACGGGCTGAACTGCAGACCAATCAAAAGACGGAGCTGCAACCTGGTCGGAAGGCTGATCCACAGGCTGGTCAACGGGTTGAATGGCGGGCTGGTCTATAGGCTGAACTGCAGGTTGATCGACGGGCTGGACTGAAGTCAGATCAATGGGCTGGTCTGTAGGCACGTTGACGGGCTGATCCTGAGGAATATCGACGGGCTGGTCCTGAGGAATATTGATGGGCTGAATGGACTGATCCACGGGCACGTCACCGGGCTGGCTAACGGTCAGATCAACAGGCTGATCCGCAGGAACGGTGATAGGCTGGTCAACGTTCTGGTCCACAGGCTGCTCCGAAGGTACGGTAATAGGCTGATCGACAGGTTGGTCCGAAGGTACGGTAATGGGTTGATCGACAGGCTGATCCGAAGGCACGGCGAAAGATTGATCCGTAGGCACGCTGACGGGCTGGTCAACAGGCTGGACAGCCGGCTGATCCACCTGTTGAGTCACCGGCTGGTCGGCGAACAGATCCACCGGTTGATCGACCGGCTGCACCTGTTCGGGCATCTGGAAGAAGTCGCTCAACGGCGCCTCCTGTCTCTTCTTCATCTTCCCCAAGGTCCCGGTGAGAATCGGCCCCATAATGTTCGACAGAGAAGTCGTCAACGAATTCGAGACGCCGCTTAGCGGGGTGACCTGGCTTCCCGGGAGGAAGGACGTACGGCCACCGAGTAGAGCGTTCAGGAGGGCCGTGTACGCCAGCTGCAGCGCCTGGACAGGGTTCTGCATGAGCGAGTTGGTAACAGGCTGAACGAGCTCCTTGGGCAGCGTCACGGCGGTAGCGGCCGGACCGTTGTCCTTGCTAGCGAGAGCTCCAAGTGGGTTATTGACGTTGACCTGCGTGGGGGTGAGGGCAGGAACCGCGACACTCGGGGACTGGAGCAGGGGCCCCAGCCCAGGTATAATGGGCGCCGGCGGACCGAGATTCTGGGGCTCACGGCGCTCTAAGATAGATATTAGCGGATTTGCCCAGAGGGCAAGGTGAACGAATCTAGCGAGTGAGAGGTATTCAGAGTAGGAAGAGTGCGGTTGAAAGCAGGTGCTGGTGTTCGAGGACCTGAAGTGGAGGGCGCAGATGGGACTGGCGCGTTTGAGGAAGCTCTTGCAGGAGCTGGAGATGTTGATACAGCGCTCATGACGGCGCTTGGAACAAGAGCGTTGGGTAAAGGAGCGACCGATGGAAGAACATTGAGCGGGAGGACCGCGGAAAGGAGTGATGGGAGAGCACCCGGTTGAAGAATACCTGGTTGATTGAGCTGGAGAGCTCCTTGCGGGGCTGGGGCTGCGTTGGCGCCAGGCGCAACGGCGTTGAAAGCCGCGAGGTAGAAGATAACCCTGGCGTCCATGGTGGAGGCTGGTAAGGAAAAGATTCTGTCTCAATTCCTACCTGAGGAAGAGTGAATGAGAGGTGAGGTTGTAGCGACTGTTTGGTATCTGGCGGAGAGAAACAGTCGGCATTAAGTGCATCCTGAGACACCACCGACAGCGTGAATAGGGCATTCCAAACATTTGAAAGTAAGGAGGAGACCGTTCGCACTCTTGAAACATTCCGAGGAAGACCAGTAGTAACCGTGACAAGAAAGCACAAGAGATCAAGCTTCGACCGAGTAGATTGGCAAGCGGACATTCTTCGCAGCAAAAAGGGAGCAAAATCAATATGGAGTCGACATCTCTTTTCCATAAGTCCAACTTTTGGTGTAATATTCCATACCGATAACGGAAGGCCGGGCCGCACGGCATCATGCGGATCACGGAGTCTCCTGTTGGGGGTTGGTATACCGTGTATGTAGGATTTCTAGCTTTTGCAAGTGGAATGCAGACGTGTATGTGGAACGCGGGATGGCGGGTGCTTCCGCCTAGCGCGACTCCTTGCCGCGACCAGTTGGGATAGCTCCTAACGTGATCGCGTCAGAATGAACCTCGTGGGTTTCGCCATCGCAGGTCTGACGGTTGCGGGGATACAGCAAGCATCAGGCACGAAGACTCAGTAGGTTCATGCCGGATCGTGCTCTCTGCGCGGATTCCTCGTTCAGATGTTTCGTTCCAATCCTTACACGCATGACTTCAGGAGGAATTTGGCAGTGGACTTCTCGCACAGTACGTCGATCCCGGATGGAGGGGCTTCCGCATCTAGGGTAGTGGTCGTTAGAGGGTCAAGCGTTCATGAAGAGGACTTGCGTCCGCCTCTCGGAGCAAAGCCGAACCCTCCCCTGCCACCCCCATCCGGGCCACGCGGTGCACGAATGGGCTGATCCACCCCTGGCGTCCCGGACCGAGACCGTGACGAGCCGTCCTGCTGCCTCTGCACGTATGACGAATTCGGCTTAGCCGAGTAACCCGGCTCATATAGCTGCCGCTTGGGGGTCCCTTGGCCACGCGCAGGTGACTGATCCGCCGAGGAATTGGCATCAGAATCTCCCCGATCGCCGCCTCTGCCGCCCCTGCCCTTGCCTCTGAATTGCTTGCCGCCATTACCACGCGGTGACGCAGACCGTTCCTGCGAGCTGTCGGGCGTGGAGGAGCCGAACAGCCTCTCCCGCACTTCCGCGTACCTGCGTTGTTTTTCTTCACGCTCTTGTTGCGCCCTAGCTTGGCGTTCTGCGAATTCCCGCTCCGACTTCTTGCGCGCCTCCTCCTCGCTGTCCTCATCATTGTCGCCTCGCGATAGAATCTTGGGTGGGGGCTTTCGGCTCAGAACCTTGACGGGCGCCTTGACGTCGTTCTTGAGCGGCACATCGGTTTTGGCTTGCAGGAAGAGTGGTGTTTCTTTGGGGGTTTCTCTGCGCAGTCGCGTCAGCTCCGCATGGCGTGATGAGGGCGTAGTGAAGCGCACGCCGCCTCCCACAACTGCCTATTGAACTCAGCATGCTGTGCCCTTCGCTCAGCCTTGGTCAGCTTTTTCGGGGGCTGGGGCTCAGGCGGGGCAGCGTCTTGCTTCTGTAGTACGTATTAGCTTGCGACCGAATTCCTGAGCGCAGGAGGGGTCGTACGTCGGCGATAGCCTCCCAATCGTCGTCCCAAGCGTCGGGGACGTTTCTCGCGGATCCGCTCATTGTGTTCGGCGAAGCGTGTGATCAAAGCGCGCGGTGCGTGGGCGTGTGCTGGGTTGCAAGTGTGGCTGCAGCGGCGGTAAGGCTACGGAGTGCAAAAGTTTAGGATCGGGCAGCAAGAAGGTGGGGAGGTGAAGTGCGGGTCGCGGTCGTGTCTCAGACAGGCAGAGGTCACGATCGACAAACCAATGGCCGGCCCGGGCCTCAGCCCTACGTCAGCACTTGGCACGCCAAGCAAAGTATCGAACCGCGGCTCCAAGCCCCTTCCGTTTCGCCAGGGAAGAGGCGTGTAGACGTGCTCCGCTAAGCGAGGGCCTGCCACTTCATGCGTGCGGAGGGGATTTTCGTTGTTGCTATCTGCTCATTTTATCACGCCATTAGCGCCCGTCGCCATCAATGCCTGGACTGCTGAAACTCTCCCGCCGACGGTGGCTGTCTGGACGATCGAAGAGTTTGTAATTTTGGCCGTTGTAAAGGAATGTACGTTGAAGTGGAAAACACGCCGGCTATCCACATTCGACAATTTGTGCACGAAGACCCCACAACTCGCAACTGTTATGATTGGTGTCCTGCATGCTCATGCACACCTCTCAGTCTCAGCCACCTTTGCATCACGCTGGCCAGCGCTGATCAATGAGCACCACGTGAGAGCACATCGTCTAACCAGAATGAGAATGTCCTGCCGCCTCAAACACACTGATAAACTTCCTCTTCGAGATATGACCCACTTGTTTGAGGCCTAGCACTACCGAACGAGACATCATTGTCACTTGCCACATGGAGAATCTTTACACATCTTACTCCAAAAATTTGACCAAGTGTAGGATTATGCATTTCCCAACAGTGTGATTCTCCGCGGTGAGATTAAGTCGCCACTGCGCGCTTTTCGGATGTCGCATTTCGTACGCATTGAACCATTTCTCTGGACGCGACTCATGAAGTTTCGAGTTAACAGCGCCTCAGGATGAAGGGCCTGGCTCTACAGCCTGGTGAGAAAGGCTAGAGTTTGAGAACTGTTCTAAAATTTGTGCTGAATAATAGCAGCATCAGCATGAACATGAGCAAAGGCAGCTTATGGCGACAAGGGATTACATTTAGGAAGCCGTGCAAGTGTATCTTGAATCTCGCCTTCACCGCGATCGCTAAGTCCTGTCTCAGCACCTTTCTTCTAATGCTAATGCGAAACCAGTCGTTTTATTCTCAACTGGAAATAAAAACATTTCACGCAAAAGTGCACATGGGATGATTGTTGTTGATAATTAGCTCCTAGCTCTATCTTGCTGCTGCTGCGAACGCTGCGAATTGCAACTACTAGTACAGCTATCCAGCTCTCTCTGGCGGCTACTGCTATGCTTACTCTGCTTTACCTGCTCTTGCACCAAGTATGAAAGGAAAATTGAGGGGGCGAGGAAATACGAAACGAGGAAACGAGGAAAGGGTAAGGAAAAGTGGAATTTTTGGGGGATGCAACCGAAGGAAATGATGAAATGACCGCTCTTTTTACTCAGATAGTAACCGCCCAGTGTTCGCCAGTTTCTTGCCGAAAACAAATACAGAACTCCCTCGAAAATGACCGCAGACCTTGAGTGTTCCGCGAATACGAAACTTGCCAAGCACAGACTCCTCCAACCCCATGCCGATGATTTTCTTCTGACAAAGCAGAATGCCGAAAACTTCAGTAGTCCAACCCTGACAGAGGATGAAAAAAACCATAAAAGCCCTTGCGAACTAGAACTTCCACCTTCTCATGCGAAGTCGAAACGAAGCTGCAATTACTGGCCCAAAGACCAGGAGCGAATGGCCATGCCGGCCAGACGGAAGATCACCTGAGACATGCCACGACCCTGAGACTCGTCCTCAAGGAACTTCTTAGCCACCACCATCTTCGACCGGTCGTCCTCCTGGTCCGGCGGGTACGGCTGCTGGCTGACATTGTCAGGAAGATCCGGGAAGCGTCCACCATAGTGGCGCGCAATCATCATCGAGTAGATGACATCTCTGCATTCGATCATGCCGAGAATGTTGCGGCACGCGCTCAACGTAGCCTCGATGTTGCGGTTGGACTCGTCGTCGGCATCGCGGAAAGTAACAAAGGTGCCCAGGTGGCGCCAGAAATCCACCTCATACTGCTTCAAATGCGGAACCTGAGGGTCATAGATGAGCTCTGCAAGCGGGTTGAATGGCAGGACCTGGTAGGTCAGAAGCGCTTCAAGAACCTCGACACGCAGTGCAGCTTCCTTCTGCAGCAGATCGGTCTCGTGCTCACTGGTGCCGTTGGCGCCGTTCGCAACGCCTCCGTGTTGGCGGGGCAGGCACAAGAGCTTCCAGACGAGCTTCGCCTCGAGGCTCGTGGTTCTCCGCTGCATCTCATAGTCTTGGTTGACCCGGATCTGGGACACGAAGAAGGCGAAGAGGTCCATCGTGGCTGGATCGTTCAAAAGGCGATTCAAGCCCTTCGTCGTGTACCAGGTCGTCTCAATGCAGCGATCCATGTTGATTGCGTAGTCCCTGGAGTAGAGCATCTTGATCTCTTCGACGACATTGGGATTGATCGGGCCAGGAGTCGGCGGCTGGGCGTGCGGGGGAACGTTCTGGAGCGCAAAAAGCTCGTCGATGTAGATGCGCTTAGCTGGTGTGCCGTTAGTACGCAATTGCCGTAACGTTGCACACTAGTGTTGCCTCACCCTTCAACGGCTGACCCTCCGGCGGCGGGGGTGTCGCACCTTCTTTGTCCTCCTTCCTCACATACACACGCGTCGACGGGTCGTAGGCGACCGGTGCGATCGACATCGGGGCGGAGGTATCAGCGCCAGCGAGCGCCGGGTCAATGGCAGCACTGAGCTCGTACGATGGATCGGGAGCAGGTGCGGGCGGGCTCGTGCTGTGGCCGGGCACAGGCGCGTAGTTGGGAGCTGCAGGCGCGTAGCCCTGGGGGACGTGGGAATAGGCGACCTGAGCGGGCGGAGGAGCAGCGGTCGCGGGAGTCGAGGTGACGGGCGGAGCTGCGCTGGGTGCGGGTTGTATCTGAGCGGGGCCGGGCTGTTGCTTGAAGATCGGGTCGTAGCCCAGACACTCGCGCTTGCTCTTCTGGCAGTTCCGGCACGTGGGGTGCGCCTCGTCGCACTACGATATGTGAGCAAAGTAGGGTTCGTGGCGTTGTTTTGGAGAGCGAGGCTTTCGCGAAAGCCGCGTCGGTAGGCGAGTGAGGTCGGACGACAGGTAAAGTTCTCGCTTCCACCCATGCGGCGGGAGGTGGCAGGCTACAGAAGCGAGCGAGACGCGAAGACGCGATCGCGCTACCTCGCCGTTTCAACCTCACCTCATCCCGACCGACGCGCTATCGCGAGAAGAAAATTTGCAATTGCGATCCTCACCTTTATCCTGCGCTTGCGACACGTCAGGCAGCCCGTCTTGGTGCGACGCTTGATCTCCTTCTTGTGGCGGCCTCCCGACATGATCCTCTGGTCGGCCTGCGGCGGCAGCTGGTAGCGCATGCCCATGCCCTGCGGCGGCATGCCCATGGGCGCGGCCATGTGCATCTGGTGGTGCTGAGGCGGGGCGTGGCCGGGCGGCGGGTAGTAGGCCATGGGCGCGACGGGCGGAGGCAGCGAGCCAGCTGGCGGCTGGCCCGGCTGCTGCTGGGGCTGCTGGCCGTCAATGGGCGCGCGGATGGGCGGCAGGTTCAGCGACGGCAGCGACATGCTCGACGCGGTGGGTGAGGCGCGATAGGGCTCGGCATTGCCTGGAGCGCCCTGGGGCGGCGGGTAGGTGTAGGAGGGTTGCATGGACGGCGACGGGTAGGAGTGAGGGGAAGGGTAGGAGGTGGGAGTTTGCTGCGCCTGCTGCTGAGGCTGAGAATTCTGCTGCGGTTGCGGCTGCTGTTGAGCCGGCTGCTGTTGCTGCGGTTGCCGCGACGGCGGGTTAGGCGACTGGTCTGCCATATTTGATTAGAGACCCAGCACACGTCGATGGCGCAAGGCTGTGAGATTCGAGATTAGCCTCCTAGCTGGCCGATGCTGCGCTGTCCCTTGGGGAACTGATCCCGCGCACGACGGGCTGATTGGCACCAGGAAGGTTGCTTCGCTTAGGCAGAGTACGGCGAGACGAGGCGTCCGGGTGGTTTGATGCTGCCGGAGCGGATAGCGGAAAGACGCAAGTGCGAAAAGAAGGCAGGCCGGCCGCAGATCACACGGGCCTCTTCCAGGGAGCTGAGTCGGGTTCGGGGCACAGCTCAGATCGGCGCAACGTGAGCGCTCTCGAGCTACTGCGCGTGCGCGCCAGGGGGCGCTGGTGCTCTCTGTCCAGAAAAAAGTGGGCGCTGCCCAGATCAGCAACGTCCGCATCCCTCGGAACGGCGCGCGCGAGGCAGGGCGATGGAAGGGCGGCTGGCAGCGCGCTCTCCCGCGGCGGCAGCGGTGGCTGTGCGCTGAGCGACGGCGTGGGTGGTGCGCTTGGGCTTGGGCAGGGCATGGCAGGCCGGCGGGCACGGCACACGGCCGCTGCGGGCGGGTGCATGGTCGTGCAGGAGGCAGGTCTTTGCAGAGGCTCAGGCCGCCGGGAGGGCAGGGGCGATGACGGGCAGCTGAAGGGGCGCGCACTTACTGAGGCGGTAGAAGCTCCCTCCAAGCGAGCGGATGGAAGCGAGAAGCGAGATTCAGCGCTGGGGTTGGCTTGCACGCTTGGGTGATCCGCTGCGGCGCTTGCACGCAGGACTACGTTAGAGGCAGGCAGAGGGCAGGGCGGCGGCGGCTGCGCGCGTGCTGGGGCTGGAGAAAATATTCACAGCGTGTGCCTCACGGCTTTTCAGAGCGCCGCCAAGTGCGCGCCGCGCTATGCGCTTTTCGGGCAGCGGCCAGGGTCCGCTCTCGCGGGCATCGAGGAACCGCACCGCACCGCTCACGCACCGCGCCCCGGGACGCGGCTTCGAGAAGCAAAGCTTGAGCCGGCCAGCGCCAGTCGGCCGCGAGCCGCCGGCCCAAACGCCCGCCCGCCAAACGGCGGCGCTATCCAATCCGCAACACGCCCATGCCCACCCTCGAGCGCATCAAGGCCGTCACGTCACTGCGCGACCCGGCGATCCAGGAGGAGCAGCGCTGGCGGCACATCAGACGATTGTTACTGCGCCCCCGCCGGCTGCCGTCGCCCCAGCACGAACGCCCGTCCCACCGCACTGGAGGCGGACCTGGAGGAGGCTCACCGGCGCCATCCATTTCTAGGTAGCCCAGGACATGTTCTTCCTAGCCCAGGACATTATCTTAGCCGTGCATGCAATTCTCCGCAGTATGCTTGCTTCAGGAAGCGACGCCGGTCGTACTGCCATGTATAGCCGCGAGCGGCGATCTGACCCAGGGTGTCTTCCAGAAGACAGAAATCGCCTGCGCCCGCGACCCACCGCGCCATCCCCTCCGCTGGACGTCGCGCTTCTCCGAGCGAGGCACTGCTACTGCTGGTGGCGGAACGCCCGCTGGAGCTTGGCGACGGCGGCGGCGACGTCCAGTCAGTCTGGCGTGGTCCCTGCGGCGCCGTAAATACCTCATCCGGCGTGGTGAAGCTTACGGACGTTAATTGTTGCCTGCATGGTTGTATAGATCGCCCGCGCGCACGTTCGGGGAACATCGGCGCCCACGGCAATCCGCAAGGAACCGCCTCGTGGCTCTCCTGTTTCTCTTGACACATCTGCCGGCGCTGCACGAAGCCATGTCAACGGCGCCCGGGCACCACCCACCGGTGCAATCCACCAGGCGCTAGGGCCGCTTGCTTTAACAGACGGCTGCTATTATCCGCACGCTGCGCTCCTCCACTCCACACCGGTGTGCGCTGACTCTGGGCCATCACTGCCCTGCATGGCCGCCGCCCCGCCAGCCAGTTTCAGCAAAAGCGCACATACGCGCGTAGTGGAGTCTTGCTATCAGCTGGAATTCGTCTTGCCAACTTCCAGGAACGGACCCCAAGCGCCGCGCCGCACACCACGCCCGGGCAAACCGGTCAAGTTCGCGGCGGGATTATTACAAGGACCAGCCGGGCGATCTCGATCACCGCTTCAGGGGCAGACCTGGCAGCCTGGCCTTCGAGAAGGAGAGCACCAGTTCTAGCGAGCGTTCACTGTCTGCGCCAGCCGAGATCTTGCTGTCGGCTAAGTGGCCCAGCCTGCCAGACGGCTGACTCCACCCCTGCCCAATACGCTGACAATACCCTCTCCCTAATGCTCAGTCACCCGCATTTGGCCAACGGCTTGCGAATCCAGCCCGTGGGGATCGAGCCGTGCGACGACGCTGCCCTCCCGCCAGCCCAATGGCACCGCCAGCCTCTCCACCCACTCCGCCGGTCGTCCGCCCATCCTTCCCGCGGCCGCCATGCGTGCAGGCGCGTAGAGGCGGGATTGGCATGCCGTGGCAGCCGTGCGCGCCGATGGTAGACGTCAGCTCCGCCCGGCCGGACTCTCCGCGGGAGTTCTGCGCTGCTGCTCAATGACTTTCTGGCTGCCCGTGCCTCCCAGGGAGGGGCAGCTGGAGGGGCGAGGGGTGAGGTTGAGAACCTGATACAGCGCCCACAGACCGCGCCCCGCCGCTTGGACTGGCGATCCCTCCGTCACCACCACTCACGCATCCGGGAGCGCTGTATATGACTTGTCCCAAACCTCCATGTGGGCCTGTAGAGCCGTTCCAGCACACCGGCTGCACCGAGCCGCCGTGCCATTCGCAGAGGAGGGCGCAGCAACACCAACGCACGAACGCGCTCCCAAGCCTCCGCCCCGTTTTCCACCAACCACCGACCCAATCCCGGCGAACCCTGGATAGGTTCTACGTGGGGGTCACAGACCTCCCTGCGACTCGTCCGTCGCCTCGGCGCACCCGCCTGTGTGGAGAAGTCCAAGAGCGTGAAGATTTGCTGACTAGGGCAGGGGGTTGTTGCACGTGAAGCTGTGCAACTATTGGCGAAGAGATTGACGGATTCCACTCGCAGGGTGCGGCCTTGCGCCTGAGGGTTCGACGAGCCGGGGGGACACCATGAGGCCACGCCGTTGGCGGCCTCTGCTGCCCACCACCTGGCAAGCTCGCTCCCACGGACCGCAGGCGAAGCCGAAAACGAGCCACCTCTGACACGTGAGAAAGAATCGATACCTGGGGCCGTTCAGGCGCACCCGCGACCACGGGACGTTTATTCCTTGGCATCAAGCGAAATGTCATTTGCATCATACTCATTAGTTTTTATTGATTCAGGTCCGCTTGTCCCATCTCGTACGCGTACGCCAAATTTCACCGTCTAAATTTATCCTTCAGTTTTCAACTCCCTCCAGGCGTCTTGGATGCCACGCGACACGCGTGGGACGCTCACGTCGGCACATGCAGTAGCTCAGCACGGGTCGAAGGGGGCCGCGAATGAGACAGCCTGCAGATCATACGAAGCTTGAATCGCTGTGGTCGGCGGTAGGGCCGGTAGTCGGTCCGGATCATACTTCACGGCTGAGTCGATTCCCCAAAAGGGCAACAATCCTTGATCCTTAATACAGCTGGTGGCTTCTGTGCACAAGGAAATCGTGCCTATCGATTTGTCAAGCTGGCTGTCAGCGGCCACAGCCTGGACAAGTTCAGCCACGACTGCACCCTTTTGCCTTGACTCGAGTCCTGGCCTCTCGGGCTTCCACCACGGTCGTTAGCCTACCAAGGGGACGGAAAGCGGCTGCCGCCAGACCGGCCACCCACAGTCCACGGATATTCCCAGGAAAGCGGTCGTACACAGCCTGAGTTCACGCGCTTACAGCCTGACATGGCATGCCACTTCCTGAATAGCTCCTGCACAGCCCCCGCTATCGGTCCAAAAGCCCGGACAGCGAAAGCCCTCCGTCGATGGTATGAGCGGCGAGGAGCAACGTGTCTGGACCTCCGTCTCGCCGGACGCCGGAGAGCCCGAGGGAAGGGAACGAGCCGACGGACACCCGTTGGCGCGCCGCGCGGGGCCGGCGGGCGCGAAAGCAGGACGTCAGGGCAAAAAAAAGAACGGCTGGATTTGCCCAAGGTGGACTGGTAATCATAACCCAACCTCCTCCTCAGGCCAAAGCCATCCTTCCGATTTCCCCGAAACACGGCCGTTTCTCCGTTACATTACTGTTCGGTGCCCTTTGATTTTCACCTCTTTCTGCGGAGCGCGCTCCGTGCAATCTCAGTTCGCGCGGTGGTCTCTTCGGAGACGGCGAAGGAGTTGAGCGAGCGAGCGAGAAGACTGGGCCCTGGAGGACACAATGGGGAGCGAACAGAAGGGAAAGGAGATTGGATGAGCACATGATGTGCTCTTTCTCGTCACTACATTCATGCGGGACGACAATCAGAGCCATACAGGTGAGTTCCTTTTCTCGTTGGCTAACATACGGTCGCACCGGGGGCCACGTGCCGCCCTGACCGCTTTCTGTCTTGTATCGGAGGCATACCGCCGATACGACACACACACGCCTTGTTGTTTTGTGATGTTGGTCCTCCTTCTTGACCCTTCTTTAGAATTTCTGCCACCCTTCTTTTCTATTTTCTACCTCTCGCTTGACCAAGCCAATTCAAATTTTGTACGAGCGGCAGCTCCCGGTCGGCAATCATCGCGTGGCAAAAAGTTCGTCTTGGGCCGAAGAGGGCCATATATTGCAATATGTCGCGCAGCAAACGAGAGTGCTCGGTCACCGAACGGCGCCGGCACGCGCCGCGCCCGCCACTCACCACGGGGCACACGGGCACTTCTTTTACTTGCCGCTTCCCCAAGTCCCCAGTACCATGTCACCTTTGTGGAATTGATTTTCGACAGCCTTGTAATCTACGGCTTCCATTGGAACCTAGAACTTCGCCGGTGAGCACTGCCACCGGCGGCAACGCCTTCCGTTTTGCGACGTGCAGGCAACAACGAAAGGCACGACGACGCGCACGCGTAGGCCATTCATGTCGGTGGGTATGTAGAATATGATGGTAAGTCTGGGCGCCAATGTGAATTGGTGTACATTTCCCGCCGCACCCGCGCTTCGATCGTCCAACACGGGGCGCAATTTAACCCTTCGAAGCTTTGATTGAGACGTGTCTTTCCCATGTCTATCTTCTATCCTACATCTCCATGTATTTCCACTGCACGATGAGGTCATAAGAATTCTTTTTACCTTCGTATTTTCTTTGTTGTTTTTGTTTGTGTTTGTTGATTTGCGGTTAAGGCAACCCAATAAAAAAACAGACCGTTGCACACTCTGACCACTTTTCGGGCCTGTCCCACGATGCTCTTTCCCATCCTCCCCAAATTAAGTATCGGAAGCGGCCCGTTATTGGAATTCTTTTCTCGCCAAACGACGACGACGCGGAAAAAGCATGTTCTCCACACACACACGTGCACGCGCGCGCGTGCGCGCGTGCCTCATTAACATATAGGTATATACACGTACATCAATGTCATGCAGCACCTTACACACGCTACCCCATGTCCTACACAGCAAATTTCATTGACACGGGTGGAGCCCCGATCCACGTGCTAAGCGGGGGAGACGGAAGGAAGAAAGATGAAGGACGTAGAGGTACGCAGCAGTGGAGTACATACAGAGTGTTGGTAACGACCAGGGCAATGGCATTATTGCCTTGTGTGGGCATGATATTGCGAAGGATATAATTGGTAAGAGGCCCCGTGGGGCCCACACCACCACCACGAACAAAATGGCAATACAACAGTCATTTGTATTGACCTTTGTTTCCCTTGCCCCGACGTGTGCTGTCATGCTATGCCCTGCCCTGCCCATTACAATACCCATCTTACCCTGGCTCTTCGTTCCCAAACCCATTCCCTTGGTTCATATCATGACTTATTTCGCAATTTCCTTCCCCTCATCTGCCCACCCATTCGCCTTTTGATTCTCTCTGCCTCTCGCTCGCTCGCTCTCGCTTGTCCATAGCGCGCGCATGCCCGTCATGCCCACATCTTAGCGCCTCCGCGGGTCCGGTACGGGTACCTAATTCCTCGACTCTGTAAATACCGGGGTTCTTTTCCTTGCCCGTACTCGCGCCCGCTCGCGCTAATTGCGGCGTAAGGGCCGTTTTGGCCACCACCACCACCACCACCACCACCCACCACCCAACTTTTACCAACCACTTACCCAGCCACCATCTGCAGCCGCCCGCAGCCCGTTGGTGCTGACGTTTGATTTGGTAATCTCATTTTTGCGCCGCCTGCTGCACGTCATGTCCCGATGTTGGGCAGATATCACACACACACACACAGTAGATTGGCTTTTTTCCCAATGAAATAAGGGAAGCAGGGCCTAGAACGAACAGGGTTTCGTGACGTAACTTCTGTTAGTGTGATGTGAGGTTAAGTGCGGCACAGTCGAGAGAGAGACTGGCAAATGTCGGGAGGTGCCAGATGTAGGTCCCTGACCCGCGTATGCCGTCGTCGTCGCTGTCCCCGTTCTTCTTCGCGCGCGGTAACTGCGGTAAGCCGAGTGGAATGGAAGCGTTCGCTCGCTCGCAATTTTCCATTGGGCTGGGAACGGTACACGCAGATTGAATAGGAGTGACCAGCGGTGATTGCGTGATTGAGGGGGATGAGCTGGGCTGTGCTCGTGTGTGTGTGTTGGGCATAGAGAGAGGGGTAAGGTGGAGGAGGGGAACGAAGGTGTGGAACTTTGGCCAGATGATGGCGGCTCTACTCTCGCTCTCGCTCTCGTCAGAGGAAAGGGTCCAAGCAGAAGAAAGGGCATGAGAAAACGGCAACCGGCGAGATATGAGCCGTTGTGTGCGTGTGCGCGCGGGTGCGGATGAGATATCGGAATGACCGGCCGTGCGGAGCGTAAATCGACATTAAATCCACCATGCGTCACCTGCTCACCCACACAGAGCAACAACAAAGGAAATAGGGACGGGCAGAGGAATATCACGAAGAAGCCAGGAAAATGATTCCACAACAAAGATCAACAGAAGGTTCTGTGGGAATAATGTCTGTTCTTTCTGTGTCGTAATCTTCTAAAGCTCTATCCCATTTTCCTTCTCTTCTAGAAAACAAAAAGGGCGAAAAGAAGAAAAAGAAGGGCGGAAATCTCGAACGCTCGCGCCAGCCAGAGGACCCTTCGGCCAGGAACACTCTCCGTCCGTCCCCGGTTTCCGTCTCCGAGAGATGCACAGCATAGCGGAATAGGGTTTCTCGAACCCCCCTCCCCCTCGATCTATCCAACGTGTCTCGGATCTTGTCTTCCCCCACCCCTTTCTTTTGGATCGCAACCAAACGCGATTTTTCTTTCCTCTACTGCATGTCCTCCTGCTCGGGCACGATGCTGTTGACCCTGCCCTTCTCGATCGCGGCGCGCACGTTCCCGATCGTCCATTCTTCCATCTTCGTTTGGGTCTGTGTGCCGCCGTGGAAAAAAGTAATGAGATCGTCAGCAAATCCGTACCATCCGCAAACAAAGATCGTCAAGAACATTCGAACACGTGGGTAGGGTTGATCCCTCTTTCCTTCTAGAAGGTGGGGGGTCGGTCATTCGGCGACTCCGTCTCGACGGTCTCTCTCCTTTCTCGCTCGCTCGCCAAAGGGGAGGGGGATGCGAACGAGCGAGACAAGCCGAGCGAGAGCGAGCGAAGCATTAGAAGGAGCAACTATGCCCCCCCTTTCGCTACGCACGAAACAACAACGACGATACGCGACCGTTAGGAGCAGCCTCGTCTCGAAGTTCGTTCGCCCCCGCTTCCCAACGGGCGAGGCGCTCGCGCCCTCCTCAGGGCAGTGAAACTCCCCACAGAGGACCAACCCACCCACATCGTTCCAGAAGAAAAAGCAATATTCGAGAAAAGCGCAGATCGGTAGGAAGTAAAAAAGGGAGTTGGGGTATATCAGAAGCTCGAGGAAAGTTTATAACGTACCTCGACGGTCCACGTCCCCATGTGCGGCACGAGCATGACGTGCGGGTTCGCGACGAGGCCCGGGTGCACCTTGGGCTCCTCCTCGTAGACGTCCAGGCCCGCGGATGCGACATGGCCGCTCTCGAGCGCCCTCACCAGCGCGTCCTCGTCCATGACGGCCCCTCGTGCCGTGTTGACGATGATGACGCCCTTCTTCATCTTGGCGAATTGCGGCGCCGAGATGATGTGGCGTGTGTTTTTCTAATAATATTTTTAAAATAATGTGTTAATGAGAGAGGCTCTTTTCTCTTGCCCGTTGCCGGAGCATTCCGGAAAATTTGACATATATATTTGGACATGGGAAGGGGGAGGGTGTTTGTGATGGGAGTATATTTGGGCGTGTGACGGCACTCTCGAGCGAGGCGAGAGACAGCGCAATCTCCTCCTGTGGCTGTGTAGCGCTGGGCGTGGGATGGGGACGGGGAAGGATGTTGTGTGAGTAAGTGGCGGCAGATTGCACATTTCGGGGATGATCGGGAGGGTGTGACAGTGTGCAGATGTGACGGCAAGTGTTCTGGAATCGCGGGAGAACAGGGAAGTGTCAGGGGAACGGTGGAGGGCCTGGAAGGAAGGGAGAAGTCTCGGATATCCTTCTCCAAATCACGCTTGCCGGGACGAGGGCGTTTTGGTGAGATAACCGAAAACGGCAAGCGAGCGAGAAGGGCCAAGAAGCGAGCGAGCGGCAAAACAGAGAGAAGGGAGGCGGACGATCCAGGAGAAAGGGGCAACGGGACGAAGGTGAGTTCGGCGAGTGCAGCGGGTGTGGACTGGCGAGCGATAGGGAATTCAGACTTACGTTGAGAGGCAGATTCAAGCTCAGAACATCGCTCCTCGCGAGAAGTTCGTCGAAGCTCACGTACTCGGCACCACCGGACTGCTCATCACTGAGCTTGCGGCGGTTGTGATAGATGACAGACATGCCAAAGACTTCAGCCTTCTTCTTCAGGTTGCGGCCGATACCACCCATTCCCAGAATACCGAGGACCTTGCCCTCAGGATCGTGACCGAGCGGGGGCGGGGGGTTGCCACGCCACTGACCAGCGCGCAGGGCCAGCATCGACGTGTTGAAGCCGCGCAGAGCACCCAGGATCAGGAACATGTTGACATCGGCAGTTGCGTCGTCAGGGATCGACGGCACGTTGGAGACGCGGATACCGCGGGCCTTGCATGCGTGGACATCGACCTGGTCGTAGCCGGCACCTTGATAGCTGTCAGCCCTGCGCTGAGACAATTGCAAGCAGATACTGCTGTTTAGGCCCATGAACCAGGACATAGGCAAGAATCAGATGGCTCTGCCGCCTCCGGGAAATGCAGCGTGAAAAATCCTGGAGATAGCTGACAAAATGCACAGATCAAAACTTACCGTTGTGAGCCAGGAACTTCAAGCTCTCGGGCAGTGCGTTCACGAGCTCCTCGTCGACCAGACCGGTGATGGCAACGCTGCCAAAGGTCCTGTAGGCGGCCACGACGCCATCGAGCTTGCCGGCCTTGCACTCCTCGATAAACTCGGCGCGGTTCTTCGCCGTGGGCCGCACCAGCTCGGCAATGTCCGAGAGACCTTCCCAAGTCGCCTTGGCGCTAAATTCCGGTCAGCGTCGTCGGTTCAATTATAAACCAAAGCAGGGGCCGGACTATCATGCAGGCACGCCTAGCGGCGGACGCAAGATGCTGCAGGTTCATGCGGGTGACGTGCAGGGTACTCGCTCCCTGCTGGCTCGAGGCCCGCTGCGGACTTGGGGCCAAAACTCACTGGTCAATCTCGCCCAGCAGGAGAGCCTTAGGCTTGCCCATTTTCGGCGCTGCTGCGAAGAAGTTGGACGGAGTAGAGTGGAAGAATTTGGGCCGGATAGACGCGACGGAAATGCGCGAGCCGCTCGTCCGTGATACAGAGGGGCGGACGGTGGAAGTAGGACAGCTGACGGCCGAGTAGTGCGCGCAGCGGACGAGGAACAATGGAGTCTTGAGCTGACGGGTCGAGCGAATAGCAGCAGAGATATTAAGCGGCGAAACTGTTGTCATTTGGCACCCCGCGGTTGAAGGTCGAGCCCCACACTTTGCCGCTCGGCGCGAGATCGGGTCGCTGCAAAGCCCGCCGATGTCACAATCTTCCGTCTCTTCGGCCTGCTTTCTGCCGCCGGCTTGCACTTGCGATTTCGGACGAGGGGAGGACGATGGAGATGGGAGACGTTAGGACGACGATCGAGCAGCGACAGGCGGACGACGCGTTGCCTTTTATGCCTGTCCGCTCCCCACGCGCCCGCCGGCCGACGATGACGATATCGTCAATATTCTCCCCGAAACGGCATTGCGAACCCGGCCTCGTCCTCCACCGCTGATTTTCCCGCCCAACTCCACCCCCAACTCGTCCATCGCTTCCCGCCGCCCGCAACCGGCCCAACCCTCGCCTTGTCGCGGCAGAAGACCTGCCAACCCCGCTCCGCTCCCTCTCCATTACCGCCGACGTCCACCGAGACCCCAGCCAATCGCTGTCCCAATGCGGTATACGTATCCTGCAGCCTCGTACGCCTAATTTAACCCAACCTCGACTCCCTTCGCTATCTCTCCCTCACCATCCTTGACCACATCAAGAACACACTTGCCAATGGCTATCTTGCATCCACCAACTGTCAATCTTTAGCCATCCGTTGCTATCTCACACACTTCGTGCCGTTGGGAAGCTTATCAAGTGACTCATATTCCTGCCCACGTTACACACTAGCCATAGACCATACTTTTCAACTCCAATGCCACCATTTCTATATGACAGCATTGTAAAGTGGAGGCTTCCCTGCCTTTCATAGAATACGTAGTTGCAATATAGTCGGCATGCTCAACAGATCTCTAGAAGGAATCGTGAATGGAGATATCTCAACAACAAGATGACAATGCTCTTCTCAAGTCTACCTACAACAGGTATCCGAACAAGAACCCTTTGAACAGAGCTGAGCAGCTCCCTTGCTATTCACATCCGCGACCAAAAATAGAATATGAATAATAATGTCTAAAGCAAACGCCGCCTCCATAGCGCACACAGATCCCATAATTCCCTTTTTTGATTTTGCAGAACCCCGGGCTTTATCATAAATGCTTCCTCTCTAATACCCATCGCTATCATCACCCAGCAACTTGGCGTAGTCCTCCACGCTCGCGAAGGTAGGCAAGTGCTTGAGCTTCCTCCTCTTCTTCCCTCTCTTGTCCTTGTCCTCTTCCTCGCCCGCTTCTTCCTCCACTGCCGCCGCCTTCTTCTCACCCTTCTTGCCCTTCTTACCCTTCTTTGGCTTCTCTTCTTGCACCTCTTCCTCATCATCCTCTGCGTCCTCCCAGTCGAAATCGCTCGGCAGCTCCAGTTCCTCGTCGCTACCGATGAAAGCGCCCTCATCGCCATCATCAAAGTCGAAGCCAGCATCGCTGCCCTCATCCTCCTCGACCTCATCCTTCGCCTTCGACTTCTTCTTCTCCTTCTTCGTCTCCACCTTCGCATCGACCATCTCCTCGTCATCATCTTCCTCCTCGTCCTCCTCATCATCATCCGGCGCATCAGCAATGACGACACCACCATCCTCGTCCTCCCCATCGCTCTCATCATCATCATCCATCAACTCATCCAACTCCTCCAAATCCTCATCATCCTCCTCATCCGGACCCGCCACATCCGGCCTACTCCCGACCAACGCCTTCCAAATCTCCTGTTCCTCGGCATCACTTCCAGCACCCTCCTCATCATCCTCCTCCGCGGCCTTCCTTCCCTGCCTCCTCCCCTTCTTCTGCGCCGCAACACCGCTCTTCTCAAAGTACTGGTGGAAGAACACCTCATCCGCGGCCACATCCTCGACCTTCTTCCGCCAAAACGCCTCCGAGTTGAGCGGGGCCTCCAACTTCGCCGCGTCGCCGCCCGCGCGGACGAGCAGGTCTGCCTTGGTCGCGCTGCCCGCCATCGGCTGCATGATGGAGACACCCTTTGTAGCGCCGCCTGCCGCGGTACCTTTCTGGCGCGCGTTGCGGTACGCGAAGCGGTCGAGGAAGTGCATGAGCGTGTGCAGCGTCGGGTCGGGCTTGGGCGGCATGTCGGTGGCGCCGTACAGCAGCCGTGACGCGAAGAGCGACACGCTGGGGTGGAAGTGCAGGCGCAGCGGCGTCAGGTCCCACAGGCAGCTGAGGTCGGCGTGCGCGTGGTCCGGGTCGCGCTTGCGGCCGTCATAGCGCGGGCCGGTGGTGGTGGTCGAGGGCTTGGGTTCGGGGGCGGCGGCGGCGGCGGCGGCGGCGGTGGTGTCGTCGGCTTCTTCGGGAGCGTCGACGAAGTGCTCTTCTTCGTCGTCGTCGTCGAGCTCGGGTGTCTCGAGCATCGTCTTGATGCTGGGGAACGTTTTGGTGAGTTCGTAGATTAGGTAGAGCACACCGCAGACGAAGGGCGGCTCGTGGAGAGTGATGACCTGCAGCAAACGCTTGACGAAAGCCTTGACGCGCTTGATGCTGACGTCGGCCTTCAATGATCTGTACAGGAGGTTAAGGTACATGACTTGTTTCGAGGAGTGCAGGAGGCGGGGATCCAGTAGTGATTCGTATAGCGTCCGGTAGAACCTGTCGGTCGAGTAGTGCTTAGTGGCCGAGATTTGCTGAATCAACAGCAAGGCTTGGATAGCGGTGTTGAAGTTTGAGGAGTGGGTGACGCGGAAGACGGTGTCGAGCTGCTTCTCGAAAGCAACATCGTCGGTCTTGGCGTAGGGGAAGGCACGGTTTACACCGGTCAAGACACCGGCGATGAGCTTTTCGTTCAGCTCTGATTCCGCATTTGCAGCCTTTTCCTGCTCCTTCTCCTTTGCCTTGGCCTTCTGTTTTGCCTTCTTGCCGGCCTGACCACCACCTCCCTGCGCCTTCTTATCGTCCTTCGCTTCCGACTTGGGTCCCTTCTTCAGCAGACTCAAGAAGAGCGCAAAGTAGATTTCCAGCAGCTTATTCGCAACCTCTGGCTCCTTCGCGCTCAAAATTGTCTGGTTCAGAGTGATGATGGCGTAGTACTTGGCGTGGGGGCTTTGGTTCGGGCGGAAAAGGCACTCGGATTCGATGGCGCCAATGATGATACCCTTCATAACCGGGTGCGAGTTCTGAAGCTGGAGGAGAAGGTACGAGGCACGAGAAGCGATCTTCTTCTCGTTGTCTCCCAGCTTGTTGATGAGCAGCCTCAACAAGTTTTCCTCCTGCTCAGGCTTCTCCTTCAGCAGCTCGTAGACGAAGGTGATGGCGCGACTCCTCGAGTATTCGACCTCATCGTTGCACCAGCCCTCGAGAATCCTTAGCATCTCGAAGTAAGTGCGCTTGAGCCAATCCTCATACGCCCAGGAAATCAAGTGGACATTCTCAATTCCAGGAGGCAAGCGCTGTCCCTTCTTCCAGTTTGCGTTGGCTCCAGAGAACCCAGCAAGCACAGCGGGTTGCTTGACGAAGGAGCGCAACTTCCTATCAGGCGGCAGCACCACACCCTGGCCTAGCAAATCCTTGAGCGCGCCCAGCGCGAGAAGTGCTTGGTTCCTGCTCTTCTTCCTAGCCAGTCCTAACAAATTCTCAAAGGCCTTCATGGTGTGCAGCGGCGATTCCTGAATCAACAGCGTTAAGGCCGAAACTTTATCCTCCAAAGTACCCGAAGCCATGATGGTGGACAAGAACTTATGCGACGAGTCGGCAGACATGTTGCTGTCGGCGTATGTCTTGTTCTCAGACTCGAGGAGGGACTCGGCATACTGGTAGACATCGTCGAGAACATAGCGAGGCGCAGGGACGAACTCGTCTGGAATCGAAATGGCGGGAAGCTCAGCGGCATGCCAGTCGGGGCGAGGCTGGAAAGTCTGTGCATATACGTCAGCAGGGACAAGTACTTAGGAAGGTAGCAATGCTTACCAGAGAGCTCTTCTGGCCGGACGGCGCAGACTTGGAGCCGCGGCCGCCATGGTGGTTGTCTTTGGACTGATTTTGGCCCTTTTCGTGCTTCTGGAAGGGCTTTTCGGCGCCGTGGCGCGATTCGGAAGCAGTCCGCTTCTTTCCCATGGCGAGATATGGATTTTTGCAGCTGGACCTCTCGGGTCCCGACAACGCGCGCGGTCGAAAGTCGCGACGACGGGTTTCTCGAAAAAACTCGCGCCAAGACGTCGGCGATCGGCAGTTGCAGGGGTCATCGCGACCCATGGGTCCGCGTCTCCGCTTGCCGCCCCGCCAGAAGCGCGCAGTTCCGAACAGTCATATTATTCGCGACTCCCAGAGCTCCCCTCTTCACGACTCAATTGCCCTTCTCTCACTCGCTTGAAAATGCCCCAGACAGCCATGGCTCAGGAGGGCAAAATTTCCATCACTCCGCTGCTTAAGCGGCTCTGGCCCGACCTGCCAATTCCCGATGCCCCGCCAATCACCGCCAACGAGATTGCTCTGGCCATTTCGCACATCTTCACCAACAGCCTTTCTCCCGTGCAGACTGGCGCCCTCTTGACTGCTTTGCATTTCAAGGAGTACGACCGGAAAGCCGATGTCTTGTTCAAGTGTGCCGGCGCAATGCGCGACGCCGCCGCCCAGGTCGATAAGAAAGCCCTGCGTGAGGTTCTAAAGAAGAACCTGCGGAAGGAGGGAAACTACCGTGGTGGGCTGGTATGGTATGCCCAATTGCTACTGCTTGCAGTTCAGCTTCAATTGCGACGAGAAACCCCCCATTGACTCGTTGCAGTGCGACATCGTAGGAACCGGCGGCGACTCGCACAACACGTACAACGTCAGCACCACCTCGTCCATTCTGGCCTCGTCGCTGCTCCGCCTGAGCAAGCATGGCAACCGCTCGTCAACCTCCAAGTCGGGCTCCGCCGACCTGCTCGACAGCACGCAGCCGCGCGCTCCCGTCATCAGCGCCGTCACGCCCGCGACGCTCGAGGAGATCTACGCCAGCACCAACTACGCCTTCCTCTTCGCGCCCATCTTCCACCCGGCCATGAAATACGTCGCGCCCATCCGCAAGGAGTTGGGCTGGCGCACAATCTTCAACCTGCTCGGGCCCTTGACCAACCCGGTCGAGGCGCTGATCGAGGCGCGCGTCATCGGCGTCGCCCGCCGCGACGTGGGGCCCGTCTTCGCCGAAGTGCTCAAGCTGGCCGGCGCGCGCAAGGCTCTCGTCATCTGCGGCAACGAGGACCTGGACGAGCTGAGCTGCGCGGGGCCCAGCAACTGCTGGATGCTCAAGGAGCGCCCCAACCCGGACTTCCGCGGCCCCAAGGACGAGGCTGACGAGGACTATACGACGTCGGACGACGAGGACGCCCCGCCCCGCTCGCTCGTCGACATCGACCACTTCGAGGTCGCGCCCGAGCACTTCGGCCTGCCCCGCCACGCCCTGTCCGAGGTCAACCCCGGCAAGGAGGCCCACGAGAACGCCGAGATCCTCATGAAGCTGCTCCGCAACGAGCTGCCGCCTGATGACCCCATCCTGCACTTCGTCCTTATCAACACGGCTGCCCTGTTCGTCGTCAGCGGAATCTGCGAGGCCGACGAGAGCAACATGGGCCCCGGCGACGACGGCAAGGTCATTACTGAACGCGGCCCTGGCGGCTGCCGCTGGAAGGAGGGCGTCAGGAGAGCGCGCTGGGCTATCGAGAGCGGCGAGGCGCTGAAGCAGTGGGAGGCTTTCGTCGAGGTCACGAACAGGGTCAAGGCGTAGAGAGGGGTTTGTGCTCGACGGTAGAGAACTGTGAAAGAGTCATTTCAACTTTTCGGTATCCCCATGTTTTGACGTGTTGGAAGGCTACGAGCGCTTGTAGAATGTAATGGGATTCACCGGGCGCCATTCCGGAAGTGACCGGCTGCTGCAGCCTGCAAATATTCGAATGTTTCGCGCACATCTTATAGGTGATTCATTGAGGTGCGGTGCCTACATGACGCTTACAGTGAAATGTCAAAGAATCACCGCGGGGTCATGTTAGCTGAGATGTACTTGTTCCGTTCAAGTCTCAGCATGCTATTCACTTACTTACAGGAGATGATTTACACGAAAAGATTTAGGCAAAATCAGGGCTTGAGTAGAGACCATATTAGGCTAATACCACGCTATTGGGACACAACTCCCCTATGGATGTCCTTCATCAATAAGAAATCACTATCGCTCGCAACTGTCACTACTGCTGGCATGTCCTTCAAGTCTTCTCATACCCTTCCCTTTCTTGTTGTTTATTTAAGCTTATATTAATTCAACCATTACCGATCCCAACCACATCGTCGCTCTGAGTGTGCGATGCAATCTAGCCCAGGGCGTTCGACAAGAGCTTCTCGAAACGGACATAATTCCGAAGTGAAAAGGGAAGAGTGTAACCCAAAAACCTGCCCATCAACCGACTTGCTTAATGCACGGAGAAGCAAAATTCCACCCCAGACTTAGAAATCCAACTAGCCATCATCTCTTCGATCAAAACAATGGTATCCGGCATTCGCCACTACGCATTACAGAGAGGCCTTCCCCACACATAGCAATCCGCATCTACCCAATAGGGAAAAACGAATTATAACCGCGCAAACCGCATCTATCGCCTAGAATCCGACCCAAAGCCATTTTGCGCGCCAAAACAAAAGATACTGGCCTTGACGACCTGATGTTCAAAGCATAGATTTATTCATTGCTTGACCCCTTGCCTTTTGTGGATCAAAAAACAGCAAAAGACAGAGTACCACCCCTTCATACCATCGTCACCCGAATGGCTTCATGCGCCATGATATCTATCCTGAAAAAGAAACACTATTTTGAGCAACCGTCTTCAGCGCATTCACTGGCCATTCGAAGGCTTAGGGCCGCTACCCGAGCCCGCTGGGCCAACAGGCGCCGAAACAGACGCAGCTTGCGCAACAGCCGCCGAGGGAGCGGCTTGTACATTTTGCTCAGCCTGCGAGCTCTCTGGAGCTTTCTTGCTAGGCGGGGTCAATATGGGAGGGTTGGCACTGGGCGCCAACGGAGCGACGGGGGGAAGCCTCGGGGCTTCAGACAGGCCTTGGGCTGTAGGCGGTGCGCTATCATGCTTCTCCGGCGAGATGCCGGCTGAAGGCTCGGGCAAAAGGCGGGAGTTGTTCTCTACGAAAGGGGAAGAATGCGGTTGAGGAGGGGAAGAGGCTTGCTTGACCGGTGAAAATGCTGGACGCTGGATTGGTGCTGGTGGGAAGGATGCACCGGGGCTAGTGAAAGGGGCTGTCGTAGGGTAGCCGTTGGTCTGGTATGGTGAAGATGCGGGGGCGGGCTTTGATGGCGACGGGGCGCCGTATCCCGAAGACATGGGACGCTGTTGAATCGTAGCCGGGCTCGGCTTCGATGGTGACGGAGCTCCATAGCCTGACGGAGGCGAACGTTGCTGACTGGGGCTGTTCGGTGCCGGATTATACGTCAAGGGCCGACTTGGGGATGAGTTGGCTGATGGATTCGGGGGGTATCCATTTGACTGCCCGTGATGTGGATTCTGGGATGGAGGTGAGTGGTGCCAGTTAGGAGAACCTGCCATAACGTGGTGCCCACTTTGGCCACTGGCCATGAAACGTGGTGGCGGAATGGACGGTGCATTTGCGGCTGATAATGATGGCACCGGCGCTGGTGGAGCGTGTGAGGGCGTGCTGTGTGCGGAGCCATAACTGGATCCTGCATGAATCATTCCGGGTGGACCAGAGGTTTGGCCATGAGGCGATAGGCTTGGACCATTCAGGATACCATTTGCCGGCGGTGGGTGTAGTGGGGCTGTTTGCGGGGGCCGTGCTGCCCGTGCTGGCTGCAACGGCTGCTCGGGAAGAGGCACGGTGCCGGAAGGTTGAGTCTGAGCTGGCGGAGGTGCAGCCGCCAACGACGATGCAGAGCTGTCCGGCTTAGGCGAAGCACCAACCTTGAACTTAAGGGGTGGCAGCTTGGGTCTCGCAGCGTCTTCTGCCTTTTGCTTGCAATCTGAGCAGACGAAGTGGAAATCGTCTCTCTCTGCTGTTGCCTTAGCAATACCATGGCACGCACTGTGTTGCCAGACATTGCACTTCTCGCATGCGATACTGTGCGAGCCATCATCCTGCCACAAAGTCAGCTGCCGAACCAAACAACGCAAGCATCGGATGCCGTACCAAGTTCTCGCCATGAACACCACAGACGGCACAATCGAAAATCCAGTTTTCCTCTTCCTGGGCCATCTGCTCCAGCTCTTTCTGACGCCTTTCCATCTCGGCTTTGAGGTGGCGTTCGGACATCCGCATTTCGTTGTTTTCTGCCTTTTCGCTGTTTTCCTGCAGCTTCTTCAGTTCCTCCTCGTGAAGTATGCGTTTCACTTCACGCTCTTTCAAGCGCTGCTCGCGGGTCATCATGCGTGATTGTCGTGCCTTTAGGGTGTCAGTAAACCGTTCCAGCGAGTGCTCGGATGATGGACGCACCTCCTCCATCTGCTTCTGCTTCTCTTGCTCCTTCTTGGCCATTTCAAGGTCAGATACACGCTTGCGTTCAGCTTCAACAGCAGCCTCCTGTTCCTTTTGCTTCTCCAAACGGCCCGCGATTCTGCTGGAGCGCTTTGCATTCGCCAGTTTCTCAAGGTTCTCCAGCTCTCTTTGCTTCCTCAGGGCCTTTTGTCGCTGTTGCTCAGCCCTCTTCTCGATAATGGGAATGACATCGGCCTGCAGACGCTTCACAAGTTCCTTCTCGTTTGGATCCCTGCTTTTGCGGATGGAATCCACAAAAGTGGTGTAGTCTTCCAGCGTGACAGCAACGCACTCCCATGTCATACCGCCAAATGTATCCTCCTCCGGCGCAGGGGCATCTTGGGCGCCATCTTCCTCCTGTTCTGCATCACTTTCTGAAGGCGACGTGGATAGTCTCCTTCGTTTGCTTGCTCGGGTACCCTTGGTTTTCTTAGGCTTCGCTTTCGATTTCGGCTTGGACTTTTGCGGCGGGGCTGCGGGCAAGGGCGGGTCGGTGCGACGGTAGAGGCGATCGTCATCGAGAACAAAGTAAGTGCGGTCCTCCTTATCCCATCCAAATGCTTCGACGCGCTGGTGGGTGTTAGCAGAGACCAAGGATGCCAGTGGGCAGTACCGCTTACCCAGCTTGTCTGGTCAATGTCCTTCTGCTCCGGCATCTTCTCACGTATGCGATCGGCATTGCCAAGCGTCCAGGTGGAAAGCTGTTGGAGAATGCGAACTTTGGTGAAAGTGTCCATGTCGTTGAACTTTTTGGGCTCTTCATCGACTCCGAAGGGGTTGCGCTGAGGGGCCTTGGCGACGTACTGGCGGCGCGCATACTCATCGAATATCTCCAAACTGGTCAAAGTTAGCAGGCGACCATCCAACGCGCGTGTAGGAGCTCTCACGTTAGTCCCTTGTGTGACGACACGTATTTGAGTAGAGCTAGGCCGATTTGCGCAAGCTTTTCAGAGGGCGTCGGCTTTAGGCATTCTGCCTCGAGTTCCTGCGCCGAGTTAGATTGATCCAGCATGCGGGTGCACCAGGTGCAGGTGGCCGATGGACGCGGGGAAGTGCTCACGTCGACGTCGATGTCCTCGTCGATCTTAACCACGGAACCAAAGATGTAGATGTATTGCACAAGGCTCGCGAACTCCCAGGTGTTGCGCAGCTTCTCGAGCTTGGTGGGCTCCTGTTTGCGCGGTTGTTCCTCCTGCTCGACTTCCTGACGACCGCGCTTCCTGGCAGGCATGGTGACGGAAGCGTGCCGTGCGGCGACGCGTTGCGGCAGGCGCGAGGGGGCAAACTGCGCGATTGGCGTGGCTTCGAGCGAGAAACGGTCGAGTAGCGCGATGCGGAGCGAGGGTAGCGCGCAGTTTAGTGCACGACGCGCGACGGGGCGTGGGGTGAGAGTTGGCGGGTGATTCTGAAGTTGTACCTGATCTCTGTAGAAATTGGAGAGGGCCGACCAGACATCCAGCGTCACTCGCGCGCTCTTGGCATCACCGCTCCGCAGGCCGCCGCCAGCACAAAGTCGTGGCCGCATTTCGAGGGCCATCCCTTGCCATCCTCTCGCAACTCGCGCCTTTTGTCCAGGCACAGCTGCGGATACGTAAATTAAAGTGAACACGATCCAACCGCGCCACTAAATTTTGCGCGCTGGCTGCTCGTGTGCCTCGGCAGGCGTTTGCCCGCACTATACGAGAGGCCTTAGTAAAAGAAAAGCATATTATACTATCAACTCGTCTCAGAATTCTTCTGCAAACACATTTGAATCAGTCCTCGTGCACCTCCCCGGCTGTTTGCAGCCTGACTGCAGTCGCTGCAGCGACGCGGGAAAAACTGCGCAGCAACAGGGCAGGGCCGGAGAGCCGTGAAGATCCCGCGTCAGCCCTATGACAGCTACCAATTAAGGCTGGTCCTTATCTCGTAACACCCACCCGCCTCAGCTGCAGCGCGCCATTGATTGCGCGGCAGCACAGCGCGCGTCGCGAGATGAGGGATGCAGGTGCTGGAATGCTCCGTCTCGCGCCCCTTCTTGCGCCGCAGGCTGGACGTCAAACGGTCAAAACAGGCGCGCAGCTCTGGGCCCTCAGCCCGACTTGGTAAAGTTCGACCTTGCATGTGCCAGGTCCGTCATTTGCCGTTTCAGATGGCGATGGGGTCGGCCGCGCCGAGCATGCCGTGCCTGCCGGAACACCTCCGTTGGTGAATGATGAGCATGCCGAGACCCGGGAGCAGACGTGCACACAAATAGGGACAGCAGCCCGCGGCGGCCGAGCAAACGCGTGAAGTCTTCTGCGAAATCGCTGCTGGGGTGTGAGTTTTGCGACGCGTGGCGGTGGTGCTAAAAATATTCGGCACTCTCTGCGCTCTGGCCACGCGTGGCTTGGGAACAGTGGTCCCTGAAGCTGCCAGACGTGCTTCTGCTTCCGACGCCAGCCCGTATTGCATGCACAATCCCGCGCCAAGCTGCCTACGATCGCCGTACTTCGCGACGAGACATTTCGCCCACACCTCAACCAACACCACTCCCGCCGTCTTCACGCGCTCTCGTCTTCTGCGCCGTCACCTCGAGCCCCCGTCGTGCGCCGCCAAGCCCCCCCGTTCGACCGCAACACCACGCTGCGGCGCACAGATCACCCGGATCTGTGAAGCCCGCAGTGCTGTTTACCCCAGATTATCGCATACCAACTCCGCCGCCCGCCCAACCAGCTCCCGCCGCCCTCTACCGCCCGCTGTCCCGATGACGCATTGGTGCGCATAGTCACTCAGGGACGTGTCGCTCGTTACCATGGCCGATCACAACAATAACCAACGCTATCGCGACGAATCGACGCCGCAGTCGATACCGCTGCAAGACCTCAACCGGCCCCCTGACACCGACAACCCCGAATCCCCGCATCGCCGCACCCTCAGTGACCGTGGGAGGAGCTTGTTACGAGGCCGGGACTCGCGAAACGCCAGGTATGCGCCGCTCAGTGAATCCAGTCCCCCGCGGGATGCTGGTCGACCGTCGCCACTCCACCTGTCAACACAAGGGCTAAATAACAGTGGCCGTGGCCCCGCGTCCTCGCCGATCAGCCCTGTGGGAGACGTGGGGGCGTTTCAGAACGCCATTGGTTTCGCAGGTCTGTCGTTCGAAGGCGACTCGTCTCGCCGGGACCAACCTTCAGTCGTATCGCCTGGAAATCCTCGCAGCCCGCCCGTCTGGCTGCACCCCAGCGATGGCACGCCGTACGATAGCCGTATATCAGAAGATGAGAGCACCGGTTACTTTAAGTCTGCGGACCCGGACGCGGCACCTAGCAGCAGCACTCGCCATCTTACACCTGCCTCGCCCGGCGCAGAACCCAGGACCCCTGTGGAGCAAACCGGCCGTTCTAGCTTCCAGAGCGTACAATTTCTGACTCCAGAGCGAGCTTCGGCTTCTCCGGGAAAAATGCGACTTGGAGATGATCTCAGTCAAGCCGAAGCCGGTCTTCGCTTGTCGACTCAGACTCTTGGACGGTCAGGTTCAGGCGGCCGCACAAGGTCGCTCTCTCCTTCAGCAATAGAATCTCCTCTCCGGCGGGCTGGAACTATGATGAGGAATATTTCTCAGCGTGTCGTCAACATCAGTAACGAACCTGAGCTTATTGAACGAGCCATTCGCCGGAAGTCTTCACAGAAAAAGCAAGGAGAGCAACAGTTGGAGGAGGATGAGTGGCCCTCTGCAGACGCGTACGGAAACGATGGTCCGCCTCCGTCTCCGCGCTCCCCGCGCTCCCCGATATCACCTGGATCGCCGCTGGAGAAGCTTCCGTCGCCTACGCACCGACGTAATTTCAACTGGAAATACCAAGCAAATCCTTTGAGAGGCAAATCTTTAGGGATCTTTCCGCCGGACAGTCCCATCAGGATGAAGCTCTGCGATGTTTTAACACACCCCGCTACCGAGCCAATTCTCCTTCTTTGTATCATTATGCAGACCATTTTGCTCACCATAGATTCGGCTCGCAGCGTGTTTACACATCCCCGGTCCAGTCACTGGGGTACTACCTGGATAGACTATTTCCTATTGGCCCTTTTCGTAATTTACACCATCGAGGTTATAATACGCATAATTGTGTCGGGCTTTATCATCAACCCAGTTGAGTACAGTACGATCAACCGTCAAATCGGCGTGCGGCAAGCTATGATAGAGAAGGGCAAGAAGCTGTTCGCCGGGCCTCAACGCCAACCCTCGGTTAAGAGAACGGACACAACGCTTCCACCGGAACAGCCCGTGCTCTTTCGCTCTTTCACGACCTACCAAATGGACGTCGATGACCCCGCGAATGCCCGGCAACAACAGAGAGTCCGACTCGCCCATAGAGCATTCCTGCGTCACTCTTTCAATCGACTCGACTTTGTCGCCGTTGTCTCATTTTGGATCAGCTTCGTCATTGGTGTGTTCGGTGTCGAGGAGCACAACCACGCCTACGTCTTTCGCATGCTTAGTTGCTTGCGTATTCTTCGTCTCCTGGGTCTCACTAGTGGTACAACGGTCATTTTGCGAAGTTTGAAAAGAGCAGCGCCACTACTCGTCAACGTCGGTTTCCTCATGGGGTTCTTCTGGTTATTGTTTGCCATTATCGGAGTCCAGAGCTTCAAGTCCAGTCTCAGGCGAACGTGCGTCTGGAAAGATCCATCGGGTGAACAAGAAGACTACACTACCGAACAATATTGCGGAGGCTATCTTACTAAAAATGGGACCGCAATGCCATGGATCAGTCTCAACGGGCTTGAAGGGTCGGACTATCACAAAGGCTTTCTCTGTCCCTATCCTGCGGAATGCATCGAAGGCGAAAACCAGTACAACGGCACCGTCAGCTATGATAACATTTTCCAGTCCTTAGAGCTGGTCTTTGTTGTCATGACCTCCAATACGTTCTCCGATCTCATGTACAATTTGTCGGACAGCGACTATCTGGCCGCCTGTCTCTATTTCGCCTTTGGAATCGTCATCTTGGCGTTGTGGCTGCTCAACTTGCTCATCGCTGTGATCACTTCGTCGTTCCAAGTCATCAGAGACGAGAGCAAGACCAGTGCTTTCACGGCTCAAGAAGTCACGCAAGGTCCGGATGAAAAGCAAGAAGAAGTCGCGCCTAAACGGCGCAAGCCCGCCATGCTCCGGGTGTATCTCAAAACCAGAGCCTTTTGGGTTCTACTCATCGTTTTCGATCTCATTGTTCAAGCTCTACGAAGCCACGAGATGAGTAAGGGACGCGAGAGCTTCATCAATAACACGGAAACCGTCGTGACGGGGTTCCTCCTCTTTGAGATCATCTGGCGCTTTGTCGCAGACTGGAGATACTTTCATCGCCGCCGGAGAAATCTCCTGGATCTCTTTCTCGCAGTCATTACCACCATCATGCAGTTCCCCCCTGTTAATAACAAGGAGCGTGTCTACGCCTGGATGACCGTCTTCCAGATCATTCGTTTCTATCGCGTGGTTCTGGCAGTCTCTTTGACACGCGAACTTATCATGACCGTCCTGGGCAACGTCTACGGTCTTCTTAACCTGATCCTGTTCGTGTTCCTCCTAACATTTTTGGCAGCTCTTTTTGCTGCTCAAATCTTCCGTGGCGAGATACCTGAAGAAGACGACGGCGAATCAATTCGAGTCACGTTTTCCTCTCTGTTCAACTCTTTTCTTGGGATGTATCAATTACTCTCTAGCGAGAACTGGACGGATGTCCTCTTCACCGTTCAGAAATTCGAAGTCGGCTTTAACACCGCCTGGATTGGAGCCGCTTTCTTGATCATCTGGTACATCTTGGCCAACTTCATCGTCTTGAACATGTTCATTGCTGTCATTCAGGAGAACTTTGATGTGTCAGAAGATGAAAAGCGGCTTCAGCAGGTTAAAGCCTTCCTGCACCAGAAAGAGCTCGGAGGTTCTACGGCTGGCAATCTTGCACTGTCGACCATTTTCAAAGTTACCGCTGGGAGAAAAAGGGATCCCCTTGACTATGGCACTGCTGCTACCGAAATGCTACTGAAGGATGCTGTGGTCCGGGATTTCCTTGATGAGCCTGAACAACCCCTCCTCGCCGGGACAGACACTCACCACCACGACACACGACACAACGGTGCAACTGGCGTAGTGAAGGTGGGTGTTCTTACAAGGCTATGGGATCATTTCGTCCGCAGAGTATGGCACCGCGAACCGAATCCTTTCTACTCTCGGCTTGAATTCTCCAAGGCGTACGAAGATTTGGACCCCCGGACGATGGCACAGGAGGTCGTGTCAGCTACCGAGCGCAGGAAGAAGGCACAAAGAGAATATCTGCAAAAGCACCCTTCGTACAACGTCTCACTGTTCATGTTCAAGCCACACAACCCCATCAGGAGGATTTGCCAACGCATTGTTGGACCAGGGCGTGGTGACGACCGTATTGAGGGTGTGACGCCTTCGATTCCTATCTGGTACGCATTCTCAGCGTTCATCTATGCGGCGATTGTTGCCATGGTGCTTCTTGCTTGCATCACCACTCCCGTCTACCAAAAGGAGTATTTCGAGACACATGGCTACAGCGTCTACAACTGGTTCGTGTACACGGATTTGGGTTTCGCTATCCTCTTCACAGTCGAAGCGCTCATCAAAGTCATCGCCGACGGTTTCTTCTGGACGCCGAATGCGTACTTCCGAAGCTCCTGGGGCTTCATCGACGGTATCGTGTTGATCACACTGTGGATCAACATTGCCACCCTTCTGCTCAACGAAGGAGACGTGTCGCGAGCTGTCGGTGCTTTCAAAGCTCTCAGAGCTCTCAGGTTGCTTAACGTCAGTGACAGTGCTCGGAATACTTTCCATCACGTCATTGTTCGAGGCGGTTGGAAGGTCATGTCGGCGGCTTTCGTCTCCCTGAGCTTCCTTATCCCATTTGCCATCTACGGACTCAACCTCTTCAACGGCCGTATGTACACGTGCAATGATGGAGATTCGAATATTGTGAATCTTGATGATTGCGTTGGAGAGTATCTCAGCTCGCCATTTAACTGGGACGTCTTAGCACCTCGTCAGGCCGCAAACCCCTACTACGACTTCGACAACTTTGGAAATTCCCTCTTCATCCTGTTCCAGATTGTCTCCCAAGAAGGTTGGATTGATGTCATGTATTCCGCGCAGGCGATCACCGGAGTGTTTCGGCAACCTGAGGATTTTGCCTCTCAAGGAAATGCGGTATACTTCGTCGTCTTCAACTTGCTCGGTGCAGTCTTCGTGTTGACGCTGTTCGTGTCCGTCTTCATGCGTAACTACACTGAACAGACTGGGGTTGCGTATCTGACAACAGACCAACGCTCATGGCTCGAATTGCGCAAGCTCCTCAGGCAGATCTCTCCCTCGAAGAGACCATCGTCGACGAAGAAGCGAGAGACATGGGAAGAATGGTGCTATCGCCGCGCGGTGAAGAAGACTGGTCGATGGCAGAGATTTATCACCTTAATCCTCATCATTCACCTGCTTCTTCTTTGCCTGGAATACTACCCAGAACCATGGCAGTGGGGACGCACCCGAGACTTCGTGTTCCTGGTTCTCACCCTCATCTACATCGCCAACATCACTGTTCGAATTGTCGGATTGGGTTGGACACGATTCCGTCGGAGCTCTTGGGATATCTACTCCCTGTTTGCTGTCTTTGGCACGTTCGCTACCACGATTCTCCTCCTCACAAACTTCAACGAGCGTGTATACGTCCAGCTGCACAAACTCTTCCTTGTCTCGATCACACTTCTGCTCATTCCCCGCAACAACCAACTTGACCAGCTCTTCAAGACCGCCGCCGCGTCGGTGGGCTCCATTGCCAATCTGCTCGCCACATGGTTTGTGCTGTTCCTTGTTTTTGCCATCGCCTTTACGCAGGCATTTGGCCTGACCAGGTTTGGATCGCAAGAAAGTGGCAACATCAACTTCAGGACCGTTCCCAAGGCGCTCATTCTCCTGTTCCGGATGTCTAGTGGTGAAGGATGGAACGAGGTGATGGAAGATTTTGCTTCCATTCAGCCACCTTTCTGTACTGTGGCTGACGAGTTTTACGATGGCGACTGCGGCAGTGCTGAATGGGCTCGCACTCTCTTCATCCTCTGGAACGTGCTCAGCATGTACATCTTCGTCAACCTGTTCGTCTCGCTCATTTACGAATCCTTCTCGTACGTGTATCAGCGCAGTAGCGGCATGTCCGTTATTAGCCGAGAGGAGATTCGTCGGTACAAGCAAGCTTGGGCAGAGTTCGACCCTCATGGCACGGGATTCATTTCCAAGGAGAAGTTCCCGCGGCTACTTGGCGTAAGTCATGCTCTAGTCTTTTGAGAATCACGTTACTAACTCATTTAGGAACTCTCTGGTGTCTTCGAGATGCGAATCTACGACGGCGATTTTACGGTCAGCCGGATCATCGAAGACTGCAGCAAGCCAACGGCCGACCATGGCTTCTCGATTGATGGCAGGAAGCAGAAGCCCGAAATCGACCTCGACAAACTCAATGATCGGCTGGCTTATCTGCCCTGCGAGGAGATCCGTATGCGGAGAGCGCGGATGAACAGATTCTACGAGGAGATGCTCAATGGCGCAGACCCTGACAGAGGCATCCACTTCACTTCTCTTCTCATCACTCTTGCTCATTACAAGGTCATCAACGACAACAAGAGCTTGAGGTATGTGAACCCCATAAACACCATACACATATCTATACTGACAAAATCTTTAGACTTGAGGAGTTCCTGCGTCGCAAGGCTCGACTCCAGCGCGTCGAAGAGTCGGTGCAGCGCAAGATCGTCATAGGCTTCTTCGACACGCTCTTCTGGGCACGCCGCTTCCGTCGCGCCCTGGAAGCCAAGCGCGCAGGCCGCATGACAGCGGTGCCGCAGTTCGAGTTCACCATGGCCGACGACGCCAGCCCAGCAGGCGGCCTGCGACCCGAATCAAGCCTGCCATCGCCCTCTCTCTCGCCGTACCAGCAGCCGCCATCGGTGGGAAGCGACGGCGGCTACTTCGACAACTTCAACAACCGGCCGCAACCTCCGCCGCCGCTCGACACCGAGGGCGCGTTCCGCAGCCGCGCCAACAGCATCCAGAAGACGCCCGTGCAGAGCCGCGCAAACAGCATCCAGGCCAGCCCCATCATGAGTCCCACGCGCGGCGGCGCCCTGCAGAGCATCCCGCTCAGCCCGACCCTCAGCCCCACGCACTCGCCGCACACCAGCCCCCACACCAGCCATGCGCCCGTCGACCCGGCCGAGCTCAACTGGCAGCTTGCCAGCGCTCTCAACCTCAGCAGGCCGTCCAGCCCGTCGGCCGGCGGTCCTGCTGGCACTGGCCGCGATAGCACAGGCACGGCGGCGGCTGGGCCGAGTGGCGTCAGTCGCTCTTCCACCGTGCCGGGAAGCGTTGGTCGCCAGAGCGCCATGCCGGAGGGCGGCGGCGCCGGGCATCGGAGCAGGCAGAACAGCGACGTCAGCGCCCAGGATGTGCTGGAGGTGCTGGACAACAGCATTTGGGGCGAGAGTATCAGGAAGAGCTTTACGGTCAAGAGACCGGGGAGATGATGAGTGGATGAGTGGAGGCCGACCCCCGGTTCACTTTTGGCCCCCCATCCTCCTCCCCGCTTTTTGAGCGGGGGGATGAAGGTAGAGGGATGGGGAATGGGAAGGGAAGGCAGCAGCAGGCCAAGACTAGGCAAGGGAAGTAGTGTGGGAATCATTGGACGGGAGCTAAAGTGTTCGACATACTCCTCCCCACTGCGGGAGGGAGGATGGGATGGGATGGGGGGGTGGGAGTTCTGTTTTTGGGATGGGTGCGGGTTTTTGTGGGTATGGGGGAAATATTGCGTGCTGCACGCGCGCAAGCTACTTTTTTCGCTACTGCTGCTCATTTTTTCCCCTCTCCCTTCTCTTCTTTCATTTATGTATGTGCGAAGGAGAGAGGCGAGTTGCACATACTGTGCATGCAGAATGCAAGAGAGGCGCGCACAGGATATGCAGGGGAAGGGCCCGGTGGCAAAGGGAAGGGGAAAAAAAAAGAAAGAAAGATGCAGAGTAGTCACATTTTGGCCCTTTTGCCAGCCTCTGCGGCGGGTGGTTTGATGACAGTAGCAGCAGCAGCTGGAATTTTGCGATTTTGAAAAGGTGTCTGGGGAGAGGAGGGGAAATCAGGGGGGTCGGATGCAGGGAAAGTGAAACTCGGGACATGTGTCGTAGCATAGCGATGGCGTTCTTCTGTCTTGTCCCCATTCTAAAATTGTTCATCATTTGCCTCTTCTTGTCTTTCTCGCACCACCATGCTCTCACTAGCCGTGGTCTGGAGCGGATGTGATGTGTGGTAGGCTGATTCATTTACAAGGTTATTAGGCTGAAGAGACACCAAGGCAGCTCGTGCGGCAGCGGAGTGTGCTCGAGGTGGTGGGAAGCAATACGGGCCGGTGCGCGGGTGGTGGCTTTCTGATGCGTTGTTCACATGGGACCCTGGTAGAGTGTGATGTGATGGGGTGGGTTTTCGTTCGGGCGGTGTGCAATGCGTGCATGCGCTCTGCTCGACTGCTGCCTCCTGACTTCTTCTTTGGTGTTCGGCCATGCCGGCGAGGAAAAAAGCAAGAAAGTATGTCAGAGTCGTCGGCATTTTGCGTGAAGATAAGAATAGTCGCTTGTCATTAAGCGGGAAAAGAGGACCCACTTGTCCCTCGCTATCTCGATGATGCACCTCATGGAATCACGCGGTGATGTGTATGAGGTGAAATGAAGCAGTTCGCACGAAGCGAGAGAGATGGACGAGATCCCCACAGCTGGCGAGTCGGCTGTTGATTGTTACTCGAAATGAGGGCCGAGATAGAGAGCGATGGAACGGCGCAGGCGGCGAGGACGTCGCTCACTGCCTGAAGGGGTTTGGAGAGGCGCGCAGTCACGCGGGCGGCGGCATGCAGGCGGCGCGGGTTGCCGCCAGCTGGCAGGACACGTGGGTGCTGGGGCGGCCGCGACTTCAACGACACAGCCGGCATCGGCAGCGGCGTCGAGCTTGTTGCTTGCCGGCGCGGGCGCTGCTGGGCTGGGCAGGCACAAACGCGTGTGTGAGATTTGGGACGGATGGTGAGACGTCGCACATTGACGGTAGCGCGTCTCAGGCCCAGGCCGCGACAGGGACCGCTGCGGGACGGCGGACGGACTGACGATTGCGGGCTTGGGCCGGGGGTTCGCTCGGTTGCGCCATCCCAAAGGTCGAGGCCGGATGCGCGGCCTGGGTAGGGCTGTGTTGCACGCCTGTTATGCGGGCTGAGACGCGGTCGACGCGCGAGCATTCCCCTGGCCGGAGCTGTCGCGACGCATCCCCCAGCTACTTTATCGCCGTCTTGCGTTATAAGGGCGCGCCGGGACCGCGTGCCGCCTGGGAATCGCAATCCACGTTGCTCTCACGACACTTTCCCATCACGCGCCGGCCGCCGTTGACTCTCCCAAGTGCACACGCCCGCTGGCTTGGACCCTGCAGCTGCTCGCCACGTCTGCTCTCCACTAATTGACGCGCTCACGACACGACCCATCAAGCCCCTAAGCAGCCAAGGGCGCACACACCCTTCGCACCTTAGCATTCCGCGAGAAATTTGTCGGGGCTCGGACAATCAGCAGCCTTTCCTCATCAGGCGAGAGACCACTCTAGCTCAGACCGCGCCGGAGCCTTATTATTTACCTGCTCCCCGCCCGCACTACTTCTCCTCCCCCAAGGACGCCATTCGCTTGTCCGCGGATCCCACTCGTTGCCCACGCGCATTGCACAGCCAGAGCAGCCACACCTTCAGCCTCGAACAACAGCTGCAGGTCATCCGGCACCACAACCGTCACGCCGTCACGCCACGACCCAAAAACAGCAACCCACTACCGCCTGACCCATCCGCTTTTGGGGCCTTCCGGAAACGCTTCTCTTTTTAACGTCGTCCGACGTCACCGCACCCGGATACCTGGCGTTCCTACCCATCGCGATCTTCCGATCTCATCTATCCGCGTCAATCAAAACCCCTACTCTACCCTCTCACCTGCCGATCGCTGCAAAACACACAATCGTTAAGATTTAAAAAAAAATAATAACGACCATGCCTCGGCACGCATTCCGCCTCCCCTCCCTCCACCGCCTCAACACCAAGGACCTCGCTGCACCACCCACGGCAATCTCCTCCTCTACTACCAACAACAACACCAACACACACCACCACACTCTCTCCGCCTCTTCCACCTCATCCTCAGGCTACCAGCCCCTCACCACGCCCCCTACGACTAGCCACGCCAACAAGCACCACCACAGCGACTCGGCTACGCTGTCGCCCTCGTCGACAACCAGCTCCTCGTCGAACTGCTCGTCTTCGTCGTCGTACTCGCGCATCCGCCACCTGCTTGCCGTGCGCCGCAAGCAGAGCCGCATCAACATCGAGCGCGAGATCGCCGACGAGGCTGCGCTGTTTGGCGGGCCTGACGGTGGCTTCCTCAGCGTGATGGAGCCCAGGCCCGGCGTGGCGAGGGTGGATGGGGGTGCGGGTGGTGTAGTGATGGGGGGCATCTTTGAGGTGTTAGGGGGACGTTAAGACGGGGAATGGGGGTTTGGTGATTGGGGGATTTGGATTGGATTAGATGGGATTGACTGAGCGTCTTGTGGAACGTTCACACACCACGTGGTGGAGAGCCCCTTTCTACCTCTTTTTTCTTGTTCTTGTTCTTGCAGAGACGATTCGACGATGATGGTGGCCTCCACGAGAGGTACCCTGGCGTCACGCTCCAAACGTTTACGAAGGGGAAGGGGGGAGAGGGGCTTCACGCACTCCCCCTCCTTTTTATTTTTTCATCCCCCGGCTCTCTCTTCGGAGATGATAATGAAGTAAAGAAGATTCTGACTACGTCCGCGCCTCTTCTTTTCTTCTTTTCTTTCCTTCTCTTGTCTGCTTTTTCCAATTCTCTTCTTCTCATGCGCCAGCCTACATTGTGGCGGGCTCCTTTCTTTTTCTACTTTACCATCAGTCATGCGGACATCTGCGCTGCGTGACTGACTGGACTTTATTTCTTTCTTTTTCTTTCCTTGAAACGGACATTACCAGGCTCAGGCTTGAAGCTTTTTGTCTAATGACGTTATTCGATGTACGTACATGGGCTACTCGGCGTTATACTCTGTATCCTGCAAAATTGGATACTGATTTGGCTTTTCATGTTCATCTCTTTTTCGCTCTGATGTTGTCTGATTAGAAACGAGCGACAAACGGCTTCATTGCTTTTTCTCTGCTTCTTGCCAGAATGCCATGTCTGCAGTGTGTGACCTTTGTGTGTTCTGCTTGTGCTGCTTCATTTCAATTTTGCTTCTATGGTGTGTGCTTGTGTGTGATCAGATTATGCTGCGTGTGTGCGTGTATACTGCTCGCTCCTCTTCTCCATCATTTTCGCTTTGATACCTGACTCTCTGGTTTGTCGGAGTCGTTCCTTCTCTTCTCGACTTTTCCTTCGTTGATTCGGATTCCTTTTTTTTTTTTTTTTTGCCACATAGTTGGTTCTGGATTCTGCGCTTACGACTACGACTAAAAGCATACGTCACCTTCGGTAATGGTAATACTATTCGGTCTTCAACTACGCAGATCTATCTTGAGACGATCTCGTTCTTCGTCATGTGTGAATCACTGTGATCTAGATGATTCTACAACGCATTGATAGCTTGACTCATATGATGCAATGCTACACATCGACACCGAGGACACAACAAAAGACACCCAATAACTCGGATCACCCTTGCAACTCTGCTGTATATGCAGGCTGTGCATTTACAAAAATAACTACATTTTGCTGGGGAAAAGCGACTGGGGGCTTCCCTGGAGTTTCCCGCACCTTGTTACTTCACATCAATTTAGCAAAGGGTAGGCGTTCATGCAAAACTGCTCACGATCGGACGAATAGAAGTTTGTCCCCAGCAAAGAAACGCATAAGCTTGTTGTCAGCCGGCATAGCCGTTACTGCCAGTTGTTGGGTTTTGGGGCAGGTTGAGCGGTTTTCCCTGCGTTATTGAAGGATCGCGACTAGCCCACCGTTGGGGAACCGTTTGTGGCCGCTCAAGCCCCGAACACATGACGACGGTCCAAGCTGTCGGGCGGCTGGTCATAGGACGGCATTTTCGTATCGACAATTTCTCGACGAGAAAACTATCGAATGGGAGGAATGGACGGAACAGGCGGCATGACTGCTGGTTGCAGCAGCAGTGGTGAGAGATTTTTTTTTCCCCCTTCCCTTACTGTCCCGTTCGTTCGGTTAAGGTTTGGTGGGCGGTAGAGAGCCGCGGTCTTGTTCGTCTTGTCCCGCCCGACTGTTCCCGCGCGTCCGCCTCTGCGATATTACTTTTTTCTGAAGTCTAGACTTTTGGTACTACGCCTTATTACCTCTTTCGGTCCACTTTTCTTTTTTGGGGGGAGATGGGGGAGGGGGATCGCGGAGTGCTTCCCGTATCCACCTTTTTTCCTCGTCGTCGTTTCTCCAGCCAGCCCTACGCACGCTTATTACGACACACTTTTTCAGCCCGCCCCAAACCCGTCATCGCGAGTCTAGAATGTTTCTCTACCCCTTTCATAAGTGGGTCGGCGAGCGCCTTATTGGTGGGCGGTGCTTGTGTGTTTGGTGTGGCTGGGACCCGTTCCTGGGTGGCCGCGCGCCTTGTAACAGTAGCGCGGGAGTGTGGCGCAGGCCCGGTCTGTTTTGAGTCGGCATAACGCAACGACGTATGCGTAGGCGCGATGACGAAAACACAAGCTTGCGTAGGTGATGGGGCTGGCTGATGTTACGTTATCAAGACTGTGGGTCTGTGGCTGTATACATAGTATGTACAAATATGAAACAAAAATAGGATTGCTACTATAGGACTGCTAGTGTTGGTTAGAGTTGGGAATTGGAACCTGGAATAACTGCAACACGACGATAGTAATAATTGTGAGATACATCTCATGCTGGTTAGATATTGAGATCTATCTATTTTGCGAGTCATTGGATGAGCGAGACCTCCATTTCCGCAGGACCCATTTCCTCATCATCTGGGTCCTCTAGTTCCTTTAGTTCCTCTATGATTTGCTGCCGGCGAGCATTCAACTCAACCGCCCTTTTCAGAAGCCATTTTCTCATCCCTGGAGCTCCATTACCCTGAACAAATGCTTGTGGTAGATGCCCATAGCGATCGACAAACATACGCTCTGAGGTGTCGTCCAGTGGGAACATTTTGACGAAATCAAAATTCCCAGTCTCCAAAGCACATTTATAGGGTGAACAGCCATCCGCATCTCCAACAAGCGGATTCAGATTATTGGAGAGCAAGAAATCAATGATAACAAACGCGTTGTTCAGCACCGCATGGCGGAAAGCGCCTTTTGCCTCAGCATGCTCCTTGACGAAAGAAACTCGTGCATCAACACCATAAAAGTCCGTCAGCTTTTGTAGATCTCCATTGTCGATGGCTGCAATGATTTCGGCTTGCTTCTGCAAACGCATGCGCTCTTCCTCAATCGCGTGTTGATTGGATGATAGTAGATCCAGTGCATCAAGGCGGCTATTCATCAGTGCGTAAGAAAGCGGTTTGTTGACTGCCTTATCCATATCTTCGAGTGGGAATCCAGTTGATATCAAAAAGCGGATCATGTCGGCATGGCCGAGTTCCGCCGCATAATGAAGTGGTGATTTTCCTCTGTGGTCATGGGCCTTGAACCTGTGTTTGTGGCGAGGTAATACGGCACTCAGGAAAGTCGCATCACCCCTCTGGACGGCTATATGAAGCTCTAAGCCTGATAATGCGCCATCTGAAAGAATGATAGCGTCTATCCGGTGTGAGTCCGAGCTTGCTGTCACGAATGGGACAGCAAGCTCCGCCAAGCTCTTCAGTGTATCCTTCGACCTTACTGCTCCCTTGACTACTGACACTCCAGTGGGGCAATTGACCCATGAGATTTTCTCCAAGATGAAAGCTTCCAAGTGGGACATCACCTGCTCCTTCAATCCGTAGCCGAGTTTGGAGTCGTTTTGAGATCCGAAAGTGCCTGGCGGAAAACAAGCTCCAGCATTGAGTAAGATTTTCAGCACCTTCCAGTGCCCATGAATGAATGAATGCGCGACATGTGAGTCGAATTGGTGATTGACCCTCTGTTGAACAGCAAATGTAGGGAGAAGTATTGCAACGAGCGTATCGTGGCCGTGTCTGCACGCTACATCGAAAGATGAACCTTCAGGGCCATCATGATCCTGCATAGTTAGGCCGTTCTGTAGCAAAAGCTTGGCGATGTCTTCCCACCCGTAACGAGCAGCCATATAAAGGGGACTAGTCCTCAAAATCGGACTATGGCGTCTTTCCCAAGGACCATACAGGCGGGGTTGGACAGAAAATGCTTGCAACTGCTCATGGTCGTACTTGTCACAGTCGCTGGAAGTGTATCCCTCAAAGAGGGACACACCAGAGTCCAAAAGCGCTCTAACAGCATGACCAAGCCCAAATGTGACTGCAACCTGCAATGGGGAGGGAATCTCGATGCCACTATCAGGCAGGCACACTTCATTATGACCGAAGGTGCATGGGAGATAGCGGTAGCCGCCGTCTGGTTTGAAAACGAATATCCATCGTTGGAACGCTTGCGGATCAGTAAGAAATTGTACAACTAGATTCTACGTTGTTTGATCTTGTTCGCAAGCTTTTGCGTGTTGTGGCCACCAACTTGAAGCGTAATCAGAAAACGGGTAGTCTCTGCGAACCACCGAAATCGGAGTATTTGGCCGGATCGTATTGAGAGACATGAGGTATTTCAAGCTCAGATCAACGAAGATTGAGTGAACGCGTTTCTCTTCCAACTCTTCGCGGATATCAGCTCTCATTTTGTCAGATCTCAGGTATTCTGTCACCGAAAAGTGTGCCAGACGCACTTGGGTGTATCTAGAAGGTGGATAGATGGCTGCTTCTCGACCAGACATACTAATCGCACGGTTTGAAATCCACTGGCGTTCAGGCGTGGCATCTTGGTTCATAGTATAAAACCCCGCCTGTGCATCTTGGTCTATGTCGGAGAGCCGTTTTCGCTGGTTGAGTAGGGACATTGATGCCATTGTAGAGTCAAGCTCGTCAAATTCCTCAAGGATCACGAGGCTCGGGCAATAGTCCGGAAGATCTTCTGGTTTGAACATCCTATAATGTGCCTGGAAACTAGGACTCTTATCCGAATCAACCACAACGGCATCGGCAACTTCATCAAGACGTAGCGGTCGTTTGGCGTAAGCGAGAAGTTGCAAAAGTCTGATTGCTGTAATCTTTCGTTCTGGGCGAATTTGTCGGATGATTTCATCGTACATTCCGGTCAACGAGGCAGGAAGTGACACAACAGCCTGTCGCAGCTCTCTGGGCATCCCACATGCCAGAAGAGAATCCATCTGGAGAGCAGCGAGACGGAACCTATGATGAATGGTGTTAACGAAGACGAATCTCGCAGAGTGGAATGCTTTATTACCCACATTCCGTTAGCTCTCTCCATGAGAGCTAATTCAAGCTCTTTGATCTCATCAAAAGCTAGGGTCCATCCCTTGGATACTCGTATATCCAACAGCTTGGCTTGAATGTACCGTTGAATATCACAGTCAACATCGCTTCGGGAGATTGGGACATGGACACCCATTTCCTTGAAACGTGATTGAAAGGTAGACTCATGGCGACTGAGAACAATGAGACTGATACGATTCCCCTGGGTATGGAAGATTTCGGTGATCCAGGATAGAATATCCTCACGATCCTCACCCTTGACCTCATCAAGTGCGTCCAAGACTATTCTGACTTCGTCAAGTGGGCTGATCATCGCGTAGAAATCCTCGAGTAAGGACTGCGTTTCAGCATGCGTCCATCGTTGCTGGCAAGTTTTGACGTTCTCCTGTAGACTCATGGGTATCTCCGACTTCGTTGACATGATTTGACAGAGAAGCGTTCTAACAATCCCGTTGAGGCAGTTCCACGCGGAGCCGAAGTCGAAGTAGAAATACAACACTATGCAATGATCTCCGCATTCTTCGGTCTTCAAGCTCTCGATGATGGCGGAGGTGAGTATTGTCTTGCCGCATCCAACAATCCCATGGAGCCACATGAAGGACCCAGGAGCACGTCTCCAGTTTCTGAACGCTTCTCCTTGTAGGAACCAAGCACATGAGCCGCCTGCATGTTTGTTCTTGGCTCTGGCATGGCTAGTTCGTGTGTCCGCGGGGGAGAGCCATGTGGTAATCTCTTCAATTCTTATCCGCTGCTGCCAGCTGAATATGGCTTGTTTGATGTCCGATATGTCGGATTGAACGATTGAGACTAGATAAGTTAATAGCTGATAAGCGCCGTTCATAGTCCGTTGAGAGGTAGGCTTGCACTCACATTGTTCATTCATGGCATCGAGAGCTTTCTGTTGGTACCGAACGTTGACCGGGGATACATAGCTAAGCAGCTCTTTGGCGTACACAGCAGCTGCTGCCGATGCATATCGTTGCCAGAGGTCATTCTTGTGGGAATCTGAATAGTCGGAGATCCCACGAATGACGAGGCAGGGAAAATTATTCACGAGACCGGCGGCCTCCATCTCATAACACAAGCAGTTAGCTGGGATGTGTTGAAGAAGTCTCTCTCGTTCTGAAACATCCTTGACCAGCGTACTTCCGGATGCAATCACTCCATAGTGAATGACAGGATCTGCGTCTTCTCTTGGGTCTCGTTGAACTTCCTCTTGACTTGCACAGCTGCGACAATCGGTTCCACCTTGGTGATCGTAAGTCGATAAAAACAGGCGGTCTTGCAATTGACTGGGGTACTTGTAACCGGGATAGTTCGGGCGGGTCTTGAACATGTATGGATTGCGATTCTCCATTTCCCGTAAGAACTCGCTTACTCGAGAAGGTTGCTCTTCGTGCTGGCTCTGCAAGTTCACCAGAGCGTACAGAAGGACCTCTGGTGGAGAGTTAAGAAAATCCTTGCGTTCATGGGCGCCACCAGCCTTGGCTTTCAAAAGGTCGTATTGGATGACACCTCCTTCGCTACCGCTTGGCTGGCCAACAACGATGTCACCGAGCCGGATGTCCGTACCGTCATGAGGAATGGCGCCGCCAATGCCGACAAGAAGGCCAAAGCGAATCTCGGGGAAAGATCGCAGCAACATTATCGCACTCGATGTTGCAGAGGCAGGACCAGAGACACCGGCTTTGAGGGAGGCGAGTACAATGTTATGACCTCTTATTTCTCCCCAGCAATAAGAATTGGGGTCTCCTCTAGGCTGCTCAAAATCGGTTGGTCTGCCGTGTTCCTCGTCAAACATAGCCTTTGCTGCTGCTCGTTCGATGGGGAGAGGCGCTACCCACCCCACAGTGTAGTGGAGGTGGCTCTCCAGGGCTTTTAGCGGTTTCGCCATTGGACAAACAGATTGACTTAGATGTCAAAGAAGAGAGGAAGGACACATGGTGGCGGTTGTTGGCGGTTTGGCCTCCCCGAGTTGTGATCTCGAGAGTCGCAGCCTCGCCCATGAGTTGAGGGGCTGACTGCATACTGAAATTCGAATGTCAGGAGAGTTGGGCCTAGACCTTTCGCAACAACTCAAGATGCATGCATGATGAGGCTGGTTAAGTGTTAGCCGAAACCAGTCTAGCCAATAAATCCAAAGCTGACATGGGTCGTCTCTTCCAGTTATTTCCTGGCGAACGCTGTTTGGCCCTCACATACAGGCCATCCGACCGATAGCCGAAGGATTCTGGGCCTATAGAATATGAGTTAATGGCACCCACAAAATGATATGATAGGTCGAAGTCATTAGCACCAGCTTACTTTAGGGATTCAAAATATTTGAGAAGCAGTGTGAATTTTAGGATTACATTCCAGTACCCCCTTTGCCCTCAAGAGGGCCTGCATGGCTGCATGGCGTAGTGGATTTGCTGCACCCACTCACCCTACCATGCAAACGAACTGGTAAACAACAAACGGGAAGAGAGGCCAAAATCATCTAATTGCCTATGAGGATGAGTCAGGTGGTATATCGTTTTTAACTGTCACCAGATAGGGTAGGAACAAACAGTCAGGGTCCAGGACCCTGAAATCGAGATGTATAAATATTGACCTCTGCGTTTTCGACCTTCTATCTTCTACACCACCGTGCTTCAACAGTCACTGAGCACTGACTTCCATTGAAAATGTCGAAGCCTTGGCAGGAGCCATCTTTTGGCGATTTGAAGATCAAAGACAAAATCGTCGAAGGAGAGTTCAGGACCGGTTGGCCACGACTCGTTCCTGCCCCTGCGCGCATCCGCCCGATTGGTGACCCGAACACCTACATCGAAAACTACGACGAGAAACGTCGTCGTGCCTTTCCCTCCATCCTCCGCGACGAGGGTGTCAGCTATTCCCGGATACGCCTGATTGGGCGCCAGTCAGCCGGCGTCGACAAACCTGATCCGTTCCCTACGTTGCTCGTCGAGACGACGTCGTACGAAGGGGCATGGTCCAACGCGGTGTTAAAACTAGTGAAAGCTCTCAAGAAATCCACCGTCAAGCACCGCGGCCCCATCCACGTCGAGATCGTGGAGCGGGGCTACGACGATCCGCGCGTGCTCCCCATTGAAGCGTACGACACCGTGCTGCCGATTTGGCGCGACGACCTCGGTCCGTCGGTCGTGCAGACGCTGGCGGAGTTTCGGGTGCAGTGGAAGCTGCTTTCGCTCGTCAAGATGGGGTGCTGTCCCGTTTCTGAATTTGATCGGCAGGCTAGGCCGCCCCTCCCCATCATGCTGGTCGAGGCTTGGGACGCGAATGAGGAGGTCTGGGAGCGCGAGATTTTGCCCCGGCTGAAGGGTCTGATTGCTGACACGAGGATTGCCAATGTGGAGATTTGGCAGGCGTATGAGTACGGGGACAACGAGGTGCTTAATGTCACACGGCTTCCCGAACGTACATGGTGGGAAAGGCCCTTGCGGATCGGTGATGGTTTGGGTCCTCAGGGGGTCCCGTCAATCGGTACGCTCGGTGGCTTTCTTGACCTTGAAGATCGAGAGAGGAAGAACAGCACTACGTGCATTTTGACAAGTTTCAACGCTGTTCGAAACTGCTCTGGTGTTGCACCTCGTAAGTGGATAAATTTCATTTCATGGGTAGCTGAAGCTATCGTCCGGATGCAAATGGATAATTAAATATTTGACATTTACGTCCGGACGATAGCTTCAGCTACCTACGTGGATAGCCTAATTTATACTGACCAAACCACAGGCTCAGACTCTCCCCCGGAGAAAGCATTCATATCCCGCAACATCACGGATCCCGATCCCCGCCCCATCCTCAAGTCTCCCACCGACCCAGATGTAGAAAGGAAGATCGAACTCGTGCAGAGGGAGATCGAAGGACTCAAGAGGGAAATCTACGGAGAGGGACAGCCAGCCGGCTCGCCCCCCTGCATCGCGGACCTGGCCGAAAAGGGCGATCAACGCGCCATGGAGGCGGTGGAAGTGTCCCGGCGAATGCTCGCCATCCTCGACGACCAAGCGAGCAAGCTCTCAGAGACGACTCAGTTCATCGCCGGCAGCGTTCGGGCGGTGTCCGGGTTCGCACATCACGACAGCAAGAAAGTAGCTTTGGACTGGGCCCTCGTCGACGTTGCCCCGGGCCGTCCGGTCGATCTCCAGTTCCAACGAGACAACCAGCTGCAGGGCGATCTCGACTTGCCGTTCTGGACGAGAAGGGAGTTTTCGAGCTGGAAGAAGATCTCGTCGTTCAAGACGGGAGACGTGTTGAAGGTGGGGAGGGCGACGGGGTGGTCGTCCGGCCAGCTGAACTACGCGAAGGCGTGGTTGAACTTTAGGAAGGAGGAGGGCGCGTTGGGTGGGCAGCAGGTGTATGGCACAGTGGTCGAATGCATGCGGATCGAGAATCCGCGGGGGCAGCGGCACCCGTTTTCCATCGGAGGTGACACGGGCTCCATGGTGTTGGACGCTGATGATGGCGCCTGCATTGGTCTGCTGTTTAGTGGCGACGAGGGTGAGACGTACGGGCTGATGGCGCCAATCGAGGACGTGTTTTATTCTGTCGAAGAAGTTACCGGCTGCAAGGTTGTGAAGCCACAGCTCATTTCCGAAGCTGACTGATTTGGGCGTTACCAATGGACTTAACGGGCTATGTGATGGAATTCAGTGCAGTAGGAGACGTACCATCCAGCTTGATACGGCTGAGGCGGCAGAGTAGATAATTATCCTCAACAATATGGCTGCCTATCAAGTCATGAAAGACGGCATGCAGTCTGAGTTTCTACACACTTTGGTTCATGAGCATGCTATACATGTCTCGGGGGGGTTTCAATGTTGGCATTTATTAGACAGCGATCGATCAGAATGTAATAGTGATTATATGAGCCCGCTGGATCCCGGGCTGATTTTTGAAATGATTGTCTGGACGTAAGTGTAGAATTTATTATTATTTACGTCTAGACGATAGCTTTCACTACCCTTATAGATTGAACATTCGATTTATTTAGACAGTGCGCCGTTTAGAAGGCAAAGGAAACAAGCTTAGGTATATCTACCTTTTCTTAAGGAGCTATTATTCTTCGCGCTAACTTTTATGTAAAGGTGAGTTAATGTGACAACAAACGTCGGAGCATAGCGGTGTATAAAAGGTCGAGGGCGCTGCAGCCTAGAATTATAAGTGTGAACTTCAAGTCGTAGACCCTACACATAGAATTTACTTATTAATACTCATCCACACGTGGCTACTTAACCGAGATTTTATAGGCGACTGAGAAATTTATGTCTTAAAATAAGTCTCATAAGCAACGTTAGACGCTTCGATAGAATGCTTCGAATACACCTACTTATCACACTTTTTCTTTTTTTTTAAAAGAAAAACACCAACAGTAGAGTATCTACGAAAAGATAAATACATCGTAGGATTCGTTACTGCTAAAAGTTTAAAGCTTGATAGGTAAAAAGAAAAAAAATTTAAAACCCCGCAACACCTAAAAGATAGAAGTTGTTGAAGACTTATACCTGAAACTGCAGCTGCCAGTTGTTGAAACGTGCATCCGGAGATATAAGGCACTCGAAAACGACAGTGTTCTGTAAGCAAAACAGTGCAGAGTAAGGAGCAAACCTCTCAAATAGCCACAGTGGCTTCACCGTAAGTCCCAACGCAAAAGTCCCGGAAGCCGAAAACCTTACTGACGTGGATGATAAAAAAAAAATGACGTAAAAGAAAAGAGGTTACGTTAGGAAACGCACTGCCCCGGAAGAGAAACACACCCTCGACCATAACTCCAACGTTCTGATGTCTCTTCACTCGTAAAACAGCTTAGACATCCAGCAGAGAACAACGGACTCTCCCGCAGCGAGCTTCCCTCTCGCTCATCATGCCAATCCAACACTCATCACCACGTCTCCCACTGCTGAAACACTCGTGGGATTGGAATGACCACAATCCCTGGAAAGAAAAAACACAATTAAGGGGGAACTTAACATAGACTTTAAAAAAAAAACGCACAATCATTCATGTGTGAAGAGATAAGCTCAGCTCTTCAACAAGGGATAGGTCTGAACTGAAATCGCGACAGCCTATCATATACCAGATTGCGATGGCCAGGGCGCTAGCGCCAGGGGCCGGGTATCATAAGACAAAGGAAATGTCGCATCTGGTATTGGTAGTCGCCAGTCGACTCATTGACCAGCCAAACCTGTGGAGAATTAATTAGACAACGCTTTTTTAAATGGAGAAATACTCACAAGAATGAGTTTGTTCAAACCGAAACAGATATCTTCCAGTTCCTCTGGCAATCTCAAAAGCGGCAAAAAATCATTCGTTCCTTGGTCGTTCCTTGCAAGTTTTCATGTGTCGCTCCGCGCCGTCTTTGCGTTTGAATTTCCTGCCGCACCACGAACATGGATATTCCACACCTATGTGCTGGCTTCGTAGATGGCGTTCCAAGTCCTTGGCGTGCCTGAAGAGAGTTGTGCAACCTTCTTCGGTGCATATGGACAGGCTGTGTTTCTGCAAATGGTTCCTTCTATGCATTAGCAGCTGTAGTATTTCTACACTTTTGAAAGCTTACTTAAAATCTCGCTCGAACGCACCCATCCATTTGCATCCGTGATTGGGGCATCTGAAAGGATATTGCGGATGTAGATACTGGGAGATGTCTCTGTCCGCAGGTTGAGCGAATGGCGTGGAACGCGTGGCTGGAGGAATTTTGGCGACACGGGTAAGCTGCAAGGACCGTTCATTTTCAACGCACGGAGTGGGGCTCGAGCTAGACGAGGAAATTGACTGCGCGGAGGAAAAAATACTCTCTAGCCGGGGCGAAAGACTGTGATGACTGCTTGGAGAGACAGAACTGAGATCTGCTGTGGCAGTTGAGGGTCGCTGAGGATCGTATGTCATTGGGTCTGAGACATAGAGCTCTGTAATTGGTGCCGACAACAGTGGTTCTGGAGACCCCGCAGAGATTGCCGCTTCGAAAAATGACTCTGTTAGGCAGAAAGGAAGATCCTGTATGGTTGAACAAACTCCATCCTGAATGGTTCCCCGTTGTTGAGGGGCATTAGCTCTCCGACAGCCTATTGAATGATCATGGTAATACTCAGGGATTGCGGATACGCGAGGCTTAGGTCGCCTCGCGTCGCAATCCCGTGTTTAAAAGAAAAGGTAAATTCGAAATACTCAAAATTGTCAGTCAAGACGAAAGCTTCGGATAAACCTAGAAACGTACCTTTGTATAGATGCCGCAACTTGGGAGTATGCTATACACTCAAATCTCTTTATTGCCGTCTTCGCCGGAAGTAGCTACTTCTCATAGTTGAGTTGTCTAGATTTGGCCGGTGTGCCCAGCTGAATGTTATCGAAAGGGATTGCTGTAACGAGATTTAACTGTAGTTTGTTGGCGAAGAAGAAAGGGCAGTGCGCTGAGGCTGGGGCTGAATCGCCTTCTTATGTATTGCGTATATGCAGGGCTAGCGCCTGTCAGCTCGCTGTGATTGATGGCCACGTTTATGTGTTCGCATCCTCAGCCGCAATGGTCTCCTGTCAGCCTTGCAGCTCCACGTATGTTGTGTCACAACAGGTCTTCAGCTCGTTGGCGGCCACACTCAATGAGAGCCTCGTCCTTAAGATATGGTTTCCACTCCTCCGAGGCTACGTGGATCTTTTTTTTTCTGTGCAAATTGACGAAATTGTGCATTAATGGTTGGCCGTTGGACTTTCGATCAACAGCATGGATTTTGAGGCTGTTTTCCGGGGCCAGAGTTGAGGTCCAATCAAATTGCATATCTTTTCCGTCCTATTGGTGGCCACACCGAAGGCCCCTCTTTTTGGATTCTGCTGCAGCAGGTGTGCCATGCATGAGCGTGTTTCATAATCAGCTATCTAGGAAAGATTGTTACATGGTTTTACAAACTTCGGAAATCTTTCCCATACTATTCTCCTACCGCTAGACAAAGGTGTTACCGTAGACCACAGCTCATTGGTGGCCACGCTCATGAAATCGATTCATCTGGAAGTCAAGGTTGTGTCTTAGAGCCGGTACGATGCACCAATCAATTCGTGTCAGTAATTTTCACCTCATTGGTGGCCACACCTTAAGTCTCTCGTTTTGGGCTGTACTACATAACTCATCTTTTACAGACTCCTTGCACAAACGGCCATCGAGAGGGGAAAAAGAATTTTTTTAGATCCTGAAAAGCTCTCCCCACCACCTCCGCCTCTCCCTCACGAACACAACAAGCCTACAACCTCCCCAACAACTCCCCCACAAAATCCCCCAACTTATCCACCACCACATCCTCCTTAACCCCGAGCCTCCGACACTGCACCTCCGCCTTCCTCTTCTCCCTCCACGCCTTCCCCAGCACAACCACAACGCTATACCCCACCAAATCCGCATCCCCCAGCTTCCACCCGACCCCCACCCCCCTCCGATCATCCAACACGACATCCACCCCCGCCGCCTCCAACCCATCATACACGGCCACGGCCTCCGCGTCCATATCCACGCCCTTCCCGCCCGCAGGCACGACAACGACCTCAAACGGCGCGACGACGCGCGGCCAGTTCAGGCCCTTGGCGTCGGCGAGCGCGTCGGCGACGGCCGCGATCATGCGGGACACGCCGATGCCGTGGCAGCCCATCTGGACGAGAGCTGGTTTACCGGAGGGCGTTTGGATGGCGAGGCTGAGGGGCGCGCTGTAGCGGGTGCCGAGGTGGAAGGTGTGGCCGACTTCGACGGCGCGGTGGGAGGTGACGTGGCCAGTCGCGCACGAGGGGCAGGGGGAGGCGTGTTGGAGGGCGAGGAGGGAGGTGTATTTGGATTGGGGGGTGAGGTATTTGAAGGTGGTGGGGTGGGGGGAGGAGGAGACGGTGGTGGATTCGAAGGCGAGGAGGTCGCGGAAGGTGTGGATGTTTGCGTCGGCGAGGACGAGGCGGGATTTGTCAGGGGAAGGGTTGGCGTGCCAGAGCTGCTCAGCGATGATGGTGGCGCTGTCGCTGGGGCCGTCGTCGATGGCTGTGTCGATGTCTGGGAAGAGGGATTTGATGGCGTGTAGGTTGATGCGGGCGGCGGGCTCGGACGTATCCGCCGGGTTGAGCATGGCGTGGGCCTCGACTAGCGTTTTTCTGTCCTTGCTGATACCCTTCCACACGAGGATGGGGCCGGGCTTGTCTTCCAGGGTGAGTTGGGCGTCGCTGTGCTGGGCGACCTCCTCGTTGGCGGTGTACGAGCACGTGTCGCACTGGAAGACTGTGTCCTCTCCTTTCGCGGAGATGAAGTGGTACTCGTGGCTTGTGTCTCCTCCTATGGATCCGGAGTCTGCGTCTGCTACTAGATAGGGGAGCTTCAAGTCTGTTAGGATATTCACGTAGGCTTCCCTGACGCTCTTGTAGGTTTCCAAGGCCTCGCTTTCCAGATGGTCGAAGGTGTAGAGGTCCTTCATGAGGAACTCCTTTGCCCGTAGCAAGCCTTGTCTCGGACGGAGCTCATCTCGATATTTCCTGGAAATCTGATACAGTCGTAGAGGCAGCTCTTTGTAGCTCTTTACAGTGTTGCGAACGAGTTGAGTGATCTCTTCCTCGTGAGTTGGGCCAAGCAAGAGCCCAGAGTCATTCCTGTCCTTCAGTCGGAGGAGCTCTTTGCCCTCGAGTCTACCCGTTCGTTCCCATAGCTCTTCAGAGGAGATGGAGGACAGGGAAACTTTGGATGCGCCAACGCTGCGCATATGCTTGTCGATCAATTTCTCAAACTTCTCTTGCACCCGCAGGCCCAGCGGAAGCATGTGGAAGAGCCCGGAGTGAGCTTGACGAAGGAATCCAGCGCGAACAAGCAAGGCGTGGGTATCTTCTCCTTCAGCATCCTTGGGGGTGATGCCACCAGTTGGAACCCAGAAGCTGGATAGGCGGTTCCGCTCGTCATTCTGAATGCTATCAGCGGGACCCGAAATTCCATGAATGTGTCCAAAAGCTTACAGAAAAGCAACGGACGGACGCCCGAGAAGAAATCCATGGCTGGGGCGATGTAGACGAGATAAAGAGACGTCGCGAAGAGACGCGTTGAAAAGACTGTACAAGCATATGGAAAGACGGCAGACCCACACGAAGAGGGATCCAACAAAACGGGTATCAAAGAAGTCAACGCCGGGTCATGCACCGACGCCAATGGAGAATGAAATGGAAAATGGCGTACAGATGATTGGAGGAGAAGCGGCAGAGATGGATGCTCGTCCGACATCACAACCTCAGCCGAAGAGCGGCCGAGGCCTAGCGTCGATCCAACAATTTGATGCTGCGGAAGTCCGCAAGCTCCTCCGCACCGCACGAGTCCCCACGCCCGCCCTCGACGGTCAGCCCTCACCCATTGGCCCGTATCCAATCCAAGACTGCCCTGCTGACGGCATTGCAAGGTCGCCCTCATCTCCACCATGCCTCCCAGAATACGGCTGCCGTCGGCATCAACACCATCGCCCGTCCGCGTCCGCACCTACAACCACGCCCAGCGCCTCGCACACTATCAGCAATCGTCACAATGCAGCCGCCGTACCTACGCCAGCCTGGCCACGGCCACCACGCCGGCGCCGTCGTTTGAGCAGGCGACGCAGGCCACGGCGCCCATCGCGCGGCACCCGCCCACGCAGCCGCCGTCGTACAAGCCGGCCGACTTCCGCAAGACGCAGCTGATGCGGCAGTACACGTCGCTGCTGCGGTCGACGCCGCTGACGCTGCTGTTCCAGCACAACAACCTGCGCGCCGTCGAGTGGACGGGCATCCGGCGCGAGCTGGCCAAGGCCCTGCGCAAGGTCGACGAGGAACTCGCCGCGGCTGGCAACCATGCGGAACCCATGGAGAACTCGATCAAGATCCACACGGTGCAGACGGGCATCTTCCGCGCGGCGCTGCGCCTAGTCGAGTTCTACGATCCGGTCCTAGCGCAGGAACTGGCATCCACGCAGCAAACCCCACCACCCAGCTCCCCCGCCACGCAGAGCAGCAAGCAGCTCCCCGCCTCGGACGCGGACTACAAACACACGCTCTCCACCCGCGCCCACACCATCGCCGGCGACCGCAAGAAAAAGCACGAGCTCGAAGTGCTCCTCTCCGGCCCCATCGCCACCGTCACCTTCCCCGTCGTCTCGCCGCAGCACCTGGCCGCCGCGCTCTGCATCCTCGCGCCCAAGGCGCCGGACTTCCCGGCGCCGCGCCGCAAGGCTAACCCGGATTACCACGAACCCGCCGTGCAGGCGGGATTGCAGAAGCTGATGCTGCTGGGCGCCCGCGTCGAGGGCAAGGTCTTTGACCAGGACGGCACGCGCTGGGTCGGCGGTATTAAGGGTGGTTTGGATGGATTGCGCGCGCAGCTCGTGCATATGCTGCAAAATGCCGGTGCGCAGGTCACGAATGCGCTTGAGGGGGCGAGTAGGAGTCTTTACTTCACGGTTGAGAGTAGGAGGTTGGATATGGAGGAGAAGGAGAACCCGACGAAGAAGGAGGGGGAGGGCAGCGCTTAGTAGATGGATGGGTGGCGAGGATTGTATGATAGCAACAAAAAGAAAAACATGGATACGGGTTGTGGGCAGATGTGTATCAGGTCTAAGTAGCGTGGGAAGGAACAGGAAATGTACAAAGAAAGCAGCGAAAAGAGAGCACACACAGCAGCGCTCGTACCAAGCAGCAACCACCACCCCCCCGCCATCTAAAACTCTACATCTTCGATCCATCTCATCGAACATCTCCAGCATATGTGTGAACAAGAATCAAAACCCACGGCAACTGCAGCAGCTACTACACGACGCATCACAGCCTACTACTCTTCCTCCCTCCCAGCTTCCCCACCACCTCCTCCCTCAGCACCGTCCTCAGCTCCTCAGCCAGCCGCCCGGCCTCGTCGTCGTCCAGATCGTCGCGCTGGCCCCGCCCGAACATGGCCCAGCTCTTGTTTTGCAGCTCCGGCATCTGCGACGGCCGCGGGATGATGTGGAAGTGGACGTGCGGGACGACTTGGGCTGCTCTTGCTCCTGGAAGAGAAAGGGAAGGTCAGCCGATATGGTGAAAAGGGGGCGGATGATGATGATGATGATGGTGATGAGGGGAAGCAGAAGTAAGTGGAACTTACCGTTGTTTTGCACGATGTTGTAGTCCGTGACGCCTGTGACGCGGGAGACGGTTTTGGCGAGGAGGGGGAGCCAGAAGCCTGTTGTGATGGTGGTGGTGTTAGCGTGCTGTGTTTCTGGGAATGGTGGAGAGAGAGAGAGAGAGTCTGATGGTGGAGGTTGGGGGAGTGTATCTATCTGGCTAAGGCGAGGGTGAAGATTTCTAGGTCGTAGAGTTATTTGACCAATGACGAATGGCCAATCCCCCATGGCGATTCTGAGGCTATAGGCGTAACATGCCTCAGCTCTTTCTTAGAAAGACAACATGTGTGGGTAGCTGAAGCTAATGTCCGGACGTGTATGTGTAATTTTTAATTCCATATTCTCATCCAGACGATAGCTTCAACAATCCATGACATGAGCAAAAAAACAAATCCGCGCTAGCCATCAGCTGCGAGAGGTGACTGTGTAGTAGGAGAAAAAAAAAGTAGAGAGCACACTTACCAACATCCCTCCCTTCCAACCCCTCCACATCCTGTACTTTCTCCCTATGCTCCCTCGTCGTGACCAGCAGATGGCCCCTCGTCATTGGCAGAATGTCCAAGAAAGCCAGCACCCGGGGCGCTGACAACACAAGGTACGTCGCCGGGTCAACGCGGGCCGGGTCCGCGGCGGACGCGGTGGGTATGCATGCGAGTAGATCCTCTTCTTCCCCGCTTGATGATGGCGACGCGGCGGTGGTGGTCCCTGGGTAGGCGGCAGCGATGCTGCAGAAAGGGCAGGATTCGGGATACCGCTCGGTGATCTCCTCGGGTTCCACCATGGTTTCTTTTTTTTTTCTTCACCTTCTTGTATCTCTTGTCTTCGCTTGATCTTTGCTCTTTTGTCACCCGCGCAGAGCTTCGTCTCGTGATGATTGCCTTCCTTTCTTCTTCAAAATGCAAGCGATGCCAATCGATCTATTCCCAAGCTCTTTCCCGCACTTTCTCTTCTCTTTACTGTTACGAATTGCAACAGTAGCCGGGAGCAACTCAAGAATCCACCAAAGCCAGATGACGTCAACAGCACCAAGTTGTCGTAAAAGGCGCAGGGCGGGCGAGATGAACGATGCGATCCCCGTCGCGTAGTCACGCACTCATTCACACACGGCTCGCAATCAAACCAATCAAACCAACCAGTCGCCCCGACCACGAATCAGTCAAACACCCAGTCGACCAACAAACCGCCTAGTCCCCCTCCAACCAGGCAAATCCCGGTGAAGAGTCAGTATTGTAGTTTAGCTGGCTGGCGTTTTCCCCACTCTTTTCCCCAGAAAAGCAAAACCCAAACAAACAACAAACACAATTATGGATCTCTTCCCCCCCTTTAACCCACCCTTGTCCAAGCTGAAACGGGGGACGATGGGAATCTGGAACCCGGTGATCGGAGAGGAAGAGCCAGCCGGTCAAGATCCGTTGCCAGGACAGCCAGACGTGGAGAGAGAGAGAGAGAGAGAGAGAGAGAGAGAGAGAGAGAGAGAGAGAGAGAGAGATCGAGCAAGGCAAGGCCAAGAGGACTGAATTATTTCCTTTTCCCTTCAAGAAGGACAGAAATAAAAAACGAAGGCGAATGCGTCCGCTCGAGTCCAGACACACCTGAAACGCGTATGAAGATGGCAGATGCCAGGTACGAGACGTGCGTGCAGCGCGGCGCAGTTCACAGACAAGAACCCCAGGTGCAAGGAAAAAAGAGCCCTCAAAGGGAAGAATGCCGCTCACAAGCCGAAAAGTGGGGGTGGCACACCAGGACACCCACTTCGCTTTTTCCCCCGTCCTTTGCCATGACGGGCTTAACGTCGTCGAGCTTAGCCTAGCCCGCAGCACTCCACGGGTAGCCGGCCCGCACAGCACGTGAACGTACCTTTTTTGACATGGGGGGTTCTTGTTTACTGCTATCCCGTCTGTGTACGTGTCGCGGACGTGTTGTTTACACATGCTTACCGGGTACGTACCCTTGCAGGCATGAAGAAGGAAGGAGGAGATGCGGTGGTGGTCTGTGGGCTGTTGTTGTCGCGCGCGCGCACGTAGGCGCTTAACACGCACGACGAGCGAGTTTCGTGTTCGCGAGGCGTTCGTGACGCGCTCGCGAGTGACATGCAGGATGCATGCATTCATCTGCACACGCATTCTCTCCCCCCTGGTACCAATGCCTGCGTGCTCATAATTATCGAAAGCAATGCTTCGATTTTCTTTGAGCTCAATGAAGCAGGAATTCGAACTCAAAAACAGATCAATATTGATTTCCCAACAAGGAAATGGTCGTAGCCTCATACCAACCCGCCATTGATGGTAGGAGTAGCGGCGGGGCAATCCGAGTATCTGTTATCCACACCACCACCACAGTCGTCATCCGTCTAGAAACATAGCACAACCGAAATGGAAAAGTCAATCCGCGTCTCACCCTCAAGCGCGAAAGGCCATTGAAACCCCCCAAGAAAAACACCGTGCATGATACAAATCCCAAGAAAGAGGTTCCCCATTTCAGTAAAAAAGTTTACATGACCACCAGCCAGCCAGCAAGCAATGTAGCCCTTCCCCACCCATACCAATTCTGAACTAGAAAGAGGTATTAAGTCTAACATGGGTAAACCATTGCTATGAATGGTTGGGTGTGGTTGCCTGCCCGCCGCCGAGATCTACCTTAGACATAGCCAGAAGGGGATTTTATCCAGAGAATAAAGAGCAGCCGGTATTGCGCCCCACGATTACGCCCGCCAGCCCCCTGCATGAAGTGAATAAACAATTCAGACCCTTGCTAAGCCGTTACGCCGATGATGAATAGAAGTGGCCACAATGCATAACCCACACCTCCGGGTCGTCGGATCGCCCATGGTGATGTGTACGTCGATATTCATGAGCACAGAACATGAGAATGGAGAGGTCAAGCTACCAAGCCCCTTACAAGGACTTGGTAGGTTTCTTCGCCTCCTTCGACGAGCTGGTCGGCTCTACGCAGTACTTCTTGGCCCATTGGCGAAGGACGATCGAGGCTGCGAGACACGTTAGCATTATTGAGCATTGAGAGCAGGAGAGGACTATCTTACCCTTGAGGAACTTCTTGCTGGCGTACTTCTTGAAGAAGGCCTCGTGGATGACGGGAGCCTTGAGGTAGTCGATCATGAGGTCCAGCACAGGCTTGATCTCCTCCTCAGTGTAGCCAGCGTAGTGGGCAAGGACAGCATCCCACTCACCACGGTCGAGGACCAGACGTGCCAGGTACATGGCGGCGGCCGAGATCTGGCTCGGGGGGTAGGCGATGAAGCGGTGGTCAAGGCAGCTGATTTCCAAGAGGTACTTGCCAAGAGTACGTGTCTGGATGTCGTAGTTGTCGGCCTTCGATATCCTGCGCAGGAAGTTCATCGGGTTGGGGTAGCTCAGGTCGTAGTCCAGGGCAGCGAGGACGAAACGCTCGGCGCTCAGAATCTCCTCCTCAGTGAAGCCATCATCAGCGACGTGGCGGAAGTTCTGGACATGAGGCGACAGGACCTCCTCGTACTTGGAAGCGATGAACATGGCAGTAACACCGACGAGCTGGAGACGATCAAGCTGAACAACCTTGCGAGAAAGGAAACGGTCGATGATGTTGACGGCCAAGAACAGAGTCTCCGGGAGAAGACGGAAGCGAGTGTGGACCTCCAGAAGCCAGTCAACCAGGATACCACGCATCTTCCACTCAAGCTCGGACTGGTTGTCCATGTAGTCGGGGTTGGCCATCGTCGCAATCTCCAATTCCTTCAGGTACTCGAAGATCTCGCAGACGTACTCAGAAACCATCAACGGGTCATTGGCATCCTCCTCATCCAGATCGGGGATCTCGGGAACGTCATCGTATTTCTCGACAAAAGCTTCCTTCACTTCAGGAGCGGCCTTGGCGGGCGCGGGCTCGGGCTTCGAGGGGGCGGCCTTCAGGGCGGCCTTCGGGGGGGCCTCGACAACGGGTTCGACAACCTTGGCCTCCACCTTCGACTTGGTCGTCTGCTTCGTGGGGGCAATGTTCTCGCTGGCAGGGACTTCCTCCTCCTTGATCGTCTCCTTAGTCTCCTTGGTGGTGGTGACGCGTTTCTTGGTCGTGCCACCAACAGCACCAGAACCGCTAGCAGGACGCTTCACGGTAGCCTTCTCCTTAGGACCGAGGACGGAACGCGTCGTAGTCGTCTTGGAAGCCTTGGTGACACCAGTGGGGGCGGCAGCCTGGGCAACGGCACCGCGCTTGGCCGTCAACGGTTTCTTAGCCTCCTTGCCATCCTTTCCACCCTTCGCATCAGCCACCTCGCCCTTCGCGTTCGTCACATCACCCAGCGCGTTCCTCTTGCGAGTAGTCGTGGCACCGGTCGTGGTCTTCTTGGTAACAGCCTTCTTGGGGGGGTCAGCAGCGGAGGCCTCGTGCGATGAGGTCAGCGCAGCAGCCTTGGCGCGCGTCAGACGTGTCGTTGCCGCGTTTTCATCGTTCTCGTTCGTGACGTTACGACGACTGGTGGGCCGTGCCTTGAAGAGATGGTTAGAGGTGACGTGATTGACGTGTTGATGTGTGTGGATGCGAGCTTATGACGCACACGGGTCATTGTTTACATGGGGCTGGCGGGACTTACAGGAGGCATTGTGATGGATTAAGGCAGAGTTAGTGCAATTGGGAATCTCTGGATACCGTAGCTGGTGCAATGCTAAGAGCGTAGGCTCTAACGGACGTGAATGTTGCAGATAGGGTCTGTTGATGGAGTCCAAGTCAGCATTTCCGTATTGGGCAAGAAAGTCAACACAAGCGGTACGACGCACATCTATCGTTACGGCGGTAGCTGTATCGGCGAAGATAGGCGGTGATCGAGCGGATGCTGAGTGAAATGCGGGGAGCATGCAGTACCTGAAAGCGCTCCAAGGTATGGGTTGCAGCGGGAGGCGACAGTCACGCGGCGGTCCAGGGAAATGCCGGGTCTAAAGCGCGACCGACGTGCAGCGAAGGACGGACGACGCAGCAATGCAACCGGGAGGCAGCTGGAGGTGGTTGCGTTGCGTGGGGCCGGCTAGCGGAGGGGAGTATTTGAGGAAGTCGCTGTGGTGGAAAGCGAGTTTGTTATGCTGTCGGCTTACTTAGCGCGACTCGACTGCCTTGGCGCTCGCGCGGTACGTGCGTCTGAGGTCGTCAGGTCGCGCCCGGGCAACCGTAGTGCGGTGGCCGGCAGAGGCCACAAGCGAAGCAACACGCGACGGGAAGCGGGCGCAGCCGACGGTACGCATGTGCAATGCGGATTCAGGCGCGTCGAGACTAAATGCTTGCACGCTTGCAGACACGCGCCGCGCTTGAGAATGACGTTGGCGCTGAAAATATGGCGGTCAGCGCGTTCTTGTGAGGGCTGCAGAACGCCGTAGTGCTCGATGCGGCCTAGCGCCCCAGCGACCGCGCGCGGATTTCTCGACATCTCACCTAGCCTACCAGCTGCTCAACCTCCAGCGCGAGCCACCACCATTCCCACCCTGCCCCGTACCCCTCCAATGGGCCGGTAGACGAACCTAGAGCCACACCCAACCACCAATGCTGCACTCTCGGGCGGCCCTGCGGCCGGCAGGCCTCACGGCCTCGCTCGCGACCTCGATGCGCACCTACGCCGTTGCGTCGGCCACCGCCCGCACCGCTGAGAACCCCGTCAAGTCGCGCGTGTCCACCCCCGAGGCTCAATTCCAGAGCGCTGCCCCGACACGGACAAGAGGCACCATCCAAATGAAGACCTACAAGCCGAGGACACCAGGTTTGCGGCACCTGAAGCGGCCCGTCAACGATCATCTCTGGAAGGGCCGACCGCTCAAGATGCTCACGTATCCGAAGATCGGTCAGGGAAAGGGAGGCAGGAACGTGACTGGTCAAGTCACTGTAAGACATCGCGGAGGTGGGCACAAGCGGAGGATACGAGTTGTCGATTTCAAGCGTCAAGAGCCTGGCAAGCAGGTGGTTGAGCGTATCGAGTACGATCCCAACCGCAGCGCGCACATTGCATTGCTCAAGCACCTGGAAACCAAAAAGCTGAGCTATATAATTGCTCCGGAGGGCATGAGGGCTGGTGAGGTCATCGAGAGCTTCTTGAAGGGCATCCCTGGCAGTTTGCTCGGATCCATGGGTGGTACTGTTGATCCCGGTATGCTTGCGGCAAAGACGGCTTTCCGCGGCAACTGCTTGCCTCTCCACATGGTGCCGCTTGGAACCCAGGTCTTCTGCGTGGGATCGACAAAGAACAAGAGGGCTGTGTTTTGCCGCAGCGCTGGTACATACGCGACGGTCGTCTCCAAAGGCGAGGTGGGCAAGAAGATTCGCGACGTTACGATCCGTCTCCAGAGTGGCGAGCTCAGAAGGTGCGACAAGGATGCTTGCGCCACTATCGGAGTAGCCAGCAATGTCCACCACCACTTCAGGCAACTTGGAAAGGCTGGTAGATCACGGTGGTTGGGCATAAGGCCTTCGGTGAGAGGTGTGGCCATGAACGCGGCCGATCACCCTCACGGTGGTGGTAGAGGTAAATCCAAGGGTAACGTCCACCCTGTCAGCCCTTGGGGAGTGCCGGTAAGTTCGAATCCTCCGTCAACAGTGATGAAAGTGTTTATTAATTTTTTTACTAGGCCAAAGGTGGATACAAGACCCGAAACAAGAGGAACCCCAACAAATGGGTTGTACAGGAACGCCCGAGGAACCAGGGCAAGAGGCGCGCGAAGAAATAGACGAGATGAGGCAGCTGCAATTATTTTCGTTGTACGACTTCTGGATGTATACTATTGAAAAAGACGACTGGAAAGTTCGACCGGAGCCCGTTGATGCCGTACATGATGATTGCTCATGGAGTAATATAGTGGAGAGGTTGTGTTCTGCTATTCCGTGTAGACCGGAGTCTGGTCGTCGTGAAGCGATACTCATTGCCGTGGAGCGGGGAATTTTGCTGCTCGGGAATTTATAGCCGCGAGACGATCTATGTCGGGGAGAAAAGAAAAATCCAGGGGAATAAATTCCCATAACCGGCATCGAATTCTTGCTCACCAGAGTGATTCGCATCTAGCACAGTTACCAGAAGCTGAATGCGTGGTAGTCTTGCCTTGGGCGGCGAGCACTTGTCGCGGCGCACAGACGCGTTGGATGAGGCTCCGACAGGCAGCATGCCAAGGCCGGCCGGCAACACCTGGGCTCGAGGATCGACATCCCACTTCAACTTGTCACTGCCATATCAAAGTGCCTGTACCGGCCCCCGGTATCGCGCACAGTACCTTCCGCCCGCTTAAAATTCGCCGACCCTCCCAGAAACCTCTTCGCGCATTAGCTTGACGCGTTCCCGGGTCCTTCTGCCCCACCAGCCTCTCCACCGCCCGCAAGCCGGCAGCAACCATGGACGACTTCAACAGCGAGACCGACAGTGACTACACCAGCTACTGGCGCGATTGGGTAGGTGCACTCTCCTTGCCGTCTTAGTCACTTGCGCCCTCCCATTCGGGCCACCAAGAGCCTCCAGCAACCCATGCGCCGTGCCGCTCGACCTGCCACCTTCCGTCTGGCCCGACCGCAGACCAAGTCAACCTCCTACGACATTCACGAACGCGCCGCCTTGTCGCGACCAGGCTCCAGCTACATGGATGACGCAAGCACCCCACGCAAACGACGCTGTCTCAGACCTGAGCCAACGTGGGACATGAGCACAAGCATGGCCAACACGCGCAGGAATCGGTTTAAGCGCAAGGCTTTTAGGTCTTCCAAAGGGTTGAGCCCACAGCCGTCATATTCCTCGGACGAGAATACTTCCTCCAGCACTGACTACGGCTTCCTTTTCCCGGGCAGCCGGTTCGCTGTAGACCCTGGCTACCTTGGAAGAGACACCATTTCTATAAAGAGAGGCTGGCGACCTTCAGATGGCTCCATTGGATTTTCGGCTCGTTGTCATTCAAAAGCATGCTGGAGGGCTGTCTGCTAATTCGTCTTGTTGTAGTTCATCTCTTCCCGCGGTAATGAGTACTTCTGCGAAATCGATGAAGAATATCTCACGGACCGGTTCAACCTGACTGGCTTGAACACCGAGGTTCAATACTACCAATATGCCCTCGATTTGGTTACGGATGTCTTCGACCTCGACTGCGATGATGAGATGAGAGAGGCCATCGAGAAGTCTGCAAGGCACCTTTACGGTCTGGTGCATGCTCGATACATTGTCACCACACGAGGCCTGGCCAAGATGGTGAGCTCACGCTCCCCCGTTTGCCCATAGAACCTTCCGTGCTGACCAAAATACAGCTGGAGAAGTTCAAGAAAGCCGACTTCGGCAAGTGCCCGCGCGTAATGTGCGATGCTCAGCCGCTGCTGCCCATGGGCCAATCTGACATCCCCAACACGTCACCGGTCAAGCTGTACTGCGCCCGTTGCGAGGATCTCTACAACCCCAAGTCTTCTCGCCACGCCTCCATCGATGGCGCCTACTTCGGCACTTCGTTCCACAACATCCTCTTCCAGGTCTACCCCGCCATGCTCCCGCCCAAGTTTCAACGCCGCTACGAGCCTCGTGTGTTTGGCTTCAGAGTGCATGCTGCCGCTGCTCTACAGCGATGGCAAGATGACCGTAGGGAAGAGATGAAGCTACGACTGAGGAAGACCGGTGTTGAGGTCGGCTTCGAGGATGAAGACGATGAAGGTGACTTGGATGACATGGATGAGGAGGCAGAGGGCTACGAGGCAACCCTGGCAGCACGAGAGGCACAGCTGTAAACTTTTTTTCCTTCTTCCTTTCACACAAACAAACACACGAACTCACACACAAACGACTTTCGGGTGCGGGCGTTCTGGGATGTATACAGAGCCTGGGCGAGGGCTCGTAGGCATTTTGTCGGCGTCGGCGGGGAAGGGAAGGACTCTCACATGATGGTCAAGGGTTTCGACGGAGCCAAAGAGACGCCGGTGAAGTGCGCGCGCACGTTTGAATCAATGATACCGAGATAGCGAATGGAATAGACACGACTCTAGAGAACCCCAATCAAAGGATTGGTCGGCACTCGTGGATGAGAAAATCGATGTCACCTGAGACCGCGCCTCTAGCGTGGAAAGCCCTGGCTTACGTCATGCGTCCGTGGTTGGGTCCTAATTGATCTCGCACGGACGTTCCAACTACAAACAGACAGATACAAATATCAGAGACGAACCTCTCCCCAACGCTGCTTGTATCTCTTGAAGCTTCGTATCAGTTTCTCAGATCGTTAGACGGCGCTGGCTAGCAGAATTCATCCGTAATGGTTCAGGTTCGTAATAGGGAGATTCCGGAGAAAGCATCCAGGGTACCCGATTCCGCAGCTCGAGGCCGTAAACAACCCTTAGGTGAAGAGCGAGCATCAAGACCAAGACGGGACACGGTACCACAATGCATCCACCACGCAAGACACCACCGCAACGCCACAGAATCTCGTGCCGCTGAAGCGATCACGCGAAGAGGAGGATCACGTCGCTGCTGCCGGAAGCGGCGCGAATGCTGAGTCCAACGGCGGCGGGAGTACCAACGACGATGGCCAGGGAACTACTCGTCCCCCCGGCCGCTTCCCTGCCTATCGCGCGGAGGTCGCGGCGTTGGAGAAGAAAGAAGACGACAAGAAGCGGGCGATGGGGCGAGAAAGCACGCCTCCGCCGCCCATCATGCCGCCGGACCGCCGTCCTACGCCGGGCCGCATCATCAACGCGCGTGAGGTCAACGAGCACGGTGCCGAGCCCGTGTTTTCGCGCGGCGACCCGGCCGAGTGGCCGAATGTGCGCGACAAGGACTACAGCCACCGCTTCAGCCGCGACGACGACGACGATGACGAGGGGCCGCCGAAGAAGATAGGGAGGCGCAAGAACCCGGAACGCGTGAAGTGGGAGGAGGAGCGGCCGTTGAAGGATCAGAATCACAGGTGGCATGACTTGCACCTGTGCTATCAGAGAGGACCGAGCGAGCAGCCGCCGACGTACGATAGTGCTGGGTATCAGCTTGACTACGAGAAAGTGGCGAACTGGATGAAGCCGACGCGAAGGGGAAAGAGACCTAGTTGGCAGAAGGAGTCTCAGAGGATCGAGGATCATCAAAGGGTGCAGGAGAGGGTGAGGGAGATCTTCTTCGAGCCCGGGGCGGCACCACCGAAAGGAAAGGTAAGTCCGGCCATGCAGTGGACTTGGGTGGATAGGGTGTCAAAGGACTTGGGGGTTCCGTTCCATCAAGTGGGTCTGGAGGAGTTCGAGGAGTGGGAGAAGAGGGGATTTGAAAAGGCGAAGGAGGGGGATTATGGGAAGTTTTCGGAGGAGCAGAATGAGAGGATGCTGCGAATAGCCTCCGGCTCCGCGATGAGGAAAGGAAGTTGCAAGACAAAGATTTAAGATATGTTGTGGAAGATTCCCGGGTTGATGTGAAGAAAGGAGAAATAAATTGCAGTGTTCTACATTCTTCATCAAAATTGCTATATTCGGGAGAGTCGTTCATCAGCCACCTGGTTAATGTACAGAGGGATGCTGCAGCCGATGGCTAGCGCAAAGAATAGCAGGGCCCTTAGAACATAGCTTCAACTACCCATATATGTTCTTTTTCATTGGAAAAAAAAAGAACTGAGGTATACTTACGCTCTCTTCCGGACGTGAATGTATAATTATTAATTACATCTGGATGATAGCTTCAACTGCCCATTACATGGGGGGAAACAGATGTACGCCAGTCGTCTGCTGCAACCCCCCTGTATCATCAGTGAAGAAGGCGCGCAAGATGATCCATAGAATCTCTGCAGGCAGTTGGATACATAGGCTGCCAGTGACTAACTAGCAACTAGCAAACAACAAACGAAGAGAGGCGAATATCATGGAATCCACCGAATACTCCGTCATTCAGTGAGCACAGTGATATTGCGGTTCTAAATATATATAGGTTCAGTTTGTCAAATAGCAACGGTACAAGAAGCTGCCAAGACGTAGTGGAAGGGGTGTTGTGTACGTAAATCGACGATATAAACTTGGCCGGAGAAAATCCTTGACGTGTCTCATCTGTCAACAAGAACTGCAGCATCCGAGCTGCACTCGTACCGTTTGGAGCATTAACAATACTACTGGACTTCTTTTCTTCGTACAGATCACAAAAACTTTTGCGCCGAACGATGAGTGGTGGAAGGGTTTGATACTCGCTGCAGAAAGACGTGATGAACGTTCGAGCGGTGCGCTGATCTCGGAAGTGAAGCATTTATCCGGACGCGACATGGCGAATACTAGGCCAAGGCAGCTCGAACCACCGACGTTTCAACTGCCTAGTCGGGGTGCCGTGTGGCATGGTTCCATGCAAGACTGACGTAGGGGCCCAGGAAGGCGGCAGTCAAGATTTTTGAGCACTGTAGCAACGCTCTTGTTGCGAGAGTCAAGGCAATAGGCAAGAGGGCGCTATACCCGTCCAGACAAAGAGATTAGCTGCTCGGGCGCAAGGGATACCGTTGATGCAAGGCTAGCTGGATATGGTACACCAAAGTCTCGTAGCCTCGCAACCGGAAGAATGACCGGGGCCGTTAATCATGGGAAAAGTTGGGCAGGGATTCCACGAGCACTGCAGCTGCAGCTCGTGCCCGTTCCGAGTGGCCGCAGCACATGCTGCAGTGGAGACGAACGGAAAGCATGGCCAGAAAATCCTTGGCGGAATGAGCGCACACGGCAGCGGCGGCTGCAGGGAAGGCAGCACAAGAGGTCGAGATTGTGCGCTAGGCGCCGCAGGACTGTGATTGGCGAAGGCTCAGCCACGGCCAGCGCGTGGGATGATACGGCAGCGTGATAGCTGCAGCGAGGGAGCGCTGCTTCGGGGCTAGCCCGTGAATTTTTGGCTGCAATAACGTCAAGCTGCAAGGCCACGTCCGTCCAGCCAATGGCGCAGTTGCCCCACTAGGTTGGGCTGACGTTTAGCGCGGGGCCCTACCTTCCATCAGCACCGATCATCGCTCTGTCCACAGCCCCTCCTTCTCCAAGCAACTTCATCCTCTCTGCACTGCAACACCGCCAACGACGCCAAAATGTTCAAGAAAGAGTGCGCAAAGTCTGATTGCACCTTGCGAGTCGTCTCAATGCTGACCACCACCTCTACAGCGTGTCTGTCGGCGCGAAGACCAAGGTCAAGTCGTCCGTCCAGCGCGGCATCCGCTCCAAGGTCGCTGAGCAGTATCCACTGCTCGAGCCGTACCTCGACACCATAATACCCAAGAAGGAGCAGCTGGATTTGGTCAAGCTGTACGTTGCCTGCTTGTTTGCTCTCATTTTGCCCTCATTACACCCACCACGGCTGCTGGCAGGAGCCCAAGCTACAGCCTGACTCACACCACCCGCCTCGCCCGTCGATGGGCTGCAAGGCAGCCTGGCACCTCGGAGTGACGACAACAAGAGCTCCTAGACGCACGAAAGTGCTCTCCATCCATGGTTTCTCAGCTCTGCAACCAGAATTCTGGGTTCGCTAGGCTGCAGTTAACCGGGATCGAGTGTCGTTGAGGATTTCAAGCTTGATCTAATCAGACCTTCCGAGCCTCGACATGATGATTTTTCACACCACCTCAACCCACCTGTGGCACGAGCTGACGTTTGATACACCTGGCAGGCCTGACCGCGTCTCGCTCTACGCCCTCAACAATGTCCCTCTTTTCTACCAGCACATGGACGATCCTCTGATCCCGCACCTCTCCCTCGTCCACAAGTACCCTGCCTGCTTCAAGCGCGTCCGCATCGACCGCGGCGCCATCCGCTTCGTCCTCTCGGGCGCCTCGCTCATGGCCCCCGGTCTTACCAGCCCCGGTGGCCGTCTCCCAAACTCCCAGGCCCCAAACGACGCGGACGACACAATACGATACGGGAGCGAAGACATACCGGCGGGGGAAGTGGTGGTGGTGGAGGCGGAGGGAAAGGACAATGCCTGCCTTGTGGGCCCTTTAAAAGTGGGAACCTCGGAAATCAAGGCGAAGAAGAAAGGCGTTGCGATCGACCAGGGTCATTATTTAGGGGATGGCCTGTGGAAGATGCGCCTGGACTAACATCGCCTTCGTCGCCCACCTCTTCCTCCACCTCGGACGACTCCTTCGAGTCCATGAGCGAGGCCAGCTGGGGTGGCTGCAGCTCCGATAGCTTCGGCCACGATTGCCTAATCTGTGACGGCAATTGTGAGGTAGGCGACCCGTGGGCAATGGACACGTCTTGGTAAGCCGGGAGGGTTTCGGATTTCCTTTTGCAAAATGGGTCTTGACTCGGACAGAATTTTTAGCCAGTGGAAGTGGTGAATCCACGGCGTTGACGCCCTCGCACACGGTGTGAGGTGCGTAGAGAGCATACCCCACAACAGCGATTCATGATGATTTCAACAATTTTCTTTTCTTCCTTTCTCGAAACAAAAGTAGATAGACTTTACACCAAAAACCAGTGCGTCGATGACCTTTCCTATTCCGACGCAGATGAAATTCTATTCAATCAGCAGACAACCTGAGCAACCCTTCCTGGCAAATTGCATGTGAGCATGTGAAGAAATTTCAAGACCTCAGCGTTTAAGCTTTACCAGAATGATGACGCAAGAGATTATCATTCCCTAATGCAACTATCACATGTCTTTCTCACGATGAAACAATTCCTCAATGCGAGTGGCCCAACAAATGAGCAATTCCTTTTCCTTTCCTCATATCTACCGCTGTTGTTATTGTTGATGCACCCCAAAAAGACCCAAGAAACCAGCTTCGACCGCGTGGTATCTCAAAACAAAAAAAGGATGATAGTCAAAAGGACCAAAATAAGAAAGGGAAGGGAGAACCTTCCATCATGTACCGCTGCGGCGAACCTTTCCGTCTTTCCCTCTCCCTGAAATGGGGTTGCATATAAATGAAGAATCGGAAAAAGGGAGAGGGCTGGAACGCGACATCCTCTCTCTCTCTCTCGTCTTTGACTTCTCTTTACTCTTTCTTTCTCTTTCTCTTCCCCCATCTTCGTCTACTGGCTGCCAGCACCACGGCCGGCACCTGCACCACCGGCACCACCGCCGGGGGCACCGCCGCCGCCCATGAGGTTCCTTGCCCTGTTGGTTTTTTCCAATGTCAGCACATTGACTCGATTTTTCTGTGGTTCTCAAGGTAAGTAGGGTGGTCGTCACTCACATCTCCATGATACTGGGATCCTGCATCATCTGGCTGAAGTCGGGCATACCGCCGCCCTGGCCACCAGCACCGCCGGCACCAGCACCAGCACCAGCGCCGCCGCCGCCGCCGCCGAACTGCTCAGCCATCTCGCGCAGGCGAGGGTTGCTGAGCATGTTCTGCATCAGCTGCGGGTTGCTCATGACGTTCTGGGCCATCTGGCGGAGCATGGGGTTATTCATGAGGGCGCCGAAGTCGGGCATGCCGCCGCCCTGACCACCAGCGCCGCCTCCGCCCAACATGCTGGCGAGGGAAGACAAGTCCGGCATACCACCCGCACCGCCCGGCGGGCTGCCCGACCGCGCACCAGCGACGCCGCCCTCCTCCTCGACGCGGCGCTTAGCCGTCTCGTAGCCGCGCTTCATGGCCTCGCTGCCGCCGTTGCCCTCGGCCTTGATGCCCTGCTCGTAGGCCTCCATGCTGCCCTTTGCGTCGCCGAGGGCGAAGCGGGCGAGCCCGAGGCGCGACCACGCCTTGGTGTAGGCCGGGTCGGCGGCCGTGGCCATCTCGGCGTCCTGCTTGGCCTCTTCGTGGCGGCCGGAGCCGGAGTAGGCGGCGGCGCGGTTGGAGAGATAGATGGGGTTGAGCGGGACGAGGTCGAGGGCCTGCGTGTAGAAGGAGATGGCCGTGTCGTAGTCCTTCTTCTGCATGGCGGCGTTGCCCTGGCCCTTGAGGCGCTCGGCTTCGGCCTTCTTGCTCTCGGGTGTGGTTGCGGTGGTGGGAGTGCTGGGGCGGGCTTCCTTGGCCGACGACGCGCCTTCGGTGGAGGGCGTGGTGCGCCCCTTGAGCTTCTCGTAGACCGAGTAGATCGAGGCGAGGTTCTGTCCGCCGAGCGCGTCCGCCATGGCCTTGGTGTCGGTCGGGTCGACCTTGAACGACTCGGCGATGCAGCTGGTCGCGATCTCGATCGACTCGCTGTCCTCGGACGAGAGCGTGCCGTCGCGCGTCGACGTGTTCAGGAAGTCGATGATGGCGAGCGCGAGGCGCTTCTTCGATTCCGTCGAGACGGGTGCTGCGGCGGAGGCCTGTTGTGACATGGTGGTTGGTTACGGCGTTTGAGGCTTTGTAGGAGGAGGTTTTATGTGACGTGGAGGAAAGGAAGAGGGTTCGCAGTGAAATTGAAGTTACGAAACCCTGTGACTGAGTATAGGTTGTGCCTGGCGCGACGTGGAGGGCGGCGCCATGGTGGGGTTGCGCGGACAGATGCGCGGGGCTGGTTTGTGCTTTCTGCTCACCATCTTGGAAAACTGTGTCTTCTTTGCCGTGGGGTGGAAAGTTAATTGCGTTCCTCAAGGCAAGACTGCGTATGTATGAATGAGGTCAGGGTGGGTCGGAGGTGTCAGAAGTCGGAGGGTCGTTGTGGCCTGCGAACCGTGGAAAGCTGTAGATGAACGTGGACGTGGACCTCTCTGGGATCGCCCGCACGCATGTGGCAGCCGAGCGCCTCGAGCCGCCTTGACTCGAGCTTCCGGTCCAGCCTCAAGTCTTGGCGCTCGTGACATCAACCGCGTCCAACCAGAACGTCTATATTTTATTCAGCTTGATTTTATTACATATAAATTCTGTCTCGCTCAAGACTATGGCCATGACTGGATATTATGAGCGCAATGAACAGCGGGTCAATGAATTGAATTCTTCAAGAAAGCTACTTTTCTCTCGCGGACTTCATGCCGCCAGCCAAGTTCACACATCACCACCACGTCGAATGCAGAGGAACTTCATGCCATGACGCATAAAAGCATAATTCGAATTCTACCCATCGAGAGGTGTATCTCATCTTCATCATCTAATACCCATACATCCCGTCATCATCATCTACAAATCCTCCAACAACTCCGGATCCCTCATCACCCCATTCGCCGCCCTCTTCAACCCCTCGACGGCGCTCATCCGCCTCCTCTCGTTGAACCCCAGCCCACGAATCGCCCTTCTCATGCTCTCCAGCCGCGCCTTCTCGACCACCACCATGCGGCGTGCGAGCTCCTTGCAAGCCTTGCGGCCCTGGCGGACGCGCGCGTCCTGCCACGCGGCGAGCTCGGCGGCGACCGTCTGCTGCGTGTACTTGAGCTCCTTGCCGAGCGTCTCGAGCTCCTGGACGCTGCGGTCGACGCGCTCGGCGGCCTCGCGCTGCATGCGGTGGCGCGTGTCGTCGAGCAGGCCGAGCGGCCAGCGGCCGCTGCGCTGGAGCGACAGCGTGTGGCGGTCGATCTGCTTCTGTGTCTGGCCCATGGCGCCGACGATGGTGCCGGGCCGCGACAGCGCCGCCAGGATCGCCTGGATCGTCGAGCTGATGGCGTGCATGTTGTAGTAGAAGCCCGTCAGCGGCGACGACTCCATCTGCGTCAGCGTCTTGACGTATCGCTCGAATGCAATCTTGTGCGAGTCTGGCAGGAACGCGAGTGTGTCCAGCGCCCCTGAGCAGATCTGCGCCGCGTCGATAAGGTCGCTCGACGCCGCTCGCACCTTGTTGGTGCGGCGGAGGACTGATTTGGCCGAGTGATGCATGCCACGAACGGATTCGCGGGCGTGCTGCACGAAAACCTCCACCTCACGAACGTCTAAGAGAGGCGTATACTCCTCCTTGATCCGATCGATTCGAGTCTCTGCCTTGCGTTTACTACGCTCAGCTAACATCTCTTGGTCGATATCGGGCACGAGGAAGAACTCCCAAACCATCTCGTGAGTTGAGAAGGTTGGGTGGAGGAGTAGGATCTTGAGGAAGCTGTCAAGCCGTAATTGGATGTCCCTGAGAATGGCTCGCGAAGGTTTGGACGGAATGAGGAAAGGCGTTGCGAATCCAGTGACCGCCGGTATCCAGGAAGCTGGGTTCTCCTGAGACAGCCATTTTGCAAGGTTCTCAAAATCCGCTAAGGACCGGCGACACGTTGTGACAGTGATGGAATTGCTGTCATTCGGCGCTCCTGACTTCAGCACCATCCTGATTGTACCGTCCTCAACGAAGTAGGACCGTACAACGGTGGTGGTGCGGCCATTGACACCGGAAGGACTCGACAGGAGCACCAGGTCATCGATCCGATTGCGCACTTCGTCATCCTTGGCCAGCTCAACCGCTGTCAAACCCCGTGTGTCCTTCACATTGAGATCCACTCTGGGATCACCAAACAGAACTCGAACAAGGTCTGTACGTCCGTATTTGCTGGCAACCATCAGAGGCGTGAATTGCTTGTCGTTCGCAGCATTGGCATCTGAATCGCAGTGGTACAGCAGCTTCAGCGCCAGATGCGGGTCATTAACGATGTGAAGCAGAGTATTCCCTTTGGCGTCGATATGGTCGTCCAGATGAAGCAGCTGGCCATCGCCCTGTGCTCTCGTCGCCGCTGCTACGCCAGCCTCTACCATAGAGCGATACTCTTGGTGATCGTAGGACCTGCAAAGCGCGAACAGCGGTGTTTGGCCATTTTTGTCCTTCAACGTCCACGGGACAAGGTGTCCGATCCGGGGAATCAGCAACGGTAGGTTGAAGAGATAGTGCCCTGCACATCTACCCTGAGAATCCTGCTGCGCGATGTACTCAGCCAAAGCGTGCTCGCTGTGCATATTGTGCGCGAAATACTCCAAGAGTATGTTCACCATTCCTGTGTTCGACTGCTGGATTGCGGCACTCAGCAAAGTGGTACCATCGTTGTTGCAATCAGAGATGACCTCTTCGAAGGGGTAGAACTCGTCAAGACTCAAGAGATACTTGAGCGACTTTTCTTGCCCACTATCGACAGCCATCATCAGAACTGACTGGCCAGTCCGATCTTGTGTGTGGGCGACCTTCTCGATCGAAGCATCCCCTTCAAGACCGCTGCCCGTAGAGATGACAGTATCACTTCGCGACAAGAACGATATCGCAGAAGAGCTTGAATTGCTCCGCGGTTGCATTGACACGCGTTTCTTGATCTTCGGCCTCTGCTCCGGCGGCGGCGTTTGAGCTCTTTGGAAAGGAAAGACGTGTGCTAACGACCCGGATGGAGAGGTTCCATTTGGCGTCTGATCGGCGGGCTGAACCGCACCACCCATCCAATCATCAACACTGCGTCCGTACAAGGACTTGTTCTGCAGTTCAGACCATGCAGAATCAACGTGCGGAACCGTGTCGTCGGTATTTTCCGGCTCTTCTTCCATGCTGCCGTCCGCGGCGGATTTCTTGCCAGGTTCCAGGATGTTTCGGATGCCCGCAAGATCTCCATTTTTCGTGGCTTGCCACAGCTGCCTGTTCTTTTTGCTCGCTCTGCGCAGACCGTGCGAATCTCTCGCAAGGTAGGACAAAACGGCCTCGAACGTGCTCAAGGCGTAGCCCATCTCTCCACTCTCGACATCATCGATAAAAATGAAATGTCGCATATACGACAACCGTGCTTGAAGATGTCGGACGGAGGAGCGAATGACCACTACCAAAAGCAGGGAAACCAGGGTGTCCGCATTGATGGTCAGCATGGCATCATGCTTCTCGGATTGGGAATCGGAAGATGTGCCGGCCCGCGAGGACGGTTCCTTCGCGGGCTCTGGCATGGTGATAAGCTTCTGTGTAGCAAGCAAAACATCCAGCATTTCCTGGGGGCTTCCGGCGGAGCCCATCTTTTTAAAGATTTCAACTCCTTTCGCCAAGCGCGCTGCTAGCTCCAACTTGCCCTGCTGTCCGTTTTCTATGGGTATACCAACTTGCGAGATATCCAAATCCTGCATTTGTCGCACCCGCGACTCGAGCTCAAGATCGTCGAAACGCCGCACCGTGCAGATCCTTGGAAATAGGATCGACTCATGGGCTTGCTCGCAGACGTATCGCTCGATCATGCGCTCCACAATGGGGCCAGTCAAATCGGTAGTTGCGCCCAAGTTCGACAACTGCTGCTTATCCACCATCTGGAAGAGATCGATGGCAGCAGTGACTGCAGTCTCCAGGGATCGGCGCATAATATCCTCCTCGTCATATATTTCCAACGTGGAAGGCATTTTCGTGCTTCCGTTAGATAGGGTGCTGTGTAACGAAAGCGGCAAGCTCACTCCGGAGGAAATAGAACTGCGCCGGCTGGAAAGGCTAGCCGGTTTCGAGTTTGGCACGGGAGGGAGAGGCTTTTCAAATTCTTTGCCGAACTCTTTGAACAGGCGCTCCAAACCTGGCTGCATTTGCCTCGCGATCATTGGAAACATGTTCAAGAGCTCAGCAAAGGATTTAACCTCCCTCTTCCGCGGCATGGAAGCAGTATTCGAACTCGTCCCATTCGCTGGCTCGGCTGGCGGCGGTGGCTTCGGCGGTGCATCGGGCACGGCAGGGACTATTGGTATGGATTCGTACACCCCGATCAGCGGCCTCGATATGTAGTACACCAGCCAGGGTTGGGCGTCGAAACTGTCCGGATAATAGATTATGTCGTGCAGAAGCTGTGCCTGGTTGAGTGATTTGAAGCCTGCCCATGTCAGCGCGCCATCGCGCAGCTCGGAAGAACTGGTGGAAGCGCACCCTTATTGCTGTAAACAAAAGTGTCCTTGATTATCACCGTACGCCCATTTGCGGTGGTGTACTGTTTCGCCTTCCCCCTACTTTCGCGAAATGACGTATCTTTGCCATTGGCGCCTGGCGGGATGCCGCCGGGTACGCGCAGGACATGGCTCGCGAGGAACTCCTCGGAGCCGGATAGGTCGGCGTACAAGGCATGGCTCTCGCGGTCTCTGGCGTTTAGGAGGACGTCTGTGGTGGGGACGAGGAGTACCTGCGACGGCTACGGTCAGTATCGCGCGGTCGCATGGAGTCAGACGGGTCGCATACGTGATGTTGCGCGGGGGAGCACTGGCCCGGGAGAGTGCTGCGGAAGAAGGCGCGCAGAAATGGGTTTAGAGGTTGCATTCAATCGACATTGAGCGCTCGCTGGGGAGAGGTCTACGAGCAAGGCGCATAAGCCCTTGCGTGCGAGGAGCCGGTCCAACCGGTCCGAGAGGCCTGGTAGCGCGCGTTGAGGGTTGTGTGGCTTGCTAACGCAGGATGAAGAAACGGCGAGAGTTGCGGCGGATGCGAAGAGCTTTAAGGCGCAATGGGGGTCGGCGGCGGGCAGAAGTGCTAGCGCGTGTGACGGCGGTGGGAGCGACTGGTGGAGCAGAGCCGGAGTTGAAGTGCGGAGCGAGAGCGCGCAGGCAGCAGGGTGGTTTCTTGTGTTCAGGAGCAGCAGAGTGTCGATGGCTTGTGACGAAGCTTGCCATGGCGCGGACGGTGCCCGGCGCGCATCTTGGAGCTTGGTCTCACTGCAAACCCCTAGTCTGCGCTTATCTGCTAGCGCGCCGTGCCGGGCCGTGCGGCCTTCTCGTTCTGCCGCCGTCTCCGCCGCCCATCACACCGGCTGACTGAAGAATTTGGCCCTCCCGACCTTCTTCCGCAGAGACATATTGCACCCTAATTGGGCGGGTAGTTGAATCCAATGTCCGGATGTATTTGTCTCAAGTTTAAAACTCACATCTACATCCAGGCATATTGCTTCGACTGCCCACGTGGGCCTTCGAAGCTTCTTGCTTAAAGCTCTATTCTCATTCCAAGAAATGAATTGATGGCTTGATCCTCGCTCACTCGGGTATGCTCAAAGAAAGCCGCGCGCCAGGGAAAGACAAAAATGCAGCACGCCTCCCGCCAGTAAATGCTCTGGTTGCCCCTCTCCAGTAACACCAGTCCATCCAGAAAAAGCGAGCATCCAATAACTCCCATCCATCGCCCTCGCCAATAAAACTCATCCTCTACTTTTCCTCTCTCCGCCTTGCTCTCGTCTTCTTGCCTTGTACCACCCCTTCCTCTTCCTCTTCCTCTTTGCCTTTAACCAAGTCTTCCGTCAGGCCCCATTCTTCCTTGTCGACCCAATCCTCGCCATCACTCATCTCTCCAACGTGGCCTTCCGCCTTGGCCCACTTCAGCACCATCTTGCGCTTACGGTCCGCCTGCATCAACCCCGTATAAAGCGCGCGTGTCTGCCTGACAACTTCCTCCTGCTTTTGGATGTACATGAGCAGCCATGTGCGTGTATCCTCCGCCTCGTTTTGCGGAAGACCCATGTCGCGGTCGACGAGGTTCTCGACGGGGAACTGGAATAAAGGATGGACCGGCGGCTCTGCAGGCGACTCGGGGGATAGCGTACGCGGGGATCCCGGCGCCGAAGATGGTTGCGAGTTCGCACGGCGTTGCGCGCGGGTCGTCATGCGGTGTGACGTTTGCTGGCTGTTGCTGTCTTCGCCGTCGTCCGAATGCGCGTCGTTGCCGCCATCCTCTGCCGTCCCATTGGCCATGTCAACTTGCATCTTGTCCCCGGCGCTCTCTGCAGATGCGCCCTGATCCTCGTCCTTGAGACCATCGTCGTTCGCCGCTTGTCGGCCCCCCTCTGTACCGTTTTGTCGAGTGCCATTTTGGTGGGGAACCTGGCCTGACGCGTCCGAACTTGGGTCTGGGTGGGTGCCGTTCGATTGAGCATTGTGCTGAGGCTCGGTTTGCTGGGTCAATTCACCCCTCGTCGAACCACTGTCTTGCGCCTCGGTGCCATTTTCCATAGGAACATCGTTGTCTCCGGTTGGTGCTTGAGGCTCCGCCTGCTGGACGCCCGCTGGCTGAGAGGCCTCTTGCATGTTGGTGTCTTCTGACGCTTTGATAGGGTCCTCCCAGCTCGCGCCTTGCCGCTCGGCGTTGTCCGCATCCAGAGACCCCACAGACGCCGAAGCAGCGGCGGCAACAAGAGCACTCCCCTCGTTTAGGACCTCTCTATCATATTCTGTTTCCATCAAGCCTACCGGAAGCCATGTATCGTCACCGAGAAGCTTCGCCATGATAGCTTTTGCCCGCCAAAGACTCTTTTCTTCCCTCTGCAGAACTTCGCGTGAATTGTTCGCCAGTTCGGTGATATGGTTCGAGTAGTACGGTATGGACATGGAAGGGTGCGTCGCCAGGTCGGCAGCGGATGTCAAAGGCGCGAGGAGCTCTGAAACCTAGTCAGCCCGGGCTGTCTTGTCAGCCCATAGTGCGAATACGCACCCTCTAGTCTGATATCTCCATACGGATTGTCCCCGGCCAGTGAGCCATCAATAGACTCATCATCGTCAATGTCTTCGATCTCGTCGCCATCTTCGTCAATTAGAGGGGGGTTGCGAGCTATGATGTGCCGTTTGTAGCCGGCATGGTCGATTTTGGGCTGGCGACTTGTTAAAAGTAGCTCAATGAGCCGTGCGGAGCTCAGGCCTGCAGCGCACCTTTTTGTAGATGAAGCGGCCGTTGTCCAGAATTGAGTGGGATCGCGGAGCCTTGCGCTTGAGCTTGTGCTGGACAGAGCGAGCGATCTCGGCGGCGGAGTCGTCCTCGTCAGAAGCTGCGTTTCGCGGCGAGCGTCAGGACGGCAAACTTTCGAGGCACGCGCGGGAGGGGCTGACCATCATATCGCGCGACGGCTTTCTTCATGCCAACGATGGCCTCGGCGAAGACGAACTGCTGGCCAGCCATGGCGGCGTGGGGGCGCGGGAGCGGCGCGCAGCGGTCGGCGAGGAAATGCAGCGAAAGCGCGCGAGGCCGGGGGGCCAGCACTGGAGTAGGACGGGCCAGGGACGCGTTTGGGCGAGCGGTAGGCGAAGAGGGTAGGCGAAAGCGCGTTGTGGGGTGTAGAAGCGGAGAGCAGAACTGAGATCGGAGTTTGGCACGGCCGGAGGAGCGCGCCTTTGCGCGGCCAGGGTATCATCTGGCGTCACTCGTCCAGCAACAAGCTACCCGTCCGCCCACACAAACCCCAGTTCCGCGATTCGTCTTCGCGGGGGAGCCGTGCTCCTGCCCAGCACCGCCCAAGCCAAACCCGAGCGTTGCTGAGTGCCTCTGCTGCTCTTTCTCGCGAACCCGTGCGCTGCTCTATGTCTGTCGGCCGCCGATCCTCAACATGGACGTCTATCCTCCGCAGTACATCGAGCACAACCTGCCCTTCGTCGTCCTCTCCGGCCTGGGCGAGACTCCGTCCTACGATTCTGGATACGAGCCCCATCCGCTGCTGAAAGGACACGGCATCGAGATTGACTCAGCCGTGCCGGTTGTGACGGGCGAACGAGTCGACCATTTGCGCCAGGAATTCCTCAGCGCAGATGCAAGAGACGCGCCATGGAATAACCTGCGGACAAGGACACGGAACGATCATATTGGGTTCAGACTGAAGGCTGTCGGGAGGGTAGGTTAGGGACACCAGTGTCCTCCGTCCCCCGCAATGCAGGCTTACAGAAATACAGGGCTACGTACTGCCTCCCCGCAAAGCGCAACCTCCCCAGATCTCCCCCGATGAGACTCCTCCTGGCTCTCCGCTCCCCGCTAATGGCCAACGATGGGTCCTGCATTCGCCCATATCCCCGCTTTCCCCCGGCTCGCCCACTTTCCCCGACGGCGTTATGACACCTCTCTGGATTGCTAAACATCAGAACCATATACCCTCAGTCTTCATCTCCTTCTTCGACTTCACCTCCGAGCCTGGCAGAGATACCTTGAACGACAACCAGCTTAAGGCAGAGATCAACCGCATAAAAGCCATCTTCCATTCCTCTGGATACAAGACACATTATGCCGTCGTTCTTATGAGTGATCGGTCCATCTTCGAAGCGCCAGACATCGAGGAACGGCTTGCGAACATTCGGCGAACCACCGGACTTGACCCCAAGAATGCTCTCTTTTTCCTGCCCGCCAATACATCTCGTGCAGAACTGGCCGCTTTCGTTCAGTCCGTCTTGACCACCTTGCAACCTCTTTGTGTAGAATATTACCGCGACCTGTCCAAGCATGCGAGGCGGAAGAAGAACCGCAACAGCGTTCCGGCGCCAACGGCAGCGCCCACCCGGGGAGCCTCTCATCCTCTTTCCGGCCCGGGCTGGAGCGTGAGATACGACTTCAAGCTCGGAGTATTTGCTGAATTCCGACAAGAGATGGACGCGGCATGCAGACATTACAGCTTCGCCATCGATGCTCTCTTGGATGGTGATGGAGTGTTTGAAACAACAGCCAGCTGGTCACCGCGCTGGGATGACACTCGACTGCTTGCCGACGGTATCGCAATACGCATAGTAAGGTGCTTGATGTGGAACAACGGGCCTACATCTGCAGTGCAGTCTTGGCAGAACTACAAGGACCGAATGCGTGACCTCCTTGACCGGCGTGGCAAAGGTACTGCCAATTACGGTTGGCAGGCCTGGGAATCGAGATGGGCTAGGGTTATGGCGGAGATCATCCAAAGAGTGGACCCACCGATCTTCGCCATCGTTGGCTCGCCTGAGTTTCCTGATGCTCTGCCAGAGAGGAAAGCTATTTACTCACCGCCGGAGAAAGCGTTCCCCGTTGGCGAGAGGCTGGCCCCGTGGCATCTAGTTCACCATCCGGGATATTGGTTCAGAGTTTCTGCGGAAAGGGCCATTTCTAGGCGAAGACTGGCGGAGGAACTCCCAGAGGAAGATCGTCTGCCTCCCGGAATGTCTCCTGCGACAAAGGTCGCAAACAGATTCGCTACGTATGACACCTATCTGGTACCTGAGCCACACGTTGAATACCCTATCCCTGACAAGGGTGGCGAGGGATTTGATCACACTGGTGAAGTCGTGGATTTGTTCAACAAAGCGGTTGGGGAGTTCCACGCTCGAGGCCAACAACGATTTGTCGACAAACTTCAGTTGGACATGGGTAAAGAGCTTATCCACGCGGCGAGGTACAGCGACGCCTTGAGCGCTCTAAAGCCACTATGGGAGGGCATGAGCTGGCGCAACGAAAGGTGGTGGACGCTTGTCTCGGATGTCGCATGGGCATTGAACGACTGCGCAGAGAAATGCTCAGACGAGGAGTCCTTTCTGGTGACTGAATTCGAGTTGCAAAGTCGCTGTAAGTGGCTCATCAAGTCGTGGTATCATGGTAAACCTACTCACATGGCATCTAGTATTACGTCCAAAGCAGGGCAAGACCTATGATTTCATGACTTGTCTGGACTCCTTTGCTCAGGCTGAAGGAGCAGAGAAGCCTCGCGTCACCTTGAGAGCCCAGGATGTTTTGTCGTGCAGTAAGGATTTCCACTTCGCCGATTTGATCAGCTCTGACATTTTGCAGTCTCCATCACGGCTGAATTCGCTGTAGTCGAGGGGCATGTCGCCGAACCAATCCTGACGCAGATCGCCGTGAGATCCAATGCCCATAAAGGTTCAAAGCCAATCACCCTAGACAACCTTACGGTAGCATTCACTGGCTCTCTTGGCTCGATCAAGCTACAACACCAGCAGAATGAGAGCGGGCCGTCACCGCTCACAGAGCTTGCCTTGGCAGAGGATGAAGAACACAAAGCCGGAAACATACCAAGCTTCAAGGGCAGTGCCGATCTGACTTTCTCCGCTGGCGAGGTCAGAGTGTTCACTTTTCCAATTACCTTCAAGGAGGCCGGGGAAGTCTATGTCGAGAGTGCCACGTTTGAGATAGACACCGACAGATTCCACCTCACATACACTACGGAATCGCCACAGGAGAACACGGAGCCCATTTGGTGGGTCATGGGGAAGAACGACTTGAAGACGAAAAGGCTGGGCAGGATCATGGACGATCCGGCCATCAAGGTCTTGCCAAAACCACCGAAGATGGAAATCCGGCTACCCAACCTGCAGAAGCGATACTACGCCACCGAGCTTATCATTCTGGAGCTGGAAATCGAGAATGGTGAAGACGAAGAAGCGGAAGCGGCTCTTGAGTTCGTCTTGATGGACCAGCAGAAGAACCCGCTCGAATTCAGGTGGCTTGTCTCAGATGCTGATGCAGCGAGCGAGGAGGAGCAGTCTGATAAATCTGTCCATGCCATTGGGAAAATGGAACCAGGAGCGAAACGCACGCAAAGTATTCGCTTCACGGCACCTATCGATTCAGGAGAGGTGTTGTTTGACGCCAAGGTCATCTACCATGTCATTAGCGACCCGGAAGTGCCCATCTCGAAGACAATCGTCGGAGAGCTTGCCATCATAGATCCTTTCGAGGCTACCTACGATTTCACACCTCAAGTCCACCCGGATCCCTGGCCGAGTTTCTTCCACATAGACGATACACAACTGCCAGAAGCATCTACGGACCCGGCTACGGTGAGGGCATTTGGCTTGACGGCGAGATATCTTATGAACGTCAGAATCGGCTCTTACGCAGAAGAAGACCTTGTAATCCACGACGCAGACCTCACTATCCACGAGATCGCAGGCGGTGCCATAGCCAGCATAACCAAAAAGACGGTCGGCGAGGCCGAGGTCGACATAGCACCGCAAGCAGTCCAGCTCCGCACGTTCTGCGTCGACGTACAGAAGATAGCGCTCGAGGACCGGCGGTCGTCAGCGCTGGCGACGAGCATCAGCGTAACGTGGCGCCGCAAGAAGCCCATGTCGCAGCATCCGGAGGCTTCGAGCAGCGTGCGCACCGTCATCGCCAACCCGCGCCTCATCGCGGCCAATAGCGAGCCGCGCGTGCTCGCGTCAGCGCGGCCGTCGACGCAGTTGCCTACGCTCATCCATCTCGACTACACGCTCGAGAACCCGACGATGCACTTCTTGACGTTTGACGTGAGCATGGAGGCCAGCGAAGAGTTCGCGTTTAGCGGACCGAAGCTCACGGCGCTCCATGTGCTGCCGCACAGCAGGCAGACGGTGAGGTATAACGTGCTGCCCCTGGTCAAGGGCGCGTGGATCTACCCGCAGCTCAGGGTGCAGGACCGCTACTTCAACAAGATCCTCAAGCCTGCGCCGACTGAAGGCATGCGCCAGGATAAACGGGGCATCGCGGTTTGGGCTGACGTTGCAGAGGAGGAAAGCGGCGAGAAGTGAAGGTGGTGAGTCAAGACTAGACTACGGGATGCTTGAAATGTGTGTATGACTGTATGGCCCCTTGTACTAGACGAGGAAACCTAGGGTAGAAACGAATTCGGATGGGATTGGGTGCACATGTTCTCGTCAGCTGAACGGAGATGGGGTTCTCCGTTGCTGAGACATGCGGGTCATCCCGGAGACCCTGCGAGCGATGACCGGAGGTCTAGCTCTGTGCATGCGACCATTGCAATGAATCGATGCATACACGGAGTGCGTAGGCTTCCCCGACATGCGCCGTGCAGTCGCAGGAAGCTCGTGCTCGCTGCGTGCGGGACCCTTGCCCTGCTCGGCGACCCAAGCTCCCGCATCCGCGGCGATCCCGGATGCCGCAAAATGACGCAGACGACAGGCGAAGTTCCGCGGCTACACCTTGTCTCTGTCTCTATCACCAATCTTTTCCCTTCAAAACTTCCCGAACCCCCGTCGCTTGCCCGCCATGTCTTCCTGATTGAAACATCTCACACATTTTCTCACGCATTCGTCGAATTTTTGATACCCTCGACGAAGCTCCAATTGAGTGAGAGTTTTCTTTTCCTAGCGGGCTGCTTAATGCAACCACGGCAATGTCAGATGGCGGCCAATCGCGCTCGTCGTCTTCCTGTAAGTCACGATCGCCTCCTATGTATTGACATGGAGGACCAGAGAAAGCATTTCACCCCTCAATTGCTCTCCTTCCCCGTTCACACCCCCGCTTCGAAAAAGAATCAAAAGTTCCCAATCCACTGACCACGACATGCGAACCAGTCCACTTCCTCGCCGGCCTCTCGTCAGGCGTCCTCTCGGCGGTACTGCTGCAGCCGGCGGACCTGCTGAAGACGCGCGTGCAGCAGTCGCGCAGCACGACCCTCTCCGCCACCCTCTCGGGCATCCTGCGCGGGCCGGACCCGGTGCGCTCGCTCTGGCGCGGAACGGTTCCCTCAGCGCTACGCACCGGCTTCGGCAGCGCGCTCTACTTCACGACGCTCAACGCGCTGCGCACCAGCGTCGCCAAGTCCGAGGCTCTAATACACCACAACAGCACAAGCGCCACCGGACAAACCCCACAACAACAACATGGTAGCGGAACATCAAGTAGTAGCTTGGTCAAGCTGTCGCGCCTGGGCAACCTGATGACGGGCGCGGTGGCGCGGGCGTCGGCGGGCTTCGTCATGATGCCGGTGACGGTCATCAAGGTGAGGTTCGAGAGCAGCTACTACGCGTACCGCTCGCTGTGGGCAGCCGTGGCGGACATCCGCAAGACGCACGGCGTGCGCGGCTTCTTCGCCGGCTTCGGCGCCACCGCCGTGCGCGACGCGCCCTACGCCGGCCTGTACGTGCTGTTCTACGAGGAGAGCAAGAAGCGGCTGGGCAAGATGGCCGGATTGGCCGCTGCGGGCGGCAACAAGGACGGCACGAATACGGCTGCCATGGGCACCAGCGCCGCTGCGGCGGTCAACTTCGCGTCTGGTGTTGTTGCTGCGGGATTGGGAACCGCCCTGACGAATCCGTTTGATGCGATCAAGACGCGCTTGCAGCTGCTGCCCGATCGATATTCGAATATGGCGCATGCGGCGAGGCTGATGCTGAGGGAGGAGGGCGTGCGCAGCTTGTTTGATGGGTTGGGCTTGCGCATGGCGCGCAAGGCGCTTAGCTCGGCGTTGGCATGGACGCTGTATGAGGAGCTAATTCGGCGGGCAGAGAGGAGATTTGTCAAAAGCGAGGCGGTCATGAAAGGGTGAGCATGGTCACGGCCAAACAGCATATTTTCATAGTGAGAAACGGACGTGGAGGGAAGGAAATGGGGATACGGCGTTTTGTGGGAAAGGCGATACAAACCAACTCTGGGCGGACAAGGGTTCTGTGGATGGGTTTTTGCCGTGCTGGATCACCGCTTGCTTTTAAAGGCATGTGCATCTCTGTACATTACTACTCAACTCCGTGAGCGCAACAAAACTAGCGCTAGTTACTCTCTAGTGAATTCACATGGGACTTGGCGTTCAGGGTCTAGTAAAGCAAATTTTTTAGATTGAAAAGGCCTGTTCTTGCTCTTTATCTATCTTTATTGTACGCCTTAAATGATGCTGCCTGCCACCGTCTTACTCGTCTAGCTTTCATAAAGCACATGTTGAACTCTCCTATGAAAATCCAATATATCCTGTTCATCCCCGATAAAGCACTGCTCTTCTCTTCAATACCCAGATCAACCTTAGTAATGCATGCCAGTAGAATCCAATTTATTTGAACCGACGCACTCTTCACAAGTGCTTCTTGCCGCCGTTAGCACTGCCGTTAAGCTGGTAAGGTTTGTCCGTCTTGACGATGAGCGGCATGTGGAAGTAGCTCGGCCAGACAAGCTTGTACTCGTCTTGCCTGCCGTTCAGGCAGTGACGAAGCCAGACGCCCCACACGATGTAAAAGTAGGCACCAATACCGGTCATGAGGTGCCTGTAAGCAGTTAGCTGGCCTGTATCTGCACGCCTCTCGTACGATACTCGCAAGTGAAAAAAAAAAAAAAAAGCAACGACCGAGCGAAGCCCGAACAGCTGGCCCGGGGAGGGGAAGCACTTACCACCAACCGTGGCCTTCCAGGAAGATGCCCCACGGCAAGCCGACGTCCCTCCTCCAGCGGCGAAGGGTGCCGCAGAACTCGTTGTCAAGAGTCCAGATAGCGAAACCACCGAGGAAGATGCTCAGGCCGGATCCAATCATGATCCACATGGACCGCAGAATCTCAGTGTCACGCGCATCCCTGCGCTTCTGCTCCTCGGCGGGGGGTAGCGACGAGGCCTTGGCACTGCCGTTCGTCGCGGTCGCCGCCTTCCCCGCCGCCTTCTCCTTTCCCTTGAGCTTGGGGCGCAGGCGCACCTCCATGATGTACATGCTGCGCAGCAGGACGATGGCGGTGAGCAGGGCGTACATGTTCTGGTGGAAGACGGGGTCCTGCAGGTAGTGGTAGTAGCCGGTGATGAAGGCGGCGAGGGCGACGAGGAAGACGCCGAGGGCCTGGGCGTAGGCGCGCGAGCGGCCGTAGGAGAAGGTGGCGTAGAACATGAGGCAGGTCGTGTAGATCATGGACAGCTCGTCGACCAGCTGCATGGGGTACTTGAGGGTGCTGTGGAAGAGGAAGCTGCCCGTGCCGACGATGAGGTAGCCGACAAAGGTGACGAGGAAGATGCCGTCATGGTCGTTGCGCAGGCAGTTGTTGATGCCCTTGAAGGCCAGGTAGATGAAGAGCAGGTTGGTCAGCGTGTTGATGATCTCGGCGGCGTAGACGGTTGCGTAGTAGTCCTGTCGCGCGAAGGGTTGTTAGCTACAGAGTTGCACGGCGCTGCGTTGTTGTTCGGCTTGCAACAGCGGGGCAGTGCCATTCGCGGAGCTGGGGTCGTCTTCCAGGTGCACTCTGCATGTTTGGTTGCTGCATCGTTTCGCACTGGCATAGGACTGCAGCTCCGGCGAATGGCAGGCCTACTGAGAGCTGCTGCGTGGGTAAGGTTGCTTGCCTCCTCGCACCAGTTGAGCGTGCTTGTGACCGGGCTCCAGAAGCCATCTTGCGGGCTCGGATAGGGGATGGAGGGAAGCCAGTCGGGCATTGTTGCACAGCAATCTGGGGAGCAAACGACCGGCGTGTGGGACTGAGGAGGGGTGGAGGCAGGAAAGCTGCAGTGGACCGCGGATGTGGCGGATACCTAGGCGATGTGGACTATACAGAGAGCACCATTTGTCATCGTCGTGCGGGAGCAGAGATTCTTCTGTTCTCAGCGGACGCGCGTGCCCTCAGAGCCTCACAGGCGCGCAAAACGAACCTAGCTCGCGGTCTTGGTGGCTGTTCCGTCGCGGCGGGCACGCGCGATGCGTGCCGTCATCATCGCCTTGGCGCGACTGCCCGCGGCGACCGCTCGCAGACGCGCGCCTTGGCGGCGGGAGCTGCGCGCACTGATGAGAGCGCCGTCGCGACTCCACACCACCGCCGCCCATCTGCAGCTCGGCCCGAGTGTAATTCCACCCGCCTGAGCTCTCTCCGCGACCGCGCGACCTGTCCCTCCAGCGCCTCAGCTCCGCGTCAGCCCGCACCCCGCGCCCCGCAATCAATCATGTCCATTCCCAACGAGGCCCTGCAGAAGGTGAGCCCGCCGAATGCGGACCTTCACCGACACCGACCTTTCTAACCCCCGCCAAGCTTCTGCAGGAGATTGAGCAGAAGGCTGCCTTCTCCCAGCAACAAATCACCATCGTCAAGGCCCAGATGACGGCCAAGGCCCGCGAGCAGCGCATGCTGCAGCTTACCTCCAGCGAGGTTGACTCGCTGCCGAAGGATACGAATGTCTACGAGGGCGTCGGCAAAATGTAAGCACATTTGCCCCTTTAATATTATCTTGCCACGTTCTTGTGATGTTCACGCGTTTCCCTCAGGTTTGTGTGGAGCCCGGTGGAGGATGTGAAGAAGCGTCTGGCTTCGGAGAGCGAAGAGTTGAAGTCGGACACGTCCAACCTGGAGAAGAAGCTCCACTACTTGGAGACGACGTACAAAAATAGCCGCGACAACCTCGAGCAGCTGTTCAAGACTGGTCCCAAATGAGCAAAGAAAAAAAGAAACGAAACAGCCAGGGGGCGGCGCGGGTAGGGCAGACTGTGCCGCCCTCAGCACCACGGGCGGCATTCGCATTAAGAAAAAGGATTGGATGTATAGCCGCGAAGGCGAACCCGAGACGAGCGGCCCACTATTTTCCACGCGTCAATTTGTATCTCTGCAACGGACGAAAGATGGGATTTTGCAGATTGGTGCAACCCATGAGCCTGCCGCTTCTGGCCCCCACGACTAACTGACGGCCGGCTTGCTGCCGCCTTAATGGGTGGCGGGGTTGACGACGCTAGGCCCGGGCCAGGCCTTCAGCAGGGAAGTAGTAATAATAGCATCCAGCGATGATGAGTCTTCCTTTGAGTTTCAGTGAACCGCAGCGTGGCAGAAGTGGATGGAAGAGTGCTAAGCTAATGGTGCAGACAGACGGCGGCTTGCGAAACAACACTAGGCTTCCCGAAACATGCAGGTCGGCAAGCTTTGTGCTGCGAAAGCGGGATGCAAGTGCGAAGAGCCGCGCGACGATAAAGCCGATTTCCAAAGGCCGCTAGCGGAGGATGTTGGTGGCGTCTATTCCCAGCCTCTGCCCCGCGCCGCCGCCCGTCAGCACCCGATTCAGCGCAAAAGCCCACAGCTTACTACATGTCAAACGCGCATCATGCGTGCCATGATCCGGGTGCCGCCGCGGCTGTTGGCACCAAGGCCAGGGCAGCGGCAAGCTCAGCCTTTTGGTCGGGCCTGCACGTTCGCGGTTGGCCCAAGCTTCCACGGAGTGAGCGTCGATGATAAAAGCACTGCTGCTGCTTTTCAGCCCCCAAGGCTTCCACAGCCTAGTACTTCAGCTCACGGAGTTAGAGAAAAGCCACCCGAGTCAGCTGGCTTTCATATTCTCTGTCTCGCCTCGTTCCCTCGCACCCCTCCCCAGCATCAGTTGCGCGCGTCACGCCGTGCTCGCTTCCCAGGCGTGTGACCCATTTCAGTTACCACCACAGCCGACTTGCCTCTCACACCCGCTCTGCTGCCTGTTTGCTACCTGCCCTGGCCCCACTCAGCGCGCCGCTGTCGCCTAGTTGCCATCAACCGTTGCGTTCGCGCTATTCCTTCCCACGACCCTTCCGTACCGTTGTCTGTCTTTGGCATCACGCCTGCCTACTTTTCTCTATTCCCACAGAAAATACTCCGTACCTGCAGCAAGGCAACCGCACCCCCCTGTGACTTCAATCACCATGCCGCGGGGTTGGGACGATGAGTTTTACTACTCGGACGAGCGCTACGGCGCTCGACACGTACCGCCTGGAGGCATAGCCCGCGACCCCTTCCGCCACAGCGGAGGACTTCTCGATCCCGGCGCCGCTCACCATCGGTACGCAAGCGGCATCCATCGCTCTCACTCTACCGGGTCGCGCGGCAGTCCTCGCGGCGCAGGTACCCCGAACATCCACATATACAACAATATCGACCAGGATATGCACCCGCGCATGGACGCGCGCGCATCGCAGCGCACGCCGAGCGCCTCTCCTCGCGGCCGCCCCCTCGTGCTCGACGACGAGTGGGCGCTCGAGGACGACTTCCGCATCCAGGCGCGGTCGAGGTCGCGCGGTCGCCCAGGCTTCGCTGAACACTTCCACCACCACGATCACTTCGGCGCTCCCGTGCCTCCAGCCGCCGCATCGCCCAGCCCGGACTACCGCGCGGTGCAGCTGGCGCTGAGCGAGGAGCGGGCGCGCGAGATGGAGGCGCGGCTGCAGCGCGAGCAGCAGGAGGAGTTCCTGCGCAAGGACATGGAGCTCAAGTACATGCGGCAGCAGCAGGAGCGCGAGGAGGAGGAGGCGCTGTTCCAGAAGCGGCTGAAGCTCAAGATGCTCAAGGATAAGCAGGAGCGCGACGAGGAAGAGGAGCGGCTGAAGCGCGAGGAGGAGCGCATCCGCGAGAAGTACGAGCGCAAGCGGCTGGAGGATGAGCGCAAGCGCCAGAAGGAGGAAGATGAGATCAAGGAGCTGAAGAAGCGCGCGGTGCAGGAGGAGAAGGAGCGCGCTGCTAAGGAGGCCGCGGCCAAGAAGGCGGCGGCTGAGGAGTACAGGTTGAAGATGGAGAAGGAGGCGAAGGAGGCGGAGGAGGAGCGCAAGCGCATCATCGCCGAATTTGAGAAGAAGAAGATGGATGATATGAAGAAGAAGCACGAGCAGGAGCAGGCACTGATTGCGCGGCTGAAGCAACAGGAGGAGGACAAGAAGAAGAAGGAGAAGGCGGAATGGGAAGAGTTCGAGCGCAAGCAGAAGGAGAAGCAGGAGAAGGCGGCGGCGGAGAAGAAGAAGAAGGAAGAGGAGTTTGAGGCCGACATGCGCAAGCGCCTCTCCCAGTTCGGCTTCCAGGAGAACCAGATCCAGGCCATGATTAAGCCCGAGAAGGCCCACGAGCTGCCCGTCGGCCTCAGCCCGGCCAACCCCATCGAGCAGCACCACCACCATCACCACACCCACAAGCCAACATACGTCAAGGTGCACCGCGATCACCTCGCCGTCGAGACGCTAACGTACTACGGTCTGCCGTGGGAGTGGGATAGGGTAAGTTCACGTCCGCACTACAGCAGTAACAAGAAACATTCTAACCGAGATCGAACGCAACAGACCGACACCGACTACATCATTATCCTCCGCGAGATGGACCCTCGTGAGACGGATATCCTGTTTGAGCACACGAAGCGCCTCCGCACCAAGACAACTGAGACACGCTTGCTCATCCAGGAACGTCGCGACCGCGATGGCAAGCCTGAGTACGCGTGGGTGCGCAAGCGGAGCAAGAGCAAGAGCCCGATGAGGATTCGCTCGGCCAGCAGCCCTAAGAGGACGCTGTGGTTGGCTTGATGACGTTACGACACTGAATTTGGTTTTGTTTTCACTGGAGTTCTACAGCATAATAGGACACGATTCCGGTTTTCTTTTGTTTTTCTTTCTCCTCTCTGGCTTGGTTTTCGGATACCCGGTCCCTCCTTTCCACACATTCCGTAATTTGGTTTGACGGAGATGGACGGTGAGATTGGACGGATGGGTTCTGGCGGTGTCTGGGGTCTTGGGTTTATGATGACTTATCGCGAGCTTTTCATTGCCGCGCCTTTTCCTTTCTCTCTGGTGACGATCTATTCCCCCCGATTCACGACATACATATACCTCATGTTTTCCTTTTTTTTTGTCTTAACGGTTGTTGCATAGTAAAGTCAGGCTGAGTATAGGGAATGGTAGTGGCTTTTTCTTTTACTCGTTACCTCGGCCCTCACGAGGCTTCTTGCATTATCTCTCGCAACGAGAGTGGTCGGGGAAAACACACAATCGCAGGGATAATATGTGCTCAGACGTCACGTTGCTTTGAAGAAGAACCAGCCGGTTCTGGACCCTTCCAATTATTTCCGTCTCTGCTGCCTGCTGACACTCCCTGCTGCGAGTTGACGTTATTCAGCCGCGTCACTCGGTCGCGGCAGGGAGCCTGGCGACTTGCAGGTGTTCACCCTCTCCCGTCCCTCTCCCCCACTTGCCTCTTTCGCTGCCTGGCAAAAACCCCGCTTGCGGCTTGTTCCCTTTCTCACTCTCGCCTGATTTTTTCGACCTAGGCGGCTGAAAGAAAGTTGCCTGCGGTCAGCCTCAACAAGTGCTATCGCGTCTTGATACACGTAGCCCAGCGCGGTGAGGGGGGCCGCATATTTTCGGGCATGTTGCGACAGAAGGGGAGAGTGCATTCACTCTTTTCGGATGTGTGTGTGTCGGAGTAGATTCCTGATCCTCTCCAACAGACTTCAAGCTCCACGGCAGGAACAGGTTGGGTGGGGGGGAGCAGTCCCGTCTTCTTCCTGCGAATAGAAAATACGCAGACACACCTCCTCGTGTTGGATTCGACTACAAGCGAGCGGAAGGATCTGAATGGGGAAAAGAAATTGGCTGGCCCACAATGACCCTTGCACCCGTAGTCACCTGTCACTTGGCACCAACTATTGTTGTGATGCGTTAGTTATTGTTGCTCTCGTGCCGAGCGTCATGGCGTGCTCGGCTGCCTGTGATCCGGAGTTGAGTCTGCAGGGCTGGCTGTGAGGCCGCCCCGGCTTGGGGAGAACGTGGTGAGTACGTCACTCTTCCTCGTGCTTGGAGGTTCTTGAACCTCTTATAAAAGACCACAGATAAAGTGCCGTTCTTGATGGAGCAGTGATGGCGAACAAGGTATCATACTGAGCGTAATGGTCAGAACACAGACGATTCACTAGCTATGAGTTTTGCGTTGTCTTTCGATAGACATCTCCGCATTCCGCCCAGCGTTTCCTTCGCACTTCAGGATCTCATCGCAGAGATTTAGATCAGCATCAGGTAATACTGAACTGCATCACTGAATGGTGACTGCTGCAGCCCACCATCAAATTCACTTCTTGGTGTTTGATATTGCAGAGGCGATGACGGCTGGAAGAAACCAAAAGCCGGGACGGGAAAAGTGGCTACCACTGCATTGCATGGAAAGAGACACCAGAGTGATGAAGATTTTCTAAGCTCTAGCCACGGGCATGATCCGATCTGATGATGTTTTCAAGGATTGGTCGAGACAGATGCCCTCTTTTATAGAGCCACATGGGTACCAGCGCACGTACCCCGACAGCCATGCTTCCCCTTGAACGGACCATGTAAGACGCAAGACAGCAGCTGCCAGGCGGACGTGCAGTCCTCTGAAGACGGAGTATATAAGAACTCTTCGTTTCGATTTTCGTTGATGCAAATCCACAGCGCCATAGACGCTAACGAGCTATCTAAGTGAAGCTGGCTGACTATCTGGTTGAAAACGACATGCACTGTCACTGGGTTGGCGCGTTCCGCCGCTCTCGGCTCCGTCGTGTCGCCAACAGACCGCTCGGCGTGGTGGGCGCATCTGGCGCTACCATTCGAAAGTGATGGAAGAGCCCGTCAGTTTGTCATCCTGCGGCAGGCCATCATCATCGTCATTTCATAGTGATCCGCATGGCATCTGGTCTCAAGCAGCTGCCTAGGTGAACTCAGACTTTCGAGTCTTCGCAAAGAGCCGCAATCCCACAAGTGATCTCGTTCACCCAGTCAACACCTACAAACAAGAGTGTTTGTAGGAATACATCCTTCCTGCTCACATAACATCAACCAGAAGGAAATAGAATGCAAGAAGAAACTCAATGCCAGGCGTTTCAGTTTATTAATGAAGAAGAGAGCAGAACGGCAAAGCAGAGCATGTGCCCTGACACATTCTCCCGGTGGCATTCTCAAGCCCATCACGGGACAAGCCCTGACACCTGAGCTCATCAATAGGACGCTTTCTTGCTTCATAAAAGCTATGGGATTACGGGTTCTCCTCCGTGCAAGCCGCGAAAAGCTCGTCTGAACGCCTTGGTACAGACCATCGAAGCGCAGCTACATATACTGTCCCTGGCTCTGCGAAGGCCAGAAGATTATGTGCTGAGGTGTCACTGCGTTCATTTCCATTTCGTTCTCTCCAACTTCTTGGGAACACTGGATCCCCCATCCAGGATCTCGGAGAATTGCGCCATGGCACTATCAAGTACTTCCTCTGATCTTCATCATCACCTCTCTTTGCTGCGCAGCATCAAGAAAGCGCATTTTACGGCAATTTCAAATAGGGTAAAGGCTCACGATAAATAGCACAAAAACTCCCGACAGAGCGCCAGAGTCGCGTCGGTGAGTTCCCCGTCCTTTCGCGCATTCAACGCGCCCACTACGTTGGTGGGAGGACGCCATACTCGCCCCGGGTGTTTCTTTATATCTTCTTTTCACAACCGAGGACGGAGCACAAGCTCCGAAAGCCACATGCCCTTCTCGAATCCCCGTCACTTGACATCGAGCACGCGGGGGGCATCACCGGACGGCTTGGGAAATCTCGTCTCCACGGCGCCTTAAAAGGCTGCCACCCTCCGTAGATCGTTAAGCAGCACGACACGAAGCTGAAAGACCAGATATCATCTTGGAGAAGCTTCCAGAACTATCACTGCTTGGCTCTGCTCCGGTTGAGTTATTAATCGCTGTCTTTTACCTTCTTTCCCTTTCCCAAGGGTACCAACCTACCTTCTTGTAACTTTCAACAATGCTACATAGCAGTATGTGCTCGTATTGCTGAGCCTCATCGTTCAAAGACGTTGCTGGAGCTCGGCAACGTACGCACATAAAGGATGGGTCTAAAATGGCGCACATGGATGTACTTCCTTGCTCTAGCACCCGCCGCGGAACAGCAGGGAGTGGGAATCTTTTGGTCTAGAGAACCGCAAAGTCTGCTCGCTCGGCATGAATAAGATCTGCGGTCCTCAGTGCAAGCTTCAGTGACACGAAGAAGAATGCTCAAAGCTATCGGGAGCATCTTATATACAGGCGGAGCGCAGGATCGTCATGCGCAAAGTCTTCGTCTGCTCATCTGCCTCGTGATGGAGTAGGGCGACTGAAAAAAGATCACCGGCGGCTGCGGATCACCTGGTATTCCTCGCTCACGTGTACAGCGGCGGACAAAACCTCGTCTCCGCGTGCAATGATAGGAAGGGCGAATGGGTCATACTTGCATCCGGGCGGGCGCGGCCCTAGCTGTCCTTTTGGTCTCAGAAATACTTTGCAGTACACTCCTCCTCACGCTTCTGGGATCCGTGAGGGTCGGGGAGACCGGCATCAGCATAGCCAGCTGGAAAGGTACTTGGAAGGCTGAACATATGGGGAAAGGGGATAGCGCATGCCATCACAGTTGAGGATACAGATCCGGAAGCGAGAAAAATGAGGTTGAAGACTGAAATTTTTACAAAAACCAAGCAATCGTTCTCATTCAAAGAAATATTCTATACAAATCCGAGAGTGGCCCGTTCATTAAGTGCGATCCTGAAGCCACGAAGAAAACTAAGGCTCAGGCAGGAGCTTCTCAAACTTCTCCTCTCGCCGAAAAGCATAGTCCCAGGCGGTAAATCCACGCACATCAGCAATGCCAGCGTCCACTCTCTCACCAAGCTCAACCAGAAACTCAGCTGTCTCGTAGTGCTCGTTTTGGACCGCGCATATCAAGGGAGTACACCCATCCACGTCAACCGCATTCACATCCACGACTTCCTGTGCGTAGTCTGTAAGCAGTTCCACGATGCCAACATGCCCTTCCCTCGCCGCGCACAGAAGCGGCGTCGCACCGCGCCAGCCCATGGCATCGAGATGGACCCTCCCGGGCCCAAGGCTCACGAGGGCTCGAGCGATAGTCTCGAGGCCTTTTTCCGCGGCATACGCAAGCGCCGTTTGCATGAACGCCTCCGTGCAGACGTTGACGTCGACTCTGTCCGGCGGGTAGGCCACGAGGGCTTCCACGGCTTCCAAATGGTTGTGCACCGTGGCTTCCTGCAGCGCCGTCCGGCCGGAGACGTTTGTGTGGTTGGCGTTGACCTTTTCTGGGCCGAGGTCCATGAGCAGGTTGACTATTTCAGCATGCCCATTTTGTGCCGCCAGCATGAGCGGTGTGTTGCCGAACTTGTCTTTGCGGTTGGGATTGACGGCGGGGAGGCTGGTCAGCAGCTGTACGATTTTGTAGTGTCCGAATTGTGCGGCGTAGGATAGCGGTGTTCGCCTGTTGATGTCTTTTATCGTGTCAACCGCAACTCGTCCCTGACCGTGGTGAATGAGCACATCGACCGTGTCATAGAATCCGTTTCTGGCGGCGGCAGTGAGCGGCGGGCGGCGGCGGCAATGTGTGATGGAGTTCAAGTCCACGGCGTCTGGTCTGAGGTCGATGAATAGCTGCACGACGGCATGATGTCCGTTATTGATTGCGTGGCCGAGAGGTGTTGGATAGCCGAACGCCACTCCAGAGTCAAGACGTACATCAGAATCGAGAAGTACCTTGACGGTTTCTTCGTGCCCTCTGCTGCATGCCAAAGCAAGGGGAGTCATGATGCAGTGTTCGTCCTCGAAATCGATATCAGTGATTTCGAAGTGAGATCCATTGTGGAGGCTGAGTATGCGCGTAAAGATCTCCACCAGCCCAAAAGATGCCAGAGTGTGAGACCAGAGCCAATATGCGGGTTCCTGGCTGTACCCGTTCCAATAGCCCTCCGCATTGCTTGCCTGGCCGGCGGCGTATGTAAGGCTACGGTTTCCCAAGAACTTCCGTAGAATATTGACGAAGTTCTCATTCTGTAGCAGTTCTTGTTCACATTTTCGCGCATGATGACCCCAATGACGAGAGGCGTATCGGAGCAGCTTATGGCGGTCAATCCGTTCCTCGAAGCTTTGATCACACGTCGCTCTTCCGCAAGAGAAGTCTTCGAATGTGAGGTAAGTAAGACATGTGGTGGAAATTTTCGTCTGAGCAGAAGCCATCCAATTGGGAGGGTTGAGGTTGAGATATTCTCTTGTCGTGTAATGAGCAAGGTGGACAGTGTTGCTGCTGCGGTTGATTATAACCAGCCCAGCGCAGAGAGAGACTACTTCGGAGCAATCCAGGAGGTCTTTCTCGTCGATCCGACAATCACCCAATCTAATTGTTAGTGCTGTCTCCAGCTCTTTCACACTCATGGATTTCTCGGCGTTTGCCACCCAACGTAAGACCTTATATGCCCATTCACGATCTTCTCCCTGCTGATCATCAATTCGTTGAATTGTTGCGTGATATGCTCTTTTAAGTGCTTTGAGACCTCGAGGTCCTTGTTTGAGTACACTCAAGGCTTCTTTAACGTCTCTTTCCGTTCTCTTTGGCTTTAGTAAATCAAAGTAGAGATCGGCGAGAAGGAACCTGTATTTCTAAAATTCAGCTTTGGAGCTTGTATGTATAAGCTACGGCCACTTACATTCCTTCAACCATGTCGGAGATACCCTTTGCAATCTGGACCTTCAAGGCCTTATTTCTTTGCATTACCCCTGAGATGTCTCGTCGGCTTTGGAGGTGTCTTAAAACATCTTCCTTTCGCGCAGCTATTTCTAGTCTTAAATCGTGCTGGAACTCCTTCTGGATGATTGGGATATCCCTAGATGTGACTAAGAGTTTTACCGCCGTAGTCTTCTGAAGGTAGCGTATTCTGTCTAGGAAGTGTGGACAGATGTCGTGATTCAAGTTTAAACACTCGTCGAGGCCATCCACTACAAAGTATACTCCGTCATAGGTTCTCGCAATTGTTAGAATGGCCTCTGTCAACTCATCGATCGTAGGTCTTCTCTTCTTTTGACATTCCTCGTCCAGGTGCGTAATGGCCTCATGAAGCTGAGCTGTTCCTGTAAGCTGATTTGTGGTTTTAGCAAGCTGACTTGTGGTTTCAGCAAGCTGGCTTGTTGTTTCAGCAAGCTGACTTGTGTTTTCAGCGAGCTGCTTTAGTAGTGCGGCGAGCAAATGACGTGATGACTGCTCATTCCTCATGTCGTGTTTGCAATACAGAAATGCAACAGCAGTATTGCCGCCTTTACACCGGGACATCAGATACTCAATTACAACAGATGCAGTCATCGTCTTGCCCCCACCAGGGACGCCAGAGCAAAAGAGAGTTGGATTGTCTCCTTCGATCCAAGCCTGGAAGACTGGAAGAGTTAATATCCATTGCCCGGTCTCATCGCACTTCTTCTCTAAGGCGTCGGCTTTGATGGCCGTGTAGTTGACGTTGCTCAGCCAGTCGAGGATATCATTTTTCCGTCTTTGCTCTAAGTCTACCAATGGTTGGCGCTTTGAAGGCGGACAAATCTCAAGACGTATACATACCTTGCTGTAGTAGTTCCACGTTCTCACTAACAGAGTCAATCGCTATATCAGATGGGAGAAAAAGTAAGCGATGGATTTTGATCACGCTTGGTACGAAGGAGGCAAGAACGCACCCGTTTGCGCAACCTGCAAAACCTCTCTCGCCAGCCGCTCGCCCTCGACCTCGACCTTCGGCATTTCCAGCAATGCCTCCTTAGCGCATGCTGCTGCAGCGACGGCAGCATACCTCTGCCATCCATCGTTCTTATGCGAGTCCGCATAGTCGCATATCCCACGGAATACGAGACAGGGGAAGTCATTCATCAGCCCCGCGGCCTCCATCTCGAAGCAGATGCAATCACTGAAGCGGTCTCTTATAGCGGGATCCTTGACGACTAGGTTCCCGGAAGCAATGACGCCGCAGTGCAGCACTGGGTCAACAGACGAGCGTTCCGCACGGTCGATTTCCATGTCCTCGAGGCAGTCGTCGCAGTCTTCCTCACCTTCTGGGTGCGGATACGCCGCGTCGAAAAGCCGGTCAAGTTCCCGTCCAGGAAAGGCATAAGACGGTCTCGCATTGCTGAGCTTCTGGAGCATTTCGTTTAGGAGATGCGGCAGCCTGCTTTCTCCAGCCTCGTGCAGTTGCCTAAGCACGCTGACGGCGTTAAGGAGCGCCCTAGGTGGGCTGTTCAGGAAGCCTGTTGGTCGGAACTCGCCACCAACGACGGCCTTTCCGAGGTCGTACTGGTACACGCCACCCCCTCCAAGTCCGCCGCCGGGCTGGCTGACGACAACGTCGCCCAGACGGATATCGCGAAGTTCGCGGTATCTGTTCGTTTTCCTATCTCTCTTGACTTTCGGGATACCGGCTCCGATGCCTACCATAAGGCCAATACGCAATGAAGGAAAGCTTGAGAGCATATGCATCGCAGCGGTGGCGGCGGCAGTCGTCCCCATAACGCCGCCAGGGAGTGAGGCGATGACCACATTGTGATCGCCGATGCGGCCGAGGATGTAGGAATTCTGGTCTGCCGCATTCTTGGTGAGCGGCGCCCGTCCGTAGAACTGGTCTAGAGCGGCTTTCGCAGCAACGGCCTCGTGGGGGAGCGCGGCGATCCAGCCGACTGTGTATTGGTCGTTCGTCAAGGGCTGTTCGCCGCCGTCACGTGTGTTAGCATTGGAAGCGCTTGTGGTGAGTTGGAGACCCTGTTGATGGCTGTATGAAGCCTTCTCATGAGGGCTTGAAGATGCATGCTGAGAGGTTCTGCGTTTAGAAGGATGGAGATGTTCCGTGCGGTCATCGGAGGGTCGCGCCCTTTTTCCAGTCTGGCTGCACATCGACTGGTCCATCCCATTTATCCTTGAGGGTCCTGCGCTTGATGGGAAGATCGGTGAGAAGTGATAGACAAAGTATGAAAGGATGCGCCACACGAACTTATGTGACAAGCCATAGAGGTCAACGCCAGCTGAGACCCGAAAGTACTGAGGCTGAGACAAATTGCCAGGATGGGGGCGCAGCATGACGGCGGTAAGCCATAAGTCGTCATCAGCCGATCTCCGGAAACAGTAAATGTGACCGACGCAGTGTATTGGAACAACAGACAGCCTATCGGGTTCTGGGGCTGTTTTCAAGGCTGACAGCGACCCTTATCTGCGGAGCGGGCCTGATTGTTTTCCCTGCTGCCGCCGAGAACACCACTGCAGCTCAGCCCTGTTCAGCCTCAGCATGGCGACTGCTGCCTACTTGTGTAACTTGTTGAAGCCTCGGATTTAGGGCTTTTTCCCGTCAAACTCGCCATTTTTCTCATAGTCTGTCTGATTACACCACCGTGCTAGATTTCCGTGTAGCACTACCGCATGTCCGTTGGGACACCATGGCCACCACTTTGCCGCCATGCAGCGCACTTCTTCGCGAGGCTGCTGAGTCGTTCAACAGAACCTCCTGCTTGAATGAAAAAGCATTGAACGAGCTCCGGCAATCTTCCTTTCATGATTTGCAGGAATACCTTGCGATTTTGCAAAAAGAGCAGCGGAGGGCGAAACAGATGATGCACATGAAGAGATTATCCCCGTTCCTCGACGTTATGCAGCGCTACGCATCAGTTATCGAACTAGCTGGGGACCGATCTAATTGCATTGCCTACGTATGGGTATGTAGCGCTCATGCAAGCAGACCGTAATGTTTTATAATTAGTAGCGCTGCACAGGGGTCAATGAGATTTCTCTTTCAGATAAGTCATTGAAGAAGACCCGAAAAATACACGACACTAATCGTACAGGCAACATCCAGCTATTCGGATGCATTCAATGAAGTTTTAGATGCTTACATGAAGATTGGGATGAGTTTCCCGCCCCTGGCTCAATATACGAACGCCATTCGAATCAGCCCAGCCAGTCAGAAATTGCTGGCTTCTGTATTTTAGGAAGTGCTGGAGCTACACCAAAAATTATTAAGATTTGTCAAGCAAGGTGGTACGTTGAAATTCCTACGATAAGATTGCATTGTTCTGCTAAACGCAGCTTCCACCTGTTTGCTGATGCTCGGCTAGCAGAGTGGGAACAGCTATTTCACTCCACTTGGCGAACGCTAAAGACCACGATCGCACATGTCGATAATGTGCTACAATCATGCCAGAAATTTTTCCACAATCTCTCCAACAGTCAGCCCACTGAAATACAGAGCTTTGAATGGCAAGCGGAGTCTCAGGCCAATGAACTCCAAAACACTCGAGCATCTGGTAAAATTGAACTGCACCGCGCGCAGGAGCATCGGCATAACACAGTCCAACAGTGGCTTTGTGCTACTAATTCAGAATTGAGGCAGACGGACTCACTCAAGAGAAGGTTTGATGGGACAGGCAATTGGCTGACAGGCAATTGGCTGCTACGGGATCCTCAATTCCAGCAGTGGTTCAATCTTCATCAATGCTCCGATCCGTTGCTCTGGTTGAAGGGAATGCCGGGAGCTGGTTTGTTTGCGATTTTAATCCTGAGCGATACTGGCTAACCCAGATTTAGGCAAAACAGTCCTTGCATCTCTGGTCATACGACAAGCACAGCAGCTTCCGAACGCAACCGTTGTATTTTTCTACTGCAAACATACTGATGAGAACAAGAACGGATTTCTATCCGTGACCAGAGGAATCTTGTCTCAATTGGTCAAGCAAAACGAGACCCTACTACCGTACCTCTATGAAGCTGCATCGAACAGCGGTGACGCGGTTTTGTCTAAGGAAAATATTGCAAAGGAATTGCTAGAGCGAGCCCTTAAGTGCTGCAGTAACACGTACGTTGTCATCGATGGCATTGATGAATATTCTCGGGAGGACCGTAAAATGATTTCGTCCTACTTCCGGTCAATAGTTGAGTCAATTCCTAAAGACGATCTCGGCACTCTCCGTTGTCTATTCGTCAGTCAGGACGATGGTTATGCCCGAAAGGATTTCCAGAGACTCTCGGAAACCACTGTTACAGCAGAGAACAACAGACAGGACATCTCAACGTTTTGCAAGCACTGGCATCAGAAGATTGAAGGAAAGTTTGGTTGCCTCAACGGGATGCAACATAGCATCTCGAAACTTGTGACTGCTAGATCTCAAGGTATGAGCTCCACGCACTTTAAACTACTCTTGCTAATGAAAAGATGCCAAGGAATGTTTCTATTCGCGAAGCTGGTGACCTGGAATCTCTACGAGCAAGAAAGTCGGGAAAATCTTGAGAAAGAGCTGGAGAGAATGCCCCATGGGCTAAATCAAGTGTAAGTCCCATTAACTCTCCATGCGTAGATAGAACGCTCTAATAGTCAAAAACTAGCTATGAAAGGATCTTGGAACGAATTTACACGGCATCAGCAACCTCTCAATTGCGCCAAAAAAGCACGCAGAGGCTTCTCGGATGGTTGACATTCGTTAAACGTCCTCTTAAGTGGTACGAAGTTCAGGGAGCAATGGCGCTCGATCTTGGAAATGAGACTGTCGACCCCAGTTCGACGTTTCAAGATGATTGCAAAGACATATGCGCTTCCTTGGTCGAGATTGGGTCAGACCAGTCGGTGCTCTTCGTGCACTCTACAGTCAGAACGTAATGAAAAGTCCTCCCTTTTCTCAAGCTCACACAATTGACGTTGATGAGCAGATATCTGGTTCAAACTGGCCATGTAAATCCAGTCGATGTGGAAAGTGACCTTGCAAATCTCTGCTTAGAATATCTTTCCTGCTCGAAGTTTGACAAGAACATCCCAACAGCGGATATTGAGAGCGGGATAATTTCTGGATTCTATGCATTTTCCGACTATGCGATTGCCTTCTGGGCGCTTCATTTGGAAAACTGCCTCCCGGAATTGCACCAATCCAACCAGGGACGCTTTGAGGAGCTGACAACAACACTCGAGTCATTTCTGGACGAACAATGCACCCACAACTCAAAGTCTCACGCCTTGTCAAATAAACTCAAACAGAGGTTGGTGCCCCTAGAGCAATATGGCTTTTACGCAAAAGCTTGCTCTGCCATAGTAGCCCAGAGAGCTCGACTGCGACCAACTGGCAAAACATCCACAGATGGAGAAGACCTCTGGGTCTTAAAATCTATCTCGCGAACGCGGGCTATCCTAGAAGAATTGCCACACTCACCGACCAGCTCTCCGGACAAATTAGCGCTAGTCGAGCAGTTATACGGTCCAAATAGGTTCAAGTGCGAGAGACTGAGCTGCCAATTTTTCTACCACGGATTTCCAACCAAGAGTCAACGCAAGCAGCATGCGAACAAGCACGAGCGGGCATTTACATGCTCAGAGGAGGGATGCCCTCAGTCAATCATTGGCTGTGTAACAGCGAAGGACCTGGAGAAGCATGTGTCAGACTCCCACGGAATCCACGCTCAAGAGGATGACACCGACTTTCCCGACGACCTGGATGTAACAGAACCAGGATCCAAGGCGAAAAAGACACCAAATATCTTTCATTGTTCTCTCTGCCCCAAAAAATTTACGAGAGCTTTCAATCTGAGATCACACCTTCGCACTCATCTAGATGAGCGTCCATTTGTCTGTGCTGTGTGCGGAGCGGCGTTCACTCGGCAGCAAGACCGCATCAGGCATGAGATACTCCATTCCGGAGAAAAGAAGTTTGTCTGCCGGGGCGTACTAAAGGACGGCAACGGATGGGGCTGTGGACGGCGTTTCCACCGGGCGGATGCTCTGGGTAGACACTTTCGAAGTGAAGTTGGTCGAGTTTGTATTCGGCCGCTGTTGGAGGAGGAAGCAGCGAAGAATGGGTGGGATCTACCGGGGATGAGTGCACCGAACCCTGAGCCGGTAAATCAACAATTTAATCCTGGCTTGGGCGGGATGGAGGTTGGCCTTCCTGCAGAGTTACTGCAGCAGTATCCTGCTATCGCAGGTATACAATGGGAGTCACTTCCTCCTGAGGAACCAATGATTGAAGACACAGAATAAGATAATGTAGACAGGTTGCAATATTGCAGTAGTTGAAATAGCAATTGACCGTGGTTTCCATTCAATCAGTTCGAATCATTTCCGATGTAGCAACAATACTGTCATTAAGACCGGAAGTATTATTTCGAGACAGCTCACATTGAATATTACTCCTTCCGGTCAAACAAAAGACCGAGCACGCCGGCCGCAGACGCACCTGCCGGGTTCCTGAAACCACTCGGAGATCTTCACACTGCCGGGTAAATCATACCATGCAGCCGTTGCTAGCGCCGGGCACCCGCAGCGTTCTACGAAACAGCATGTTCCCCAATTGGTTTCATCTCCGAGCCGCATTGCTACGTGGCCAAGGTCGGAAAAGATGTGTCGAAGAGTGAAAGGGGGGCTAGACTGAACCCTTGACTGACCGCGGATAGGTTTGGTCGGCGGAGGCGGCTCCGAGAGACGAATGGACTTTTCGAACTTCAGGGAAAGGGGGCAGTGGGAGAAGACAGCGCCTTTCAATATTCAACATCAGTGGGGCCTGTCAAACGTATGCGCACATTCTCCGGCGCGTGGGAGGAACTGAGGTTCACTAAAGCCTGTGCTGTATGATCACCAGTTTTTGTTAGTTCCATACGGGACCAGTTCTCATGGGACTCTCTCTTCCTCTCGAAGAGTCCTCAAGAAGGATGAAATGGCGAAGGCAGTCCGGGCTCGTATGCCAACTTTTCTCTAGTAAAATCGTGTCTGGAAAGCTTACCTAGACTCAATTGTTCTCGTTTGTTCAGTCAATGCGGTGAAAGAGGCGGAGAGCATGGTCAATAATAGCGTATATCTCAGAGCTTTCTTGAACCTTACCGACGCAGAACTGTCCAGAAGTCCAGGCCGGTGCTTGCGTGGTCCGTTTATGAGAAAAGTGGAGATCACGGGGGAATCGCACTGAGCTCTCTCGACGTCTTGAAGATACAGACTAAGTTCCGTCGTTTGAAGTTGCTGAGCATTGACTTGAGGATGGTCGGGCAGGGATATACCATGGATCTTAAACAACGATCATCCGAATAGTGCCGGACCGATGGCAATAGCGAACTGTGCAATGCAGGTGGGTATTGCAGCCGAAGGCTATGGAGCGTGGATTTATTTTTTTCGCTCATTTCATAGGTAGTTGAAGCTATCGTCCGGATGTGTATGTCGAATTAAATCTACGCCAGCCATCGGCTGCGAGAGAGGACTGTGCATGTGGTTATAGCATCCGAATGCTAGTGTGAATTCATTTTTCCCTCTTCATTTCAGATGCTTGCCTCAGGACATACTATAGGTAGTTGAAGCAATCATCGGGAGAAAGGTGTAGAAATCATAACTGCATATCCGCGTCCAGTCGACGGTTTCTGCTCCCTATGCGTCGAGTATTGTTTGGGGGTCGTTTCGTCTCGCCGTGCGTGGTGAGGGGCATTGTGGCACCCTGTGCCGAGGCCCTGGTATTTCTTCACGATATTCTTCACGCTAGCCTTCGGGTGTAATACCCACCTGCACAAGTTGTCGCAGCGCAGTGGCCTACAAAAGTGAATGCTCTCGTCAACGTTGTTTGACGAGAGACATTGCACCACCGTCTTCTCCATAAGCATTCACCGCGGATATCAGGTAGATGTATGACCTGAAACAAGCATCCGGACGTCGACCGCAACTGCCAACGTCAGCAACGATGCAGCGTCTCTCGCAAGACAGAGCCGAGAAGTGCAGAATCTTTCGTAAGCCGCATCGGCAGTGGAGGAGCTTAAACATCCCGCGTGCCTCCCAGAAAAGCCGTGTGAAACAGCGTAATTAGCTGCATAAACGCCCACGAGAGGTCTCGACGCCGTCCTGTCACGCGAAGATTAGCCCATGGAGCCACCATACCCACCATTCCATGCCGTCCGTTTCACAGTCGCGTTCTCGATCCGCTTCTCCAACGCATCAAAGGAAAAAAAAAAAAAAGACAGCGCAAAAAGGCGAGCCCCTCTGCGATCCGGTCGTGCGGTGAGTGGGCACCTACACCCGCCCGCCAGAAGCGCCCTGGGGTAGGTGAGCTGGGTCCAACAGAAGACACAACGCACACGCGCGCACGAACACAACAAGCGCGTGGACACACAGACGCCAACAACAAAACCACGCAGAGGCCGGACGGAGAACGAAAAAGCAACGAAAAGAACCGCGTCCGTGTGTAAAACAAGGCGGACGACGCCAGAAGAAAAAAGCCCATCGGCCCGTCCCCCGAATCTTCAGTAGTGAAACCTACCTAGCGATCGGTCCGTCGCGAAAGGAATACCCGAAGGAAAAAGAGTGAGGCGTCCCATTCTCCGTTCCCCGAGTCGGTATCTCCGACAAGACCATGTATATAGCACCGGTCGTGTATGTGTGGAAATTCGATTCTTTTTTTTAGCCGTAGTAGGTCCACGCAATTCGTGCGCACCCAACTATAGCATGAAAGCCGTGTGTATGACGATGGCCCGGCATTCGCCTTTTGTCGCTGCCTTGGTTGTGCACGCATTTTAGCGGCGCGGGAAAGACGACGGTTCTGCCGAGCGGGTTGGTGGAGAGGGAGGATCCACCGAGGAATGAGCCGCGCTGCTCGCTCGATACCGAATGCAGCAGGTATGTGACACCAATGCCGAATTCCCTCGCGGGTTCGAAGATTCTGCCGTGTTCCTGAGCACAGGCGCAGAAAGGATTGCCACGATTGCGGCTCTCGTTTCACCGCTCAGGGCCCATAGATCAAAGCGGTCGCAATCGACAGGAGAAGCGAAAAGTCAGAAATCCGCGAGTGCCACGAGTTGATAAGATAGACGGCGGGGAAGACTATCACAAGCGGTCTATGGCTCACCGAGTAGGCGGGTAGATGGATGGTTGTTCCTGACCGCCAGAGTTGCCCCATATCTAGAGTGCGGTCAGGGCAGCTCTGTGAGCGAGGGCCCTCAATGACGACGCGCACGACTCCAGATGTGCTGACCTCGAGTCATGGGACGATGGGTCCTGCGGCGACCAAAGACTGGGGTTGGTTGGGCGTCGGCAACAGGGACCGAAAACGGCGCGGGCGATGACGACCAGGCGGCCGGGGCAGCAGAGCACAGAACATGCAGAGAATAGGAGTGAAGCCAGGAGAAGGCCTTTGTTAGAACAGGGCGTGTTGGCAACGCATGAACGAGGGCCAACTCATCGCACGAAGCGGCGGCCCCAGCGCAGCGCTGGCATGGGCAGGAACGAGCGTCAAGACAGCGCGGCGAACGAGGTAGCTCCACGCTGAGGGCGAGATCTCGCATCTGGTGGTGTGTGCCGCGGCCGGGTGATTTACCATGGGCGCCTAAACGCAGGGTCTGGAGCTGTTGGGGCCAGCGAAAAGCCTGCTCGTGTCGGCACCTGCAAAACGGGCGCCGTCGGTAGTAGCAGTACCGAGTTCCAGTGGTGACGTTGGACTCTCTGGTTGCTGTGAGGCGCGATGAGGTTTGGGGGCTTGACGGACGGCTGCATGTCGGTTGCGGCCGAGTGCCGTTAGAGCCGCGTAGGCCTGGGCGGCGGCGAATGGGCGTTGCGATGGGGGAGCGGCCGATCGCCGGTGGTGCACATCAAAGCGGATGCAACCCCAGCGCCTAGGCACGGGAACATTCTTGGCCAAGAATAGCAGCCCTGCGCCTTCTCTCACGACGCCAGCGGCGGTGGATTGAATTGGGTGGCGAGACGGTCCGAAGCGACACAAGCACAGCCATCGCGCCTCGAGGGCTGCATCGCGAGTCCGTCTTGGTGCCACAGCCCAATGCGGCTCGCCTGCTCTCGCGTGGCGCTCCCTCCCGTCGCATGCGCGAGCGCGATGCCTGGACGTCAACCGCTGCTCGCAATCACCCAGCCGCCTTTCGGCACAGCGGATCCTGCACCAGGCCGGGGTTGGGGTAATCACACGGCGCGGCGAGTGCGATGCTTTCAACGGCGCCCGCGGAGTAATTGGATCAGCGACGCGACCCCTAGCCGGGGCGCCAGCCCATGCCAGCTGCGGCGAGACACTGTGTGACTGTGCACCGAAGGAAGCGCACGCTCACCCAGCGTCGAGTCCGATCCCGGTAAGCGTGCAATTCTACTGTGCATGACGGCCGCGTGAACCCGTGTTAGTGGAGGGCGAGCCGGGGACGCGCAATGCTGCATCGTGAAGGTTTCGCGCGGCGGGGAGAGGAGCGGTCGGCGGCGCCAATGGATCGCGCACGTCGGGCGGGTGGCGGTCGTAAAGGCGCCATGTTGGGAGCTGGTGAGAGCATCGCTTGCAATGGCCAGGGCGCCTGGCCGTGCTGAGCTCCTCCGCAGCGCGAAGCCCGGGCCTCTGGGCGTCGGCGTTGGCGCGCTAAGAGGGGCGGCGACGGGGCTTGGGAATCGCTGCCCTGTGCGCCTGCCTGCCTGCCTCTCGTTAATAAACCCAGGCTGAGCATCCCAAACACCCGCCTTCACTTTTGCACCCATCCTGCATATAAGCGCCCACCACCCGCCGGTCTTTTTCACCGCACCTAATTCCACTCGCTCCTAATCAACCTCGAATCAACACCCTCACTCCCAATCAATCACCATGAAGTCCTTCTTCTTCGCCGCCGGCACTCTGATCGCCGCTGCCTACGCCCAGGACGATGTACGCTCTCCTCGCACCCAATTGACTTCCTGTGCGCAACCAGCTAACCAATTCGCCAGGCCGCCTCATCTGTCGTTAGCTCGGCCGCCTCCGCTGCCAGCTCTGCCGTGAGCTCGGCTGCTTCTGTTGCCAGCTCTGCCTCTGCTGCCGTCAGCACTGTTCCCTACTCCAACGGCGCCACCTCCTTCCTCACCATGACCAACTCCCTCGGCGTCGTCACCGGCCAGCCCACTCAGCCCGCTGCCGTCACCTCGCAGCCCGAGGTCGCCACCATTCCCGCCGGCACTGGCCTGTACACCATCGCCATTGGCAACGTGACCAACATTGTCGTCTCTGCCGACAGCACTGCCACCTCCATTGTCAACGGCCCTGCCACCATTGTCAGCACCTCTTCCGGCCAGGTCGTCATCTCGGCCACCGGCACTGCCGCCTCTGGCTCCGCTTCGGCCACCGGCTCCGGCTCCTCTGCTTCTGGCTCTGGCAGCTCCGAGTCTGGCTCGTCCGAGACTGGCTCCTCTGCCTCTGGTACCGCCTCTGCCTCCGGCTCCGCTGCCTCTTCCACTGGCGCTGCTGCCGCTGTCAAGGTTGCCTCCGGCGCTCTCTTCGGTGCTGGTGCCGTCTTCGCTGCTTTCCTGTAAGGGAATCGATCAGATTTGACGGAACCACCACTCGATACCCCTGTGCGATCCCACCTTAATACCTGATGGGCGACATGTTTATTACCCTTTCTTTTCGATTGTAAGCACTTCTGCTTCTACAACTTTGGCTTTTTGGCTACAACGCCTTTTTATCACGATGGATGCGGAGGACACGGGTCACACTTAATGTAGTCATGCATGGCACCTGGCGCAAAACAGGTATACCAAAAATCCTCCTTAATTGCACTTCCGCTCTCTTGACACGGCCTCGTCCACTGGGCTGCTGTTGAGAGTTAGTAGCTAGTTATCTCCAGAGATAGTTAATCAGGTGGAATGATACCCTGATAATGTTATACACTACTTCAAATCACTCTCGCACCTTTCCATGTGTCTAGCTCACTAACGTTCTCACGAGATCGCTCTGAAACGGACAGCGTCGCACTCCGCACGAAAACAAAAAGCACGTCAAGGCTCCCCCGTTTGGCGAGATCTGTCGATCATTTCGCGTCAATCCTCTTGTCCAACACAGTAAAACTCATTAGCGGTTCGGCCCTGCCACGGAGGTACAAGGCCTTCTCTTTCCAACCTCCTCTGCGTGCTTTTTCTCGCACTTTCACACGAGAGGTTTCTCTGGCCACTACGAGCTCCAGCTCCATCGACAAACTCTTGCACAAGGCGAAATACACATTGCCCAACTCACAGACCTACCTAGGTTCCACCCGACTCAGCCCTCTTTCCCTTTCCCACGACTCAGATTCTCCACCACCCACATCGACCAAACTCCACCGCTCTCTCAGCTAGTATCGTGTCGTCGCGCCGCGCATGGCGCTCGTCGTGTCACCGGGCCAACCATCACCGCCATCATCGATCGCGCACCCCACACCTGAAACCCCAGCCACATCGATTTTTTATCACGCAAAAAACGTCAATGGTGTGTGTGTGGGGCCATCTATCATCCACCCCTCGTGTTCTCCACTACCGATGAAACCATCCGGCATATGCAAAGAATAGTGTATTTGGAAGGCGCCGTTTCTGATCACTTTTTCGCTTACAAGCAACATCCCAACCCGCCCCAGCCACACGCCCGATAAGAAAGCCACAGCCTTTCTTTTTTCCTCCTCCCTTGCTTTTTTCTTCCTTTGTTCGGACCCCCGCCTCCCCGCCATCTTTCCTGTTCGGTGATGGCGTGAAATTGGACCCTCGAGGGACAGAAAAGAAGTAAGGGAGGGAGAAGATAGTAGTGAGGGGAATGGATGATCTAAACTCTACCACCCAGCCCCTCATCCAAGGATCGCGGAGCTGCACGTCAGATCGAACGTAGGAAGGAGGCGAGGGAGAAAGAAGAAAAGACTTGGAAGCCGCGAAAGAAAAGGAACAAGTACTTATGCGTGCCACCGACTTCCTTTTTCGTCAGGCTGTGAAGAAAAAGCAGGGGGAAGCCAAAAAGAAAAAAGAGCAATTTCGTGAGGATTTAGAGGCCGCATGACTGCAGCAATTATAAGGCTAAGTGCACTACTAATCTATTATCGTGGTGTTTGTATAGGCACCCAAATATCAGTAAGTCACAAGCATGGTCTCCAGGGCTATTGCTTTTCACTTTATCTTTTTCCTTTCACTTAAGCTCAGCCTTACCACCAACTTATCACTCCGACTTACCCGGTCACTTCCTTTTCACTCAATCGACTCAATTACTCGCTAACTTCCTTGATTCGCACGGACATCCGTTAACCTTCTTTTCACCACAGCAAACAGCAATCACCGACCACCAAAATCGATGACAGCGACAGGCACAAAAACTAAAAGACCAGTCATCCCCCGCCATTCTCACTGTCTACCACCCCACTCTCCATCCCCCCCAAAACTCTACTTCCCCGGTACATGCAAAACCAGAACCCAGCAAATGAAAATCCACGGACAGAGACAACGACACGACGACCCAACAAACCCCCGACGTCACCAAAAAGTCCACGCAAGCCCCACCCCCGGTGCTGACTAGTACCACCACCACCGCTGTCGCTACCACCACCATCGCCCATCACCACTCCTACTGCTACTACTAACTGCTACGCACTTACGCAACGCATTACTACATGACCGTCATGCGTGCCACGCGTGCATGCATGCATGCATACAGCTGCACACGGCTGCGCTGCGCTATGCTGCGCTGCGCCTCTTCCCACCCCGCGCCTGGCCTACGACATACACGCAAACAATCTTACAGCCTTCCCATCTTACACGCATAACCTGAAACACTCCCACCAAACAAAAGATGCCCAGCCAGGGCATACGCAGCCGACCGATCGACCGACCTGGCCCGGGGCCGGCCGACTGACTGACTGACCGGCTTACCGACAGCTACCTAGCGCGGGTGAAGAAAATAGTAGCAATGGTCTCATCATCATCAGCTCATCAGAACTAACCGGCGTGAGGAGGGAGGGAATGACTGTACGTACCCCGCCAATGGGGAGGGGCAAGATGTGATAGGTCAAAAAAAAAGTATGCGCTAGTATCAGGCATCATCATCATCTGTTGCGGCTGCTGCAGCTGCAGCTGCAGCTGTGACGACTCTGCAATGCGGGGTCGTCACGAATGCAGGGTGAGTAAGGATGTAGTAAGGCGAAGCATGATGTAGTCGTCGTCATCATCTGTGAAGAATAGTGTAGTAGTCTAAATGTCTAAATCGCATTCCAAATAAGCAACCGACCAGTGAAAAAAAAAGGGACGCTAAAGAGGGGAAAAAAAAAGGATGATGAATGATGACGACGCGATAGTCAACTCTTGTCAGCAACACCATCCTCTCAAGCCAAATAGCAGCGTCCCATTATACGTGACACAGCGAGGGGAGGCGCAGTTCGCACACATCACATGGGAACCAATGAGCTTTGATGAAAGAAGTGAATGAGCAAAAAGGAAAGGCTCGGAGCTCAGCTCAGTGGAATGAGCGTCTCCACGAAAACCTTTTCTCCATCTATTGCGTCTTTTTTCCTCTTTCGAAAACAGAAAGAAAAAAATCCGTCTGCTACAGAGAAAGTTTTCTAATGTTTCCTCCCTCTCCTCCTTGTCATCGTCAAATCCAATGTGTGGAAAAAGAATAGTAAATCTCATCTCCATCCTTTCCACCAGGCCTATGGTTGAAAAGGCCGTGGGTATTTTTTATTCGTAAAATCAAACGCCATTTTGCACCAATTATACCTAACCCGTCTCCTTTGGGTTGTATATTCCTGAACGTCTTTGGTTGTTGAAGACGTCTGTTTGAACCTTTTTTAAAAAACGCTAACCCCGCCCGAAGCGAAGTGAGAAACGAATCCCGTGTGAGAAGATGCCGTTGAAGACAATTACTTTTGGTATCATCCGATCGTAACACATGTTGAAAAGTTCATGCGGTGCCGCTAAGCAATGCAGGAAAGAACACTTAGTAGCGGTAGCTGTGGCACTGTTAGCAGACTGAAGCTTGGTAAGAAAGAAGAGAAGGGAACGTACTGGTCGGCCTTGTAGGGACCCTCGACGGGCAGGCCAAGGTACTCGGCCTGGACAGGGGTCATCTTGGTCAACTTGGCGTTGACGTGGGACAGGTGAAGAGCGGCGACCTGCTCGTCGAGAATCTTGGGCAGGACGTAGACGCCGACGTCGAACTTGCCGGCCTTGGCGAACTCGATGTACTTCTCGCCGAAAGCCTTGTCCTCGGCCTTGAACAGCATGATCTGGGCAAGGACCTGGTTGGTGAAAGAGCAGGACATGACGAACGAAGAGTGGCCGGTGGCACAGCCAAGGTTGACGAGACGACCCTCGGCAAGGAGGATGATGTGGCGGCCGCTCTTCATGGTGAAGCGGTCGACCTGGGGCTTGATGCTCTGGACAGAGGCAGCGTTGGCCTTGAGCCAGGCAACGTCGATCTCAATGTCGAAGTGGCCAATATTGCAGACAATGGCGTCGTTGGGCATGGCCTCGAAGTGGGCACCGGTGATGATGTCACGGCAGCCGGTGGTGGTGACGAAGATCTGGCCGATGGGAGCAGCCTCCTCCATGGTGGTGACCTGGTAGCCGGAAACGGCGGCCTGGAGGGCGTTGATGGGGTCGATCTCGGTGACAATGACACGAGCACCCATCGAGTGGAGAGCCTGGGCGCAGCCCTTGCCGACGTCACCGAAACCAGCAACGACAGCGATCTTGCCAGCAATCATGACATCGGTGGCACGCTTGATACCGTCGACGAGCGACTCGCGGCAGCCGTACAGGTTGTCGAACTTGGACTTGGTGACGGAGTCGTTGACGTTGATGGCGGGGACGAGCAGACCGCCCTCCTTGAGGGAGCGGTACAGGTGGTGGACACCGGTGGTGGTCTCCTCGGAGACACCGTAGCAGTCCTTAAGCATCTCGGGGTACTTCTTGTGGACGAGGGTGGTCAGGTCACCACCGTCGTCGAGGATCAGGTTCAGCTTCTTGTCATCCTTGAAGGCGAAGAGCTGCTGCTCAAGGCACCACTGGTACTCCTCCTCGGTCTCGCCCTTCCACGCGAAGACAGGGACGCCCGAGGCGGCAATGGCAGCGGCGGCGTGGTCCTGGGTGGAGAAGATGTTGCAGGAGGTCCAGGTAACCTCAGCACCGAGGGCAGTCAGGGTCTCGATGAGGACGGCGGTCTGGATGGCTGTGGTGGCGGTTAGCTCTGCGCTCGCTCAAGGCGGGGCCGAAGACGTACTCATGTGCAGGCAGCCAGCAATGCGGGCGCCCTTCAGAGGCTGGTCGGCGGCGTACTTCTCGCGAGTAGCCATGAGACCGGGCATCTCGTTCTCGGCGAGCTCGATCTCGCGGCGGCCGAAGGCGGCCAGCGAGATGTCGGCGACCTTGAACTTGTTGGCGGGGGCAGACATGATTGTAGAGTAATTAGAGGAAGGAGAGGTATGGAGAAAGAGGAGGAAGATGGGAGAGAAGGGGTGGTTGAGGTGGGGAAGAAGTGGTGTGGAAGGGACGAAAGAATCTTGGGCGCCCGCAGATACTTCAAGGACCCCACCGTCGGCATTCTGCCTCGCTCAACACCCGCATTCGGCGCACGTGGGCGCGCCGCAAAGGCGGACTAACTTTGACGCCCTCCGAGCTCCTGTCGGGCACTTTCCTCGGCGCTTTTTCTTGCCGCAGAGCTGTGCCTCTGCTACCGGCACCTTGATGGCCTTGCGCCGATTTACAAACTTTTGTCTCTGTCGACGCTGCGCCGCTCCGGAAATTTTTTCTTTGCCACTGCTGTGGCACGGCGACTTCGAGCTCGCTTCAGGAGCCTCACAATTATGCCCGATGCCTAAGGCGACAATAATGCCTTTGCGCGCTTTAACCCGGCGCCCTCCGCCTTTGCTGATATGTCCCGCGGTGCTCGGCGCCGTCGGCCTCGAGCCTCACTTGACAGGGTCTAGTCCGTGCTTCGTGCTGCTCTTCCTTCGGAAAACATCGGTCTCTTTTAGCATCAACACCTGACCTGCTTTACCGCCAATCCTCGCATTCTAATTCGATCCCTGTGCGTGGAAGAAGAGGTCAAACAGAAAATATTGGGGAGCGTGCGTCAGAATCTCGATTGGAGAGTTGAGTGAACAATCTTAAGGAAGCTTGGCTCGGCGCCGACAAAGACAAAAATGTCGCCGGTCTAAAGTTCGCCGGCTGCATATCAAAAAACATTTGATTTAAGTAGCTACAAAGAATAGGCCCTAGTGACATAAGCGGCTTCCTTGTTTTTTTTATGTTATTCTCTACTGGTCACAATCATGTTGCAGCGTCACGAGATCGCGAGACAGTCTCTTCCATCTCGGTAGATAGAGCACCCCTTTTGAGTAAAGCTCATAGGAAAGATTATAGATCCATTTCGGATAGCCCGATCAGGCTTTGCGACGACGGACTTTAGTCCAGAGCGCTTCGAGTAAATCTCAAGCTAACGCCCATCTAAGTATCCCGGCAAGCTTCCAAAGCGGATACCAATCCATTCTCCCGGATCCTGTAGCTACGGGGCAGTCAGTAAAGCTAACGAAATCGCAGGTGGTATACGTAGGCTCTGAATGTGGAACTCAAACGCTAGATAGCCAGCGGAGAAAGTGGTCTCATCTGGTACCGGTCCCTTTTCACGAACATGGAACTGCGACAAAACTTAAGATACCACGTGCTTGGGCCAATGCAACCATTGTATACTTATATGCCAGAACCGAGAAAATTTGTTGACTCAGCCTCTTCCACAATATTTTCCACCAAGAGGCAACATATTCTGCCAGCGCCATGGAACAAGTGAAACAACTACCTCTCATTGAGTAGTAGAATCTTTGTACTATCATAGGAAAAATAGCACATCACGCACCTACTGTTGAGAAGTCCACCAAAACGGGATACAGATGCAAATCATTGGGTAAGGAACGCAGTGCTTACTACATGATCAGAGAGAAACGTTGCAGCAAAAAGGCGCCATGCAAACAGATGAGAATGGTCCAGGGCGGTATTGCAGCCGACGGCTGGCATGAATTTATTTTTCTCTCATACAATGGGTAGTTGAAGCTATCATACAGATGTGAATGTGGAATTAATAATTATACATTCGTGTCCGGACGATAGCTTCAACTACCCATACATGTTCTTTTCCGTTGTGGGCCTGCCATTCTTCGAGCTAGCCATCACCCCTCTGTATTGCTGGATTATGCATAGCCATATAGACTGTCATACAAACTCAAAGCAGAGAGAAATTTAAAAGAGAAAAATGTATAGAAAAGCATGGGCAGCTTCAGTAACAACAATCTTATACCAAGATATTCCCACTCCATTATCCCTCGATGAAAAAGCAATGCCTGTTGACATTCGTTCCGTATCGGCCGTCCAAATAGGGTGTCTAACTACTATCTCATAGACTCTTTCGACCGGGAAAGATTTAACGACAATAAATTGCAATCATGCATGACTACTCCCTCCGCACCATCAGATCTCAAAATAAAATCGAGTCCCGCTAGACAGTCAATCAAACCAAGACGGACAAACAAAACACAATCACAAAATTCCAAAAAAACGAAAAGACATCCTAGCCAAGTTACATTACCGAATTTCCCTGTGTGTGTCTGTGTGTGTGTGGTCTACTGTGTACACTATGTACCACCAAACTACCTCCCACCAACCGCCTTACAAGGCAGACAGGAAAAAGAAAAAACAAGAGAAGAAAAAGCAAACAAGGCAAGCAACGACGACCATCGCTTCCTCCCCCCAGTCGTAGTCACAAAACCCTCATTATCTTCCCTTTCTTTTTTCGACACTGCCAAACCTTTTGGAAACTTCGCATTGCTCATCTACTACCAAAGTTTCCCTTCTGCCCTCCCTTCCCTTACCTTCTCCCCGCAACCGTTCCTTCATCTTCCCATCAAAACAACAAAAAGGAAAAAACACCTACTTCCTCCCAACGCTATTCGAGAAGAAGTCACACTTCCACCACCACCTCTCCCTTGAACCTCAATATAGAGGTCCCACCTCCTCGTCTCATCTATCGACGTGAGTGCAGAGGGAACAGAAGAAAAATGTGGGGCTGTGAAGAGAAAATAACAGGTTAATTAAGCCAGAAAGCAGCGTACAGTGCAGCTTCCCGTCGCTGGTCATGCCGAGGCTTGGGATAAGGAAAACGAGATAAGAAACAGGACCTGTAAAATTCAAAATTGGAGGTATCAAAGTCTTTGGTGTCGCCAGCTCGTGCGGTGGCTTGTTTGTTTTCCCGCTTTTGGACTCGAAAATATGTGTTGATAAAGGACGGACTGGAGACATGGATTGAATTTACGGCATCTGGAGCCGATGCGTGTGTTTGAGGGTTGGATGTGCGGCTAAGGGACTGATGTCGCGGATTGATAGCTGCAACAAGCGCTTGATTGAAGTTCGAGTAAGGGGGAATATGTTGCAGCTTGGGCGAAGTCGGGCAAAGGCCGCATGACCAAAGGTCATGGAAAGCAAAGCATCCGCTGATCAGCGCAAGCCGATGACGCTCTGTAAACAATACATCAGCGAGGAACGTTCGATACACAGCGCCCTTGCTGCAGCCTTCCGAAACACGGATGCGTGCACGTTGCGGAACGGGAAAGCTGCAACAGGGTCCTCAATCATAATGAGACATTGACTCACCATTTCCAATGTCCAGACCCTCCGAATCCACACCTTGAGCTGGCCATCCACACCCTCAACGTTGTCAAGCTCAACACCTTCCCACCAGCAACGACGCGCGGGTTTGCGCCAGAAGAGCAGCAGCTTTTGCGCCATCCCAACCGCATTGCTGTTCAGTTCGTTGCCCTTGATGTCGGTCCGTAGCCGCGCCAGCGCGATGCTGCAGATGACGGCCTTGTTGGGCTCACCTGCACGGTGGCCCCAGCGATCATCGTGGTTGAAGCCGCTGTTTGACCATAAGAATCAGTATGTCAGCTCGTGCTCTCTCGGCTGCAGACTTGGACGAATGTGGGGCGGAGAGGTGGGACAAAATGCGCGGAGCAGAAAGAACAAGCGGTGTGGGCGGCTTACCCGGCTGTGAGCATCTCAATCAAGTGTTGTTCCGTCGTGCCCGGCTCCTCGCTTTTTCTCAGCCCGGAGAAGATACCATCCTGCTTCAGCAGCGCCTTGCCTGCAGCCCGCTTGATCTGCATCATCTCCTCCTGCTCAATTTCCCGCTTCGGCGGGATTACATAGAAGTCTAGGTCTTCCCGTAACACAATGATGCCGGCGCGGTCCTGCAGCATATCCCGTGCAGATCCATGCATGGGCTCAATGGGCACCGCCTCGGCTGGATGATCGCCCACGAGGGTGGAGGGCGAGGGTGGAGAAGCGGGTATGGTCTGTGCGACATGTCGGAAGAAATCGAGCATGTACTGCAGGGAGTTGGGGTCGTACTGGGACGGATAAAATATGTCAGAAAGGTACAAAGAAGGGGACGCGAGGTGGGATCTTATAGCCTCAGCTTTGAGCGAGGGAGTTGCTTGCGCGACGGGCGGGAGGGCCGCAGGCGCATTGGATGCAGGAGGGACGGGAGCGGCGCTTGTGGCCGTGGGACTACTAACGTCGACAGGATATACGTCTCCGTCGGGATAGGAGCTCATGTGCCCATCAGGGAGCAGGCCGTTGGGGAACAGCGACAGCAGCACAAACTCGGGCAGCGTCAGGAGCTCATCTCTCGAAAGTGTGAATCGCACGCCTCTGCATTTATTTGCGAATGTCAGCGCCTGTTATCGATGGTGTGATGGGACGGCGCAGCGTACCGAAGCTCGAGCGTGATGTTCTCATCGGATGCGCCTGGCGAGACGATTAGCGGGCGAGCGCGACGCAGGGTCTGTAGGCGACTGACCTCCGAGCGTGTTGATCGGCGGGCCTCCGCCCTGGGAGACCTGGGTGATGATGCTCGCGGGACCTCCTGCAGTCGCCATGACGTACGTGAAAGACTCGAGTGGGCTGGAGCCTTCGCTATATGGAGGCGGTGGTTCGCCGTCGTCAAGGTCCTTGCTGGAACTAGCGCCGTCCTTGGTGTCGTGAGGGAGCGCGGCCTTGGTCTCGGCAACGGCGGCGGCAGCGGACGATGAGGGCTCCTCGAAGGGCGGGGCGGGGGCGAAGGCGGGCGGAGCCTCGTTGTCGTGGTCGCTCTCCTCGTCCTGCGGCTTGTCGGGGTCGTCGTCGGTGGGCTGGTGGTTGGGGAAGTAGAGCGAGGAAAAGGGAGGGGGATATGGAGAGTCGGCCGTCGTGGCAGCGAGAGACGGGTCAGGGTCGTGATGGTCGGGCGACTCGCGGTGCTTGTCGGGGGCGCGCAAACAGCCGCCGTGCAGTGGGGAGTTCAAAGGAGTGACAGACACGGACGAACCGCTTCGCGGGCGCGGTGGTTGCGACAAGGTGACGACGGGGTGGTGGGCGCTGGGGCTGGAGCTGGTGAGCGGTGTTGATGTGGAGATGAGAGATTAGCGGTGCTGGATCCCCCTGCGCCGAAGCAATTGAGCAAGCGCGCTGGCCGGCCACGGACGTAAGGCAGCGGTCAGAGAAGATAGCGGGGCATTACAATAGGACTTCGACTCTCTGGAATTACGGGGTCGGCCTGCGGGCGTAGCAAGCGCTGAACATGAGAGTCGGGAGCGCAGCTTCCAGGGCGTCGAGGTTGGAACAGGCTTGGCCCGCTGTCCATGCCTGAATAATCAGAGGGGCGCCAGGCATTCATCTGCAGCGCCGCCAACCAGCTTCACCTAACCCGCAGCCGCGTGCCAGCGCCTCGCACGCGCCCCGCTCACGCTGCCTACAAACGGCTGCGTTGAAGCCAGCGGTGCCTTCGCGCGCCACGCGAGCGCAGGAATCCGCACCCTCGCTCGGAAATGGGCGAGTGCGCCGGCACTTGTCCCGAGCCCGTCGTCATTACCGCCAGCATCTGTGCGCCTGTGGTGAGGCTGCACCGCGATCGCTGGCCAAATGAGCTTCTATGCTTGCTCGCCATGCCAATCGAACAACCCCGTATACACGTGTAGTCCGGCCTTCCGTCCGGGCCCGTTTCTATTTATCACCGCATCACCAGCTACCATTGTTTCACGTTTTGCAGCGTCACCGCCAGTGCATTGTCTTCTACCAAGCAAGGGCGCGTCGCTTACAGTCCCCTCTCGGAGCCGACGGCTAGCGTGGATTTGTTTCTCGCTCATGTCATGGGTAGTTGAGGCTCTCGTCCGGACGAAAATGTAGAATTAAAGATTCTACATACACATCCGGACGATAGCTTCAGCTACCTACACATGTTATTCTTCTGAGAACGAGTTGAGCCATAGTTACGCCTGGGGCCTTGCTATTCTTCACGCTAGCCATCGGCTGCGAGAGGGGACTGTACTGCCAAAACCACCAGCTCCACTCATTCTCCATCAGCACTAGCGTTCTTCAGACCTAATGCTTCTGAACCACACCCGCTTCGTTTGCTTGAGCCGCGATACGCTTCTTGTAATCGTTGACCGTACCGTCGAAATGCTCGATCGTGCCGTGGTCACACACCCACAGGGACGTGCACACGTTCTGCAGCATCGTCACATCGTGACTGACCATGAGCACACCGCCCTGGAACTCCCTCAGCGCCGTCGACAGCGCATCCATCGCTTCGATATCAAGATGGTTAGACGGCTCGTCCAGCACGAGGATGTGGGGGTTCTGCAGCGAAATGCAGGCAAAGGCCACACGTGACTTCTGTCCTCCGGAAAGTAGCGCCATCTTCTGCAGACCCGTCATGCCCGTGATGCCGAACGCTCCGAGGTGCCGGCGATACTCTTCGTCCGTCTTACCCGGGAACTTCTGGGCCATGAAGCCGACGGCACTCATGTTCAGGTCCAGGCCATCGACGTGGTGCTGCGCGAAGAATCCAATACGAAGACGCGGGTTCTGCGAAATGAGGCCCTTTGTAGGCTGCAGCGCGCCAATCAGTAGCTTCAGTGCTGTCGTCTTGCCCGCTCCGTTCGGACCAACGATACCAATGCGAGAATCCAGCTGCACGTCGAGGTCGACATTTCCAAGAAGGGGCTTGTCCGCGCTGTAGCCGAAGTTCACCCCGCTCATCTGGATGATCGGCGGCGAAAGCTTCTCGACTTCCGGGAACTTGAAGTGCACGGTGTACTCGCTCTCCGGGGCCTGGAGCACAGGCATCTTCTCCAGCTTCTTGATTCTAGACTGGGCCTCGGACGACTTGGCGGCATTGTAACGGAACTTGTCGATGAAGGCTGCGATTGGTGGTTAGCTACCAACCAGTGAAGCGTGTTTTATGTTCCCTACCTTGGAGATGGGCGCGCTCCGCCATCTGCTTCTCATATTCGCGCTTGGCAGTCTTGCGTCTTTCCTCTTTCGTGGCGTAGAATGAGTCTGGACATAAGGTTAGTCCTTGTTTCGGATTCATTTCTCCGCAAGGGGGTCCTTACCGAAGTTGGCACCCTTGTAGTAGTCCAGACGCTCGGAATGCTGGTGAATGATGTCCGTGGCAACCTCGTTCAGGAATGCCCTGTCGTGGGAAACCACAAGCACGGTACTAGGGTAAGTCTGCAGATAGTTGGATAAGAACGTGATCGACGGGACGTCCAACATGTTGGAAGGTTCTGCGAGGTGTCAGCGGGGGTTCTCTGCCTGACTCGATTGTCTTACCGTCGAGAAGTAGCAAATCAGGTTCGCAGAACAGCGCTCGAGCAAGCGCCAGCCTCATTCTCCAACCTCCCGAGAAGGTCTTTGTGGCAAATTGCTGACGTTCCGTCGAGAAGCCCAGACCTGCAAGAATACTGGCGGCACGAGACTCGGCTTTGTCTGACTCCATTTCCGCAAGCTTTCCGTGAATGTCGCTCAGCGTCACGTCAAGACCTTCGCGTTGCTTGTCAAGCTTGGCAGCGTCGGCCGAAGTATCGGCCATGGAAGACCGCTTCTCCTCCAGCTCTGCCAGCTCCTTGGTGATTTTCTGAGGGGCTGTTAGCCGTGCACGTTTAATCTACGTTGAACAGCAGTGCTTATCTCACCTCTTGCTCTTTAAGCAAGTGCTTCCTCCACACGTCGGCGTCCAGGACAGCCTGGAGAGCGGGGGTATCATCACCCGTAATCTAAAAAGCAAAGTCAATCTCTGCAATATGGGCAATCTGATAATGTTCAAATCTACCTCTTGCTCGACGTGAAGAATGGAGATGTGCGTAGGAATGGCAACTTCTCTCCGACTGAGGGCACGGAGAAGCGTAGATTTGCCGATACCGTTCTGACCGACCAGACCATACCGGTGGCCGTAGGCCAACGTCAAGTTGGTGTCAGTGAGGATCCTGGTGCCGCTGATGGACACATCAATGCCATCGACCTTGATGTCCTTGCTCTTCTGAGCCGAGTCGGCGCCCATCTGCAGCGGGTTGACCATCATGAAAAATTCTTCATACGACTGGGTCTCGGTGGGCTGGTCGAGCAGACGAGAAGCCTCATACTCGACAAAGCGCATCTCCTTCTTCTCCTGCTTGGCGCGGATCTTGCGCTCGGCCTTCTCCAGCTTCTTGCGGTCGACTTTGGACTCGACCCGCCTGGCATTGGCGGACTCCAGGTCGACGGCACCGCTGGCCAGGCCGAGGGTGGACGAGATGTTGCGCTGCGAGCCTACGTGGATGGCCTGGTCCAGCTTCTTGGCCGAAGGGGCCATCTGGCGACGCTCGCCATCGACACCGCTGTTGAGCTTGTCGATGAACTTGTCGACGAGGTTCTGGATAGTGGCCTCGTTCTGGCTAGAGTAGTCACCTGACGCTGAGACAAGCAGGGCGGTGATAGTCGCCGCAGCCTCGGCCAGCGGCGAGGGCGCGCTGGGGTCGGCGTCAGGCTCGAAAGAGTTTGCTGCATGCTGGAGGTAGCCCGCGCTGTACTCGGACAGCACGGGGTCGATGTGAGGGATCTGGGCACGAATTTCAGCCTCCATTGCTGCGGTCGGTGCGGAAAGCAGGTTGCGTGAGCCGATATCGCGGCGAACTGAGCAAGAAATCTTGCCTGTGGCGTCCGGAGTCTGGCGTAGGACCTAGCGTGCGCGGTGCGATTCTAGCGGCACACCGCGCGCGCTCATTGGCCCGCGAACAACGGCCGCCTCAGCAACAGCATCGCCCTTGCGCTCTTCCAAAATGACCCGAGCCCTCTCTCCACAGATTGCTTTTCTTCCAGAATGCAGCCCAGCGATCGGTGATGCGCCATGGGCTGTGCGCCGTACCTCACAGTGGGCCATCGCCGCCCAGATCCGCCCACGCGCCATGCATGCGTGCAAGCAAGGAATAAGAAGCCAACCTCAATTATCTGGCGCGCTATTTCGCAGTGGGTGGCCAGGATCTGCCGGTAAGGCGCATCGTGGCGGCGGAGAAGAGCAGCGCTGTGGAGCCGGGCGCGTCTCGCTGGACACAGGATCGCTTCGGCCAGCACCGCGAGACAGCGCGAGCGAGTCGGTGGTCTTGCGGACGGCCTTTTCTGAAGCGTGAGGATCTGTGTGCTCGACCACGGCATGCTGCTGCCACACTCGACGGAGCCGCCGTACGTCTGATACAAGCGCAGGGCGGCCGGGATAGCTGTGCCGCAAACCAGCCTCATCTGCAAGGCCGCATCTGACGGAGAGGCAGGGTGCGGGCGCGTTGGCTGGCAGCCAGCCGCCGTGGAGCTGCGCTGACGTGCTGTTGGCGGGCGCCCGGATCTTCATGGGAGATTTGCTTGCTATGGTTGGTTAGGGCGGTGGGCTGCCAGCTGAGCGCTGCAAAGGTGCACCGTCCCCTCGACCGGGTAGCGCTGCCAGCCGCCGTCGGACACGCATTGGACGGCAACGGTGCTGAGACCGGCGCCCACTCGACGGCAGCGCAGTGTTCAGGGCTAGCGGGTCGCCTCAACCACGGGTTGGCTGGACGGAAAGAGACCCTGCGAGGGCAGCATGCAGCAGCAGCTGTCCCTGACTTTTTTTTTATTTTCTCGCGCACCGAAGCGCCAGCGTCACGGCGGCCAAGCGCAGCGTGGGAGTGCGGTGTAACGGGCGGGCGTTGCCATACAACTGCCTGGAGTGCACGACCCTCTGTTGACAACATTCCACCTGAGAATCCATGTCCCGGTCCTAGTACGCTTTCGCTTACGAGGTTGACCCATTCAAGCCGCCGCCCAAACTGTTGTCCGTCGATCCTACCGGCTCTAACAGTCGCAAGCACCTATAGTCCGTGAACTCCTTGGTCTCCCCGGCCAGCGCAGCTGTCCCTCCGTATGACAGCGTCTCCACCCGTCGCTCGCTTCTGAATTGCGGCGTCCAGCTGCCGCATCCCTCCCATGGTGCCCTCTTCCTCCGCTATGCCATAATGACCACGACCCACGCCGTCACGAGTCTCCTTTCTCTTGTGCCTTGCAGCTGGGAGGCGGCTGAGTAACCAGGAAGCATGAAAACAGTACCCACGGTAGCTATCCCATCCACCGTCCGTTGTTGTATCAACACCGCCTCTACTGCGACATGCCCACGAGCGCATGTCTCTTTGCGCCCTCTGTGACCCTTGACGTGCTGCCCTCGTCAATGGCTGACTCGCTTCCGTGATACAGCTGTGCGCTTCTGCCACCATTGTTGGCCTATCCTCCACCGGCCTGGCTCTCGGCCGCCCAGAATCGCAGCAACCAACACCGTCTTTTGAGTCCAACTTCGCCCCCATCGTCGAGCGCCCGCTGCCGCCGCGACCGCATACTTCAGTCGCCACGCAGCACCCCCCGCCGCTGCTCGCTGCTTCACCGCTGGACGACGCCTTCGAAACTCGCCCAAACAATGGGCCCGCGCCAATGCGACGACCACGAGGTTTGACGCTCGACAGCGACAGCCCCCGGCTGCGCGCCGCACAGGAGGCGGGGAAGAGGTTGTCGACGCTGGAGCAGGACGCAGGCGGTGGCGGTGGTGGTGTTGTTGACTGCCGGGAGATCAGCGCGCGGGCGCGTCCGTCGTGGGTGAAGCGCCTCTCGATTGTGTCCCTCTCGCAGAGCTCGACGCGCTCGACGGCGAGCCCTGTGTCGCCGTCGTACTCGAACGGGTCCATGGCCTTCTCCATGGATGGGTCCAGCGCACCTATGATCGCCGGGAGCGCGCCGGTGGCCCCGCTGCCTCCAAACAAACTCGTTAAGCGCTCGACTTCAGTCCGCACGCCGGCGGGGCCTGAGATTCGCCCGTCCAGCTCGTCGCGACCAACGCTGCGGAGGCCTGCGACGAGTCATCAGCGCTCCAGGACGCTGGGGTCGCGCCCTGCATTCATGGATGTGCCGCCAGGTCGTACTGATAGCGTCGCCGCCACTTGCCCCCACCGCCCCGACCCGGAGATCCGCTGGAAGCAGTTCTTCTCAGCCAAGGGTACCGTCGCTAAGAGGCGAGGATTGTCTGGAGATCCGAAGGTTATTACGCGGATAGTCCCAAGCGAGAAATACCACCCGACCCTGGTACTGGCCAACACGGTCACGGCTCCCACACTGGAAATGGACGACACTGCCAGCCAGGCCGGCGACAGCGATGATGCTCGGAGCCGTCCGCAAACTCCGGCTTTCGTCGAGCTCCCGCCTTTGAGCCCCACGTCTATTTCTGAAACCCCCGCAGAGGCACTTGCATCGCCCGAAACAGGCCAAGGAGCAGATCGTGCCCGGCGCCCCTTCTCTTTTAGTGGCTTCCTCGGAAATGTCCCGCTGTCAAGGAAGCCACACCGTCGGCGTCGCCTGTCAGCCGACGGCTTCGTGCGCGCGAGCAGCCGCCTCTCCACTGCAACCACTGCCTCGACCCGAGAGGGCTCGGGCGCAATGACCTACGACGAGGTTGACGCAATGCCGAGCGACTCGCTCCGCGAGGTCCATTCTTCGTACAGCAGCCACACCGGCGACATCGCCGACGTCAGTTTCGAGTCGAGCAGACCCTCATCCTCGCCCGCCTTCGAGTCACGCACCGTGTCTTTGAGCAACACCTCCAATCACATCCCATCTCGCGTCCCCTCTCAGCATGGATACAACCCACCCGCCGCCCGCCCCGTCAGTCATCGCCCTGCGTCCCCTTCCTCTGCGCCGATTCGCCATTCCCGTTACTCCATTACCCCATCCGAGCAAGCTTCGACCCTGGTCGGCTCCGATTCCGAAGCACGCATCTGGTCTGGAGAAGAGTCCGACACCGATCTCCAGAGCGACACCGTTTTCGATTCAATGCGCACCAGAGGCACCCGAGCCTCGTCAGGCGCCCGCGGCCCGACCATCGAAACCATCTTCGACGAGTCTCCCCGGCCTTTGAAACCCAAGATCTCACCATTGAAAGATCTGTTACCCAAGGGAACCTTCCCGGAACTAGACAAGCATTCGACTATTCAAGAAGAGGAAAGCAACTTCTCAACACCGGTCCGCTCGGTAGTGCCGGACCGTGGGACTGGGAACGGAGGGTCGCCGACACCCGCCCCTCGCAGCGCTTCCCGGTTTTCTCCCGACATTCCTTCCTCACCACCCAAACCGGTCAGCCTCGGCGTCCTGGAATGGGACAACAGCGCTGATGACGCCGACGATGGTCAGTGGTCTTTTGACGAAGACGACAGCGACCTGTGGGAATTGAGCAGTGAAAAGACTCCTAACACATATCATGCCACTAAGTTGTCTATCAGGCGCAGTCACCCGGTCCTCACTGGTTTCGACCCGCGGCCGGTCTCGATTTCTGTGGCGCCACGGCCATCGACTGACACTTTTGAAAGAGATGCACGAAGTAGCATTTTTGACTGGTCCGAGTCTGCTGTCGCTGATTGGAGCGTTGGCAACCGAACACCGCCTCGCCCCATGACCGTCCATGGCAAGAAAGATGCTCATGGTAGAGGCAGTCGCTCAGTCGGCAGACGGGTACCGAGTGGTCTTCACGCGCGCAGTCAGAGCGTACCCGTCGTTCCAGACGTAACCGGGAAGAGAGATCCCAGGATTACCAACAAATTCGGCACCTGGGGCGTCGGCAGCAAGGGTGTTACCGAGGACTGGAACGACGACTTTGATTTTGGCGACGGTGATGACGGCTTGGGTCCAACAGGGAACGAGAAGGTGGAGAGTCCATCGTCCATGTTCGTGCCGAAGAGCATCAGGGAGCAGCAAAGCAATGTGCTTGCCAACATCGGCTTGCTCAGGGAATGGGGTCTCCTGATTGAGGAGCTGAAGGATCTTCGGGCGCGTGCCGCAACCCTCAACATCTTGGAAGGCCCGTACAAGAACATGTGGCAACAGGTGGAGGGTATGATCGAACTAGCGGATCAGGAAGTCGATGATGAGCCAATCGTGCCGCAGCTGTCGGCCCCGTCATCTCCTGGATTCGACGCTGACGCCTTCGACGAGCCCCGCACTGCCACGCCAGCTTCAGGTCGTGCAAGGGGACGGTCCCTCCTTCAAGCCGCGAAAGACATGAGCCATTGTGCTTCTCCCGCAATCTCGGTCGGAACTAAAGGAAGACGAAAGTCGATCCTGATTCCTACAGACGACATCTTCAGCTGCCCTTCTCCCACACCCAAGACGCCTCAGGATACGCCACAGGTCATGCCTACTACTCGTCCACGGAAAAACTCGGAAGTTGTCGCACTATCGGTAATCGAGGCGCTCCAACAACGCAGGAATGCAGATCCGCTCTCCCCGAACTCAGACACGCCAGCCAAGAAGGTCCCGTTCGACACTGGGACTCTCAAACACATTGTGCCTTATGTCAATGGTCTCATGCACCAGGCCAAGTCAGCCCTGCGTGAAACCGAACACCTCTATTCCAGCCCCGTGCACACCCCTACCGGAGGCAACTCCCCCCTCCGCCGTTTCTTAGCCGCCGATCCATCTGACGAATCTCCTTCACGCCGAAGTCGACCTCGCTCACGAATGGCTCTTTCGGATAAAACTTTTGATGCGAAAGACAGCGAGCTGGTCGCCAAAACGCAACAAATGAAGTTAATGACGGTCATGTAGAGTTTACGGCCACGACACACCAACCGAAAAAGGAGGAAGCAGGAAGAAGAAAAAAAATTCTTGTGTTGAATTTATCAATACGACGCCGTATGGCCAGCGTCCACCCCGAACACGACTCCCCCACAAAGGCAGGAGCAGGGAGTAGGAGCTTCATACAGGTGACACATCATTTCCTTGGTTTGTTTAGATGCTCTTTTGGGAAAGCGAGAAGTTTCCTGGTTCATCACAGCCTTTTCCTTTCACGGTCGTCATCAGCGGGAAAGAAGCGCGTGTTTGTGTACCTGTTTCCATTGGGTGTCTCTGGTTTCCTTTTGTCTTGCGGCATTTGAGCGAATCTTTCCAATGCGTGGTCTCCAGCAGCATAAGTTTCTCTGGTTTGGTTCTTGTATGTGCAAGCCTTCGATTCTCAGCATCATCTTCCGGCTCGGGTCCCTTAAAAAAATCGACCTCTGGTAGGCACAGGCGCGGGTCTGAGTAGGGGTTCATTTCTTCCCTATTGAACGCACAGCAGCAGCAAAAACGATGCATGTGGGAGTGTTGTTTGTTTGCCTTATTCTACATTTCCTATTTTTTATTTTTTTGTACCATTGTCATATCATTGGTTTCCTCCTTTTTTCTTCGCTGCGGCAATATGGATATGGTAATGACAGGGTATGGCAACCTGGCCGGCTTGCTGCTTGCTCGACACACACGAAAAGATGCCGGCGCCAATGGACGCCGAGGAACAGCAGCGGGTTACATGCGGATTTGTCAGTTTTGCGGGAGGCACGCGCGGACGGCAAAGCGAACAACCGGGCGGCGCGGTTACTATGACGGCAAGCCTTCTCCGTCGGCCGGGACGGCCGGCACACTGACGGAAGCAACCGCTGGGTCTTAAGATTTGGGATCACGGACGGGTTTGGATATTTTGTTATTGTAGGAAAAAAAGGAAACAATCAGCGGCAATTATTTTTTGCACGCAAGTGGGTCGTCACGGTCGGTATAGCATATAAATAGGTCTGCCTCAATATACATAGAACAGAGGTATTCCCCGTTGCAAGCATTGGATCTTCTTCTCGTTCCGGCATTGGTGCTACGCGCCGAGCGGGCAACACCGGTGACGTGTGGATTGACAGATGGTATTAACTCGGGGATTGGGTACAAAAACAGGAGCGCCGGGCTGAGGCGTGCGGAATTGAGCATGCACAGCAGGATTCTCGCAGAATGCCCAAAAGGGCAGGCATGGCCGGTGCCTTGTTTCGATGGGGGCCATGGGAGCGATTCATACAACAAACAACAACAACAGCATCCACACACACACCAACTTTTTCGTCTCTCCTGCGGGCCTTGCTGACGCGCAGCCGTTGGGGTGGGGCGGAGACAATATAACTGACACCGTCTCCCTTGCGTTTTTGGGGACGGGCTGAGAGTGAGGAGGAGAGACATTGATTCAACGCTGCTGCGGACGAGATTGGGGCATGTTGACGAGCGTGCAGCCAAGAAAACAAAGACCCTGGTCGGTGAGACGTGACACCATAACAAGCCAACGTTTTTTTTATTCTAGTGATGATCTGATGTCTGTGTCTTGCGTGTGTGATCGACGCGCTTCTCGTACATCATCCAGCAAGGCCCGTGCCTTTTTTTTTTTTTCCAAACTTAGTGCAACGACGAGAGAAATAAGCGCAGGACACTACTACCGCGTCTAGAGTGGCCATCGGATGTATGTTGTATGTACGTACCGTTTTTTGCCCATGGGCTTGCTCTCGGCCGACTGCTTTCGCATCATGCACACGCCCTGCATCCACAGTGGTACGCGCTAGAATCTACGATTTTCTCGGAACCCCCCATCCATCCCTTCCCACTACCACTACTTTTCGCTTCGCTTCGAGCCGAACAGTGGAACAACGTGGGCGACGGGGCCTCGCGCTAAAAAGCCAAGAGGTAACCGTAAAGTTGGCGTTACTTGCATTTGCCGAAGTGTGGCAATCATGGCTCCGCGGGGCTGGGAAAGATCGGTAGATGCGTAGAGCTAGCTACTCGCGTCTCCAAACGGGCCTCCCACAGCATTCTCCGCATTTCATCATCGGTTCGTTGCGCTAAGATCAACGTCAGCTGCTTGCTTGCTTGCTTGCCTGCCTGCCTACTTCCCTGACGCGCATCCCAGAGAGAATCGTATTCGTCCGCCACACACACGCTAATGATCCTCGTTCTCGCACTGCTTGCCTGCCTGGCGGGTTGAGCTAGCTACGCTAGTCGCTCTCCCGCTTTTCTTTCTTTCGCTTGCTGCCGCTGCTGCAGCAATAGCGCGATTGATCAATTAATAACTGTCGCAGCAGCCGCGCGAGTAAGTATTGTAATAAGCGGGATCGAACAGCAAGCAGGCAAGGCAAGGCAAGGCAAGGCAAAAGAGAGCAGCAAGCCTCACAAACCGATCAAGATCCCACCAACCATGCCACCTCCTTCCCTTTCCGGGGTCCTCCCGGCAGCCATCCTTGTCCCCTGGTCCAGAAGCAGTCGACTGCCCCAAACCGACGCGTAGCCCGCGCCCCACCACGGCCGCCGGCAGCCCCCAACGACGGACCATCTGCTCGGCTTCGTCCCGCTTTTTCGCTTCCTCCTGTCTTCCTCAACCCATGCTCCATTTTCCTATCTCGGTTGCCCCACCTTATTCGTCTCAACTGGCGCCCGGGGGATCCTCCCATGGCCGCCGTCGTGCAGCGAAGATCGTGGTTCGTTCGGAAGTCAGCCCGACGGAGGAGGGTGGCTGGCTGACTGTGCTGGCATGTCGATGCCCGTCGTTGTGGCTGAAGGGTACGTACTCATCAACGATGATGAGAGCATAAACCCGCGGCTGCACGCATCCCCCGCTTTTGCTTGGCATGGCAAGCATACCTACCCACTACTGCATACCCTACCCCTCATTTCTCCTTCTCTCTCAGTCGGAATCTTCGGCTGCCTGCCTGCCTGATTTCCTCGCCTGTCCCCCTGGCCCCTCACCCTGGTCCCTGGTCTCGCATCATGCTTCTTCTTTTTTTTGGAGGGGGCAGGCCGATCTTTTCACATGCGGTTTATGATTGCTTTTTCTTAGCCCCCACCGCCCCACCGTTTCGAGAGAGCATGTAGGTCCGACGCTTTGGGGGGGATGCGTATATGCATGCATGCATTTCCCTGGGTTGAGCCGGGGCGTGGGGCGCGTTTCAGGGCCCGGCCGAGGTAAAAGACATGGCTTTTCTGTTTGTTTACTTTTTTTTTTCTTCTCTCATGAGTGACTTGCATGTCGTTGGCGGGTGGATGGCGGGTGGGGGATTGCCTCAAATGTCCGAATGTTTTATGGTTAACCATGGTTCGACGAATAGCCGTCGTCATGGTGTGTGTCTCGCGGCCGCAGGAGGGAGGCGGATGTCGGCCGTACCGGAGAGAGGGAGGATACGTACGAGGTCGCAGGTCTCGGGTGGGTGGGCTCCTGGGAAAAGGAATGATCCTTCGCCCAATTGGGTTTGTGGGGAACGGTACCAGACTTGCGTGGGCGGTGGAGGCTGTTGTCTGTCCGGACAATTGCTTCACTGCCACAGCAGAGTTTGGTTGCCTTTGGAATTGAGTGTTTGCGGCTCAATCACTTTAGCACTCACTGTGGGGTCAGGTTCAGGTCTGGTTCGGTTCACTTTAGTGTTCCTCAGTTATCTGAGGGGCAATTGGAGCGTCCATCTGGATGCAGGTTGCACCAAGATCGTAAAAAGGCAAGGGTAGAGTTTATATGCATCTATGTTTATGCGAAAGTAGGGCTTCTCTTAAAACGACTCCACTGCCTTGGATGCGAATTGAAGCAAAAGTAATTCCCATGCGCAATGGTTTCCACGAGCATTTCTGCCCCCGAACCCCTTCCCCGCTCTCTCAGTGCGGGGAAAGGGCATAAGCCAACAGGCTTCGCGCGTTCCACAATCGACATCACCTCGGGAAAAAAGCAGGACATTTGGTCAGCCGGCAACGCAATGGCTTACCTTCGGGAACTGATTACTATCTCCTTTCCCTTCCCCGCCAGGCAACAGATCTTCTCGGCGGCGACGACCACTTCTCAATTGTAAACTCGCTACCCTCGATACCTTGGCATCCAAGAGAGACAAGACTTCGCTTCGAGAAGTCTATCATCTGTGCACGTTCCGCATAGTCCGTTGTTAGTCACAAAGATATTACTGTATTCCGTTCAGTGCCGCGTCGGCATCGACCAAAGGAGGGCGATTTCGTCAGAATATCAAGCTCCCGTCCGGACCTCTGAAGCGTCAGAAACACGCCTGCTCGAGATACTCCTGGAAGTCAACCAAGACTAGACGATAGAGAGACAAGAGGAGCTACAATGCGCAAAGGCGACGAACGTGTGATCCACCACGTCGGTGGATACGGTCCTGATGCATATACGTAAGAGAGCAATATTCCTTTCCCTCCCAGATTCACTGCTCCACCGCGCCCATGGACCCACTCCTCCCTCCCTCAAAAGAAAACCCAACTAACCCCTAATTCCAACCAACCGAACAGATACTACCCCGTCCTCATCATCGGCGCCGGCGAATCCGGCATCGCAGCCGGGTGCCGCCTGAAGACGTCCCTGAACGGCTTCGACCAGTTCCGCATCGTGGAGCGGCAGTCCGGCCTGGGTGGCACGTGGTGGATCAACCGCTACCCGGGCGTGGCGTGCGACGTGCCGACGGTGTTTTACTCGTTCTCGTTCGCGCCCGAGACGCGGTGGGGCAAGTTCCACCCGCCGGGAGTGGACATCGTGGCGTACCTGGAGAAGGTGTGCGAGCGGTGGGGCATCGCGGATAAGGTGGAGTGCGATTGTGAGGTTAAGAGGGCGGTGTGGCGCGAGGATGGGGGGTTCTGGGATGTGGAGTTGTGGCATCTCAGGCGCGGGGTGGGGGATTTGAGTTATAAGGATAGGGAGAAGTTGTTGGCGGAGGGGGGAGAGGAGGCGGTGGTCGTGCGCAAGGAGAGGGTGCGCGCGAAGGTGCTGGTGAGTTGTGTGGGCGGCCTCGTCGAGCCGCGCGGCTGGCCGGACGAGGTGCCGGGGAAGGAGCGGTTCGAGGGTGCCGTCTTCCACTCGGCGCGGTGGCGGCACGATGTCGATGTGCGCGGCAAGGACGTCGTGGTCATGGGGACGGGGTGCAGCGCCGCGCAGCTCGTGCCGAAGCTCGTGGCGGAGGAGATGGGCGCCAGGCGTGTTACGCAGGTCATGCGCTCGCCGCCCTGGGTCGTCCCCAGGCAGGCGCCGCCGGGCGGCGAGGAGTGGTGGGAGCGCTGGAGCCCGACGCTGCTGTCGTACGTGCCGCTGCTCGACCGCGGGCTGCGCCTGCTGATGGCTGCGGGCGCCGAGTACGACTTCCGGCTGTTCAAGAATGGCGAGTGGCACGAGAAGGAAAGGAAGAAGTACGAGGCGAAGCTGCTCGCGCACATGCGGAAGACGGTCCCGGAGAAGTACCACGAGATGCTGACGCCGGATTACGGTGTTGGTTGCAAGCGCCGCATCTTCGACGCTGCCTGGTTCCCTGCGCTGAAGGATCCGCGCATCGAGCTCACGACGCAGCCTGTGGCTGCTGTGAATGAGAAGAGCGTCACGTTGGGGCCTGGTCGCACGTATCCGAAGCGCTCTGAGAATGAGGAAGAGGAAGCGGAGAGGACGATCCCGGCGGACGTCATCGTCATGGCCAATGGCTTCGACACGACCAAGTGGCTGCATCCGATGACGGTCATCGGCCGCGATGGGCAGGATTTGGTCGAGGTGATGGAGCAGCGTGGCGGGTCGCAGGCGTACCAGGGCACCGCCATGGACGGCTTCCCCAACTTCTTCATGATCTTCGGCCCCAACACGGCGACTGGCCACAGTTCGGTCATCCTGGCGACGGAGAACATGGTCAACTACGCGCTGAAGTTCATCAAGCCCGTCGTTCAGGGCGATGCTGAGACGGTCGAGGTGAAGAAGGAGGCTGAAGAGGACTACACTAGGGATCTGCAGCGGAGTCTGAAAGACACGGTGTGGACCAGCGGATGCAACAGTTGGTATTTCAATAGGAAGACGGGATGGAACTCGACGACTTATCCGTAAGTGTTTCGTTTATTTAGCGAAGTAAAGAAGCTGACGTGAGGGTGCTGCAGGTACACACAGATCTGGTTTACACTGAGATGCATGTTCCCCAAATGGTCCGATTGGAACATCACTTACACGAAGAGAGGCCTCTTGAAACTGTACCTGCAGCACGGCCTGCGCGTATTGGCTGTTTTCGTGTTCCTGATTGGTGGATGGAGGGCTCGTCAGAGGGGTCTCAAGGTGACCGATCTGCGTGCAGCATTGAAGCATGCTGTTGAAACTGCCATCGATAATGGAATTGGCCTGCTCAGCAATGGAAAGCAACTGTTGTGAGGAAAATTTTCTTCGTATTCTCACCCAAGGCTGGAGGTTGCGTCTGGAGTTCAGGAATGAGAGGACAGGTTGTTAGATCTTTTCGAGAACATAACTCTTAAATATCAGCAGAAAATGAATAAACGACGTTTAGAATTGCGGAAAACTTCATCTTGCGAGCTTGAAGAGCTCAGACTGGTGAGCTAATCTTTACACTTAATGTTTCCAATAGAGAACGAATTGGTGGCATCAACCCAAGGAATCAACCGGCTTTAACAGGGGTTTCTGATGCTTAGTTCAATCAAGCTTAACAGCATCGCGTTCTTACGTGAACGGTATCGATTGCAGCAATCTCGCAGCGTTTGTGACGCCTGGTAGCTCTGTGGGTCCAAAAAATATACTTTCCGTCGGCAGCCTATCTCTAGAAAGATACGGCTCCGCTATAGGAAGCTGAAGCAGGTATTGGATAGGTTTTAAGGTTGTGAGCTGTATCTGAGCACGGGCACTCTTGTACTACTCAGGCAAGTAGAGTGCAGGACGTGGTACGAGAGATGCTTGAGAGAGATAGAATGTTATTGATTGACATTGCGATGGCGCTGATTGGCCGCTGGGCTGGCCTCGGATGAAGATTGTTAGAGTGAGGGGAGGCTGGATCGAGGACGGAGCGCCTCCGCTTTCCCCACGCCGCGATCGACGGCTTGACGCAGCAGCCACGCCCTCCGGTCGGCGACCTTGCTCGCTCCCAGTCGCCTGCACCTCCACCAGCGTGCCAGCATGAGCACCAACGGCGCCCCGAGCGCGAGCCCCAATCACGAGGGGAACACGTCCGACGCTGCTCCGGGCAGCAAGCGGAAGAATCCCGACGGCTCTGACGCGCCACCCACCCAGCAGCGCGCCAAGCGGAATCGCTACATCTCCATCGCCTGCAACGAGTGCAAGCGGTACCGCGCCCGCGCCCCCCACCTCGATCGAGACGCTGACCCGGCCCTAGGCGCAAGATCAAGTGCAATGGCCAGACGCCGTGCCAGCGCTGCGGCAACCTCCAGCTGGAGTGTCTGTACGCGCCCAATTGCTGCAACAACTTCAAGGACTCTGAGTGCGCCGCCCCGCTTCGATTCGGCTTCGTTCCGCGCTGATCCGCCGTCCGCAGGGAGTTCAAGCGTATGGATGCGCACATCCAGGCGCTGCAGGACCAGGTCGACACGCTCTTCAACAACCTGAACAGCCTGCGCAACCACGTCGACGCCAGCGTGCTGGGCTCCGACCCCTCGCCCTTCCCCGATAACCAATATGCCCGCTCCATGTCCATTTCGCAGGCCTCAGCTCAGGGCCCGCAGTCCAACGGCCGCACCAAGCAGCCGCACCAGCAGCAACAGCCCAAGCACCCCCGTTTCCACGGCCCCACGAGCAATGCTTTCAATCTCGGGGTTGCCAAGGCCAACCTGCAGTCCATAGGCATTACCGCCACCGACGAGGGTGCTGAGGAGGGCGTCTTCACTCAGGATGCGACGCCGCTCGATAGTCCCCGTCTGGCTCCGCTTGCGCCGCCTCCCAGTCAACATACCAACAAGCCGGTGCTACATACCACGAAAGATCCCATGTGGGCCATAAACAAGGACGAGGCTATCAGGCTATGCCACGTCTGGCACGAGGAAATGGGGCTGATGTATCCGGTCTTGGACATCGAGGCTACCATCCGCCATGCGACTCTGCTATACACCTTCATGGAGGCGGCGCATAGGACACGGCTGGTTGAAGTATCATTTCCCGGTGCCGACTCTATAAGCGACGATCAAACAATCATTCTGAAACTAGTCCTGGCCACTGCGCTGATTCTAGAAGGGAGCGGAAAGAGCGAGCTGGGAACCGCCATGTTCCAGAGCATCCGGCCCAATGTCGAGGCCGTGCTGCTGGCCTCAGTGAATGTCCGGGGGATCAAGATGCTGACTTTGACCGTAAGTCGACCCTGCCGTTCTGCATTGTTCGCATCTAATTTGCATAGGCCATGTATCATTTTCACCGAGATGAAGAGGACACGGCTTGGCGGATCATCGGCCTGGCCGCACGCCTGTGCATGGAACTCGGCCTTCATCGCCGTGAAACGTACAGCACCATATTCACCGAAGAAGAGGAGCGCGCTGCAGCAATTCGGCTGTTCTGGTCTGTGTACGTGCTTGATCGAAGATGGTCGTTCGGCACCGGCATGCCATTCGCCTTCGAGGACACCGACATCGACCCCAATGTGCCAAAGCCGGTTAGTAATGTCGCTGCGAGTCATGGAAGACGATTATCTGACTCGATTCAGGACGACGCTACACCCTATCTCAACTGCATGGTCACGTACAGCAACATTGGCTCCCGCGTGTGGAAATCGGTAGCGAATAGCGATAATGCACCAATCAGCAAGGAGGAGATTGGATACCTTGACTACCAGATCATACAATGGCATCGGTCCATTCCGCCAGCCCTCAAGTACCTGCATCCATCATCTAGCAATCCCCAGGACCAGCAGCCGGTGACGCGCAGCATACATCGCTTCCGCATTCTGCTGTACCTTCGGGCCAACCAGATGCGCATTCTCATCTACCGGCCTGTCCTGCACACGACATCGTCCATCATGGAGGACATGACGGCGGCGCAGACAGTGGTGGACGTGGCGAAGGATACAATCAACGTACTGACGCATACCAACCAGACGACAGACATCTACCGCAGCCATCAAGTCATGTTCAACTACTTTCTCATCTCAGCCCTGGCGGTCCTGCTGCTTGCCGTGTCGCACGCGCCGGCCCAGTTCAGCGAGTGCTGCAGGGACGAGTTCTACATGGCGCTCGACCTGGTGCGCGGGCTGTCGGCGAACTCGTACGTCAGCAAGCGGCTCTGGCGTACCATCAAGGTGCTCAAGGAAGTGGGGCCAAAGCTTGGCCTGAACCTGCGCGGGGGGAACCATGCAGCGGTCGATGCCTCGGACGCGCATTCGTCGGCGGCCGTGGCCATGGCCGGCCTGGCCGGGCACCCGGTGGACGAAAATTTCCTTTTCGGGAACGGCAGCAGTAACCGGTCGACGAATGGCGGCGGCCAAGGGCAGGGCAGCGTTGCTGGAACTGGTGGTGGTGGACGGGCTAGCGAGAGCCCGAACGGAATGGCCAATGACCTGACGAGCCTGTTCGAGGCAGCAGGCGGGTTCGCGGCGAGCACGGGCTTCGCGCCGCAGAACGGATACCTCATGTCTGCCAGCGGCGGGGAGGGAGGGCCGCAGGCCGGGGCGGAGATTGTGAACGCAGTGTTTGGGCACGACGACGAGCTTGCGAGGATATTGAGGGACTTGTTTTGATAGCGCGATGTTATTCATGTAGAGACCATGACGTTTTAGGAAATGGTTAGAAGGTGCACATTCCTCGCTGATTTATCTGGCTGAGAAGGGGATAGCAGAGCTGCAGCGCGTCACAGGCGGCATGCGCCCACACAGCGTCGAACGTCTGGCAACTCGATTACTGCTTTGGGGCAAACCGGGACTGTGTTGCCCGATGCGGCAGTCAGCCCAAGGACGGACGGGCGGGATTAAGTTGATCCAGACTCCTGATCGGCGCCCAGGCGCCTGGCGCGGGCGGTGTGATGAGCTTCATTTCGTCGGCATGTGAAAGTGACGAAGGTTGAGCTCTCACCACACTTCGATTTCACCTCGGGCTGCTTTGGAGCTATCACACCCCACAACGTGTACAATCAGCCGATGTCTCAGCCCTCCGCCCGATCCAGCAGCACGGCCTGAGGCATGCGCAAAGCGTCCCACCCCCCTCCAGCAATCATGCGCTAATCACAAATAAGCCCAAAGTCCTGCGTTGGCCATGTCGCAGTCGCACCAGAAGCACCACCACCACCAGCACCCGCCGCAGCAGCAGCAGGCCTCGGCTCAGCAGCAGCCACACCCGCACCCGCCCACGACCTTCTTCCGCCTCCTCAAGGCCATTTTCCGCGTCTTTCTTGAGGTTGCTTTCTTCTGGCAGCTGGTGCGTCACACATTGTTGTTGTCTCTCTCTCTCTGAACCACCCACCTACCCACCCACACACCCCAACGACGGGGGGCCCGATTTTTTGACCACAACGCACCGCCGGCCTCGCCTCCGCGCATGGCTAATGTCGTGAAGCGTCTGTACGCCTGGTGGCGCACCAAGTCGCCCCGCGATGCCTTGCTCGAGACCCTCGCCGACGCACGCATCTTCGAGGAATGGGAGGCGTCGGCATATCAGCTTGACGAAGTGCTTGGATACGACCTATGGTACTGTTTTCGACTTTTCCCTTCCCCTCCTCCCCTGCATTGCCTCTCCCCGGGAGCAATTCAATGCATTCATTCCCAATGGCACACCTAACTGACATGCGACCCCCTGCAGGCGCCAAAACCCAACCAGCAAATACTACGACTACCGCCTGATCTACGAGCGGCTGCAAGCCATCATCGAGGCGCGCGAGGAAGACGACATCCTGGGCCTGGTCAACCTGCTGCGGTCGGGCCTGGTGCGCAACCTGGGCAACATCACGGCGCCGCGCCTGTTCAACCGCGCCTACGCCGGCACCAAGCTGCTGATCGAGGACTACATCACCCAGGTCGCCCTCGCCATCGAGTACGTCACGACGTACCCGACGACGCCGGGAAACCACGGCAGCGGTCACCACGGCGGGCAGGAGCAGGGGAGTTTGACGAACCAGGCTAAGCTCGATGTCCTGCACGATACGCGGCAGGCGTTTGGGCGGAGCGCGCTGGTGCTGCAGGGGGGCGCGATCTTTGGGTTGTGTCATTTGGGCGTCGTGAAGGCGTTGCATTTGAGGGGGTTGTTGCCGCGGATTATTGCGGGGACGGCGACGGGCGCGCTCATCGCGGCGTTGGTGTGCGTGCATACGGAGGATGAGGTGCTGGAGTTCCTGACGGGCGAGGGCATCGACGTGACGGCGTTTGCGCGGAAGAGGATTAACGATGGGGCAGGAGGAGGTGATCGTGAGAAACAGGATGCGTTGTTGGATGCGTATTACCTGCAGGAGGGCAGCTGGTGGGGCGCCACGCTGCTGAGGCGGATGGTGCGGTTGGTGAAAGAGGGGTATTTGTTGGACGCGCGCGCGTTGGAGGAGTGCGTGAGGACGAATGTGGGGGACTTGACGTTCGACGAGGCGTACGCGAAGACGAAGAGGGTGCTCAACATCACCGTCTCGACGACCAGCGGCGGCGTGCCGAATCTGCTGAATTACCTCACAGCTCCGAACGTGGTAAGTCCTGTTGCTCTACATCTTGCCATGTCTTCAACCTAAACCCCGTGCTAACTGGCCTCCCAATTCCACAGCTCATCTGGTCCGCTGCCATCGCCTCCAACGCCTCCTCCTCGACCGCCGCGCACCCCGTCGTCCTCCTCTGCAAAGACGAAAACGGCCGCGTCGTCCCCTGGGCCTCGGCGCAAGAAGCCACCTTCCGCCCCTGGACGCACGCGCAATACTCACAGTCGCCCAACGACCGCGAATCACCCTTGCACCGCATCGCCGAGCTCTTCAACGTCAACCACTTCATCGTCTCGCAGGCGCGCCCCTACCTCGCGCCGTTCCTGCGCTCCGACCTGCACCACCCCAACCCGCGGCAGGACGGGAAGTGGCGCTTCAGCATGCCGATTTTGCGGTTGGTCGTGCTCGAGGTGCAGCATCGGCTGAATCAGTTGGATAGTCTGGGGTTGCTGCCGGCGGGCATTAGGAGGTTTTTGTTGGACGAGAATGTGCCGGGCGCGAGTTTGACGCTCGTGCCGGAGTTGACGCCGCGGGATTTTTGGAGGCTGCTCGAGTATCCGACGAGGGAGAGTTTGGAGTATTGGATCTTGAGGGGGGAGCGGAGCGTTTGGCCGGCCGTCGGCGCGTTGAAAGTAAGATGTGCGATTGAGGTCGAGCTCGATCGCGGGTATCAGCTCGTGCGCAGGCGCAAGCCGATGGATGTGCAGGTTGTGCATCAGCAGCATGGAACGGGTGGTGGGGTTGGTGGTGGGGGTCATGGAGGCGGGCATAGGTACGGTGGTGGTGAGCATGGTGGTGGTGGGGGGCAGGGAGGCGGTGGTGGTGGTATGGCGAATGGCGGGAGGAAGGGGTCTGCTGCGGGTTTGCAGATGATGACGACCGGGGTTGTGGATTCGGGGAGGCGGGTTCGTGCGAGTAGTTTTGGGGGAGATGGGTAAGGGATGGATGGTCGGAGTAGGGATTGGTTTGGTTGGTTCGGCAGCAAGTTGCAGCGGAAGAGGTAGAGATTGGGGGGTTTGCCATTCCTCCGTCTTATTCTTATCTTTTCCTTTTCCATTGGCGATTTTTTTCTTCCGATGAGATGAGGATGTTGAGACTGTTGCTCTTTGCTCGGTATCGGGCTTTCTCATTCTTCTTCTTCCTTGGCATCTGCCCTGCATGAAGCATACAGCAGGGCCGGCGCAAGCACGTGGGCGTCAAAAGTTGGGCTCAGCGTACACGGATTTAATATATAAAGAGGACTCTCTTTTTCTTTCTGATGCTTCTGACTTCGCTTCGTTGAGTGGGTGTGCTTCATTCTCATGCAAATACTGTTTCCGACATTACACTTGTTTTGCCGGAGCCGCTTGGCCTAATATACTCGGCTTTCGTCGCGGTTGTGGGCTGGACATGTGGAGGAAATGTCCCGGTAGGTGTCTTGTCCTTGTTCATGTGTAGGTGGTGATGGTGAGCTTCAGCATTGAAGGCGTGATGATGGTGTGCAGCGTTGGTGGTGTGTGGTGATGGGCAGCATCGCCGCAGACTGCGGGTGATGCTGCTGAAGGAGCTTGGGGCGTGCGTGTTGTGTGTTGGTGGGTGAGAGGGAGAGGAGGGGACGAACGGCAACGAGTACTCGTTAAACGTGTATCACGAAACAACAAGAGCAGTGGGGCTTCAGCTCTCGTTCACGAACTTACTGCTCGTGTATTGTTCCGGCTGTCGGTGGAAGCAGTACGGCGGCGAGGTATGCGGGCTTTTATAAAGCGTCCTCGATGCCAGCACTGGGGGGAGGGACAACCGGTGATCGTGGGAGTCTGGTGATTGTGGTTGTCCGGTGATCGTGAGATCCTGGGTCGTGGCATGTGCTTGTGGGTGGATGGTGGGTATTTAAGAGTGCTTCTTCTGAGGGATTTCGGGTTGTTGGAGTGTGTCTCAGCCCATTAGCGGCTTCGGACTGTCAACGAAAACCTATTTACTCACTCGTCGTTCGTGGTTTGGGTGTTTCCACGCCTTTGCCGATTTCTCGCTTTCTGTCTGTATCAGAGCTGTGGTGAGGAAGACTTGTTGCTGAAGCGCAGCAACTTGGTGGAATGATGAGGTGCATCTGCGTTGGGTGATTGATACACAGCTCTGTACATCGCCTGTTTACATGATAAGTCAGCGAAGCACAAAGTCTGTTCCGGCAAGGAGGGAGACCGAAAGTGGTATGAATATCTGGATTTCACTACAACTCACAGCACTGCGCTGCTCACTGAATTCAATCAAACGAAGATCTAACTTCAAAGCCTGGCGTTTTATATGCCTCTGCAGCAGCTTTCGACGTTGTCACGAGGTCATCCACAGGACTACAGTCATGACCGCACAGCAAGTGGCAAAAGAATCCCACCTTCCCAGACCAGCTTCACCGGAGATGTTGCATCCCGCTTGCGTGACATATTGAATCACATGGTTCGATACATGTGTGAAACATCTGGAAACTGGCCTCAAAATTCGTGTATCTGCTTGATCAACTGCGTACGAAGGGAGAGTGCAGGGTCCATCGCAAAGCACGGACAGACAAAGACTCGTGCAACTCACTGTGGTCGCGTGCCAGACCGTCACTGACCGAAGCACCTTCCTCCAGTTTCTGGACATCTATTTAAGGATGGCCGAAGATGTGAATGGATAATCCGTCGTACTTGGGACTCCATCCCCGGTAATATGCTGCCCTCTACGCTTTTTAACTCGTCTGTCCCTCTCGGGGCCTCGGGTAGTACATGTGCTCAAAGACCTCGCTGAAGCCTGAACTCAGTGCCGAGTAGATCACGTAATTGATGGAAACCTGCAGAAATGAATGATGAAGAGATTCGACAACCATGATGTAAAGATGTAGAGCACCTCGTTTGTAGAGATATGAACATCTGATGTAGTACTCGGATGTCAGCGTGGCGTCCCCATGTTCGTGCCATTTCGTTCTCCAACCTCCGAGACAGTGCTTCGTTGCATTTGCCATGTGGTTGTCTTGGCCTTGCAGAAGTCGTTGAAGATGGATGAGTGGAGGATCAAGGCTCCGATTTAAGTGACTGGCCAAACCTCCCAGAATTCGCACCGGCAGGTGCTCCGCCATCGTGTGATCTAGACACGAGGTGGGCACGGAGCCCTTGCCTGCAGAGAAGCTACTTTGTTCAGGCTCTGCCCAAGGCTTCTTCTTTAAAAAGGCCCCGGGGCCATCAAGATTCACCTTCATGGATGATAGAACCTCCTTGTGGTTTGTCCAGCTGTCACCGTGTTCAACGACGACGACTGTTTGTGGGGGAGAGGCCTTGTCCCGTAGTACCCTCAAAGCCTTCGTGTATCCAAGAAAGGACGGAGGATGAGCAGAGCCAAGATAAATGGATGATGCTGTGCATATACATTTCAATGCTGCTGTTTCGAATCATCCATATTGCTTTTGAGGTTGGCGGAACACAGAATGAGAGTGGCCAAGACCGAAAGCCGAAGTGCGCAGTAGAAATCCCCTATTCAAGTGAATAATGGGGTTCAAGTCCTGTAGCGAATCCTCTGCAATGAAAAGACTACAGACTTTAAGTATTCGAGAGCAGCTACCACAGCATCCCCGCACTGGGATGCGTTGAATTCCATGATTTAGTCACGAGCTGATGCACACAAACATGAATTGCACGTGGTACATTGACTTCACTTTCCTCTCACGGAATGAGTCTTGGCTGCAAAAACTATATTTACAACGTTTTTCTTCCCGACCAAGGTCATCTACCCTGTACACTTACGTATTATTATCATGGTCCGTGGAAGTAAGACAACAACACTCGGCTTTGTCCAGTTGGCTCTGGGAATCCTAATATCTGGCCAAGTGAATGGTTCATGCAGTGACGCCTGATGTCGAGAATGAATGATGATACGCAGCATCAAATGATTCGAAATGCGCATCAGCACTTATCCAGTACACGATCTGTTGACATTTAATTCTTAAGAGTAGCATGTGGACCATCAACAAAGGCAAGCAGAACACGAAAAGTGTACAATGTGCGAGAGGTGACTTCAACCTTGGATCCAGTGCGGGACGTGGGTGCGGAGGTCGGTGGGTTGGTCACTATGGATTCAATTAATATACGAGAAGCTACTTAGCACAAACGTCACATGGATACCATACATATGCGTCAAAGCTTACATCACAGCTTCTGCCACAGGCACAGGGGCCATCCACCTGACTGAAAGCGTGTGCCTGCCGCGACCGGCGTCGCTGTTCGAGATAAATATCGTGTATGTGAACTGAGTTCATAGCACTACAAGCTTCAGGACTTTTGTTTATGATACCTCTGGTGTGGTTCACTTGGCTTCTTGGTCTCCGGCTGCGGGCCACCAATGCTCAAGGGTCGAGAAGTGTTGGTATCACAATGAACGGAAATTGCTTCCCAACAAAAAATGCAAAAGCTGAGCTTCAGCACAATCGCTTGATGATGGAGCGCAACTTTGACTTGAGCAACGTTGTGGGAATGAAAAGAGACGTTCATTTGCGACATGGAAAAGCTCAGGATGACCCGGGGAACCGAAGAGCAGTCGTTCTCTTTGAGAATCGCAAAGGCGTCCATAATGCTCGGCGTGCTGTGCTTAGTGGCTAATGCGATTGGAAAGAATGGGTTTTATGGGCTCATGAGGTTCCAAAAATGGTTTTCGCACGTGGTGCATGGAGCACCAGGACCAAAAAAGAAAGAAAGACAGGAATCTCCACGTGGTCACCGATTCATGATATGTCAGCAGCCTCGATGCCTTTCACCTAATGAAATGAGCTATTCCAATAAGTTGTAAAAGACATCGACCATATCGTAGCACGATCTTTTCTGGCTCACGAACGCCAATACCGCAGAGAATTCCGAAATTCGAGCCTCAGATTTAACTCACAGAAGACGGATATTGTGGAGGTTACGAGTGATCTGGACAGTAGTGTGAGCGAGACATCCTCATCGAGTAAAGAGAAGCGGTCAAGTATATGGCCCTTCTGGGGTACTTGGCCGGGTTGATCAAAGATGAGATTGGTAAAAAACAAAACGGCCAATGTGGAGAAAGGGGGAGACTGCTGTCCATGGGTCACTCTATTTCTTTGGTGGCGTTGTGTTTGTGACTTTAAGAAAGGATATGGCATATTACAGGGGGGGTCTCGCAGCCGACGGCTAGCGTGAAGAACAGTAAGGCCCCAGGCACACCTATGCCTCAGGGTTTTCTTCGAAAAATAATATACATAGGCAGTTGAGGCTATTGTCTGGATAAGAATGTGGAAATGAACATTCTATATATACGTCCGGGCGGTAGCTTCAACTGACTATGACATGAGCAAAAATAAATCCATGCTAGCCATCGGCTGCGAGAGGGGACTGTAGACAAGACTTGATTTGCAAAGCTCCTTGTGAAGGGGATGGAGGACCACTGATAACTCGGAATTCGAATTCGAAGGTGTACTACGTGTTTATCTTTGAAATCTGGCTAAAAGGGGCTCCAACCGCGACCACCAGCATGAGCATCCCGACAAACCCGCATACAGCAAGTCCGAAAGAGTAATAAAATATTATGTTTCTCTCGACGCCGAAGCGGAAGTAAATCAGAACAAATTGAACTCCAAGCATGGCAATCGCTATGACGGTGGCGCCGAAGAAGACGAACCAGAACAGAAATTTGAAAAAGCGAGAATCGTAAAATACTACTCGATCCAGTTGTGGATAAACAACAGGATTCCCAACAGCCAAGGAAGCCTCTGGGCTTGAAACAACCAGTGGAAGTTTTGAAGTGGATGCTTGCTGTTGGGCATGATTGTTGTTGTGCGGAGATGGTGACGAGGACACTGATGGATCACTAAGTCCTACAGAGACTCCTGAGCCGGCCATCCCGGTTTCAAGATTAGATGATGCTCCGCGAGCGACGTTGTTCGCGAACTCGGTGGCGCTGCCGCTCTGTCGTATTGGAGGAAACGGTAGAATTTGATAGATACTGTACTCTTCTCGGACATCTTTATGATCTTGTCATAGGTTAATATTGTGAAATGGCTTCCTACCGAGGTTGAATGAGGGTTACGAACCGAAGAACTCTTGGGAAATACTCATGACCGGGAGGATCAGCATGAGAACTGGGACAAGCTGACCAAATGTCCATTCTCGTTCTTCATCAAAGCGGTAACTATGGCGGATTGCGAGAAGATTGACAGTTCCCCATGCGAGGACAACGCATAGTATCCAGATTGATGCGACAAACGATGTGAGGAGATCATAGATGACCAAGCTTACCGCATAGAGCCCCATGAGTTGAGAGTAGGACCAGAGCGTCAGCTTGTAGATGAAAGGCCGCTTACGTTTCATAGCTCGCCGGTGACTATTCATTCTGCGGATGATGTTTTTGAGAAACGTGCCGGGTTTTTCTTGAAACCAGGTTGCTGCGAAATGGGAGCTGTCCTTGAACAGCGCCCCAACCTTCCAGATGTAGCTGATAATAAGCAAAATGATCGATATTATCCGCAACGAGTCCATATCCTGCAAGTGTTCCGCCTTCCATAAGTCTGTAACCGGGGTGAACTCCTCGGGTTTGCAGGGGTCGTCATCAAGCGAGTTCGTGAAGTCTTTGGACGTTGTCGGTATCAAAGCACAGAGGAGTAGAGCGAAGAGTATAGTCATTCCTATGACGCGGATGGCGCGTACAGGTCGGTTGGTTTGCATGTGCCCACGAAGTACCGCAAGGGTTGTCAGATGGACATTGGACGACATCCAGCCAAGGTATACGACGATGTACCAGTGGAAAGCAGAAATGGAGTTGATCTGTACAAATCCAGCAAGCAAAATGGCGATCCCGGTAACGATTTGCTGGTCACTAATTGATAGGATGCCCTTCTGAAAAGGTTGATTCCATTGTGAGTTGCGGGCCTTGAAGCGGAACATCTTGTGGTCGACAATGTTCGTACGTTCTTTGGGAATAAATCCCATGATAAATGCGATAATAGTCACACCCAAAGTAAGATATGCTGAAGCTAGAAAAGCTGAGAGAACCTGCAAAGCTTTGTGAGGCCAATTCTGAGAATGGGACATAGAAACCTACGCCAACGCCTGAGATATCGGGGTTTGCAGCGTCACAGTCCGTAGGTGTCGCCATTTCCTCGAATCAATATGAAGAGATCTTTTGTTGTTCGTCGAGCACACCTGAGTGCAGCGAGAGGACGAGAATAAGTAAGGCATATACGGCTCCGTAGCTGAAATGCTGCCCTCGGCCGAGCTACAGTGGCTTATTACTTTTTCTCAGCTCGTGTGGTGCAGCATCAGCCATGTGCTCCATATTTAGCATATCTTCATTGCACAGCTATTGAGGCTGCGACGCCAAAACCAAACATTAGTACCACGCTTGGGAAAGGAAAGGAAATGCTTACATGTGGCTGCTTCGTGATCCGCTTGCTGGAGGGTGTGATCGCCATTTTCACGAAAGCACGACAACGCCTACGGATAAGACATTTCTTCTTGTAGTTCAGGCTCACCGATACAAGGGTTACAATTGAAAAACCTCACAAAAGCCATTACTTAGATTGAATACGAGGTAGGGTTGCTTTTATTGAAACAAGGAGACGTTAGTTGAAGCATCCGTCGAGACAGCGGATATGTGAACATGGGCACCTGGAAAATAGCTAATTCAATCACCGCGACCTTTTTGCAATACCAGCCGAATCGGCCTCGGATATCTGACTGCCGTGCCATTGCCTTCCTTAAGGGCCAACTTATCGCTGTCATATTGTGGTGTACTTACGTCTGGCTCCCACCTTCTACAACAACGAGTGCGGTTGACTCACCGTAGAGTTTTTCTATAGCAGTTCTATTTCTTTTTAGAGACCTGAAGACCTGAATTCAAGACTTTTCAATGTAGACCACCCTTAAACCTGTACCTTATTGCGCGGTGCTTGAGGATCTCAGGGGAGACGGTGGTTCGACTGACAGAAGCAAGTCTCAAAAATAAACAAATGTTGTGATGAACCTGAGTCGACTATATAATGGGGGAAATAGAAGATCAAGTTTAGTGGAAGTTTAAAGGGATGCAACGCCTTGATGTCTGAAATTTTGAGAGCTTCTGAGGTACTTGGATGGGTTCTATTACGGCTAACGCCGTACGACTCGTAATACGCTTACTCGTTTACATCTAGCACGTAAATTCTGTTACTTAAATACTTCTCTCTTTAGAACTCTTTCTTCTCTAGCAGCTTCTTTTCGTACGTAGAACCATAGTTGAATTCTTATTCGCTACGCTTCATAACAGGTTCAATGGTCAATGCGGAAAAGGGGAGAATCCGTTGTCAATCCCTACATGCATACGATACTGGTTGAGCCTCAAAAGCTTTCAAACTTTTGAGCCTCAACAGCACTCAAGAGATTTCACTTCCGCGGAATCATCCATGTGTGGCCGCTTATAGGCAAGAGCGGCACCGCTCCAGCATAGCGAAGTAAGTCAGAGTGATACTCGTTTCATCAAACAGAGCATTAGAAGTGGGGGGATGATTGTTCCGACAGGCGATTATCCAGCCAAGCTGTATTACTAACAGAAGATCCAGCGAAAATACCTCATCAACGCGCCGAAGCCGGATCTAGCAAAGAACGCCGAGCCTGCGGCGGACATCCGGTTCCACCCAGACCTCGATGCGTTCTTGGCAAGGCGTGCGAGGAGGCTCCTGGCCGGAAGGCTGGAGATGGTCATTAAGCAAGAAATCTTGCTGGCACTGAATTACTTCAAAAGTGCGTAACAGGGGGCTTCAAAGCCCGGCAGAGAGTGCTAAATTCCTTTTTTTTCTTTTGGTAGAGCAAGAACTCGACGACGGTCAAGTATCGGTAAAAAGTTTCCCGCTCTCGACACTCGCGCACCGGCTTGTGGTAGCTTCGGAGGAGATACGCGGCGGTCTCGGGGCTTTCATCCTCTGTGGGCTGGATGTGGGCCAGTTCTCTCCAGCAGGTCTTGCAACTGCCTTCCTATAGTGATCCGATGGTGCTTCAGACTGCCATTACCCACAGCCATTGTCGGACTCTGAGGTCTTGTCAAGTTTTCGGCAGTTCAGTAGACCCGAGCTGCGCCGGCTTGTGAGCTGTGAGCTTGAACTGGCCATGCAGAATTCCACTGGTGGCCTCACAATGGCGCGGATTCTCCGCATCGTTTGTGAATCACACGAAAAATTGTTTACCCTGTTTGGGCGAAATGGACACCCATTCACTGTCGAAGAAGTCCAAAATGTCCCACCTGACCAGCCACCCGATGCCATGATGCTGGATTCAATGGTGGCGAACTCAGAAGGTAGTGTCAGGATTGACACCCTCTCCGCTGAGACCATAGTTCCCACCATACCGGTATTCCAGGCCGCTAATGATTCCATACATTCAACGGTATGTCGCAGCCTACTGAAAATCATCAATGGACTAATGTACAAGGTGACTTTGACTTCACCCCTCATGAACTAAGAGATGACGGGCCGCTTCGATCGACAAACTGTTCGTACGGTTATGGGCAAGATTGGAGCTGTTAGTGGGAAGGATTTTTGTAGTTTGAGCATCCTGTGTATTGCAATAAATCTATTTCCACTTATTATCTACGGTTGAGAAGTGTTAGTGAAAGATGCTTGCGTGTATTGAGACACCAACATTTGCATCTCTCTTCCGCGGCGTCCTCTCAGGTCACGCCGCTGGAGCTCACTACGGAGATGTTTGGCCCCACTCCTAATTCTTGCAAAGAGAGCTTGATCGAAAACTTTTTCAAGGTAAAGCAGCCGTAAACTGCACCTGGCTGCAATGGTCAAGGGTCTCAGCGGAGACAATCCTCCAAGCGACCGAAGCAAAATTGAAAACCGAACAACCAGTTGATGAACCTGGGACGATGATAGAAAATAGGAAGATTGAGTTATAAAGAAAATTTAAAAGTGACATGAGGCTTCGAGGAAGGAAAACTTAAGAAAGAGGTTGAGCTCCTTTCGGCGCTGCGAGAGCCGCCGGGTGGGCTTCGTGCGCGCCATTCACTGACATTTCAAGCGCATTACAGACGCCGCTGAACCTCCAATGCATATCAAGCACTTTTCTCCGGGCTTCTGAAAGCATCTCGCATGGTTCAAAGTTGCGTGAATCGCAACACTGCTGCTCAATCCGGCAGTGACGATGCTGCTGCTCCTTCCTCGGCCGTGCTTCCCTCGTTGGACCCTTCTTTCCCAAAATACTTTAATGATGTATTGGAAGATGTCTTAAGCCGTGTTTCCAGTGCTTCATTTCCTTCAGACCGAACATACCACTGTATTCTCTAACCACAGTCATACGTGCTCATTATCATCACTCAAACCCCTCACTCACCGACTCAATTACTTACCACCACTATGTCCAGCGAACACACCGCCGACCCGGCCCCCCACGACCGCGAAAGCCCCTCCTTACAGTTTGACAGAGCCGCCGCCGATCCTCCTCTCCAACCCGCTCAGCCTCCAGACCCCAGCGCCGCCGCCGCTCCTCCTTTCCAACCCGCTCCGCCTCCAGACCCCGGCGCCGCCGCCGCCGCCCCCTGTCTCCCCCCCATCCGTACCTTCCGGCAGTCCTTCCATTCGCACTCGGGCCACCGCGGTCTCACCATCTGGCAATCACGGTGGATACATGCACAACCGCCACTCTCATTCCAAGTCTACCTCACCTTCGCCATAGACGAATGGACGACCTGGGAGATCGAGGCCTTCGCCGAGACGCTGTGGTACCAATGCACGCCGCCGCCACCACCACCCACGACGGCGGAAGAGTGGCAGCAGCAGCAGCAGCAACCGCTCATACCGCTACCGCAGCTACTAGCGCACGAACCCCACTCGCTGCCCATCCGTATCGACATCACCATACTCGGCCCCGTCGCCGAGCACACGCGGAACATCACGTGCATGCAGCACTACCGCATGACACGGCACCTGGACAACGTGCGCATAGAGGACGGCACCGATTGGCTCTGGCCGGCCAGCCCGTCGTTCCGCGGGCCCAACGGCGTGCAGTATGAGGGCTTCCTCATCCAGATTCTCGATCCCGCATACCTGGTGACCGGCGGCTTGAGTTTGGTGTTTTTCGACGCCATGGCAGGTACAAAGAACCCGGCTGACGATAAGTACGACGCGCTCGTTTGGGTCCCGGCCGTGCCGACTGAGGGCGACGGAAATCTGTGGACGCGGGAGTTGTGTCGTGTGTGGGAGACGATGAGTATGGTGAAGGAGTGGAGTGAGGCTTTTTATAAGGCGCTGGCGGTGGGGAAAGAGGAAGAAGAGAATAGAGAAGTTGCCTCGTCGGTCTATTAAGGATTGAAAAGTGAAGTGGCATCATCGGGGATTACTATAAGAAAGGCAGAGCATCGTTCGTTGGAGCTGTGCTCTCGTTGGCAATGGAGTTTCTTTCCATGAATTAATAGAAAAAAACCTCGGGAACACTTCAATGCGCTAATGGTTGGTGACGTATTTGTGCTTCGTCAGGAGTATTTGGGCGGCCTGTTGTTGGACAGGTACAGCGCTTTTGTTTTGTTAAAGTATCGATTTCAATGCTGTAAATCATGAATGTTGATGGTGCCTGACGGCTGGGGTGGCGCATTATGTGACATTTATTTCCATATGTGAAGGCGTGGCGATCACATACCCCGTCCAGACCAGTATCAGAGATAGATGCATGAGATTTGTCACACAAGTAATCCGAATGAAAAGGTAACAAAAGAAAGGGACAACGGCTATGTGAGAGGGAATGTAGGTTTTTTTATTGGCAGATTAGGTCTTGCTGTAGCGGTTGCGGATCACTCGTTTCATTGTAGGAGTCAAGCTTCATAGCATACTATACTTCCACTTAATTAAAAAAATATAAATGAATGGGCGTTACAACGAAAAAGAAAACAAACGAAAGTGAAAGGATCGAGCGGTCTTATATACAGTACAAGCTATGCTATCTTAAAAGGGGTTTTTAAGTCTCAACTGGTGTGCGGTCAAGCCGAGGTAAACCACGCTCCTGAACTCCGTTGTCAGCGCGAGTCATCCTGCAGTCCTGCAAAGCTCCACTCGAAATTGTCGCATCATACGGAAGGTTTGCAACATCCGCCACATAGAATAGTGTTGTATAGAACGTGTCTGCCCGTTGTCTCTCTCCGTCTGACAGCGCCTTGACAGCGCTTGGTCGGGTAGGCTCATTGTTCTTCTTCTCATCCAGTGTGCTCACGCCGGTGTCACATCGAGGAGTGTCGTTTCGGTCTTGTCTTGCCATCCTCCATTCAAGATTTATCTTGCCCTTCAGTCTCAGCTCCTTTCCTTGTATGTGGACTACCTCCTCCCCGGAGTCCAGAGGTTCGATGCTGTCTTTTGCCTCTAGTTCTGCAACGACACTCAAGAGGATCAGGTTCTTCCCCTCATCGTTGTTGACAGCGGAGAGAAAGAACCAGTCATCCCTCCTTCGTGTTGGGTTGTTGAACTCTATCTTAAGTGATGAATTCGGGAGTATGCAAATATGAGAAATCCTTATGTCACTCGCTATTTACGAAAATATGAAGTTTTAGAGGTTTATGGTTCAGGGAGACTGTTGAGCTACAGGAACAGAGCGAACTGATACTTCTTTACCCTCTACATGTCCTCCAGGTTTGAAGCAGGCAGAAAAGTTTGAACAGGGCGTAGATATCATTCACACGACTCGTAAGCTGTTGTTTGGCCGTCGGGATAAGAACAGAAATGGGAGAGATGGCGACGAGAAGGCGCAGGATAGAAGGGCTGAGAGAGCCTTGTCCAGACATTCTACCTACGATCGCCGATCATCGTCTTGGTACTGCCTAAGCCACTATACGACAGGATACTTACCGTTGGCACTGCTTCTAAGGAAGCGCATTCCAACAGGAAAGCCTATCCGCAAATCCTCTCAACTGCATTTCAATCACAAAGTTCTCACATACAAAGCCTCATATAAGCGGCACAGCAGCCTACACAAGGATACACATTCGTATCCGGGCAAGTTTCGGGAACACAGACGCACACTGATATCGACACTTGCAGCTGCACCTCCCCGTCAGCTTGCATGAGGGGTCGAGTATTGTCTCGTAATTGGTTAGCCTCTGTGACTCACATATACGCGCGCAAACACACAGTATGCAAGCAGCTGCAGTGGAAGATCGTGTTGAGCAGGTTTCTCATTGGCGTATATTGATGAAAAACCTGTATAATCTGACGTGGACCAGCCTCAATGGCTTACTGGCCTTGCTTTTGACAACCAATGTACTGAGGGCCGGACGGAAAGTCCATCGTCGAGTATGTGAGCGGAAAGGGAATGTAAGAAAGGAGGTGGATAAATCTGCGCATCGCACGAGAAGAGCCATCAAAAATACATGGCGACACCCAAGCTTCGTTGGTGCTCGTTATGTCCTTTTGTGCTGCTGAGCGTAATTTCTTTGTCTGAGCTGAGAGACAAATTCGTATTTCCTACGGGTCTGCATCCTACATATTCCCTTTCCGTTTCTTCCTGCATGATGAGGGGGCGCAGACCCGGCCTCAGCCAGCCACGTCCCTTACCTGCAGACACCTTCCCATCTCTCCATGCCAATCTGAAGCAAATCATAGCGTCTCTTGGCACTCAAAGTCACAGAACCCCAACCATTAGGCAGAGCACCATCTACATGATAGCCGGCTCCTTAAACAGCCATTGGCATAATCGGTGACGTAGCATCCGTTTACACATCCTCTTCTAATGGCCAATCATTTGTTTTTCCTTACCTGAGCGCTGAGAGAAAGGAGGATGAGGCTGAGGCTGAGCTGGGATTGATATTACGGCTCACACTAGGAATTTAATCTGTCATTTTACTCCTTCGCCCTACCTGTCGCAGTAATTGCCTACCAGAAACCAGCCCTGATGTCGGAAGAAGACCTCGAGATGGGCATCGTCAACCAAATGACGACCGAGCCCAGCGATGCGCCACCCCGCCCGTCGGGAGAGAGGACGAGGACAATCTACAACGCGGGAATGCTGACCATGCCGGCGGGCCATCCCAGGCTCGCCGAGCTGATGAGCCGACGTCCGCAGATGAGCATATATCGACGCTTCGGGTACCTCAACACGCAGAATCTACTATACATGCAGGCAGAGTTGGTTGGTCTCGAAAATAAGCTGAAGGTCCTCCAGAAGCAGGACGCCGGAGAGATCAATGAGCAGGTGCCTCAAGATAATAATCGACGTCGAGCCGGGGATTGGAAGGAGTTGAGCAAAGCCATATTCCCTGCCACTCAAGAGGCTGGAGGTCATAATAATGAGGAGTCACTTTCCCGGGGCGCTTCATGTTGTGGGCACAGGAGGTGCGAGGAGTGGTGCTGTGGGGAAAGGAAACCTCATGAGCACTGCGATCAGTGGAACCTCGCCGTGAAGATAAGCGAGAAGCTTCATCGCTACAGTAAGTTTGCAGCTGTCCCCTTTGCCTCTTGTTGCCACATGTAAAAAATGCGGAGGTAAAGCATGCGCCAGCATCGTACCGTTCATTAATATTCTTATCTCGATCAGACGACGCCCTCATTCAGCAAATGACCATCAACTCTGCTGGGGTACCTAATTCCTACGATCTCAAATGGATTCAAAGCTTTGTTGCCTCGGATACTTTCGGGATGAAAGGCGCCTTACTGGGCGAGGACAAGCTTCTCTGGGGTGTGAAAGAAAGTTGGGACGAAGCAGAACACATGGATGAGCTGATCGCCCTAGCTTCACCTCCGAAGCAGAACCCTTTATCCGAACTGCTCTTCAAAAAGATGATGAAATTGATTCTGGACCCAGCGTCGGTGTGGAATAAGGTCTTGAGGATTCGAAGCTTGCACGACAGGGCTTTGTTTGGATTAACGGCCGCGGCCACGAGCGCAGTGGTTGCCACTACACCAATTTTGTCTGTTGTGGTTCTTTATTTCACTCCAAACATCAGTGTACGGCTAACTATGTTGGCCATCTTCAATTTGTTGGCTGCTTTTACCCTCTACATTTTCTCCGACGCCCAACCTTTACAAGTCTTTATAGCATGTGCAGCTTACAGTACGGTCAACATCGTCTTCATTAGTTCCAATGAAACGGTTAGCATATGATCGGATATGGAAGAATGAGTTATCTGGAGCGGCAAGTGCTTGCCGAGCGTCATTTTTTCTTTATGAACATAGCGGGTCAGCCCAAGTTTGCTAGTAGTCGTTTCGTATCAAATCGCCTTTAGACGACAGCATTATTCAAGCAACCAATCTAATTTAATCTTTAAGGAGTAAATAAAGCGGCCAATCTTATGTGTAATGAGCTCTATCAAAGTATGAACTTGTCTCTGCACATGATAAGCAACAAGTGATGTCAAAACTGGGAATCTGTGGAGCAAACGGACCGGGACAATCGCGGGAGTCAAGTTTAGAGGATCCGTGCTTCTCGTTACTATCCTCGAGCAGGCGAATTTACCTCTGTCAGCTGGGGAAAGGAACCATACCGTTGCGCGTAGGGAGGAGAGCCATCTCTCCTCTAGGGCCGACATTATAGGGAATGAAGGCCCTACCTTCCAAGACGTTTTGCTCATCGTTCACTATCACCCAATACCAGTGGTACGTCCTCCCAGGGGTAAAGCAAGGGCATTCAAGGAATGTGCAAGTTGCTGAAACCAGTCCACAAAGTTTGAGCTCTTTGTCGTCGACGTGGATTGTTTTGTGCAGCGTGTTTGGAGCGAGGGCCAGCTGAGAACTGTTGCGTAGGTGCTTTTCCAGGCTTCTGGGAAGCAAGGCGGCACCTACTACTTCTTTCCTATTGACAAGTAATTGAGTATGATGGGTACAAGTTATGAGGGGGAGGGGGGAGCGGCGGGGCATACATAGTGCTGAGGTTCGTGATTTTGAGGATGCTGTTACTTGAAGAATGGGAGAGTTCCACCCTCGCAGGAATATGAACTCCAGGCTCGAACATCATTTCATATACACTAGGCGCTGGCGGAGACTGCAAAAAGTTAACATTCTTTCTGAGATATAAGCAGTAGGTTAACTGGATTGTGTACCTTCGTTCGGCCTATTTTTTTGAGTGTGTCTTTTGTGACTTTCCTGAGGTTCGATGCCCAGTTGCGAATGACTTTGATTTCGTAAAGCGTGCCAACGCTAATAGGATCTTGCGCAGTCGTCAGTGTTGGGATGACCAAAGGCGAAATTGTAGATGTCCCCTCCGATTGGCGATGAAGATACCGGGGCAGTGAGGGGTTGAGTGAGAGAGCATGACTATCAAGAGACTGAACCATTTCTCTTGATTGGCCATGGTTTTGTGGGGATGTCTCATCGCTCTTCACTTCGATTAGATCGATGCTTGCAGCCTCTTCCCCATCCTCGAAAGTCAGTGATGCAGACAGGCTTGACCTTGACATTGAGATGTTGTTCTGACTTCGATCTCTGAGATGAGAGTCCTCGCCGTCGTTTTCGTTCAGCGGTGGCAAGGACAACAATGCAAGTGTTTCCAAATGTCTAGCAATGTGAGACACGATCTCCTTAGATGACACTGGATCGAAGGCTGCAAGACTTCCTTCTTCCAGAACATCAAAGGAAGCGCTCTCATCTTGACAGAAAGGGCATGCGTTCCTCTTCTCGGCCGAATCTCGTGTCCCGAAACGCACCGCAAACATAGCGAGTACGTCTGGTGCGGGTTTCGCAGACTTCTCAAGAAGTGAAGCGAGATTCTCGGAATCAACGCAATGTTCCTGACTCAAATGATACTCAAGTCCCTCTTGACTTTCAAAGACTCTGTCTCCATGGTCGACATGCGGACAAGTCCATATCCTCGCATGCTCCCACGACATGTGATGAATCCATGCGTCCTTCGATTTGAATTGTTGCCCTGGTGTTGCACATCTTTCGAATAGACAAACGTATGGCGCAATGTCTTGTAGTATGTGCTGTCTTAACACTGTCAGCTTCGATTCCTAAAGGTAAACAGAGCAAACTTACTTCCAACGAAGGGAATTGCCATTTCCTACTATACTCATCTCAAGTGGTCGACTGCAATACGGGCACATCGCTTCTGGAATGCCCACAGCTGCAGGCTTCGGGGCAGGCGGGACATCTATATACTCCAAATTGAACTTCATAGAAGGACTTATGCTCGAGAGAACAGTCGATTTTGCCCAATTCTCGGATCCGGATCTATAGACAGAAGTTGCGTTGGTCCGAGCAGTTCCAATGAAGGATGATACATTTTGGTTTCGTGTATTCCTCACTTCCAAGTCACATCCAGGAATGACGGCGGCAGTTTCCTCATAGCGATGTCCTTGGGCCGAGGGCGCCATGGGAGTTGACTGTAGCTCCGCAGGATGAACCCAATTCCTCTCTAGTTTCTTCTGGTGGTTAACCCGGTAGAGTAGTCGTGTTCTTCGTTGAACAATAGCATTGAGAATTCGGTCTCGGAGTGTTGGAAACTTCTCGGACAGTTTCTCATAACGTTCCCGCAATTGCCACGCAGCATGTTCCTCCAGCTCTTTGAGCTCGTTCTGTACCTGATCCCCTGCTAGTTCTGCCCATCTGCTTGCTCTCTCATCATCATTGGTCGAGGGTGACTTCCTGACAAATGCCGTGAATCCGTAAAGGTCCGTGATGATTTCGCTTATGTCTGCGAATTTGCCGTCGACTGGACTTGATGCGGTATCTTCAGGTTCCTCTACACAGGAAGTCTCATCGCCACTCAACTCCAAACTCAACTCCAACGGTGAAACAGGGACAAATGGAGATTCTGAACCGCTTGCGTCTGAAAACGACTCTGAATCGGAAAGAGCCTCGTCCTGGTATAACTCGTCGAGACTCGCCGATAGCCGACGTAATAGACTCATAATAACGTCCTTTATGTCCGGATCATCTTTGAGTCGCCAGTCTGCTGATGCACGCCCACCTGCCAGAACACCGAGACTACCGGCCCAGATCCTGAACCGGGCTTGCTGATTGAGAAGCTCAAGTTGGTCATCCTGGCGAGGACATGATAAGGTAGACTCATCCCGACGCCCCAGCTCTTCAGCACGAATGCTGCTGTTGTTGCTCAGGCGGAGAGTGAAGAGCTGTGCGCATTTGATGGTTGCGGCCTCAAGCGAAGTATGGAGGCTTTCGGACATGATTGGGAAACGATCGCTCTTAAGGGAGGTGCGCCTCTGTGATAGCCAGAAACATAGGATTCTGCTCGCGAAATCTGACATGGAGGGCGTTGCGCAAGGCGATGAACAATGAAGATGAGGCTGAAGTCAATCGCTGCTTACCAGCTGATCCATTACCCCGCGCGAGTCGTGAGTCAACAGTCTGAACGGCATATTGGATTGGCCACTCGGATGCAGTTCATTGGTTCGCATGGCAGCCCTGAGGGTTTCACAGGTGGACCCACGTCGAAGCGGGGTCTTGTAATCTCCGAACAATCGAAGTTTTCTCAGCCTCTTCGACTACCCTTCGCAGCTCAAGTCTACCTCTTTCCTCCTCAAGGCCCTTCTCTTCATTAAATCACGCGCTTCAAGTCCAAAACTCGCTCCTGTGAGGAACTTATCCTTTGCTCGAAATCAACTGCCGGCACAGGCAGTCTTGCACGTATGGTTACTGGAGTGGAGACGGCAGGCCTTCTGTTCGCCATCCTGCCACTCTTCATCGAAGGAGCAAAAGTGTACAGAAGCGGCGTCGATTCGATTCTGGACGTGCTAAAGCAGTCTCGGAGGGATAAGGCTTTGGAAGAGTTCTACGACCATTTTCATCGCGAAGTCGTGGCAATCAACTGTCATGTTGACAGTATATACGGCTTCTTACTGAAGAACATTGGTAGTGACATACTACCCAGGCGAGCAGAATTCCTCTCGAAATGGAAAGATACACCCGCCATCCAATCCGCGTTGAGAACTTACTTTGGATCTGAGGGGAAATTCCACCGCTTCATCTCTATCAGTCGGAAGATCGTTCAACATCTCAACAGCTTGATCAGGGACAAGTCAACAAAGCTTTCGAATGAAGACAAGGTGCGTATATACATTTATCAATGTAGTAGTGTATAAAGGACCATGCCATATTCTTACGCACTCTTACTATATAGAATGAGGAGCTCATGTATCGAAAATTGGAAACACTTGTCCTTGAGCGAGAATCAAACTCTACGCAAACTCCTTTCCGAGAGCGCCTGCGATTTCTCAGGCACAAAAAGGACCGGGCCAACTTCCTCCATAATCTCCACACATGTACGAAGGAACTGGGAACACTTCTTTCGTCGATTGAACAACGGTACAACAATGCGGAACAAGACGGAGAAGAGAACGATATTGTCCCAAGCGTTCAAGCCAGACTACTCGCCGCCCAATCAACCAGGATCCGTGATCTGATCTCCAATCTCTACAACGTGATGGGACAGTGCTGGAACTGCAGTTGCAGTACTGCACATGACGTCAAGTTTCTTTTGGAAGACGTCAGCGATAGTCAAAATGGCACAATTTCATCCATCGATTTCTTCGTATTTGCTGATACTCCTTCAGCTAGTCTCTGCTGGTGGCAGGAAGCAAGGGTGTGTCTCATGTCTGACAGGCAAGTCTTCAACCAACAAAACGCTAGAAAATAGCTAACAAGTATCAAGGAACGTACGGGATATCGGTCCTGAGCAAATTGACAAAATTTGTGAACTACTGCGGCCCTCGAACAAAGGCCTCAGCTTGAATTTCCTGGTACAAGATGTCAATGGCCAGCATCGCATGTGGAAACTTCCGCCAAAGCCCCGTCACATCAGATTCGATGAACGAGAAGATCCCGCTTCACTTGAGCAGATATTTGACGGACCGAGCAAAATGGCAAAAAAGCAAAAACTTCAACTATCCCTTACCTTAGCATATTCTTTCCTCTACTATCACAATAGTCAATGGCTATCACGGGGTTGGAAAAAGAATCGAATATTTTTCTTTTTCGAAAATGAAGACGAGCCAGACTACGCAAGACCATACCTCTCGTTCCGCTTCAATGTGGATGACGCAGACTCAGAATCGGAAAACAATACTCTGCGATTGTGCAACGAAAGTATCCTTTCGCTCGGGATCATTCTCTTGGAGATCCATGAAGAGAAACCGATTGAAAAGTGGAGGAATCGGAGAGAAAGGGGCAGCTTGTGCGTATTGACGGATTGGGAGGTGGCTGAGCGAGTGGTTGAGAGGATTGATTATAACGGTACGCAAGCAGCGGTAAAAGCCTGTCTACAATGGGTTAGGGAAGCCCCAAGTCGTATTAGTTTGGAAACGAACGAGGCAAGAGCTGAACTCTATAAGCGTATCATCACTCCGCTTGAAAGAGACTTAGCGTCTTTGGAGAAGGATTTGAAGGGTTGGTAGTTTACCTACCTCTAGAGAGTTGAGGAAGTTTAATCTATGCGTTTGCGTGTAATAGGAGAATACTAAGAATGAAAAACGAGAAGGTAGAGAACTCCACAGAGTCACTGAGTCCTGATATTTTAGTATGTTCCGCCTAACAAGCTACAGCTCCCGTGTCTCCAGACCCATCTTCGGCGAAAATGAGGCTAAATGTAGGTCGAGATATCTCTCCAACCAGCAAGCCTACCGGCTGCAGAGCCCTTGAAGCGTAGGAAAATGATACTACAATTGAAACCCCATTTCTGCTCAGTTCGATGAGAAGATTGTGCAACAATATTCAAGCGATTGCTCTCCATATTTCTTTTCTCTTTTTCTTATTGAAGCAGTGACAAAAAAAACAGTTTCCAACTCCGCTGAGATATTTGCGACGTTTGTATCGGTTAGTAAAGAGGACGCCACGACACTTGGTTGATTTGAGCCAGTAATCGAGCAGCAATCGTACTCATGCTCTATCTAGTTGGTGGATGAGTTGATTGAACGATGCACCTTTCAGGCGTCGCAATCATTGAGCATGGACTGAATACAAAAGTGATAGCAAAAGATTACGCTTGAGCTACAGAAAGTTAATTTTTAAGCGCCTTTGGGTTTGCCAAACAAGCCAATCGCATGCGTACGATTCGGTGATCAGCCGCAAAGCTGTAGGGCGAGCTATGATGCTCACTGGTGCCTCACGTGCGCTTCGCGCTTCCTAAAACGTCTTGAAAGCGCTGACCGCATCTCATAAAGATATTTATAAACTCGACTTGTAAAACAATTCTACTTCTCCAATTACAACAACAGAAATACTAGGGTGAGAACTGAAACCCACAAGCATTACGATCTACTCTGGGGCGCTGGTGGCGGCCAGCTACACTCTAAGATATACTCTGGTTGTACATGTGTTCTTGCATCGCACTTCTCACCAGTATTCAATACCGCTGGAGCCCTGCATCATCTACTGACATCTGAGCTGCATCATCATCAAGTTCAAAATACTGACCTCACGATTAACGCTCAATGTCCATGTTAAAACCGAATATCCGCATCGGTCCCGCTCATGCTTTTGTTTGACAAAGCGGACAGTGCGGGCCATTTGTCGGTCGCAGCCAGTGAGTGGGAACCACTCCTGGATGAAACAAGGTCTTGGATTCGCATATCATAGAGACTCCATTCCTTTAACTCATCTTATATATCTCTCACCATTAAGCCCCGGCCACTTGTACCTCCAGATCAGGCGACAAGGCCAGCTGATCTACTATTAAACCCCGAAAAGAATCGCAAAACCGCCTCTACCTACATGCAAGCGTCTCACCCACCACCACCAAGCCTACAGCACCTCACCTCGGCCCCTCTCCCTTCACCTTTTTACCCTCTACCCATTCGCACCCTCAAAGCCTCTTCGCCGCCTCCAACCCCGCCCACACGCTCTCCAACTCGTTCACATCAGCCACGCCCCTCAACTCCCTCAAACAATTCTCGCACCTCTTCCTCCAAACCTCCATCTCCGCCTTCTTCGCCACCCAATCGCGCCAACCTGCCTGACCGGCTTCCACCATAGCTGCCGCGCCAGCATGCGCGATGATGTTATCCTCGATCGCGAGCTCCGCCTCCGCCTTCGCGTAGCCTCTGCGCGCAACCCGCACTTGCTCTAGCAGGATCAGGGTGTGAGGCGACATGTTCTGTTCGTTTCCTTCTTGCTTCATGTTCGCTTGGTCCATGCCCTCGTTCACGTCATTCTCGCTTGAAAGACTCAGTGATGTGAACGGGATGATGGCGTTCTGCTCATTCGGCGTGTCCGGCTCCTGCTTTACTTCTGTGTTGAGAGCGCCTGCTTTGTCGTTGGTGGTGGTGGCCGCTGGCAAATTTGTTCTGGCGACTTTGGGGTTGGGGCTGTTATGAGCTACGGTAGGTGAGGTTGCCCTGTGATTGCGCTTGAGACTGCGATTTGAGATGCCCATGACGGTTGGAGTGGTGATTTTGTTGGTGGCAGAAAGTGAGGGCGTTATGGGGGGACTGGAGGCGGAAGACTTGTTGGTGTTGGAAAGAGACTGCCCGTTGAGACTTTGCGTAGCTCCTAGCTGGCGCTTCTGCTGCTGCTGGTGCTGCTGCTGTTGCTGCTGCTGCTGCTGTTTCTGGTTCTGGTTCTGGTTCTGGTTCTGGTTCTGGTTCTGGTTCTGGTTCTGGTTCTGCTGCTGCTGTTGCCTCTGCTGCTGCTGTTTCTGTTGCTGTTGCTGCAGCTGGTTGGGTTGGGTCCGGTCTGCCCCAGGAGGTATCAACCGAGGAAGCTGCCAAGCGGGCGGCGATATTCCCTGCCCTCCCACCGACGACGCCGGCGGGAACGTCGGACGTGGTGGCAGTACTCCAGGTGACGGATGAGGCCATGGATTGAAATTGAAACCCGGACTGGGCAGCGAAGTAACAACGTTCTTACTCACACCATGGCCCACCTCCTCCCTCAGCGCTGCACTATCAGATATTCCATGTATCTTCTCTCCCCCTTCCTTAGCAGCCGCCGCCCCTCCATCCAGATCTTCTTCCTGCTCCGAAACATCCACGGTCTGCGCTCTCATCGCACTATACCGCGGATTATCAAATCCCTTCGCCTTATCCGCATGCCTCGAGTCTGGCACATTCTTCTCGAGCCAGCGCGACATATTTCCCTCTTTCTTCGGCCGATACTGATTGCGCAACGCATGAATCGTGAACGCCAATGCCTCAACGCACGCTTCACGGCCTGCGTCTGTGCCCATCTTTCCAAGGAATATACCGTCCGGAGCTCTGGAAAGCGAAGGGAGAGTTTGCAGGAGCAAGCGGACATAGTGGTCGCTGAGAGTGAAGTGCGTCTTGTTAACCTTGGCAAAAGGCGTGGCATAGCTGGCTGGTCCTGATACGGTGCGGTAGATGTAGAAACTCGTAGGATTGGGATCTGAGAGCTCGCGCAGGGTTGCGGGTACGACTACTTTGAGGAAGACGTGTCCACTGAGACCTTCAGGAGAGCCCCAGAGGAAGTCATCGCGAAATTCAGCCCAGGCGTTGAGGAAGGCGGGCACCTCAAGGACTCTGCTGCGCAGATCATCTTCGGAGGCCAAGTCCAGCCTTTGGAGGCATTGGCGGATGCTAATTGACTTGTGTTTGCTAGTCATGGTGATAGCGCGATGGACTGGTTTGTTGCGGTCGGCGACGCAAGAATTGCGACCGCCACTGCCCTGTCGGAGGGATGGCCTGTCGGAAAGCGGTGATGAAGTAACGTTGAGGAGACGACTGGACGCGGGAGTTTTGAAAGCGGCGGGTAAAATTTAATGTGCGTGATCCAGATAGGCAACTGCGCGGGTGAACTGAAAGAGTAGGCACGTTCTTTCCCAATCCAGCAGGCAGACTCAGTGCCGCCCCAACGTCTTCCCATCCTGAGTTGAATTTATAGAAGGCCTTGAGCTCGAAACCAAATGGAATCCTACCTACATACTGCAGAATCCAGGTCCGTATGAGCGCGCTGGCAGCATCCTTCCACGAACCAGCCTTTAGTCATTTCTCTTCCCCTCTCTTCGCTTTTCCCGTCCTGTCAGGGAGTTCGAGGGATTGAAACGAATCTACACTCACCGTCTGTCATAGATAGTACCTGATATACATCTTTAGCCATCATGAACTCCAGTGATGTCCGAATGCAAGAGCTTTAGTGTTCTCAAATGCTCTATGTGTCAGTGTTGAACACCATCACCACCAAATACTTTTGCTGATCCTCAGAATCTGAGCTGATGCTGACACTCATCTGTGATTCGCTGTAACAGTTATCCACGCTCCAGGAATTGCTACCAGAAACCGCCCACCAACGAGTGCACGCGAGTGTCGCGTTAACATCATTCGGAAGGAGCTAGCACCATATGTGTTGCCGGGGAGATACCCCAGAAAAGAAGTCTTAAATAGCGGCAGTGACGCGGTGAACGGTAAGATGCATAATGCACAAGGTCAATTTCAAAAGACTGCACCTGATCCCGCCATCACACGCGCTCCTAGGGTCGTATCTGTCATTTTTTCAAAGACTGACAGTCACCTGGATGCCCTATTGCGAATGGCGAAGGAATACTGCTGGGATGACAGAATTATATCCTCAATTTTGGGTATGACATTACCAACAACTCTCCAGCTTTTTAACGCCCGCTCCCTACTGCCCCTCCGTCAAAACCCTCGTCCAATCAAACTTCTTCCACATCTTCCTAAACCCCTCCACCCTCCTATCATTCCTATGCCACCTGCCCTGCCTCTTGATAACCTCAGGCCCGACATCCAACATGCCGCCCAGCGTCTCCCTCGCAAACAAATCTCCCTTCGGCCACCTGTTCGCGTCCTCGACGATGTGGCCCATGCCGCCGTCAAGCTCGAACCAGACGTGGAAGTAAGGCATCTCCTTCGCGATGCTGCGGCGGAAAGCGGTGCGGCCCATGCCCTCGCGCGACTTCTTGGCCGTGTCGATCAGCTTCGTGTGCTGGGTCCACTCCTCGTCGGCGGAGAGGATGGCTTCGCGGAAGAAGGCCGGCGCCGTCTCGCCGAGGTCGTAGGGGATGGGCACGGCGTTGAGCGCGGCGTGATGCTTGCGGTGTGGCGACGCGGCGTTCTCGTAGAAGATGACGTCGCGGCCTTGGTCGTGGTACATGCGGATGAGGCATTTCATGAAGTTCTGAGCGGGGAATGTTAATGTATGTGGGAGTCGGGGTGTTGGGGGCGTTGTGGCTTACTCTGATTTCCTCCCATTCATCGTCATCGCACTCGAGCAGGTTTATGCGGTGCTGAATAGGAATGATACAAGCTCCTCCTTCGCTGATCTCAGGCTCGGTGGGGAGAGTGAGATAGACACGAGTTCCCAGAGACACGACGGGCGCAACCGGCGGTGTGTTGGTGTCTTCGTGATGACAGAGAGGACAGCTATCCAAGATGCGGTTCATCTTCTGGAAGTCGCTGATGGCGGTATTTCTCAGGTTGATGTTGGATTTTTGGACGTGCTTGGCCAGCTTGCCGGCATTCTCATCCATATAATCCAGGTCATTGTCAAACTTGGCGTCCTTTGCGATGGTCTCGGCCAGGCGATAACCTTCTCCGCCTTGTTGACCTCTTGTCCTCCTCTCTTGCCGAACCATGTCCTCGATGGACATATCCTCGTTCTCCTCGACCAGCCCCCGCTCTCTGCCTCTCTTGTTGTCGATGTCCTTGACTTCGCCCTTGCGGCTTGCAAGCATCCTGTTCTCCATCGCGCCCAACACCACAACCTCAGGCTCCTTACGGTTGGCAGCACCAGCCATGGCTGCATTGTATTCCGCCTCGAGCTTCTCTGCCTCTGGACCTCCCTTCAATTTGGCCTTCATCATCTTCGCTCGCAGCCTGTTGAGAGAAGTCGCATCCATCACAGCAGCTTTTGCAGGGGGAGGCTTTTCTTGCACGATCTGTCCTTGAGGAAGCTCGGGTACCTCATTTTGACTTGGAATCGAATCTCTCCGGACGCCAGCCTTCATCTTTCTCTCCTGATAGAGTTCCCCGCTTGGTTTCTCCTTTCCGACGTAATCTTTGCCGTAAGTTGCACGGCGTTCAAGCTCCGTCTCCTCCTCTCGGGCGTCATCAAAATCCCGGAGGCTTCCAAATCTTTCCAGTGCAATATCATCAACCGGCCTACCGCTTTCTTTGGCCTCACGATAAACATTCTTGAGCTTCGTCATCCGCCATTGAGACCCATTGTCCCCGAAGGTATAGCTGACTTCATGCTGCGCCGGCTCTTCAACAAGGCTAGTGTCTTCCTTTCCTTCCTGCAAATCTCTCAGGTGCTGATTCAGCTCCTTATCGTGGATCTTTAGGTCATAGTCCTTCTTCGTCGCCTTGGTCTTGTCGGGCTCTGGCTCCTTCCTCCTCTGCACGTAATCAACGTCCATTGCCGACGGTGCCTCCATCCAGGAGTCGCGCTTCAAAGACGAAGCCTCCGCGTCGGCCAGTCGGTTGTCGAGGGTATCCTCGGTAGGCGGTGCGTCCATGGTGCCCTTCTCGAGGTAGGCATCTTCGTCGTCGGCACGCGGCGACCGCGAGCGGTTGCGCTCATGATGTCTGCGCCTTGATGAACGATGTTCGTCGTCGCGGTCGTCGTCTCTGTGGCGGCGGGAGGAGCGGTGGTCGTCGTCATCCCGGCGGGAGCGCTTGTGCTTGTGGCGCGATTCGTGATCGTCGTCCTTGTCGCGGGAGCTATGGTGCTTCGAGGAGTGGTGGTGTCGGTGGTGATGTCTGCGCTCGCTATCCTGTCTGTGAATTAGCATATATGTATTGAGTTGAAGCTCATGAGAGCTCCTCGGAGGAGAGCTCGCGGTACCTTTGAACGATGATCACGGTCCCTGCTGCGGCTGCGGTGGCGGCGCTTGTGGGAGTCTTCGCGGGACTTGCTCTCGGCAAGCTCGCGCTCAAAGTCTTCAAGGGTCATTTTGGGCAACGGAGGGGTGAGGAAATATCGTGATGCAAAGCGCGTCGGCGGAGATGGCAGGGTCTCGCCCGCGCGGCGCGAATGATGTCGCGCACCCGCCGAAACTTTTCTGACGTAGCTTGCTCTCCCCCACCACCAAATCTTCCGCAGATCGAACCACAAACTCACACCTCGGCGCTGCGCGCGAAGCATATTTCCCTACGAAAAAGCCAAACCAGCCATCGCGCGCGAACAACAATGGCAACCAGCCCGTCCGGAGCGCCCGTCTCCATCGTCTGCGTCGGCATGGCCGGCAGCGGCAAGACGACCTTCATGCAGCGCATCAACGCGTACCTACACCAGAAGAAAGAGCCGCCGTATGTCATCAACCTGGACCCGGCGGTGCGCAACGTGCCCTTCGACAGCAACATCGACATCCGCGACTCGGTCAACTACCGCGAGGTCATGAAGCAGTACAACCTCGGCCCCAACGGCGGCATCATCACCTCGCTCAACCTCTTCGCCACCAAGATCGACCAGATCCTCGCCCTGCTCGAGAAGCGCACCGCGCCGCCGCCCCCTCCGGCAGCTGGTGAGGCCGCACCGCAGCAGCAGCAGCAGCAGCAGCACAAGCCGATCAAGAACATCCTCGTCGACACGCCCGGCCAGATCGAGGTTTTCGTGTGGAGCGCCAGCGGCGATATCCTGCTCGGCTCGTTGGCCTCCAGCTTCCCGACGGTCATCGCGTACGTCATCGACACTCCGCGCACGGCGTCGACGAGCACCTTTATGAGCAACATGCTGTACGCCTGCAGTATCCTCTACAAGACCAAGCTGCCCATGATCCTGGTCATGAACAAGACCGACGTCATGGACGCCGAGTTCGTCAAGGAGTGGATGACGGACTTCGAGGCCTTCCAGGCAGCGCTGAGGGAAGAGGAGAACGGCGGTGGTTTTGGAGGCGTGGAGGGGGGCGAGGGCCCGGTTGGCGGAGGGAGCGGGTACATGGGTAGTTTGTTGAACAGCATGAGTTTGATGCTGGAGGAGTTCTACCGGCACTTGAGCGTTGTTGGTGTGAGCTCGATGACCGGTGCGGGCGTGGACGAGTTCTTTGAGGCTGTGAAGGAGAAGGCAGCGGAGTTCGAGCGGGATTACAAGCCCGAGCTTGAGCGGAGGCGGGAAGAGCGTGTGAAGGAGAAGGAGGAGAGGCGCGAGAAGGAGCTTGACAAGCTCATGAGGGATATGAGCGTCGGTGGGGCTTCGAACAAGACGCCCAGCCAGCCTAAGAACAAGGGAAGAAAGAAGGAGGAGCCGGAGACGATCAGCGATCTCGAAGATGAAGATGAAGACGAGGATGGACCGGCTGCGGACTCGGACGACTTCGAGGAGGATGACGATGATGAGCAGGGTCTGCAAAGCAGGTACCAGAAGGCTCTACAGGAGGACCACGACCGAGCTGCTGGTGGGGACGACATGAGCTTTGCGCGGTATGTCACACAGGCTCGCATGGGTTGAAGCGATGCAGCGACTTGCAGAAATTTGGCGTTCAGAGACCGGGATGGCAGCATGGGTGGTGTTTGGGACGAAATCTATTTCATGATATCAAAAAGTAACTTTGTCTAGGGAGAAGACAATCCATCTTTCAGATTATCTGAGAGCTCAAGCTATCTTATCGGTGCGATGTGATGGTGATGCCTGACTGCCTGATGTCCGGAGACTTTCCTGATTCAACCCACGGATCAACCATGTAGATCTACACTTCAGAATACCAGGCCATGTGTTTAATTTTAAGGGCTGGAGCGGCAGTCAAAACCGCAAGGGAAATTTATATGGTTGGCCGACCCTAGTCGTCGGCGCCAAGACCCGGTAAGCGAGCTTGCGGCGGTGCGCTGGATCTAAGTAACAACGAATTTCTGCCCCACGGGCCGCCGACGCGCGACACCACCATCAACGCGACACCGGCAACGCACAACCCCCAGACACCATGGCCGACCTTATCAAGGAGTCGCCGCTCCGCGCGGTCCAAGTCGAGGCCCTTGTGGTCATGAAGATGATCAAGCACTGCTCCCAGGCCTTCCCCACCACCGCAACCGGCTCGCTCGTCGGCATGGACGTCAACGGCACCCTCCAGGTCACCAACTGCTTCCCTTTCCCGACCGTCGATGCCCCCGTTGATGGCACTCATGACGGCCAGCAGAGCGTTGCTGCCGCCGCCCCGCGTGCCAAGGCCAACGTCGTCTACCAGAACGAGATGATCAAGTTCCTGCGCGAGGTCAATGTCGACGCCCAGAACGTCGGCTGGTACACCAGCACCAGCATGGGCAACTTCGTCAACCTCAACACCATTGAGAACCAGTTCTTCTACCAGAAGGAGCACAACGAGCGCACCGTCGCCCTCGTCCACGACGTCAGCCGTAGCTCCCAGGGCGCCCTGAGCCTGCGCGCCTTCCGCCTGTCGCCCCAGTTCATGCAGGCCTACAAGGAGGGCAAGTTCACCACTGAGAGGTAAGCTTCACACTCCTTATGGTCTGTGGAGAGCCTATTTGGAGATTGGTGGAGCGAAACACCACTCTGTTCCCCGGGCTCTCCACGACCGTTGTCTTAATTTGCGCAAATTGCTAACTCCTCACAGCCTCCAGAAGAGCGGTCTCCGCTACCACGACATCCTCGTCGAGCTGCCGCTCACCATCCACAACTCGCACCTCCTCACCACCCTCCTGCACCAGCTGCCCGGCCAGCCGCCCAAGGACGAGCTGCAGTTCCCGCCCAACCTCGCCGCGCTCAACACGGACCCGCTCAAGCCGCAGCCGCCGCTGTGCCCCAACTACGACGCGCTGGACCTGTCGATCGACCCGTTCCTGGAGAAGACGTGCGACCTGCTGCTCGACAGCATCGAGAACCACCACACGGAGCTCAACAACTACCAGTACTACCAGCGCTCCATGGGCCGCGAGCAGGCCAAGATCACGGCGTGGCAGCAGAAGCGCAAGGCGGAGAACGCGGCCCGCGCCGCCGCCAAGCAGCCGCCGCTGCCCGAGGACGAGTGGCAGCGCCTGTTCAAGCTGCCCCAGGAGCCCAGCCGCCTCGAGACGCTGCTCAACAGCCGCCAGGTCGAGCAGTACAGCAGGCAGGTCGACGGCTTCACCGCCGGCGTCTCGGCCAAGATGTTCGCCGTCAAGAGCAACTTGCTGCCCAGTGACGCGTAGAGTGGAAAAGAAAATAGGAGTCAATGCCACGGGGCCATGGGAAAAGGGTCGCCACACTGGAATCAATAGTGCGGCCGGTTTGTCAGCGGTGTCGAATGAACCAACAAGGGAAGAAAAAGAAGCAGAGCAATGGCGGGAGAAGCGGACTTTGCTTTTTTTGCATAGGGCTTTGGCGTTGCGACTGACAAGGAAAAAAGGGGGGTTTCTGGGCAAAGTTAGAAGAACAAAGCCGGGAAATTCTTTTTTTTTATCTACGGATAAGGGAGGGGGGGTTTTCAAAAACGTGTTTCTTTTTTCTGTCTGTATCATGTGGACTAGAAAAAAAGAGCGAGCGGATATCTAATGACCACGATTTTGTTTGTTTTGAATGTCCAGCGAGCGGTGAGATATCTGGTCGACTGGACTTGTGTGGTCAGGATGATAGACGGTAGTTCGTCTGGGGGATTGAGCAGCTACTCTCGGTCTGAGGTGGAAGGTTGGAGAGCATTCTGAGGTATGATACAACGAATGGATTTTTCTTGGTACATACATACATTGATATCGTCCAACGTGGGTATGCGAGATTGAAAGGCGTGAGTTCTTATATTCTACAGTGAGTAGGTTGGCCAAAGGCGAACCATAGACGTGAAGAGACTGCAATCTTCAGCCACGAACCTGGGCTTGATGAGACAGACACTTTCTCCGTCTATTTTTTCTTTCTATCTTCTACCGAATCGAAGCTCACAGAATCCCATTAGCGACTTTCAACACCCAGGACCTGACAAATGTAGGACTGTTTCCAGAAACAAAATCCGGAAGACAAATAACATTGATCTCCCTCGAATTAAACTTTAAACTTGGCCCCTACTGCCCCAATACCCTTCGAAAGCCAAGCTTCCTCCGGAAATGACGCGATGTCAAGCCGTGCATGTCATCTGAGCGGGTTTTGCGTGGTCTAATCTCCTCTTCACTTGCGGCTAGCACATGCTTCCTTCAACATCGCAGCCTGCAGTCCACGCAAAGTTTTTCCTGCAGGCCACACAGTGGCTCATCTGCGCCATCATCATGTGACTGATGCTGCTTGGTCTCGTGCCGGGTCAAGCACGAGCTCAGGGAGCTGAGGAGTCTCGTTTTTAAGGGATCGTCCTCCTCCTGTTACTGAACGTTGCAGCAGGTATCAGTGACGCGTTCAAGATAAATACGATACAGCAAGACAAGAACTGCCCTGGTGTTTCTTGCAGTCTGACTCCTTCACACTCTAGCCATAAGCCCTCGCGTTGGACTGCTGACAGAAATGGTGCTTGTGATGCTGGCGATGAGGGCCAGCACTTCATACTGATGATGATAAGTACCCACAAGCAGTTGAGATGACAAGCATCTTTGGCCAAATAATTGTGCTAAGAGCAAGAATAGCTCACGGAGGGCTCAGCATACTACATGGAGGATTACAGTCGGCAAAGAAAGCGGAGGAAGAGTCATGTCTAAACGGACAGTGCTGTTCTACCAGCGATTACTGCTTGCTGATTGAAAGACAATGGCCGGTATTAACAGCGCTTAAAAGTACCCCCCTGCGGAGTGGATCGGGAGAAAGAGGGTGAAGTCCTGTGGAGATTATGCCGCCTGCGAGAGGCATGTGATAGAGTTTCCTACATTCAGCAGATCTTTGGGAGTGTGGCTGAATGCATGTGGCGATGACTCCTGGCTTATGTCTTGACGGTCTGTTGGACGCCAACGGGGTATTTAGGCAAGAGGCAGAGTTTTTGAAGTGTATAAATATACCATGACTCGGTGCTCTCTTTCAGTTCCAAGTGCAAAAATAGATGCCCTTATTGTATCTACTTCGAAGTTTGCCGCACATCATTGCTTGCAGCCAACTTTGGGATGCTTATTTCACTGTTCCTGGTCTTCGGTTCGGTTTGGTGTTTCCTTCCTCTGACTGTGTCGGCTCGGTGGTGTGACCTTCTGCGAGAGTATGTGGCTACAATGCTGTTTATCATTAGAACTTAATGAAGATCGCCCTGGTGAATGAAATATACTGCTCTCCCACATTTTACCTCAACTCAAGTTTCAGAGAAAAGGATGCACATTTTCGGATATTCGTAGCGGCGTTTTTTGAAGTGAATTTCCTAAGATTTCATGTTCTTCAATACAGTGTTCAGTGGAACAATCCCTTTCCTCTTAATGCCACCCCGCTGTTCATATTGTTGCAAGGCTTGGTTCTCAGTACCGTAGAATAGGAAACAGTATGTATCCTATGTCTCTAAAAAGCCGACGCATGATGTTCTGGAGCCAGTATTAAGGCTTCCCGTTTTCGAGTGAGATTGCGGCAACAGTCTCTAATATGGCGGAGATTAGTCAATGACTTCTACTGACCATCTGAGATCGAAGATCATGTAATAAAGTTTAACTTTCAATCTTCGGTATCTTTCTCCAACTTCGTGCTCTTATTGTCTCGTTTGTTCACACTTCTGAGAGGCAGAAGCAAGTTTTTCTGCTAACGGCGTCGAACTCCAAAAGCCAATTACAGGCAAGATAGGCGAGTCCATCTTTGTCAGCGGATAGTCATCTCGTGACCAGTGGGGGCCGATAAATCTTTTCACAAAACCATAGCCTTGTCTACAGTCCCTTATCGCTCCTCCGTTGGCTCTACAGTTCAAAAGTCTGTAATCACGTCCGTCAAGATACCAACAAATCATCATGGCTCTTGTTCCCAGTTCATCGAGCGACCCAGCCTTTGCCCAGCAGGGCTCTCTTGACTGGGTTGCTCTCGCCAACATGTCTGTCAATTTCCCAGTTGCCGTGCTCGGACGGCTATCCAGAGCCGGACTGGAACCGGTAACAGCCGTTGTGGCTCAAGGGTTGTTTTTCCACATACCAATCGGGATCCACGGCCAACAAGTGCTCAAGCGAGCTATGGCAGGGCTGAAAGCTTACAGCAGTTTCGGAGACATCGTGTGGTTCGGCGTTGGAATTCGCCATATTCTTCGAGAGCTAACCGCCACATCCCAAGGAGCATCAGGAGTTGCCATCACTGCTGCGCTCTCGGAGGGCTTCTCGAAAGACTTCGCCGCGGCTGTGCTTTACGAATTGGCAAAGCTCATGGGGAGCCCTGTGGAGCTGACACCATCCTACGCTCAATGGCAGAACTATGTGCAAGCTTGCTCAAGCCTTTTTTGTTCAGTCAAATTTGGCGAGAGGATTAACCAACTCGCAAGAATCTTTGGGGTGCAAACCATAAAAAGCGGCATTGGAGCGGAACGAAGATTGCAAGCCAGTGGGCCGCGTCGTGTCGCCGAATTCCTCCACGGGATCGGAACAATTCAGATGCAAAAGAATGAATCAATCGAGGTTCGTGGAGGCATGACATGCTTGTGGGGATATGTTCTCTGCGAGGTGGTCTTGGGTCTCCGCGTTCAGATTTGTGGTGACCTTCGTGGAGCCTTCGGAGTGGCCGCGGAGAACTTCGATCCAGCATCCGAAAGTTGTCAGGTCCGCTTTGTCGTCGATACGTCCGCATCGACCAGTGCAATAGTCCAGACCAGCAAGACATATTCTCTCCACGCCGGAGGAAAGTTTCCAAAACGTTTGTTTAAACACGAGGGAGTGGACCTGAACTGGAGGATACCTCTCGATTGCGTGTTGGGTAGTTTGTACGGCGACGAATTTCTTTTGCAGCTGGAGAAATGTACGGACGATCTTGGAGTTATGCTTGCTTGCCATGCTCTTATTCGTCACTACTCTCCCCGATCCCGACTTTACCTACGATACCCATCACCGGTATCCCTCCTCAACCAGTTCGTTTACAAGGTGCCCGATTTACGCCGATCACACTTGAAAGCCGAGGCACATATTTCACAGATGCTGCAAGACTGGCAAGACAACCATGGAGAGGCCTGGGACGTTTCAAGAGGGAAAGCCGTTGAGGCAGCAAGCCAACGCGCTGAGGCAGAACACAAATTTGTCTGTGAAAGCTTCCTTGGTGGGTACGTGGAAGCATTTGACCGGGTCCAGGCTCTACCATCTGCATTGCCCCAAACGCTCAATGTTGCCGAGGCATGGTACAAATCGCTGGAGTTGGCGGCTTTACTTTGCGATGCCATCTTGGATGAACCTCTGGATCCCAAAAGAGACGGCCTGCACAACTTTTTCCACACCGAGACGGTCCTCGTAGCCTCCCCGAGAAAACTACTCAACAACAAAGAACAGCCTGCCACTTTCAAGCCGTATATCCGGCTCTTCTCTGGAGAGGATCTTCCCGATTCACCAGCCAACATGAAGCTCTCTGCCATTTCTGCTGGAGGGATATACTGCTATACACACTATATGGCAGATCCGTTTCAGTCTGTGAGCAATGCTCGTCAAATCCATGTTGGCTGCGGAACAATCTCCATCGACGAAGGTGGTCGCATATACAATGAGATCCGCGATCAAGATCCGGTTGAATTGAAGCCATTCCACACCAAAGTTCTGAATCACTACCCGACACGTCCCTCTGCGAGAGCGATGGTTGAAGAGGATATCGATTTGAGAGTCTGGTTTGAGCAATGGGACGGAGACGACTTCGAAGAGAGGCAAGCTGTCAATCCCGCCGATGCGTTACGAGCCGGCTGGTATGGTCCCAAGGGCTCGTGGCGAGGCCAGTATGGGACAAAGAGCAATCCAGAGAAGCTTTCGGAGGAGGAACGTCGGAAGTGGATAGCTGCTTATGGGTCTTTTATAGCACCATGACTCTCATATCTCTTACGTTGCTAGGTGAAATGACTTGAGTCACACATTTACATCCGAGATGCTTGTTTCAACTGCCCGTCAAGGAAGACTGTGAAAAACTTTCCGGTACGCACATGATAATCTTTCCCGCAGCTCACTGTGTGTGTTCTAAAGTGCGGCATCATGTTCAGTGTCGGTATGCACGTTCTCTTTCTGAAACTGCGGACGCGTAATGACACGTCTAAACCTATGGCAATTGATTGAGGCTAAGTCCCGTACGTTAAGTACTGATGTCTGTAGGACCTAACATGTCATAGGAGATTCTAAGTCGAAATGATCAGGTGACATTCCACGCGTCTCACATGCCACATGCCACTTCTCTTGGATGGCGAGCAGCTGCCATACTCTTATGCAAGGGTTGAGGCCCCGGTTAAGGGAAAGGATTTAAGAGAGATTTTCGATCCTCTTAGCGCCACATCGACGCCAATAGAGCTTGCTAAATGCACTGTACCATTATACGTACACTCCGTTGTCGCGGTTTGAGCTGATCGGACTTTGTTTTACTCGGCCGGCCGTGGAGTTCCTGCTTGATTATATCTCTGCTAGATCCTGCTATTCGGGAATTATGAACGCTCTTCGTCATTCATACTACATGGTGCACCCCATCATTCTTTATAAAAGTCAATAATAAGCATTGGATCACCTACCGATGACTCGGCTCCCAATTTGCTCACGAAGCGCAAAATGTGAACTGGGCAAAAGGCACGAAGAGCAAGTGAAATGAGTGTAAAAGTCGAAACACAGCCCATGATTGGAAATACAGGTCAAAGTAAGAGATAGTCGCTTTTAAAGCGCTCAACTTTAATTTCCACGTGCTACGTACCGCAGTCTCACCTTTCACCCGAGGTCGCTCACCCTCGATCACCAATACAGTGGTATAAAAACTTTTTCGCGCCATTCGAAGTCAGAAAGCTCACATTCATCTCCGATCTACGCAACCAAAGCGGCAACAAAGAAAAGCATTGGGAGCTGGTTCGGCGAGAAAGCAAATGCAAGGCACTCATGCCTCTTTCCACTAATATCAAGGCAAGTTTGCATCTTCAGCTGCATTTATAAGCAAACGTATTTATGTTCAAAGGAGAATGCTGACGATCATCATTTGATGTCAATCGACGGAATGAATGGGCCCACAACATCACATCACCACCTCCACCACCGGTCCTCGCAAAATTGAATGTGATGCCACATGCCCAAAGCCAACCACAGTCGGGCTGTTGGGTTGGCGATGTAGTGTGCTCGCCTCATGTGCACATAGACTTTTCTCTCGCTCGAGTTGTCAGGCATGGCTGGCATGGACTGGAAGTGATGCTTCTTAAAAGAGCTGAATCCGGTCCATTCAAGCTTATCACATGCGCCGCTCAGGTGAAAATCCTGCGATATGAAGAATTCTTCATAGATAAAACCACCGCTCTTCCACGGCCTACTCTTCTCTCACCAATACTAGGCAAGTGGCCCTAATACCAAAGAGATTGTGACGTAAAACTGTACTGTCGGAAGTGGTGGACTTTGACTTGATCACGTTTCGTGTTGTTGATCTAGTTACCTGCCTTTTTTGCGGGGACTCACTTCGTAGACACAACTCACCATTCTGCCCGAATGCTGGTATCCAGCCCATTGCTCTAATGGAGCTCATCACCAACAGGCTGAAATATCAAATCCGTCACACTTTTCTCTACAGGATCTTTGACCTACGAACGAAGCGGAGACAGTGCTTTGATGTTGTGCTCTTGATTACAACGAGCTAAACTTGTAAGCTGAAACTTGCTATGTAGCCTAGCAATGCAGTCAACCACTCTGTATATAAACCCCGCAACGAGATTGAAAGCAATACCTTGTGACACATCTTCCCTACCACATTTCTCATGCACCACGCCAAGCGGCATGAAACGTCAGTTCAGTCCCGTGCTCCGCGTCCGGCGCAGATCATCGAAGGTAAAACCGCATATTTGCTCGCTTTTCTTTATGTGTCAACAACGGCTCAGCAACTTGGATTTCCCAGATTTCCCAAGACGAGTCCACTGCGTCGTTTTTCCTGTTTCGCCACTCAATATATCAGAACTCCCCCCGCCGCTTCCGCAGCCCAACGACGCCGCACCGCAATATATTTAGCTGCCTTCAGCATTGAATGCTAATGCTGTGTTTCAGCACTTTCCTAAAATGCTTCTAGCCATCAGCATTCACTTCCGACTTCCTCGTTGTTTTCGAGCACCAGCCGCACCGTGAAGCGGAGTCCATAACGGGAGAGCCAGCGGAAAACCGCCAGTGCGTGTTGCTATCTTCTGGATCCAGAAACAGTAGTCCGCTTAAGTTGGAGGGTGAACCCAAGCCCTGTATTGAGTCTGACAATGAGAAATGTAGAATACGAAAGGTGGTGGGCGCTTATATAGACATTCGAGGAGGGGTTCTGCCACGCTATGTGCATGTGTATGGCAAGCGACTTCCTAATCAGGATAGTTCGTTCACACTCTGGTTGTGCTACCGTCCGCGTGGATTGCTCAACCCGCCGATGTATGTACGAACAGTATCTCCGCGACAATATCTTGCGCAGATCTATCTATCAGAGCCATCGCAAACATCTTGAGCTCTTACGGTAAGGTGATCGAATGATACTAGCATCTCCACGTAATCCTGCATCGTAAACTTGCACCCACACAGCCAAGGAAGACAATAACTCTCACCACCAAGCAGCGTGCCACCACCAAAATTCAGAGCAACACGAGTTAAGCACGAAGCACAGGAGGACCAACTTCATCTCAATCATTTCTCATTTCCAACGTTCTCACCGCGCACATTCTTCCTGTCTACCAAAATCACTACGCATTCTCTCCACCAACCACCAAACCCTCTTCATTCCTCCCCACAATCAACCCCCGCCTGTGCACACGCCATCCCTCATCCACCAGGTATAAACCAACCAAAACACACACCAAAAACAAAGGTACTGTACATGTAGTTTGAGAGCGGGGACTTTCCTTTCCTTTTATCCATCCTTTTTCATTCCCTTCCATTCCATCTTTCCTCCATCATAAAAAAACAAAATGACTCCTCCCACGTCTAAAAAAGCTCAGAGGAAGTGAAAGGAGTAGCAATAAGCAAGCCATGGGGCGCGACCATTAAGGGATATGGAGACGCGCCCCAGCCAGTAGTGTAGTAGTAGTACAAACACACACACGTAAACGAGGAAACTTTTTCTTCCATTTCCATACAGCGCTCACGCCATGGAAAAAATGCCCGCCAGACGCAAACCGGGGAAAGAAAATATGCCAGTGGTGAGTGTCGGATCCAGGAACAACGACGAATCGTACAAAGAGGGAGAAGAGCAAAACGTCAAAAGGTGTACACAGAAAAGCATTCAAGGGAGGGGAGAGCTTAGATGTAGTCCCTCGCGCTCTTCTGCATCTCGATCAACCTCCAGCCCCTAGTCTCAGGGTTGTTGACGTCCTCGGGTATTCTGGTGACACCAATGGCGTAGGTGACCTGCTGCACCTTGTCGTCCATACCGGCGGCGAGCTCGCCCGACTTGGCGTTCTTGAAGACGTGGACCTCCTGCGTCCTGCAAGTGACGATGAAGACGGGGATCTCACCAGGATCGAGCAGACGGGCGTTCAGGATCTCGACGTTGCGGATATCGAAGATGCGGCCGGCGGACTTGAGGCCGGCAGTGGTGTACTGCTGCATGAGGGCAGCGTAGACCTGGTACTGAGCAGCCGAAAGCCAGAGCTTGAGGACCTCGGTGTCGCCCTTGACGTAGGCGTCGAGGACCTCAGGGAGGATGTACTCGCGCATCTCCGTCAAGAAAGGCTCGAGCTGGAAGGTAGGATCCATCTCCTTGAACTTCTTGATGACCATAGCAGTCTCGTTCTCGGCGAAGAAACCGGCGACACGGTCCGAAATGCTGCGGGCGGTGGAGATGAGCGGGTTCTCAGATTCGCGGTAGTTGGCCTTCATGGCGAAGAGGGACTGCATCAGACGGCTGTTCTCACGGAAATCGTTCCACGAAGCCTTCCATGCAGCATCCTTGTGCAGGGTGATGTTGGTACCGGCGCTGCACTACAGTTAGCATGTACAAAAAAGAAAAGCGAAAGATGCAAGCATACTTGGGATCCTCTTCCGGGTTCTCCACGAACTTGGGCCTGCCGGACTTCTCATCTCTCTCTTCCCTCTTCTTCTTGCGCTCCTCCTTCTCGACCCAACCACCGTATCTCGAGGAGCTGCCATCATCGATGACGTCCTTGACACTCTTGTACGCCTCAGTCTGGCGCACCGGCCTGGTGATCTTCTCCAGACCACGACCAGTAGCATTGGCGCCCTTCCTCAGCACGCGCACAGGCACAGTATCCCAGGTCCACGCAGCACTCTGTCCGATAGCGGTTCCGGTCTTCTTGAGGACGGTCGAAGTAGCAGTGCCGGTTACCTCGGCAGCAGACTTGTAAGCGGAGCGCGCACGCTTGACGTTCTCGTTCTGGGTGAAGTCCTCGACGCCAGCGGCTAGCTGCTTGGTCGACTCGTTCCATTCCTTCGACGCCTTGAACTCGGTCTTCAGCGTCTCGGTGAAGACCTGCCACGGCGTCTTGTCGCCGTGCGGCGGCGGGGGTGGCGCATCTTCCTTCTTCTTCTTGTCGCCGTCTTTCTCCTTGCCCTCTTCCTTCTGCTCGCCCTCGGCTTGTTCACCCTCGGCCTTGTTTTCGCCTTCGGCCTTCTTCTCGCCGGTCTCGGCGTCGGCGGCGGAAGAGCTCTTGTCTGCGTCCTCGGCACGCGCCTTGTCCTCGGCGGAGGTTGTGGGGTCTGCCTTCTTCGCTTTCCGGCTCAGATAGGGCTGGGCGTGGAAGTGGCGGGCGTAGAGGGCGGAGGAGCGGAGGAGGATGTCCTGCGGCTGAAGCTGCGAGCGGAGGAAAGGAAGAGAGGAAGACGAAGAAGAGACGGGGGAAGTGAGTGGGGAAGAGGGGCGCTGCGACTGTAGCACAGCGGTGGATAACCGGCGGCAGGCAGCGGAGCGGCCATAGGCGGAAGTGTAGGGTGTGAGAGATGAGCGAGCGGCACCTCCAACGCGCGCTCCGACGGAGCTGCTGGCGAAGGCCTTCATTCTAGACGCGCTGAAAGAAATGGAAGATGGCAAGTCGCGAAAGGACTGAAGTGCCGCGATGGAGGGCAGACGCGCGGGAAAGGAATTGAGGTGGGTTGAGGCGTGGCGGGATTAGTCGAATGGTTGTTGCCCCAGAAAACCTCACTGCCGCGCCGGCGGAGAAAGCAGGAACCTCACGAACGAAAAAGTGTCATCAGCCGAGGTTTCACCGATTGACCTGGCGCTGCTCCGAAATCTCTCGACCCGGCGGCCTTCTGCGCGCGAGCTACCAACCACACCACGCCAATTGCCTCGTCTCTCTGTCCGCCATGGTCCTGGAGAACAGGACGTCGCGGGTCTTCTCGGCCCTCAGAGGCTCGATATGCCTGTCCTGCCGCGCCGCATCGCAATCGCTCGCGCGGCCCGCCTTCCTCAACACCACGACGGCGTCCGGCTCCTTCTCGACCACCGCTCGTCGCGCCGCCGACGACCCCTACGACGTGTCGGCCGCTAGCACGCTCCGCTCGGCGCTGAGCGCCGAACGCCAATCGCCCCTTGGCTACGACCGCCGTCCTGTGAACCAGGGTCCCAGCTTCGCCGAAATGCTGAGCAGCGACTCCAACATCAACTACAAGCCCGGCGAAGCTACGCTCATGGAAGAGCCCGAGCCACACCACCTGCACATCGTATCCTCAAAGCACAACACGCACCTGACCCTCACTCGTCCCGACCGCAACCCCATCATAAGCATCGCGGCGGGCAATATTGGCTTCCGCAAAGCCGGCCGTGGAAGCTACGACGCTGCGTACCAGCTTGCCGCCTTCTTGTTGAGCAACATCCAGGACCGTGGTCTGTTGATGGAGATCAAGAGGTTGGAGCTCGTCTTCAGAGGATTCGGTGAAGGCAGAGAAGCTGTGAGGAAGGCCATTATGGGTTCGGAGGGCATGAACATCCGGAATCGCATTGTGAGAGTCACTGATGCGACGAGGTTGAAGTTCGGTGGTACCAGGGGTAAGAAGCCGAGGAGATTGGGTTAAGAACGACATGGATCGAGAAAAAATATATGCAGGCATGGCAAGGCGCCAGGCATTCTTCAAGGATCTTGGTGAGGTGTACATCATGGGCCTGTTGTACAATACTGGCTACGGCGTGGCGTTGTGACAAAGGGAAAAGAAATGCTGCACAAGAATGCCATTGAATAACTGTAAGATGGCCTATCAAAAACCTTTCTCATCAAATGAAAGACCGCGCTTGAACGCTCAGTGAGCACACAAATTCCGCCCTCCCGAAACCTGATCCGAATGCTAGTAACCGCCACAATGGTATCAACCCTCCAGTGCCGCAAATGAAAGAGATAGGAAACTTTTCAAAAAAGTAATAATTACACTGACATAGGGAGGCACCTTAAGATCTGGCGTGCACGGGAGCGCGCTCGCTGGCAGGGATTTCGCGCCCGCTAGTATCTCTGACCGAAGAGCGCCGTGGGCGACCGATTTCAGTTGAGGAAGTGGATCTCTTGGCTGCGTTCCTCGATCTAGATCGACTGCTCTCAAGCTCTTCGTCGGTAGAGTACTGATCCTGTGAATCTGTAAGGTGCAGAGAACCCTGTGATTGAGTCGCGCGCAGCATTGCTACGCGCTCATCGTCATCATCTTCGTCCAGGAGCTCACCGTCAGCGGTATCATGATCGGGAGGGGCGATCCACTCCCGAGGCACGACGCAAGGCAGGGCAACGCCGATGCTTGCGGCACGGTTGAGCCATCTCGGAGCGGGCCTTGCAGTAAGCTTTTCGCACAAGTACGAGGTGAAGTGGTTACAGTTGAAGGTCAACAGGTTGTAGGCAGTACCCTGGAACTTCTCTGAGGCCTGTGCGTGTGGTCAGACTAATGATTGTCGCGCGGATTTGCCAACACACCTCTCTTATGACGGCAGCGAGCTCATCTTCGGTGAGGAAGGAGAAGCCCTGCAGGACCTCGCACCTGAAGGTGCCGCCGGGCGGCTCGAGACGTGGCCTGAGCATTGTGAATATCTTCAGCGACAACTGACGTAATGGGTGTGGGCACAGACCTGGTCCAGTAGACACCGGTTACACCACGGCGGTCGTGTCCGCCATAGGCATACTCCTTGTCTTTGATCACGACACCAGAGTGCAGCAGGCCACTGCCGAGAGTCCACAGCAGCGACGAAACTTTACCCGGCTGCGTGGTCGTTAGCTCGAGCTTGCGTAGATCCGCATGCTGAAACGGGAAGGCCCGAGACAGGCAGCCGCGGCGAGAGGCTGAGGAGTGGCAATTCAACAAAACTCACCGGCAGCAAGTCATAGACATGGATTTTGATCTCCGTCTTCTGCACCGAGAGGGTGGAGCGGTGGCTCGACGCGCGCGATGGCTTCTTGGGCTTCGGAGGCGACGAGGTTGACATGATGCTGGGGCTGGTCGGCGGCTTTCTCGGGGCTATGCGCGGATTAGGCGGAGCGGGAACTGAAGCATCAGAGGCCGAGAGGTAGTGCTGGCGAAAGCAGAGGGATTGGTGAGGGCAAACGAGGAGTTGGAGATGTCTCCGCCAGCTGGAGGGCTCGCACGTGTTAAGACTAGGAGTAGGACGGTCTTGGTTAGCCGGCGGGAAGCCCGGTGCGACCTTGGTGGTTGGGCGCGGCAGCGCCGGCACACGTGAGCCAGCTCGGCCGCTCGCATCCACGGAGCGGAGGAATGATGCAGCGGCCGCGAATTTTTGCTTTGCTGTGCCCGCCCCGCCGACCTCACGCCCATCCCACCTCCCACTGCAAGCCCCTCAACCACTCGCACGGAGAGACTTTCGTTAGTCGTCTCCGCTCCAATTCCATCATTCTCGCCCCAGGCACCACTCGCCTCCTCTCAGCGCCCCAGGCCTGTGCCTTTTCGCGGCTCGCAGCTCGCTCTCTCTGCGCCCCCGCCTCTGAGCCCCGCGCTCTTTTCTGCCTCGTCTTCTCCCGCGGCTACGCCAGCAGCAAGAAGAAGAAAATGCCGCCCAAGAAGGCGCAACCCGAGCAGAAGGTCCTGCTGGGCAGGCCCGGCAACAACTTGAAGAGTGGCATCGTATGTAGGCAGCCTTCCTCGCAACGTGTTGAGTATGCAAAGTTCTTACCCTGACAGTGATCTCAGGTCGGTCTCGCCAACGTCGGCAAGTCCACGCTCTTCCAGGCCATTACCAAGTGCTCCCTCGGTAACCCGGCCAACTTCCCCTATGCTACCATCGACCCTGAGGAGTCGCGCGTCCTCGTCCCCGACGAGCGCTTCGACTGGCTGTGCAAGCAGTACAAGCCCAAGTCCGAGGTCCCCGCCCACTTGACCATCTACGATATCGCTGGTCTTACCCGTGGTGCTTCGACTGGTGCCGGTCTCGGCAACGCTTTCTTGTCGCACATTCGTGCTGTCGATGCCATCTTCCAGGTCGTTCGTTGCTTCGACGATGCTGAGATTATTCACGTCGAGGGTGACGTCGACCCCGCCCGTGATTTGGACATCATCAGCGAGGAGCTGCGCATCAAGGATATCGAGTTCGTCGAGAAGGCCCACGAGAACTACGTCAAGCAGACCAGGAGAGGTGGCCAGAGCCTTGAGATGAAGAAGCTCAAGGAGGAGCAGGCCACCGTCGAGAAGATTCTTGAGCACCTCAAGGCTGGCAAGGATGTCCGCAAGGGCACCTGGTCCCCCAAGGAGGTAGGTTCTTGTCTTTTTATTGCTGCCTCACACATCCTCCCCGCTTTAATGATGACAAAGGGCTCAGCCCGAATATACACCCAGCTCTTCGAAAGCCTCACCAAATATACAACGCTTAGAGGTCTTACTGAGAAGAAGTCCCGTCTGATTTTGCACTTAAACATCACCTTCACAACTTTCTGAATATGATGTTGAGCAATGCTAATGCTCTCATAGGTTGAGGTCATCAACACCCTTTTCCTTCTTACCGCTAAGCCCGTTGTCTTCCTCGTCAACCTTAGCGAGAGGGATTACATCCGTAAGAAGAACAAGCACCTTCCCAAGATCGCTGAGTGGGTCAAGGAGCACGCCGAGGGCGACCCTATCATTCCCATCTCCATCTGCTTGGAAGAGCGCCTTAGTCGTTTCGAGACTGAGGCCGAAGCTGAGGAGGAGTGCAAGAAGCTTGGCGTCCAGTCTGCGCTTCCCAAGGCTATCATCACCATGCGCAAGGCCCTCAACCTTGCCTCGTTCTTCACCACTGGTGAGGATGAGGTCAGGCAATGGACCATCCGTGTCGGCACCAAGGCACCACAGGCTGCCGGTGTCATTCACACTGGTAAGGAACCTCCAGCTCTTACAAAACAAGAGAATGACGCTAACAATGAGTACAGATTTCGAGAAGACTTTCATTCAGGCCATTGTGTACAACTACAACGTGCTCAAGGAGCTTGGTGATGAAGCGACAGTCAAGGCCCAGGGTAAGATTATGACCAAGGGTAAGGACTACGTCGTCGAGGACGGAGACATCCTCCTCATCAAGGCTGGTGCCGCTAAGGGTTAAACGAATTCACTTGCTCTGGGGTCTTCTTGCGGAGTCGTGGTTCAAGAGAGTCTTCTGGTGAGATTGCTGGAGTTTGGAATGAGGTTGAATGCTTATACCCAGGACGCTGCCTCTTCCGAGCAATGGCGTCACTGGTTGCGTCAACTATAAGAACAGCATGAAAAAATTGAAACGAGAATGATCTATGCCACAATACTTTGAACATCATGTGTGTATATGTTGGTGTGAACGATTAACTGCTCGTTCTGAGACGGAAGATCCCATCCCTAAGATAGTGAAGAAACGCCGCAAGCCACGGTTACGTCAGCCGAGTCTTACATCCGAGCATGCTTCGCAGCGGTCACCATCTCGGTGTTGCGGGTAGGCAGCAGGGTGCTGCAGCTTAGTGCCACTCGGACTCAGATGACTCGCCACCATCGGCAGGCCCTGCATGTATCAAGGGGGGAGGGGGGAGGAATCACAAGACGGCCATCTGTACTCAAGGATTGGAGGCCATATATAAAGCCTCTGAGCCCATCTTTGCTTGAACTATGCGCTTCGGACTGCTTCAAGAAAACTCGAATACGCATACTCCAACCAATCACTCTTGCCTTCCCCCAGCAGAGCGTCTCCATCTCGGCTTGGAGCCAAGGTTGTATAGATGGAGGACGGGGCGGGGTCTGTGGGTGATTATAGTGGTCTGCATCGTTAGGTAGTGATGATGAGGATGACGTGTATCGGTCGTTGCGGAAGGCTGTGAGGGGGAAGTGCTGCTTTGTGCTGTGTGAAAGGGCTGGAGAGGGGAGTGGTATGTGGCGCCCAGCAGAAGGCAAAGAAAGAGTAATCGGTGAAAACTTGTCGATGCAGAAACATAAGATCCTCCATGTTGTCTGCAAACCATGGATCATCAGCATCCGGCGAGCTTTTAAAAGCGCAGTGGGAAGCCCCTTGGCTACATCCTGGCAGGTGGGCGGAGGGCCAAGTGAAGGGGACGTATGACCCACCGCGTTCCCGTGCGTGTTGCAATGCGCAAGGACTTCCGGGAAGTGGTGGGTGTATTTAAAGATGAGCAAAGCTACTAGCACCACAAGATATCACGAAATAATACCCATGTCTGGGCAACAAACCTCGAAAGCAACCTTTTTTTTTCGCTCTTTTCCAGTCAGAACATTTGTACTGTGCCTGAAGTGATTCTATGTCTGAAAGAGTTTCAGGGAATGTACATGATCTGCACGTAGTGAGGATCAGCCTGAATTGTTGATGCTGCTCGTCTGCATGAAGTGTTCATGATATAAATCCGCATTAATAGCTTCTCAGAACCAAATATTTTTCGCAAGCTTAGTTTAAGAACAGAATTGTTTTCCCAACAGACTACAGCGACAGACACAGCGAGTAAAGTGGATGTCAACCTCTCTGCTTAAGGATCAAGCGCTCTGGCTTTAGCAATGCGGCCCAAAGAGATGGATTGTCTAGTCTTTTATCCACAAATTCACTCCTGCATCAGGTGAGCTGTCCCGAACGTCTCCCAACCACACTTCACATGGGAAAATACTAAGTACTTCGCAGAAGTTTGTAGTATAAAAAGTTTTACAGGACTTGCAGAGGGAGATCTTTGTACTCACCACTTGGCCAGCTCAACCAGAATCTCACAATAAGGAATGCTGTAATACTGCCGTGCTTGTTGCGGTCATTTCCAGTCCTTAACGATTGCATCAACAGTTCATAGGCGATGTAGGAGTAGGTAGGCTGCTGCATCATGATTTCGTAATTTAATATGGAAAGAAGTGGATCATCAGCAATGTTAATGAATGCTGACTGCGGTTTCCAAAGTTGCCGAGCCGCTCTAGCGCACATTTCGAGGCTTTGTCCACATTTTGCGAAACAGAAGCAGGAACAAGAGTGAAACTGTCGATGAACCTGTTTTCTACAAACCTCACTATGCTTGAAGACACAGATTGTCTGAGACGGTGAGTTATAAGAGAATGTAGAGAGCATTGACGATATGCCTAGATAGTCAACCTGTCCCAGACAATCTTGAATTTCATTGCACATGATATTTTCAGATGACCGCTTGTCATCACCTGCATATTTGTGGTCGGGGAGATCCCAGATATCTGATCCCATCCTCAACAGCACATGAATCGTGCTATAGGCAATCTTCCCGGCGCAGATCTCGAACAAATAACTGCACAAGAATATCCCGACGAGAGCTTGTCCAACCTACGTAAGCCGCGTGTAATTCCTCACAAAATATGTTGCACAAGATCATTTCTTTGGTAGCCTACAGTGCCTGTTTTGCAACTTGCACGGTTTTGCATGAACCTACCAATATTCCCAGTTGACGCTACAGTGAGTTGTGAGAACATTAAGCCCTCCCAAATCCTTTTCGGCAGAGAGATATTTGAAATCTACGCCGTGATCTCATCGTGTAGCTCCGAAATTTCATACCCACCTGAAAACGGTTCAATTATCTGTGGAGACAATGCGGCATATTTCACGATTCAGAGTGAATTCATCTGTAGCAGAGTGTTGCACAAACACATGGATGATCCGCCATTTGATGGTACTTGTTCATTGCGCCCAGGCTGTGAGCAATAACGCTGACCAAGAATTTCCAGCACGCTCGAACATAGAGCCACCCTCATTCAGTCGTGAATTCGTATGAAACAACGGCTTGCCTGATAGACGTGCTTGAAAGACTCAACATGGACACGCTACTCGTCTTCCAGGCTCAAAGCCTTGATGTACTGGGACTACTGCCTTGTTAATAATGCTCATATCTTCGACCAACGGTGGTGAATCTCAACATTTTGTCCAGATGATAGATTCAAGCATATCATTTTGATGCTGGGGCACGGAGTTCAAAAGGGAAAACCGGTTTTGATGGCGGATACCGTGGCATTCAGCTCAAAGAAGTGTGTGTGGTGGGGGGAGGACGGGAAAAGCCAGTTGAGTAGCTGTCTAACGACAGAAATCCTACTTCCCTCTCCTCTCGGCAATCATAACATACTGCTGCTCTCGTGTCTCGAGGGAATGCTGGTTTTGAGTTCTAGTTATACATACAATTTTTCCAGCCAGTATCATGCGGCTCCATGGCGGTAGGCCCCTGCTGACCTGGTAAACTCCGCGCGTAACTATTTGCATAAGCACGAATGATGTCTCAGCCGTTAGCTGCAGGGAACTTCTGTCGGTGCGCACACCTCTTACGGTTAGATTTATACAAGAAATTCTTGGACATCTCACTTCGGAATTTCATCGCATACAATCAAAATCATCTTTTCAGAAGGCAGTAGTCTAGGCTCACTTTTGGTGTCAGGAAGGTTAGTGAACCACAAACGAATTATCCCAACAGCTATACAACCGTCTTTGCAGGGAAATGTCCTTTGATGATCTACCTTCTATGCATACACTTCAATTTATGATGAGAACTAGCAGTTTCCAATACTGATGGGGAACAGAAGTGTAACTTGAACGCCTCACCTGTACTTCTCGGAGCCACACATTTACCTTGCGGTAATGCAATTACAAAGAAAGCGGAAAGTTTCGGGTGATTCTGGACAATTCAATGGGTGACTGGTGTAGGAACTTTATCTCTTGCAATGGCCAAAGATACTCACATTCTTGGTTGTTTTTATAGGCACCTGCGCAAGCGTCCTCGAGAGCCAAACAGGAGACAACGCCTCCGCCGACATCACCAAAGGTCTCTTTCCTGCATGGCAGCTGACAACGCCCACTCATACGCCGAACATTCCGCCATTATCACATGTCAATCTAGAAGCCCCCAGTGCCTCTATACCCTACCGCTATCACCAGATCAGCCTGTGCTCGCTCAGCTGCCATCGTTTCCTCACTCCGCGGAGCAAGCTTATAGCTACTGCTCACGCCCAATCTAACCACTGCAATACGGCAAGAGCGTCGATGGGATTCTCACGGAAACATCATCTGCTAACTTTGCGGCCTTGTGCCATGCTTTGCATTGCTGTTGTAGCTGCTAGTTTCTTACTCGTGGTTCCTCTGAGTTCCCTCATCCTTGCCGTGTTTCACACCAAGAACAGGCTGCGCAGGTCTATCGCGATGCTGGTGGGCATCAAGAGTATATGATGGAGAAAGGCAACAAGAGTGTGACGAAAGATACGAACATCGGTGAGGACGGCGGCAGGAGGCAGTGTGTTGGTCTTCTTGGTCACTCGGACAACACCAAAGAGAGCGCAGTGTATGCGTATCCTAAGTATTCCCCTAGCGAGCCACTAGATAGCATTGCTTTGCGTCTTGATACATTGCTCCGTTGAAGCTGAATTTATACTCCAAGCTGGTAGCACCCACAAGCGTCCGGCAGCTCACGGGAGTCGACCATTTCAACATCCTGCGGCTGCCTAACGCAATGCACGCTTTTCCCGCAGCCGCACGCGAGCTCACCCGGCAGATCGCTCCGTGATGACGGTCATAGCTTTTGGAGAGGCACAAGACCACGCTAAATGAGCCTCAACGGCTCCCCTTATAAAGGCTGCCAGTGGCCCAAAAAGTTTCGAAACCAGAAATTGTTCTGAAGGCGGCGAGACCATCATACGGCAAATCGTTCACTGCTTTGGGGACCATGAATGACGCATCACTCGTTGCTGGATGTCGTTCAGCCACAACTCTATTCTGTCTCAGAGCCTGTGGGGTCGGGTTTCGTCACCGAGATCTGCTGTGGTGTTATGCAGCATCTCGAATCAATCATGCTGTTTACCATCAAGATTCGGCGAGGCTCACGGCAGACAGCGCGAAGTGATGAGGGGAATCGAGAGTAGACCATCCATCCATATAAAGCAGTAGAAAGAGAACATGGCGACAAAAGGAGACGAGAGAAAGAGAAAACAAAGGGAACAAAGTAGCTCAGTAATCGTTCGCGGTAGACATCATCGTGCAACAAGCAAACGCCATTGACAGTTTTCCATGCTCAACCGCAGCGCTTCTTATATAGAAAACCGCCACTTCTCCTCACGCTAGCAGGCCATCTGCCCCTCAGCCGCATTCGGGCGCAGCCTCCACCTGACCTTCGTGATTCTAAATGGTGCCTTGCGGCAAGCACGTGGACCCAGTGCCCGACTGAAAGCTTGGAGCGTGACACTTACTTCTGCCTGAAACCTCACCCTTTAAAAAGCCCTATTGCACGAAGAATGAGAAGCGAGAAGGCGAAGCAGCTTAAAGCAGTACAGACTCAGAAAGATACTGGCGAGCTGCGATGCCTACACCAAGCCACAGACATTTCAACTTTGACTGGCCGCTCGGGCTCGTCCCTTTAGTGTCCGGAAACCTGTATGCCCCTCTGCTTGCCACTGAAATATCGAAAAGATGCTGCACAGCATCTCAAAGCAGTTCTGAACTTCATCATCGACAGATTCCGATGCTGATGATGAGCACGAAAGGACAGAGAGAGCAAAAACGAGGCCATCGGCAAGTTCAACAAGCAAAAACAGGACGACAGAACGGAAGTTGTCATTCGTTGTCTGCTCCTTAAGCAACGCAAGTATTACCTTTCTTGGAAGTCGTTGAAACATCTCAGAAAAAGTGAATGCAATCTCTCAGAATCTCCGCGCTCTCAGCGCTCTCTTATATATGTAAAAAAGGCCACACCCTCCCCTATCTACCCTACGCCACATGATTCACATGATTCATAAAAAAGCCCCACTCATGCATTCATTCACTCATCCATCCATCATTCAAGAAAAAAAAACGCACAAAACTTCAACCCCTCAACCCCTCAAAAGAACCCCCCCTCCTTCGGCGTCGTCTCAAACAACCTCCCAATAACGACCTCAATCGTCTTCGCGACGCTCCTGCCCTCCCTCCACGCATCATCGTGCCTGCCATCCAACTCGACCAGCACCAGCTCCCTCCCATCCGGGCCGCCCCCTTCCTCCCGCCTGACCCACCCCCTCTCCTCCAACGCCCTGACCATGACATCCCTCTGCATCGCCTCGACCAGCTCATCATCCGGACTGCTCGCCAGGACCACACACCGTCCCTTCTGCCACCTGTCCTCGCCGAGCTTCTGCGCCAGCTGCGTCGGGCTGGCGCGGAGCCAGACGCTCTCGTCGCCGCCGAAGGCGGCCTGCAAGAACTCCTCGTAGGCCGGGCAGTCGGCGTGGTTCTCGGCGAGGAGCGGCAGGTTGTACAGGCCGCACAGGCCGACGATGCCGACCGGCGCCGCCACCTTGTCGAACTCGCTGCCGTCGAGCCAGCCGTCCGCCACGAGCTGGCACGCCAGCGTCGCGCCGCAGCTGTGCCCGACGACGACCCAGTCGCGCGCGGGAGGGCCGTCCGGGCCAGACTCGCCGCCGACGCCATACTCGGCGCGCAGCCAGCGCATGGCGGCGGCGGTGTCGGAGACGTGCGAGGGGTGCGTGACGTTGCGGCCCTCGTGGCGGGCGGGGATGCTGGTGGTGGGGGACAGCGAGGGGGCGGTCGGGTGCTGCGGGTAGGGGCTGAGGCGGTAGTTGATGGAGGCGAAGCCGGCGATGTGCGAGAGGGTGCGCCTGCTGCTGGATGAGGTGGAGGTGGTGCTGGTGATGCTGCCGCCGGGGGAGGAGGCGGCTGAGGTGGGGGTGTAGGAGAGGAGGTGGTGGACGGCGGGCGTCAAGGAGGCCGAGCTGACGAGGGGGTCGCGCCAGGCGCCGCCGTGGATGTAGCTGGGAGGGACGGTTAGTCTGGTGTTGGTTTTGAGGTTGAAAAGAAAGGACTAAGAAAAGTGGCGCTGTTGACAGGTGCGATTATGCAGGGGAGCTTTTAGGCCTTTCTCTCCGAGCAGCTCAATCCATAGCCGTCCTCTTCAGCTTTGTGCCCCAGCTCCTGCAGCGTGACGAAAAGAAGGAATTCGGCCATGGAAACAATCCCCGCAGAAATTGTTTACCGAGTAAACAGAACGCCCAACGCTCAACCACGCTAAATCAAATGAGGGGGGTAAAATGCAAAATGGTGTCGTGCAGCAGCCACGCGGAAGCGGAAGCGGAAGCGGGAGCAGTGAGACGCACAACTCAGCCAACCGGGCCAACCCGCCGCACCCTGCAGAAACTCAAGAGCAACCCCGCAGTCTCAAAAAAAAGTAAAAAAAAAAAAAAAACTTCAAACGAACGAAAATAGAAAAGAAAAAAAAAAGCACTCACACGACCCAAACGGCATCCTTCGGGCTCTCGCTCAGCGGACGCGGCAAGCAAATATCCAGCGTCTGCAGGCGCGACGTGGTGGCGTAGGGCACGCCCTTGATGTGCAGCGGGTAGCTCTGCGTCGTGTTGGTCATGTTCAGGAACGTGTTGTCGGCGCGGAGCGGGGTCGAAAAGGCGCCGTTGACGTAGCTGCTGTTACCGGCACCGCTGCCGTTGGTGACGCTGTTCGAACGGAGCAGGTTCGCGCGGTGCTGCTGGTGCTGCTGGTAGGTGTACTGCTGCTGCGGGGGCGATTGCCCTGGCTGTTGTGCTCCTCCTCCTTGCTGCTGCTGCTGGCTGCTGCTAGGCTGCGGCAGCGAGCGGGAAGAAGGGGCCTGGTGCTGGTAGTACTGCTGCGGCGCCGAGGTGGAGCGGTGCAGCCGCTGTTGCTGGACCTGCTGGTGGTACTGCTGCGAGGGTCGAGGCAGTGCTTGGGTTGCGGCGTCGGCGAGCGCTGCGGCTTGAGCGCACCTCCGGCGGACGTCGTAAACGTCGACCATTCTTTCTTCCCGCCTGGCCCTTTTATAATCTCTCTGCTCTGCTCTGCTCTTCCTCTTTTTTCTCTCTCGCTCTCTCGTCTCACTGCCGTATCCGCCTCCGTTTCCGGGCCCACACGTCTTCTCTTCCCGTGGCACACGTCGCAAAAGGGCTTTCTTCAAGTCCGAATCGTCAGGCTGAAGAGGAAGAAGAAGAAAGCTGACATGGAACCTTTTGACCGGTCAAATATTTTTTTTGTACCTCGCCTCCCTCCTCTGCACGTTCCCACTCCGGGGGGCGACACCAGTTGCCTTTAAATCACGGTGGCTGGAATTCGCCTGCCTGGCTGGCCGCTGCGCACCGGAGAAAACAGTAGTAATCAGGCAAGTGAGCAGCAGACCAACAAAGTGGAGCCTACGTGGAAAGAACTCCACCCAACCTGCAGCCCGCTAGTCCCGGTGCTAAAGCAAGAATAAACCCATTGGCGTCCGCCGCCCCCGAAAAAGCTCCCATTCGTGATTCTTCTCGGGCTACTGATCACCTTTTCCCCTTACCCTCACAAGCGCGCAGAAGAGTCCGGTCCCCGCATATGGGCCCGACCCACATGCAAGCCCTCTGATCGGCAACCGCGCGTAAGGATGGCTTCTCTTCCAATTCGTTGGGCATCACGAGGCAGCTACTCTCCCAAGAACACTACCACTCATCTCTCACCTTATCATGCCACCACCGCTAGAGAGGCGAAAAAAATGCCTACAGCCAATGGGAAGAGTGGGTGACTTTATTCCTCCCCTATTCGTCTGCTTTTCCATCCATATCCGTGAGAGTAGCGTTTAGAGAATCCAACAACAAGAAAAGTGAAGAGTCACCCCTAATACTATACATGTACAACGACTCCCTTTTTTCGTAACGCCATGCTGGTTCGATGTGGTGTGTGTGGTGCCCGTCCGTCCATCCGTCAATCCACCATTCTGCTTTTTTGCGTCGTGTTCCCTAGCATCCGCCAGACTAATCCATCGTCGCCATAATGTCCATATCTCCTGCCAGCAGCGTGCTCCTGAAGCGAATGCCGTCGCTCCAGTCGCTATCCCACATGGCCCGCAATATCCTCCACCTAAGAAGAGAAGAAGTCCTCCTTTAAAGCTTACAATATCACTCCCTTTCCCTCCTCATCGTTCTGTCATCAGGGAGTTTACCTCTTCTGCGTCGTGTTCTCGAAGCTCTCCAACACGCTCTTCTGCACATCATCAGCCTGCTCCCCCAGCTCCTGTGCCTCCCTCTCGATCTCCTTCGCGCGCTCCGATGCAGGCGACTCGTAGTGCTGCCTCTGCTCGCCCGAACCCAGCAGCTTGGCCGCCGCGTTCTTCGCCTGGCCCTCCGACACCTTGCCGTACACCGACATGGCCGTAGCGATCATGCCGCCGATGTCGCCCACGTTGCCAGGCACAACGACCGACGTGCCCTCCTTGGCCAGCTTAGCGAAGGCGTCGACGTACTGCTCAGCGACCTTGAGGCTGACGGCGCTCTGCGCGTTGTGCTTGCCCTGCTCGATGGACCGCGCCACGGCATCAATACCAGCTGCCGTCGCCTTCGCCTTGAGCAGGATCGCCTCCGCCTCACCGCTCGCCATGTTGATCTGCTCCGCCTTGAGCGCCTCCGACGCCAGGATGACGCTCTGCTTGCGGCCCTCGGCGATGTTGATGGCGCTCTGCCGCTGGCCCTCCGACTCGAGAATCTCCGCCCGCTTGCTGCGCTCCGCCGTCACCTGCCGGTGCATCGCCTCCACCACGGGACCGGGCGCGTGGATGTCGCGGATCTCGTACCGCAGGCACGTCACGCCCCAGTCCTGCGCCGCCTCGTTGATCGCCGCCGTGATGTTGGCGTTCAGGTTCGCCCGCTCCTTCAGCACGTGGTCCAGCGTCAGCTGCCCGATTTCCGATCGCATCGTCGTCTGCGCTAGCTGCGAGATGGCGTACTCGGCGTCCTCGACTCCGTAACTATCCCAAACCCCCGTTAACCCACAATCCCAAAATGCCAATTGCCCCCCCAAACAAGTGATGGGGAGAAGAGAAAAAAAAACACTCACCTAGCCTTATACGCGTCAAACACGCGCGTATACAACACGCCATCCAGCTCCAACGTCACGTTATCCGCAGTAATAGCACTCTGGCTGGGGATCTCGATGGCCGCCTCCTTCAAGCTCTTGACGTACGCTATCCGGTCCAGGAACGGGATCAAGATGGCCAGTCCCGGTTGCAGTATCCGGTTGAACTTGCCCATGCGCTCCACGATCCACGCCGTCTGCTGCGGCACGAACCGCACGATCGTGTTGGCCGGCAGCGACGGCCGCTGGAAGTACGACGTCGGCGTCGAGCCGCCGCCCATGCTCGAGCCCGCAGGCAAGCCGAAGATGCTCGGCTGCGAGCCGTTGGCCGACGACGAGGACTGAGGGAAGTTCGTGAAGCTGCGAGAGGACGCGGCGGCGGCAGCAGCGGCGAGGGCGCGTGGTGGTTGCGGGCGGACGGCAGAAGAGGCGGCGCGCAGAGCGCGAGCCACGCCCGGGGCGGCGGCTGAGCGGATCAGCCCGGCGGCGGGTGCCATGGCGATTGCCTTTGTTCTGGGCGGCGAGGAGGAGGATTGGAGGTGATGGCGGAGAGAGGGGTTGTTGAGGAATTGGGGTTGCTGGAAGAACGCGGCAAGTGGGAGCTCTCTGAGAGTCAGCGGGCTGGGGCTGGCCGGCCAATATGTCACTTCCGCCATTTTCTCCGGCCGAGCGCAAGAGGAAGCATTGACCGCGCCAAGCCACGGTGCCTGAGGCAAACATGTTACACGCCTACAGACAAAATCACCTTGCAGAACAACGTTTCAAGAGAGCGATGATAAAAGCTGAGAGTAGATCTTGATCATTCTTGACGCATTCATCTTCGGAAAACCGAGCCAATAGCTACATACATACATATCGTTCCAGGGTATCATCATATCGTCTCTTCATAAAACGCACGCTCATGATGACCGTCACCCCGCGAAGATGGAGAGAGAAGGGGGAAAAGAGAAGAAGAACCGAACACGCAGAGCCGATGACTTGGCTCTCAGAACCCACTCCACCGGTCTGCCAGCTCAACTCCCACCCACCATCCCGGCCGTAGAAAATTCGTTGCCCATCCAGCCCACCGTAGCATCCTTCCAGGCCGGTAGGTCTGAAAAGAGAGAGATAAAAACCAGAAGAGAAGCCATGAAAAAAAAAAAAAGGAAAAGAAAGCAATGCTCCCCATACCCCTGATCATGCAAACCCCGATCCCCATGCATATATGCTCGCCGTTCTTATCCATCCGTCCGTCCGATATGCAAAAAAAGCCACCACCATCACCTCAAAACACCGTCTTCAAATTCTTCAACCAACTACTCCCCCTCCTCTCCTGCTTCGGCCTCTCCACCGGCCGCCCATCCCACGTCCTCATCCCACCCCCGGCGGCCATCATTGGATCCTCCCCAAACAATGCCGCCGGCTCCTTCATCGTCGTCGTCGTCCTGCGCCTACTCCTCCCCCCATCCCCGCTCCCATCACTACTCCTTATCCCACCACCACCTTCACCTTCCTTCCTCCGCCTCCTCCTCCTCTCACCACCGTCATCGTCCATCATCTTCGAGTCCCGCTTCGCCCTGCTCCTACGCTCCCGCCGCGCCTCTTCCTCGAGCGGGTCGAACGCGGCCGCCGCGGCAGCGGCCGGGTCCATGGGCGGCGGGGGGTCGAGGATGGTAGCTGCGACGGGCGGCAGGTCTGGCGGGTCGGCGGCGATCTGGTCGACCCAAGAGCGTGTCTTGTCGCTGCCGTGGTTGGAATGCGACGGGTAGTCGGCAGCAGGTGGTGGTGGTGGTGGTGGCTGGGGCGGCATGGCGCCGGCAGCGGCAGCAGGATCGAAGTCGTAGTAATGTGCTGCGTCGAAATGGTGGTCGACGATGGGCGGCGTCTGCTGGTGATGGTCGCCGCGAGATCGTGAAGACTTGCCAGGTGTGCGACCGCCACCACTCTCAGCTGCCCGGCGAGCTCTGCGCTCTTCGTGGCGGCGCCGACGCTCTGAATCATCCTCGCCCGCGGCGGGGACGGCGGAGGTCCTGTGAGAGCGACGGCGCTCGCCCGGGATAGTTGGCCGATGAGAGCTATGGTGGCGAGACGGCGGCTGCTCGACATCACCACCACGCTCGCGGCGGCGGGCACGGCGTTCAGCACGCTCGGCCTCCTTGGCCTCGAGGTCCTGCTCCATCTCGGCGCGCTCCGCAGCCTTGCGCGCCTCCCTCTCGGCACGGCGTTGACGCTTCTCCTCATTCCGCCTCTCTTCGCGCTCCTGCTCTTCCCGCAGACGGTTGGCCTTGGCCTCGCGCTCGCGGAGCTTGCGCTCCTCTTGCTTGTCTCCAGCGCGCTTGCGCTCGCGACGGCGCGCCGCCTTAGCCTCCTCTTCTTCGATCTCGCGGGCCTCGCGCTCCGCACGCTTCGCACGCCTCTCCGCTCTCCTAGCCTCACGCTCCGCATCGACGTCGATGGGGCCAGCGCCGTCCATCATTGGAGGCATGGCGCCATCGACGATCACATCAGCAGGTGGCTCCGGAGCACCGTCATCCGAGGGATGACGTGAGCGAATCTTGCGGCCTTCCCGACGCAGACGCTTCGCGTAATCCTCGTCCGCATTGCGCGCGGAAGACCGCTTACGCCTGCGCTCCTCGTCGCCGGTGCGGGTGCTGCGGTGGCGGCGTTCTTCGTAGTCAGAGACGACGTCTTTCTTCTTCGAGCCGAGCCCGAGCATGCCCATAAGCCCGGTCTTCTTCGGCGGGCTTTCTGGGTGCTCGCGTCTCTCGCGGCGGGGTCCTGAGCGTCTAGGCTTCTCGACAAACGCCATGTCGTCGGGGCCGGTCACGACCTCGGGCACATCGTCAGGGATGGCGGCGGCAGCTTCCACGATGACTGGATCTTCGTCCATTGCAGGGTCAACGCTACGCGACTTGTGCTTGCGCCGCCTTGACGGGTCTGAGCCTGGCGCAGGGGCATCCTCTCCGTTGACCATGACCAAATCATCGTCTTCGATGGCATAAGGGTCTGGCGCTGCTCTTGTTTTGCGATGCTCCCTTGTGGTCTGGCGTCGAGTGACCCTGTCCCGCCCCCGCTCCGTGTCCATGCCCATCATCTTCGCAGCCTTTGACGAGAATCTGACCGCGTCGTCCTCAGGCGGTGGCGACATCAACCCGCCGTCCCTTTCAACAGAAGGGTGACGCGAGCGCGACTTGGATGTCCTGGGTTCGCGCATCGACTTTGACCTCGAAGGCGGAGGAGCCATAGCCATGCCAAATAGTCCACCAAAGCTCGAGCCGCGCTGGTGCCGCGGTCTCGAAGAAGGTGTCTTTGAAGTGTGCTCGCCCGAACCAGATGACTTCGAGTCCTTGCCTTCGTCCCGCTCCTTGTCTTTCTCCCGATCACGCCGCGATGAGTGCCGTTCAGACTTGGACCGCACGAGCCCAGGTCTCTCCTTTGCAGTATCGTCGCGCGTCTTCTTGCGCGTGTCTTTGCTCTGCGGCGACACACCCCAGAAACCCCAAGAGGTCGCAGCGTTCTTGTCGCGCACGACCTTCGGGCGCTCCTTTCGCGGCTCAGGCGGAGGAGTTGGAGGCTTTATGGGCTCTTCAAACGGTGGCGCATCATCAGGTACGACATCAACGAGAGGTGGCTCGGGCATAACAGGAGGCTCCGGCATTGGGGGCGGCTCGGGCATAGCAAGAGGCTCAGGCATCGGGGGCGCATCAGGCATGACGATAGGGTCAGGCATTGGCGGCGGCGGCGGTGGAATATCCATGGGGACCTCCCCAAAAAGACTCCGGCTTGACGAGCTACTCTTGCTCTTGCTCTTCTTCTTGTCCTTGTCCTTTTTGCTCTTCTTGTCGGTCGGCGGCGCAGGCGCTGGTACAACAAAGGCAGGCTCAACTTCAGCAGGCACAAAGTCGGGTTCAATAGGCGCCGGTGGTGGAGGCGGAGGTGGTGGTGGAGAAACAATCTCGAACAGCGGCTCGTCTTCAGGGAAGCTGCCGGGCACTGGAGAGTGGACGTCGGGAACGTCGACGATCGGGTCAGGCTCCGGAACGACGACAGGCTCGGGAATAGGCGCGGGTTCAGGTTCCTTTTCTTTACTGCTGCTCTTCTTCGACTTCGAAGAGGATTTCTTGTCTGCCTTCTTGTCCTTGGACGACTTTTTATGCGACGAGAGCGGAGGTTCTACGATTTCGACCGGTGGCGGCGGTGGTGGCGCGACCTCTTCCGCAGGCGGCGCGTCAGCAGGCAGCGGTTCGGGTTCGGGCACGTCGACGACGACGACTGGCTCGGGCTCCGCAGGAAACTCAGGCGCGGGGGGCGGAGGTGGCGGCTCGTCAAAGGCTTCGAACGCCTTGAGGCGATCTTGAACTTTTCCGCCCTTCTTCGTCTTTTTTAATTTTCCAGAGGGCGGAGGCGAAGGCTCACGCGGTGGTGGTGGCACTTCAGCCTCGAGAACCGCGGGGTCAGCTGCCGTTTCCTCATTCGGAATAGCGTCGTGTGCCACGAGGTCCTTTGCGACCGGGCTTTTGGTTTTTCTGAGTGAGACACCCCAAAAGCCACCCCACGTGCTTGTTGCGGCAGGCGTGGGGTCGGGAACAACGACCGGCTCGGGCACAACCTCAGGCACAGGTTCAGGTTCAGGCTCTGGGGCGGGTTCTTCAGGTGCAGGAGGTGGTGGTGGTGGAGGAGGTGGAGGGGACTCTTCTTCGACAGCCTTGCCCTTCTTCTTTTTCTTCTTGTCCTTCTTAGGCGGCGGCCCCTCGTCCACGATTTCGACAATCTCGTTTGGATCGAATTCTGCAGCTTTTGCAGCAGCTTCGGCCTCTTCCGCGGCTCTTGCAGCCTCAGCCGCAGCCGCAGCCGCAGCCTCAGCCTCAGCCTCAGCCTCAGCCTCTGCTGCTGCGAGCTCCTCCGCCTCCTTTGCAACGCGCTCTGCTTCTTCCTTCTCAAGCCGCTCCTTTTCCTCGCGCTCTTTAGCCTCCTTCTTCTCCTGCTTTTCCTTCTCTTTCTTCTCTTTCTCCACCTCTTTCTTAGTCTTCTTCTTGTCAGTGGAGTTTGAGCCGAACAGACCTCCCCATCCTCCTGAAGAGCTCTTGCTCTCCTTCTTCTCTTTCTTTTCCAGCTCGGGCGCGGGCGGCGGCGGTGGGGGCGGCTCTTCGACGACAACGATGGGTTCAGGATCAGACTCGGGGACGACTTCAGGTTCTGGTTCGAATGCGGGCTCGGGCGGTGCGCCTTCGTCGATGATCTGGACGATATCGTCGGGGTTGCCTTCGGCGTCGACATTGATGACTTCTACAGGAGGCGGCGATTGCGCGGTGCCTTGTTCAGTTAGCTTACTCTTCTTTCCCTTTTTGCCTTTCTTGCCCGTGGTCACAGCAGCCCACGCGGAACCATCGTCCGCAGGCGGCGCCTCGATCGCGAGGGGCGCGGGAGGAGGCGGAGGAGGCGGGGGTTCAATCAGGGCGGGCATAGCCTCCTCCGGAGGCGTAGGCGCTGGTGGAAAGTCGAACGGCGCAGCGCCCTTCTTCTTTTTCTTTTCCTTCTTGCCTGTGCCCCAACTGAAACTACCCCACCCCTCGGACTCTGCGGCGCCGCCCTCAACGATGCCGTCAGGCTGCTGGACTGCGGCTGTTGGATCGTCGCCAACAACCTCCACTGGACCGTTCTGCGACTCCTTCTTCGGCTTGTCTTTCTTTCCGACGCCCCAGCCCCAGCCATCGTCGCCATCGGCCTTCGGCTCATCAACAGCGTCGGGCTGCTGGACTTCGGCAACAGGTGGCTCGGGCTCGGGCGGAGGAGGGGGAGGTGCGCTTTCTGCCAACAGACCTTTCTTTTTCTTTTTCTTATCCTTTGCGCTGTTTCCCCAGGAAAAGCTCCAATCATTATCCTCTTGTACGGGCTGTACGAACTCGGGAACAACAACCACCGGCGGCGGAGGCGGTGGTGATGGCAAATCATCAGCAGCCGCGGCCCCCTTCTTCTTCTTCTTGTCCTTCTTCGTCCCCCAAGCGCCCCACTCGTCTTCGGCTGCTACGTCAACCGCGGCAGTAGGCGCCGCGATATCATCGTCAGGAACGATGACAACAGCGGGCTCATCCAGGGGTGGGTCGGGCTCGCCCTTCTTCTTCTTTTTCTTATCCTTCTTCGAACTGGCCGTTCCCCACCCACCCCAGCCATCTTCGGCAGCAGGTTCGGGCTCAGGGGGCGGAGGCGGAGGTGGTGGTGGCATGGGTTCGGGCTCCGGCTCGGGTTCCGCATTCTTCTTCTTCTTTTTCTTATCCTTCTTCGAAGAAACTGCTCCCCATCCGCCCCATTCGTCCTCCGCCGCGGCTTCAGCAGGGGCTGCTGGCTCGGGTACTGGTTCTGGTTCGGGGACAACGACGGGCTCCGGTTCAGGCTCAGGCTCAGGGTCACCTTTGCCCTTTTTCTTCTTCTTATCCTTCTTGGTCCCCCAACCGCCCCACTCGTCTTCGGCTGCTACCTCTGCAGCAGCCGGAGGTTCGGGTTCAGGCGGCGGTGGCGGTGGCTGTGGCTCGTCAAGAAGGTCGAAACCCCCCTTCTTCTTTTTCTTGTCTTTCTTGGACGTCGCTGTGCCCCAGCCCCAGTCATCTCCCTCCTTTTGTGCCTCTGCTGCAGGGCTGAAGCCGAAGTTGAACCCAGCATCGGGCTTCTTCGAACCTCCTCCAAAGCTCCAGGCATTGTTGGCGTCGGCAGCCTCATTCGCAGCGGCGTCATCTTTCTTATCCGCAGCCGAGAAGCCCCAACTAGTCGCACCCCAGCTGAAGCCTGTGCCTCCTCCAACGCCGGTACCGGCCTTGGAATCCGCACCGCCAAAGCTGAGGTCGATCTTCGGGGCGTCCGAGCCGTCGCCCAGGTCGACGCTATCGAAGTTCATGCCGTTGGCAGCATTGTCAGGAGCAGCGGGGCCGGGAGGAGGTGGGGGAGGGACAGAGTCAGCGTCCTGTTGCCACAATTTGGTAAGCTATCTTAGCGCGAAACCGCCTCCCCTGATTTTCCCCGGACAAAACCCACGTCAAATAGCGCCGGGAGTGGCGCCGTGGAAGAGGAGGGGTTCAATTGTAGAACTGGCTTACCTTGCCCTTCTTTTTCTTCTTCTTAGACGAGGTGGCGGGCGTGAAGCCTGCCCATTCATCGTCTGGATTCGCGTCGGGGGCATCGTCGTCTCCAGGTTCTGTTGCCAGAAGATCCCAGGGGGAGCCGGTAGAAGTATGTGCTGCAGCGGCCTCTTGTTCCTCTTCTTCTTCTTCAGCCTTCTTCTCCTCCTCCTCTTCCTCCTCAGCTTTCTTGCCCTTCTTCTTCTTCTTGTTCTTCTTGCCGCCGGCCTCGTTCCAATCGTCTCCGTCGTCCCCATTGTCGCCATTATCATCGCCTCCACCCCCTCCACCTCCAGCATCTCCGCCGCCGCCGTTATCACCACCGCCCTCGTTCCCGTCTCCGCCGTTGTCCCCGCCGCCGTCGTCCTTCTTCTTGTCCTCGTCGTCGCTTTGCGCCCAGGACGCCATCTTCTGCGCCGGCTGCTTCTTCTTGTTCTTCTTCTTCGCATGTTCGCGCATATTGTCCACCTTCGACAAGTCGACCCGCGCTTCCTTCTCGAGCAACTCGATCGACAACGGCAGCAGGGGGTGCGAAGACGGGGGACCGCTCGGGGGTCCGTACGGCGGGAGCGGTGGAGGGGCGGCGGTCTGTGCGGCGGTGGCCAGCGCGTCGGTCGAGGTGTAGTCGGGCGGCGCGTCGTCGAGCGTGTCCTCGTAGGCTGGAGGAGAAGAAGACTGCTCGTCGTTGCGCGGAGAACCTGCCATGGGGCTTCGCTCGTCCGCTCGACATGCTGTCGCTGAGTCCTGCTGCTGCTGCTGCTCGCGCGCGAGCGCGGCGGCGAGGAATCGCGCCGAGCTGAGCGCTTGGCCGACGCGCCATCGCAGCAGTGCTTCGGAGAAGAGACTTCTGTCCGCGCGCTGTTGTGTGTCTGCCTGCGCCGGCCTCCGTCGCCGGCGCGATTGCTGCAGCTCTCGTCTCCTCGGCGGCAGGCCGTCAAGGAGCGAGAGAAGGGGCGGCGGCGCCGCCGCGGCGGGTAAGACTACGGCGGCAGTAGCCATGTTCTGCTAGGCTTGAGAGTTTCGAGACGCACTGCTGGGTCGACGTTAGACCGTCGAGGTACATCTGAGCCAAGGAAAACGTCCCGTTCAGGATTTGGTCGGCGCGGAGAAATGGTGTGAGAATGTGCGTGCGTGTGTGGGCGAGGGTGAGACCCGCAAGCTATGTGCAACCGCCGGAGATGTGGAACTTCCACGCTGCCGCGGGCGTCGCGGTAAGAAGTATCTCAAGGCGTAGATCTGCTCGTCAGAGGCGCTCTGACCGCAACGCGGGATTAATTAACCTTTGGTATGCGCGACGCGCCGGGCGGCTACTCCGAGGTATGCAAGGTGCGCAAGGAGATAAGTTAGGCAGAAGGATAGAAAAAAATAAACAGCCACCCGGTAGGAGGGACAAAAAAATCCAAGGTAAGCTGAAAATCGTGGGGCGACCCAGACAAGAGACGAAATGTGTCGGCAGGGCGTTTTGTGGAGCGCCTCAGCTTTTTTCCCCTTCCGCTTGTTGGATGGAGGCTGCTTACTTCGGCACAGACGAGGCGTGCGGCGAAAGGGTTACGCAAAACAATCCCTTTCTTTTCTGTGAAGGGAGCGGCGAGGGTGGTGGTTGGACTGGCGGGTCACAAGGTTGCCGGCCAACGACTTGCCGAAGCGCGGCGCTGAGCCGGTCAATCCCAGCCACTGCGCTGTGATGAGCTGCTTCTCCCGGCCAATCTTCCGCGATAGGCGGCGTGCCCCGTGCTCCAACGCCGTCGAACGTGCAGGTGGGTGTGTAGGCTCTCTATTCCCCGGCAAACCGAGGGGAGGGAGAACGGCTAGCCGCTGGGGGCGGGTTGGGGAAATGCTCGAGCAAGAGGGACAAGCGGGCATGTATCGATAAATGACTGGGCACGCGGCGGGAAAAGAGAAAGCAGCAGCCGCATCACACATGCACGCTCCTACGGGCAAGGACCTGACGTGTTTAAGCTGGGTAAAGATGTGCAGCTTTCCTGCGTAATCGCCAGCTTCTGCCGGTGCACCTGCTGCTACCCAAAGCGGCCGCTAGTTGACAATCAACTACCGGCCTCTCCATCCAGGCCTCGAACGGACGCAGTGCTCTGCTGCTCGCTGCAAAATGCGTGCCGCCATCTCATGCAAGCGCATGCCACACATGCTGCAGGGCGGCATCCGACCGCTCACAGCACGAGGACTCGCAGCGGCTCTGGCACCCTGAAAAGCCTCCGACTTGTCGACCGCCCACGCGGCGGTCCCAGTTGGTCGCTTCTGCTGTAAGGCCCCACGCCCACCCGACTCGCCCGTTGTTCTGCCACGATCGCGTCTGCGCCATCTTTCTCTCACCGCATCTTTCAAGCCTGCTCTTCCCGCCCAACCCGTCGCTGCGCACGCACGAGATCCGCAGCCGAAGCGACTGATCCCCCATCCAGGCCAACCCTGCCCTTGCCCGCCCCGAGCGTCCTCTCTTCCCCACCACTCAGCAAGCCATCAGCTCGCCGCGCGCTGCAGGGCGCGCTGACCGGCTGAGGCTGACATTTTCCCGGCTCACATCACGCTGCATTCGCAACGTTTGCCATCGTCGCTTTTGCAAATCAAATAGAGGACCACATTTCATTTCGCAATCATTCTATGAAAGCTGGGCAATGCATTGAGTTTTCTCTCTCACATTTATTGCATTCCTCACTCCCCCTCCCTTCCGAGCCCGCTCCGTCCCGGCGCCTCGTGTTTGCTGCTACCATTCTCCGCCCCGCCGACGGGCGGTCAAGCGGTGAAAAACACATACCTACATGCGTGGTTTTTCTTTTTTTTTTTTCCCCCTCCGTCTCACCCTACTACCGGGGTTGGGATTTCGGCGCGGCGCGTCGCGGCGCGGCACGCTCGCCGCTCTCACTCGCACCGGCAAAGCACGCGCGTCTCCCCGACGTCCCCAAGAGAAAGGCTTACTTAATTAAAAAAGATGATGACGATGACGAAGGGGTCCCAACGATGCAAACAAGTGGGGCAGCCGAAAAAGAAATTAAAAGAAAAATCAGTCAGACGGACTGCTTGACCGGCGAGATGGCCTACCAGCACTCGCTTTCTTTCCTGTTCTGTATGCACCATCAGCAGCCGCCTGTTTCGTCTCCAGCAGCCAGACACCCTGCGAGTGACGCAATGACAAGTCGGCCATTTGCTCCGCCGGGCACCCAAAAAAAAAAAAAAAAAAAAACTAGGCCGTTGAATCCTGCTGCTACCGTTGCAGCAGTAGCAAACCGACAACCACCGAGCAAAGCGCGCGCGTGCACTAGAAAACATGAATTGCAACGAATCGTATGCAACTAGCGGGTAGACGTGCCTGTCTTCCTACCTGCTTTGTCTTGCCTCTGCTTGCTTGCTTACCGCCACCAAATCCCACGTATGTATGTACGCATGTATGTGTTGGTGTTTTGAAGTGCACCTCGTTAACGCCAGCCGAGCGCCGACCAACTGGCGCCCGAGCATCAACCACTGGACGAGAGAGATCAGCAACTCGGCTTTCGGAAGGCGCGACGATCCAAGGAAGACGTTCAGTCGTCGGTCCGCGTAGCGTTGCATGTCCATGCCATGCAAAATGCATGCGAAATGCACGTAGTATGACGGTCTGGCCGCCGATGATGATGCAGCGACCGTTTGGAATCCGGGAAAGGGTACCTGAGGGGAAGAGTAGTGTGGGCGAATGGTGCTACTGGTTTCGTTCGGTTCCCCATCTGCTTGCTTGACCGGTCATGGGGCAGCCATTAGCAAAAGGTGAGGTGTCGTCATCCGGGGACGGAGAGTCATACCGCCGGATTCAACGTATGATTGGGCTTACAATCTGACCACCTTTGAGATGAAAGGAGCATGAGCAGCATTGAGGCCTAACAAGTTTACTGTAACGTACATCAAACCCACGTGTGTAAGAGAAACAATGGCCACCCATTGTGCGGGGCACGTCAGGTCGTACAAATGCAAAAAAAGTAAGGAGAAAACTCTTCATCGGTCGTGTCACCACCAACTGCATCAGCATCACACGACCATCGCCATATCCACAAACACAGCTTCAACGCAAGAATAGGTGTCCTCAATTATCAGGCAAACTAAACATCGACGTCCGTAAAAGCTATCTAGAAAAGTAAGAAAGCGAAAAGTCGAAGAAGAAGAAACAGAAACAACCACAACTGCCGCTGACAGACAATCCATAATTGGGGTATAAACTTTGGGATATCACGGAAAGCAGACCGCTCCACCGGCCGCCCAAGCACCTACTCAAATAATACGCCGGAAACCGCAACCCGGTCTCGTTTTCTTTCTACTGGTTCCGAAAAGAGAAGAATGGGTATGTGAAATAATAGAAAGAAACAGGGAAACCACAAAAAAGATGTATATAAAAAAGATGTTCGGTTGTGAAGCTGAACAGAATGAAAGGGTCGGAGTAATCCGATGTCAAAGAGTTAAAGCAACGTAGAGACAAAAAAGGCTGCTATGGCGCAGAAGATTCGAATGTGTAGGGTGAGAAACGAAGAAAACTCGAATAAAGAACGACGAGCGAGGTAAGCCTGCTTGCGGATGAGCAAGGATGTTCGGCTTCATCAACAGATATTGGAATCGAGGGGCTATTTTGCGCATTGGTAAACGTGCAGATCAGATGTCTTCGTTCGGCACGCCATCGAGGATCTTCCGAGCCGCGTCGAGCCTGCGCCGCCAAATTTTTGTTTCGTAATCATCGTCCTGAGCATTTTGGAGTCGAACACACACTTGCTGAATGCTGGTCGTCAGAGCGTACAGCAGATCCTCGTCCTTCTGCTTGAGCGGCGTAAGTTGGCCCCTTTCCTTCTGGGGGCTAAAGAACGAGGCAATGATCTTCGAGGTGGGGTCGAGTATCTCCGGCGTCGAGGCCCCTGGCGAATGAATGTTCGGACTGTAGATGCTTCCTGCAGATCTCAGCTGGCGCTGTCCACTGGACGACGTTTTCTGGCTGTAAAAGCTTGCAACAGAACGTAATTGACCGCTATTACTGCTTGCGGCCGAGCGCAGACTCTGGCTGCTCGATTTAGGAGGAAGATGGTGGCCAAGAGCCTGCTCTGTGAACTGGTCGAGAGCTTCGTTGCTTTCTTCCGATTCAACGTCCGAGCCATCTCCCTCAGTAGCAGTTTGGAAGGTAGCTATTGTTGAAATAGAATCCTGGCTGCGAGTGCGCCTGTGCGGCGACAGAACGCTTTCGGGTATCGCGGGAACTGCCGGAACTTCCGGAGGAGGCGACGCTGGGCGAGTGGTCTCAACCGAATCCTCAGAACTGACACTATGGCTACGGTTTTCGCGGGTGTAAGTGCCCATGGCGCTGTGGAGGAAGAAGTGTTCGTAATCGAAGGCGTCTGCACGGTCCTCGTGACGTTCAGAAACGACCTGAGGTGCATCCTCATATATGCTTTCTCCATCTGCATCCAGATCGTCACCTTCATATCCAAATTGGTCGTCGGTGCTTGGCTCATGATCGTCCAGGATGCGGGTGTCGTCGGATCCAGATTCGCTTGACCTCTCGTCGTCCTGGCTTTGTTGGGGTCCAACATTCCTCTCGTAGTATCCGTTGCGAGTTTCCGCGGGGGACGGACGGGAGTACATGCCGCTAATATTGCGCTCAGAACTGGATGAAGATGACGCGCGCTCTGCGTGATGGTCCGCACTATCCCAATCTCTAGCAAAATTGAAAGGACTAGGAGTTCGAAGGTTTCCGAGGCTGCGTCTTTTCATGTCTTCTTCACGAGCTCGCTCCTTTAGGTTCGATATCCTCCCCTTTAGGTCTTGCATTTGAGCTCGCAGATCGGTCGTAGTGGAGGCCGAGCGTCGCAGATCACCTCCCGATTTGTTGTAGCCTTCGTCTTCCCGGAGCGTTTCCAACGTCGGTGAAGCCTGATAATTGGACGAGCACGAGGGTGAGCGGTGATTGTGCTGCTCGGAAGACACCCATGTGTGCCTAATGACTTCTTGGCTTCGTACACCTCGTAAACCGCTGGAGCGATTTCCGACTGTATTTCCAAGGCTGAAGTCGTGTGGGGACCACTGGCCGCTAAAACGGCCCATCGCACTAACGGCCCGCTTTTCAGGAGGTTGACCTCTGTGCGAGAAGGATGAATTAGGTGGCGACGACACGGATATTTCGCTGTGCACGCGAGTGTGGCCATGGCTGGACATGGGCGGCGTATGTAAGGAGGCATGCTTGGCCTGGGGGATGTAGATGGGACCCGACCCCTTGGGAGTGGGCGAGATGCTAGAGGCTCTTTTGTAGTAGTGGTAAGAGGTGTACGACGGGGGCCGCTGAGGTGGGAGCAGCGATTGCCGAGCGCCTCTGAGATTGCCTTCCATCAGCTGCAAAGCCGTTAGCAACACGCCTCAAGCACTCCGCCGCGTAACACATACGTTAAGCCTCTTCTTGGCATTGGCGAGAATCATTTCCGCTCGCTTGCTCAGCGCGGCCGAGGAAATGGCCTCCAGGTCCAATTCTTCCTGGCCTTCGAGCCATTGCTCGTTGTCCGTGTCCTCGTCGCTGCCCGCCACGTACGGTAAGCTGCCGTAGCGCCCATCGCTGTCATCGGCGCTTCCGCTGCCGTCGCTGTCGCCGTGCGCACCATCCAGACTAGTCGAGTAGTTGGCGCTGTCGGCATCACTCACAAGACGGGCGTGCTCCTGAGCCTTGCGCTCCATGTCTCTCTGCCAGTTGTGCATCACATTCGTGCGCGGCGTGTCCTGAGCGACAGCGTCGTCTTGGCGGACCTGGCCTTTGGGGGTGGTGTCGCCGTCAAAGTCACCGTCAAAGCCGTCGAAATGCACCGAGCCGTGCTGCGACACGCGCATAGCGGTCGAAGGGCGCGAATTGGAGCGGCTTCGTCGGCTCGGCGGGGCCTTTTCGAGATGGAAGCTCTGGCGCAGCAGATGCGACGGGGGCGAGGGTGGGCGTTGCGATCGCAGGCGCGGCGAGGGCGTCGAGTCTTGGCCGTCGCTGAGGTCGGGCAAGATCATATCGGGGTTCGTGAGCGTGGGCGACGGCGGAACCTGGGGCATGGCGCCCCAAGTCGTCAGGCTGACCATGGCTTGCGGCCGCAAAGGAGGATCGCGAGCGTGTAACCGTTGGACAAACGCGATCAGGGATGTCCTAGCTGGGGTGGATCATGGCGACGCGGATGGCAGGGGACAGAGCTGCGGTGTTCGGCGGGGCGACGGGAGGATGCGCTTCGGAGCTAGAGCGGCTACTGCGCGGTCGAGGCCATGCGGGCGGGCATTTTTTCGTGGTAGAGAATTCGATAGTAGCACACAGCGGAGCGCTGCCCTCTGCCCGGGGCTCTCAGGGGCCAAGCCAAACACGGCGCCCCACGGCCCAGCAGAGCGCCCGTCCGCAATCCTCATCTCCAACGCCCAACGGCTATCTTCTCCACCTGCAAGAGCTCCGCCAATGTGCGTTGCGTGCCTGGCTTCCACGTGGTGGCTCTGCTCGTCTTACCCACCGCCTCCGTAGATCATCTGTGGGCTTGGGACGCGGACCACACGGAAGCGCGCGCTCGCAAGAAACATCTCAGCCTCCTGCGCCAGCCCGCCCTCGCGTCGTCTCAGATACAGATCCAATCTGCGCATCACGCGCCATCCGTCGCACCATTGCAACCTTGGCCATGAGCCTCAACCGTCCTCCTTCCGGGGAACAGCGGAGGTGCTGCGAGCCGTGGTTGGGATATGCGCTGGAGACGTGTTCAAGGAAAAGAGCAAGGCGACGACATCCCATCAGTGTCTGCTGATTACATCAGCCACATCCCATTTGAGCAACAGCGTGGAGTAGCGGGGTTTGCCGCGACAACACTGACATCGGGGTTTAACAAACACGTCTTAATCGATCATCACCTGTCGATCCAAGACTTGCAGATGAGGTGAGCCACAACGCGGCAGTGACGCCATGCCGTTACGCGCTGCAGCTGTGGCTCTCGGCTATCGGCCGATCGTGTTCCATCCTCGTTGTCATCAGCTATAATACCACAACAATATCTCTGCGAGCCCAGATTAGCTCAAGCGGCAAACTCACACATCACTTTAAGCTCATCGGCTCACGCGGTATCCAAGCTCTGTCCTTCGTATCGAGCCCTGACCGGATCACCAAGCGACGGCTTTCCGCATACGGTACCTTTAGATAGTCGGACCCCTCCCCCGCATGTGACGCCATTTCCCACTATCGCTACCACTCTTCTCCATCCGATCTGCCGCCGGAAGACATCTCATTCGACACATTCTGCGGCACATCCTCCGGGGCCGTTGGTCCTTGTTCTACCCGTCATTGACCTTGTTTTTCCATCCCATTTCCCATTCCCCGACCCCGCAGTCCGACAACGTCAGCCTAAGCGTGCATGTGGCTTCTCCAACTTCGATCTTCAGGAGTAACTGAAGCAAACAGAATGTCTGGAGGACAAAGTCGGGCCCGGAAACCGTCCAGTAACAAGTTCATGGATCCATTTCCGATCGCCCGAGCTTACAGAGATCTGTTATCTGGATCACACCCTGCATGCAATCCTCAGGCTACGCTCCGGACTTTGCAGTGACAGGGACCTCCCAGTCAACTAACAAGCTGCTTAGCCATTTGGCGACTTTCGACCCCCCAATTGCCGCATACACTGGGCCGACTACTGCAGTAAGGCCGTGAGAGTCAAGCCCACGCAGCCGTATTTTTTGGTATGGCCCGATTTTCAAGGTTGCCGCAAGGCTATGTATCGCCTCTGCCCGCCTGTAGGAATTCATGTGTAGAAGCCACACTTTGCTCTCGCACCCACCCCGATGGATGACGCATCGACCGACTCTCCCCAAAGCCGTCCCTTGGCAAGCCATGTAAGAAGCCTTCACCCGCCACAAAATTTGCGCATTAGTTAAGATCGCCGTCTGCATCACTAGGGTGGGCGAAGATCCGTCACCCCACTATATTGGATGGAGTCTTCAAGCATGGCAGGCGAGATCGAAGCTGCAGTAGACAAGCCACTTCAAAGAAACGACTCCCTTGCCGCAAGACGACACAGCAGCCCAACCATGTCTGCCTTTTCTGCAACACAGCTCCTACCCGAGAGTTTCCAAGGTCTCAACTTTCACGACTCTAACGAGCAAGGAGAAGGAATCTCTTCCAGCATTTCAGCAAATGTCCCTTCAATATTCGACCAAGCTGACTGCCCTGAAAATGACGACCAGCCACAGTCTGCTGCGTCTTCTCCAGGCGGCCACAGTGGCTACGATCTAATGCCCCCTCCTCCAAATCTTACACTCGCCAATGCAGAACGTCTGGCAGACAGGTTGTTTTCTACTGATCATCTAAATTTAATCCTGCGCCATCAGGCATCCTTTTCTCGGTTCACCATGTTCCTTAACCAATACCGACCTCGATCCGCTCCTACATTGGTGCGGTACCTCGAAAGCCGAAAAGCAAAGGCGGCTATTGACTATGCAAACTCCATTGCATTGGAAATGACAGCGCCAGAAAAGCGATCGTCGTCATCGTCAACAACGGCCGCACGTCTAAGCAGCAGATTCGACAGACAGTCGCAAGGGGCTGCGGAAGAGCTAATCAACGATGCTCTTCCCGCATACATCACAAATTGCCTGACGCAACTTGTCACGGAACTTCTAGTAAAAGAGATAACAGGGACTAGCGCGCCGATGAATCGACACCTGGCTGAGGGACTAGCTGAGGTGTATTGTTTGGGAGACCCTTCTCTACCGGACAGCCCCATCATCTACGCTTCGGAAGGTAACTCATACCTCGTATCTGTTGGAATGTCTCTCCACAGGAATGAAACCATTAATTGTTCTCAGAGTTCCACTTGGTTACACAGTACGGACGAGACTACGTAATTGGGAGAAATTGCCGATTTCTCCAAGGACCGAAGACACAATCCTCAACCGCAGAACGCATGGCTGAAGCCATGAGGTCGGGTCGTGAGACCTGCGAAACCGTCTTAAATTAGTGAGTGATTAGCCTCTCGTGTGTCGACCATTCCTCCGCCTATTCATAGATACGCCACTTCCACATTCTGTCAGGTATACAGAGCTTCGTATTAGATCAGAAACAGAGCGCTGACGTATTTTCAAATCATAGCCGTCGAGATGGATCGCCTTTCCTAAACCTATGCATGATCGCGCCTTTGTACGACAACATGGGCAAGCTTCGATATTTCATCGGCTGCCAAATCGACGTCACAAACCTAATCGAGGGCGGCAGAAGTCTCGAGTCGTTTCAAATGCTGCTCGACGAAGATGTGGAGAACCGAAGGCAGGGCGGCAATGCACCAAAGGGCTCTCACAAGGCACTAGGGGACATGGGCGAGCTGCTCAGCACCGAGGAGATGGAGGTCCTCAAGTTCAAGACGCGCAATTCCGCCACGTCTGGCGCAAGCACGCCGGCACCCGCACCACAGGCTTCACTCAACTCAGCCACAGCCCGGAGATACGTGGGCATCGAGGACCCGCTGGCCATCAACGTCTGGCCGCCTACCCAATTCGGGCCTCATGGAAGACTTCCGGGCGTTTATCAGAACGTGAGTCCTTCCCCTCCCCTCCCCCTCCCTTCCCCCCCCGCCCCAAGACTTCAACGAACAAGCCAAAAACTGACCGCGGCGTGCCACAACCCAAACAGTTCATGCTCGTCCGCCCCTGGCCCTCCCTCCGCATCCTCTTCACCTCCGCCGCCCTGCGCATCCCGGGCCTCGCGCAATCCCGGCTCCTCGACCGCATCGGCGGGCCCCACTCCGTACGCGAAGGCATCGCCGCGGCCTTCGCCGAGGGCGCCCGCGTCACGGCCAAAGTCTACTGGCTGACGGGCAACGTCAACGGCGGCAACAACAGCAACCGCAGCAGCGCTCGGATATCCGGTCCCGCGCCGCAGCAATTCCACGCGCGCAGCAACAGCATCGAGGGCAAGCCGCGCTACATCCACTGCACGCCGCTGCACGGCGCCGACGGCGCGCCGGGGGTGTGGATGGTTGTGATGGTTGAGAAGGAGGATATAACGGGGACGATTAACAGCAACAACAATGGTCAGAATGGGCGCGCCAGGCGGTCCAGTTTTGGGATTCTGAATGGCACGTATGCGCAGGAGAAGCTGTTCGAGCAGCAGCAGCAGGTGCAGCAGCAGTACCGGCTTCTGCGGCAATCCGCCAGTGGCGGCGGCGGCGAATGCATAATCGACGGGGGCGCGGGCGGGACGGGGTATAGTAGCAGGCGGAGGACCCGCACGTCCAGCACCTTCTTCGATGACGATGAGCGCTCGATTCCGGCGTCGAGTAGCGCGTATGCTGAGTACCTCGCCAGCGGTGGGGGTGGGGGCGGTCTGCGGAGTGGCAGCGTGTCGAGGGGCCCGTCGCGGCCGCCGTCGAGGGCGGCGTCGATGCCGGGGTGGGCGGCGAGTAGGCCGGAGCAGCCGACGAGGAAGATGACGCCGAGGGAGGAGACGGCGCGGATGGTGAGGTTGCCGATGCAGACGGAGAGGTTGGGGGAGGTGGATGAGTCGTGAGGATGTAAGTAGAGGGGGGTTGGCGAGGAGGCGGTGCGTGCGGGTATGCGGGATGGGTGGGGTCGGGATTGCTGGGTTGGGTGATTGTGTTTTGGGTTGATTTTGAGTTCGCTGTTTTTTGGTCTTGGGGTTGGCAATTCCGATCATCTGTCTGTCCTTTCTGCGTATACCCACCGTCTCTGCTTACTGCTTCACTTCAATCACGGCAACACAAGGTCTTTGAAGCATCTGAAAAGTCTACTCTGATAGAAAGTCCAGAGAAATATGCAGTTCACTTAAGCTCGTGTTGTTCCTCGTATTTCCATGTCCCCTGGCCCCGGTTGATTGGACTAGAGTGCTAATCGTATCCTTGTCCTGATTGTCACATCAGGCTAGCGCTCGGTACTCAAGTCATGAAGCAAACGAGAAAAGCAATTAAGCTCACTCTCTTCCGGGCCGATATACAGAGGGGTGCTGCAGCCGATGGCTAGCGCTCCAGAACATAGCATAACTATGCCCCAGCTCTGCCTTAGAAAAATAATACATGTGAGTAGCTGAAGCTATCGTCCGGACGTGTATGCAGAATTTGGACGTGCACGTAGAAATTTTAATTCGACATTCTCGTCCGGATGATAGCTTCAACTAACCATAACACGAGCAAAAAAAAAAACAAATCCACACTAGCCATCGGCTACGAGAGGGGACTGTATTCACATTATCAGTTTTTCCTTTTCTTCACATGTGACGGCTTCATGTCAGCGGGGCACGACGATCTTCTTTGCACCTGCCACGGCTTCTTCACGGCTTCAAATATTAGCACTCATTTGCAGAGCCACCGATTCTCTCAACCACCTCCATCTTCTCTGAGCTTGGTTAGATGGTTGCTCATTTCACTTACGCTACCCCTCCTACTATGAACGACTTCCTTCCCACCACTGACTTCATTGCCCGAATCTGACTTGGGGGATGGTCATTCCCTGAAAGATCGCTATGAAGATGGATGTTGTTAGTTTGCTTAGGCTATTTCGGTATTGGAGAGCATCACTTGGAGAAAATATTGAAGCAGAGCAGTCAATGAAAGTGATGTCTAAAGGTGTAGCGGCTGATTGAGATGCCCCAAGGCAAAGCCAGCACCAATACGAGGCTGCAAATGCACTACACAAGAGTGTCCTCGTCGCTTTACTTAGACGGGTAAATACCGATATGCTGATAGGTTGGGTAGTTTGATTAGCATCCATTTTTGCAGTATGACATATCCTCGATATTCACGTGTGCGGCCCGTGGCTCACTTCATCTTCTTTTTAAATTATCCTCTTCTTTTCTACATTAACTCAAACAACTATTGGACCTCTCAACTTGTACAGTCCATCCAGAAAGTGCCCGCCAAATTAGGCCTTATACTCTTTTTCTATCCCTTACGTGGTTGCTTTCCCTATCGTTATCAGCCTGCAGACAGAAGTGCCGCTACTCGTTGTGATAAATGGATACCACCATTTTCCTTAATCAAATTGTACCATTTGGTAATGATGAATGATGCCAACATTCTATAACAATGATGAGAACGCAAAGCTAAGCATTCATGGTGTAGCGTTAAGGATCGTAAAGGTGACGGAACCATCAACGATACTGCAAGGCAAAACAAGTCCAACAAACAGGACACCCCAGTTTGTGTCTAAACTTCTCGATATTTTCAGAGAAATGAAAAATTAACTCGTTGAGAAAACAGCGCCTTAATAGCCACACTTGGCTTTAAATTAATTTTCGCAACCCACCGGCAACAACGAGCCACTTGATCCAAGATACAAGGTAGGCAGCTGAGCTGTCTTTGTTACTGCACCTCGGACCCGTGATTTAGCGATAATGCCGTACACCTCTTATCTGCTGATACCTGAGCGAATCCGCCAGCTGGGACGTCCCCTGGACAAGATAAATTCGCCAAATCGATGATCCTCGGTTTGAACTCTGGACAGGGATGCGGGGCTCCAACAAAAACTGAGAGTCGGCTGACAAGCTCGCTACTCTCTCTCTCCGTGGAGTATGACATGATATCATGCTAGGTTCTGTGATCCAAATGCGACCGTGGTTTGCCTATCACAACAAAACATAATGAAATACATCATTCCTCACCTCTCGGGTTCCGCACCTCTTTTGATGATTGGTGAGTATATTCAATGGCTCCAGAGGAACTCAAGACCTAACATCGTAGCTAGAAATCGTAGCTAGAAATCGTAGCTAGAAATCGTAGCTAGAAATCGTGATGCACGGCACCAAATCGATGAGATTTATCTGCCGATGAAAGTGCCGGGGAAAGCGCCACCACACGGCTTATGTTTGCAGACCTGCCCAAAAGTGAGAACTGACCCTTGAACAGAACACTAGTGCTATATGCCGACGGCCATTTGGGAACGCGAATGCTCGGCTGCGTTGAATGATGAGGGTTTCTTGCGCCCTTCTTGCAACTGCTGTACATCAACTCTGAGTAGAATCATTGTTTGTCATTGAGTATTTGGAGGAATGCGATGTTCCAGTACTGCACATCAGTTTTATTCAATAGTGAGGGGGGTTGTTGATCTGACGCTTCAGTATTGCCGCCCAAGTCAGCCATTCCTGGATGCAAAAGATGGGCGAACCCAGAACCAATACTTCGGATTTCAATAGCGCACAAAAGTGAGCTCGGGGGGGACCTTATTGATACGGGATTCTTGCTTGGCTGGCAGCTCCACTTGCTGCCATTAACTTTTGCATCCTGATACTTTTTATATAGTGGTCCATGTTGTGCTCGATCTGTGGGATACGTGTGACATGGCAAAATTTCTCGCGCATCATTCAGTAATGTGCATGTCACACGCTAGGTAATCCATGTGATATTTTTCCACCATCCAAAAGTGTCAATATATAAGACCACATCTCACCCTACACTAACATAGTTGTTGTGGATGACCTATACACACAGTTCCCTTCTTGAATTGGACTGGGAAGGGCTAAACATCACTGTCGCTGTGCTGCCATGTTTTCAACAAGGTTACTTCATTTCTTTTCCTTGTCGCGAACTTTAATGCGACGCTGTTCGCTGCTGCTCGGAAACGATGCTGTCCGCCATCATCGATTTGTAGCTCAATATCATCATCGGTTCTTTATATTGGATGCCATTGTTATTCAATAGATGGTCACGACGCTAACGTATGATAGAATGCTGTATTTGAGCTTATCATGAGTGATTGGTACACGGGAAGGAGTAGCCCAAGCATTATTGAGTGTGAAATGATCTGTTTCTCTGGTCGAGGGCCAGTGAGCAGTTTGCGGGAGGTTTTGCCAAGTCGGTTGGCTTTATATAGGCAATTCGATATACACAGACACTGTAATATGAAAGAACCGTGCAGTGTCTTTCCCAGAACGATGATTAGTAAAGAAGTCAGATGAATTCCTTTTCTTTTTTGCATTGAGTTTAAACACGAGGGTGCGTGGCGTTGTGCGGCGAGCTGACACGAGGGAGCACAATCCTGCTGACAGCCTCACAAGCGACCGTCACATTGCAGTACGCGAGGCTGACACGCGGCAAGTTTCGAGGATAATGTGCTCATGAATATTCCATTCTAATTTCCCGTCTAACCCGTCATGTCTATGTGAAAAAAAAAAGCAACAAACTTGAATAGGGGGTATCTCCAACCCAAACCGCAAATGCTCGCTCATCGTAGCATGCCCTTTTCCCCTCCGTCTATAGTAGAAAACAAGGAAACCAATCATAACGCATAGTCGTGTCTCATGAAGAAAAAAGGAAACCGCTCACCAACCACACCCTCACAAGCCCACCAAGCCCGTGACCCACACAAACGACACCACCAGCGCAGACACCAAGCAAACGCGATCCAACGCCGCGCCCTTGATGCCCCAGCTCTCATCGTCGTCATTGCTGCTGCTATCATCAGCGCCCCCATCATCCTCCTTACCCGCGCACCCACCATCGCTCAGATCATCTGACAAGCCGACCACCTGGGGATTAAGGTTGTAGATGCCATCGGGGCAATCGCTCGTCACCTCGCCGCCACCGCGCGCGACAGCAACGAGATTGCTATCCTTATCCCTGACCTCCATGCACTGCGCGCCCTCGCGCAACGCACTGAAGTTGCCAAAGTTGAAGCCCGGCACGAGATCCACCTCGCCAACCTTCTCCCCACCACTAAACCCACGCAGCGTATGCCCCTCCCCCGCATCCGCATGCACGACGACCGCCCACGCCGCGACGTCCGCCGCGACCTCGTACCCATCCGGCTTCTCGTCATGCAGCTCGCCCGAGTCCTCGTTCGCGCACTCCGTCGCGGCGGTGATGGGCTTGTACCACAGCGCGCCGACGGCGGCCTTGTCGGCGTCGGAATCGCCGTAGGGCTGCATGTCGGCGGCGCCGAGGCCGGCTTTGAAGGCGGCGATGAAGGAGGCGAGGACGGGGCGGATGGCGTTGTGCGGGGCGGCTTCCTGGGTGGCGTAGCGGTCCGGGTCCGTGTCGTTGTTCATCTCGGGCCAGATGGTGCCGACGTAGTGCGACTCGGGCCCGTCGTTCCAGGTGAGGAGTTGGGCGAAGGCGGGCGTGGAGGTCATGTTGAGGATGTTGTGGATGCGCCAGGAGAGGTTTTCTTCGCCGGCGCGGTAGATGTTGGCGCCGTACGAGTTTTTGTACTGGAGCATGCTGAGGCCGATCATGTACGTCTTGTTTTGCGAGTTGGTCGAGTCGATTTGGACCTTGTCGGCGGCGATGCTGGGCGTCGTGGACAGGCCGCGCTCCGGCCAGGCGGCCTCCCAGTTGAAGAGGCCGTCGATGACGTCGTCCCACTTCTTCCACCAGCTCGCGGTTTGGTTGCCCTCGCCGATCATGCCGGCGAAGTCCGGGACGAAGTAGACCTTGTCGCCCCAGCGGTTGCGCCAGTTCTTCCAGACCTTTTCGGAGAAGCCGCCGTTGCCGTAGGTGCTCACGAACGGGTAGCCGTTGGGGCCCTTGTAGTAGGCGTCGTGGCCGAGGAAGTCGGTGAAGTAGCCGTCGAAGTTTATTGTGTCGTTGTTAGACCACAGGTCCATGCTGATGAACAGCTTGAAGTTGGGGTGGTTGTCACGAGTGTAGTCGAACATGTTGTTGAACACATCGCGAGTGAACTGGGTAGACGGGTCTCCAATGTTCAGAGCAAAGCCGTCCAAGCCCATGGCGACTGCATCGTCGACATCCTGATGAACATGGTCTTCGTGGATAACTCCAACCTGCAAAGGGTGGTTAGTGTCGGGAGCTACTGCAGGGATGTAGGCTGACGAACCATGTAGTGAGCAAACACTGCTTTCTTGACATCTGCAGCAAGTGACCTGCCACACAGCAATGCCGCAGTGCCAATGGCCAGAGACCGTAGAGTCCTGACACGCATTGTATGGATGTGCAGTAAACAAACAACGAAGACAAAAATCAGGGACAGGCTGCAGACTCCAGCATAAAAAAGTTCCTGAGGAAGAAAGCAGGATGAGGTGACACAGGCAACGGAGATTATTGACAGCCTCGTGTCAGCCTCTTATTGAAATGTCACACACTGTCTGGCCGAGAAAGCCCAGAGAAAGTGTACATCTTCGACATTTCGAATATTGGTGCTTATCTGGTTGCTAGCGCAAAACAGGCATATGGGGCGGCTGTGGTGCCGTCAGCGGCTATATTAGGAGCAAGCACGGGCGAGATGTGGTGGCTGCGCCCGCTGAGGCTTGAATCCTACGGCGTGCGTCAGCCTGTCGCATTTTGCAACGACAGACACGTTTTTGCATGACAGAAAGGGTCGCTTCCAGGGCACAAACGAGTGCGCCTCCGGACTGCTGGAACAGGTGCGAGGTGGTGCTACACGGTATCTCGCTCCGTGAATGCAGGCGGCAAAAAACAGGGCTTCAGGGTTGAAGTGTCTGGCCAGACCTGATGGACCGTAAGCGAAACTGCAGTCGGCAGTGGGGCCTTGGGGGCCGGCAGCCAGCACGTTTGCCTTGGCTGCTGTTGCCTACCATTGCGCCTCTTTCGAGCGGGTACTGTGAGGACGATGGCACAGATGGTGGAGAGTCTATGATTGGGACGTCCCTTGTTGTTAATCATGGACGTGCAGAGGGGCCCTGTTGGGGGCGGAAAGTGGCCGGCTGATGGCCGGCTGGGCAGTGGAGCCCCGGCGCGAAACTGGCCACTACCTTTTCTCCAACCGCGTCAGCAACGGGGCCCGAGGAAGGCCCGGCACAGAAGAAGGGTCTGCGGCTCCATTGGCATCCACTCCCGTCTTACACCGCCGGCAGACGCCTTGGGCTTGGGCAGGATTGCGTGGCGTCGATAGTTTTTCATGTTTCGTCTCAAAAGATAAGATCAGCGTAAGACGAAGAGATGAGAGAGCATGCCTCATCGCACGTGCCCGGAACGGGACAAAGTCGACCCGCCGCGACTGCCATGCCATGCCACCTTTAGCTTTCCCGTCTTAAAGCAGCGACAGATCTTCAGCAATAATGGATCATATCGCGACATCGCCGCCGCAGCTGCGCACCCTGCAGCCTGCAGCCTTGCACACCTTCCAGCACCCCCAGGATGACCGCGGAGCCGCCCACGCCTTCGCCGCTGCCGCCGCTGCTTCGGGAACCTACGCCGTGAATCCCGATGACTCCGGCGTCCTCTTCCAGCAGCCTGCTTTCTTGACTGCCGTTCCCGATCGGGCAATTCGATCGCAAAGGGACCAGCTGCCGCCTGCTTTAAGCGGCCTGCAGTCACAGCACATCTCACCCCACCAGTCCAATACTACACTCTTCCACTTTGGCTCACCGCAGCAGGACCCGCATTTTGCGGCTCCTCGCGTCCAGATTCAGCCGCCTCCAGAGGCCCAAGATGCGGCGAAGTCCGATGGCAAGATCGAAGGGTTGAAGCTCGTGCTGGACCCCCCGAACTTGGACCAGTGGAGACAACGCCTCTTCGACGTTGACCAGACGATTGTCATGACTGAGGATCAGTATGTCCCAGGGACAGAATGCTCTGTGCAGCCCTCTGATGCCTGTCAGATTCCAGACGTACTGGCCGCATGTAGACAACATCTACTCGCACCGCTCGACCCAGCGATACAAGCGCAAGCCCTTCGTCTCGCACTACTGGGACTGCCGCTTGAAGGGTCGTCCTCCAGGCACTCCCAAGTCGGATGACCCCAACAAGAAAAAGCGTAAGCGTGTTGCTCGTGAACGTGATCTCTGCGATGTTAAGATAAAGATTACCGAATACGAGCCTGGCTCTGCAACGCCTGACAACGTGGGCCCGTTGACCGAGCAGCCTGTCCCAGAGTCTGCTCCTCTTGCACCAGCTTCGAACGTGCCTGGGCAGCTGCAATGGCCAATGTCCGCTTTGCATTTGACACAGCCCGATCCGTACAGCCGCAGAATTTACACAATCCAGCGTGTAAACGGCAATGGAGCGAACGGCAAAGCTGATGGCAACCCTGGCCCGCACAAGCATGACTTGGAAGAAAGCGACAGGATCAAAAAGAACAGCGTCATCAGACACACGTTGAAGAACGAGAAGGAAAAGAAGAAGCAGCAGCCGGTAAGGTCTTCTATTTTCGTTTGCGATCGGCGTTGGACCCTGGAATCAGGACCCACGTGGAGATCTCGGCTATGGCGTCATACTTTCCTGACATCAACATCACCTTTCAACCTCGACCTTCCTCTCTCATGTCTTTGCTTGTGCACACTTCGCCTATCAGGCTTGTATCGCGATATACCCTTGTCTCAAGTCCACTTGCATCTCTCGGGCGACTGCTTTCACAGCGTCGTCGAATACTACTACTTTCGCATTCTTACCCTCTACGAAGCTCTTTTACCACAAGTGCCCGTGTCCTCGACAACATGTCTGACAAACAACAGCAACCCGATGCAAAGAAGACTTACCACACGAAAGCGACCGGCAATGCGCTAAACACAGCCAAGAAGCACGCAGCAGAGAATGAGTTGAAGTTGTTCGGTAGCTGCTTCTGGTATGCAGCCTTCCCCGCGAAACAAGGAAAAGCGAGGTGCTTGATCTAACCCAGTTTGTGTAAATGCAGCCCCTTCGTCCAACGTGTGTGGATATCGTTGGTGTACAAAGATATCCCGTACCAGTACATTGAGGTGGACCCCTACAAGAAGCCTCAATCGCTGCTTGAAGTCAACCCTCGTGGCCTTGTCCCTGCCCTAAGACATGGCGACTGGGGCTGCTACGAGAGCACTGTCTTGATGGAATATGTATGCACCCTTTGAGAACATTTAGCGGGCGATGCTGACTCGTCCAAGCTTGAGGACCTTGGCGTTGGCCGGCCCTTGATGCCTTCTGACCCCAAGCTGCGTGCAAATAGCAGGTTGTGGAGTGACCATGTAAGTCAATCCCTAGTAGGGCGTGCTCCCTTCCGCACACTTTGCTCAGGATTATCCCATATCTATAATTCCATACTGACACGGATTAGATCAACCGACACTTCATCCCCGGCTTCTACCGCTTTCTACAAGAGCAGGATGCAGAAAAACAAGTCAGGTACGCCGAGGACCTCAAGTCGGAGATCACCAAGCTCGTGGATGCTGCCGACAAAGAGGGCCCTTTCTTCCTCGGCAAGGAGCTGTCTTTCGTCGATGTCCAAATGGCACCTTGGGTGATCCGGCTCAACAAGGTTCTGAAGCCTTATCGCGCATGGCCCGAACCGGAAGCCGGAAGTCGGTGGGGGAAATGGTTAGAGGCAATTGAGAAGGACCCTCACGTGCAGGCGACGACTAGCACAGATGACCTGTACCTGGATAGTTACGAGCGATACGCTGGTGAGTGCTAAATGTGTCAAAAGACCGTCTCGGCCGAAAGGTTGACTTTTGAACTACTACAGAGAACCGCCCGAATACTTCGCAGCTTGCAAACGCCGTGAATTCGGGGCGCGGCCTTCCGTAATGCCGTGTATTCGTCATCTCTTCGTATAGCAAGCGTTCGTTGTCTCGTCATTCCTTGGCCGGGCTTTTGGTTTCAGGCCATCCTTTCTCCCGTCAGCAGATAAGTCATGGACCTGCGCTGAGACCCAATGCGATTTCCGTTTCTGTCTTCGTTTTGAAGATCACATTCATAAGGATATTCTCGACCTGCAAAGCGGCTCGTCTGAAGGTTTGGTCGCTCGGGTTCCTCCGAGGGCTCGCTTGAAACCGAGCTCGTCCGCTTCCGCGCACCCTTGTATCCCTGCCTGTCAATCCAGATAGTCGTTAGCAAGGATTTGCAGGGCGAAGCAACCGCTAAAGATTTTAGACTATCCGGACCCCCGCCATTCGGTCCGGTCTCAAACGCTGCTCGATCGCCCATCCTTAGCTGCGGGCTTGCGTATGGCTGGCGGGACCCGGGGTCAGGGTTAGATGCGCGGCATGTAGCATCGTCAAGGGACGCGCTACATTACTCAGGCCGTCACCTCGGCTAAGTCGAACCGCAGATCCGATTCACCTTTTCAGCTCAGGCCCTTTTTGCTTCTTTCCCTTAACCTTACGTTTGTTCCGTTGCCCTTCATCGACGCTACTCCGTATGTCGCAGCGAAGCCGCCGGGGTTGCGGCAGGACGCCCTGTTTCTGCCTTTGCCTTTTTCCTTTTCCTACTCTGAGCAATGTAGCTATCATGGTGAAGTAATGGAGCCTCCACTACTCCAATCCTTCCCACGAATACCGGACATACGCGATTCTTCTGCGCCGTTTTTTTTGTGCCTTGCGACGAGTCTCATATCGTAAGATTGAGGGGGAAAAAAAAGCTCGTATCCACCCAAAGGTGCGACGGAAGACGCGTAGGCATGCTAACCATTCTCTCTGCCGCGGTTGACGCTTTCTTCGTCTCCTCGTCCTGTGGATCTAACTTGCAATCCTATCCTCTCTGCTCATCTGTGTCCAAACCTGCGAGTCATCAATGACTCGTGACCCATCTCATCATCTTCCCTCCCCCCACACTTGTCGCGAAAGGCGGTGGTCGAGACTTCTTCCCCCACTTACTTCTGCCTTGCGAGTTCTCGTATCGACGATTTGACTTTGAGATACATTATCCAAGGAAAAATCCAAAACAATTCGCCATGTTTTTGCCAGGGCTTCGCTTGCCCTGACAATATCAACAAAAGGGCCGAAATTGCCATTATTCATGCTTGCAATATATCGCGTTTGCCGCGTTTGCGGGCAGAAGGGGAGCCAATGGTCGAATGATTCTGTATCTCTCTTTGACCGGCAATAATAATATCAAGCCCAGTATGGCATGGGTTTGCGAGCAACTCGACTAAGGTATCACGCCGGCATTTAGCCACCGCGAACCATTTGTTCTTCCCGGCTAGCCCTACCACGCCGGCCGAGTCAACTAAAAGTCACGTCGCGGAAACAGATTCACCAGGAGGAGCGTGATCGCCATGGGATTTCGTCAGCAAAATAGCATATTCCATCGGGGCGGAGCTTGGCACTTCAGCCTTACTCATTTGTACGAAACACTACGATGCGCATCTTCTTGGCATACACGATCCTTTCAACTATCGTGAGTAGTGTGTACATCACGCGCGCCGGCCGTAGGATGAACGGAATAGGGAAATAACGAAATAAGCGCAGACTAGCTACCCCAGCCGGCCGGCCGGCCAGCCCAGCGCGCAAGCCAGCCCAGCCCAGCCAGCCACCAGCCTCCCCCGCACAAACCTTACTTGCCCTGCATTAGATTGGCGTGGGTAGGGGAGAGGGGACGGGGGGGAAAGGAAGAGGGGGAAAGGAACTGAAGGAACTCTTTCAAATTTTTTTCCTGATTCGTCAAGGCTTGCCGGATATTTCGAACTAATGTCGACAAAGTGGTGCGTGGGGGAGGGCGAGGCGAGAATGAGGGAAAAGAAAACGGCGCGGCTGCAGGCATGCCTTTTCGCAATCCACGCTTCTGCAATGCATCATGCGTGTTGCGTTTCCGTGCTTACGCTCTCCCCCCCTTCCCCGCTGCCTTGCTGCTGCCCAATTTCCCTCTCTCTCTCTTGCTCACCTACAAGCGAGAGCGCTCCCTCGCTTCCTTCCCCGCATGCAGCTAAGACACAGGATATAAGCTAAAAAATATGCATCCCATCGAACGAGAGAGCCGTTTGTCGTGGCTTGAAGCTAGGAAGATTTTCGTATGCCCTCTTTCTTACCCGCATACTGCTGCTTCCCTGCTTTTTTGTTTTCCGTTGTTGCATATTCGTCAGGATGATCTTTCTGCCTGCATTTTTCACTGCCATTCTACATAGTATCAAGTTTCTTTAGGCTCGTATGCGGGGCGTAGAAACCAACTGCCCTTCGGAAGTTCCGTTGGTTGCAGCAACAATAATCAATTAATGCTTTTTTTTTGTGTTGTTTCTACCCCGCTTTCCTTCGCAACTCACTAGTGACTAACGTACTCCTTTTCCCCCGCTCATCAGTTCTTCCTTCCCCTTCTCCAACAACGGCTCTTCCGTGTTGTGCGGCAAACCGGATGTGTGTCTCCAACGCACGCGCCCCGAGGAGATGAGGGACTGGCTTTTTGCTCGTCACGCGACACACCCCGTAATGTTGGTGGGAAAGAGAGAGAGCCAGCTCATGATCAGCAAGTAGTCAACCGCCGCCCCCGCCAGTGATGCCTGGTGGTCACATTTTCCAGACCACGCGCGCACGCTTTTGCTCGCGCTGTGCGTGCCCTGAAAAAAATCACATGGACCCTTTACGCTGCGGTGCATGTGTGACACAACACTAAAAGTCCCCTAGAAAAAAGCAAAAAAAGAGTGGATGGCGAAGTATGGGAAAGTGTGGGGGGGTGGGAGGAGAGGCGAAATGCGATGGTTGACTGGATCAGCCTAGCCCGTTAGCCCCTGCCACACACCACCCTTTGCACGAGTTTCCTTGACATGCACTTTTGTGATTATTCTTTCCCCGGAGCAGGCTTTCCCCTCCCTAATGTAAGCGGTACAGTAAGCCATGCTGATTTTTTTTTTTTGCCTTTCTGCAAACTCCCTTGCTGCTGCCGCAACAAGATTAGCGATAAAATCACGAGGTGAGAGAGAGAAATAAAGTGTGTGAGTGAGCAAACAAGCACATGCTGAAGATCATTCTTTGCCTCCCGGTGCTTGGCAAACCAGCCAGTCCCAGGAAACAGAAAGCTTCCTCTTACTCGCCTCCCCCAAAACTACTTCCGAAAGCGGTAAGAGGCGGAAGTCAGAAGTAGGTTTTGCGAACACGTGCGAGGCGACCGCGTGTTCGGAGATCTCGGGTCGTCTTTGGCGCGAACAAGCAACAGCAGTTCACGCCAAGACGAACCATAAGGTTAAAAGGCAAAAAAGAAACGGTCAGCAAAACAGCGCGGGGTGAACAGCGTTGTTGGAACAGGCGGGGCAAAAAAGAGGCGTTCGTTCGCTCTCTGGGAAGGAAGACAGTTCGTTGAGTGACGAGTGACGTAGGTGTAAGAGTTAGCCACACGGGTCACTACGTCACCACCCGGCGACAACGCCACAGACGCATAGCTCGAAAGAGTACAATAGGCGAGAAAGTACATACGTCTGTGCAGATGTCGTGATGGGGGAGGAAAGGTGGTGAAGAGTAGTACGCGGCTGTTGTGTGTGTGACACTAGAGTAGAGAGCCTCAACTCCGGCACCACCCTTCAATCTCTGTTTCCCACACTCATCGCGATCTCGCACTGCTATCCCCCATCTCTCAGGATCTTCCCGTTCTCCACATCTTGCCAAAACCCGGGTCAAGAATGCCCATGTTCCCACAATGACGGATGCGATCTACGATATAAGCTGACGATCCCATCGACACGGACCGAAGCGGGCGCGTGGTCTCAGCTAGACAAGGGTATAGCAGGAGGGGAAAAAAAGGAGAGATCGTGAGAGGAGCAAAAGCCGAAAAAAAATCCTGCTTGGGGCACTATTTTACGCGAGGTAGTAGACAGATCGGAGATCTAGGGTTTTGTGTGGAGGCGCGCGCCGCGTGTTATGTATCTCATCGGGAGATCGAAAACGTTCATTCGGGGCTTTCTCGCTGTTTCACTTGGAAAAAGACAAACTCTCCGCCCGCCCGTCATACTCCAGAAGTGTTCCTGTGCCCGCCTTCCCCCTATTAGGATCACGCTCCACATCTTGTTTTTTTCCCTGCATTTTGTCCTCTGATCCAATCATCCAGCAGAAGCGTCAGACTAAGGACAGACGAGCAGACCAACTGGACGGGCAAGTTGGACAGAAGGGCAGGATGACCATAAGGGCATGTTGACGAGACGGGCACGTTGGCTGTAGAAGGGCAGGGCACCTAAATCCCATGTATATATAGTACAGCGCTCAGACCAAGGCCCGCACTACGTACCAACTGCCGCCAAGGAAGCAATGAAACGACGCATGAACCGCCAACTATCCTGCCACAGCCACCTCACTACGCGTCTAGAGGAGAAGGAAAAGCTAAAGAATCCTTGGGAAAGGAAAAGAAAAAGCTGAGCGGAATTTACCTCCGTCGATTGATTTTTCGTGTGGTGGCTGCTGCCTAGACTAACAGGCGTAACTGGACTAAATGGTTTGACTCTCGTGTCATTGTGGTCTGTCTTATGGCCAGTCTTCGACTCACTAACGTCGTGCTACCCCGTAGCTTACCTTTGCTCAATTCGCCTGGCTTATGGTTTTCTTGATCATCCACCAATGGGAACGTCTCGTAGGTACGAGTTGAATGTTGCCCACGAGAGAATAGTGTCTCACCCATGCCATGGGCGTGAGGGGCTTCTAGTCTGCTGTAGACCATGCATCAAGCGAGTCAAGTAGTGTACAATAAGCAAAAACAAGAATCGTCAAATCAAAAAAGGGCGGGGTCATTTGCCGTGTGGAGTCCATCTGACGTGTTCCTCCTATACAGCTGCACATCCAAGGTCCCAGCCCAAATGACTGGACAATGTAGGACGCAAGGGTAGGTAGACACAAAATCGTTGAGTGTTGAATTGACAGCAAATCACATGAAAGCGGGAATACCCAAGCGAAAAGACAACCCCGCAGACGAGCAGTGCTGCAGGGAAAACGATCATCCCGGTACGTATCGCAAACGGGATGATTAAGGTATGCACATAGAAACTCTATTATAGGCGGGCAATACGCTTCTGTCAGAGGCCAGCGAAGCTGACGGGCATGGGAGAGATATGCAGGGAAAAAGAAGCTGCATGTCCAAGGCCCTTGTTGCAAAAGCAAAACGCGGGCCAGAATAATATGAGCAACCATGGTCTCCACCAGCGGTCCAGATGATGCACAGCAACGGATGAAGGGAAATGAGCTCCTGGAGCCGTTCCAGATTGTTGTTGGTGAATGCATGCAAGAGGCAAAATTTGCAAAGCATGAAGGAGCCGTGTTTGGTTGAGAGCGGGGAAAATGCGGCGACAAACCTTCCCATGCAGCCCCATGTGGAAACAATCATCAGCCCCAGACGCAATCTCCAGCTGTCGGAAGCCCCGAATATCGGACGTCAAAGGACGGTAAGCAAGGAGGACGAGCGGCTCGGGCGCGAAGGGAGAGGTACCAGTCAAGCAGACTGAAGAAAAAGCAAAAAGAAGGGTCATGGCTTGGGACCCTGCCGTCTTGGCTTCCCCGGTGTCTCTCAAACACTACGTCCGACGTTCATTCGGCCGTGCCTTCTGATACGTTGGTACGCGGGCCGAACGATGAGAATGGGAACGACGCCGATGATTTCCCACATGAGCTAGTAAAAGCGCAGTTAAATGGACGGGTGCGGTCGGTTCGTTGGTTGTCTTTGCGCCAAACCCCCCATCAACCGCAACTACTTTTCTTTTCCTGCGGTTGCTCTCTTTCCCAATCCCGCAACGATAAGCCCTCGCGAAAAGGGATGCGAAGCGGAAAAGGAAATAAGCCAGGCATAATGAAGTGGCTGTTGCGGGATATACTTACCGGCGTTAGTCTGCCTCCTTGATGAACGGCACTTTCACAAGAGACCGGCCTGAGCTTGAGTGCCACTTTTTTGCTCCTCCTAGCGGGTTTCGGGGCACTCGGCCATTGCCGGCCGGCTGACAGCCAGCCAATGCTTCCGCCCTGTAAGCATCCTGTGGGGGGTCCCACTCTTGTGCAATCTTTGCTGGCGTTGCAAAGAGGGTTGTCAAGCCGTGTCGAGCCGAATGCGAGGGCGGGGTGGCGTTTTCCCTGCTCGCCTCTTGCCTCTGGCGTTTCTTGGCTGGGGGACCGGCAGGCTGTGCAGACAAGCGACAGAGGTGTGGCTCCCTAGCCAAAACCAACGGCCCCGCCTTTTGCCCTTTCCGGTCACTGTCACATTTCGACCTCGGTATCGGAACAGTGGCAAGTCCAGGCGAATACCTGTCAAGCCTCATTCGAGGTGGCGACCTTCAGCGGCGCGAGCGGGCGACAGAGCCGCATGAGGGTGTGGCGGGGGGCTGCGATCGTATCATTCAACAACATGCTGGGTTCGGCGTTGACTAATCCGGACCTTGGCCCCAAGGCCACGCCACCACGCAGCTCCCGCATCAAGCCTGCCGCGCATCCCGCCCCTCGTCGCCATTGACTTCCCTTGCTCCCGCAGTCCCTGAGATCGCAAGCCCGGTTGGCGGGCAGGGGAGAGGAAGCATGCAGGGAGTGGATACGTGGTTCCGCAGCCGACTCGAAAGGCCTAGACTGTGGTCTGAGGAGTGGGGATGGTTAGCGTTTATGGAAGTTGGAAGATTATCGTGGACGGAAAAGGAGTGGATATGGGGATGTGCGGGTGAGGGAGATGGTGGAGATGGGGAGCAACAAGCATGCAGGGAGCCAGTGATGCGCTCCGATGTGCCGGCAGGCTGGGATCATGCAAGTGTGCATTAGCGCTGGCGTGCGGTTCCCGTGGATGATGATGATTGTGCAGCACTGCGAACGCCTGTTCGCCTGTTGGTGGTTGTCGTTGGTGTCGAGCCATTGCGGCGGCGATTCCGACGGTCATGACGACCGTCTTCACAAGGCTGGGGCCAGGCCCGGTTCGCACCGCGCGGTTTGGTCCCTAGGCCTGATTTAACCTCGCAGCCAATGACGCTAGGCGCGCGGAGAGACGGCAAGGAAGCAGGCGGAGCCGACGAATGCGCACATCTGCTTTGGTCCTGGAGAAGTGTAAAAGTCAGGTCACCGTCGAGGCAGCAGAGATGGGGAGTGAACAACTTTTGCACAAAATGGACGTGTGCATGATGTGCCACCGCTTGTGCCGCGATGCCGCGTGGTGCTCGTGGCGCGGCGTGCATCAAGAGCGGGCATTGGCGTCAGCGGTTGCGGGCTCCGCCCAGCCATTGCTCTCGCCCCAGAGATCCACCGAGACGATGCTCGAAGGTGATGGCGAGAGGACAATACGAGGGGCGGCGGCGCACGCGTGAGGTGGAATAAGCTGAATCAGGAGCGCTAAACCCTATGGCCTCGCGAGTCAGGGTCCCGTGCGCCGCAGGGAAAGGCATCGTGCGAAAAGTCGAAGTGTGCGGATGACGGTGCAGATTCCCCACCGCTTGCTTCTTCCTGGGCGTGAGCGACGCGGGCGGCGGCCAGAGGCGGCATGTGAGGAGTGGTGCGAGAGGTCGGGGATCAGGGATCGGTGATTGCGGGTGAGCCGGGGATGCGGCGAATGGGGACGGCCTATGCTCTGGATGCCCGCTCAAAGACGTGGCCGGTCATCAACATCATCCCGCGGCTGCCCTGCCTGGTCTCCACTGCCGCGCTGCCCAGCGGCACAACGACGCAGGGTCACACCATCCGACGCACCTGGGAGAAGGTAGTCTCCATTGCGGTTCATGGCCGACGGGAGAGGATTCCGTTCCAGAGAACAGAGCGGACGACGAGGGGCTGCGACGCGGGGGCCCCGCGCAACAGGCGTCAATCTGACCACCAGCTTCGTCGGATGCTTCTCTTGCTACACTCACTCTACGACACGCCGTCTCGCACGTAAGGACGACGACGTGGCGGCCTAGTCAGTGGGTCACGCCGAGTACGACACGATCGAGCAAGCCCGCAAGACTACGACAAGAGATCGCGATCTCAGCGCCTTCTGCCCCTGCCCACGACGTCGCGCAGCACCATCCAGGGCAGCAGAGAGATCAGCCCCGCTGGGGCGGAAGGGGAATGCCGCGCCGCGCACCTTAAAATTATCGCGGCCGGTTCGTCTGGGCGCCAGCTGGCTCGCGGCGGCGGGCGGAGCATAGCAGCTGGCTCTGTTAGACGGACTCACCTCCGCCTTGTCTGAGCCGCAGCCCGGAGCTCGCGCTGCTCGGTCTTCAGCTGTGCCGTCGCCGGCCAGACTCGCGATATTCGTGAACCCTTATTTTTCTTTTCTGTGCATTTAGTTGATCACCGCGTCGGCTTACCGCTTCCGGAATTTCGATCGACTACGGCCTCCCTTGAGCAGCTGGCTTCTGCGCTCAGCCCGCCGGCGCCCAGGCCTAGTTGCGTCAAGTAGGAAATGAGCGACAAGCCTCTACCAACCCGTCTTTCTCGTCCAGCCGTCTCCGGTCGCTGTTCAGCTGCGGGAAGGATGCGAATCGTATGACTGAAGACCGGACACTGGCTCCTATCGTCCGGAGCCCATGCCGTGAGCAATTCTATTCGCCCGCCAGACTCTTTGGTTTGTTTCGTGCCTGCTGCCCGACCCAATGGCGAGCCCAAGTTTTTCTCTTTTGCTTCAATGGCGTGAATCGTCTGCTGTTTTCGGCATCACGGCAGAGTAGTATAGGGCCGATAGCTCAACACCACACCAAATCTTAATGTCAAAAAACTTCAAGCTTACGTCCGTGAGCAAGCTCTCGGAGACGTGCACCCAACGGGTGCGAAGTCCTCGCGAGAGCAGGGGTTGACTGAGTTGTTTGTAAGCCTGGCAGCTGAGAAGGAGAAAAAAAAAAGAAAGCGGGCGTGTGCATCCTGCATATGCGGTGTACGATACTGGCAGCGTCTTCATGCATCCGGCCCCGGTATCGTTATGCAGCAACCTGCAGAGACGAAAAAAGGCCCTCCTCGAAGCGCAGCCTAGACTCCCGAAGATACGTTTGAGTTTCACGTGCTCTTCCCGCAGGCCATGGAACTGACTCAAGAAGCGGGAATCTGAGAGGAAGATACATCTTCGATGAAATCTGGGTGAGAGGCTTTTTTGCCCTGCTGGGCGGAGATCCGGATGCACGTCGGGCGAGGGGGGAGGGAGTGTGACGAGCCGCCAGGGATTGTCATTCGTTGCCTCGGCGCAAGCAAAGCTTTGAAGACCGTTGGGTCTGTCCTGATGAGTTGTCTTCCGAAACGCTGATGAATTGTCCCCCCCGACGCAAGCGCCAAGGATGCGCGACGCGTGGTGAGCATGTGCCGGTGGAGAGCTCTCCTTGCGGTGTGTGCGTGCGGCGAAAGCTGTACCCATAATAGTCCTCGCTAATTGCCTTGTTCCTTGGTGTAGACGCAGGCAGCATCACCTGGCCCGGTGCATCTTCTCGTGTCCCCGGGCGCCAAACGTTGGAAGACGCTGTCCCCAACCGATTGTGGCTTGCCAGCCTAGCAGTAGGGAGATGCTGGCCATCGCCAAGCTGCAGAAGGCCAGCGTTACGCAGCGCGCACACCAGCGCCGGGCGCCTGCTGGATCAAGCGATCAAGCATCTCAATAAATCACACTCGAGCGTCTCGTGCAAGAAACTCAAATCCTGAGGTTGCGCGACAGACGCACCGCGCCTGTCGTCGTCGTCGTCGTCGTTGTTGTAACCTGTGCGCGACAGTGACGATCGACGCAGCCGCCCGGGTTTGACGCCCGTTAGCCATGGCTCCGAGGCTAGCGCACGGGCGCCTGCGTCTAAATTGAAACGCTGTCGTCGCCACAGGTAGCACGTAGCATACCTCCGTGGTATTCTATCGGGGGAACAGAGCATTCTGCAGCAGATCGGGTCGTACAGTCTCTTCATGGTAGTTGCGCCATTATGCGCTCGTGGTTTCGGTGCCCATTCCGATTGCGATGCAAGGGGACTTGGACGTTTGCATATAGCGTCGGACCTGGGGGGCTTGTTGGTCCACCCAGATTGCGGGGCAACCTTGCCGAAATGTCTCGAGCTGGCAGGCAGCGAACGACTCGTCAAGTCAACATGTTGTAAACGACGCATCATACTCCTCAAGCGTCGAATAGGGCGAGGTCTCCGCGTGACCGTGGTCCGAAAACAAAAGTGGCATTGCTGAAAGAATGATGCAAGCATGTATAATCGCCATGGCGGCGCCCGCGGGCCTGTGCCTGAGAACTTCCCAAACGGCATGATTTTCATGGCCAGTGCAGAAAACCACCGGCAGGTTCCTCACATTGTATGACATCTTCTGCGTATATGGCCCACTGATCGAAGCGAACGGCGGAATGCGCTCCGGCCAAGACAGCCCCGGTTGCCACCAGCCTGGCTCTCAACCAAGATCAATTCTGGAATTCTGGTCCCTGCAGCGCCCTGAGAACAGACCCTGATGAGGTTGCACGTTGCCGTTCCTCTAGAAAGGAGTCCGCCACAGCGCCCTCACCGCTCGCCAGAACACGCGCCTAGGTGTAGAACTAAGTTCTAGCATCGCGGTCTCGAACGATGCCGTCATCGTTCGGCATAATGCTACGTCATAGTGGCCGAGAGAGCCCCATAGCAACGGTGCATGACACGTGCAAGTGCCGCCGCCGCCGCTGTGGCTAGTGGTGCTATAGCGGACCCCGGTGTAGCCAAGATCTCTTTGGGGTAGGTCAAAGCGGGTTTGGACGCGGGCGAGCAGGCGTTCCTGAGTTAACTCACCGTGATGCACGCGAGCGATATTCAGGGTCCTTTCTCCCACCAATAAACCCTTTCCAGCGTGTCCTGCGAGCCTGTGTCAGCAACGAAAGGGGGAACGTCAGCCGTCTCTCGTGAGACTTGTCACCGCTCCCTCATGCTCCGCTTCTCGAAACAGGGAAATCGAAGACTCGAAACCCGGCTTCATCTCCGGATCTTCCAAGCACACGTTCCATAACGACGTTCCAGACGTTCCAGACTCGCGCATTCTAACCGCAATTTCACTAAAGCGGGAGGTCGCGCGGCTGTTGTGGCTTGCTAGCCGGCATTGGGAGTCTGGGGTGACAAGCATTGACTTGTCGGCCATGCGTGGCCCTGTCAGATTGGTAGAGTTTCCGATCGCGGTGGCAGCGCTTCGCTTGGGGCGTTGCACTGCGCATCAAACCCACGTGCACAGGCGCGGAGATGAGCGCGCGTGCGCTCGCCTTGGGATCACGATGACGACGGCGCCGGCGCCGCATTGAAAGGGCTGCGGACACAGGCGAAGGGACGCGCTGACCCGTGCAACGTGCCGGCATTGGGGGCGGGAAGCCGGGAGTGCGATCTGCGTCAGGCGCGCAGGCGAGAGTCAGTGCCGGGGGTGGTGCGAAGTTTCCTGAACAGTCGCCGGACAGCTCGCAGAGCCTCGCGGAGGGTGGAGCCCGACGGCGGTGGAGGAGGCCAGGACCAGGGCAACAACAGGCGCAAATCCCGGTGCAGGGCGCGCTTCCACGGCGTTCCGGCGGCGGTGACCCAGCCGAGCGGGTGCGAGACCCTGAGAGGAGGAAGGCCCGAGTGCTGTCGGCTTTTTGTGCTACGTCATACCGGCGCGACGCACCGGTCGTTTGCCCTGCATGGCGCAGCGAGGCTCTCGTCGCGCAGGAGCTGGCGAGACCAATCGAGCGGCGACGAGCGCGACGCGCCGCGGCGTCTCCTGCGCTAGCAGAGGGCCTTCGTTTCGCAGGCTGGCGCCCAACCGGGCTGGCGAGTCGATGTGCGATCAGATCGGAGATCCAGACGGCGGGTGGGTTAATATTGCGGTGCGGCGGCGGGCATCCATTGGCTCGGCGGACGGGGGGGTGAGGTCGCGGCGGCGGCAGGCCCTGTTGCGGCGGCCGTCAGGAGCGCGGCAGCTCGATCGTCGCGGCAGCTGTATCATCAGAGGGCGAGAAGAGGACGAGTGTGCTAGGAGATCGAGGAATTATAGGGAGATCTAGAATTCAGGGCCGCTAGCCGCACGGGGTCTGGTGCGCGCAGGGGGACGGCAGCAGCGCGGCCGCCGGTGAGGACCTGGAGCGAGGGCGGGAACCCTGTCGCCGCGAAGCCCTGTGATGTAATCGCCAACGGCGTTTGGCGCCGGAAGCTGCCTGCGAGCTGTGGCAGCGGCGCGCCTGAAGGCTCAAAGGTCGCGATGCCTCGCGCTGCGCGACTCAATGCGCGCCGTTGACTCGCCCGCGATCCGCGTTGCCGCGGCCTTCACTGCGCCGGCGCCGGTTGCGCGCGCGCAGGGCAGCACGGCACGGCCTCCGCAAGCAAGGAGCCCGCTATTGACACAGGCAGCGCTCGTGGGCGGGCGAGCCGCACGACGGGGTGGGGCGTGCCAGAAGCGGGCGCGAGGCACACGTCTCGAGAGATTGGACGGCATCGATCGATCGATGCACCAGCTGGAGTCCAGGGATGCGCTGCCCGCGCGCGAGTCGTGGCGGGCGGCGCGGAGAGAGGCTGCGCGAGCCGAAAGCGGCCGCTGCCCGCGCCCATGAGCTGCTGCGCGCGGCGCCGCCTTGTCGTTGCCGGCGCGCGAGGGGGGGTGCTGGGCACCGAGACTCGTACAGCGGGGGATGCGGCCGGGGGCGCGCCCGCTGCGCTCGAGGGACGAAGGGGCCTGCGAGATCCACGCGAGCCGTGGCTTTGCGTGGGGCGCCAGCCGGGCCTGCCTGGCGTCTGAGTATGCCATTCTGATGCGCTTTGCGAAAGCCCATATGCGACCCTGGGCAATCGCACAGAACCCTGCTGGATGCGCGCCCTGGATGCCGCCCGTCCTTCCCTGCCCTTCCCCATCCGCGCCATAAGAAGCCTCTGCTCGCCCACGTCTCTCGTGTCCCCGTCCCAAGACAGCAACTGCCAAACACCAGCGCATCCAACCTTCACCCACATCTCTGCGCTCTCACAGCCTCTACCAAGCCACCGTCGCCCTTTTACCACGGCACGAGCGCACTGCCTCTTCTCCCAATCCCTCACCCAGCACGGTACCGCCCACCGCCAGTGTTGCCGCAGAGACCCAGAGCGCCTTCCACGCAACCACGTCACCGCCCCAGCAAAGCGCCTTTCCGCTGCACGGGTCGCCCCGCTTATCCCGCTCGTCGCTACCGTATACATCGCAAATCATGGACGGCAGGAACTCCGTCGGCCGCCGCATTTCGCTGTTGAACGAAGACTCAGCAGCTCCAGCTCCAGCTCCCGTCAACCGACTTCCCTCGCTAGAGCCGGGTCTTCGTTCGCGCACGTCCAGCTACACCTCTTCACCTTGCCTCTCACCACAGACACCACAACTTCTCCGCAGCGATTCGACCGACTCGGCGGCCATGAGCTCCCCGTCACCAACCACCCCCACCTTCAACTACGAGGAATCGCAATCGCCCAACATGTCGCAGCTGCCCTACTACATCGGCCCCATGCCCTCCGTCAAGCAGGAGCAGATGATGCAGCAGTATCCTCCCATGATGCAGCAGGCCTACGCGCAGCACCCTCAACCCAGCCAGGTCTTCATTCGCCCTCCCGGCACTGAGCGCCAGCCCATGCCTCCCACGCAGCCCCGGACAAAGAAGAACCAGTACCCGTGCCCTCTCGCCTCCTCGTTCGGCTGCAAGGACTACTTCACCACCTCGGGCCACGCAGCACGCCACGCAAAGAAGCACACGGGCAAGAAGGACGCAGTCTGCCCGGACTGCCGCAAAGCTTTCACGCGCAAGGACAACATGGAGCAGCACCGCCGCACCCACCAGAACGGCCGCAACGCACGCAACGCCTCCAAGACGGACGACGACAGCCGCGTGAAAAAGGCCAAGTCCGCCCCCCGGCCCAAGCCCTCGCCCATCCAGTCCGTCCAGGGCCAGATCCAGCTCGCGTCCATGGTGGATCCCAACCTTCAGATCAGCCCGCGCTCGAGCTTCAGCGGCGCCCCTGCCGTGCAGCCCATCGGCGACTACGTTACATCGCCATACCCTGACGGCATGAGCTACCCGCCTCCGGAGCACTTCCAGCTGTCGCCTGGATCCATGCAGGGCACGCTTGGTCTCGAGGCCCTCGCTCTCGCTGCCGGTGGACAGCGCAAGTTCGATGCATAGACTTCGGGCCGATCTCTTCTCACTTTTGCTTCATCACATGGGCGGCGTTGGCGGCCTCGCTTCGGGCATCTTACAAGAGATGGTTGCTTTGCGGGCCAACACATATTCCCTTTAGTAATTCTTTTTTTTTTCTCTACATCTATTCATTGACTCACGAGCATTGCACGCAATAGACGCATGCCGTCATGGCTATGACCGGAGCAAACAACGGGCAAAAAGGCGTTAACTTCCGGACTGGGGTTCTCAACGGATCTTCTTTCGAGATACACACAAGGCACGGGTTCTGGTTTTTTCTTTTCTTTTTTTGCTCGGAGCAATCAGCGCGGGGACTGGAGCCTGGTGGGTTACCGGTACTTCATGGGTTGATATCCTTGGCTTCTCAACAAGGCGGTTGCAGAGACAGAAGTGGGTGAAGGGTTACATCACCGGAACCATGGTTCTTCGGATCTGCGGGGGGAGGCATTCACAGTGGACGGCTCGCATCACACACACACTATTCATTTCATTATTGTCATTGTAACATTGGCCACCTCCCCACCAAATTTTTTTGTTTCATTTTTTCCGCCAGCCGAGCAGAAGCCGTCCGCGGAAGTGCCGGAGGTAGCGCACGAAAGGTTATGAAAGAGCGATCACAAGCAAGAGAAACTCTTTGCTATTATTCATGAAGTGTAGTATATTACAATGGCGATCCGCGTCCGAGGCCCATACCAGAACAACTGGTAGAAGGGGCAAAAGGCCCACCACTAGCTGATTGGGCTGGACCACAACAGGCAGAAGGGTGGAGACGGGTCGAAAAAAAAAATAGCAAAGCGAAAAAGCGTCCCTTAATTCTGTGCCACTCACACGACTCGCATTGCTGACGTGCATCCATCGTCATTTTCCCGCAGCTCTGGACGGAGTTCGGGGATTTCCCAAATGGAAGCGTGTGGAGAGTCGTCGTCTCAAAACAACGCAGGGTCACGGTGACCTGTGCGCCCTTTGGAAAGGGAGTACATACCCACAATCATCTCATCAAAAGGCGCGGCGGAGTCGTCCCCGGGGGCAGGGACCGGCACACAAGTCACAAGGCTCCGCGAAAAATTCATCAAGCACAAAAAAAAACATTGGGGCCTCTGCCTTGCTGCACGCGGCGGCGCCGGGCCTGGGGGACGGGAATGAGGGGAGGTGCGTGCGTGGACACGAGTGGGTTTCGTCCACTGTTCCCATCAGGCTTCAGCAGGCTTTTTTTGGGGAGGGGGTCCCGGGGGCGCGAGCGCACGCTTGCTCCCCTTTGAGAGAGTGGAGTTGCCGCAAGAAGCGAAGAGCCGGTTTGCCTCTTTTGCGGGCGGCGCCGGAGGAGGCCGTTGGGGAAGAGGCGTGAGCGTGGCAGGGGTGTTCTCGGCGCCTGATGAGGGGAAAGGAAAATGGTGAGAGCGAGAGAGAAACCAAGGGACCGGGGTTGTGGCTGAGCTGGCAGGCGCGCGTTGATTGAAGCGGTTCCTGGCGGGCGTTTATTTTTTTTTTTTCCTGGCTGGAGAGAGAGGGGCTCGCTCGCGCTGTTTGCTACCGACCGGCGCGCACGACCGACTGCAGCGCACAAGCCCTTTTTTCCCTTTCACGCAACCCAGGGTTTTGGGGCGCGCCACACACATCATCGGTCGCGGGCGCCAGCGCGAGGGCAGCTGGTCGAGCCCGCGGTCCATTTCGTGCGCGGTCCCCTGGCGGCAACGGGGTCCCGCTTTGGCCCTGGAAGCGTGCAGCTGGTGGTGCCGCAGCCCGGCAGGGCTGGCTCCCCCCCGTTTCCTCTTTTGGGGAACCGCCCCAGGCCAATCTATCCGCAACGACAGCTGCGGGCTGACCGACGGTGAGCGTCGACAAACACCACGCACGGCGGGGCGAGAGGTCAGGTCTGGGAGTCATGGGCGCGCCTGCATTCTCGCAGCGAATTCCCATGGCTGAGGCGGCGGCCGTTTGCAGCAGGGAGGAGGGGTCGTCGTGGCAGGCTGCCGCCAAATGGCCGGGCACCACCACTTTGCTTTTGTCCCCCGCCCGCGAGCCAAGCATTTCAGCAGCTCGGCTGCGCCGCAGGAGCGGCAGGACCAAGGGTCGAGTCCCTGCAGCCGGTGGTGCGCTGGTATTCCCTCGACACGCCCTGCGCAAACTCCGGCGCGCAAAGTCCGGCCTGCGCCTGCGTGACTGGCCCGCAACGGGCAAGTCATCGTCGCTGCTACTCGTCCATCGCCCGATCTCGTTTGCGTCCTCATTCCCGCTGCGTGGCTTGCTCCGGCGGATGCAGCGATGCTCTCCCGCCCGCCAACTTCCAACCCACGGTCCGTCTTGTCAGCGCTTGCGACGCTGCGCCGGCTAGCGAAACGCAAATTCGACCACTCACCTGCTTGCAGCATGTCTTCCCCCGCCGAGCGGCACGGCATGAACACCCGCAGTGTCGGATGACCCCGGTGCCTGTCCCTCGATGCCTCCAGCTGCTGGCACGCGACAACCGACGCAAGGGCAGCTTTGTGCATTGCCATCGACAGGACAGAACCGCCGCCACGACAGCAATCTCCCTCGCTCTCGCGTTGCAGCGGCTATCTCAAACGCGCCGCCCGTTGCCCAAGCAATCTGCCGTGCGCCGCAGCGGGACTTCGAAACAAGCCGCAGCGGCTCTGCCCGACCAGCCATGGACCCCATCACGTGTGCCAGATGTGTAGGCATCGCCGTCAGCATTGCATCTCGCATGGCGTGAGACGCGAGATCCCTTGAGCCTTTCGCTGCCCTCGCTGAGCTGTCATTTGCCCTGGAAGGCAAGCTTGCTTTCTGGGTGACACACGCCCGCTGTCTCAGCCTTCTCTTCCTCTTCAGGTTGTATATCCCACTTGCAGCGAACAGCCTGCTGCTGCCCGAGATTCATGCTGGCCACAACCTCACACCGATCACTGGCATGGCAGATACGGGATGCACTTCGACCTGCAAGGCTTCCGAGACTCGATGCGCGCAACGGTACATGCGCACCGAGAGCGTAGATCTGCGCTGCCTTTCGAGTCAGCGTTGCACTTTGATATCCGGTTCTTCCAGCTGCGATTCGGATATCATGCCGCTCAGCTGGTCGTTATCGTCCTTCTCTCGGCCAGCCGGCTATCGTCAGCCTTTGCGAAATACGTCCGAGAAAGAAAAATCCCGCTCCAGACCCCGTCCTTCCCCATGTCACATCTTTGTGGATTTGGGTTTGGATGCTCTGCGGATCATCCGAACAAAGTCCGCTGTGGAGTTCAGTGATGACTCGCGCGGCCATCTCCGTCGTCACTGCTCTCTCCCTTATTTCTCCGCCCCTTCAATCAGTCAGCGTCACCTCAGCTTCCATCAGCAAGCCTTCGACTCATGCTCCGTAGAAGCGCCTATGCTCGGACCTGGTTAGGCCGCAGCAGGACGGTCAGGCGCTCGGAAAAAGGAATTCTGCCCGCCGGGACTGTCACGTCGTCCGAGCTCTTCGATCTGAGGCTCTGAGGACCGATCTCCGCTGCCCTGCATTGTTGCCGCCTGTCTTTGACTTTTGGGCCGGCATCCCCGGGTTGCTTCTCCTGGCGATCACGGATACCGCACCGGTCCGCCGCCCGCCGTTGGAAAAAGTAAGAATAAGCAAGCATATGCTGCGGCTGTGTATACTTGATGCCCACCATCGCCCCCCTCTTCGCGCGGCTTGCCGCATTGCGGCGCAGCCCAGGTGTCCACCTTGGTGTGCCCACGCCACGCGCACGTAGCCGCAAAACCAACAAGGGGAATGCGTAGGTAAGCGCGTGGTTCTCCCACCCTTTCTTTTCTTGGCCTCTGTACCAGTCTCATCATCTGCTACTCCTGTTCATCCTCATCTCCTGATACTTCGGGTGCTCAGGCCACTGTCGGCTTTCATATTCATGCCGACCTTTTTCTTCCTTGTTTTTTCCTTCTCCACTCCATCTTTTAGACTTTTTGATGTGCAGATGACTTGCGTGGAGATGTTCTATGCAGGGGGAGCTTGCGTCAGGTAGGTACACCACACCACTTACATCTCACCGCCAACCCGCCTAGCCGCAGGCGCATACGCTATACGGCTTCCACATACAGAATCTTTGGACCTCAGCCCCCGAGGGCATGAGCTTACTACATAGCCCAGAGAGACACTATCTACGGTCCCCCTCATGTGGTACACGGCCCGGGAGCATCGTTCCCGCGCTCGTACCCTGTCCGGCAACCCGCAGAAAGCAGAGTGCAGGGGAAGGTTCAGTCAGACTCGACGGACCGCAACCCCCCAATCACAGCCCAATACTCAACTTCCCAACAGTCACCTCCACATGCAACCTGCCTAGATCTCTCTTCTCCCCTGCGTCCCCGTGAGCCCTGCAGGATAACGAGAGCCGGACAAAGCCGAGCCCAACCCGGAACCACGGTGCGGGCATTACAAACCGGAGCCGGGTTACACAAAAGCCCTCCCATCGGAAACGGGCGAGAGAGATAGTGAGGCGCGGGAGGTAAAAAGGGCAGGACGCGAGTGGCGTGTGGAAAGAAGGAAAAGAACCAAGCCACCCCGCCTCCTTTTCCTTTTTTTATTTCTCCGCAGCCACCGATGTTTCCGATTGATCATGACCTACACAGCCCGGGAGGGCGGCTGGACTGGCCGGGTAAAAAGATGTCCCGAAAGGGAGGGAGCGGCCGGGCGTTGGAAAGCTGAAGCATGCAAGAAAATTCCCTGCGCCCTCCTCCTCCAACAATGCCCCCAATGCCCTCCCTCCCCGTTATACGTCGCCCTTTGATTGCTCTGCTGATGCACGTAAGACGGGCAAGTGATTGAAGACTGAAGGAAACGAATTGACTACTGTAGAGAACATGATATTGTTGGATGACGAGAGAGGATCCTTGACGGCGGACGCTTGCGCAGAGAGCATGTGGATCGCCATGCAGGTTGTGTATGCAGGGCTATCGTGGTTTGGAGGGGGCTCGCTAGGCGAGCCTTCCGTCAGCCTTTGCTCGTCGTGTGGCTTTCCTGCGGGCATGAGGATGAGGGGAGCGCGCAAGGGTAAGGGAAGTATGCATGTTGTGCGCCCCTCCACTTCCCTCCCTCCCCCCAACACATTTGCGAGAGAGAGAGGTGTGTGGGCTTATCTGCATGTATGTTTATGTACATGTACATGTACATGTACATGCTACCGCGGAGCTTGGTCCGGTGGGCACTTTTCCTGGCGCCGGTATACCGTCTTCAGCCGGCTGCAGAGGGGCAGCAGCAGCTGTCTTGGTTCATTACGCACATGTGCGTGGACCCGTGCTGCACGCGGCAAAAGGGCTGGCAAGGGGTGGAAGTAGGGAGGGGGGGAAAAAAGGTCGAACCGCTGGGCTCACGAGGCTCTGGCGCCCCGGCGGGAAGAGGGGGCATTGCATGGCATGGCACGCGCTAACGTACATTACATATGCTTCTCCCATGAGACGAGACGTCGGTCGTTGGGTGGTGGAGGGCTGTTGTTGCTACCGCTGCTGGCTAGCCACGGGCTCGATCCAATGGGTTTGCTGGAACGTCGTACAACGGCGGGAAGGCAGAGAGAGAGAGACTGTGTTGCAATGCCCCACGCGCAACGCAGCCCTGGCCAAGGATCATGGCCGTTCAGGGTTCTTCTGCAGTTCAAGGAGCGGAAAACAAATGAATGACATATGTGAGCAATCGAGCGATCGAAACGGACATTTTCTTATTCTTGTTTTCTGCGTCGATCGTTCGATTCTGTTGTTGCTTTTTTCCTTCTTTTTTGCTCATCGGTTTTTTTCTCGTGGTGTGCATCGTCTCCGCCGGTTCCGCCAGCTTGGCTCTCCTGATTCTTTATCGTTTCTTTTTGGGCTAGGAAACACAACAGCCAGGGAAAAGCGAGCCGGTTAGAAGCGGAAGAAAACCGTTGGTTGTGAAACATGCAGCTTTTTTTCTCCTTCGGGTTCCTTTCCCACTTTTTCTTAGTCTTTTTTACTATGACCGCCTGCCTGCCTCATGGAATCTGTTCTACTGCGGGCCCTTTTCCTTGCTTTACGTATGTTGCGTCTCATATGATCTTTTTATTTTTCGTGCGTCACCAAACCCCTTGCATGTACGATTCTTCCGCTTCCCGTTGGCCGCTGCCGTATGTCGTACCGTTTCGGCATACGAACATGTCTAGCCCAGCCAACGGGGAGAGAGAAGAAGAAAACAACCCCCCCCAAAAAAGTCGACTGCTCACATGGCACAAAAACCAAGGAAAAAACGAAACTGGAATTCGTACCCAAGGTTTACATGTAGGTGGGGAGAAAAATATCACGCCTCTGCCGCGTCCTCTCTCTCTTTTGTCTCCTTCCGGAATAATAATAGAACACACGTATACGTACATGCGTACATTCATGCATAACATCGGGGCTTCGGCTCCTCACTTACCCGCGCAAAGGCGGGTAACCTTCCCTTTTGTATGCGGGCATGCTTGATTGGCTCATCTTGCTTCTTGCTTTGCCTTTCCCTGCGCGTCTTTATTCTTTCGCCCTTTCCCTTTTTCTTTCCCTAGCGTGGAGGCTGCCTAAACTTTTGCCCTGCGCATGGTCATCTCCCGCGGGAAGCCACTGTATGTATGTACATACTTTTCCCCACCTCTCTCCCCCCCTTGCTTCTGGCCGGCCCGCTGCATGGGGAATGCCAGGCGGGTATGTAGTGGTGGGTTGCAGCGGCATCAGCGGGACCCTGAGCAAGAAGTGTCGCGGGTATACATGCTCCTTGTAGCATGTGTGGCTGAGTACGTTGGTACGACTGGCCGGCGCGAGGCGCGCGCGCTGTGAGGCAACGAGCTTCCCCTTTTTACTTACCTCTTGCCTTCTCCTTCTCACCGGTGCGTGTGCAAGATGCCGTTGCATATGCAGCGGTCCGTCCACGTGTGTAGCAATGGAGGGTTGTTGTGGTTATAGTGGCTTGAAAGAGCAGGGGTCTTGGTCACGGAGGGCGACGAAAGAACTTGGCTCTTTCTTGCGAGGATCATGGTGTGGCTCATTTGAGTGGGTAATTGGAGGCCAGGTCTGCATGCGCTTTGTGCGAATCAGAAGGCCCTCCAACTACATCCAGATACGGCATCTTAACTGGCCCCATGTGGTGTCATCTGTGGGGAATTGGAAGGGCAGCCTCTTCTGCAGCGTATCTTGTGCCCTTCGTAAGCATCGTGATGGTTTACGGCTTTCCATAGCTAGTATTCCGCGCTTCCTATGCGGCAGGAGATGCCTTTCGATGGTTTCTGTTTTCGTGGTGCACGCGTGAGACTCGGGAGTCGAGGCTAGGCTCGTATGGCGATACGAAAAACAGAGATCCGATAAAATGACGATAGAAGAATGACGCGAGGATCGATGGGCCCGTGATGATTCGCAATGGGCTACCTGACTATTGGGTACATAGTCGCTGCCTTTTCCCTTTTCCCCTTGGCTCGGGGGTTGTAACGGTAGCATGAGAGAGGATGGTGGTGGTGATCTACAAAGGCGTTAGGGGGTTAGTGTACCCCGAGTGCGGCTGAAGTCGATCGTGGGCGCAATCGGCGATGAGATGGAATTGTCCCTTTTAGCCACGAAAAGTGACGATGGTTTATGGTGGGTTCTAGCTCCCGGCCTTTCAGCTCGTGCCGATCGCGGAGAGCAACAGCCAGGGTCCGATCAGTGAGGCATGAGCTTGCGTAGTCAAATGTGCGCGCAGCGCGTCTGCTACGTATGCATTAGCTTTGTTTAAAGGCACGTATTCTTCAATACACTATTGGTTTGAGGTGGGTGCGTGCTGGTTTATTTCGTAATCATCTGCAGTTGACAAGTGTCGATATCGGAGGCAGTTGCTCACATGAGCATGTGTGCTAGAAAGGTCAGCCCGCAGCAAAACAACTTCCTGAGCAAATCTACGATGAAGTATATCCGGGCTTCTGATTGGCTGGCCGCCCTTGTTCTGCGTTATCAATCTCGAATCAGGTAGCAGAGCCTCTGACGTCGCGGTCCCAACCACAAGCCAACGCTCATCACATCTGTGCGCCACAAAAGGCTCGGTCACACCGCTCTCGATGTGTAGACGTGCTGGACGAGGCAAACGGCACGGACTCGCGGGACTCGTCATTCTATTGTAAGTACAGTAGGTATACGATGTTCGCCTCGCTTGTGTGTCATATGGCGACGCTCTTAAGACGCTTCGACCTTGAAGATCGTCTCGATTTGACACAAAGTCGGCTATAGCCATTTAAGGCTGCCCTCTAAAATTGGAACTCCCGCATGGATGATCTACACATGAGCTCTACCGGCCCTTTATTTTCAATGCCCGTCACTTATTTCTTATCCTTGCTTTCGCCCGCGTTCACGGCAACCGCCGTCGACTCGCTCGTCCCCTAATGTGGCCCGTAGTCACGCCGCGCTTTGCTACTGTGTTTGGACTTGATGATACTCATCGTTGGCAGGATGCTGATCATCACTCCGCGAAGATACTGGCAATCTTGATTGGCTTTTGGTGCCGGCAATTAGAGCATAGGTCTGCTGATCTATGGTAGACGCGAATCGGGTGAAGCGCCCGCAGTGCTTTATGTGTGTCCGTTAGTGAAGTACTTGGAGCCCTCCTTCCGGCTTTGATGCGTCCCCAAAGATTGGATCTCGAAAGTGACATCGCAGTCGCGGAGACCTTTAAACCGAGCGGAGCAGCTTTCAAGTATCACTCGTGACCACGGGGAGGGAGAAATGGCACGGGCCCAATGACTGGGAGCATGTGTGTATGTGCAGATGCCGTCCTTAGGAAGGTAGAGGTTCCCGGGAGTCACACGCCCACTATGCAACGCCGAGATGCTGGACATGTGTGCACGTTCCCCTTGACACGCCTTTGAACACACGTACCATTTATCTCGTGGTCTGCTGTTATTGTTTCATTCTCCTATCGTTTGGTTTAAAAGGGAGAGATCTTCTATAGCTCACTGCAAGTGCATATCTCAAACAATTGGGTGATACTCTTCCGACAGAATTTACTCTCTCTGCTCTCTAACTAGTTTGGCGTGTGTGCACCTGGGCGGGGAATCCACTGCAAATCACTGGCTGCTCCAGTGGCAACATATTCATTCCACAGCTCGTAGAAAGCAGTCAGTTGAGGGTCTTCCTTATGTGCAAAATCCGCATTATGTTGAGCACCCAAAATTTGCGGTAATGGTGATGATTATAATGATGGCGGTTATGGTGAAGACCACATTCAGATGATGATGATTGCAGAAGTATATTGGGGGACAATCCATCCACTCCGTGTGCACTCAACCACGAGAAAGATGAGAGGAGTTGTACAAATGTGACCTGGTGAGACGCGACTAGTTTCGCAGATTACTAGCAGACCGTGACATGATCCATGGAAAAAATCAGAGAATCCGAGCCTTTATAAAGCACTTTTCAATAAGACCTCCACGAGCCAGAGACGGGGCAGCAGCACCGCCCACTCACCACCCTAACATTCTGTCAAGACCACATGACATTGCCAGCTTCCGATGGCCCCATATGCTGCCGCTGTCACCAGACCGAGACGTCACTCGTCCAGCAGCCACCATTCTCTCGTCCCGTCGGCCAAGCTTAAAAGCATGTCCTTCCTCCCATCGACGTACTCCGCAAAGCAGCAACCACTGTGTCCAGAAATACAGCTACCAGGAGTTCACTTTTTTTTTCCTCAGACATTGCCATGACACTTGTTCGGCGTGCCTCTTCCTTTTCTATCTCTATGCACGGGTCCAAATCTGGGGTCGACTACGATGTGCTGAGTCCCGTAATGGTGTCCAGCATCAAAAGCATATGATGAACAAGGGCACAAGGGTCTAGTGCAGAAGAACATGTGCATCAACGCAGAAAGCAGTAAGAAATAAGCTTGTTTGCTCACTTCCGAAGACCATCAAAAGATCGACTAGCATCGTTTAACATTTTCATCTATCGTACAGGAGCATCGCATATCTATAAGTTCTATCGTCGACCAGAGCAGGGAGCTGATAAAAAAATATCCACACAGCCGTTTTTTTCCGCAACCACCCCCATTGACCTCAGTCCATTTTTACACTCACCCCAAACAGAAGAAAGAAGACAATACAGAAGAGAACCAGCCAATCCCTCCAAACACCCAGCATCAAGTACAAACCTGCCACTCAAAAAAACGAGCAGTAATCCCACCTCTTCATCATCAACTCGTTCACTCCTCATCCTTCTTCTCCCCCAGCACGCCCTCAGCACCCTGCCTGATCCTCTCGATCCTCGCCTTCTCGACCTCGCTCAACACGAACCTCCTCATCCTGCCACCAATCCTCGGATCGACGACCATGTCATCAACCCAAACGCTCTCCTTGCCCTCCTCCCGCTTCTTCGCCGCCTCCTTCCTCACGCTCTTATGCCACTCCTTCTCCTCACTCTTCAGCACGCGCTGCTGCTCCCACTTCTCGTCGCCGTCATCATCCACGTCCTCGCCGACCGGCGCGACGCGCTCCTCCGCGAACTCCGCTTCAGGGCCGGCGAAAGGCCGGTTAGCGGCGAGAACGGCGGCGGCGACCTGGGCGCCGATGTCGTCGGCGAGGCGGCGGCGGTTGAGGAAGCGCCACATGCGGACGGGGGTGTTGAGGAAGCCGAGGATGTGCGGGTAAGGGATGGGCGCGGACGGGGCGAGCTGGGGCGGGCAGTTGGGCGAGAGCGAGGCCGCGGCGTAGTCGGCCGTCGAGATGTAGGGCGGCGGTTGGGTGCGCTTCTTCTTCTGTTCTTCTTCCTTCTTCTGCTCTTCTTCGGTCTTTTGCTGTTCTTCTGCGGGCTTCTTGTCCTCCTCTGACGAAGGCTGCTGTGCGGTGGGCGAAGCGTCATCCGAAGGGGTCGAAGATGCCGGAGGAGGGGTGGTGGCGGGAGTGTCTTCCTGGGCAGCAGGCTCCGGCGGCGGCGGTGGTGCGTCCAAAGGTCCCAGCCAGCCCTCATGCAAGCCACGTACATACTCCTTCCACGTATTCCGGCCGATGACGATGTCGCCCTGCACGCCCGACCACTCCTTTATGCCCGCCCTCGCCCGCGCCTGCAGCACCACGGTATCCGTATCCTCCTCGACGGGCTCCGCGCTCGCCTCGCCGCGCGCCTTGCGCAGGTTCCGTATCTTCTCGGCTGCCTGCGCGCGCACGTCGCCCTCCCGCCTGCCCTCGATGGCGTCCCAGTCCATGGCGGCGGCGACGAGGATGGGCTTGACGTACTCGATGAAGTGCTCGCGGGCGCCCATCAGGCCGTCGGCGGGCGGGCCGGCCAGGTAGACGGTCATGCGGCGCTGCATCTCGTTGGTGGGCAGCGGCTCGCGTGCCAGGTGCGCGACGGCATCGCAGTACTGCTTCTGTATCCGCTTCTTCTCGCGCCGGTCGTACACCAGCGCCGCCGTCCACGAGCCCGTGATGGTGAGGAAGATCATCCAGTTGCGAGAGGGGAGTTTGAAGCGGAAGTTCGGTAGGCCTGTTGTCATCCCGAAGGCAGTCGTGTTAATGTTATGCGGGTTTTCATTCTGCAGGGATTGTATACGGGCTGGGAAGAGCAAGTGCTGGTGCTGGTGGTGGTTGCGACGGACCCATCATCTTGAAGACCGGATTGCCTTGCGAGGCGCCCGCTTTTGCGCCTGCGTCGGCGGCGGCTTTGGCCGCGCCTTGGGATGCGGAATTGGGGTCGGCCATGGCGGGGCGGCGGCGGCCTTGGAGGTTTTTGTGGTGAAGGTTGCGGAAGAGAGTAGGTGATGGTCGGAGCTTTCTGGAGTGAGCAGAGCCCTGCCAAAAATTCGAGTCCCCGTCGGCGATTGCCAGACGCCGACATCTGGGGCACCAGAGCATTATTTCGTCACCCCCAGGCCAGCTCTCGACAACTTTCCGTCCCACACCTACCACGCAAAACTACCTGCGCTCAACACCCCCAATCCTCCGCCTCTGGGCAGTTAATCACCATTACCTTCGACCTCGAACAGCCAACCCACCCCGCCTCGATCTCATCCCACCAATCGCCCTTCCTCCGGCTGCGCAAAGCGAAAGCCAGCCCCATACAAAACCATGGCCGAATACTGGAAATCGACACCAAAGTACTGGTGCAAATTCTGCCAAGTCTTCGTGCGCGACACCAAGTTCGAGAAGCAACAACACGACGCAACCGGCAAGCACCAGTCGGCGATCCAGCGCTCGCTGCGCGACCTGCACCGCACGCGCGAACGCGAGGACCGCGACAAGCAGCGCGCCAAGGATGAGGTCGCACGACTGAACGGGCTTACTACCGGTGGCGGCGCTTCCTCTTCGTCCTCGGCAGCAACAGCAACGGCGAGCAGTAGCAGCAGCAAAGCGAAGGCCACAAAAGCGGAAGCCCCCAGGCAAGCCACGGCCGAGGAGCGCAAGCGCCAGCTGAAGCAGCTGGCCGAGCTGGGCGTCGCCGTGCCGGACGAGTTCAGGGGCGAGATGGCCATGGCGGGCGAGTGGCAGACGGTGGCGGTCAAGCCGCTCGACGGCTTGTCAGAATACCGGGACGCCAACCTCGGCGCGGGCGGCGCGCTGCTCAACGTCGGCGTGCGAAACAAGCGGAAGGCCGAGGACGACGAGGACGAGGACGAAGACGTGCAGGCGCTGACCAAGGGTGAGAAGAAGCCGCTGAGGAAGCCGGGTTGGGGCAACAGCTTCAAGACTTACCCCGGCGCGAAGGGCGGAGATCCCGGAGATGATATTGAGGCTCTGCTGAGCGGGGCAAAGAAGGTGAAGACGGAGGCTGCGGACGCGGCGGTCAAGGAGGAGGATCCCGATGAGGGCGTGAAGAAAGAGGAACCGGAGGACGGTGGCATCAAGAAGGAGAAAGGCGATGAGGAGCCCGTGAAGGACGACCCTGTTGGAGGAGAGCCGAAGCTCGCAGATATACCGCCAGTGAAGACGGAGGAGGGCGAGGGAGAAAAGGAAGACTCTGGTGCTGCTACCGGCGGCGTGGTGTTTAAGAAGAGGAAGAGCAAGGCCATGCGTCAAAAGTGAGGGTTCACTACGCAGAACTCTTGCGCTTCATTTTTTACGCAATCTCGCCCTCAGCGCTCCCAAAACGCAGGTTGTGACCAACCAGGTACGTGACTTACTTGTGAGCTCTCCGTGAGCGAAGAGATGCCTTCGTTTCAGATACGGATAGCAAGCAGTATCGTGTGCAGGACCAGGGGAAGGTCACGGGACTTGGTAGACACTGCTTAACTGGCTGCAGACCCCGTTACATGCATGGGGTACTGGTCGTGCTACGTCATAACAAATAGGTCCCACTACGCACCCATCTTTGCTGACCGGCAAAGTCGCCAGAGATACGAATAGCTTCCCTAAAAAGGGCTATATATAAATAGACAACCTAATCTCATTGATGAGAAGGTCCGAAGCATAGGAATCAGATCATTAAAGTACTACCCTTCCACATTGAAGATACCCACACGGTGGAGAGTTTCAAGAAAATTTGAGCTTACTGTGGGTTCACATCTCGTTCTGCTTGGTGTGGTTGGTGGTTGCACTTTCCTGGACGTTACCAAGGTTCCTCTTGCAAAAGTGCAAGGCGACCCTATGAAAAAATATATATGTATAAACGTTTGCTTCCACCCTCTTCCGTCCACCTACAACACACCACAGACTCGACCGCTGACACCAGCTTGGATTCACTACCATGATGACTTCGAAACTTTGCCGTATCTGTAGAAATAGCCGCGCCTTCTCCCGAGCGCCTAGGGCTATCCCCCCAAAGGCTATCCCCCCAAAGGCTACCTCCTCAAAACTTGAGACCGATAAACTGATCGGCGAACTCGTCACACTCGGCGCATTCGGCACATGCGTTTATTTGCTTACCGAACCGGCGATGTCATGTTTCGATTCGTTGATGTCATGTTTCCAAAACAGCGGGAACGTCGCCGAAATCAAAAGCACCGTCGCCGAAATCAGAAGGACCACCACCGAAGTCAGAAACAGAATGGATGCCATGGACGTTAGGACCGATGCTATTTTCAAGAGGTTGGATGTAATCAGGGCTCAACAGATCGAGATTCAAGCAAACAATCTACGCCGCTAGGATCGATAGAGTTTGTGACTGCGATTTACACGTCTCTTTACGATCTCCACTTGAAAAAAGTAAGTACATCACCATAGTGAGTGCTAAAAAATCCAAGCCTTAGCTGCTCATCTCTACAAGTATCTAAGCTCATTATATGAGTAGTGGAAACAACTGTCTGGACGCAAAAGTAGGCTTAATAGTTATACAATTACATCCTGATAATAGCTTCAACTACTCATGTGAGTTAGGTATCGTTTCTCGTGAATATAGCTGCAAAGGATAATTTCTTTTGGCGCCTGCTGTGTCAATATCAATGTAGCCTCATCGGAGCTGACACCCAACTACAGGGTCAACATCCTATAATGTCTACACAAAAAGCATGATTTCATGCACAAGGCTTCCGGGGAATATGGGACTAAGGATGAAGCAGAGTAGAGTATGGTAGCATTGTTGGTACCAGGAAAATAAATCTCAACTCATTTCCACAAGCTCCCAACTTTTTGTTAAACGTACAGTTCATCATTCTACATTCGAGTCCAGATGATGACATCTACTGCTCCTGTATTGAGAGTTGTGTCTTTCGAAAGAAACGAATGTGACGGATCATCTCCTCCAGAACCTACCGTGACAAGCAATATACATGAAACATTAAGAAAATCAAGAGAGCACCGAACACAAACCCCCTTCAAGCAACGGAGCCACCACCGCGAGCCAACAAACTCACTTGTCTCCGAGTCGTTGATCGTTGATCTCTCGTTCCCTTACACAGTAACCCCACCGAGAAACCCCCTTCCATGTTTCATCCCTCATCGACCTGAAACCCTTAGCATACATCACCAAACTATAGCAGTCTCCTTTCTCGACAGCACCAAGAGAGAAACATGAACAAGGAGGAAAATCTGGGACAACTCTACGTCATCGTTAGCCAAAAAAAAAAAAAAAAAAGCCCTTCTCTCCTTCCGAATTTTCGCATCCCAAACTCACCGTAGCTTACCGCGATTGCCGCTCGGTGGGCAAGTGTATCACTTCTCAAACCGATTTCGTCATGCCAAGCCAAAGCATGTCTTAGGATTGGAGCAAGGACAGTAGCAGCAGTAGCGGACAAAGACACGCGAGCAAATCCGCAGGTCGGCTCGAGAAACGCATTGCCTTCCGTTTGAGCACCGCTGGCAAGTTAGGAAACAAAGGAAGAACACCTACTAGTCAAAGGGAGCAAAACCTTCCGGAACGGGTAGACATTCCAATGAATAGCAGTTCCTGCGCACATCTATCACCATTGCTACTCACCGTAAATGGCCAATCACTGTATCGAAGTCCACATGCACGTGGTCACATACCAAAAGCCTCCGAGAAGGCTGAAGACCGTCACAACCCATGCTCACATCACACATCACACACCACACGACCACCACCACAGTAACATCAACAGGAGATTCACTACCGAAAAGAAGAAAAAGCAACAAAGCTCTTTCTCTAATTCTCGAAGTAAAACAACCCAAGAAACAAAAGCGGTTCGAAATCAAAGAGAGAAGGAGAGGTAAGTTCTTTTTTCTTTTTATACAGCCGTTTCCCTTTTATTCTTTCTTCACTGGAAGCCACTTTTATTTCGCATCGTTTTTCTCACGCCTCCTTTCCTCCCGCGTCCACGTACGTCAATCGCATACACGCCATTTGAGAGGGGATGAGGAGAGCAACAAAAAGGATGCCCGAGTAGTAGTAGCTCGTTGTGAACAAAAAATTCAAAAGCGTTTGTCATAAAAAGAAAACCGTAGTTAAAAACTAGACCCATTTCATGACTTTAGCGCACATTTCAGGACTCTCTCATAGAAGAAGCTAAAACAGAAGACAAGAATCATGAAAAGCCGTGGAAGAAAAAGAAGTCGAGACTAAACAAGTGGAGGTGCGAAAGGGGGGCGAACTAAAAGGTTCTAAAGGTAGTAAGTAGGTTCGGAGTGTTGTGATTGAGAAGTAACCGAGAGAACCGTGCAACCAGCCCGCAGAGCGAAGAATGACAAGGTGATTTGGATCGTTCGTCAATGGCATAGCGGAAGGAAGAAGTAATAGCTCCTTCCCTCCGCCCCATTTTTTGGCTGTCAATTTCTTGAAAAACTTCGTTCTCTTTGTCGTCCTCTTCCCCACGCAGAAAAGCAAGATAAGCAGAAAGCAGAACATCTGGAGAAAGCGAATTGGCCAGAATGACTGGATTCCTGATTCGTCATGAAGAAACCGAGGCACTCCAACCATTTGCACGTGCTAGACAACAAACTCCAAGATATTGCTCCACCGGGTGTACGCTCGAGAGTGGGTAGGCGAGGTGAGGAAAAGGGTGGCGGGGGTTACATCGTTCATTTAGGGAATCGCTCGTCCGCTTAGTTGTGGCCCGCCTTGCGGAGCGAGTTGCTCAGCCACTCCAGACCCTCGTAGAGACCGTCACCGGAGGTAGCGCAAGTGGATTGGATGTACTGGATGCGTCGTTAGCCCTTGTCGCGTGCTCTTTGTCCGGCGCGACTTACCCAAGCGCGTTGCCTGAGGCTGTGGAGACCAAGCTTGTCGGTGATTTCAGCGGCGTTCATGGCGTTCTGGACAGCAGTGTCAGTAGATATTCAGCGAGCAACACGGGCGGGGACGGCGTACAGGCAGATCCTGCTTGTTGGCGAAGACGAGGAGCAGAGCGTCCCTCAGCTCGTCCTCGTTGAGCATGCGCTGCAGCTCCTCGCGGGCCTCCACGACACGGTCACGATCGTTGCTGTCGACGACGAAGATGATACCCTGGGTGTTCTGGAAGTAATGCCTCCACAGGGGGCGGATCTTGTCCTGTCCACCGACATCCCACACGGTGAACTGGATGTTCTTGTACTCGACGGTCTCGACGTTGAAGCCTAGCCAATGCGTTAGTGGGGTGCGCAGCGGCAGGGTGGGCGTGGGCGCATGCGAAACTCACCGATGGTGGGGATGGTGGTGACGATTTCACCGAGCTTGAGCTTGTACAGAATGGTCGTCTTTCCTGCGGCGTCAAGACCGACCATCAGGATACGCATCTCCTTCTTGCCCCATAGCTTGTCGAACAGCTTCGAGAATGTGAGACCCATGGTTGCGACGAGGTGGTGGAAGGTGGGTGTCTAAGGGGGCTGCGAGAACAAGCGGTGTATTACGAGCCGAGACCTGCAGCAGAGAATTCGGGGTCAGCAGGCGGCTCGCGAGGCGATGGCAGTCTCGTGAGTTCGTGATGGGGTCGCGGGCGATGACGAGCGGCCGCGGCGTCGAGCGATCGGGCTGGACGCTGGGCGGCGGCGGGTCGGGAGAGCATGCGGCAGGGAGAAAGCAGAGGGCTATTGTTGGGAAGGGCGGGGCGTGAAGAGGGCTCGAGGATTCGGCAGCTTGAGACTTACCTGGACACGGGCGGCTCTGGGGTGGTTGGGTGGTGTGTTGCGGAGAGAGAGTCTGGGTGTATGGGGGCGTATCGCAGCGATAGACGGTCGTTGAAATGTCCACGGTGTTTCCTGTCGCTGGGCGCTCGCACGGGCCGCGCCTTTCCTAATCCAGGTGGGGCGGCGAAATCCTCTCCACAGCTGGATCGAGTCGCTGGATGCTGACGCGCGTGACTGTAACGCTGGAAACCGCAGGCTTTGAGGAATTGCTGGCCTTCTTTCTGCACCGCAATCGCTTGCTTTTAAATTGCGTGCCTGCTGGGCTAATGCGTGCCAGCCACTCCCATCCTGCCACGGTTTCCTCTTTCTATCCTTCGGCGCCCGTTAAGGCAGCAGCAATGGGAAAAGGAGATCCGCGGTCATTGCAACATAGGGCTGACCGCCGCTGATGCACTGCCGCCTCCTCGCGCTGCTTCAATCGCCCACACGAGCTCGAGAAGAGGGCCAATTCTGCGCGTCTGCAGCACCAAGCAACGAGTAGACTCCTCGATTCAACCAGCTACGGTATCCAGCCGTCCCTGTATCCCTTTGCAGACCCAGTGGAGATCATCAAAGTCATGCTATAGTACAATTGCCCATGTGAGCTCGGTGCCTGCGCCATCCTTCTCGGTGAATGCGCCGTCCCATCGCCTTAGTCCCTATCTAGCAGAAAATGAGAGGTGGCTCCAAGTAATGCAGAAAACCAAACGCCAGCGCGTCGCAATAGAACCAATGGCACTGCCACGATTATCTCTGCCTGGTTCGTTGTTCATTTAACCTGTTACCGAACGCATCCGTGCCATGGCCCGGGCCAAAACCCTCCCAGCCACCGCCGTCAAGCATCTGCGTCCATGCGCTTTCAGACATGGGCGTCAGCCCCGTCATGCCAGCACCGCCGCTCATGTCCCACTCTCCCACCCCCGACGTCGACGTGTAGAAGAGCTGCTCAAAGTCATCGCTTGTCGTGGTAAAGGTGAAGTTATTGTTGGGCGCATTCGACCCATTGTCTGCCATAGCCGACAATCCTGCCACATTCCCCCCATAGCTTTGCCTCTGAGGCTTGCTCTGCCTGTCCGAAGGTGTTGAATACGACGAACGTGAAGATGTAACGTTCTGCGAGTTGCCCGAGTTCGACGGAGAAGGATTCTCGCCACTGCCGTCAGGCGATAAGTCCATGTCAGATGTAGCCCTTTCCGCTCGCCCAAAGCTTCGCGAAAACTGCGCCTGGCTCGCCTGCATTTCTCTTGGTGTGACTGCACTGGGCGTTCTTTGTCTGCTTGGGAGGTCGAAGACGTGTTGGTCTTTCGGTGAATATGTGAAGGGAATTGCCTCTGTGTCCATGTTGACTTGCTGCGCTAAGTGGAACGGTGGACCGGGTGTAGGCTCTGTGCCCGTCGAATTGGACAGATGACTCTTCGTGCCTGTAGCATCGCTACCCCTGTGGAACGTGTTTATCGGTGCCGCATCTGACTGCGATTCCCTGAGTTCAAACACAGGGCAGCAGCCCACGCCGTCTGTATTCACTGGAACGGTTGCCTAGATTATTATTTAGTAGCAGGCCTGAGTCAGGTTCACAAATACGGCTTACAGGAGCTCTCGGCTCAGTAGAACTTCCAAATGGAGACATTATCCCCGTTCCAACAAGGTCCAGATCAAGCTGGACGAGGAAAGACTCAGTCAACGGATTCCTCTTCTTGAGTGCTTGCATCGCTTGGAGGAGGAACTGGAGGTGATTGTTCATTTGTCCGTCGCCAGGGCGGTTTTTCAGGTACTGCACGAAGACCCGCGCCGCCACGTAGACACAAAAGGAAATGAACGGGTTCATCTGTAGGAAAGGTCAACGCGCCGCCATTTGCCTTCGTCTTAGGGAAACGTACCAGAGAGGTATCCATGTGAGCAATCAACCTCATGATGCCCGCGATCTCAGAAGCAGCTGTGACGCATCTGATCTTGCTTTCTTGGGCAATGTGGGCAGGCATCCTGTTTTTGTCTGCTTTGAAGATTGCCGCCTGATGCAGACATATGACAGAGGTGTGTATCTTCATCGTCATAAACACCACATTAGGGTTGTTAATGCCTGCAGGGAGTCTCATCTCTTCGGGCAGCGCCAATGCCAGGTTGAGGAGCATATTGTCCAGTCTGCGATGCCTCTCCCAGAATTCACCATTGATGTCGTCCTCACGTTCGTTGTTTGTCGGACGGTGGAGGTGGAGGAGGTTACGACCAAACATGCATGCCAAGACGCAGACACCTGCGAATGGTGTCAATCTCGACGAACCACCCACCGCCAAGGCCTGTTCCATCGATATGGCTTTCTCAGGCTTGCTCCTCTCGAATGCCTCGTCGGTTGCGGGTAGGTTTGTTGCAATCTATCGACAGTCAGCACATCCATTCAAGCCAGACGTCCAAAGACCATACATCTTGTTCGTCGATCGTCATTGGCCAGCCCGTTCCGATGCTCGCATAACGATCAACGTTGAAGCACATCCAAAACGTCCTTCTTCTCTCTTCCCTCTCAACCCAATCCCTGGGCGGAGCCAAGCACTGCTTGACATCCAGTCCGGAGCCGTCCAACTTGTGCAGGTTCATCATTTGGGCCATTCTTACAGCCCGGCCTGCACTGATCCACGCTCGCGGAAAATACATGGATTTGAACTCATAGCTGCAGATGAGAGCCCAGGCCTGGCAGTGGGCGAGAGTAAGCATAGACTCTCCGTGCCCTTTCATCTCATCCATCTGGATGTACTTTCTGGCACGGTAGTAGAAGTGCTCCTGCAAGGATGAGTATTTCTCGGAGGTAGACGCAGCAAGAGTCCACATGATGTATCTCAGACAGATTGGAGGGCGCATATGTGGAGCGAGATTCATGGCGGCGAGGAAACGAGGGCGGTGGATCATTGGCACGACGACGTTAAATTTATCGAAGTAGAGTTGGGTCCTGCACGACGGCACGGTAAGCACTTGGAAGCATGCGCGGGCAAAGAGGAGCACTAACAGCTCGTTGATGATGTCCTGGTCGGGAAGAGGTTCGTCCAAGCCTAGACCAATCATTTCCCACGAGAACGGATCAGAGCCGGAGCTGTTGTCGGCGGAGCCAGCTTGCATGTTGGGCATTTCGCCTGGCGAGACGCCATTGCCATGCTGGAAGACAGTGTCCATGACCTGGGCCACGTTGTCCATCACAATGTTCTGGCCTTGGAAATCAGAGGGTCGAACAGGGGGAGCAGACGAGTCTGTTTGAAAAGCATTTGAATTTGAATTTTGTTGCTGAGTCGCCTCGGTTGCTTCCTGGGACTTGAGGAGCGTCTCGACTTGTTCTGTCGGCGGGCATTGTTCAGCGGCAGGTCTACCTGAGGTCGCGCGGCGAACATACGCAGTCTCGCTTCCAGGGCCTTCACATAGCCTCTCTTGGGCCCGCTCTTCTTGCGCACCTCGTCATAGGCGCAGTCGTGGGCCAGTCTCTTACAAGTGCCGCAGCTTGGGCGCTGGCCGTCACATTTCAGCTTCCTCTTGCGACACAGTATGCAGGCGATGCGCTTCGCCTTGGGCGGCGGGGCAGTGTGAGCGTCGGGGCCATTGCTGTCCGAGCGACCGGCTTGCTCAGTCGGGGCGTGTTGGGAGAGGTCGTTGAAATCGAATCCTTCGTCACAGGTCTCGGGGGCGGGCATGGCGGCGCCGTCTTACGCAGGCAGCAGCGGCGAGCGGGGAGCGGGGGCGGAGGGAAATCACGTAGCGAAGCGGTTGCGGAAGGCGCGTCCAAGGTTTTGTGTCTGAGCTTGGACATCAGCAAGAACAGAGAGTTGTTTAGAGTCCTCAGGCCTAGGCGGCAGTAAAGCAACGCGCGATAGATGTCACTAATGGGGTTTGGCGCAGGATTACCTGTCAGGGCTATGGTTGCGACGCCGAATCAGCTGCCTGCCGGCACCCGCGTTCTCGGCTTTCTGTGTCAGCAACGCTAGCCTTTAGTCCTGGCCACCCCCGTCTCGCGCAGATCACACTTGAATTGGCAACCACATCTTCTCATTCCCGGCCTTCCACCACCTTCTACCAATGCGCCCGTCAGCTGGGACCACCTCAGGGACCATTTGCTGATTCAAGTCTCTGCGCTCCCAAATCGCATCCACTCAGCACCCGTGAGTAAACGAGGCCATGCAGCCCATCTGACATGCCGCTGCTCACACGATGAATGCAGCCAGTCATCTTTCGTTGCAATCAGGGATGAATCCCATGCCGTCAGCATGAACCTCGTCGACGTCAGCTTGTTTGCGGGAAGATGGTTTACGCTAAAGGTTAGTTTCGTAAACTACCGCTAACGGCGTCATCACTGATTGGCTGCCCAGCCATGATAGTGCACTGCTGCCCAATTTGGGTCAAGACACTACACAAGCGGCGAGTCGAATCTCTTTTCCGGATGCACTTGTTCACATTTGCCTCGTGTATCCATGTTCAGATGCATGCTTTTACAAAGGGGTGCTGCAGCCGATGGCTAGCGCGAAGAATAGCAGGACTTTAGAATATAGCGTAATCATGCCCCAGCTCTGCTTCAGAAAAATTAACATTTACGGGTAGTTGAAGCTATCGTCCGGACGTATATGTAGAATTTTTAATTCGACATTCTTGTCCGGACGATAGCTTCAACTACCCATGATATGAGCCGATGGCTAGCGTGGGACTGTAACGAACCCTTTGGACACCGCTTTGCTCGAGAAGACTACTGACGACACAGCAGTACTACAACGACCCATACTCCTCGCTCGGCTCGTTAGTTATCGGCCCATTAGTAGTTGACTCATTCGTTGTCAACCCATTGGTTGTCGAGCCATTAGTCCGGCGCTTCTCTACCTCACTGGCGCGCTGCTCCTCTATCCAATCCATCTTGTCTAATATCTGACGTTTCTTCTCCTCTTCCTTGGCCTTCGCGGCATCGATCGCGTTCGCGTCGATCATGATATCCAGCGCGTCCTTCAAGTTCATCAACCGCAGGTCCCTCATCCAATCCTTGATCCGGTCACAGATCGTCCTCATCTTCTGCACCTGCATTTCGTCCTCCATGAAGGCAGCGTACACGAGGTCTTTATGAAACCGGAGCTGGTCATCGGAGCGGGACTTCTCGAACCAGTTCACAAACAGCCTGCACACCTCGGGACTGACGACCATTGTGAAGGTGAGCATGTCGTCCACGTCAACCTCCTCCCACTTGCACACCTCCCGGTAGAACTTCGACAGCGCTCTACACATGGTCGCGCCAGCCCGGGCCATTTCTCGCTCGGCCTCGCGCCTGCTGTCGCTGTCGTTGATCCACTTCTGCGCGAGGAACCTGCCCATCAAAACACCCTCGACGTTAGCATATCCACCGTCAACGCTGATATCGAAAGGCCCTCACTCACGGGAACTGCGGATCCTCTCCCGCCGGCATAACCTTTGCTGAATCAAGCATGCCCGCCATCAAGGCCTTCTGGGGCGCCGTGAACGCGGTGCTAGTGAAGCCGTACGTGAACGTCGGCCGGACGGGCGGCAACCCCAGCCGTCGCTCCAGCTCCGCATCCTGTGGCGCGAACGCCGCGCGAAGGGCCTTGTCCATGTGGAACTCGCTAGTGACGCCCATGGCGTACTCAGACGGCCAGCCCAGTAGCGGGCCGAAGTGGTGTTCGCGCTCGCGCACGTCGCGGTACTGCGACAGGCGCCATTGCTTGACGAGCCTGCACGTGTCTTCTGACGGCGTGCTGGTGAGTGGTGGGGAGGTGATGTGGTCGATGAGCTCTTTGAGCGCCTCCGGCTTGGGGTGAAAGGTCGAGAGTTGGATGTGAGGGAGGGAGGGAGGGACTCCTTGACTGGCGACGCTGCTGGTGAGGCCGGTACTGGATAGGGAAGGCGAGTTGCTGCGATCGCGTTGTATGGGGGATGAGTTCGCGGAATCGTTGTACTTAGCCGTGGCATGTCCACGGTTTTTGCGGGAGCCGTTGGGAGCACATGGTCGCCCGCGGGGAGTGGAGCTGCCGTTGGAGGAGTTGTCGTCGTCGGTGGCCCTTTGACCAGAAGACAGGCCGAGAGAAGGCTTCATGGCGGGGCCAGAAGTTACAAGGTTGGGGAGTGTAGGAGCCTGGCGAACAATTTGCGGGCGGGTGCCATTAGCTGCAAGAAGTTCTCTCGGAGAGGCCGGGTGGCCGTTAGGTGTGGCTTGTGTCAGGTTCAGATGGAGATTCTGGTCCTCAGAGGCTCGAGAGAGCGGGTAAGAAATGTTTCCGTTAGCCATGATAGGCGTGTGTGTATGTAGAATTTTTAATTCGAAATTCTCGTCCGGATGATAGCTTCAACTACCTGTAACGTGAGCAAAAAAACAAATCTACGCTAGCCATCGGCTGCGAGAGGGGACTGTAATATCACCCCGAAAACCGGTCCAGGGTCCTCAGGGTCCCAAAGGATCACCAGGGTCCATGCAGCTACCCGAAAGTGGAAACAGATGTGCAACTTCGAACGTCTGGATATGAAATTTTTTGAAAAATACCGTAAATGGTATATATATCTGGGTAGCGAAGACCACCCAGTATGCCAGCCGTGAGGTTGAGGTTGAGTCAAGTAAGTGTCTGTGGCGTACGTGTGTCAACAGTTTCGCCTTAGATTCCAAAGTTCGGCTACCTAGCTTGACTTTTCGAGAAATATCCAGCGTTCGATTCCTCTGGTCATATTAGCCCATTACCGCGTTATGCTATGTCCGTCTATCTCCGAAGGAGGTCTATCGTTTGAACCCGCCCTCCGCCATTGTTTGATGCAATTGATCTCGTAGGCAGCACACTCTCTACTGCGATACCATGTAGATGTTTTTTTTTAAACGATACCTGTAGCCAGTAGTATGCCGGTCATACTCATGTAAAAACACACCATTCACTCCGCCCAATGCTATCCCATAGAGTGCCATGTCTATCCGAGACACAAAGTAGCTGAAAGCTGAATACCACCATCCACTAAAACGCCAGCTCATCGACATCATCCCATCCCAAAACGTTGTATATCGATTCTTCCGCACCCTCTTCCTCCTCAATCCGCTCCATGCCACCTCCCTCAACCTCCTTCTCCTTCCCCTTACTCTCCCGGCCCCCTTCCCTCTCGCCCACCGCGCCCTTCACCGGCGTCTCACCCACCGCCACGGCCCTCTTCACCGGCGTTTCGAGCACCTGTCCGCGCCCGGCTTTCGTCGGCGTCCGCATCAACGCGGCCACGCCTCTGTACTCATCCTCACTCCCCTCACTCTCCTCCTCTCCCGCCAGATTGGCACCCCTCCTAGACACCGGCGCGCCTGGCATCCTGAACGCCGGCGGCGGTGGCGGCACCTTCAACAGGCCATCGCCCCCACTCCTTCCACCCGCCGAAGCCTTCAACCGGTCCCCCAGTCTCGACATTCCGCCCGCCTTCGCCTCCGGCGTCGACGCAATGACACTAGCTTCAGCTCCTCTATCCGCGCTACCCGATGGGAGGAACCAATGCACCGTCTTCCCCGCCGGGCCGCGTGATGGCGTTTCCTCGACGCCGCCGCTTCTTCGCGCGCTGGCAGAAGAAGACGACGCGTTCTTGACGACCGACCCGGGTATTGTTGAGTAGCTAGTGGGAGCGATGACATCAACGGGACCCGGCCGCACCGCCGACGACGGGATGATGGGGTCGGAAGCCAACGGTAGACTAGCGTCGGCATCCTCGTCCTCGTCCATGTTGCGCGCCGCAGCGATGGCGGGTGCCGCCAATGTAGAAGAGAACCTGTTATGATTCGGCGTCGCCTGGAGAATGACGTCCTTCGTCTTCCTGCCACGCTTAGGCGTTGCTCCCACGAGGATGTTGCTGCCGCCTCCCACTTTGCGTGTTACTGGCGCACCGGGCTTGGTGCTGCTACGCGACGACTGTGCAGTTGACAACTGACGACGAGAGTCGGCCGAGTCGGCGACGTCCTTGAGCGCAGCGCCGCGGTTGGGCTTGCGTAGGGTGCCGATGGCCTTCTCTAGCTCCTGCTCGATGTGTGCTTTCTTCTTGAGCTTCGCCTCGTTGCTCTTGGCCATGGCGTCCAGGTCGATGGTGCGGCGGGAGAAGCGTTCGAACTGGGAGAGGGAGTTGCGACTGGATGAAGTCTTGGAGTCTTTCTGCTGAAGCGGGATCGAGGATAGAGACGGTGCTTCGCTGCCTTCGCGCTTTAGATTCGCAGGTAGAAGCGGGTCGGTTGAAGATCGCGTGAGAGAGGGATGTCGTTGCGGCTGGTGTGCTGCGTTTTCTGTAGCGACGCGGGAGAGAGGACGTCGCTTCTTCTGCGCAGCCCGTGGGTCTGTACGAACAGCGGCTTCTCCAGGTTTACTGCGGTTGGTGCTTGATCCAGAATTGGATGATTTTGCAGGGGATGCACTAGGTCCGCCGAGTCTTTTGTTGATCGCAGCGGCCTTCTCTGGCATCCGGCTCATGTAGCTAGAGCAGGTCAGCAAATGTCTGAGATCCACGAATAGCGGCAAGTCTTACAAGGGCAGAATGACTTCTACACAAAAATTCTTGAGCTTGTCTGAAGTTCCCGACTTGTCCGAACTTGGCGTGAGAACATCGTTCTTCCCACTGCCAGGTTGAGGAGCTTTTACAAGCGTCTCATCTTGCTCAACGGACTGCCAGATACACAATCTATCGAGAAGCAGATCAAGAAGCACATTGAGGTCTTGCGGCTTCTTAGGCTTACGTTTCTTGACAGGTGCTGCTTGTGACTCTGCTTGTGTTTCATCTTGCTGTGTCTCTTCCTGTTCTGTTGCCTGGAAAGAAGGTGATGCTTCAAGGGCCATGATCTCCAAAACAAGGATGACTTGAGCCATCGACTCTCGGACACGCAGATCGCCTAACCGCCGCTTCAAAATATCTGCGGGAGACTCGCTGTGACCGTGGGGCGAGGTACCAGGGCGATCCTGTAACCACCATTTCTTGACATGCTCATCCTCTCCAGGATAAAGTCCTTCCTTGTTGGGCTTTAACTTCTTGCTCTTGCTCTTGCTCTTTTTCTTCTTCTCCATCTTCGCCGCAGCCATGTCTTCATCGTCAGATAAACCCGGTAAGGGCATGGACTTGACGATCTCCGGCAGCTTCTCCCTGTGCTTCTTGTCCATAGGTCCTGGCTGTAGCAATATCGACCGCATGAAAGCAGCCAGATCCCCCATCTTCAAACCAGCATTCTCCTTCGACATGAACGCAGCTCTAGCCCTCGACATCGGTCCTTTGACGAAGAAAGCCAGCGAAGTCTTCGTAAGATACAGCGCCTCAAGATACTGCTGCACGACCGTCTGAAAGACCTCTTCCGCGGTCTGCGGCCGCTCCTCCACATCCCCAACAGGAAGCTGGCCAGCCTGTTCCGCCGAATCCACAAACGGGTCCGCGTCCTCCAGTCTCTTCGGCGCGGCATGCACGATCTTCGGGACAGGCCGACGCATGGATAACCGCGGTGCTGCACCGTGGCCCTCCCCGCGGTCAACCGGCGTTGTCGACGCATTGGTAGACGGCGGCGAAGCCACAGCAACGCGCTGCCACCAGAGCCGGCCGTCCTCCTTCCTCAGCGCCTTCAGCGGCTGCGCGTAGGGTAGGCCGGCGGGGTGCGCGGGCACGGCGCCCACGTCCTCTTCCTTGACCCAAGCCCCCAGTCTGCATAGCGCGTACACGCCACGGCGTACCCGCTCAACAGCATACAAGCTCCCGTTGTCCGCTTCGAACCGCGTCACCAGGACCTTCGGCGTCGCGGGCACATCTTCTTCCTGTTCTTGTGCATTCTTGCTCTCGGGAGCATGGCACTCGAGTGCCTCGACGTACGCGGAGAAGAGGCGGGTGGAGGGGAGGGAGCCGGAGGGACCGATGACGTCGAGGAAGGAGAGGGGCAGTTGCGAGCGGTCTATGAGCTTGACGGGTGTGAGGGTGATTGGTCGGTCGGAGGGTAACGTTGGGCAAGGCTGCGGAGTAAAAAATTTACATTAGCTTAGGGGATCTAGAGAGTTTAAGTACGATGCTAGCAATACGCACGCGAATAGTTATTAATTTCTGTGCCAATGCTTCGGGAGCATGGTCGCCTCTCTTGCGTTTGCGGGATTCGGCTGGCGGCTTGCGCGTTTTTGCGGCGGTTGAGGAAGAAGTAGCGGGGCGGGCGGGGGTGAGAGAGTCATATTTATTCGCTGACACCATAGTGCGCCAGACGGTTCAGCGTTGCGTCCAAGCCTGGCATGGCTCGTCGGATGTGGGGTTATCTTGGAAGTGCTTGTGGTTGTTCTCTCGGACGGCTTAGGCTTGCTGCATGTTCGCGTGCTGCGACGCGCTCCACGATCGGCCGATCCGCTCCACACGTCACTCTTCCCGCGACGGGAGACCATCAACTTTATCTCGTTTTCGTGTTGCACCTTTCCTGCTTTGACTAGACTGATGGGTCCGTGGAGATTCGTTCAATTCATGCTACTTTTTTGCTTTTCCTATTTCGGATGCTATATGCCAGCTGCCATTCGCCAGCTTGATAGCGGAGACACTTAGATGTACTCCCTATCCGCGTAGCTCTGGATCATACCCTCCGCAGTAGCCTCGTATTCCTTCAGAGCCACCTTGTCACCCTCCACCACCGTGTTGGCTTGGACGAACACCTTCCTCGGCTGCTTCTTAGCAAGCACGACAGGCCTGACCTTGTCGGCAAAGAAATCGTCGACATGGGTGATGTCATTGTACATCTTGGTGCCATTCTCGACATCCGCCGTTGCCTTGTAGATGTGCAGCTGCTGGAGGTACTTCTCCACAGCCGGGCGACCGAGGCTCAGAATCTTGCTCCTCTCAAGGCGGATTGTGAGGTCTGACAGGTCATCCTTCGTGTACTCAAGCTCGCAGAACTCCTTGCCGGCGTTCAAGAATACACGCAGGATCGAGAAACGCGCCTGCATGTGAGCCTGTCCCCACTTGCGCGACTTGGGGTCCCAGAACTCAAGCGCAGCGACACCCGCACGAGCCATGCTGAGGTATCCTGCATACAGCACATCACCCGCCTCGCCATTGATGTCCGTCTCGCCAGAGCCGAAACCGAAGATCTTGAGAATGTCAAAATCACAAGACAGGGCCATGGCCACGCACTCTGCACGGCACTCTTCGTAGCTGGCAGCAACTGGACCGAACACCGATCCCCAAGTCTGGCCAGGCTTGTACCAGGTAGTGATCGGCTTGTTGGTCAGGGGGCTGATGGGAGGGTTCTTGATGTCGAAGTTGTATTCACCGGGAGAAGTCTCCTGCAAGAGCTTACCACATCCGTGACCAAGCAGCTCGTGAAGGCCGACTTGGACCTCAAAAGCGGGGTCACGGAACTTCCTGTAGACTTCATCATCGCTGTCTTTGATGAACGGGATCTTCTCATTCGGCGCCTTTGCAGAGAGAACGTTACCCAAGCTCACGTTCTTGAATCCTTCCTTCTGACGGATGTCGTCATAGTTGGGGATGTTGATACCCGCCGGAATGCCGCTGCCGGCAAAAGTGAGAACCTCGAGGGACGTGAAGTCGGGGCTGAGGAACTTGTCCTTCTCGAACTCCTTCTCCCATGGCAAGCGAGGAATGAGAGACGGGGCAGCCTCGACCAGTTTACCGAAGGCCCTGGTCCTTTCCTTGTTGACCATAGCCACGAAGCCTTCCCACTCGCCGCGGATACCGTGAGGGTCACGGTAGGTCTCAACGAAGCCGATGTCTGTCTCGACCATGGGACCCTTGTCCCGAATCCAGAACCTCTGGCTGTCTTTGTAGGCCTCCAGAGAGCCAGTGGTGAACGACTTCTCGTACGCGTCCAACATTGACTTTTCGGTGTCGTTGCTAGCGTATTGTCTCGCCTTCTTGATCGCATCAGCAATCGTGGCCATCTCCTTGGAGTAGTCGCCAAAGACAAGCTTGAGCTTCTTGCCCTTGAGCTTGCCATCCAGCTCCCACTCAGACTCCTTGATGTCGCGCTGGTCCTGCGAGGGCGAGTCCAGCGAAGATGCAATCAGGACATCGAAACCATCCTTAGTCTTCCTGATCCTAGTGTTCTCGGGAAGAAGTCTCTTGTTCTCCAAGAAATCACTGATGATGGTGATCTCCTCCTTAGTGATATCGGGGGAGTCGGGGTAGTACGTAGACAGGTGGCCCGCATCGGGGTATCCCAAATGCATCGTCCCAACATGCTTGTCCGCGAAGATGTCGTTCTTGAACTTTTCGTACAGCTGCAGCGATTCGGGGGTCAGAGTGGCGAGAGCCTTCAGCTGCCTGGATTCGAGACGCGGGATGAACTTGGAGTCACCAAAGCTCTTGTAGTTACCGGCGTTGCCCAGGAACTGAGCGGCGTAGTCCAAGAACGCGTTGAGCTCGTCGTCCGAGAGGCCGGCATCCTTCTGAGCCTTCTTCCAATCTCCGTTGTAATGACGGTGGAGGGTGACGATGAAATCGTATATGTGCTCGGACTCGGGGGAAATTTGGCGGAGGACAATGCGCGTACCGGCGAAGCAAGCACTGCTCAGCTGTTAGCAGAACACACGGATACCGAAGTCACGCGCCGCGTCAGGAGTTTAGGGAGGATCGCCAGAGCTGTGCGTAGTGCAGGCGGCCATTTCCAGCCAGAAGCTCACTGGTAGGAATTTACACCGGTGCATCGGCACAGGAAGCACCCGCGAGCAAAGCTGAGGCAAATACAGGCATTGCTTCGAGAGCGTGGCACGGCGGACTAGCTCAGCTTCACTACGCAAATGTCTTCACGTGTTTCGCTGGCATCCTGGCGATGTACTGCAGCTCTGCACAGCTCAGGCGAGCCCCCGCCGACAATGACGGGCAGATGGGCAGGCGTGGGGTAGGCTGACATGGAGAGGTAGTGGGAGTAGAGCTTCTGCTGGTCGTTGAGAGCTTCAAAGTGAGGCTTGATGGCCAGCGGCACAACCGTAGGCGGGCTATCAGCCAGATAGTGCTTGAGAGCTTCGGGATCCATGGTGGCAGTTGTAGTTGCTGCGGTGGTGTTGTGGACAGCTCGTCGTTGATAGCGGGGTCCAAGGCAGCTGGAACCCTGCGGGGCGGAATCCACGGCTTGGCGGGCGCCCTCTCCGGTGGTACACAGCCAGGAACGAGACAAAGAGCTGCAGCTGCGTGCATACGTGCGCGCAGGCACTGCTCCCAGCAACGGCCGCGACAGCTGCACGCTTCTGTGCAAAGAATCTACTCGGCGGCTGCTACCGCGGCACGCCAGCGGCCGGAAGGCCGCGAGTGCGCTCAGAGCCCGCATCCGGGGGCTCATGGCAGCGGCGGCAGGGCTGGCGGGGCGCGGGCTCGGGCAGAGGCACGCGGCTCGCAGGAGAGCGAGGTAATGAAGTCCAATAATTGCCAGACTCCTTTTGCGATGCGAGATGTCGATTTGCGGCCCGCGTGTTGACTGCGGGTGGTCCGTGCGGGCGCTTTCCCACACAGACCACAACAGAGCGGGCGCCTTCGCTTTCCCTCACCGCTGTCCTCCCATCCTGCTCCTTCTCCATCGCTTCCACCGCCCGACTACCTCCCCCTAGTCGCGTCTCCAGCTTTTCTTCGCCAACTCCTCTCTCCAACTCTATCCACAACTTCCACATCCCAACCACCAAAATGCGCGAGATTGTACGTAGCTGCGGCAGCCTGCTTGTTTTCAACGCGTCCCCTGACAGCCCCGCGTCTTTGCCCCCGGCCGCAACAACAGCGCCAGCACCGCAGTCCACCATTGCTAACATCGCTTTTTCGCACCCATAGGTTCACCTCCAGACCGGCCAATGCGTAAGTCTCCTCCAGCCTGCTGTGTTCGCTGCATCGCGCTAACTTTGCCCAGGGTAACCAAATCGGTGCTGCTTTCTGGTTTGTTGCCAAAACACTCCTGCTCCTGCGCCCCCCGCTGACGGAAGCGACACCATAGGCAGACCATCTCCGGCGAGCACGGCCTGGATGGCTCCGGTGTGTAAGTGTGCGCCTTCTCCGCCGCGCATGGCAATCGCTGACCTGTAGCAGCTACAATGGCACTTCGGACCTCCAACTGGAGCGCATGAACGTCTACTTCAACGAGGTACTCTCTCCATAATTAGACAAACACGTAAAGTATGGCAATCTTCTGAACGCGCAGCAGGCGTCCAACAACAAGTACGTTCCTCGTGCTGTCCTCGTCGACCTCGAGCCCGGCACCATGGATGCCGTCCGCGCCGGCCCCTTCGGCCAGCTCTTCCGCCCCGACAACTTCGTCTTCGGCCAGTCTGGTGCCGGTAACAACTGGGCCAAGGGTCACTACACTGAGGGTGCCGAGCTTGTCGACCAGGTTCTCGACGTTGTCCGTCGTGAGGCCGAGGGCTGCGACTGCCTCCAGGGTTTCCAGATCACCCACTCCCTGGGTGGTGGTACCGGTGCCGGTATGGGTACGCTCCTCATCTCCAAGATCCGTGAGGAGTTCCCCGACCGTATGATGGCGACTTTCTCCGTCGTTCCCTCCCCCAAGGTCTCGGACACCGTCGTTGAGCCTTACAACGCCACTCTGTCCGTCCACCAGCTCGTTGAGAACTCGGACGAGACCTTCTGTATCGACAACGAGGTACGTGACATTTGCCACAGTTGGCTCGTTCGAGCGGTGAACTGACTTTCTACAGGCTCTGTACGACATCTGCATGAGGACCCTCAAGCTCACCCACCCCTCGTACGGTGACCTGAACCACCTGGTCTCCGCCGTCATGTCCGGCGTCACCACTTGCCTGCGTTTCCCTGGCCAGCTGAACTCTGACCTGCGCAAGCTTGCCGTCAACATGGTTCCCTTCCCCCGTCTCCACTTCTTCATGGTCGGCTTCTCTCCTCTGACCAGCCGTGGCGCCCACTCTTTCCGCGCCGTCACCGTTCCCGAGCTCACCCAGCAGATGTTCGACCCCAAGAACATGATGGCTGCCTCGGACTTCCGCAACGGCCGCTACCTTACCTGCTCCGCCATCTTCCGCGGTAAGGTCTCCATGAAGGAGGTCGAGGACCAGATGCGCAACGTCCAGAACAAGAACTCTTCCTACTTCGTTGAGTGGATCCCCAACAACGTCCAGACCGCTCTCTGCTCCATTCCTCCCCGTGGTCTCAAGATGTCCTCGACCTTCGTCGGCAACTCGACCTCGATCCAGGAGCTCTTCAAGCGTGTCGGTGACCAGTTCACTGCTATGTTCCGTCGCAAGGCTTTCTTGCATTGGTACACTGGTGAGGGTATGGACGAGATGGAGTTCACTGAGGCTGAGTCCAACATGAACGATCTGGTCTCTGAGTACCAGCAGTACCAGGAGGCGTCGGTCAGCGATGCCGAGGAGGAGTACGACGAGGAGGCTCCTCTCGAGGAGGAGTAGATTCCTGTCCAACTGGATCGGTAGCTTGGGTCTTAGAGAGCCCATTGAGCTTGGTCTTGTTTGGTTTTGAACTTCTGAGAACGTACGAGTGGGGTGAGCTCGAACGTGTAGTTAAGCGTTTCAAAACAATAGTAGTGCTTTGGTAATCCATTTCTGCGATCAATATGCAGCCTTTGCTTTTCAACGACTGTGCCATTCAACGTGTCCACATTGAAAACTACGAGATTGCTCTGGCTGCACGACTGACAATAAAACCGATATGTTTGCATTTGGTATCTTAGATGTTAAATCCCAACAATGACCACCCTTGCTCTCAACCTTTTGGCAGTTGAATACCCTTTGACTGTTAAAACGCCCTGTGTAATGCAAAATGTCGTCGACCTCGTAACTTTGGAACCTCTCCCTCTCTCTACGCCATATTCTAATCGCTCTCCCCCATCTACTTGCCGTTGAGACACGCAATGTTGAACCGCGCGTGATTTGAGAGTATACCCTGTCTCTAATCTCGGTCTCTTCGCCCCACCCCTATTCGCTTCTCCCTCACATACTCTCTACCCCTATTAACGAGTCCCCCATTCACGTGAACAAGATGTGGGTAACGGTTAATGGAACCGAAAATCTCCGCTCGGTCCGGGCCGCATCCGTTTCTTTCTCTTTTGAATGCGGGCTCGTGCATTTGCCGGAAATGGGCGCGCTTCCCTCTCGGTGTCCTCACTTCTCTTCCTTCCTCACTCTGCCCCTTCTGAAGCGCGCGAGGAACCCCCCGTATACCCTTGTGTGTCACTGCCATTCATTTACGACGACTTCTTACCGGCAGCGCGCTCGCGCTCCCTCTTCGCATAAATCTCAGCGGTGAAGGGGTCCTCGTAGCGGAGGGCGATGCTGTAGGCGACGTAGACGAGGGCCGTGAGGAAGACGCCGGCGGGCTTGCCGAAGAGGATGGCGGTGCCGAGGAAGGACGCGGTGCTGCCCCAGTACATGGGCGCGTCGGTGACGCTGAAGGGGAACGCCGTCACCTTCTCGTCCATCAGGATGCCGAAGTAGTCGCCCAGGTACGTGCCCGTCACGCCCAGCGCCCACATGGACGACAGGACCAGCACGTTGCCCGACGCGAGCAGGCCGTACGCGATGCTGCGGAAGGTGGGCGTGAGGAGGAGGGGTAGTGTGGGCTGCGCTTCGATGGCGGTTTTGTAGCTGTGGGGTGCCGGGGGTTTGGGCGTTAGTTTGGCGGGTGGTGGAGGGGATGCGGGAGGGTATGATGGTGTGGGTTGCATGGAAAGATGCACCTGTGTGGTGTCGGTGGTGGATGAGGGAAAGAGGGAGACATACATAGCATCGCGAATGATTCCCAGCGAGAAGATGGTAACGGCGAGCGCGTAGCAGCCGTAGCGCGGGTTGCCGCCAAAGAGCTTGGTGATGACCTTGTTGTGGTATTCTGTCGACCCAAACCGCGTCAATTAGCTTTCATTAACCCTAGAAACGCGACGGCCGGAGCTGTAAGAGCTCTCTGCAGAAAGCAGGCGCGATGTGGGTATGCCATTGGAGCTCTCGCGCCTCCAACGGTGCGAGGTGGTGCGGAGTGACTGCCGCGCAAGAAGTTCCCGACGCTTGGAGCTCTGCAGTATTCGACAGACGGAGTGGACAGCACAGTACCTTGTCTAGCAGCGATGCTGGAGAGGCGGTCAGCGGCTGTTTTTCTAATTTCTTTGTTGTAGAACTGAATTGAGCTCGGCACTTACTTCCAGAAAGTCGGGTTGAACGCAATGCTTGCAGCAGACACTGTTTAATAGACGTTAGCGCTTTGATCACTCGCGCGCTGGTCAACGTCATGAGCTTTGGTGGTATTGCGCTGCGGCGGCGCAAAGGTTCGTTGTGCGGAAATGACGGTGTAGCGGGGAAGGAAGCTCATGGAAAGAGCTGGTAGCACTCACGCCAGAGAGTCGGCTGGTTGAAATCGATGTAGGCAGCCATGGTTGAGGGTGGAGAGGACTGTGGTGTTGGAGCTCAGAGTAAAAGGGAAGAGGAGGGGCAATTGGCAGGAAGTGACGGAGGGGAAGCTTTGAGGAAAAGCGAGACACGAGGGATTTAGCGTTGGCGTTGTTGACAGATGGTGTTCTTCCGCCTGGCGCGAGATGACGGAGCTCGCATGTGACTGCGGAGAGCGGCACGGCAAGCGATGGCGACCTTAGGGCCGGTGGAGCGGCAAAGACCCCACGTTTTTCGTCATCGGCCATCGTCCCAAGGCTCAACACCAAAGCCCTGATCGTCGGGAGTCTCGGCCAACAAGGACCCTGATTGGTGATCTTCATGAGTTGTCAGAAGCATTAAAATATATCATTAGCGTTGCGATCATAGCTGTCTTGATGGACCGTCGTCCTCCGCGGGAGGCAGAGTCTAGCATAACATGTATTGGCAATAAGAACTCGAAAAATATCAGATCCTTCCTTTTTTGTATCCACTCTGGCCCGCTCTCCCTTTTGCTTCTCTAATGGGCCTTACAGAGACTTCTGCTGTCCGAGATATTAATTTCGCCTCACAAACCGTTCGTTGCGCACGAAAACGCGCCGCCGAAATTGTTCGCTTCGTAACCTTCGATGATGCTCTTGACGACTGCGTACGTTCCGCCGCTAAGGAATAGCAGGCCGATCGCGCAGAGGATGACATTGAACACGAAGCCGACTGGACCTCTCCAGCCGCGGATCTTGTAGAAATCAGGTCCATAGTCTGCTTTGCGCATCCGGATGTAGGCGACACCCCAAAAAATGAAGCCGAAGAACGAATCGAAGAGAGAACTCATCAAGCTGAGCAAGTCTGAGAAGAACGGAATCACTTCAGCGATAATGAAGGCCACAATCCACAGAGCCGCGAGGATAAGGCCCCAGGACACCCAGCCGACGACCGTGTGGTCGCCCATGTGACGCGTACCGGAGTATAGGCGGAAGAAGACGAAACGTGCCGAGACCGAAGCATAAAGGACTCCCAGGAAAATAATAGTCGGAATCATGAAGCTAAAGCTGACTTTCTTGTAGACCTCGTTGCTGATGGAACCAAACGCCGGAGCCGTGATGTAATTTGTGCCAGTGTAGGCGTAGACGATGGAGCCGACCAGGCTGAAAACGATGACCTCGGCGATTGTGACAGCCCAGAGCGCCTTGGGGAAATCCCTGGGATTCTTCATCTCCGCGATGAATGACGGAAGGGTAATCTGGCCGATGAACGTATAGCTGATGTTCATGAATGCGTTCATGCCAGCTACAAATGTCGTACCTGCTGCTGGAATCGCCAAAACGATAGGCTCACCCAAGGAGGGGTAGCCGGCAGGGTGGGGTTCAATCGCGGAAAAGATGGTTGCCAGGAGGACGGAGATGAAGGTAAAAAATGCGGAAGCTGTGGCCAACTTTGCAAGGGTCGAAAAAGTCCTGGGGAGTGAGCAAACCCAAGAGATGACGGCGACAATAGCGGAAAATCCAATGGTGCACATGCTGTGGTTTGTCATTGTGTTCAGATATTTCGCACCAACAAGACAATGGAGACCCTGAGATGCGTCAGTGTCTGTGGCAGGCGGGCGCGGAACGCTCCGAAACACTTACCTGAATGAAGGTGTTGTTCAGGAGGAACATCACAGCCGTGAACCACCATGCCCATTTATGGTTGAAGAACAACATCTGCCCAATGTCGCATACATCCTTGACCTCAGGATGGCGAAGGCAGAACTCCCTGGTCGGTGGTCAGAACGAAATGCGCCAAACAATTCTGAATTGAAACTCACCAAGTAATCAGGGACGTATACAGCACGAGACCGGCTATCACGACGGTCAGAATCAGACCCGGTACGAGACCCAAGACTGAATACGACCAGGGGAAGGACATGATAGCCAGGCAAATGTACTCGGAGAAGAGCAAGGCTGCAGTTTTGGGCCAGCTGCACGTGCGGTACTTGATCGCATTGGATTCCTCCAGAGCGATCTGCTTGCCCACGCTCACGGTGCTGTCCGAGTCGGAGCCGCTGGTGGGGATGACGGGCTTGATGATGGGCTCGCAGATGCGGCGCATGGGACGGTCGCCGTGAGCGCGGACGGCTTCCGAGTCGTAGCCCGCACCATAGTTGGCCGAGGTGTCGAGGACATTCTTGTCGTCGGCCACGGCGCGCGAAGGCGAGGCCTTGCGGTCGTCGTCGACACTCTTCTTGTCGAAAACTAGCGCCATTTCACCGACCGGATGGGTTGGACGAAGGTGAAGGTGTACAAAGGATCGTGACTCGAGACGGTCGGCGGCATGAACCACCAGTTATTCTCCAGGACACGCGTAAAATTAGGGCGACGCAACGAGGATTTCCGCTCGGTTGCGTGCTAGGGTCGGGCGTGGGAGCCGAATAAGGAAGCGTTCGGGACAGAGAGGGGCCAAACAAGAGAGGTATGGGTAAGCTGAGCGGTGGGCCAGGTTTTATATGAAAAGTGATCTTCGAATCAGCCCGTCAGACTAGCGCTGGAGTAGCAGTAGGACGTTGCGTTGCGTGGTTTAGCGCAGAGCATGGGAGGCCCATCAATTCGCGTCTCCATGGCCGGCACGCGTTGACAAATGGGCGACGTCAGCTCGACAGGGAAAGGAAGCTAATGCGCCAGGGCAGCACCAGATGGAAGGAACAGTGGGTGAATGATGTTGCGCAACCGGGCTCCTGGGCGGCGCGCAGCAACACTGCCCCAGATTTCTCTGCCGCCTCACGCCAGGATGCTCGCACTTTTGCCATCGGCGGTCCCGACGAAACGTGGAAAGAAAATTCAGAATCCGGGCGGCTGAGACGAGCGTTGGCCACAGGCTGCCCGCAAACGTCGGCGGCGTAGAGCCAAAATGGCGATAACGTGATAAGACGCCATCGATGCCTACTCCCCGCTAAGCATCAGCCAAGCGGTTGCCTCCGCCTCTCGCCCGCGGGACGCCTGTGCCCTGCCTCGCCGACACAGAGCGCAGCAGCCCACACCCCGGCTTCCGCCCGCGTGAACAGGCCGCCTCGTGCCCGCCACAGGCCCGCCACCTGCATCCTTCGGAATCGCCGTGCACCTCATCGGACGCTGCTGAGGCCTCAAACTCTTTGCGGAACCAAGCGAGCTTGCCTAGCCGTGTTGTGAGCCCGTTGGCCCAGTTGCAGATCGAGATCTGATGGCGCACATCAAGCTCGAGGGCAAGCAGAGGCCCAAGGGCTGGGCAGCCGTAGCCAAGACAGCCGCAGCCAAGCGAGCGCCGCATTAGGGCTCGGAGCGCATCAGCATCATGCTGTTTTCGTGAGCTTTCTGGAGAGGCCATCGTTCGAACGTTCGGCTCTGCGGTTCTATGGTGCGGCTCGGCCCTCGATTGCGTCCAGAGTAAAATACGCTTGCCCTGCATCTAGCCTCCTCGCCGGGTGCGCGCCCACGAATCTGGGACGCTGGGGCTTCCGTTGGCATGCCGGTTGACGTTGGTGTGTCACCGTCTTCGCATCCTGCGTGACCGGCCCTGTGCTTTATCTGCTACCTATCAGCGAAGAAGCTGCGGTGAGACCCTATTCGTATAACAGTCCAGAATATTGCCTATCTCATGCTTGGCGGCTGATTGCTAGCCCGTCTTTCTACTCCGCACTTACGATGCCACTAATGCTCGAAAAGCCATGGCATTTGCCCACGTGGGCACAGTCAGATTGTTTTCATGGATGATGGCTCGTCCGGCAGTAGCGACCTGCTCGAGCGCCCGAATTAGACCTAAACACCTGTCTACACGCTTTTTGGGAATCAGTCCTAGTATATGCGAATCCAAGAGCCAGCGCCAATTATGCCATTCAACGTCATGCCTTCCCGTGGATTCCATTTTGATGCCTCGCGCCCATAGGCTCCTCTACTCCTCGTCTTCATCATCGTCATCGACGACCCGTCTCCGCTTCCTAGAGCTTGCCGCAATGACTTCATCCTCATCGTCGTCGTCCTCGTCCGCGTGAGCCCTCTTCGGACTACCGCGCCTCTCCCTACGCTGTTGTGCCTCAAGGCGGTCGTCGATGTCTTCCTCGTCCTCATACGTCTCGGGCTCCTCGTCGCTGCCGGCGAGGAAGTCATCGTCCTCGTCGTACTCGTCCTCCCTGAAGCGAGAGCGAGGTCCAGCATCCTCCTCCTCATCGCTATACTCTTCCCGCCTGGGACGTCTCTGCTTGGCTCCGCGAGCACCACGGTCTTCATCATCATACGCGCTCGATTGGCCATAGCGAGAACCGCCATATCCTGAAGACCGAGCAAACCCGCTGCGGCCAAAGCCTCGGTCGTTCCGCATGCGCTGGCGCTCTCTCTGGCGCTCCTCCAGCTTAGCATGTCGCTCACGCTCCCTCTCAGTCGCCTCTGCCTCCCTCTTCTTCTTCTCCGGATCTTCAGTCAAGCTGAAGATGGCCACAGAGCCGCCAGCACCAGAGCGTGCTTTGGCGGCAGCGGCGAGAGATTCCTGCAAACGCTCCAAAGAATCGTCCGTTGTGCTCTTAGATGGAAGAACGGAAAGACCAGCGGTGACCTTGTTGGTGATGCGCACCAATTGCTCGCGTTGATTGGGCGTGCAGAGATACGTGTGAGAGTCCTTGCTTGGGTCATACGTAGTAGCTCCGCGATTCTTCATATCCCGGATGCTAGTAGGCGTAGGCTTGGTAGGGTTAATCTGTGGAGGAGCAAGGGGCTTTCCGTCAAGCTCGTACTGCTGCGTGGGGTCGGAACCGAGCTGCAGAGTAAGGGAACCATCGGACCATCTGAGGATGCGTGCATTGGATTGAAGCTGAGTGGGGTTGGAAGGAGAATGGCGCCAGCGGATGGTCGTCTGGGCGGTCTTGAAGGGGGAGAAGGTCGACGATGGCTCTCTCTTGCTGTGATGATCCGTTGTGGGCGGTTGCCACTTCTCCAGGACAAAGGTTTTGGGATCAACTGCGAGAAAGCGTGGTACCTTCATGAGATAGAGCTGCAATCATGTCAGCAAGCAGCGCAGGCTGGCAAAAGGTCCACACGCACCTCGTTGTCGCTGGGCTCAGGAACTGCATGGCGTGGCAGCGATGCTTCGGCAATCTGGAGCTCCATAGCCTCGAATTCCTCCGCAGCCGTACTCTTCACGCGATCCTCGCGGCCCATGTCATCGCCAGAGTCGAGCTCCTCATCGTCGAGTGTGCGCTCCGCCCTGCAGGAATTGACGATTAGCAGTGGTCTTGCTTGAGACCAAGTGAGAGACGTGGCGCATAGTCTCAGGGTCCGTCAAAGCCAAACAAATAAAATGTAGCAATACGTACGGTGCCTGCTCAAGATCGTCATCGTCTCCTCCGTCACCGAAAAGGTCATCCTCATCATCCAGCGGCGGTTCGTCGTCATTGAGCTCGTCGTCACTCGCCGCAGCCCCAGCGCCGCCAGTGGTACGCCTTCCGGTGACAACGTCGTCATCGTCATCCTCGTTCTGGTCGGGTGGGGGCGAGGTGGACGTGGCAATGGCGCCGGTGGCCTCAGCGTCGTCGCCGAACATGTCGGCCATGTTATTCTCTGAATCGGACGCCATGGCGGTCGGTGTGAGACGCGCGATTGACGGACGGCAGGAGGACGCGGAGGCGCAAAGACGAGCTGACGACGGTGCCGGGCGGGCGGCGACGTGCGCGGGTGGGTGGCGGAAGACGGTCGGTGGAGGGGGGAAGCGCAGAGGATGGGCTTTGTGGTGAGCTGCAGCTGGATTCACTTGCAGCGCGCGCGTCGCACTGGAGCTCGGCGGGCACCCGTCGCGGCGGCGGCGGCGCGGAGAAATAAGCGACCGGCGGCATGTTCCCCTTTCAGGAGGGGCGCAACTGAAACCGCCCGGCGTGCGGTAGGGAGAGGTTCAGACATCTACACTCCTCCCATCCCCTCGCTCTCTGTCTTCTCTGCCACACATCGCTCGACGGCTTGCCGCCAACCTCAGCCGCCTCCCCTATCCGGTTACCTTAAACTGCGTGAATTACAGACATGGCGTCGTTCTTCTCCAGCGTGTAAGTGCTTAGCATTCCTCGTGGCCTGAAGCACCCTCTGCATACCTTCTCCTCGCCCCGCCTGCCCCGCGAACCGCTCTGTCTAGCCGCCCAGCCCAATTCATTTCCTACGATCATCTCCGCACGTGGCTATCATTTGCTCTTTGTTCCTTTTTCTCCACCCGTTGCACACCGCCCACACGTGATTCACTCCCCGCGTCCCTGTTTGCCTTTTACCACCCTTCCTGCTGTCATTGTCTCTATCCTCTCCATTCCCTTCCTCATCCGCCCCCCCTGCATCTGCGTCGGGCACGAGCGGCACCCTTTCAAGCCCCACTTCCAATAGATAAAGGGCCTAGAACGCCACCACTAACTCAATTGCCCGACAGTCGCCAAGGCTTTGGCGGACGATCCAACAAGAACAGCAATAACCAGCAGCCGCCGCAAGCCAAGGGCAACGCGTCACCCACTATGTCTTACCAGAACGCCCCCCAGCAGTACCCTCCGCAGCAGCTGCCTCAATCACCCTCAATGGCTTCCGCTACGCCCACCGAGACCACTCCCATCGAGGCCGATCGCTCGCAGTCGCCGTCGAACAGGAAGCCCCCGTACTTCTTCCGCGAGGAGTATTCTAACCTGATCGTCAAGGGTAACTTCATGACTCTGGCCGCGCGGCCGAAGATGGTTGATGAGGGCGAGTGGCTCGCTCACCAAGGTTTGTGCCATCTGCCTTTCTGTCTCACTTTTCCTGTTCTCACCTTTGGTAGTTGTTGAGCAATACCGTCTTCTGGATGGCATGATCCAGGTCATCAAGACTCTTGATGAGCGGACAGGTCGCCCAATTTGCAACCCGGACACTTGCCCCACCATGTCTGCCGCTGGGTAAGTTCCATTACCTTGGTTAGTGAGCGACAGGTCATGCTAAGTATTTCAGCCACACCTACACCTGGTTGGACAACAACAAGAAGCCCATCAAGATTCCCGCCTACCAATACATCCAACTCGTTCAGAAGTGGATTGTGGGAAAGATTGGCGACCAGAACCTCTTCCCTGTTGACACCTCGATTCCATCTCAGCCTTCCAGCACATCCGCCGCCACCTATGCCTCAGGAGGCCTGAATACCCCTGGTTCTAACTCTCCCATTCCTGCCGGACCAACCTCGATCAACGCTCCGCTCTCCCAACTTTCCGGTGACGAATGGATGGGTAAGCCTGCCGGCTTCCCCAAGCACTTCAAGGACGACATCAAGTCCATCTACCGCCAGATGATGCGCTGCTACGCTCACCTGTACCACGGCCACTGGCTCGACCCCTTCTGGAACCTCAACGCTTACAAGGAGCTCAACACATGCTTCATCCACTTCATCAACGTCGGCCAGCAGTACGACCTGCTCAGCGACAAGGAGATGGAGCCCATGATGCCGCTCATTCAGCTGTGGCTGTCCAAGGGTCTCCTCCCGGAGAAGCAGGCTGATGTGGCTCAAGCCACTTCTGGTAGCCAGCAACCGGCCGCGCAGCCCCAGGAAGGCCAACCCGCTGCCGCTTAAATGGAGAGAAGAAGGATACGACGAAACGACGTGAAGAAGATCTCCGAGACGAAGGGATCTATTTCATTTTCAACTAGTTGATAGAGCGAAACGATCTCTTTTCCACGGCCGCGAACGCTTTCCTTTTCAAGAAAGTCAAAGACATATCCGCGCAAACGCAAAGAGAAGACGACAAAGCATTCGGCGAGCTTAAGGAGAAAAGAACGGGATGGGTAACTTGGAAGGAAGGATGGATCGAGGGGTTTAACCTTTTTTTTTTCTGCACTTGCACTTGATTTTGGGAGCCATCAGTGGTGCATGCTCTGGGCGTTTTCTCTTTTCAATATTACATTGCAAAGGAGCGGCAGTTTCTTTGAATGATATCGATGCGGTCACTCGTAACCCTGGTTCATCACCTTGCTTGCGCTTGCTTGGGAATTTCGATTTGTCTTTGCAGCAAAATCGATGTGAGCTCCCGCAGAAGGGTGCTTGAGCTCTCCATCGAGCTGGTTGAATGAGGAATGAAATACCCGGTTTCCAGGCGAATGCGAAAGCCATGGAATGAGTTGCTCTCTTTTTTTTGTTTGTATGCTCTTGATTCAGTGACAATCCGGCCCATTGCCAATCGTGAGCATCTCCGCCGTCAAACTTGGCGTGTGCCACCATCTTATGATGCATTGTTTCTTCGGGTGTCTTCGTGATTCCCACATCATACACGTACTTCTTCTATGCCCAAACACCCCCTTATCGCCCCAAATGGCAAAGACACTTCTTCGTACAGTAGTAACCCAAATAACCGCTCCCACCAAATAAACGCCTTGTCCCACCGCAGGAAAAAATGCATGTGTAGCACAATGACAATCGTACAGAAGGAATACACAGCCCAGCCGAAACATGTGTATATACAACCACCTGAGCCACCATCATCAGCCTCATCAATCCAGCGTCCAGTTATGCGGCCTATCCTTGTCATTGGAGCTCATAAATGTTTTCTTCTCCGAGGGCCCCGGCGGTTTTCCGGTCGAGGCAAGCTCGGTCTCAGGCTGCCCAACGAAGTCGTCCAGGATCTTCTGGATGACGGCTTCTTCGTCGACCGCAGCGCCAGCCTTAGCAGCGGCGGCGGCAGCAGCCTCGGCCTCAGCCTCAGCCTCAGCAGTAGCAGCAGCATCAGCGGCAGCCTGTTTCGCGAAGAACTTGCTCTGAGCGTTGAACTGCTGGGTCATCTCAGAGCGCAACAGCCAGTCCTGGCGGCGCGACTCGGTCTCGTCGAAGGCGTTGTCGCCGCGGCCGAGCATCTTCTTGAAGTCCTTTTGGAGGGCGTGGGAGCGGTAGCCGCCGGCGTGTTCGGCCTCGCGGATGACCTGGTCAAAGACGTCCGGGCGGTCGCAGCGGTAGCAGAGGCCGAGCATCTGGATGTACGAGGTGCGGTCGAGCGGGCGCGAGGCGGGCCGCTGGGCGCGCAGCTCCTGCAGCTGCTGCCAGATGGCGACGCCCGAGGCCCAGTCGCGCTGCTGCGCGCAGGCGTGCAGGAAGCGCGTCAGCGCGTCGGCGTCGAAGCCCCAGCCGTCGGCCGCCAGCGTGCCGCAGATGTCGGCCGCGCGCTCCAGCCCGTGGAACTTGAGCAGCCCCGCGACGATGGAGCTCATCACGCGCGGCGTCGGGTGCACCTTTTGCACCAGCCGCTCCGGCTTGCGCGGGTGCCGCACCACGCGGTTCTGCAGCCGGTACAGCGTCGACGGGTGCGTGAGCGGGATCGTCGGGTTGGCCAGCATTAGCGCGTAGCTGTCCGTGGTTATGCCCGTCATGAGCTGCACGAACCGCACGAAGCCGCGGGAGTCGTTGGTGTTGATGTGGTAGGAGAGTGCTGCGGTGCAAGTGATCTCGTCTGGCCGCATGTGGACTTCGTGGAGAGATTTGATGACCATGGAACATATGTCGTGCCGCTTAAGCCGGCTGAAGCCCAGGAGCAGCGCGTTGTAGGTCGTGATGTTGGGCGGGGCCGGAGAGGTGAGGAGCTCCTCGCAGATGGCCCCGACAAGAGTGGGAAAGTTAAGTTCGCCACGGAAACACTGATCGAAGCTTTCGAATATCCGTTCATTCATGGCGTGGCATTTTCGGTGGAATTGGCCATCGGGGTCCTGCTCATAGTACGGATACTTTCCAAATATCGGCTTGACTTCAGGGACGCGGTCCTGATTTTTCGGCATTTTGGTCCGTTGAAGGAAATTTTCAATACTCCTGACGAACCTCTCCTTGGACTGCTCTCCCTTCATGGCTATCCAGTACACGTTGTCTGGCAGCCAGCAGTCAGACAATTTGTCGTCCCAATCTCTTCTATTCGGATACTTATGCAGGTGTGCTGCCTCAACCATGAATAGCACCAGCTTGGCCATGGATAAGTTCATGGTCTGTAGCTTTCGACGGGTCCAGCGGGACTCTAGTCCTTCTATTTTCCGACTATCAGTGGCATATATCGACTGCGGAGGGAAATCGTGGGGGTTGAAAGACGGCCCAATGTTCTCAGGCCATTCCGGTTGTCCTGAACTCGTCATGGTGTATCTCCGCGCATCCTCCCACTCCAAGATGTCTCGAGGTCTTGATACGTCCTCCCTGTCGTCCATCATACGTTGATAGCTACGCTTTTTCGCCTTACCCAGCTTCTCGCGCATGATAGCTTCTGCGGCTTCGGGGTCCTTGACACCCTCAACCTCCTTCTTCAGCCATTCTGCCACGTCCTCGGCATCTTTTCCTTCGAGCTCGAATTCTTCTATGTCTTCTTTGAGCCTCGAAGGGTCGGCCTTGTCCTCTACCCGCTTCCCATCCCGCGTCTGGCCAGCGTCCCGCCCTTCGCGCGTTCGCACATCTGCATCGCCGGGCTTCAGTTCGTCTTTGACCTCTTGAATGGCATGGTCCCATTTTTCCCTGCGTTGCTGCTTTGCGCGGCCATCGGCAACGGCGGCACATGCGAATATGGCCGAGTAGATGATTGTTGAACTTGGGATTGCTGACAAGCGCTTCCGAAAAGCAGTGGTCGAGCGGCGGGCGACGGCGGTCGAGTAGGAGAGGCATTGTTGGCAGCGGCAGGCGCATTTTGTTGCCCGCAGCGTTCTCGACCAGAGGGTTTGCATTATTCGGCTACCGTCGTGACATTGTCCGGCGAACGCTCTCAGGGCTCGCGGAAATTCGCTCGTCCGGATGACCGCTCGGAGTGTGACGTGATCGGGGGGAGGAACCGGCGGACGTGGGCGTGCTCGAGGAGCGAGGGCGTCAATTGAGGTCGAGGAGACGCGCTGCAGCTGCGCGGCTCGCGTGATAGGGCGGTGTGGTGGTGATGGGCGTGGCTCGCTGTGGGTGCATTTCTACGTGAGCTGATCTCCACGAAAGATCCCTGCGCGTCGCGCCGGCGGGCGGGCGGCCAAGCGCAGTCCTGCCTGCCCCGCCTAGAGCTTCACCTTTGCCCCTCCATCTCTTCCGACGTCGTCGCCTAACAAATTCAAGCACCATGTTGGCTCTCACCTTGACCGCCGAACTAGAGGGGTAAGGTCCCTCCGAAGTCCGCTATTGCGGCCAGGAAATGCTCACAGAAAATGCAGCGTGACGGATCTGAAGCCCAACGACACCCAAGAGAACCCTTTCTACTACACTTTCAAGGTCCAATGCACCTCGTGCCGCGAGATTCATCCTAACTGGGTGAGCGTGAGTCGCTTTGTGAGTCCAAAGTCCACTCTTCCTCACGGCTATGAATGCTAGATTCCTAATCCTTGCACATAGGAACAAAACGAACAAAGCGGTAGCAGAGGCGAGGCCAACTTCGTTTGGAAGTGCAAGAACTGCAAGGTAGAAAACTCTCCACCCGATTTTACTTTTTCTCCTTCTCGGCCTATGTCTCTGCACGAACGACATTTACTAGTTAGATTTTCACTCAGCTATTATACAATCCCTGTAATGCACCAATTCCCCGATCAAGTAATACTAACTACTTACCAGAGAGAACATTCTGCCAACATTACCGAAGCCCCGAAGTCCTACCCTCAGCAGTCGCCGCCGAAGAGCCAGAAGATCATCACGTTCGACTGCCGCGGCCTGGAGTTTGTCGAGTTCAAGCCTGATGTAAGCACTGTTTCTTTTTATCCTTTTCTTCCATGATTTTTCATTCTATCATGCCACTCTGCTCGAGGAGGCTTCGGAAGAACCTGTGAGATCAACCATTCTGTGACTCTTTGAATGGACGACATGGTACCTGCAGACTGTAACAAATCAGTTCCACCTTTGTCTCCTAAATTCTCTTCTATCCCTCCTTCCTCCGATATTTCATCATCAATGACACCCTGCACATCAACCGATTTACCCCCTTGATCCTTCACTCATTCATCCAACCATCTCATGGGGAACACATCTTGCCCTTGAGCAGCACACAGCTCAAGCATCTTGCAAATTCTCTTCCCTCCCCTTCGCAGGCCCTCATACTGATCTAATTTCATTCACATAGGGCGAATGGTCCGCTACAGGTCTCGAATCCGGCAGCAAGTTCGATCAGATCGACTTGACTGAGGGCGACTGGTTCGACTACGACGAGAAGGCGGGCGAAGAGGTCAGCATCAAGGATCTGAAGTGGGACATAGTTCGTGCCTAGAGATATGGAGACCAGAGCGTCTGGAGGAGAGCAATATGAGAGTCCGACCCAAAGCAAGGGCGAAAAGTTTTATCAGTATGCGTGCATGAACACATTAAGTTAAGAGGAGCCGAGTGAATCACAAAAGACCATGCCATTCCATTCTGTTGCACACCTTGCACCTAGATTTTACTTCAACTACCGTGAGGGAGGAGTGCAGCGTCTCCTCACAAGACTGCCTTAAGCGAACAACTCTGTCGAGTCTCCACACTCGCACCGACACATTTAAGCATGAAAGGATCGGAGATTGCTTCAAACTTTGGTTATTCGAGTATATCTACAACGAATGGGTATCTCATCATCTAGACTATCCACAGCGTGTCCCTCTCATCAGGCCGGAAACCAACCATCTACGAAAATAAAAGATCTGCCGTTGGGTTCTTAGAAAAAGTTCGTCGAAAAACCATAGCAACACCTCAGAGCCCTCTCCTTATCCGACGTGCTTTTTCCGCCATTTCCGCACCCGCGTCGCACCGCCCTAATGACCGCCCTTCATTCCGACAACCCCAGCCCCCATTCCTTGCCGGTATCAGCCGAAAAGCGCGGGCAGCCAGCCCCACAACAGCATTGGATTTTGCTGCGTTTCCGTTGGCGAGATGAACAGCGGTGGGGAGGTTTCAGTTGGACGAATGGCGATGAAGGAAGAGAGCCGGGGGCCGGGGGGGCCAGCGGTGGCGCAGCTGCTGAAAACGGCAGTGTTCCGACGGAGCGGTAGCGGGGGCCGGTGTTGCCTGTTCACAACAACATCGTTCGGTCGGGGGCTGTTTCGATGAGTCGCGCGCGTTTGAACGGGAGGGTTGGGGAAAGGCATCGTCTGTCGACCATTCCGTCTTTGTTGGTGCGAATGCTTGAGGCCGGAGTTGGTCCCTTGTCAAGGCTAGGAAAGGTTGTGGGACTGAGGTCGCAGATGGCGATTGAGAAGAGCTAAAGCCGTGTCGAGATGACCGGCGGGTCTGGTGTCGTTGCGACAGGTTGTGGGAACGAAGGACTTGAATGGAAGACCAGGTCGTCAGAGTGACGGGAGTTGTTTTGGTTCGGTCGTTTCGCGTGTTCCGTTTGTTTGTTTGTCGAGTCGTTTCGATCACTTCAGACAAGGAGGAGCAGCGCGGCGCCTGCGGCGGTCACCAGACCCCGTAGCCACAGGTCGCGGAGACATGCGCCGTCGACGGTGCAGGAATGGACCTGGTAAAGTCAGTGGACTATTCGAAGCAAGGTAGTTGACGTAGAGGTGAGGTTGATTACCTTTCGCTGCTCCTTCTGCTCAACTTCCGCCTTTTCAGCTGACCTTGGAATAATGGTTTCGGCAAGGATGATTTGGGCGTCGAGAGAATGGTCTGCGTCAAGAGTAAGGTCTGTAGAGGTGGCCTCCGGATCGGTCTTTGCACGCTCTTCAGCGGCGGCCGAGGACTCTGCTGATTCGGATACAATGGAATCGCGGCGAGGGGTGACACCCCAAGCATTCATGGTCTTGGAAGAGTCGAGTGTCTCCAGGAAGGACTGGACGCGAGTGTCCAGAGCGTCGCGGAGGCTGTCAGTAAGAGCCCAGGGCTGGGAGGATGACTGCTCGTTCTGGTGTTCCATGATGGCGGGTCGAATCTTGTTGCACAAGAAAGGGCTGAATGTCTTGGAAGTTACCCAAGTTTTGGTTGAGCTGAGGCTAAAGTAGGAGTCCGGTTGGCGCAATGTTCCACGGTGTATGACGCGATAAACAGGCGAGCAATCCGAACTTCCGTTTTGGAATGGCGTGCTTATTGGTAGGTTGCACGACACGAGCAGCTATGCAGACTGACTGCTCAGCAGGCAAGGTGAAGCAGGATATCGGGTCTAAATAAGTGAGGCTATCGGAGCCCGGTAGGTCGTTCACGTGGGGGGTCTGGCACAAGACTCAAGGAAGGAAGTGAGTTAAGAGGATTTGTCGAGTTTGGAGTTGCGATTGTCGATGGCGAGTTTAAGAACGGGTCCGGCAAGTGGCAGGGATTGGGGGATTCGGGTCCAGCGGGATGATCGGGGCCTTTTAAGACGTCATGGTTAGCTTGGTGTTGGCGGCAACACGGGACGGAGCGGTGGTAGGCTACCTTCGGAGCGTTTGCAGATCAGGCGGATAAAAATTCACCAGGCGGTTGGCAGGATCAATATGACTCCCTAGTGCGTACAATGGAGAAACCAGGCTTTGTTTCTTTCACGCGGACCGGGAGGCGCGAGTGGTTATGTAGAGCAAATAGGCTTCAGCGCCAAGCATTGAGTAATGGCGAGGTACGGTGTGGGTAATGATGCACGCGCGAAGCTAGCACGGCACTCGATGCGAGGATAGACTTCCCAGTGGAGATTGACTCTCGGGTTGTTGTGATCAAGATGTGGGATCACGCAATTGGTGATAGGAATCGGCCAATGCGCTTTCAGCTGGGCACTTGGGCCGGGTCGTATTGGATGCAGCGCCAGGAACGAAGCTCCGCGCCGCCAAAGCCGCAGGGTCCACAGATGGGTAGAAAGATAAAAGAACGCTAGCGTAGAACACGAGCTCGAAGAGGGTCTAGGTAGCATGGTGGCTTTTGGATTTTAAGAGCGGACTGGAGCTTGAGCCGACTCTTGCTCGTGTTACCGCCTTCGGGTGGTGCTGCCGCAGCTGAAGCAACCCCTGCGTCGGCGCGCTGCTGGCACTCTGCTAAGCTCGCTTGGCAAGTTTGATGGTGAGAATGGCTCCGCGGTGTCCGCGGGCGCTCTGCGCATGCATTCCAGCCCTCCCGTGGCTGGCTCGAGACCGCTGCGCCCATCTGACGGCGCCGTGAGAAGCACCGGCGCAGTGCGGAATGACCGATCGTCGTCCAGTCATGGAGGTTTCCGCCGTGTCTGCTGATGTCCGGCGTCCTCCACGGCGCATGCCAACCGCACAGGCAGGGAAAGGGCAGGGGACCAGCCTCACCGGACTGCGGGGTTGAAATCGGTAGTTCGAAGCGGCTTTGGTCTTCCAACACACCCCTGTCACCCGTTGGCTCTGCTCATGCTATCAATAGCCTCCTAATAAGTCTACCGCGTTCGGTAGTCGACGATAGTGTCTCGTGTGTTTTTTTAATTGGGCCTCGTATAGCAGAACACGCCGAATCAGCTCCTCTCCCCCCGAGCCTAGAGGAAGACGCCCTCTTGCTCGTCCTGCGCCTCACTCTCTGCATGAGTCGCACTGTTCGCCGAGGCAGCCCCAGCAGCCTCGGTGGGCTCTGTCGCACCTTGGTTTTGCGCACTGCCCTCGCTCCTCTGCTCGCCATTATGCTGTGCTCCACCGTTGACTTGCTCCTTGGTCGCATCATCTGCCTTGGCGTCCTCGACCCAAGGCATTCCGCGATTCACCTCGACCTCCAGCTTCAGCAGCTCGATGCGATCCTCCATGCGCGCCATGACCTCTTCGTTCTCCTTGATCGCCTCGGCGCAGTCGCGGTCGCCCTCGTCCGCAAAGGGCTGCAGCTGCACGTTCGAGCGCCGCAGATGGTAGATCGAATTGCGCAGCTCAGCAGCTTTGGCGTGCAGCGACGGCAGTGTCAGTTCCTTGATGGCTTCGGCGAACGCGGCCGGCGTGATGGGCAATGAGTCGGCGGACATGGTGTGTGGGTCGGGGGCGAGCCGTTAGTGCTTTCAGGTTGTTTGGCGTGAAGTCGGCGTCTGTGATTTTTTTGATGACGCGCAGCGGGGAGCTTGGAGGCGGGCGGCGGGCGGCGATGCTTTCTACCCGCGCGTGTGCGTCACTTCCGCGCCTTGCTACTATACGCGCCTCCCCCCACGTCCACAGCAATGAGCAATGCGTGGATCGTAGCTTGTAGGCCATTCTCTGGGCTACGCTCGTCCTCGCTCGCCCTCCCAACCTGGTCAATTGCCTCCGCCGTTGCCGCGGCTCGTCCTGTATCACCGAGAACACTTTCTTCACACATTTCGCGCCTCGGCACAGCACAACTCAAATGCTACAGCTTACGCCCGCCACTCCTTCGCCTGCTTGACCATCGCCAGTTTACCACGTCCACAACTGCCTTCGCCCGTAGGTCATCTGTGTCGAAGAAATCCGCGTCTACACCCCCGTCGGAAGCCCGCAAAGAGACATCCCAAGATGCTGAGGGAAAGGAGGACACGCCGCTCCCTGGAGGAGATTTGCCTCAAGACAAGATAACCAAGATATTTGGGCCTGGAACCTCGGTGGAGAAGGGCAACAAATTCCTTCGTGCTCTGCAACACCGTCGCGTTACTGGTAGTCTGGCTGAAAAAGGTGTCAATTTCGAGGGACCAACTGCTTTCCCCAAAGAACGCGCCCTGAATGCACTCGAGTATCTACGCAGCACACATCCCGTCGACGAAGAAGCGGCGGCAGCAGAATGGGCTCAGAAGGAGGCTCAGCGCCTGGAAGGCGAGCTGATTCAACGAGCCCAGGATCTGAAACTATACAAGAAAGCGGAACCGGAGCAAACGCTTGGTAGTGTCTATGGGCACAGCGAACTGGAAGCCCTGAGAAGAAGGAATGAGGAAGCTTACGAACGGCAAAAGGAAGAGGAAGAGCGACGCAAAGAAGCTCAAGAAAAGAAAGCAAATTCCGGGAAGAGCGGTACTTTAGGTCCGGTCAAGGCCAAGACAGGGCTACGTAAGTGAAGCTCGTGGACACTGCCAATGATATCGTGACTAATAAATGGCACGCAGGCAAGAAGGAAAAGTCTGAATGGGTTAAGTACTATGAAGAGCAGGCCATGATTCGGAAAGAAAAGCAAGCTCCTAAGATGAGCGCTGTAAGCTTCCGGCACCTCCAACCACTTAGATTCAGATCCTGATCATGCTATTGACCCAGGCCGCACGCATCCTCCCTTCGGCTCTCGTCGCCGCCCTCGTCCTCGCCGGCGCCTACATCCTTACGGAGAAGTACACGCCCCTAGCCGCCTCCGCACGCCTCTGGCCCGACACGCCTCCAGCCCTCGCCACCTGCTTCGCGCTGCTCAACATCAATCTCTTCATCTTCCTCGCGTGGCGCTACCCGCCGTTCTGGCGGACGATGAACAAGTACCTGCTGCAGACGCCGGGCTACCCGACAGCAGCATCAGTGCTGGGCAACGTCTTCTCGCACCAGGACCCGAAGCACCTGTTCATGAACATGCTGATCCTCATGGGCGCCGGCCCGCAGCTGCACGAGCTGATCGGCCGCGCCAACTTCCTCGCCGTCTACCTGGCCGGCGGCGTGCTCGGCTCCCTCGCCTCGCTCGTCGTCAGCGTCGCCGCCCGCAACTTCGCCGTCTCCACCCTCGGCGCGTCCGGCGCCCTCGCCGCCACCATCGGCGCCCTCCTGCTGCTCAAGGACTCCGACTCCTTCACCCTGCCCTTCTTCCCCGACTACAAGATCCCCGTCTCGTCGAACGCCCTGCTCGGCGCTTGTCTCGCTTACGAGATCTGGGGCCTCACCCGCCGCGGCCAGACGGGCATGGACCACGTTGCCCACTTGGGCGGCTACGCCACTGGTATTGCTGCGGCTGGCGCGTTGAAGTGGCAAGTTGGTGAGAGGAGGAGGCGGGAACAGGAGAAGAAGAAGGAAATGGGTTTCCTACAGAAGACGTTTGTCGTCAGGAAGGATGAGTGAGCAGACGGATGAACAAAAGAAAACAGCTGCCATGAATGATGGCCCATCATTAGTAAGGGCAAATTACGGAAAGCATACGCTTTGTGGGGATGTCTTAGCGGCCGTGTAAGGCCGTAAAAGTTATTGCAGGTGATTGTTTTTGGAGCGGTGCAAAAAGGTTGTAGACACTCCACTTCTGGTGGCATCGTCGATTCGGTATAGCTTTGCTGCCTATGCTTATGCGGAGGCGGTATGGAATCAGCCTGCATGGAATATATCTTCTCTCAGTTCATCACGTTCTCAAAAAATACTGTTGATCCAGTGATCTGTTGATTTGATAGTTTCTACTGCCTCAACCACTCGCTCTTCATCAATACGACAAGCGCGAGTGGAGAATGAACAAGAAAACAAAGAGAATAATAAAAAAAGCAAGACGACAGGGGTATGTGGGTTAAACCTTGAACCATTCGAGAAAACACGGCTTTTGTGTTGCATCAGAAGAGAAATAGAAAGGATCGTCTTTTTTCAAGCGTGTAGAAGCCGGATCTCACCCCTTATTTTGGAAGGGAACAAAAGAAACATGTCCTATTCCATCCGCTCTTCCGTCTGATGGGAGGATGGAAGAGGTTACCCAAAAAATCCCCGCGCGCGAACAAACCCCGACCGTCTCCCAACTCCATGCAATGGTCACAAATGAAAAAAAGCGAAAAAGAAAATATGGATTGCAGTGCCAACAATGCACGGCTGAAGCGGTCGTTTGTTCGATAAATCTTGATACTGGCTTATTCGAACGCGCTCAGGTCAAGCGGTACACTGCTACCGCGGCCAGCTCTGTACTTCTTCGGTCCACCAGTAAATTCACGCGGCTTGGGCAGTTGATCGTCACCCTGGAACTTCCAGCGGCCATCGTTGATACGAAGCATGCCAGGGCTGGCGGGTGCCGAGCTCTTCGCCGAGCCACCGTTTGACAGCGTGAACGCGCTGGGATCCATTGTCGCAGCGCGGGGCGGCGGTGCCGATGAAGGGGGTGGAGGAGGAGGCACAGCCATGGTTGGTGCCTTGACTGGGTGTGTGCCGGGCGGTGGAGGTGGGGCGGACGGAGCGGACGGAGGTGGCGGCGGAGCGGCTATGGAGGGTGCTCTCGGTGGTGAAGCGGGTGGCGGCGGTGGAGGAGCGGCGGGAGACGAGCGGCCAAACGCATTGCGGGCAGCTTGTTCAGCCAAAGAAGGCGTGTGGCCATTGGTTGGTGGTGGGGGTGGACCGGGCGGAGGCGGTGGTGTAGCGCGGGAAGGCGGTCGCGGAGCGGAGGCTGGAGGTGGAGGTGGTGCGGACGGAGGCGCGGGTGCCGACGAGGCAGGAGGTGGTGGTGCGGGAGTCGAAGGCTTCCGTGATGCTGGTGGAGGAACAGGTGGCTTCTTGCCTACAGGCGGCGGTGGCTTTGGTTTTCCGCCAAGTGCGCCGTGTGACGACGAAGGCCGCAGAGAGTTCTTGAGCGCTGCTACGTTCGGCGGAGGCGGCGGTGGAGCACCTCCAGGAGGTCTGGGGGCTGATGGAGGAGGTGGTGCTGCGCCAGTGGGAGGTCTTGGTGCTGTCCGCGAACGCGTCGTCTCCGGATCTGACAGATATGGCGAATCGGCCTTGTCTGCTCCTGTGTCTACCCCGCTCTTTCCGGTCTTCCGTAGCTTGGGCATGCCCACTCCAGCAAAGAGTCCTCCTAGCTGCGGCGCAGCGCCGGCTGCCGCTCCTCCTGAACTATCCCCAGTCTCACTATTGCTCCTTACTCGGTTGCCGCCTGGAACGGGCGGTGCAAGTCCACCGGGGGGCTTCGGTGCGCCGCCGGGAACAGGCGGTGCGCCCATTGGGGGGCCGGCGGGGCCATCGAGAACTTTGCCAACCTGCGGCGCGGAGCGGTCGTTGACTTGGGTAACTTTCTTGAGCTTTGCGCCTGACCGGATATCACCAAGCAGTGCTCCCTGTTTTCGTCATTAGTAGCAGCTCTCATGCTGAGGATTTCATAGTGCACAAAAGCACTCACTCTGCTCTGACCACCGCCTGCGGGCTTCTTCGCCAATCCGCCTGGCGGAGGCGGCGGTGGAGGAGGGGGACCACCAGCAGCGCCTGGCGGCGGCGGAGGGGGAGGTGGTGGAGGCGGCGCGGGCATGGCGGAGCTGTCGTGTGCGCGGTCAAACTGGGCGTGTCAAGATCCCCAGGAGATGTTAACACAGCGAGGTTGTTGGAATGTTGGCGCCTCAGAGTGCGTTTGAATGAGGGCGAGGGATGATGCAGAGGAGTGAGCAACTTGGCGCGAGCGAATGATGTCGGTCGGGTCGGGCTTGGGCTGCTAAGCTGTGGCTCGCGCTGAGCGCACAGCCACCGCGCGTTGCGAATCGTCATGCTCGCGGCGGCAAACCTTTGGCCGCCGCCGCTTTAATCCCGCAACATCCGCCATGAACAACTCCTCGCGTCTTCTCCGCGCACGTCCTGCGCCGGCATCGCCATGTCAGTTATGTCAGCACACTCTCCGGCAACCTAAGTGGCAGCAACGGCGTCCATTGAGCTCCGCACTCGCCTCCCGGTCCCTTCCTCGAAATCAGCTTCCGCAGCGAACTCCTCGCAAGGCTCCAACCTCACACGCACGCGCGTCTCCCTCAATTACGAGCCACTTCCTTGTCCGTGCAGTCAGCACTACCAATGCGGCCACATCGGTGCCTACTGCGGCGGATGTCGAGAAGGCGCATGAGGCAATCTTAGCTATCCTCAACAGGGAATCTGTGCCTTCAGAAGATACCCTTTTAGAGGTCCTCGGCGTTGCGGAGAGAGCAGCCAGGTACTTGGCTGCTCAGGATGGCCAACAACAGCGACCAGTTGGTTCTGGGAAACCATCAACAGCAAACTCGGTATTGCTGGATCTGGAGCCGCATTCGGCTGATAGCTCCGATCCAGTTGAGACGCTGTCGACATTGCTGTACAAGCTGATGAAATATCCACCTGTTTTCATTTCTCCTAAGGTCTTGGATGGCTATATCACGACCCAGTCCCTTCTCGAGCAGCCTGAAAGCTTCCCGGAAGTTCTGCACTTGTATGCAAATAAGCCCGTCGCAACGTCGAATACGACGCCCGTCAAATACAACAAGCCGAGCCCGAACAGCGCCGCAGCTGCCGTGCCGTCCGATGTCGCAAACCGCGCACTTGACGCTGCAATCAAAATCAAGGACTTGCACCTGGCGCTGTCCATTGTTGAGCTTACCTTTCGGCAGCCTGCTTACCGTCGTGCACTCATAATCCGGAAGATTATGCCACCACTCATGGGTCTTGCTCTTGCCCCCGGAGCTGCTTACGTCTTGGCTTCCAAATTTGCGCACTACCAGCAGGTAGTAAACCCGCAGTCGGCTACGCAAATGGCCATGGTTGGCATAATGACATATGTGGGGGCGGTGTCTACGATTGGTGTCGTGGCTGTCACTACGGCAAACGACCAAATGGACAGAATTTCTTGGGCAATGGGGATGGCGTTGTCAGAGAGATATCTGAGAGAGGAGGAGCGAGCGGCTGTGGATAGAGTCGCGCAAGCGTGGGGCTTCAAGGATCCCAACAGGAAGGGCGAAGAGGAAGGTGAGGAGTGGGAAGAGTTGAGGGAATGGGCAGGCTTGAGAGGAATGGTGCTGGACAAGGTGGAGCTCATGGAGGGCATGCAGTAGCCTGAAAAGTCAGTGAGCTGGTAAAACGGACAAGATGAGCATCTGTCCCTTGCAAAATACTATATTCCTTGTGGCTTTCTGCGGATGACCAGCTGAATTTGCGACCAATTGGCCAGTAGTATTAAACATGGACCAACTACTGTTGAACAAGTTGCGCGGCGAATAACGGCAGCAGAACTCGGGGTGCATGAACGATTGTGCCTGGCCGAGACGTCACCGCCCGGAGACGCGCCAAGCGCATGGGCGGGCTTCCGCCGCTTGTGAGGCGCGCGCGTTCACCAGCTCCGGCTTCACTTGCAACAGCACCTTGCGCACCACAACCGCAACCCCCGCCCCGCATCGCGCCCTCCTCGATCTGCCCCCGGCTCGATTATGAGGAAGCGCTCCGAAGCGCATCGCCAACATGCACATTGTCAAGCCCGTCTGGTTGACGCATCCCGGTAAGCTCCTCCGCGCAGCTGCTGGCTTTCCCGCGCGCTGTCGCGTTTCCGAGCCACGACTAATTCGCGCGCCCTCACAGGTGAGCTGAAGGATTTTGAGGTCTACAGCTGCCATGTCTCGCCCGATGGCAGCAGACTCGCTACCGCTGCCGGAGGTATGTCGACCTTTCGCACTCGAATTCGCAGCCTTCGGGCAGCTCCTACCTTCACGCCCGGAGTACTGAACATCTTGCACAGACGGTCACGTCCGGATTTGGTCAACGGAGGCTATTATGAATTCTGCGAACCCAGACTTCAAGAAGCCCAGGCAGCTCGCTGCCGTCAGCAACCACTCAGGCACCATCCACACCGTGCGCTTCTCCAGCAACGGCAAATACCTTGCCTCGGGCGCAGACGACAGGGTGGTATGCGTCTATATTCTGGACCCAAATCCGGTTTCGCATTCCACTTTCGGTACGGAATATCATACACTGGAATTGGCCAGCTTGACTGAGATATATCATAGGAAGCAACGAGGAGCCGCCTGTTGAGAACTGGCGCGTCCTGCGGCGTCTGATAGGCCACGACAACGACGTCCAAGATCTAGGGTGGTCGTACGACTCGTCGATATTGGTTTCAGTGGGCTTGGACTCGAAGGTTGTGGTCTGGTCAGGGCACACGTTCGAGAAGCTCAAGACAATCAACAGCCACCAGAGTCACATTAAAGGCATCACATTCGACCCAGCGAACAAGTATTTCGCAACCGCCAGTGATGACCGTACCATCAAGCTCTTTCGTTTCACGCCGCCCGCCCCGAACGCGACTTCTCAGGACTCCGTGGGTAACTTTGTGCTCGAGACCACCATTGTCGCTCCGTTTGTCACTTCTCCGCTTACAACATACTTCCGGCGGTGCTCATGGTCTCCGGATGGAAACCATATAGCTGCGGCGAACGCCACCAATGGACCGGTGAGCTCTGTGGCTATCATCAACAGAGGATCTTGGGAGAGCGACATCAACCTGATCGGTCACGAAGGTCCTGTTGAAGTTTGCGCGTTCTCGCCAAGAATGTTCTACAGGGAGCCTCTTACCGACGCCCATAAAGACGCCAATGGGAATACTAACCTCCCTTCAGTCACTGTCATCGCTTGCGCTGGACAGGACAAGACGCTGAGTATATGGAACACTAGCTTCGCGCGACCCTTTGTCATCACTCAGGAGCTCTCAAGCAAATCTATCTCTGACCTTGCGTGGTCGCCGGACGGAGAGAAGCTATTCCTTACCAGCCTTGATGGGAGCATCATGGGTGCTGTCTTCGAGCCAGGAGAATTGGGTTATGTTGCGCCCCTTTCCGAGAGTGATAAAGCTTTGCAGAAATTTGGTGCTGGTCGAAGACTCGGCATGGTCGAAGGCACAGATGCGCTTCTCCTGGAGGAAGGAAGCAAAGCAGGAGAATTGAAGGGCGTACAAGGCCGTATGGGTGAATTGATGGGCGATGGAGCTCCGGCGACCGCAACTACTAACGGTGTCACGACTCCGGCTCAAACGAATGGTTCTGCTGCCTCTCAGCCAAACGCTCAGTCTACACCCACAAACGGACAGAGCTCCGCTGCTCCGGCACCGGCAGCTCCCGCGTCATCTGGAGATCCTAGAGTCGACAAACTCAAACAGCGTGTAACCGTTACCAAAGACGGCAAGAAGAGAATCGCTCCTCTTCTCGTATCTGCATCTTCTGGTTTGGCGGAATCTTCCTTGCCACAGACACAACTCGTTTCCGCACAACAGACCAGAAGTGGCCCAGGCGCTCGAAACGACAGCCCTCACAATATTCTAGATCTATCAAAGCCCTATGATGGATTCCCGAGGGGAGGATTGGCTGGTCTTCTGCTTGGAAACAAGCGGAAATTTGCCGAAATCGAGGGAGATTCGGAGCATAAGACCGAGAAGAGATTTGCGAAAGCCACCGCAAACGGCGCTGCTCCCATACTGGTCAACACTGCAGATGGATTGATGCCGCCAAAAACCTCCGAAAGACCATCCGAAATAGAGGTCCCTGAGCCTCTACGACCAGCAATTGTGAACCCCAGCCTATCTGTGAGTCAGTTGAGGCTCGCGGTGCCAATGATCCGCACTGTCATTGTTCGGACAGTGGATGGCAGTGAACCGCCGCAGGCTGGCGATGTCTCTAAGGAGGACCTCCTAATCCTAGAAGCGAAAAACGCAACGACACCATCAAGAACAGGAAGACCACAAGATCGAGATCCTACGCGTATCACATGCACGAAAAAGGGACAGACCCTGTGGCAAGACTTCCTCCCAAAGCCGGTCATGCTTGTGACTGGAAACCCGAACTTCTGGGCTGCAGCATCCGAGGATGGAACGGTACATGTCTGGACACCTGCCGGGCGTCGGTTGCTCAATCCGTTGACGCTCGAAGCTCAGCCGGTCATCATGGACTGCAGAGGATGGTGGCTACTCTGTATCACTGCTGTAGGCACTTGCTACGTCTGGAACATCCAGACTCTCTCTGCTCCTCATCCTCCGATCTCAGTCGCCCCTATACTCGATGTGGCGATACATTCACAAGGCCCCCACCTCGGCAACACTCCCGGAATCGTGTTTGCGCGCCTGAACTCCCAGGGTCGTGTCATCGTGGCTCTCTCCAACGGTGACGGATACACATACTCCCCAATGCTCTACGTCTGGCAGCGGCTCACGGAACCTTGGTGGGCCGTGGGTTCGCAGTACTGGAACACGACGGACTCTTCCGTCAGCAATCTCACCTCTACCATATCATCGACCAAGAGCGAGAAGGCCAAGGAGAAAGATGTCGACGAGGTTGCACCCGAGAACATATCGGCGGGCATCATTCCACAGCTCGAGCGCAACACGTCGAACAACGTGCTCATTCGCGGCCGTGCTTTCTACCTGCAACGCCTCATCAAGGCGTTGCTATCCGCAGAAGGCTTCGAAAACTTGGAGTCGAGTATCAGCGTTGCACATCTGGAGAACAGAGTGGCGGCGGCGATGACACTAGGCGCTCGGGAAGAGTACAAGATCTATCTGCTCATGTACGCAAAGCGACTGGGTGCAGAGGGATTGAAGGGCAAGATCGAGGAGTTGCTGCGGAGTCTCATGGGCAACATCTTCGAGGACGAGGACGAGAAGAACGGCGAAAGCGGTGGCGCCGAAGCGAACAGGTCGTCGTCACAAGCTCCGAAGGACGAGCTCGTAGGCTGGAAGCGGGAAGATCTGCTGAAAGAGGTCGTGGTGGTTCTCGGTAAGTTTTCCCCATCCCTTTGCCAGTACTACGAGTATAAACTAACCATGTCTTCAAATAGGCAAACACCGTGACCTTCAGCGTATCACAGTCCCTTACGCCCGTATCCTGGGTGTTGTCGATCAGCAACGCCCTGGGAACAATGAGGATGGCGATATGGACACGGAGCTGTGAGCGGAAACGCTTTGGCTTCGTTGCTGTATCGCGATTCCTCAGCTAACTCGTTCTCTTAGGGACTCCCTTCTTCTCTTTTCCAAAAGGCGTGTACATTAGGCTAGTGAAAGCGTGGGGTGGCGGTGCTTACGTGGCAAGGGCGTTCATATAACTGCTTGCTGGGTTGCATTTGTGTGCGAGGGAATGCGTCTTGTCCTAGCTTAGCTCCTATTCTTTTTTTCGTGCTTTTCTCTTCTTTTTCTTACTCCGCCTCTCTGAGCTTGCTATAGGTGCTTAGGGAGGGTGCGGGTATGGACGGAGGATTGCTGAGCGAGGTAACTGGGATCTAGCGCTGCTTCTTCGATTGTTTTCCTTTTTCTTTCCTCGGGCATTACGCAAAAGGTAGTCCTGGAGATGGTGTGGTGGGGAAAAGAGTGATGAAATACAGTGCATAGGATGATGTGCCAAGAGATCAGTACTCTGATTCTATTTTCTCTCGCTGTGAACTTCTGTGGTGATGCTCCTTGTGGCGATATGTATGTACGAAGAACTACGCAAATGCTTAATATGGATAGAAACGATCGAGTGGTTAAATGGTGTGTCGCAGCCGAAGGCCAACAGATACCAGTCCGTATCCGCATCACAGAGGGAGCCAAATGATTTCTAAAGCATTCAAGTTTATGATAAAGGAAATTAAAGCAAGCTCTTCCATATTACCATAGTACGTAGCAACAGTGGCCTCGTATTCTAAGGCCCTTCTATTATTCGCACAGATAAAATCCAGAAATGTATGTAATAATACCTATTAACTTAGAATAATTCCCGTAAATTTATAAACTGATATTCTATAATGATGACAACAATAAAGTTTTCTTCCATTATTTGCACGGAATTCGAAAGTCATGCCGATCCATCGTTTTCACGCCGAAGGAAGTTGAGCAATTCGCCAATGATTGTTCCCGGGGGTCCACTACTCGGCTCAGAATGATCTTGTATGTAAATGAGCTCCTGATTCAACCAGTGGCGGAGAAGGCGTTTTTCGAAATCGTCCGGCGCGTGCTCCATGATTTCATATTCTGCAACCGGCGTACCAGGCCGCAGTATCCAGACCCACCTGTTCGTAGGGCGCCTGACGGGGTCCCCGTTCTCTAAGATTTTGCATCTTGGGACAGTCTGGTGTTCTAAAAGCATGCGCACAGTGTAATGCAAGCTTTCATTGGAGTTGCGGCTCGGGATCGTCCTTTGGAAGCCGTTAGAGGACCAAAAGTGACAACACGGTATCCGGTTTTCGGACCCCAGGATGCGGAAAAGTCCTCTCTTGGAATCTTTTAGCTTGTTGTTGACTTCGGAATTGTCAGTAGAGGTCCAAAGAACTAGTGCTTTGAGTTGGTCTTATTCTCACAGTCATCTCCGTGGCCTCGCATGTTTTTATGGGCGATTCTCCAAGTTGGCCTTTTTCCATGTTCCGAGGGTGGGTGGTATTCGTTCCATATGGGGGCGAAGTCGAATTTCAGGTAAGCTTTCAACTTCGAGATCATCCATATCAGCGCGAGTTGTGCAAGGCTGTCGTTCTTTTGGCCACCGCCGATGTCTCTGTGGTAGCCTAAAAACCAGCATTGTTGTAGATCCGGGATATTCTGAGAGCCTCCAACCCCTGCAGGGGTTGTACCATCATTGCGCTCGGGGACTTTCCACACTATAGGACGAAAGGTTGACCGCCTCTCGTGTAGAGAAAGAGCCTGAAAAGCGTGGTTGATGTTGCAAGAAAGGTCAGAATTGACGAAGCTTAGCCGACTTTTCTGGAGGCCAATCGTGCTGACCGTATCCCAGACTGCACACGCCTGAATACGAACAGCCTCGGGACTACGATAGGAGCCCGGTTGATGAAGCTGGTTCACCAGCCGATCGCTAGGTTTTTCGTTGCTCCATGAGCGAAAGATGCCCGGCAAGCGGTAAAGATGGGTCTTGGTGAGGAGCCCAATCTGTTCGATCAATTTTACTATGCATCTCACTGTGAAAGCACCCCTCGAGAAACCAATGAGGTATATTTCGTCGTCGGAGCTCCCATAATTCTGGCAAATGAAAGTATAGGCCTCCTGAATATTCTCATCGATGCCTAGAAAGCTGTTAGAGTACCAGTGGTAAGAATGGCGAGAGAAGAATAGTCCAACAAACCCGCTCCAGTAGCCTGATCCACAGGCTTCAAAGGATTGTTTGGATCAGTCCCAACTCCCGGTTGGTAAAGAACGATCTGAGGGATTCCGTAATCATCTGAGCCGCTGATGCATCGCGAAATTCTTGATACGTTGGTCAAATTCGTTTCAAGTGATTCTCTGCACGCTGTACCGTCACAGCAGATGATAAGCTTTTTCTTCGTCCTGCGGACATTTTGGTCTTCGTCCATATCAAGGAGATCGGTCTATGAAAAAGAGAATGACTGAGATGCATACATAGACGTAAGATAAATTGTCTGACAGTGTCCTGAAGGATAGAGCCACTTTTCCAGAGGCTTTCATTCTAGAGCACGTGGACTTATTATGCTTACAGAATGCGTATGATGGCCACGATAGCCATTTCTGAGACCAAAATAATTCTGCAACTTTGACAGAGCATGTGGCTTCTACATCTGCAAAAGCAGCTGCAAAGTACGGGTATGTACACCCTTATGTTGCACTTGGTGGCTGGCGCGAAGATCGTAAGTTCCGTGGTGCAAGGAGTTCCCGCGGCTTTGTATTGCAGCATTCAGCAAATTTTCAAGGCCCTGATGATTTCAAGCTAGCCACCAGTCGCACGAAGATGATGTATAGTACTGCCACATACACCCGAGAGCTAACATTCGTTTTCTTTGTCTTAGACCCTCCCAAGCATAGCTGAACTCAGCTGATGTTGCCAGACATAAGTTCGGATGGGCTTACTGAGAGGCTTTCCAACTGAGCGCTACTATAAATTTGTTTTTTCTCTGTGTTCCGACCCTTGGTTTTATTACCAATATTGCCAAAAAAGAAATCACCATTTGTATGGTCTCTGATAGCTGTATCAGCAGCCTCCTGTGCTTACCATCCAACACAGAGATTTGATTCATTTCCACACAAGAGCTCTGCGTCGGCAACGCTTCGAATCATGGGATTAATAGCACAAAACCAGATAAAGCCCTCGAATCTCTCAACCATCGCGCAATAGCCACCACGAGCATTGATAAAGCGTTCCTGATCTCTTGTATAAAAAAATCGATTCTATAGGAAATTGACTGTGACTACTTATAAAAGTATCCCATTAGTAACCCCGCATGCTTAACCAAAGATACCAGTGCATCATGCCTCCGTAAAGTTCAGTGCTTTTGTGTAAACGACAACGTAATAACAAATGCATGTATATTAGTTGGGGGCATTGTAACAACTGCTTATTATCATTAATACCTATATAACTACCTTTTTTCTTCTTTTTTCCAGCAGCGTCTCGGAAGAACAAGTAAGGGAGAAGAAGTAATATGTCTATCTTACACAAAAGAAAACTGAAACAAAACAGTCACGCCTTAAACATAACAAAAAAGCAAAAAAGGGCGGATGAGTCAGAAGCCTCAATGCCTTGCTGTGCCTCATTGTGGTTCGATCGAGTAGCACATATGGCGCACCCGCCTGACCCGCTTATTCCCGGGATGAGGCTCTGCTTGGAAATAGAATACTTTTAACTTTCTAACGGCCGTAGTCAAAGCACTCGGTCTAAGTAGTATTGCGTTTGAATTTCTGCAAGGGAAAGTCCAAGCCCAGTGGTAGTGTCACTTGTCAAGCGAACAATAGCGGATATGACAGCCAAGTACTGTCGGTCTTCGTCCGGCCCCCGTGCAGTGGTTTTCTTTTTCTCGTTACCCAATGCATTCCGACCCACAGCCCGCTTAGAACATGAACGAAAACACTTGACCCTACATCAGCGTCGAATACAAGACAGGTCTAACTCGGATGACGCAAACGGATTATGGATGCAAGGTCGCGACTTCGGACAGGGCTGAGACCACTCACCTGCCTGGTGCCGAAAGTCCTTTCCGTGGATCGTTATAGCGTACACAGCCGAAACGCGCAGCGAGGTCTCAAGTGACATCGGCCTAAGGCGACCAAGTTTCGCCCCCGCATTGTCCCTCAAAAAAGAGTCGCTCCCCCCCGGACCTATCACAGCCACCATCAACGAGTGCAAAGACCTTTCGGCAGGTATGGAGGGCCCTATGATCATGAAGACCATCCCGCTGTCAAAGCGCTGGAGATCACTCTGGCGCCGTACGAAACGCAAGCCTCAACTAAAAGCTTCAGTCCAAGCGGGGTTTACGGGTATCGAAGAAACGCACAGGCCAGCTGAAGAAGCCCTTTTCGAGTACGTTAAGGCACTACCTTCTGCTTAAAATTTTCTCTCGTCTTTGACGCTGGACCCTGGGATCCTGCTGTTGAATAGACTAGCTGATGGTATCACTTTGCATTAGTATTGTCTGCGTCCACGGCCTTGAAGGTAACCAAACAAGAACATGGACAACCAATGCTGACAAGCTGTGGCCTGGGTGGTCGCTAGGAAAGCAGCTTCCAAAGTGCCGTATGCTTGAATATGGCTACAGCATCAGACATGAGACCTTACTGGATACTTCCCTGGACCGGACAATTGATGAGCTCGCCTCCAAATTATTGGAAAACGTGGCGAGAGACCGGAAAAAGAGTACGCCGGATTGGAAACCCGTAAGTGCCATTCCGCGTATTCAAAGGGCTGAAAATCTAATTACCAAAAAGAGTCGACCGATAGTCCTTGTGGGCCATGGTCTCGGTGGCCTCATTTGCCAACACGTAAGTTCACGAGTATGATACGGTCGTAAGGAATAACAAATAACAGAAATTAGGCTACCACATTAATCAACGGACCAGAGAATCTGAAAAAAACGGCTCAACTGGTTCATGGAGTCGTGCTCTTGGCTACACCGCATTCTCGCGCCGGCTTGACACAATGGGCGGCAATAGCGGCCAGATCCATGGACCTTACTAATAAGGAGGCCGCAAACATGAGGGCCATGTTTGAGAAAGGCGTGGATCATATCGTGGAACGGCAGCGTTTGTTTCGTGAAATGGTTGAAGCGGCGGATCTCGCTTCGACGACATCGGAAAGGGGTCGAATCAAAGTTGTCAGCTGTTTTGAATCAAGAGACCCTGGGAAGCAGGTAAAAGCGGTAGCGGATGACAAGGTTAGCCCAACTTCTTTCACAAATAATAAAGAAACGAGCTGACCTTTCCGCAGCGAATTTCACCAGAATTTGCGATCACACCATACTCGAAACCCATTCAAGCTCACGGGATTAGTGATGAACGTCAAGGTTTAGCGAATTTTGAAGCAGAAGATGGAAGATCTGGCTTCGACGTGCTCGCAAAAGAGCTGTCCGTGTGGTCACAGCAAATGCAGAGCAGCACTAACAAGCTGCCCAAGAAGCTCTATGGGGAACGTATCAAAACCCATAGCGAAATCGTCCGCGCACCAAGATAAGCACTGATCCTTAACACATATGCTGCTCCTACAGAACACGTTGGAACTTGTCTGGCGCTGCTCCAATTTGGATTTGTTGAAGAGTGCAAACGAATGGATTGAGCGCTACTGTTCTTGAGTGAGCAGCAAAACTACTTGTAAATACACCAATAGAACTTATGGCGTCAGTTGATACTCTTCTTCTATTCTTCCCAACACTGATTCCCTATGACCAACTTCAACCCATTCATAAACCAGAGTTCTCAGACGCACGCTTAACTCGTCCCTTTTTCTTCAGGGCAGGAGTCAATGTCGGTATTGGTAGGCGAACAAAAGGATCTAAAGCCTTGACAAGATAGTGGCTATGACGCTTACGGGGCAGACAAGCGCTTCGCCGCATACCCGTTCAAGATTCGGGCCGCCGAGTGTTCAAGGACTAGAGGGTGGCGACATCGTTTCGCAGTCTTGGCGGTGGGTTGGAAAGCAGTGGAGAACGCCACGGCGGCATTCGTTCCGCGTTAAGGCCGGATACTGCCTCTTCCTATCTTCAATGAAGACAAAATCCGGCTGGCTACCGGTGATCGATGAGAAGGGTGGTTGTGGAGTGGATATGGCGTACAAGAAAGAGACGCCGTGGGTGGAGGATTGCCTGCTAAATGTATCAATTTGATCCATGAAAATGTCCGTCGACTCATTTTCCCCGTCAAAGGAAAACACTCGAGAAGAGTAGCCATCCCACTGGATCTTGTATCTCCCAAACATGTGTGAGGAAAATCCACCCCCGATTTCCTCTATTCCTGACACGGAATTCGCCAGCCCAAACCTGCCAAAGAAGGTCAGAACGAGATATCATAGAAGCTGACGTGATCACTGCCTGCAAGACAGCCGTCATACTAATGCGTCAAATTACCTAGACAGTTAGCCTGCCGAATCCATACTGTACATGAGAGAGACAAAAAACGATCAAACGCCTGCTTGAATAGTATGTGCCAGAAACGCCGTTCTCAATGCCACGCTCAGCATGCTTTGCTCCAAAAAGTCTGAAACGCCTGGTCCGTACGGTTAAGAGTCGTTGGTAACATGGTTTTTTTTTTTCTCGATGTAGTGAGGAGGTTTCGCTTTTCTGCGTCGACGGACAAGTACATAAGCTCAGAAGGTGTGAGCTCAGCAAGCTCAGAGTTAATACAGGGTTCGAACGGTAACCTTCGAGCAGCCAACGGCCAGGCCGGTAATGGTCCTTGGATGGAAGCGGGTGATATCCTGGACACTGGCCCAAGCCGGGAGAGATGGCAACGCGATGGATGGATCCAGGAAAAAACCATCCCAAAAGGTCGTGTGACGGATTCCTTCCGGTCCGGTCCATTGGTATGGCTGCTGGTGATCCCGCCATGGCCCAATGACTCGCATGCCGAAAGCTTGTTGGGAAAAGGCTGCAGGAGATTAAACCCTCATTCTTTTGACGGAACCTTCTCGTTGTTGATGAGGTCCTCTGCGGCAGCCGTTGGAGTCGCCCCGGCCACCGCAACATCTCCAAAAGAAGCCTTCAGGATGCTCGGGATAGTTTGATCTCATGTTCTCTTCACTATCGAGCGGGCCGAATGTTCTGTCGCACCAGTCTGTCCAAACCTCGTGGTTGAAGTCGACAGCAAGCGGACCTGGTGGCAAAGAATGATATCAGCTGATCCATCATGAAACGACTAGTTCTATGAAACAACAAGACAAGAGTACGTGAGCCAAAACGCACCATCATGCCAAACGCATTCGCTAGGGCTATCAGAGGCGGTTTCGAATTTCCTGTTACACCGGGTGCATTCGACGAACTGGACGCTTGGGCGTTTGCGGCTTGGCGCGACACCATTTGCGCCTCCAAGCATTGCCGTCATGGGAAGAACAGAAGGAAAAGAAGTAGCAGACGATGCATGGAAGATGGGTTCCTCGCTGCTGCTGCGCGAATCGACCATGAGTTCGTGGCCGACGAGCTCGCGGACGATGGCCGACTTTTCGCAGATGGCCTTGAGGGTCATTCTCAGGCGCTCATGGCTTGCGTAATCAATGGCTTCGTGCAGGGCCCTGGAAGTCATTGTTCCTTTTGGGGAGGCTTGCAGGAGATAGAAAATCCGGGGTTCGGTTCGTGTTGGTGGTGCCGTAGGGCTGGGCTGTTAGACGGGTCGTGATGGCGATCGCTGGGCCGAAGAATGCTGGGGCTGGGGTAGAAAAGGCGGTTGTGATCGCAGACAATGGGGTTGGATCGGTGCGCGCGTGATTTTGTTTTTCTGAAACCCCTGACCCCCCTGGAATGATGCAGCAAGCCGGGTCTGGCCTCACGACAGTCTGCACGTTGCTGGCGCCTTCGTTGGCAGGGATGCGCTGGATTGACGAAAGCGCAAGACGCGGGAGGCTTTGGGACAATGATACGTTTCACGTGCGGCCGTAACAAAGGCGCGCAAATCAGAGAGCCGGCTGAGGGCATTCAAGCTGAGTCCGGGCCGGGATCGCAGGGCAACACGTGTTCGGCTATCGGGCTGCTCCGATCGGACCCCCACCCCTACTCTCCTCGTCTCTTTCTACCCCTCGACATCGAATGATACTTAAATGCTCCTGCACCGGGCAGAGCTTGACGTGTCCCGAGTTGCAGCACGGCCCAGCGATGTCCCAAAGCAAAAGTACGCCTTTGAGCGCCTTGGCAGTAACGCCAATCGATGCCGGTGGCGGATTATCGCATCCTTCCTGTCTGGGCCTTGAGATACCGAAATTGTCTTCATGAAGTTGATGCAAATAGTGACTCCTCTATGAGTTGCAGTGGTCGAAGATGTCGTACGTCCGTATTGGGCCAGAGATTTGGCAAACGATGAGAGTTTAGACGAGAACACCATGAAAGGAAAGAGTGGCGGTCGTCCCTTAGTCGCACCCGTGACAAGACGGAACCACCTGAAGACTGAAACTCATCTCCACAGCTCATCCGGAGCTCCACCCACTCCATACAAGTGGTGAGACTTTGGAGCATATCTTTCCGTCTGCGAACACCGCCCGTTGACCCGGCAACGTCCGTCTCAGACCCATCTGAAGAACACCACCCGCTTATCGTCAGACTTGAACCACTCATCCTTCTCCATTCATCTCAAATCAAGTCTTATACCAGCAATGTCGTCGCCTTCATCGCAACAGACTCTCGTCGACGCTATCCACGCCGCCTCGCCGGAGCTGCTGCGCGAAATCCTGCTACGCATTGCTTTCGTCGACCGGCCGTGCCGCGAAGCCGTCGAGCAAGAGTTCCTGGTGCAGACGGTGCAGTCGTCGTTCTCGAGGCTGAGCTGGGATGGTTCAGCGCCGAGCCAGACGCGTAGCTCGTCAACCAAGCGGCGGCGGTACGAATGCTGCGCCAGGTGCGAGAGGGAATACGACGTCACCAAGAACGATGGCGAGGCGTGCCGGTGGCATCCGGGTGAGTTTCTTCGTATTTCCGTCTAGTCGTCATTTGGACTGGAACTGATGAGCGTGCTTTGCGCAGGGGACTTGGTGGTGAACTGGAACACAGGATTTTGGAAGTATCATAGGGAAGAGCGAGACGGAGCGATTGATTCGGCAGAGTCGCGCCAGAGGTTCCCGGAGAGGTTCCTGTGGAGTTGTTGCGGGATGCAGGGAGACGTCAAAGATGCAGGATGCCAGACGGGCCACCATGCAGAACAGGGGTATTCGGATAAGAGAGTGTGTCAGTCCGGCGAAGGTGATTCGATGGAGATGTAGAAAAGCAGCCATCTTGCAGTTACTGTATTGGGAAATTTGCAAACACCGAGCGGGAAGCGACGATGAGGTCATCGGCCCGAGAACGCGTGACGCGCCGACGCGAACCACTAAGGACTTTTTCTCGCGACACGTCGAACCTTCGTACGGACGTATCGCTAAATTCTTTGCAATACAGCAGGCGTCATGGCACCCCGGCATGAGCCACCGCAGCTTGAGCCGATTACGACCGCAATTCTGTCTGCGACCCATGAGCGGCTTCAGGACACCTTGATCGACTTGGTTACGAAAGACAAGCACACGCGGGAGCTCTTCGAAAAAGCGCTTTTAGTGCCCGAGGCTGCCCCCACTGCTGGCGGGAATGACTGCCTTCCTCTCCCGGAGGTGAACGTTGATGCTCCTGCTAACACCAAGCGGAAGAGATATGAGATGTGCGAGCAGTGTCACAAGGAATTCGACACGACTTAAAATTTCGAGTGACGCTTGCGTCTGGCACAGCGGTAGGTGACCCACAGCCAGCCGAGAGCCCGGAAACTGACGGCGATCGTTTTACCTTAGGTGACCTGGAGGTGGATGTCTATGGGGACTTTTGGGCCGATCATGACGAAGATTGCCATGGAGAAATTGACACCGAAGAGATGAGAAAACAATTCCCTGACGGCTTCATATGGGAGGGCTGTTGCGAGAAGAGGGGCTCCGCCAAAGGTTGCGAGGTCAGCGAGCACGTCGCCGCCCCCTTCACCGCAAAGAAGCGCCGCAGCTGAGCTCAAATTTGATTTCTGTTCTTACGATGCACGTACTTGGTTTGATGAAAAGTCCTGTCGTGCTCGTCGGCCCGACAACAAGCGAGACAAGTGCACCAAAAGAACAAGGCTCTGCAACACCCTCATCCGACTTCGCAATTCACATCCCTTTCTTCTCCTCACTCTCACTGTTCAACATGTCTAGCACTGATGCCATGCGAGAAGCCGTTCTTGCCGCCAACCTGGAGCGGCTGCAATTTATTCTGTTGAATTGCCTTGAAAGCGAGTACGGCAGGGATCTTGTCGAGGACGAACTTGAGGAAGAGCTTCGCCTCGAGGAAGAACTTCGCCTCGCCGAAGAAGCCGCCATTGAGAAAACAGACAGCCCCCAGCAACCAACCTTTGATATTTCAGCAAAATCAGCAAAGCGGAAGCGGTTCGAACGCTGCGAGCAATGCGAACGAGAGTTTGACGTTACCGCTAATGGGCACAACCATTGCGTTTGGCACTCCGGTATTGATCCGCAACCACGATGATATTCGTAAGAATCCTCTGCTAATTTTATACAGGATACTTGATCGTCAACCCGTCAAAGTCCTACGACTGGATTTACAAGCAGCAAAACTTCGACGCCCAGGAGCACCGCGAAAAAGACCCTGAGTCGTACCTCTGGAGCTGCTGCTTGGAGCCTAGTGATACCGAAGGCTGCATGGACGGCTATCACAAGGCTTGCACATCATCTCAGAAGAAATCCCGCTCCTGATACTGTCGCACCTACCCTGGCGGCTACAGCAACCTCTTCCGGCGGAACTCTAGCGCGAAGTTGCTTTTTTATTGACAGCCGCGATCGCGACCTGTCACATCCCCTAGCCAAGCCCGACCCCCCTTGTTGTCAAATTTCCCAACCTTCGCGCCGGTATTCCGCTGCAAGAGTGGCCTGTATATCGAATGATGTACGGGAAGAGCTTTCTCCAAATGCCATTCAACCACGGCATTCGTCGCAGCGCCAACGTAAGCGACATGGGTGCCAGCGAATTTTAAAGGATGCGGCCCGCGGCAAACCATCTTCTCTCTTCAGCACATCAAAATCACCATGTCATCATCACCAATCGTCCACGCCATCAACTCCGCGGACAACGAACGCCTCCGCAAGACCCTGATGGCCATCATCGCCGATCCACGCGGCAAGGAACTCGTGGAAAGCGAGCTTCTGGTTCCGTCCAACAACACTGAAGAACGTCCGAAAAAGCGCAACAGATATGAGATCTGTGCCCAGTGTGGCGAAGAATTCGAATACGCAAAGACCAAGGAGTATGAATGTGTCTGGCACAGCGGTAGTTGCTTGGATTTTCCTCTGTGCCAGACCTCAATGTTAATGCATCGGTTAGGTAAATGCGAGGTTGACTGGGACTCTGGCGAATGGGACGATACCAATGAGGATGTCTCTGGTCCGATCGACACGGAAGAGAACCGAGAGGAATATCCTGACGGCTTTTATTGGACTTGTTGTAAAGGAGCCGCGGATGCTCAGGGCTGTGAGAAGGGATTTCACAAGGAGTGCGTCATAGCGAAAAGAGCGTGTGCCTGATCAGCTTCAAAAAATCTCTCGTAATGCAGCCCATTGCGCCTGTCCGAAAATAGAGCTTTATGTACTCAGCAATATCTGTTAGAGAGGAACCATTAAAAATTTGACGCAGAGATAATTGCTTTACACTTCGAAGGATATGTAAAGGGGTCTTCGTCGTCCTTTTCCAGCTACATGAAACATTTGGTTGGCTCGAGCGTCCGATTCCGGCAGCAGGCGGCAACCAGGCAACAACAACACAAACACTTTATGTTGACGACAACTCGTTTTTTTTTTTCACTTTTCTTTCACCACCTTTGAAGTCTCTTTGTTTTCTTCCTCCTCCTCCTTTACTTTCATATTCGCGCGAAGTCATGCCAGACGCTCTCACACAAGCAATTTTCCAAGCTGAGCCAGAGCGGCTCCAGCGCACGCTGCTGAAGGTGATGATGGATCTCAAAGGCCGACAACTCGTTGCTGACGAACTTCTCATGGAAATAACAAGTCCTAACGCCTCTTCTACGTCAAACACAACTCCATCAAGGAAAACCCGCCATCCCAGATACGTTGCCTGCCACAATTGTAAATGCGAGATCGATCTTAGGAACTCGGACCGCACTGGCTGCAGGTGGCACACCGGTACGTACGCCGATATCAACCTTTGTCCGAAGATGCACATGCTAATTCATGGTCGTTTTCAGGTTGTCTGAAACTGTGGCATAGAGATTCAGTCTGGTCCGGGTATCGAAGCATCATGCTGCCTAGTGCGAAAGACGCAGCGGAATGGAATATGCCGGGATTCCGATGGTCCTGTTGTGGAGGAGAGGCTGGTCACGTCGGATGTCGAAGTGGGGATCATGTGGTTGATCGTGTCAAGAGGACTGAATTCGGCGAAGGACGCTCCCTGCTTTTGCGAGGAGGTGAGATGACTTGGGAGAATTGGGATGCTAGGAAGTAAGAACTACGGTATATCTTCGTATGATATGTACTGACGATCTACCTCAATCACAGGTGCGCATTGCCCTTCTTTTCTTGTGCTCTCCTCGCTGCATCCTTTCCAGCTCTCCTTCCCCAGACGGTCCCTGCAGTCAACCCGCTACCACCGGGGTAGTTACCGTAGTAAAGACCCCCCAACATCTCACCAACAGCATACAAGCCATCTATCGGCTTCCTCGTAGCTTTCGACAGAACAGCCGCCGTCTCCGGCTCGACCGCCAACCCCCCAAAAGTAAACGTAATCCCACATCCAACCTTAACCGCGAGGAACGGCGGCTCCACAATCGGCAGCGCCCAATTCGACTTCGGCGGCTCCAGCATCCCGGGCTCCGTCGCAACGCCATCCTTAACCGCCGGATTGAACACCCTCTCAGGCTCCCTCTCCCTCTGCCTCCTCACCGCCTCATTGAACCTCCTCACCGTCTCCACCAACCCCTCCGGCCTCCGCAACCCCCTCTCCGCACACCTCGCCGCCAACTCCTCCACACTCCCCGCCTCAATCCTCTCCACCACCTCCCCCCTATACTCCTCCCCCCTCAACATCCCCGCCCCGACCCGATCCCAAACCTGAAACGCCACGCCCCCCCTCTGCCCCAACACCGCCTTCCCAAACCGCGCATACGTATAATTCCGAAAATCCACCCCCTCGTCCACAAACCTCTCCCCATCAACATTCACCATTATCCCGAGCGGATACCCGCTCTTCGTAAACTCGTTCGTCAGCCCCCTATCCCCGCCGTCGCGCGGGGCATTCGCGTCCCAGGCTACGGCATGGCACCCGGCCCAGTCGCCTGCGGCTGCCGCGCCGACGGAGGGGTTGAGGGCGGCGCAGAGCGCGTCGCCCGTGTTGAACGGCGTCCCGCGCACCAGCGCGTGCGTACCCCAGGAGGGGCCGAGGTGCTGTGTGCGCAGCGCGGCGCTCGCTTCGAAGCCGCCGGCTGCGAGGACGACGCCGCCGGTTGCGTGGACGGGGGTTTCTTTCCCGTCGGTGGGGTTGCGGAGGACGGCGCCGACGACGACGACTTTGCCCGGGTCGTCGTTGGGTGAGGTGGTGGAGGTGGGAGCAGGAGCAGTAAGCAGGCGGACCAGTGGCGTCGACCACGCGATGCGGATGTTCTGATGTGCGGCTGCGGCGGAGAGCAGGTCGGCGACGAGGCCTTTGCCGCCGTCTTGCGTGGCGAGGGCGAGGTTGCCCCAGAAGCGCCAGCGGCGAGCTGGCGGCGGCGGTGGCTGCGACCTCGCTGTCGGGGAGGGAGGGGAGGGGGAGGACGACGAGGGGGCTAGGGTTGGGACGTCCTCTTGGTACGCTTGCCGGTGGAAGGAGAGCTGGAAGCGGACGCCGAGGGACTTGAGCCATTGCACTGCGGGAAGAGAGTCCTGGACTAGGATTGATCCGAGTTCGGGGGAGCTGCGGCCGTCCGTGACGCGGTGCAGGTCGGCGGCGAAGGCGGAGACGGGGTAGGGGTCGATGGAGATGTTGGTGAGGGAGGCGTCGGGTGGTGCGTTGTTGACAAGTGGGAGGAGCGTGGGGAGGCCGGCGTGCGTGGTGCGGTAGGCGCCAGCTGTGAAGTAGGTGTTGCCGCCGGCCCAGTCGGGGGGACCTGTGTGAGGGGGTTGGTTTTAGTTGGTTGTTGGAGGTGTTGGTGGGAGTAAAGAGGCCGGTTTACTTAGTATTGTGACAGAGTCGGGGTGTTAAGATTTTGTATACATGGATGATTCTACCCATCTTCTATTACAATGCTAAGGAAATCGACATCTCGTAGGTAGATGCGTACATTTATCCACGAGAAGCACAGATTCGGCACCATTCTGGGCGGCCGAGATGGCAGCACTGAGACCGGCGTTGCCGCTGCCGATGACGAGGACGGTGCAGCGATCTGGTAACGACATCATATTCGCCAGGAAGTTGGCTCTGCAAGAGAGAGGAGAAAGGTTTCTCGGAACGATATGTGTTTTTGTACTCATTTCGGGCGGCTAAAGGTGCAATGCGGAGTAGCTAAGTGGGACTGTCGATCGGTTGTCGTTCGGGCTGCCGAAACGGCTATGAGGAAACCCCGCATGTTGTGCGTCAGCGACGTGGATAGTGTGAACAAAGAGCGAAATGCTTGTGCAACACAACTGGGTTGAGCGTATCAACAAATGTTTTAGGTGGAAAGCGTCAATTAGCAAAGTAAAACCTATGTATAGGTTGGTTGATGTGAATTCCTCGACCGAACTCCGCTCTCAAAAATAACCCAATAGCGTACTATGATCCAATAATTGGACCATTTCAAGGAAAAGACGCGACCGCATCTGCGATGGCAGTTTGTTATAGAAATTCAGCGTAAATAGGCCTCGCAGAGACCACCTAGATGTTAGCACTTCATCCTCGCGTGCCGCTCACTTCACTGCTAATATCACACCTTCACAGCTGGTACATCCTCGTAATGAAGCAGGCCCCTGTACCATATCGTTAGTTTTTTATCCTCCAAAGAGTCCCGAGTTTTGATTTACCGAAGGACTGAATCCACAACGGCGCTCAGCAGCAAAGACACAACAACACACCATGGCATTACCTGGCGACCCATCTGCTCGAGGCTCATATTCAATGTAGCCCCAACACAAATTGCAGATAGGATGCCCGCTGCTAGAATAACAGCCTGATATTCGCTGTTCCTGTGCTTGTGGAACCATAGGACCACGGCGACTGTCCAGATCCCGCAAGAGCAGTAGAACTGCAATGGAGACGGTCCCCAGGCAGCAACTGCATCGAAAACGTTCCCTGCGCCCCCATCTTTCGGCGTCGTCTCTTGTAGACGGTATCTACTGATACCATAGCTTGACGCAATGAGTGCCGATGTGAGGGCGAAGTTCTGTCCAAGTGAACCCAAGCAGGACCGCGCCGGTATGCGTTGATGGGGTGGACCGTTTGGCCATAGCTGGGTCTGCCTACGAATTATCAGTCTTATCCTTCCCGCATCTCATGCAGAGAACAACTTACACGATGAATGATCGAGGCCCTTTGTGTTGCCCTGGATGGTGATCCTTTTGGATCGTTAATGGCTGTTGCGTCTCATCCCACTGCGGATCCCCGCGGAAAACTGGTAGGACCTTGGATTGTGGCATCAACTTGCGCATGAATTTCCAGGGGCTGTGAATGCACCGCTCGCCGCCGATTGTTGCTTGGCTCTTGACATGTGTGGTCGGCAGTGCCGGGTCGAAAGAATTGCGGTACAAAATGAGCATGTCAGCGTACATGCGGTCCGCGTGGAATCTCTGAAATCCCTAAAAGTTAGCATCGGTAGAGATGACAATGAGGATAAAGGAAAGAGAATTTCTACCATTCCGCCTTTGTGCTTTGATGGTGCAAGCTGCTCTCCATCTGGTATGTTCTTCGGCTTTGCATCGTACGTAGCGTCGCGGATATGACCTAAACCCAGTTAGTTCGTGATTCACTCCGGAGGATTCAACCCTACCCATAGCCATTCCATGTGAAGTAGCGCTTCTTTGAATTCCGATGTGGCTCGCTATGCCGCAGTAAATAATGGCATTTTCTTCTTCGCTGTACTGCTGAGGATTTATGCCACGGATGACAGCGAACCCAGTCCCGCTGTGAACGGTTTTGCTTATGACGCGGAGACGATCAGCAAGCTCAGTAGGTAGGACGAAGGTACATGGATCCAGAGAAAACACTGGAAGTTGCAGGCCTGGTTATATTTTAGAATATCGATTATTGTTCAAAATGTAGCCGGGCCTTACTTTTGAAGCCCTCCATAGCATTCTCGATCGCCACAATATCCTCGGCACTGAACTGGATTAAGTATTGCTCAGGCTTGATATCTGCGCGCGTCCAGCAAAAGTCTGCGTCAAGATGCGAAGGAAAGCCCTGAAGACGACCCCTTTCCGGCTTCGCAGCTTCCGTGCTCGAGAAAATCTTGCTAGCCAAAACTTCATGACTGAAGCTCTGGGGGGAAAGGATCTCGGAAACGTTCATATCGAGGTTTTTCGGGCGGATGAGTGCGCAGCGGTGGAAATCGTAGATGCCGTCTGTGGTGTGTTTACCCGGTTTGTCGTGAGAGGGTCTCGTGAGGCTCTATTCCCATTCTCTAAAACGGCAGGCTGTCAGCAATATGGACTTTGTTGTGATAATTCTGAGGTACACTTGCTTGCTCATTGTTGCAATCGAACGTGAACTTTGTCGAGGTTGTCGGGAGTGAGGGACAGGTTCACTGCCCCGCCTGACAGCCTCCATGAGGCTGAACCTTCAGAGCTAGGCTGAAGGTTTGACCACGTCATCTCACAATCTTGGCTTGCATTTAAATTTTGTTACACAGCGTTAACAGCAGGCGAATAAGCTACCAGCCTTCGCTTCCTGATCCCTGCAGCTTAACGCAACCCTTTGATGCCGAGCAATTGTATGCACAGTCTGGTATAGCCACGTCAGCATACGAGAAAGGCTGTGAGGCTCTGAGGCCAAAAGATAACGCGGCATAGCCACGAGATCGACCCCTCCCTCGGCATCAATCCTGTTAGGCTGGCCACAAGGCTGGCTTGCAATGAATGCTAGCGCTTGGATGCCCCTCTGCAAAACATGCTCAGCGCCATTCTCCTCCACTTGGCCAGGCTATACCTACTATTCATTCAACTCGATCTGTTCTCAAGCTTCTCGTTTTCCAGAGAGGTAGGCAACGATGGGGCAGAGAGATTCTATTCTCGGATGTCTCAAGCATAACTTCTGCCCAGGAAGTGAGGATGATGCTCCTGCATCTACACCTTCAAGAATTGGGGCTATCACCTCTTCCCTTCTCAATTCCCTTCACGAGTATGTGCAAACACCATACATCATCCGCAGACCATCCGCCGGGGAACACAAAATATTCATTACTGGGATCATGGAGGTGGGGCTCTCTGAAGTTGCAAAGGACGCATCTGAGTCTGCACTTTCAAAAGGATGGAGCTCCAAGCCTGTCATACCGGGAGACCAAAGACAAACGAGCGACGACCCCTATTCCCAGACTCCGCCGCCAACCAGAGAACTAAGTACGTATATCTAACTGTGATGGAAATGACAGCTAACTATGTTTATGGACCGCACCGAAACGGACGCCTTTACAACCGCAGGTACTGGGCCGCCGCCTGCTTGTTCGCCAATGTCGCAAGGCGGCAAAGCTGTCTCCACTACCGTCCCTACCATGCCTCTTGACGTCGGAGCTGCATCAGTGGAGGTTCTGGTCCACGACCACCACACCCTCTCCAGCTCATTGGACACTATCCCCCTAATTGGAGACTCGGATTGCCATTACTGGCGCGAGATAAGTGACGAGTTTGTGAACTTTTCTCGGGCGCCTGGCAGGAGCGATAATCTCAGCAAAGATCCCGGGCTCTCCGATATCCCAGGACAGGCAAGAGATACGATGGACAAGAACAGATTTTACGAAGAATGCTTCCGTAAAATTCTTTATGGATTCGCTCTCCTCAGTCTAGCGTCAGCGTTACCTGTGGTTGAAGCCTATCCCGGCGAAATTCTGATTGAGGATGCACAGAGAGGCTGCACAAATATGTTCTGGACCGTTGCCACTCCCTTTTTGTTCGCCTATGGGAATAGACGAACCGTATCTGGAGCATCGATGGCAACCTCATGCTTTGTATGGATGACAACTAAAGCAGACCCCGCAGTACCAGCCACAGCAGCTTGGAGGTATTTTGATTTGCCATTGATCTGAGGAAATCATATGCTGATTGTTGTGTCAATTAGCATTTTCGCTGTCTGGATGTTCTCTGCGACAGTCTTCATCTCAGATGTTGCTGTCGGCACTGACCATGGAAAATTGTACGTAATGAGACTTCCTGCTTGAAACGTATCACTCAGCTAACTATGATCCCTCTAGGTACATGGTTCTTGTCCTTGCCCTCACCGCGTATCTGATGACACTATCGCCTGTCGTCCAGATGCTGAAGAATGAAGATGCAGTCACTTTGGTGGCTGCTTGTGCCTCGCTTGCAGCATTCTTGGTGTCTCTGGCTTTCAAGCGTCAGCGCAACAGACAACAGCTTCAAGGGCCCGAGGCCACTGTCTAACGCACTGAGTGGCTTTCCCGTTCTCCACCCGACATTCGCAGTTGGGCCTTTCGCTGATTAGCCTAATATGGAGAACGAAATGATGTTGAGATTCCCCGCCTCCGTGTGTGGAGTATTCTTGGAGGGTTTACGTTTTTCTTTTGACTGATTCTCACGCACCCGGAGGGCATCCACATGGCGTTTTTCTTTTTACCGATTCTCACAAACCTGGAGGGAATTGTCATAAGCATGCGTCCACAAACATGGTTTATTGACTGACCATGCCTGAATGATCGCTAAGCGCGTTCATTCCAGTGCCTCTTTCGCCCTCGGAAGGGCCCGCACTAATAGCGTGGCGCAGTGGGTTAGGCTAAGTCCTGACAGGGATCCTCGCGGTGGTTTCTTTTAACAATTCTCACTTCTCCTAGAGGACATCCCTACGGCGTTTTCAATTAGCATGGATGATTTTACGCGAACAACGGGCTTGAAGCCGCAACATTCAATTAGCGTGATAATTTTACACGAACAACGGGCACGAAGCCATAACATTCAATTAGCTTTCGTTGAACAGTGAAAATAAATTGGATTGAACACTACTAATTCTCATAATACAACAGTAAAACCCACCGTTTATATACACTAACTGCTTGGCTTGATTTCATGAAGTATAATGAGTGAGCGACGTTATTGTGGTGAGATAAACGAGGCATAATCCTTGGTGTTGAGAAAAGGCATAACACGCGGCAAATATATGGCAATGTAATGATAAGGTCTGACAGGTTTCATGTATTTCATTCCACTACATGAGTATAGGCGCTTCTGATATCCAGTAGTATCTAAACTTCTTTACTGAATACGGCGTGTGGTTGAGGAACACCCCCGATCACGGTTAGTTCAGCATCCTAAGGCGTTAATTGTCATTTCTTCCATGTCCTTGCCATTACATGCCTGCATGTGAAGTTGTCAATACGAAGCTTTATCCGCGAAAATCCGATCCCTTGATTCGAACAGCATTCTCAGTCATGCGTGGCCCCACGGAAACACGAGCCCTTATGAAGAAAAGATACGGAGAGCTCTGTAAGACAGGCACAGCAGTAAAAAAAAAGAAATCACAGGGAAGCTATCATCACATAGATTGCAGCTTCCCAGAAGGTCACAAACACTACAGGCGATGGGTGAAGCATATCAACGGAAGAGGTGGTGATCATCTACGACTATGCGCAGCGTGCGCTTACACTTTATGGAGCAATCACGGATTCCAATTGCAATCCCCCATATTTATTAGCAAACAATCCCTTGGCAATAGGTCTTATGGTACAACGGCGCTGGAGCGCTTGTAAAGAAAATTTGTAATGAGTTGCCACTTATCATATCTCCGACGTTGTGGACGCTGAGGCGGGTTCTTACGCCTGGAAGCCGGAGGCGATCGAAAAACATCACAATGAGTTTGGAGCAACAAACTTCTCCAATAGTTTGACCGCCTGAACATGCCAAACGAACGCGAGATTACTCTAGTCACGCAATTAAGCAAGGCGGTGAACCTGCTCTATATATGTAAGGGCCTCCCGGACAAATGTGACACGATCGAGCGCTTCACGGAGCTTCTCAACTCAAACCAACGCTTCAGGAAGTCACTAGTCTGGCCATACATGGATTTAAGCTTGAGAAATCCTCTCGGATCTGCTCATGGTCCACTCAAGACCTTCGGAGGATGCTCTTCGCCTGAGTTCCATGCTCTGATGGAAGCATCCTGGGAGGAACTTACCAGTGCCACTAACGCCTTTCGCATATGCAACGAGCTGGTGCATTTAGCCGAGAAACTCGCGACCCGTGTATCAGAAATCTGCGCTCGTAATCGCTGCTTAAGCGTGAGCGACCTCTACAGACTCATCGAAGCGGGACTAGTTCGGCCGAGGGGACTGGACGAGTACCTTGCCAAATGGATGAACGGAAGGACTTCGCTTGTAGTAACCCTTGGACGGGCCGTTGGGGTAGCTGTGGTAGCTAAGGACCTGGACGAGGGCTGGTCGGTCTTTGAAAGAAGAGTCGGACGCTCAATCCGTGTAGCTGAGTACATTCAAAGCAGTCACGCAGAACGCCGCAACGAGCAAACGAACGAAGTCGGGCGGCATTTTGCAGGGATGCTCGAACATGACTGGAAAGTGGCGACAAAAAAGTGGGCAGATATTCAAGCAGGCGCAATTTTTGTAAGTGTTCTGAGCATTGACAAAGTTTATTCTGCTGGTGCTGACGCTTTCGATCCCAAGTGCGTACCTGATTCGCCGCAGCAATGCCAATGGGATTTCCAGGTCAACATGATCGCTGATCATAGTCAAGCTTTACTCAAGCAGCTTAATGTAGCGGCGGATCGCTTTCTCAACGCTGACGGACGCCTCGGCGAAGGACACAGGATCAAACTATTCCGGGAGCTTCTTGAACTGGATTTACGCTTCCAAAGGTCAATCGGTTGGGAAGGGCCCGATTCATGATTGGAACAATCTCAGTGGACAGGGGCAAGAGTCAACGTGTAGTTATCGTAGTTTAAGGCATCAAACATTCACTTAGCAACAGTAACCCAACACCCCCTCCTAAAGCCCCCTCCCTACCGATACGCTATCGCCGTAAAATTATCAATCAGATTCCTCTCCACCTCCGCACTGGACCACTCCTCCGCCCCGGAATCCCCCCTCGTCTCGCTCCAACCCTCCTCTTCCCCTTCCTCCCCCACGCTACTCGACCACCTCTTATGCTTCGCCTGCCTCCCCGAAGACAACGCATACCTACTACTACCTCCCACACCCCCGCCCCCACCACCACTCCTCGTCGACACCGTCGTCCCCGTCGCCCTCGACGACTCCGACGCCCGCCGACTGTGACTGTGGCTGTGACTCACGTGCATCTGCGACGACATCCGCCGCTGATGCCCCTCAACCAACTGCGGCAGTGGCAACGGCGGCAGCGGCGCCTCGCTCCCCCTTGGCATTTTAGGCAACGGGGGCAAGCCGGACGGGTACGCGGCGCGCGAAGGCGGCCGTTGTCCTCCCGCAATCGTATTCGCGCGGACGAGCCGCCGGCGCTGCTCGACACTGACGCTGGCGCTGCGCTGTTTCTCGACCGCGCGGAGGGTGACGGATTGCTGGCGCGTTACCGTCTGCGGAGGAGGGGGAGGAGGGGGAGGGAGGTCTCGCTCGCGCTCTCGCTGGTGGCTGCTACTGCTGCGGCTGCCACCGCCGCCGCCAGTCTGCCCACCACCGGCAGCAGCAGAACGCTCAAACTCATCCCAAGCCCCCGCCACAATCTCAAAATGCCTCCTCCTCAGCGTCGCCGTCGAAAGGGCCGACGACCCCCCCGCCCGACTCCTCCGCTCCTTATGCTCCCTGATACTCCCACTCGCACTATACAGCGCCTCGTCCTCGGCCAACGCGACGGCGTTCTGGAACGCGTTGTGGATCTGCCTGCCCGTCCACCTGCTGCTGGCGTAAGGGTCCCGATACCGCTCGGCAGCGTAGGCGAGGATCTCGTCGGCCTTGATGCGCGTTGACGGGTAGAGTTGTTTCGTCTGCCAGATGCCGACGTCCCAGACGTCGAGGGTGGCGCGCTCGTTTAGGGGCGGGTAGGAGAGGGAGAGGCGGAGGCGGGTGTGGAGGGAGGGGTTGATGGTGGGGTTGAGGTGGGAGGGGGAGGTGGTGTGCAGGAAGAGGAGGCCGGGGTAGTTGTCCAGGGCGTGGAGGAAGGTGGTGGTGGTCAGGGTGGTTGAGGGGGTGGAGGGGGTGGAGGAGTGCAGGAGGACGAGGGGCTCGGCGTCTTCGAGGAGGAGGACGGCGTCCCATGCCGCTGCCAGGGAAAAGATTTCCTCGATCCGCGCGGTGACGTCTTCGGGGCTGCCGGCGAGGATCGTGCTGCAGGAGAGGGGGAAGAAGGGCTTCGAGAAGTGGCTGGCGACGCATTCGGCCGTCAGCGTCTTCCCGACGCCCGGCACGCCGTGGAGCAGGATCGTCAGGCCGGGCTGCTTGCTGCTACTGCTGCCGAGGTATTGGTGGTTCATCGTGCCTGGTGGTAGTGGTGGTGAGTGCTGCTCGGCCTTCATGCACTGTCGCTGCCGGAAATGGTGGCGCAGCAGCGGTTCCAGCTTCGATCTGTGGCCGGACGGCAGGACGAGCTGCTTGAAGCCTTCGCCGCCCGGTCTGGTGCGCACTTCGTGTAGGTCGTCGATGTCGAACGCGGCCCACTTCCTGGTGCGGAGGACGAAGCCGTAGACGCGGTAAGGGAGCAGCATCAGCTCGTCTTCGCTGAGTGATCCGGCTCCTCCCATGTATCCACCGCCGCCGCTCATTTCTCGCGGCTGCAGGAAGGCGTCCGGCATCCTTTTCTCTCGACACAGCTCCCAGACGTCGTTTTCTTCGTCGTCGATGTCGGCGCCCACGCCGATTATGGCGGGAGCCCAGTGCGGGTGCCGCGAGATTGCTTGCTGGAAGTCGATCATGACCTGAGCATCGACTTGCTCGCGGGGGCTGATGGCTGTGCCGCGACAGTGCATGTGCTTGCCTGCTGCAACCTCCATGAATTTTTTACCACGGACCACGAGCGTTTCGCGGACACCGGCTGGATCGACGTTCATGCAGTAAGGGTGGACAGGCAAGGTCGTCACCCTCCGAGCTCCACTGTACTTCTTGATTTTGAATAGCGTATGGACCGGGCCGATGAACTGCCCATCGTAGTCCAGGTGGACGCATCTGATTTGAAGCGCTCCGTGGCTTGTCCCGTTCCCTGGAAGCAAAGACACGTCTATCACTTTGGATGCTTGTTTTCTGTCCGAGGTGATGGCCATTTGACACTCTTCGAAAAGAGAGCAAAGCTCATCGAACTCGATGTGAGACTTGTGTGATACCGGCGGTGTGCTAACGCTGCCTTGACGTTTCGGAATAGTAACTGATTGTTGGATAATAGGAGCGTTGTGACGCGCGGACGTATCTTTTCGAGCAGGCATATCGTTGCGGGTGGGAGTTTCGTTGCGAGGAGTGTCGTTACGAGTATGAGTGTCATTGCCGGTAGGACTGTCATTCCGCATAACACTGTCATTACGGATATGAGGCTCTTCTCGAACAGGCTTTTTGTCGCTGACAGGAGTGTCGTTGCGGACAGGAGTATCGTTCCGAATAGGAGTGTCGCTGCGCATAACACTATCGTTACGAATATGGCCGTCTTCTCGACCAGACTTGTGGTTTCCGACAGGGGTATCATTCTGAACAGGAGAATCTTTTCGAATAGGAGAAGCGTCGGGAACGAGAGAAACGCGACGGGCAGGTGACGCAGGCGGAGGAGATGCAGGCGGTGGTGACGCGGGCGGGGGTGACTGTCCGGCTTGCGTTGCCGGATCGAAAGTATTCGATAATGCTTTCTCTCCCTCTGGCGGCGGAGGTAGAGTCTTCTCCTCCTCAGCTTCTGGTAATGTGCCCGGCATCGACGTAGTTGTCAATTCAGTCAGGAGCTTTTCAATGGCTTTCATGCGGTACTCCATTGCCGATGTTCGTCCTGGATACAGTTGTTTTGTTGAAGGCGTTCTTTTTATCTTGGGTTCTGGGGTGGGGTTTTCGGGAGTTGGCGCCGGGAAGACTCCTGAACTCCGCCGCATTTCTCTCTCCGGCGGAGTTTTGATTCCATCTGGATAATCGCTCGAAAAGGAATCTTCCTGTTCTAAAGGACTTTGGTCCAATTCCTTGACTGTCATTTCCATGGCTTTCGCACCATCGCCCCCTGAATAAACTGATGGTAACAGATAAATCTCGTCGGGGTTCGGTGTGGTGTCGGTATTCACCAAGCTCTGGCGGTTCATCATCGTCATGATTGTGTGCTGAAGTATGGAATATGGGTGCTCTGCGGTAGGAAGTTTTCACAAAAAATTGAAAATCAAGAAACAAGTTCAAGTATGGCTGCAAGTGATGTTGGAAAACAATATGCTAGCTGAAGTACCAATATATCCGTCTCCTGGAGGCGAGGGGGGATGTGGAACACTCTTGGTGTTGGTGGTGGAGACTCGCGACGCATGATGATGGAGATCCCCGGATTAGGAATCCCTGTGCCGCAAAACGGTGGGCTCGCTCCCGTTAGCGTTAAGGGTACTGTCACTCAAACAGACGAACGTATGGGAATGCAAGTCGGTCTGTAAAGATTTCGGCACGCTGTAAAGCTGTGTACGCGAGCGTGTGGCCTGATGTGCAACACTACAGGTACCCAGGAGCGACTACCGATGTCGCAACTCGGCAAGACGAAGCGTATCGCTAATTTAGCCTTAAGACTATTCGACAGGGTTATGGAACGCTGAAACCAATCCCGCATTTAGCCTTGTGTTAAGCGCCTTCTAGAAGATGCATAGTACGATCTCGGTTGACTGGAACACGTCGGGTATAGATCTGCGCTGGGGGACCCAGTGTCCGTATATTTCATTGGCTTCAGGGCAATTGTGTTCCGACCATAACAAGCTGAACCGCAGTTGACGACGAGATGTTTGTATCTGCTGGAAATGTGCATGATTGCTTTCATGCATCTGTGTTTAGGGCGACAAGGCTCGTCAAACGGGCGGCCGTGATATGCAGGCTTCCGACAAAGAGATAGAATTTTTCTGCAAACTCTGTATCTTGCTAGCGGTGCTCTTAAGATAGAGTCTCCAGACTCATCGCATCTGCATCACAACCAAAAGCAAAGTATGGCTGAAGATACTCACTCCTGGGGCGCGCCGCCGCCGCCATGGCCTCCAGAGCAAGCGGCGGATGAGCTGAGGGCCCGCTTAGTCAACGCGCTTACATCTTTCCACAAATGTGCCAAGGACATTGAAGAGTGCAAGGCCATATTCGACAAGTTTTCAAAGGCTGTCGACCTACTCGAGCAGCTAACATTGACCGGTGAAGGTGTTGGCGGCGCCGAGCAGTACTGGAACATGGTGTCTGACAAGATCCCGGCCTCGAACGAAGACGCGTTCAAGCTTGAAGCCAGGATCCAGCGAGACATGGAGACTCATATGGTTCCAGAGCTTTCCATCATCCGCCTTCGTCGATGCGCTGCTGTTCTCATTGCCTACGACGCGGGGAAGGCACTGAAGTACGAAACAGAACTGATGGGAAGCCATGTCGTTAAGCACCCATCGTCAATCAAAGGGTTGCCAGCGTCGCCAGAATCACAAGCCCATTTGCAAGAACTGGGAAAGAGGAGCACAGAGAGACTAGTGAGGAAGAGGGACAAATTGAGAGGCCTGATCGCCAGTCTTGAGGAAGGAAATTTTCAAGTAAGACCCTACAATGACAATTTAATATGCCAATACTAACATTTCATCTGAAGAAAATGCCAAGGGGTACTCTGAAACAACCCCAGCTCGGCAGCGCACTAAGAGCCTCGCGTCGGGAGCTCACGGTGCAGATGAGCCGAAGAGCAGATACAGTCAACGGAGCAACCGATGAGCCATACAGAACTGACAGATTCCAAGAGCTTTTGGAGATGGACGCATATAGTCGGGGTAGCTGGATTTCTAAGTAGTCGTTAGGAGGGGCAACCACTTTTATTCAACACTAACGATGGCTACATGAAGTATTCGTCGGTATTTGGGAACAAGAGCAGGTCGAGCATGTGGTCAGTAGATGAACGTACAAGTCAGAGCCTGTTCAGATCTTGAGAAAGCACAAGTGACCAATCCACGCAGTGATTCTCAAAAACAACCCCTTGGAAATTCAGATCTGCGAAGCCCAGGGCCATATTGTGGAGAGGCAACGAGAGTCTATGGTTTCCGATTATCTCCCATAAGGACCTGTCACCTTCGGCGCGGTCACGCCCTCACCCCTCGCCGTGCTCAGAACGCTGTTGAAGTAGTTTGGAATGGCCATCATGTCTGCTGAAATGGAGATCATGTGGAAGCCCTTTTGCGCGTACTCATAGCTCTGCTCGCCGGAAGTGCAGTATATTCCCGTCCGCTTGCCGTTATCAACCGCAGCCTTGTGGATGCGCTCAATGGCAGCCTTGAGATCATCGTGCATGGTGCCATCGAGAATGGGATGGCCAATGTTGTTACCGAGGTCGAAAGGTCCGATGAGCAGAACATCGACGCCCGGGACGGCAGCAATTTCGTTAACCTGAGATGGAGTCAGACATCATTTCTGCAATTTCTTCAATGACCTTTTCGTACGTTTGCTAGTGCCTCCTTGGTCTCGATTTGGGCAATGGTAACTAGGGCTTCATTCGCTTGCAGCAAGTACTCGGCAGTGGTCTGGTTGGAGAATTTGGCCATTGGGAAAGGAGAACCGAAACCACGCGTGCCCTGAGGAGGGAACTTGGCGGCCGATACGAGCTTGCGAGCATCATCTGCGGTGTGCAAAAGGGGGACAATGACGCCGTGGGCACCAGCATCAAGGGCACCTGCAAGCTGGATCAGAAATGTTCACCAGGAGATGAGGAGACTGACGCTTGACCATCCAAGCCTCATTGGCTGGAATGCGGACAAGAGGGCTCACACCGCAGCCTGCAATTGCTGCCACACATTCATGCATCTGGCCATCTGGGATCGAGTCAGATCAAGTGGCCATGGGAGAGGGCGATTGGGATTGCCAACCATCGATATTGCCATGCTCCGTGTCGACGCAGATCCAATCCACGTTGGTGCTGGCAATGGTACGGGAGTGATTCGAGCCCGGCAGCATCTGAAGATTAAGTTACTATCTAGAAGTATAACGGACTAGTAAGCATTTACCTGCCATGCACCAAAGCTGGCGCCGCCCTTCTTGATAGCCTTCTGAAAGCGGTTCGCGGCCTGCATCTCGGGGGATGATTCTTTTCGGGCTCAAATTGTCGAACAGAGAGGGAGAATTTATTGGGGAAAGATGTGGAGGATAGAGATGGCAAAGCAGCATGTAAGTAGTCACCCCGCACCCGCTCGGCAATGAACCCCACGTTGTTCGCTGTAGCATCCTGCCGACGAGCCGGACGAAGGATACGGATCAGGTATTTTCAAACGCCGTTATGCATTGATCTACTGGGTCGGGTCTTTTTCCGCCTCGTCCATAAGTGCCTCGACCTGCTCCTCCTTGAAGCGATGCATCAATTTCCGGGCTGCTAGTGTCGTCTCCTGGCCGTCTTTCGCCGGCTGCTTTTCCACGTGAATCTGCGTCACCATGAGCCATGCCGTTGTCCAATTGGGTAACCCGAGCGCGTTCCGGCTTACCACAGGCGTATCAAACTCGTAGACGTCCTTCCACTTCTGTTGGCCGGGAGCCATGACGTCGATCTCGGTGTACTCGAAGGGGCGCTTATCCCAGACATTCGACAAGACGCCCTTCGCATTGTCGCAAAGCGCACAACCCTGGCGCGTAAAGAGCGTGAGTCGGCAGACGCGCTGCAGCAGCCGCGCCGTTGGAGCGAACATGATGGTAAGAGGACGGAGATGCAGCGGGGTTAACGCACAGGCCGAAAGAACCAGCTCCAGCCTCATGCGTCAAGCTTCAAACGCCGATTGGAACGCCGCCCGGGCGGTGAGAGCTGAACCACCAGCCCTACCACCATCGCGTTCTCGAACTTTCTCACGTCACTGCCTTGAACCCTTGCTCGCGAGCCCCCCGGGCTCCGCTGAATTCCCTTCTCTACAACCCTAACCTCCCACAACATCCACCATCTTTATTTCCCGCCTGTCTCGCCAATCGCCCTAGATCCGCTTCCTAAACCACCTTCAAGTCACGACCCGCAATCCTCCGCCAACAATGGCCAAGAAGTGCGTCCACAAGGGCTGCGGCAAGGTCTACGAAGACGAGGCCGAGCCCTGCGTCTACCACCCCGGCCCTCCCGTCTTCCACGAGGGGCAGAAAGGTCGGTAATATTTCTCTCTCCCAGACAGCTCCTCTTTCAACCATTCTCCACCTTCTACATTTCCCCCCACCTCAGCGCCTAAACTTACCGTCCCATCCCGCCCCAGGCTGGAAATGCTGCAAACCCCGCGTCCTCACCTTCGACGAATTCCTCGCCATCCCGCCCTGCACCACGGGCACCCACTCCGAAGTCGACGACACCCCCGCCGAAGAACCCAAGCCTCACGCTGAAGCCCCCGAACCGACGCCCGCCCACGCCTCCACCGTCGGGCTCACAGACCACACGCCGCCGGCCTCGCGCCTGCCCACGCAAGCCGCGCCGACGCCGACGCGCTCGCCCGCACCGCCGGCCGAGGACGAGGAGGACGACCCGAGCCTGCCGATCCCGGACGGCGCGACCTGCAAGCGCAAGGCCTGCAATGCCACGTACGACGCCGCCAAGGGCCGCGGCGAGGGCGTCGAGGAGAGCTGTGTTCACCACCCGGGCGCGCCCATCTTCCACGAGGGCAGCAAGGGCTACAGCTGCTGCAAGCGGCGCGTGCTCGAGTTCGACGAGTTCATGAAGATCGAGGGCTGCGTGACCAAGGACCGACATCTCTTCGTGGGCAAGAAGAAGGACGAGAACGCCGAAGATATCGTCGAGAGCGTGCGGTAAGCTTCATCCTCCCCCCCTCCCTCCCTCCTGCCCCTCCCCCGCAAACTGACCAAGCCCCCAGCTCCGACTTCTATCAAACCCCCACCACGGTCATCGCCTCCCTCTTCCTCAAGAAAATCGACAAGGAAACCAGCACCGTCGCCCTGCGCGCCGACGGCGTCGCCCTCGACCTGCGCACCGCCGACCGCAAGCGCCACGCCGCAGACCTGCGCTTCTTCGGCCCCATCGACCCCGCAGCCTCCTCGTACAAGATCATGGGCACCAAGCTCGAGCTCGAGCTGCACAAGGCTGACGGCCAGAGCTGGCCCGTCTTGCGCGTCGACGATCCGCGTACCGGCGAGATTATTCAGACGGGGAGGGCGGGGAGGGTGGCGTAGATGATTGAATGGTTTGTCGGGAAAGGTTGGGGGAAATGAAGATGAAAGAGGCGTTTGTAGGAGCGGGGATTGGGTAAGGAGAAATGAGTACGAGGGCGGCCGGAAAAGCGGTGTCTTCGGGCGGTGAAGGGCGTTTAGGTTGTGGGGAAAACAAAAGGGCTGCTGCAGCGAGGGACGAGTAACGAGTAGACGAACCGAAAAAAAGATGTAAAAAGTGTAACTGAATGATGCATCCGACGATGGCGTTAGAAGGGTGGGTGGTGAACACGTTTGGGTTATGAAGGGAAAAAAACAGAAGGCGGAAAATCTTTGAATCATTTTTCCTTATGGATAATGTAGGTAGAAGAACGGATCTGAGACGTATTTATGGTACACTAGTGCCTGACCTAAGCCCTGCATGCAACTCTTATGTAAGTTCCAATGTCTGATTCTGCGAGTAGTAAGATCTGCTTCGGATGAGACCTGCCTCGAGGTCTTTCGTGATACGTTGCGTCGAGGTAACTTTAATCTGACGGCATCTTGAACAGCTCTGCAACACATTGTCATATGCTCACTACACAGATTCGACCCAGGGTTTCAGTGTTTAAAAACATTATCAGTATTTTTTACGTCGTTACCCATGAGTAGTCCAACGAGGCCGTCTCTGCATGACAATGCATCCCTAAAAGAATGCTGGACATGACAATAAAAAAGAGTAAAAAGAGACGTCAAGTCATAAGAGGGTGGGGAAAGGAATGAGTAAAGGAAGAGTCCTTTAGCTCTGTTCCACCCTTTTTGGTTCCTTTGTACATATTTGTGGGAAGAATAAAACCCATCTCTTGAGTAGCCGAAACATCCAAAGATCAAGCACACCTGGGTATGGGTAAGCCAAACGCAGCGCAGCAATTGCAATCAACATCTTCTCTTCTTGTCTCTAATCTCTCTCCTCCTTCTCCCTATTACCGCCACTTTCTTCTCTTTCATTTTTGTTTCGCGTTTCTTAATCCGAGCCGAGCGGCTTTGTCGGCGCGAACTGACTCCTCTCGCGGATCTTGGCGCCCTTGAGGTAGAAGAGGATGGGCACGGGAACGAGGACGGCGGCGACGCAGCCGAGCAGGGTGCCGGCCCACTGAACGCCCATGCCCTCGAACATGTACGTCGCGAAGAGCGGGAAGCCGGCGCCGCAGAGGGAGCGGAGGAAGGTGTTTGCCGCGATGGCGGAGGCGGCGAACTGCAAGATTCCCAGTCAGTATGAAAGATCCCCCTTCCCTTATTTTCACGGAGTGTGCAAGACTCACCATAAGATACGCATCAACGAGGTAATTCAAGCTCTGCAAGAAAATCGCCATGAGGCCGAACCCGCTGCACAGGCCGGACAGCGTGGGCACGATCCAGTGGATGTCCTTGGTGTAGCCGGTCCACGCGAACCAGAACAGCCCCACGGAGAAAGCGACGCCGCCGATGATGACCTCGGGCAGACGCCACTCGGGCACCGGCACGTCGTTGTTGGCCGCCAGCTTGCGCTGGTAGCCCGGCTGCCGGAGCACGATGAAGGTGCCGGCCAGCAGCTGGCCCGTGATCATGCCGAAGTAGGGCAGGCCGCCGACGCCCAGGTTCATGCCGTGGATCTGCTGGAAGACGATGGGGTAGGCCGTGAGGAAGAGGTAGAGGATGCCGTAGACGAAGGCCTGAAAGGAGAGAGAGAGTTAGCGGTTGACGCGCAAAGATGTCTGCGGTGTTGAGAGGAGGAGGAGGCTTACCATGTAGATGGAGAGCAGCAGCACGATGGGCTCGGTGACCAGCATGCGGAGAGGACGGGAGAAGTTCTTCTCGAGCAGCTCGCGGAAGTCGATTTCGATTTCCTCCTGCTTGGCGTGGATGCCCCAGTTCTTGGTCCTGCGGCGCAGCTCCGCCGCCTTGTTCACGAGGATGACCGGCGGGTACGTCTCCTGCAGGAAACAAATGTTGATAGCGAATGCGAAGAAGCCCATGAACGAGACGATGTACTGCGTCCAGCGCCAGCCGAGGTAGGACATGGTAATGAATCCACCAATGAAAGGGGCGAGCAGCGGGCCGGTGAAAACGGTCATGGAGAATACGGTGATAGCAATACCACGGGTCCTGTTATCGAACATATCCGAGAAGACGGCGGCGACGGTAGTAAGGGGGCAGGCGCCGAAGAATCCACTCCAGAAGCGGCACAGAAGAACGGTTTGGAGATCCTTGGCCGTGGCGCAGGCGATGAAGAAGATGGAGAAGCCAAAGGACGAGATGATCAAGGGCTTCCGCCGGCCGTACAGTTCAGATCCTGGCGCCCAGAGGATAGGACCAGTTGCAAAACCCAGGACGTACAGGGACACTCCCAGGATACCAACCTCAGTGCTGACCTCGAATTTTTGAGCCACAACGCGAGTAGCAGAGGAGAAAATGGAACTGCCAAAAGCAGCCACGAGCGTAGTGTATCCCAGCATCACCGCCGTCGCAAGCTTCTTCTTCAATGGCCAGTTCTGGGCGTGCATTGGGTCGTCCGGACCATCAAACTCCACGACATACTCCTCCCGATCTGGCAGGGGCGGCGGGTATGGCTTGCCGGCGCCAAAGTTTGGCAATGGCTTGTTCGACTTTCTGCTCTTGATGCTCGCACCAACAGTTCCGCTATGCTGGCTGCGTGCGGTCTGGATCCTGCTCATGGCTGTCTGATTGCGTTCCAGGTCGGCCATGTTATCCCTGGCAGTCGGCACTCTTGACATTCCAATCTCGCGGCGTTCTACCGAGGCGGTAGAGCCATCTGATGAGCTGCTGGAGATTGTCGAGGAGGTGTGGGTGCGCTCCAGGGCCTCGTGCTGCTCCGCAGGCGTCTTGCCATTGGTGGCATCCTGCTCGCACTTCTCGATAAAATGGTCGGCGTTGTCCATTGTTGACCCGGGCCGGTCCAGGGGCGGATGGTTGACGGGGCGGTTTATTAATTGGCGAGCACGCGAATTCCTGGGCAATTCGCGAGCAATGGCAAGACGGATGGGAAAAAGGAAGGCACAGGGCACGAAAGACGGGAAAGGGCACAAAATGAGGCCTCCGGGCTCGTATTAAAAGGATTGCTCAGCTTGCGGTTCCGCGGCTTGCAGCGGCAATCTAAGACAGCTCCCTCGGCACTTGAGGATGGCAAGCGGTAGGGCGCACTGGAATGTCTCCCGGATTCCGTTAGGCAGAAGACGGCCGTGCTCGGTGGGTCCTGGTCCGTGGCGGCCCAAGAAAAAACGTCGTGGCGGATGCTGATCAGATGTCGGGAAAGAGCGGTGTTATCAGGAGGTTCTTCTGTTGCGTTTGCCACTTGGTCCGTCTCGTGAGCTGGCGCTCGAAAAATCTCGAAGGATGACGACAGCGGCCAAGGCGGCTGGAACTTTTCCGCACTCAATGCCGGTCTGCCGGTGAAGTCCCGAGAAAGCCAGGGGAGCAGAGCGGCTGTGGCTGAGGAGAGGCGCTTTCTGGCGTCGGGTTTATCGGTTTATCGGCAGAAAATCTGGAAGCTCAACACACAGTCCACCGGTAGATCTGGTCGGCGCACATCCAAGCTTTGCGTCCACCATGAGCAGCGTTCATCTCGCCTTTATATCGACCTCCATCTGCCTAGCTTCCCAGAGCCGGCTCATGCAGTACCCCTCACGGCTGGGAAGCTCCCTGACGCCTCAATGGTGCTGATTGGTGTGGCACCTTGATGACGCTTAATAGGGGCGCCACCAGCCGCCTTGGTCAGCACGATAGCGGCACCCTCCTAAATCCGTTCAGGAAACCGGATGTTACCCAAGCTTACGGTGTGAGGTGGGAAAGCTAAAAGCAGCTGCTGCTCTGCGCGCTATGCCGTGATCTGTCCTGTCCGTCCTTTGATCCGTGTCTCACGGGCCGAGCACGGACTCTCCGAGCCGTCTCGTGCGAGAGAAACACCTCTCCGTCCGAACCGTTTAGTAGCTGTCACCGCTCGCGCTTTTCCTTTGCCCCGGACTCCGCAGCGGCTGTGACCGGATGCGGGACTCCCACAAAATGCAACCCCGTGATAATGAGCCAGGTGTCGATCGAGTCCGCCTGTCTTCAAGGTTGAACCTTACGGCCCGGCCCGGGATCGATCGGAAAGGCAGTTGGAGCCGCAACCGGGACTATCTTGCCTTTAACCGTACTTATAGACCGGGGTTGGCTGCTCACCTCCGCGATTGTCGTGTCTCCACATGGCCCCTGGTGGAGCATTCTAGCTGCCACCGCTTGCAGAATGCTGAAGCATTGCCCAGAAAGCTAAGCATTTGATTCTGCATTCGGGTGAATCCTGCGCTTCCGACGACAGCCTTAGTGGTTTTCCAGCTGAGTCAACAGGAAAATTGATTTAGGTTACATCCCCCAGATGGATCAGGCGAGCTATTCTTAGCAAAAAGGTAGTTCTATAGTCGACAACATCGCGAGCTCAGCTCCAAGCCACACGCCTCCAACGTCAGCCTTATAGCACGCAGGTACGCTAGTTTTTACGACGTCGTTTCCGAAGTGCTCATCGTATCCATGTCTGCCGTCGTCGTATCGTACGTAGTGGAAACTGTCGCCGCAAGCACCTCATCCAGCAGTTTCCGTGGATCACCGTCTGCGTCAGTCCCAATATCAGCAGCCAAAAATGCTCTCGCAATGCACTCGGCCTCCTCTAGTTCCGCTCTTTCGTGAGCCGGCATCACCGCGCATGCCGAGACAAGATCCTCTCCCCTTACAGACATGAGAATCAGTTGCTCAGCGCGTGCCACAACCTCTTTGCTGATGCCGTTCATTGCTGCACAGATGCTTCCAAAGCTCGATACACTACGGCCGAGTCGGAAATTGTAGAGATAAGTGATCTGCTCGTCAATGCTTTCCCTGTCCTGGTCAACACGGACCTCCATGTGGCCGAATTGCAGAGCTGGCTGGTTGATGAGATATCCTTCCTCGAAAATCTCATGGAAATGAGTGGCCCCGAGTACTTTCGGGCACTTATTTCCTAGGTTGAGAAGGTATTCGAACACGCCGCAAACAAGGCCTGCCCCATCATTCGCGCTTGTGCCCTTGCCAAATTCATCGAACACGAGTAGGCTGCGGGGTGTAGCAAGGTTCAGCGCTAATGAAACCTGTTGAAGATCGATCATGAATGCACTCTGGATCCTGGAGACCGATTCGCGGGTCGCAATGCGCGTGAGTATCTTGTCCGTCAAGCCGATTCGGGCGCTTTCTGCTGGCACGAAACTGCCGACATGAGCCATGTAGACGATAATAGCCACCTGTTTCATGTAGATGCTTTTGCCAGAAAAGTTTGGGCCGGTGAGAATGAGCATGTTCGGGCCGTCCATTGCGGCTGAGCTTGTTGGAGCGTTGGAGCGCTCAGATGTTGGAACACCTGAGGAGCCGTGGCCGACCTCAAGGTCAGGTTCAGAAGGACCAACAATCAGAGTGTCATTCGCGACAAAAGAAGGAACCGTTAGCTCTTGTAGAATATGGCGTCCAGCTTTGATCTGGATGACATTATCCTCGACAACTTTTGGTTTCATTAATTTGTGCATCCTCGCACCTTGGGCAAGCGCCATGAGTGCGTCCAGTTCCGCGCAGATGTCAGAAGCTTTGATGAAGACGTCTTCGAATTCTAGAACGTACTGTGCCAGGTTATGGGTAATTTCGATCTCCTTGTCGCAGATCAAACCATGCATATCTCCGAAATGGTCATCCATTTCCCGCATGTTGTCATTCTTGTAGTAGACGTGCTCTTCGCTCGTGAACATGCGCTCCCAAACGTCCTGCTGGGAGCCTTCGTACATTCCATGGCCAGTGTCGGGGTCCACTGGGACAGTGATGAGGAATCCGATCTGGGGAAAGAAGATGACATTGATGCTGGTTCCCAGCACAGCAGGAACCTTTTCGGCTATATGATTGGCAACTTGTGAAAGTACGAGCTCGATCCCATCGTACGTCCGCTTCATGTTGTCAAGTTCTTCGTCGATTCCCATATGGACAACTGTGCGATGCTGATACTCCGACTGCTCAAAGTCAATTATATCCGTAATCTTTCGTCCGACCTGTGCCAGGCCCCGGAATTCCACTGTTTCCAGGATGAAGTTCCTGATGTGAAGATGATCGACTGCATTCATCTCTTGAAATGCATCCTTGATCTTCAGCATATGGTAAGCGAAGAGCCGAGTTCTTGCCCAAAGACCGCTAGTGATGCCTTGCTTTTTCCCTGGACCAGCATTCACGCCCTTTCGAAGATTGACCATTGCGACTCGCATGTTTTTGATTCTCTTCAGACTCTGCACGATCTGATTTACGGGCGCAGAGTTATCCGGTCGAAGAAAGATAGAGATGGCGTCTAGACGCTTGTTGATGACGCCAAGGTCGAGGCTTGGTCTGAGAAAATACTGGCGTAGGAGTACTCTGCCTTGAGGGGTCTTGGCAAGATAGTGAAACAAGCCGTACACCGAAAGGCCTTCCTTTGACCCCGAGTTGGCTTTCGTGGGCCCTTGGTTATGTAAATGAGGGTGTGATTCTGACTGCAGGATTTGGAGCGACAGTAAAGTATCCATGTTCACGAACCTAGATATGTTAGTAGATGACGGTGATATGGAGGCTTGTAACTCACATAGTGCTTCTGAGAGTAAACATTTCGATAGTCGCGATGCGAAACAAATCAGCAGCAGCTCGATCACCAGGGAGAAAGGAAACAGATCTGCGCCGATGTACGTAAGCCAGAACGGCACCTGCGCAGCCCACAGATATCTTGCTGTCCAAGTTGATCCACCCGTGTAGCCTCAGCAAGTGCTCCAGGCGTCCAGTGTCTTCATCATCGCCATACGCTCCACTGGTCTGAACATCGCCAGGAATGGTAAATGTGACATTCGGCCCACCGTCGGTCCCAATCTTCAGGTTCGCAAGCTTGCTCTTGCCCGAATCATAGTTGAATTCTGGTGTCGGACGGACTTCGAGAATGTATGGGAGCGCGAATTGGTCATCTGCAGTCCCAACGTAAGTCAAGATTCTTGATTCCCGTCAGAGGAGAACGTACGAGAATCATCGGTAGAGCTAAGGCTCCTTCGTTCTGGATCCAGCTTGTCCAAGACCGAATCATCGGCTCTTGTGGCGACGAGCACAACGGTCGGATCAATGTGGAGTTTAACTGCGGAAAAAAGTCAGCGAGTTTAGTAACTCTGAGAATGAGAGTGGCTTACGGGTGTCGATGACCTCCACGTCCCCAAGCTTCATGTCCTCCATGAGGTAAAGTTTCTCTTCTCGGGCGACGTAGTAAGAGCATCCCACCGATTTACGCTCCCTGATGTCTACAGCCATGATAATTTCGTCAAGCGCGTCGATGTCGGCATCCGTTGCATCGACCAAACGATCGAGCAGCGCAGACTGAGCCTCTGGGGGCCCATTTGACGTCTGTACTTGCGGAGAACGCCATTGCACGACTCTTGGTGCGAGGCCTTGTGGAGTCGGGGTAGAAGGAGGCTGCGACGACCGCAAGGCAGACGCGCGTGTGGTGGATGGGCTGTTCTGCACGACGCGGCTAGACGCACTATGCGGCACTGACTCCGATCTTTGACGCTTGCGAGACGCTCTGAAAGCCATAGTTCACGCGTTAAAAGATTGGACGCGGGTCGTTATGTGTAGTATAAGAGGTGAGTCGTGAGGTGTAGTAAGAGATGCGACATTGAGAAAGTGCGACTGATGGGGAATACTATTTAGGCAGGCATTCTATGACAGAGCCCACGCTGGACCCTGAAAAAAGCCGCGACACCAGCACCTGAATACATGGGATAGCAACACCGAGAAACACAAAAATTGAATTCTGAACATGAGAGGAAATTTTTTGACTCGCCTTTGCGCCTAAAGTGATAATCTATTATACCGGATTTATCTTTCATTCATCAAGCTGCACGGCAGGGCGCTTGGCAGGGCAAACCACGCGCCATGGTTCCAGTACATGCCAGTTACTACAAAGAAGCAGCTTTGTCATGACTGGGTGCGCCATGCTGCTTACCATACTTCCATACCTTGTTCTCTAAGTCGGGCTGGACGAACAGCCACGCAAGGTTCGTCACCCAGCTGAGCACTGTGTCTACGAACCAATTGTTTCTTGGGCTTCCAGTCAAAGTGCCCGCCCTCATTACCTTGGCCAGATAATTTGTAGCGATAAGATAATAACCCTTCTCAAGCTCCTTGACGGCAGCAGATGCCACCTCGTCCTCGGTTTGCGCAGGGTCGCCTTCTTCAAGAACCATGGTAACCGGGTGCTTTACGGTTTGCTCAAATTCGTGACCGGGGCTGGTGATGGTTCCCGGACAGACGCAATGAACCTTTATCTCCGGATCAGGAGAGCCAGAGCTGTGGAAGCGGCCGCCGTTGTAGAGTTGCACTTCCTGGCGTAAGGAGTCGGCGAAATTGCGGAGAGCAGCTTTAGCAGGACTGTAGGTGCCATAACCTGCAACCCCGACGAATGCGGCACTCGACGAAGTCATGATGAAGTGACGAGGAAGCGGGGCCTGTTTAGTCGAAGCTTCGGCAGGAGCAGTACGCTTTGTCCACGCTCTCAGGACCGATTGAGCCAAATACACAGTGGCGAAGTAGTTGATGTCCATCTGCTGACGCAGCTCTTCCACTGGTGCATCCAGAATCAGCCTTGGTATCGACATGCCCGCATTTGCCCACACAATATCCGGGGGCTGGCCGTTATTCCACGCCGTCACTTCCGCGAGAAGACGGTCGTTTTCTTCGGGCTTCGTTACATCGGCGCTGATATAGTGGAAACGCTGGGAAGGTTTGACTTTGGCGGCCTGATATTGTCAGCAGAGAGCATACAGTAAGCACATCGCCGCGCAATTGGTAGTGTACCGAAATGTACTCGAGAGCCTCTTCCAACTTTTTCGCATTACGTGCAACGATGACCACATTGGCGCCTTTCTGAGCAAGCAATTTGCCAAGGCCTCGGCCCATGCCTTGGGAGCCACCGGTAATCACGACAGTCTGGCATCTTGTCAGCATTCGCGTCGTTTACCAGAAGAGGTGTATTACCCTGCCATCGACCTGAAAGTGGTTCTTCCTACTGAAAAGTCCCATGATATCCGCGGCGAGAATGAGAAAAAAGATGACAAGGAGTGAAGATGCGGTCTGCAACCCGAGAGCCATTACGGGAGATTGAAACGCTGTCAGACAGCGAAGGGGACTTGGGGGCCGTCAGTAGCTCGACGCGCTCCGGAGTAGTGGGAAGCTCGGGCGCGGCGGATGTTGACGCTAGCTCACCGCCCGCGGCAAAAAAGTTGCGCGCAAATACAATCTCGGCGCGCGGAGGCGAACTCACGCTGCACATCCGCCCTTCAGTCTGCCTTCCAACAACCGCCATGGCAAAGAAGAGAAAGGCCTCCGGCCAACCCAAGCCGAGCAAGGCAACTGCGCAGAGTTCGAAACTGGCCATCAGCACCTATCAAGATGTCGCCGATTCCGAGGACGAATTTCACATCAACCGCGATAAGATATTGTTAGACGAAGGCCCCGATGCCAAAAGGCGCCGGAAATGGAAGGAACAAGGTATGCGCACTGCGCAATATTTTTATTCGATTTTTTGCGCAATTTCTAACTGTCCACTAGACGAGCTTCTCGAAGCATCCGATGAAGAGGTCCTCAACTACGACGAGCAATCAGACGACAACCAGGACGAGGATGACTACGATGAGCCCGCTGGCGAAAGAGACGCGGCATCTGACTATTCTGGCTCTGAGGCTCCTGCCGGTGAAGAGGACGAAGACAATGAGGCCTGGGGTGCATCGAAGGAGGATTACTACGGTGCCGACGCCATAGAAACGGAGGAGAATGCGCTTGAGGAGGAGAAAGAGGCCATTCAAACCCAGAAAAAGCAGCTGGAGCGCATGACTGAGGCTGATTTTGGCTTTGACGAGTCGGAATGGCTGGATGCAGATCAAGAGGAGGATGGCGAGGCAGACGGCGAGGTCGTTACGGAGGTCCTGCCGGAAGTACAAATCACGGACGATATGGGCCCCGCTGAGCGACTCAAACTACTCAAGACAAGATATCCTGAGTTCGAGCCGCTGTCGAAAGAGTTTCTCGACCTGCAGCCTCTGCACAATGAGCTTGCACTCGCCGCTGCCGCCGCCCGGAAAATGCAACAACAACGAGCTGCCAGGGCTACCGGGCAGAACAAGAACCTCAAAACACCAGCCGCAGTCATCAAGTACAGAGCTCTGGCTGCTTATCTCGCAGCATTGACTATGTACTTCGCTCTGCTCACCTCAACATCCACAGCTGCAGATGGAAAGGTCACGGCTTTGTCACCTGCCGAGCTGCGGGATCATCCGGTCATGGAGGGCTTGGTACAATGCCGCGAGCTGTGGAGTAAGGTGAAGAACCTCTCGATCGCGAACAAGATCGCCGATAGCGATACGAGCAACGAGCTGGAGGCCATTGAGGAGGAGCCGAACGCCGATGTCTCGCCCATGGACATCGAACCCCGCACTTCGGAAGGTGCCATGGCGCCACCAAAGACCAAGAAGAAAACTAAGGCACAACGTGCCGCAGAAGCCGCCCAAGCTGCAGCCGAAGCTAAGCGAGCCGAACGCCTTCGTAAGACAGAGGAGGAGCTTGCCGCCCTGTCATCCCTTACCGATAAGGATGCCCTGCGCAAGGCGTCGAAGACGACCAAGTCCAAGAAGCCGTCGGCAGTCTCTTTCGCAAACGACGATGATTCGGACTTTGGCGACGAGACGGAGCTCAACAAGCACGAACTGGATGAGAAACTCCGGAAGAAGAAGAGCTTGCGCTTCTACACCTCGCAGATCGCACAGAAACAGAACAAGCGCGGCGCAGCAGGCAAGGATGTGGGCGGAGACGCTGACATTCCTTATCGGGAACGTCTTAAGGATCGTCAAATCAGGCTCAATGCTGAAGCCGAGAAGCGTGGAAAGAAGGCGCTGGCTCCTGAGGAAGAGCTGGGTGGTGACAGTGACGACGAGGACAGACGGCAAGCGCGACAGATTAGAGACGAAGCCGCCAGCGAGGACGAAGAGTACTACGACATGGTCACTGCGCGCTCGAAGCAGAAGAAGGCAGACAAGGCGGCGGCAGCGGCGGCTTACGCAAAAGCTGCGCGGGAGGGTGCGCAGGTTATCGAGACAGAGGAGATCGGGGCGGATGGAAAGCGCAAGATCAGCTATGCCATCGCCAAGAACAAGGGTCTCACGCCGCACCGTAAGAAGGATGTGCGCAACCCCCGTGTCAAGAAGAAGAAGAAGTACGAGGAAAAGAAGAAGAAGCTGGGCAGCATCAGGCAGGTCTACAAGGGTGGCGAGGGCCGCGGTGGTTACAAGGGAGAGTTGACGGGTATCAAGAAGGGGTTGGTCAAGAGTGTGAAGCTATAGAGCGCTATGGTCTCTTGCCGTTTGTTCTATCCATCGCCAGAGGGCATTGGCTTGGCGCCAAGGAGTTTACTGCGTTTGTACAGATAATCCAGGCCATTTTGTCAGACCACCAGAGCATATGAGGTGTTGATAAACTTCTCGTGTATGTCGTCCGTCCCGGTTGCCGCGGTTGGGCAAATTGTGTTTGAGGCAATTATAATCCCCAACGCCCGATCCCAGTCGGTCTCGATCCGCGGCGGCGGGAGGTTGACCGACTCGAAAGCTGGTCGCATGCGCTGTTGATCAACCTGCCTCCACCGAAGCCGATCACAGGACATCGGGTGTTCCTGCATTCTTGCGCGTCCCCGTTCGTCACTGGTTGCTCCAAATCCGCCGCAGTGATCCCTCTTTGTCCGAGGCAGAGCCACCGAGATGTTGTGCATTTGCCCGCCCGCTCATCATAACCACGTCACATCACGCCGAACTTTCCCCTCAAGCAACCTGGACCCAACACCCATGCCACCGGTTATGCTTTACGGCTTGCAGCGGGCTTTGCATGCTCCCCCCCCTCTCGCACACTCGCCCGGAACTCGCCAAAATACCGTCTCTCCTTGACATCTTGCGTAGCTCACCCCTTCCAATCAACACTTGCACACTAAACCTCTTACCCTCAGGACCCTGAACCGCATCTGCCAAACTCCATTGAAGGCAGTTGTTTTCTCGACATTCCCTCCCAAACGGTCACCGCTACAAGATATCGAACGCTTCGACGACTCAGTCGTGACCGTGCAGAGCTCAAGGCGACGGGCCACCGATGACGGAGCCAATCAGGCGGCCACACGATTAGCGGGAGACGCAGGAAGCACAGCTTGCAGCGCACAGAAGTGGCTGCGTACCGGCCAAAATTTAAAGGGCGAGCTTTGAATGGGGGCAGGACAGTGTTAGAGCAGCAGAGTCCGCGACAGTAGCTCATTGATACGACGTCGTCCCGTCTGTCCGTCTGCCGCTTACCGGATAGCCTGCCTCGTTACACAGGCACAAGAAAATCCCGCGCTTCTCCTCCCTCTATCCCGATTCGAAATCGGAGCTCGAATAACGCTGTTGTTGGCTGCCTTGCAATCCCTCTCGTTCAACCACAAAAGCCTTCCCGAGTCCGTCGAGGACTACCAGAGGACCTCGTCACCTTCCAACGCTCCTCCTACCCATCCCAAACCACCCTCTCCCACAGAAAATCATACACACACCAACAATGTCTTTCCACGATACCCTCCTCCCTCCCATCCACCTCCAAAACTCAACCTCCTCCGCGGGGCCGCTCTCCCTCATGCTCGCCATGATTCTCCTTCCACCCGCCATCTACTTCGTCTACCGCGACTACTGTGCCTTCCTTTCTCTCGGCGCGGGCGGCACACCACAAACCTTCCTGGGCGGCTACCTCCGCATCAAGCTGCTCTCGCTCTTCGCCCTACCCTCCCCACGCTCCCCAGCCCCGATCCCCGCCGACCTGCGTCAGAACGGCTACCTCACGCAGCTGCCTCTGCGCCAAGGCGCCCGGCCGGACGTCGTGGGCATCGCGCCGCACCGGCAGACGACGCAGAAGTCGCCGGCGCACACGGCGGCCTACGCCGCGCTGGCAGCGCGCCTGCGCGGCCTGGCGCGCGACCCGGCCAACGCGCTGGTCGAGGGCACGTCGTGCTTCGAGAAGCACGGCACGGGGCTGTTCAGCCGGACGCCGCTGACGCGGACCTGCCGCGGAGAGGTCTGCCACGTGCACGGCAGCGACGGCAGCCTGCACATGACCCTCTACCCGGCCGACGCGAAGCTGGTCATCGAGCGCGGCTGGGGCGAGCGCCACCCCATCGCCCGCGGCGGCTTCTTCTCGCGCTTCGTGCCCCGCCACTTCGTCATGGTGTACGCGCCGCGCGACGAGGCCGAGGTCGACATTGTCGTGCGCATCGTCGGCGCTGCCGTGTGGTGGGTCAGCGGTGTGTGCGTGGGCAAAGAGGATAGCGGTGTGCGGGACGATCGATCGAGGTCGGAGAGCGATGCCATGGTCGTCGAGAACATTAGGGAGACGGGCGGGGAGACTGATTGGAAGGGCGGTAAGCCTGCGCCGGAAACGTTCTGCTTGGGCTGTCGGCAAAAGCAATATGTGGGAGTACAGGCGTGCTCGTAAGCGTGCGCTAGTGCTACGGGACGTATCGTTTCGAATGCGTGTTTGGTTTGAAAACTAGACTGTGAAGCATGTGCAAGGCGTTATGCTTCGGTCGAAATCCGGCGGAAATATCTAGATTGCTAATGGTCAGGTAGGGTCGGGATCTTAGTTTGTCAAAAATTGGGAATTGGCGGCGTTGGTTTGGATGTTGGTCTCAAATCGATACAATTGGTTAACTTTTCCATGTCGCTTGGATGCATATAGTCTTTCTCTATGTCCATTGGCAAACGCCACCGTCAATCCTAGTCAATTATTAGTTCTCACAAGTACCCCAATACGATACCTCAAGTTCACTTACCTATAGCCATTATGAACCAATGCAGCGATTTAACTCCTTCCACCTTCCCGGACCCAGTCCGCAAAGTCCTTTCTCTTACCCTGTACACCATCTTTGATTAGCACATCATATTCCCAGCAGATCAAGTATCCATCATAGAAAAGACAGGGATAACAACTCACCCTCCCATCCCAGAACCCAATTCTATCCTCGGTGAGCCACGCAAACGGGTTGCCACCAGGCACCTCGCCCTGAGCGATGTCGACCTTGCGGCCCTTGCCGATGCGGCGGCGCGCCTCCTCGCGCTCCGCCTCGCCCGCCCACCGGCTCCACTGGATGGGCTTGAGCGGCGCCGACGACAGCACGATGCCCGTCGCCACGATCAGCACCGACAGCAGCGTCTCGGCGACGATGTCGGCGGGCAGCGAGGGGACGGACGGGGCCGAGGTGTGCGATACGGTCGAGTGCAGAGCCGAGTGCTCGTGCGCGGAGTAGACGCTGTTCATGTTTCGCGAACGTGTTAGCCAAACGACGGTGGTGATGGTGATGGGAGGTAGCAGGCCGACGGCACAGTCGGACCAGCTGGCCGATGCTGGGAGAAGGGAACGGAGACGTACGCGTGGGAGAGGAAGACCACGCCGATGGCCACGAGCAGATTGGAGAAAACGGCCATGGCGAACTCTGTGGGTTGCGAGTTGGTGGAGGATAGACGGTAATGGGAGGGTTGAAAGCTGACGCGATGGATTTCCACGGATAGCCGATGCCAAGACGGCGTGGTGACGCGCAGACAATTTGATGCCGCGGGGTCAAACACGCCCCAGATGCCAATTCTTGTGCGGCTCCCGGCCCGTTCGCCGGATCAGACCTGCAACTGACGGGTGCGTCCGCTCAGACGATTCTGGTTTACCACAATTGGAAGCACACATGGTGTGAAAGTCATGAATACATGCGTCAAGAGTTGTGCCATCTTCTTAATTTTTTTGTTGGCTTATCTATACGCAAACGCTCATAAGACATCATAACCATAACCCTCCAGTATCCTATCGTGAGCTGAACATGTGGCTGATGCCAGCGCATGCGCAAAAGAAATGCTCAAGGTCATAGAGGCCTAGAAAATTTTTGAAAGAGAAGGAAAAAGCGCTCTACAACTTCTGCATGGCAACGACATCGGTGGACTGGACGTGGTCCTCGTCCTCCTCGATCTTCGCCTGGAGGTCATCAAGAGAGACCTTGTCGTCCTCAACGACCAGGTTGATCTGGAGCTTCTTGATACCGAAACCGACGGGAACGAACTTGGAGGCACCCCAGACAAGGCCGTCCATCTCGATAGCCTTGACGTTCGCAGCCATCTCGTCAATGTTGGTCTCGTCATCTGCAACTTGTTAGCATCATGTCAAGGCACTGCCTGCTGATTATGACTCACCCCAGGGCTTGACGTCGAGGGTGACGATGGACTTGGCGGCAGGCTTGGTCTTGCCCTCCTTCTTCTTCTTGTACTCAGCCAGACGCTCCTCCCTGACCCTCACGGCCTCAGGGTCCTCCTCCTCGTCGTCAGAGCCGAAGAGGTCGACATCGTCATCCTCCTCCTCAGCAGCCTTGGCGGGGTTGACGGCGAGCTCAGCGGCCTCAGGGCCGTACTCGGTGACGGGCTTGGAGGCGTCACCGGGCAGAGTAGCGAACTCAGCCTCGAAAGTGGCGATGTGCTTGTACCAGCGGGCAGCGTGGGGGAACTTGGCAGCGTCGGGGGCGGCGCTCACGCCCTTGAAGACGGCGACATCAGCCTGGGAAGGAGCGTAGCTGTGTTTCGATCAGCGCGCTGTCCATTTAAAGCGCAGAAGCGCATATGAATGCAAGATTGTGGATAGCGAAGCTGGATCAGAGGTGCGCGAAGCGCTTGTTGCCGACTCATTTGCGGGGTCTTAAGCCGCTCATAAACACGGACCAATTTTTCTCATCATGAAGCTGGTGCTGGGGAAAGCGGGTATGAAGCAGAGCTGGAGGGCTGGAAGTACTCACCCAACAATGTAGCTGCGAGTGGAAACCCAGTTGTTAAGGACTGGTGGCGGTTGCGTTAGTCAAATTTCGACGCCCCAACTCCTCCGCAGCGGTCAGGCAGACATACGGGTAAGGCCAGCGTCGGAGACGAAGTCGGTGAAGCCCATTTTGAAGGTATGTGAGGAGGAAGAGAGGTGGTTGTGGGTATCAAAAAGAGTTGGAGGGGAAGACGTGGATGTTTTGTGGTTGGGCAGAAGTGAGGGAAAAAGCTCGTCCAAACCCCACTGGGTTTTGTCGCTTCTCTCGCCCACCTTCTTCGGAGAGCGTCGGCCCGCATGTGGCTGGTGCCTTGGTGCCTGAGGCGCAGTGGGAAAATCTCGGGCGAGAGATCGCAGATGGTCGAGCATGAGATCGTCATCGCCGAAGCTCCTCGAAGCATCGACCCGCTGCAGTGCGTTTCTACCCTGGCTCGTGGTCCACAGCCAGCATGCTATATTATGCTGCGCTCTGGCCCGTATAGTCAATTGCTTCCATTTTGCACACATTGCCACCAAAATGCTACCAACACGCGCCAAGCTCGCCGCAAGGCGACTCTCTGCATCCGTCCACGATGTTTCGATAACAAGACCACTGGCTGCACGGCCACTTGCCGTGCTCTCCCGGCCATTGAACAGTCAGCCACGGCTTACCGCGAATGCCGTCCGGCCTATTACTGCCATTAGGCATTATGCCAATGGGCGACCACATCCTCCAGGCGGCACCCATCGCATGAATATGGGTGGCGGCGAGGAGGAGAAGCCTGCACTCGAACAATACGGCGTCGACCTTACCGCGAAGGCCAAGGAAGGAAAACTAGACCCTGTCATCGGCAGAGACTCCGAGATCCATCGTACAATCCAAATTCTATCGCGGAGAACGAAGAACAATCCGGTTCTCATCGGTTCTGCGGGTACCGGAAAGACGGCGATCTTGGAGGGACTAGCCCAGCGAATCGTAAGAGGGGACGTTCCAGAGTCAATCAAGAACAAGCGCGTCATTGCGCTTGACCTTGGTTCGCTCATTGCCGGAGCGAAATTCAGAGGAGACTTCGAAGAGCGGTTGAAGAAGGTGCTGAAGGAGGTCGAGGAAGCCCAGGGTGGAGTAATCCTGTTCATCGATGAGCTGCACACATTGTTAGGTCTCGGCAAGGCGGAAGGCAGCATCGACGCGAGCAACTTGCTCAAGCCTGCCTTGTCACGAGGAGAGCTGCAGTGCTGTGGCGCCACCACCCTTAACGAGTACCGGCAGATCGAGAAAGACGTTGCCCTTGCCCGGCGTTTCCAGCCGATTCTTGTTGGAGAGCCGACCGTTCCCGACACCATCTCGATTTTGCGCGGTATCAAGGAGAAATACGAAGTCCACCACGGTGTTCGAATTACCGACGGAGCTCTTGTGGCCGCCGCTACCTACAGTAATCGGTACATTACCGATCGTTTCCTCCCCGACAAGGCCATCGATCTTGTAGACGAAGCAGCTAGCGCTTTGCGACTCCAGCAGGAGAGCAAACCTGATGCTATCCAAGAGTTGGACAGGCAAATTATGACCATCCAGATCGAGCTGGAGTCATTGAGGAAAGAGGACGATATCGCAAGCAAAGAAAGACGAGAGAAATTGGAGGAACAGCTCAAGAGCAAGCAAGAAGAGCAGTCGAAACTGAACGAGAAGTGGGAGGCCGAACGACGTGAGATCGAGGAGATCAAGACCGTCAAGGAGAACCTCGAGAAGGCTAGGGTGGAGCTCGAACAGAGTCAACGAGAGGGCAATTTCGCGAAGGCCAGTGAACTTCGCTATGCAACCATTCCGGCGCTCGAGCAGAAACTTCCCAAGGACGGCATGGAGAAAGGCAAGTCCCCGGACAGCCTTCTGCATGACTCCGTCACTGCAGACGATATCGCCAACGTCGTCAGCCGAACTACCGGAATCCCGGTCACCAAGCTGATGTCTGGCGAGATGGAGAAGCTCATCCACATGGAGGACATTCTCCGCCAGTCGGTGAAGGGACAAGATGAGGCTCTGACGGCGGTTGCCAATGCTGTACGCCTGCAACGTGCTGGCCTCAGTGGCGAGAACCGCCCGCTTGCCAGCTTCATGTTCCTTGGGCCTACTGGTGTGGGTAAGACGGAGTTGTGCAAGAAGATGGCCGGATTCCTCTTCTCCACCGAAACCGCTGTCCTTCGCTTCGACATGAGCGAGTTCCAGGAGAAACACACCGTGAGCAGGCTCATCGGCAGTCCTGCTGGTTACGTCGGATACGAGGATGCCGGCCAGCTCACTGAGGCAGTGAGGCGGAAGCCGTACGCGGTACTGCTTTTCGATGAGTTCGAAAAGGCACACCGCGACATCTCCGCCCTTCTACTGCAGGTTCTTGACGAGGGCTTCCTGACCGACGCTCAAGGCCACAAGATCGATTTTCGCAACACAATCATTGTCCTCACGTCGAACCTCGGCGCCGAAGCAATTGTCGGCGACGACATGCTACACAAGCACCAGGTCGACACAGAGACGGGAGAGATCTCACCGGCCGTGAAGAAGTCGGTGATGGACACGGTAGCTGCAAACTACCCGCCCGAGTTCCTCAACCGGATTGACGAGTTCATCATCTTCAGGCGGCTGTCGAAGGACGCGCTGAAGGACATTGTCGACATCCGACTGAAGGAGCTCCAGCAGCGACTGGAAGACAGGAGGATCACGCTGAAGGTGCCGGAAGAGGTCAAGCAATGGCTCTGCGATAGGGGCTACGACCCCAAGTTTGGCGCCAGACCATTGAACCGACTCATCTCCAGAGAAATAGGCAACAGACTGGCGGACAAGATCATCCGTGGCGAGCTCAGGAACAATACGGTGGCGGCTGTGGCCATCAATGAGGGCGAGACCGGTCTCGAGGTGTCAGCCGAGACATCGTGAAGTCCAAATGGGGCGTTGCATGGATCGTAATTAGGTTGGTGGATGGGTCATGTGGGTTGACGGGGTTTGGCGCACGTTCTCGTTACTGACAGGCGAAGGGAAAAGATGGCTTGTTACGGCGAGATGAGCGAGCAGGTACACGGCATAAGGGTTGCATTTGCAGGCGTTTTGGGCGGATCTCTGCTTCATGTACGACTACGTGTTAATGTAAGTATCGGGTAGGTAATGCATCTCACTCTGGACGCCGAATGTGCAAGTCTGGGCGAGTCGCCGTGTGGGGTCGGTAACTGGAGGGCTGGGCCGCGCCAAGCGGCACCGCGCGCTGTACTGCGGTAATCCGGCATCCAGAGCATCCTATTCGCCGCCGACGTCGAGAGCCGCCTGAGGAAATGTCTGCCCGCGCAGGTCTGGGGCGCGGGGCAGCGACAGGCGAGTATTGCGGTCTCGAGACTCACCGTCACCGTCCCACCGTCCCACGTTTCCTCCTGCGCATCCCCCCTGGCACTGACTGGTGCGTGCCGCTGCACCAGGCCCCGAGGGGCGTGCGAAATCGGGCCGTGACCCACGATGGCTGGGATTGGAGGCGCATGTCGGCTTTTGAAGGCAAAGGCTCTGCGGCGTCGCCACACGAACGCGGGGAGCTGTCTGGGGCGCCGTCAGCACAAACAGGTTGCCGCTAATTTGGGCTTGGGGCTCCGCTTCTTTTCTCTGGTCGGCCAGCAATCCGCGCTGCATCGCCCGCATCTCTCCTCCGTTGCGCGCTCGCTGCTCATGGATCGCTCGTCGCCCGGCTAATCACCGTCCTGCTCTGCCTCACGCCGTCGCTTATTGCGCTGCAGCGAACAGCCGTTGCCTCGGCTCCGACAATCCCCGTCTACAGCGACTCCGATCTCGACCTCCCGCGGCGCTCAGCATGCCCGCCGCTCAGCCCGCCAACAAGCAGCAGTCGCAGCAGCGGAAAGCGCCTCGCAGACACGTCACCACCGCGTGTCTTGCATGCCGTGAATCCAAGATCAAGGCTTGCCTCACAGAGCCTTGCGCCCCAGACAATCGCTAACCGCTCCCAGTGCGACGGCGGCCAGCCAAGCTGTGAAAAATGCAAGGCCAAAGGGCGGGAGTGCAAGTACTCCCAGGATGAGGACAAGAGGAGGTACGTCTCCTGACCCGTCGCGGCCCCGCGCGTGTTGACCGAGCGCTGTCAGAGTTTCGCTGCGCAATGCCATCGAGATACTTTCCGCACGAGTGGACCAGTTAAGCCAACACATCCTCAACAATGGCCTCCAGCTCCCACCAATGGAACCTGAGGCTGCCGCAAGCCTCAGCCGCATCCTTGACGTCTTGCGCCTGCCCGCTGCCAATTCATCAGCCATAAAAGCTGCAACATTCGTTGCTCCCAATCCACCTGCCGACCACGGTCCCACTGGACTGGACTTTGCGCCCGCTGGCTTTGACTGGAATTTCCTCGATGGCCAGTCATGGGGCGCTCATTTCAATGCCGCCGCCAACGTCAACCAAGGTTTCAACACTGGCGTAGATCCGTCTTCGGTTCCTAGGCCGCCTGTTACAGATTCCGCTCATCCGACGAGCCAAGCGTTTACCACTCCCTCTGCGAGTCAGCCGTTTGCGTCGCCGCCTACTCAAGCGTACACTTCGCCGCCCACAGCGCAACCTCTTACTTCCCCTCCAACGACTCAGGCGTATACCTCGCCCTCGCAAACCCAGCCTGTTCCCACGATTGAGCAACATCCAGGCTTGACCGACAGCTCTGCGGATGATGCTGACGATGACAGCGACGATGAGCTGATTAAGCAGATTTCTACTCGTATGGGATCTTTGCAGCTTGCTCCAGACGGCCATTTGCGTTACTATGGAGCAACTTCAAACATTCTCTGCGATTTCCCGGACACTGATCACCACCAGACCAGGAGATCTGTTCGCAAAGAGGGTCGGGATGTTCTGGAAGCCAACAACCTGGACAAGGCCGTGGATCCCGCTATTGAGGAGCACCTGATCAACCTCTACTTTGCATGGCAGGATCCGTTCTTCCATGTCGTTGACGAGAAGATGTACCGAGTCGGCAGGGAAGAATGGCGCGTACAGAAGCGAGACGTGGGTTACTACTCGGAGGTGCTCACTAACGCTATGTGCGCTGCTGGTGCCGCCTTTGACGCCCGGTATCACCCTAACTTTGTTACATGGCCAAAATCTCTTGCGGACTACTTTGCTGACAGGGCCAAGGCTCTGCTGGAACTCGAAATGGACAGTCCTTGTCTGGCCACTGTGCAAGCTCTCGTCATTTTGGGAGGCCACGAAATGGCTTGCAAGAGAGACGCGCGTGGCTGGCTGTACAGTGGTATGGCCATGCGGCTTGCGTTTGACCTTGGTCTCCATTTGGATATGACGGACTATGTCAGGAAGGGAAAGATCTCTGCAGTTGAAGCCGACATCCGTCGGACTACGTTCTGGGGCACCTACATTGTGGATCACCTTTCCGGATTCTACTATGGCAGACCTGTCAGGATCAACAACGGTGACATTGCCGTGACAAAACCCACTGCAGAGCAGGCCAATGCTATCATGAGCGCTTGGGTACCTTATGGCTCACATTCTCCCATGGCATCGGACCCTACCCTGTGCTACCAGGTCCCACTGGAGTTGGTTACCAAAGCATCCGTGGAACTCTGCGAGACCATGGAGCCTCTAGGTCACGTTCTTTACGGGGTTTCAAATATCTCTCGGCAGGAGCTCCACCTCCTTTCCTACCGCGTGACAGGCGAAATGCTTGACTGGAAGGCGAATTTGCCCCCTCTCCTGCAGGTCAACTACCATGATACCCAAACCGCCTATCTGCCTCATGTCTTGATGCTCCACATGCTCTACCATCAGATGATGATTTACATCCACCGGCCGTACGTCTCGAAAACTTACATCCAACCGATGCCGCCACAGGGTCCGGGTCATATGCACGCTCAGCAGATGTGCATCGAGTCGTCCACTGCCATTGTTGATCTTCTTCGTCTGTATGAGCAGCGCTATACTTTCCGCCGCATGAACATTCATGCCGTCTCTGTCATTTTCACTACTTCACTCATTTTAATCTTCATCATCTGCTCCAAGCAGAGAGGAAGCACACCTCCACTACCTGTCACAGGCTCAAGCGAGTCAAAGGCCCGCGCCAAGAGCCTTGCCAACACTCCGGCAGAGAACGCCATCGCCCAGCTTAGCGTCTGCTTCCGCGCCCTGGAGGATCTTACCCAGTCGTACGACTCGGCTCGTCGTACTCGAGAATTCCTCGTCGCGCTGCAGCAGCGCTGGCAACAACAAGCGCAGCGCTGGAACCGCAGTCACAGCGCCGGTGGCGGCTCCAAGCGTCAGATGAAGGACCGCCCGCAGCCAGCAACCCAGCACGAGACGAAGCGGCCCCGTGGAAGCACGTACGGCTCCAGCTCCCTAACCGGCACGGCAGGGCCTGGTGGTGACGCGGGTTCCGCTGCCAACCAGCAGCAGTCTTCAAACGCCGGACAGCAGCAGCACAACCTCCCAGGCGGCATGGGTCCTGGCGCAGTCGGCGCCGGAGGCAACGATTTCGACATCGACTGGAGCGGCTTCGGCGCCGCCGCCCGCGATGGCCACAACAGCCCGGACAGCCTGGGTGAGGACATCCTCGCGCAGCTCTGCTCGATCGGTCCTGCTGGCGTCGCGTTCCCTTGAACGGGAGCGCAGCGCAACAAGGCCCGGTTCGATCCTGCTGCCGCGCAAGCAAGCTACGTGCAAGACGTCGTCGTCGCCGATTTGGTTAAGATTCTTTTCCTTTTTGACCGACGGATCTCACACTGTCTCTACCACACACATCCTTCCTATATCCCTTCGCAACGGCCGAAACCTGACCTTTCTTGAGCGTGCAAACTCCTGTTCGTGTGTTTGGTCTTGGGTCTTGCTCTTATGTTGGATGTTCAAGTGTTTCAGTGCGTTGCAACCGTTTTTGCTTTGCGCGCGTGTGGGTCTGGGGCCCATCGTTCTCCATCGTATCTGCTGCACCAACCCCCCCTTGTGAGGAATAGTCTCCTATTCCTCGCAAGTGCCTCAATGAGGGCTGTAAGAAGCCCTCGTCCGTTTTATTATCTCCAAAGCTTGCTTTGGCACGGCAAAAGGACCTATCTCTTTTGTCGGGACTCGTGTCGATTTTGGTTTTTTTACCTTTTCTATGGGTTTGCTCCCTTCTTCTTCTTCTTGGACGTGGGTTGTATACGATCTAGTATCAGCTCTGCCAAGTAGGAAGGGAAACCCAGGTCACAATGTCTCATCGGCCGGAAGCCATGCAAGCGAGGAGCAAACCGGAAGGGGGGAGGAAAAGAAAAAGTTGTCTGAGAAAAAGCATATATGAAATCGTTGGTCGGGTATGGAGTTGTGTGGGAGGAAAGGAGAAGGAGAGAGAGAGCTTTGTTTCTTCTCCTCCTTTTTCTTACCTTTTGCGAAGATGGCGAGGAGTTGGAGGATCCAATTTGGCCAGCCTCGCATTGAGGTTTCTTTTGGGTGGATGTTTCGGGCTGTTCCCTTGTTTAATTTGTTTTTTTGTTATGGTGTTGTTGCTCGTGGAGGGCGTATACCCTCTGCCGCTTTTTCCACTCTTGTGTTTTTGGTCTTGCGTATTAGCGTTGATAGAATTGGACGGTCTTCTCTTTCTTATCCCCTTTTACTTACGGTCTCCCCATGGCTGCCAATGTGATGAGACGTGCGTGAGGACTGCCAACTCTACTCGTATAAAACATTCTCACGGTTTTAATCATGGGGCTTCGAACAGCCACCTTGGCGCCGAAATCGGCAGTAGGAAAAAAAAAAGTGACATCACGAGGTGCGGAGGTGCATCAATTGCAACGAACAAAGGAATCTTTCTCGATTCGACATACGCTCAATATGTACTGCTCATCTGTTCTATCACATCTAACATCGCGCATTTTTTTCTTTCTACGCTGACACACACTCTCTTTCTTTCTTTCTTTTTCTCTCAACCACCCAGCATCTAAGCCTTGCTCAACAAGCCCTTCTCAGTCAAGTAATCGACAATCTGCTGGACAGCAACCTCAACGGGCGTCTCAGCCGACTTGATGAGGATCTCGGGGTTCTCAGGCTCCTCGTAGGGGGCCGAGATGCCGGTGAACTCGGGGATGATGCCGGCGCGGGCCTTCTTGTAGAGGCCCTTGGGGTCGCGCTTCTCGGCGTCCTCGACGCTGATCTGCACGTAGACCTCGATGAAGGGGAGCGGCTCGTCGGCGCTGCCCTCGGGGACGGCGGCGTGCAGGGCGCGCGCCGAGGCGCGGTCGGCCTTGTAGGGCGAGATGAAGGAGGTGATGGCGATGCTGCTGCTGTCGGCGAAGAGCTTGGCGACCTGGTTGGGAGTGTGAGTTTGGGGTCGCTGGGTGTGGGGGAGGGAGGGGAGGGGCGTGAGAGAGGAAGAGAGGCGTGGTTGGGGTTGGCGCTTGCGTGATGCTGGGCGGGCGTGCTTGGCTGGGCTGGGCTGGGGCGGTGTTGGTGTTGGTGGTTGCACATGGCTGATGATGCCATTTGCACTAAAACCGCCGACATTTGCGCCCTCTTGTGCTGACAGCGGTGCCGCGAGCCTGGTGTGTATGCGCTGGAAGAGAGCGGTGTTTCCTCATACCTCGCCTATCCTGCGGATGTTCTCGTTGCGGTCCTTCTCGGAGAAGCCGAGGTCCTTGTTCAGGCCGAAGCGGACGTTGTCGCCGTCCAGGCGGTAGGCGGCGTAGCCGAGGTGGAGCAGGTGCTGCTCAAGAGCGGTGGCGATGGTCGACTTGCCCGAGGCCGACAGACCGGTGAACCAGAGGGTGAAGCCCTTCTGTTTGCGGTACTCGCTGCGCTCCTTGCGAGTGAGACCGGGGTGCCAGGTGATGTTGCTGTGAAGCAGGCCGCAATGTTAGCTTGTATGTGCTATTCTCGGCTGCGCGCTGTTGTCTGAGGTCTGATGCGGTGGTGTTGGGTGAAGTGTAAATACTGCGCGGCGAAGGTTCCGATAGCGGGGCAGACTGTGCAACGAAAATTCGTAGTGAAGCGGAGGAAAACTTACGTAGCCATTGTGAAGTGTGGAGAGTGTTCAATGGGTATCTGAAAGGTGGGAGAAGTGCAAGCTGGGGTTCAGGAGAGAGGAAGACGTGGAGGGATGGAGAAGAGGGTCTTGGGGGAGTTTTTGATTAGCGCTTGACGTTGCCCCTCCTGCTCAAACGCGCGGCCAAGCGGCGCGTTGCCCGTAGGGCTGCCACACGCGCCTTCTCCGTCCGGCTTATTACCCTTCAACATCCGCTTTCCTGCAACCTGCCCTAAACGGACGGAGATGCCTGCTTTCGGCATATGCGCAGCCGATGCTCGACCTCAGCAGCGATGACTCGATTCACGCCCGCAATGCCATGAGTGCTGCGATGACGCCGCGTATCGATAAGGCCTAAAGTGCGGGAAGATCGCAATTCCGCACGTCGTCATCCGCGTCTGAGCGGAGGGCGCCTCGTCTCATCTTGATGTGGCCAATTATAGCCACCCCATGCTCACCCCCAAACTAACATGTTAGTGGCTCTACATTCTCCATCAGAGAGCAACGTCTAGTTACCACGATGAAATACATCCACCTGCGGCATTCAAAGTCTTCTCTTCAATCATTTGAATTAACTAAACCCCTAGACATCCGCCAACTTTTAATTGGGCATCTCGATGTGATGGTGGGATGGGTTATTTAACCGAACGGTCACACAGCATGAGACGAGACACATTGATAAATCCCCGCCTTATCACATATAGAGGGTTATTGTAGCCGAAGGCTAGCGCGAAGAACAGCAGGATTGTCCAATCTAGGGTAACTATGTCTCAGTTTTTTTTTTCTTTGGGGGGGGGGGGGGGGGGGGGGATCAAAAAAACAGGACAAGATATGAGTGGTTGAACTATCGTCTGGACGAGAATGTCGAATTCAACACTCTACATCCACGTCCGGACGGTGGTTTCAACCGCCCATGGCATGAGCGAAAAACAAATTAACGCTAGCCTTAGGATGAAACCTTGCTGGAAGAGGTCTGAACCAGGCTATCAGCCCTCAGTCTTGAGTCGCTGGGTTCCCTTGATGTTGCTAAGCAAAAGTAATACCGCTGATCGATCCTGAGTTGTGCCCAAGCTGGAAACCCCTATTATCATTCCCAGAGAAAATGACGGTGGCCCGTTGTTCTCTCTCGACCAAAACCTTCTTCACTGCCTTGTGCAAGCCCGGATCTTGGTTTGCAGCCACACTTTCCAAGAGCGGGAGATCGACCTGTGCGCCCATGCTTGAGACCTCTTCATCGCAGAGGCTGCTCTGGGTGAATTGATTTGCCGGCAATAACTTCTCAAGATCATCGAGAAGGGCTTTGATGCTTTCGAGCAGTGTCTTGAAGTGTTTCCTCTCATAAAGCGCCCACTTTGTCTTCCTTGTCAAGCCCACTTTCTTCTGTCGTGCTTGCGCAAGGCTGCGCATATGCTCGTGGAGGACCAGCATTTGTCTCTCCATGTCGGTATCGGGATCGTACGTTGCTAGCTCTGTTGCTGGGCCAGCCTTTTTCTTGAATCGATTCGAGACTTCTTCCGCCTGAGCGAAGAGGTAGAGGATTTGCCCGATCGTTTGCCTGACTTGCTGAAGCGCGTCTGGTGGGAAGTTTCCCTCGTTTTCCTGGATACAGACAAATTCACCCCAGCGGGAAAGGCGGAGACGAGCGTTATCCAGCTGCAACTGGCTGGTGCCGAAATCTCTGCCGAAATTGCGACCAAGCTGGACGAACTCGAAGCAGTCGACCGCGTTGTTGAATAGGCCGGCGAGGCCCAAGGCCCCGATTGCTAGGCCGGGGATTTCCATGTTTTGGTGAGCTGGTTGCCTTCTGCTTGTACTGGGCTTTTACCTCTTGGAATATTTGCGACCCGAAGTATCTCATATAGACTGGTTTATATCCATCGACATACTGCCAACAGCTGTCGTAAAAGCCTCCTCTGTCAGGGCTATAATAGAATAGGCAGCCACCGCTCCCACCGCCTCCCGCTTTCCCCGCTCTCTGTAGCACCTTGGCTCATTCTGGCCAGGTGAAGGCGATGGCTATGGCGACGGCAAGGCTGTAGTGTAACCATGAATCACTGTCGATCCAAGACAGTACGACCAATCATGCCTTAAACTTAGGCTCCTTTTTCACTTTTGACACATTTGCCTATTTACACGGCATGAAGGCAGCCTCACATAAGCACTACTAATGCGAGATATGCAACGTATGTATGAGTTCGTTGGACAGCTGGCGAGGTTATATGTACGCAAGGGCTGTCTTGTCCATTTCTGCCTCCCCTGACCTGCGCCGCTCGTGTCCAGGGGCTGTGCAAGCATAGGGCTGTGGCTCTCTGCGCCATACTACACCGCATCAAAATTCTGCCCTAACGACACTATCTCGTCACAATTCGAGAGCCCATTGTCCGAGGCTGCGCCAAGGCTAGTTGGGCTTCGGGGCGAAAAACTGTCATCCGCCATGGATTTCTCGGGCGCGCAAAACCGCGGGCTCCAGATTGGATATAACTCAGGGACGATTCAGTTCGGTCGCGCTGCTGGTAGTCTCTCAGTTCGGCGGAGAAGTGCACGGCTAATACTAACTCTCTTACAGATTTGCGCCGATCTCCTGACCCGAAAACCTTTTGGAACGTACCGTTCCGCCGAAATCCTGACTTCGTTGATCATGGAAACGTATTGCCTTTGATTGCTGATGCGATGGCTCGTCCTTCCGCGCGTTTTGCTCTCACGGGCCTCGGCGGCATCGGGTGAGATATGTCTGGCCCTGTAGACTAGGATACTTCAACTTACAGTGATTTAGAAAGTCCCAATTTGTCATCGAATTCGCATACCAGTTCCGCGCAAGTCTTCCAAATATCGGACCACCCGCATTCTGCTTTTGGGTGGATGCCAGCAGCCAGTCTCGATTTGAAAATTCCTTCATGGACATTGCTGTCCAACTTGGTTTGGTGCAGCGCGGCCCGGAAGGTACTAAACAACGAGATATCCTCCAGGCTGTGAAAGATTGGCTTGTTAATGAGATGAATGGGGACTGGTTATTGGTTGTCGACAACGCGGACGACCACTCTGTTCTGTTTGCGCCTGACACCGAAGGCTGTGGCACCGGGGAGACGAAAGGGAGCCTTGCGAATTTTCTACCTCAGTCTCCGAACGGCAAAGTGTTGATCACCTCAAGGTACAAGACTCTGGCGCAAAGACTTGTCGGATACCGCCTTGTAGATGTTCTGGAAGTACGACCAATGCCGCACTTACAAGCTCTCGATTTAATGCGGAAGAAACTCTCTGTCGATCGATTTGAGGAGACATCCGCTTTTCAGCTCCTGGAAGCCTTGGATTTTATCCCTCTAGCAATCGTCCAGGCATCAGCCTACATCAACCAAAGAAGACCATTTACATCTATACGCAAATACCTTGAGGACTTGGGACAAAATGGACCTGCAGTTCGCCATCTGCTAGAACATAACGCTGGCGATATAGACTTTGGTGGCGCTAGTTCTAGGTCAATCCTATCAACTATAAAACTGTCGTGGGACTTCATACGGAAGTTGCGACCAACCGCTGTACGGCTAATCTCATTGATGGTCTTCTTCAATTGCCAGAGTATTCAAACATTTCTCCTTCATCGGAACCGGTACCAGTACGCTTATGGTTGCACAATACGTCATTATGGTCGGCTTCGCGACGCAAAAATGGGAGGCTCCCATGCTTCAGATATCTCCAAGTCTCCGCTCTCTACGATCGAATCTCGCCGCGCGTATACGCAGACATCATCCGGTTCTGTGGCAAATTTTGAAAGCAATGCAATGGACAGAAGCCTTCATGTCCATTGCAAACACCCAATATCCAACAATGAAAAGGAGTTTGAAGAGGACGTCCACTTTCTTCAAGATTTCTCTTTAGTCTCGATTAGCATAGATGGATCTGCGCTACAGATGCACTCTCTGGTACGGACTGCCATTCGAACCTGGCTGAAGGACCTCAAGGAGGACAAAAAGTGGGAATACTTGAGCATTCAAGTACTCGCAGAGGAGTTTCCACTCCACACTGAGCTCGAGCCCTTGCATTTCTGTGAGCAGCTGGTGACACACGTGGAACTCGACGTCGAGCCACCACCCTACGGGGATGCTTTCAAGGATTGGGCTCAGATAATCGTCGCAGTCGGGTCTTACGCCTCCGATCGAGGAGATTGGTGCTTGGAGCGCAAAACAGTTGAGATGGCTTTACGGTTTATGAATACTCATGGGCGTGAGACGTTTCATAAAGAGGTTGCTTTTTCAGTCACGACAACTCTGGCTTTTCTATTAGCTGAAACTGGGGATTGTGCAGCTGCCAAGATGCTACTCGACAGCCTCGAAGACGACCGCAAAAGGCTACCCTCACGGCATCCAGACTTACACACAGACCTGCGAACTCGAGCAGAGGTTTGCCGTAATCTAGGAGGATTCAATGAAGCAGAAGCGCTGCTTCGCAAAGCATTCGACACTTGGAGAAGTATTGATGGGGAAAATGGATTGCGAACCTTGGACGCAAAGTACGGTCTTGGGATATACCTCTTTGGTCAAGAGCGATATGAAGAAGCGAGAGACATACTAAGCTCGATAAAAGGACAATATGAAGAACTATACGGTGAGGGAGACTTTAAACTTCTGTCCCTCATGTTTGGTCTCGCGCGTAGTAATCACATGACTGGGGAATTTGAGGTTGCTGAAAACCTTTACCAGAGAATTCTGGAGCTCTTGACGGAGGAAACTCCTGGGAACTGTTGGGCGAAGGCATATGTCATCTATGACATGGGGATGCTACGCCAGTCCCAAGGCAGATACGATGAAGCTAAAATCTTGTTCCGTGACGCGCTGGAACGACACGAGGACACGGTTAGCAAAGATGATAGTGAATATGCGGAGAAACTGAGAGAAGATTTGGAGAATGTATTGCGACTGTAAGCGGAACGAAAGGACACTGCAGAGCTATCCCGTAACTAAATGACGCACAACGATGTCAGAAGGAACGTTATTGTTAAGAAGATCTGACCAAATTTGACATAAAAATTCATAATAATTGCATTTGAGCCTCGAATCAAAGAAATATTTGCAGCATCACTTATTTGTTACGTATGTGAGTAGAGCATTTGTGTTGGCTCTTCACAGCGACATCCGATTTAGGCATCGGAAGCGGCTGAGCTGGAATTGCTCTCGGGTATTGGAGTTGGAAATCTCGGCAAGTGCCCCCAGGTCGACGAGAACTTCATACGGAGTTGATCTATGTGACTACACCCCTTTTCCAAGGTGTGCCTGGTATGCATTGTGGGGACCTGAGAATTTAGGCTATGCAGGACAGAGGAGAGCCAGCTGGCCGGAGCCGGGAGCATTTGGAAGCAAAAATAGACTCACCGAACCTCATCGATTTTACTCATTGAGAATTCCAGTTTCACTCGTGCGGATTGGAGGTGCTCATTGGATAGTTGCTGAGAAGATGGTGGAGAGCACAGGGAACGCGGACGCTGCCTTGAAACACAGAAGAAGAATCTTCCCGCCGTTCTTCTCTGTGGTGTAGGCATGTACCCTAGCCAGAGAGTCGTCCATGCTCTCATGGTTGCAGCAGCTTCTGCCGTGGACCCGGCGAGCGCATGAACTGTGCGCTTGGCAGCGTCCAACAAAGCTCGTATTGCTCCCCCACCTCGCAGCCACTGACGTTCAGGGAAGCTCTCTCCGAAAGACGGAGGCATCCAGAGACTCTGCACCAAAGCCTCCTGAAGCCAGTTTTGCCCGCGGCTCTGTTTGATGTTTCCAAAGAAAGAAGGGCCTTCTCTCGGAGCTCGGGAGGGGAGGCCAGGGACAATGCCAGAAATAGTAAAGCCGCAAGCCAGATTCTGTTTACCCGCAGCCAAAGTCTTCCCGGATGGAGTAACCCTGGGGGATCTGATGCAGCGGTCGTGCAGCTCAGCGGCGCAGAATGGTCCATGCCACCACGACGGCGGCCGTGCTCGGCACACCGGGACGAGGCCGCCTCGGCCTGCGGCAATCACGAGCTCTAGGTGCGTTGTTCTAGCAGAGGCTATTTTAGTCGAAGGGGTCGCTGGAAGGGGAAAGACGATGACAGTTGTTTGATGAGGTCGAGGCGGCTGAAACGGGAATAAGATTCAGCCAAGGGGCGCGCCTTGCCCGAACAGGCAACGCGATCGACCAGGCGAGCCCTTAGGTCGCCAAACCCGCTCGACGACGACAACACCATCCCGGTACATGAAACAATAATCCACAACACCATCGAAGTAGCCTCCATCGAAGCACGAACCCGCTCGTGGCCGGCCAGCAGGCCTGGCGGGGTCTGGTTCGACGACAGTGTGGCCGTGGTGACATCTCAGTCGGCGTTGCAAACTTCAGTTCACATGTATATCTACCACAGCAACCTCGCTGCAAATGTAGCTTTTCGTTCATCAACCCACTCTCACTTCCCTCTCACGTACTGGTACACTCGCCTTTTCCCCTTTTACTATCGTTACTACACAGCCAGGCTTCGCTGTTCCATTTCTCCAAAACACTTCCCAACAACTCTCCTATCGTTACCAACACTACATTCAACGACATCTCTTTAACATCTACATCTATTCAAAATGGTCTACTCCAAAAACCTCCTCGCCATCTCCCTCATGGCCGCCACCACCGCCAGCACCGTCCGCGCCACCCCAACCTTCGGCCTGCTCAGCGGTTCCGCTTCCGGCTCTGGCTCCGGCTCAGCCGATGGCAGCATCTCCGGCGACGCCAGCCTGGGCGGCAGCGTCTCTGGCGGCGCGAACGTCGGAGCTGGTTTGGGCGCGAACGTCGGAGCGGACGTCGGTGCTGGGCTAGGCGGTGCCGCCGGCGCCGCGGGCAGCCTGATTGGCGATATCGCGGGCGGGCTGTCGGGCCTGGCTGGTGCGCATGGTGGGCTGGGCGTCGGTGGTGGCGCGGGAGTTGGTGCGGGTGTCGGTGGCGATGCGAGCATTGGTGGTGGAGCGGATGCAGGCATCGGGGGCAGTGGCTCTGCGGGAGCGGGAGCGGATGGCAGTGCCGAGGGCGAGGGAGAGGGAGAAGGTTATGGTGAGGGAGAGGGAGAGGCGAGCGGATCTGCTTCTGGTATGTGGTTGAACTGATACCCCGCTCTTTTTCTGGCTGGCTTCGATGGACTTTGGCTGACTGTTGAATAGGCGAAGCAGGCGCTGGAGCTGGTGGTACGTCTCAAAAGCTTGGTGATTCGATGGATTATTCTGATAAGAACTTTAGGTGACGCCGGTGTCGGTGGTGGCATTTCTGGCGGTGTATCTGGTAAGTGTTTGCATTTGTCACGCTCTGATGGAACCATCGACTGATTGATTTCTGGAAGGCGGCGCCGGTGCTGATGGAAGCATTTCAGGGGGTGCCGGTGCCGATGGGAGCATCTCGGGGGGTGCTGGTGCCGACGGAAGCGTCTCAGGGGGTGCTGGCGCAGATGGAAGCATCTCGGGAGGCGCTGGTGCAGACGGAAGCGCATCCGGTAAGCTTCCACAATTCACTCATTACTTCCGAGGTCTTTCTGACCCAATGAAAAGGCGAAGCAGATGCCGGCCTGGGCGGAGATGCCTCAGGATCCGCCTCTGGTAAGAAAACCACGTCTCCAAAGCTCTGAGAAAGTTAAATCTGACTAATCTTGTTTAGGCGAGGCTGGACTGGGTGGCTCCGTCGGTGGTGGCGTCTCTGGAGGCCTGGGAGGCAGCGTTGGCGGTAAGCTGCTTCATTCCTTGAAATCATCTCAGCACTCCTTCTAACAACGTTCGTATAGGCGATGCGGGCGCCGACGGCTCGATCTCAGGTGGGGCGGGAGCGGGTGCTGGAGGTGGGTTGTGATCTCCCAAAGACAAACGATCTCACTTTTCTGACTGATTTTCTAGGTGATGCAGGAATCGGCGGTTCAGCAGGCATCGGCGGTTCAGCGGGACTCGGCGGTTCAGCGGGACTCGGAGGCTCAGCAGGTCTGGGAGGTTCCGCAGGCGGCGAGGCTGGAGGCTCAGCATCAGGTGAAGGTAAGCCGTCTCTGTGCTCCTTTTCTGCACAACCACATGTTGATTGCTCTTTTAGGAAGCGTGAGCGGCGAGACGGGAGGTGAAGGCTCAGCCTCTGGAGGCGTCGGGGCGGGCATTGGTGGTGAGTAGCCTAGCACTCATCCCAAGACAAATGTTTCGATCATGTACTAACGGTAATCCAGGCGATGCCGGCCTTGGCGGTTCAGCTGGCGTCGGTGGCTCTGCTGGCGTCGGTGGCTCTGCTGGCGTCGGTGGCTCTGCAGGCGTTGGCGGTTCTGCGGGTGCTGGCGGTTCTGTGGGCGCCGGTGGCTCTGCTGGTGCTGGTGGCTCTGCAGGTGCTGGTGGCTCTGCAGGTGCTGGTGGCTCTGCGGGCGTTGGTGGCTCAGCCGGGGGCGAAGCGGGTGGCTCCGCCTCAGGTGAAGGTGCGTCGGCTATGCGCTATTCCTGATGATGGCCTTACTGATCTTTTTAACCAGGCAGCGTGAGCGGTTCGACTGGCGGCGAGGGGGAGGGCGAAGGTTCAGGAGAGTCGTCGGGTGAGGGCTCAGGCGATGGCTCAGGCGAGGCTGGTGGTAAGTTATCGAATTTCAAGCTTCTTGAGATGCTCTAACGTCTTTCCAGGTTCTGCAGGTGCTGGTGGATCGATTGGTGGTGGCATTTCGGGTGGAGCCGGCGGTGAAGTTGGTGGTGAGCAGCCTCTCTTTCGATCAGAACTCTTACGGTTTTTGCTGACCAAGTCTTTTAGGTGACGCCGGCCTCGGTGGATCCATTGGCGGTGGCCTGGGTGGCTCTGCGGAAGGTATGTTCTTGAGAAGTCTCCTCTCTTCGACCAACTCGTTTTCTAACGAAAGCTTCAAGGCGGCGCGAGCGGTGAAGGCGAAGCAGGCAGCTCGGGCTCAGGAGAAGGTAGCGCCAGCGGATCAAGTGACAGCTCGGGATCCGGTGAAAGCTCTGGAGAGAGCTCAGGCGAGGCTGGCGGTACGTTATGATAGTTCAGTTTCAACCAATTGTTCTTAACTGATGACCTGACAGGTTCAGCTGGTGCTGATGGTTCGATCGGCGGTGGAATCGAAGGCGGAGCTGGTAGCAGTTCGAGCTCTGGAGAGGCTAGTTCTGGCTACGGTACTCCTCCCGGCGAGGGAAGCGCGGAAGGTAGCTCCTCCGGTATGTGAAAACTCCCCTTAACTTCACGGATTCATACTGACGATTACATCAAGGCGGCGATGATGCTGGTAGCGACGATTCGGGCGACAGCTCCGACTCAGGCGAGGATTGCGGATGCGACACTGCGGTCACCTACACCAGCAGCTTTCTTGTCACGCCCACGCCTCCTGCTGGCGGTCCCGCTGGCACGGCCACGGTCGATGGTGTTGGCGCCACCCCGCCCGCCGGTGCCGGAAGTGGCCCGAACTACGGATACGCTCGCGGCGTCACCTACGGCGCGATCGGAACTCCCTACTCTACTCCTACGCCCACTCCCACACCCGTCCAGTACGAAGGCGCCGCTAGCAAGACTACCGTTTCCAGTGTCCTGATTGCCGGTCTTGGTCTGCTCTTCACCCTGTTTTAAGCGCCCTGTTCGTGGAAGGCGCTCATGTGGTGGAATATCATTCATGCAGTAATACTGTACGGCTGTCTTGCGCATCGCTCTTGTTTTTGACTTAGCATCAGTAATAATGCCTGCTTGCCTTTTGTAGAGTCCAGTGTCTACTGGTATACGTAGTAAATAGTCAGACTTGTCGTTAAGGATTTAGAATGTCCATGCATCAGTTAGGGGCAGAACTGTGAACCGGCTGACTATCATTTCACTTACAGATGGGCTTTGTAGCTAAAGACTAGCATGAACAATAGCAATGCTTCAGCACAGGGTTATGATGCTCTAGGCCAGGGTGGACGACAAGAAGAAATAGCATTTCGCAACTTTCTTTACAATATTTGACTTGCATAGAGAGTTGAAGCTATCGTCCGGACGAAGATGTACAACTATTTTACATTCACGTTCGGATGATAGCTTCAAGTACCTATGGCACGAAATTGGATAAGCGTGTGTACACAAAGAGAAAATGCTAGCTTTCGGCTGTAGTACCTCTCTCTATTTCATAAATTTATGTGTTCAGGAACGGGATGATGGTATTGACGACCGGGGAAATGCCACAAGTCATGAGCGCATACACGACCAAAATCACCATCCATATTCGATAAACCTCCGCGGTTTTTCATTTTTCTACTTAATTTTCCGAAGCCACTCGGCTCCACGTTGAGTTTAGTCGTTGTCTGTTGTTTCTATTGAGTAGCTTTCTGTATCAAAGTCTGAGATAGAAGCCTAATGCGGCATGATAGTCTCGCCATTGTAGAACTTCTCCAACACCTCTACCTCCGATGTAGCCTGCTGCACTTCCAGTAGGTGCCTCGTCAGATACGTGAACAATTTCTCATCTTCCTCATCGTAGTAAGCCCATGTCGTGATTTTGTGATTCGAGAGGCCTCCCATGCCGTTCCTCTGGAGATACTCAACGAAGAGTTTGCTCTTGTCCTTTTTTTCGTCGCGAGGTAACGTGAAGTGGATGACGTGAGTCACGTTAATTATCTTCACACCTAAGGCAAGACTTCCGGTGGTGATCAGGACCTGGCATTGCCCGCGCCTCAGAGCTTCGACGTTAACTTCTCGCTGGCGTGGACTCATATTGTTGCCCCTCGCCCTGACTTTACGAAACCCATCATCAAGTCGGCGGGAGAGTAGATCCTCAAGGATATCGCAGTCTTCGGTGGTCTTCGTAAAGACAACAGCCCTGACCTTATCGTTCCTATGCAACGCCTTTGTAAGTCTGCTGACAAGATCCATGTAATGATTCTCGACGTTGAAGAAATGCTGGTGAACCTGTTCACCGGGAAACACCTCAGGCTCGAAACTTTCGGTGACAAATCTTGGAGATTCTGGATTATGCCATGCCGAAGATCCAACGAGCTTTTCGTAGTTCTCCCTTGTGTGCTCAGTGAAGTCTTCGTCGCCGAAAAGACACCTGAACTTGGTATTGCAGTCAGCAGCGCCATTCTCGTAGAGAAGGCGATGAAGAGTTCTCCGCGAACCATCCTGAAGCATGTCGGAAGCTTGTTCAATTACAACGTATTGAGCGGGTCCTGTCATTCGATCTTTGGCAATCCGGTTAAGCTTTCCTGTGGTGCCGATGAGAATGTCGCCAACGGTGAGATCGTCATTGCCGCCAATCGAGAGTACGGGTTTGACGTTAGTGTTGTAGCATAGGTACCAGGCTCTTTTGAAGATTTCGATGGCCAGGTCCCGCGTCGGACATACGATGATGGCGAAGGGTGCTCTGCAGCTCCGTCCCTGCACTTCAGCGAAATCTTCCGGGGACATGTAGGCAATGGCTGACTTGTCGTTCTTGATAGAGGCTTTCATGATTAAGCCTAGCAAGGCTGCCGTCGACTTCCCGCTGTTCACTGGAGAAAAGACTAGAGCATCGATATCATCGCACTCTGTTTTCTGGAAGAGTTCAAGTATGCCCACCTGTATATCGGTGAAACCGGTGATGCTCAAGTCTTGGAGATTTTTGGTCAGCTGTACCGCCGAACGAACAGGTCCAAACAAGTATCGCGATACTGAAAAGAGTACTGTAAAGTCAAGCACGGTGATCATGACACTGCCTTTGTATTGCAGCCGCTCCTCGTCAAGCAAGACTGAATCCTCAGGGCTGAGCAACGAGTAGGTGGTACATGTAGGTAACGTGTGTGCAGACCGAAAGCGACGGATTGACTTCTCGACACAGAAGAAGAACTCCGGGATGTACTCTTCGGGCATGTTGAGCTCTTGATCGTCAACGGGAAACACCCATTGATCTAAGGTGTGCGTATCTCCATGACACCACTCGTCGTTCATATAGCAGGCTCGACAGAGCACAAAAGTACCGTTTGAGCACTGTCTACAGTAGAACCAGCCGGAGCGTGTCTTAGAGAACCCATGATCGCATACCGAGCACTTGAGATCCTGCAGAAAGAACTCAAGCAAAGCACTCTCGCCTGAGGAAGAGTCTGTTGCCGTCATTTTCCGAAGTGGAGCGGACTCAATGTATGGAACGGGATCCTCGGGCTCCTCACAGAGCCAGCGCATGTGGAAATTGTCGCAGGACGGAGCGGTGTACTCATCCAAAGAAGGCTCCACATGACAAGAAGATGCGATAGAAGGTGCTGAAACGGTGGCTGTTATCATGTCGTGGCTTTCAGGCTCAGAATCATCAAGCTGCTTAGTAGGCTCGATAGGCTCGGCATGGCGAAGATGACTGTCGAGGTCGGGAGAGAGGCTCTCGAAGATCATGGCAACCTCTTGCTCGATCCTCAACCTGGACTGACTGGCAGTTTGTCCGGCGGTGCCTGAATCCGGTATGGTGGACGAATCGAACTTCTCGGGGTGAAGGTATTCCATAGCTATGGTGAATTCGTTGCGATCGGGGTCGCAGTCGAGGGTACGGGTGAGCGCGGACTTCTTTGAGCCTGAAATCTGTCGATTCAACGCGGCATGGTGAGGACCAGCAGGTATGGGAGAAGAGGGTGAAGCGGCATCGTTGCGCTCAGAGTCGCCGGCAGCGTCCATGATGATGGCGCCCGGCGTGCGGTCTACGAAAGTGGGCGTGTCAGCGCATGGCAGTACAGAGGTGATCGGAAACTTACGTCTTTGAGGCTCGTCCTAAGTTTCGATGAGCGAGGATGGAAGAAAGGTGAGGAAGAGGAAGAGGTTGCGGTCGGGGCGCGGGCGGCCGGCAGCTTAACACCATCCACGCACGTGCTTCAGGCAGCTTCCCTGCGCCAGTTTCGGCAGCTACGTCATTCACCGAGGCGGTGCATGGCACAGTATTCCGACCTGCTAGATATAAATGATGCGCCTCTAAAGGTCACGCAGGACAACCTACCACGAGCTGGTGTTATACTCTCCAGCAATCTCGCCTAACAATCCCTAAGATACGCGATGGAAACCGGATTCCTGTCGATCCAGCAACTCCACCTTTTCCGAGCCGGAAAATATACCCAGCATCACTGCGGTTGTGGGTGCGAGAAAGCAGGGCAATCTGGCTCGGCAACACTTGACTGGATTCAACCACAATGACTTGAAAGCAGACTATGGTGATCTTTCGTAATTTTCTTAAGATACTAGCTTCTTCATAGATGGGATATTTGAAGCAGATGTCTTGTTCTGCTGCGAAATATAGGAATATGCAGCAGTGTCTCCATGCCCAAAGTTGAAATACCCGGTGAAGCAGAACGAGGTCCCGGAACGACAATTCACGGTGACTGTGAGATAATTAAGTCTCACCTAGCTCGAGAAGCCAGGTGAGGTGTTATACCTGGTCACAAGCAGCACTTGGGGCTCAGCTGTCATGGAATACCTTGACCATCACCTTCGACGCACGGTCCACATGGACGACCAATATCACTGATCACTTCCGCGTGCCCGCCCTGAACCTCTTCCTTCTTCTTCATCGGCTCGACCAAGGCTTCCGCAAAGATGGCTCCCAGCGACGTGACCATGTCGCAGATGTTCCAGCGCATCGTCCACGTCAAAGTGGGCAAGGAAGAGGAGATATTCTCCATCCACGCCGACCTGATGGTCCAGCACATGTTCTACTTTGCGCGCGTCCTCGAGACTGGCCCGGCCATCACTTCCTGGTCGCTCCCGACGGTAACGCCGCGCAGTTTTCACCTCCTCCTCGACTACGTCTACGGCGGACCGCTCAAGCTGAGCTGGGCCAACGTCAAGGACCGTCCCGACCTCGTCGACGCCTGGGTCCTAGGCGACATGGTAGGCGCAACCAGGTTCTCCAACATGATCATCGAGACAATCGCAACCAACGCGACGCGGCCCGGTCCGCGCTGCAAGCTGCTGCCCGACAACGTCTGCATCAACCACGCCTACACGCCCAACGTCACCGAGAAGAACGCGCCCCTCCGCACCCTCTTCGTCGACCTCTACGTCCACTTCGGCACGCCCGACACGCTGAACGAGCTGTTGGCCGGCCCGCACAACCTGCGCGACTTCTGGTTCGACTACTGCAGCCGCAGCCGCAAGAGGGACGAGCACGACACTGCCGCCCGCAAGCGCGGCACTGCGCTGCGCATGTTCAGCCCGGGCAGCTACTCCAACACGCACCCGCACTACGCCACGCCCGAGCCCATCCGCGTCACGCGCCCCGGCACCAAGGCCTACCTGTGCCACTACGACGGCGTCAACACCATCGTCGTCGAGGACGGCGGCCAGCCCCTGTTCGTCCACCGCGAGCTGTCCGAGCTGCGCCAGGACATCTTGCTGAAGTGTCCGCCGCGCGACATCGTCTTCCCCGCCGGCTGGCGCAACGCCGCCGTCATCTTCCTCAAGTGGCTGTACTTTGGCCGAGTGACCCAAGAGTACGTCCCTCTCTTCTCCCTTCTCCCCTCCCCCCTCCTCGAAACCCCCCACACGACCACTAACACCCCACCGCCACGCAGAACCCACCACCTCCGCGACTTCATCCGCGCCTACACCCTCGGCCTAACCCTGCACAACCCGCAGTTCCGCGACGACATCCTCACGGCCACCATCTCCTACTGCACGCGCAACCAGATCCTGCCCTCCGCCTCTGAACTCGCCCTCGCCTACACGTGCACCACCGGCCCGGCCTTCGAACCGCACCACAGCCCGCTCCGCCACCTCCTCGTGTGCTGGACCCTCACGCACCGCCACCACCTCGACGCCGCGGGGCTGGCCATGCCGCTCAACCCTCTCGCTTTGCCCATGGACCCGGCGCTGCGCGAGGCCCTGGCGCGCGATTTGGGTGCCGAGCGCGAGGCAAGGACGACGAGCATGATTGCGGATATGGCGGCGATGAGGAAGCTCGCGGAGGAGGGAAGAGAGCACCCGAGACCGTATGCGGATGAGAGGTTTGCGGGGGATGTGGCGCTGGGAGGGGTGGTCAGGGGCGCGGTGCCGTATTACGGGGACGATGTGTGCAGGTTTCATGCGGCGCATCCGTATTTTGGGTATAGGGCGCCGTTGGCGAATGGGGACGGGGAGGTTAATGGGGGAGTTGGTATGGCGGCTGCTGCGGAGAGTAGTGGTGCGCTGGGTGCTGCTTCTGCTGCTGGAGGGAGTAGGGGACTGGCGGCGGCTGCGGCTAAGGGCGGCGTGGAGCATGATAGGGTTGCTGCGCTGCTGGGGTTCAGCACGAAGGTGTCGAAGGCCGAGGAGGGCCGATCGAAGCAGCCGGCGATGAAGAGCAGCGCGGCAACGGGATGGAAGAATCCGGCCAACGACATGCAGAGCGAGGTCGTCGAGAACAACCCGTGCCACGCGCTTCTCCGAAAGAGAAACTGCTACGGCGCCGTCGTGGTCGGATACAGGCCGAAGCCCATCTGGCCCGAGACCGTGACCAACGGTATCGTCGACAGCGCCGTCACGTCCTCCACGGAAAGCCAGGACAAGGGCGCCAAGAGCCAGGCTGCTACGGAGCCGTTAATCGCGAAGAGGGAAGAAGACTACGCGAAGGACCCAGAGATCCTAGCCATGCTGGCCGAAGTCGAAGACAGGCTCAACAGCGTCTCCCTCACCAACACCACCACCACCAACCTCCGCCCTCCTTCCCCCCCTCCCCCGCCGCCGTCGCCCCAGCACCACCAACCGCGTCCACCACCGGCCTTGCACACCGGCCCCATGATGCAGCACCGCGCCGGCCAGACATCCACTCCCTACACGTCCCCCACGGCACCTTACTTCACCGCCGGCTTCCCGCAGCCGCAATACGACGTCGGCTACAACAGTCTCAGCGGCAGTGATGACTATGAAGACAACGAGCAGAACCGAGTCGCCGCGTTCAACGCCCTGCGTCTCCCGCCTGGCTGGCAGCAGCGCCGCTGCGTCGACGGCCGCGCGTACTGGGTGCGCTTGGTTCCTGGTTCGCAGAGGACCGAGGCGACGTGGGTTGATCCGCGCGAGGCGGTTGTCTGGAGGAGGAGCGATGAGGTGTCGTTCGTGCCGGGTATGGGATGGGGTTTCGAGGAGGGCACTGAGACTGAGGCGGATGATGACGAGAGTCAGGATGGTGCTGGTGGCCAGGACGCGGATGAGGATATGCCTGACCGTCAGCAGGTTGAGAAGAAGATGGATGAGGATGGCGGTGGTTTCGATGTCCGGGATTTCGCGCCTGCGGTGGAGGAGATGGTTGAGGCGGAGTGAAGGTCTCGAACTGACGGACTGATTCTGAGAAAACGACTTATAACGAAAAACACGATTGCGAATGAGCGGAGTTGGTGGATACTGGATTCAAGATCAGGATAAGGTTTGTTTATCACGGAGGTTCCGATGGATGGTACTGCATAAAGAGCGGCTCTGCGGAGCACTATGACTGATGGGTTCACGACTACTGGGATTCATGACCAATGAGGTTGAGCTGAAACTCATTTTCTTTTCTATAGCGCTCCATAGTCTCAATGTGTCCTACACGCCCAAGGGATAGATAGCTTAAAAAGCATGTTGAGACAACTGGTACCTACATTTTGCGCATTAATGTGTAACCCATGCAATGCGGAGAACTTATCTGAAGTTTCCCATCACGCAGTCAAACGAGCTAATGTCGGGAACTTACGTCATTCACTTTTCCGCGCCTTCTAAGGTGGGAAGGAGCTGGCGCATAAAATATCAAAATATCTTGCGCACAACCCGCCCACCCTCCGCAACTAAAACTCCTCCTCCACCGCGGAACACCTCCGCCACCAACTTCAGCCCTTGTGTCGCCTCGTGTACCTCGCGCGGAATCATGTCGCTTCAAGCTCAGGTACGTTCATTTGCCACGGCACCAGTAGTCGCCGCGCATACTGATATGAGACACAGCACGACGGTCGCGTCGAAGAGGTGCAGCACCCAATGCTCACGCCCGACGACTACATTGTCAACGATGCCACACTTATCCCCAGCGCCATCTACGATACCTTGCGATGCCTATCCCAAGATACCGACGTCATGGGTGCCAGCGAAATGCTCCAGCGCAATCCACATGGTAGCATGAACGCCGCCGCTCGCTTTGAACGCCTCCTGGGAAACGCCGAACAATGGATCAATGGCGGACTCTCCAGCTTGTCTGTCTTCGAAAAGGCCTGTATCTGGCACGGTCTGGTCGATTATCGAAGGCGCTTGGCTGGCCTAGAGCTGTCCGATCCGCAGTCCCCCTCCACTTCGCCCCAGCAGAACATCATCGCCGAATACTATGTTCCCTGGCATGCACCCAAGCCTACTAGCGATGATAGCATCTGGCCGGCTGACTCGCTCGTCGGGAACCTCAAGCTTCGCGCAAATCTTCAGGCGCTCTTTGAGTCCACGAAAAGGTTCCAGGACCAGCTGACACCTCTGGCCGTCCACACACTTCCCTACCTTATGAACCAGAACGTCATGGTCTGCTCTGGGTCGCGTAAGCTCCGATCACGTTGTCGATTGAAACACCCTGTTCTAAAAATTTGTACAGATTTCGAGAAGACACTGGCCTTGGCCATCGGTGTCGTCGATTTTGTCGTCAGATTCAGTCAATCTCCCTCCTCCCGCATTGCTCCAAAAGCCCTGATCATCCTTCCGACCAACCACTATTTCTTCGAGCTCCACTATTATCTAGTAGAGTTGGCGCAGAGGAAGCACGACTTGAGGATCAAGATCGGTGGCATCTCCACATGGGAGAATACTGTGTGCAAGGAGGTTGACAGCCTGACCACCGGCATCGACATCATGCTCGCCACGCCGGGCAAACTAGAGAGGGCCGACAGCCACGGACGCATCGACTGGTCCCGCTTGATGCTCGTCGCCATCCACGAATTCGAGGAAATGGCCCTCGACTTCTCCCACTACCTCCCACCCAGCGTCCTCGACCCCGTGCACGGCTCAATCGGCAAGACGGCCAGGGCCTACGGCACGCACTACAAGCTGCTCGTCACCTCCGACCGAGGCTCCAACCACGGCGCGCTCCTCACCGCCATGCAGTCGCTGATGCTGACCCCGGCGCCGCTCTACCACATCTCCGCGGGCTGCCCGGCCGACGACATACCCAATATTACATACCGCTTCCACAAGAGCTACAACACAACCGTCAGTCACCTGGCCCGCGAGGCGTACGAGGTCATCCAGCAGCAACACGACGGCGCCACAGCCACCACCTTGTGGTCGACAAGCGAGCGGGCCGCGGCAGCCCACAGCCTGTACAAGGCTACTCTACCTCCTACCGACCTCTGGCTCGCGCACCCCGACATGCAAGACAACGACAAGGTGACTGCCTTGCAGGACTTCCGTCGGCATGCAGCTAACCGCGGCGGATGCGTGCTGAACACGACTACCGACTGCGCGTCGGAGCTGCGCGGCAAGGCGAACTACCTGATCATTCACGCGGACTTGCCGTCGACTGCCGCCAGTTCGGACTTGTACCCGGCTTGGTACGAGTGGTTCGAGGTGTCGATCAGCGCGGGCAAGACGCCTCCTGGCATGGTGCGTACGTATTGTACGCTAGTCCCCGAGGCGGAGCAGGACATGGCCTGGGGCATGGCCCAGGTCCTGCGGGACTACCGCAAGGAGGTTCCTGGCGTGCTGGCTGAGATTGCGGGTCTCTGAGTGAGACGAGAGACTGGTTGGTTACGAGCAGTTAACTGGGAGATAAAGACGGGTAGATAGGTGAATTGCTTAATTAATGCTGGTTGGCAATAAGAATTACCTCCCCGTTGGTCCTTTTCAAAAAATCAATCATGAGAAATAATACCATTACGTGGGTACTTGAAGCTAACGTCCGGACGTAAATGTCGATTTAAAAATTAAACAAACACGTCCGGACGTTAGCTTCAACTACCCACACATGCCGAATTATCGCAAACATAAAGGAATGAAAGAATTAACACAAATCCAATTACCACAAGAAAAAGTAACTTTACGTGGGTCGTTGAAGCTAACATCCGGACGTACTTGTTCAATTTTTAAATCGACACTTACGTCCGGACGTTAGCTTCAACGGCCTACACATGTCAAATTTGCGTCAACTTGAATCATCACTGACGAAGTATCAGGCTGATTCCATGATATTCGCCTTTCTTCATTCGCTGTTTGCTGTTCGTTAGCTCCTGGCACGTATATATTCCACCCTGCTCCACAGATTAGCTTATGGATCACCTTGTGCATTTCATCAATCACAAGCATTATAAAGCAGTGGAAAGAGATAATACATGTCCAATTACCAATAACTATGCATGCTACGCTCGAAAAAGATGAAAAACAAAAAAAAAAGGAAAACTCAGTAATAAAAAAAATAAGACGCTCAATCCCCTAACACCGCGCCAAGGGTCCACCGACCCATATGTATGTTTATGCTCGTGATATCGTATACTCGACTTTTCTCTTTTGTCGCAAGTCGTCGCCGCTCAAACTCGTACAAGGAACCAAAAAAAAAACTGGCCAAAACAAAAAAAAGAAATAGAACAAAACTGGGTCATCACGCCTCCACAAGGCGAAAGAAGAAGAGGAAAAAAGAAAAAAAAAAGACTCACACCCGTCCCACCTCCCTCACCCCAACACTAAACCCCCCCTTCTTCCTCGGCCCCAAACCCTCCTTCTCTAGGACCTTCTTCTCCTCCATCACCAAACTCTCCCCTCCCACTTCCACCACACCAGCAGCACCACCACTCCCCCCCTTCTTCCTCACCACCCCCAACTTAACCAACCGCTCCCACACCTCATCCCTCCGCATACACTCCTCCCGCCTAAACGCCAGCCCATCAAGCGACTTAACCCCCTTACACGCGCTCGCAACGAGCATCTCGTACACGCGCCTGCGCAACTTCGTATCCGCATCCAACCGCGAAAGGTAGGCACGATCGCGATCCTCATCTGCCGACGGCAGAACCAGGTGCTGCGGCTGCCTTTGCTGCTCGTTTTCCTGCTCGAGAAGGGAATTCTCCACCGGAAGCGTACTAGCATCACAATCGTCATCCACCCCAGCGCGGGAAACGCGGCGGTCGGCCGAGGGCGGCGGGTAGAAGCCGACGTTGAAAGCGTTGTTGCGCAGGTCGACGCGGCGCAGGCTCTTGACCTTGCCGAGCACGAGCACGTTGCGGCGCAGGCGGCTGAGGCGGTTGCCCGCGAGGTCGAGGCGGGCCAGCTTCTTGCTGTTGAGCAAGGGCCGCAGGTCCTTGAGCGCGTTGAAGTTGAGGTTGAGGCTGCGGATGTTGGGCGCCGCGGCGCCGAACTTGTCGGGCAGCGTGTGCAGGCCGCACGACGCGAGTTCGAGGCGCTGGAGGTTGAGGAAGGGCGTCTGGGTGCCGGTGGCTTCGTCGGCGGGGAAGGAGATGGTCGGGATGGTGTTGGAGGAGAGGTAGAGCTCCGAGATGTCGGTGTTGGCTAGGAAGCTTGCCGTGTCGAAGTCGCCGGACGCGGGGTGCTGGTCGCGGGCGGAGAGGACGCGGAGGTGTTTGAGCCTGGCGATGCCGGAGATTGAGGAGAGGCTGTTCGAGTCGGCTGCCAGGGTCTCCAGAAGCGGGAAGAACGATGCGTCGAGCTTCGTCAAGCTGTTGCGGTTAAGGCTCAGACGCTTGACCTTCGATACACGCTCAGAAGAAAATGTAGAGAGCTCGTTGTCATCCAGATTGAGAGTCTCCAGAGACTTCAGGGTGTCAAGAGAACGGACACTGTTGATCTCGTTGTCCGACAAGTCCAGCTCGGTCAGACGCTCACTGCCATTGGTTAGAATCGTCAGTGATGCATAGGAAGAAGAAAACGACTTACAGATAGGCACCCTGAAAGTCGACCTTTTTGATCTTGTTGCCCTTCACGCTCAACTTGAGCAGACCGTCCAGTTCCATTATTCCGTCGAGGCTATCGATCTCATTCTCATCGGCCTTCAGCTCTCTCAGGTGAATCAGCATTGAGAAACCCTTGAGGCTGTCAATGGCGTTTCCGGACACGTTCAGGTACTGAAGGTTGGTGAGATGGCTCCAACTCGTGAGGCTATTCAAACAGTTGTTGCTGATGTTCAGTCGCCTGAGAGTAGTTGGTGCACCGGCCAGCTGAGCAATGTGGTTGTTCGAAACATCCAAAGCTTCAATGCGATAGCAGAGCTCATCCAGACGGTTCAGGGTTGGTAGATCCTTTTGCTGCAAGTCAAGGCGACGGAGGTCCTCCCAGAAAGGTTCTTCCGGCTCATTGTCCTGAAGTGCTTTGATCAACTCCATCGTACCCTGCGCGTACCTGTCCTCAAGGACATTGACTGTTTCGGTGCCATTGCGCTTCACAAGCGTACGATTGGGCAGTTCATGCTCATCCTCTCCGCTGATTGTGAAGGGAGGAAGCTCGCTCAGCACAAATGTCACGTCGGCAAAACCAACAGGGTTGTTGCTGTACGGGTTGGCGGGAGATTGAGTAGCAATTGCCGGAGAACGGCCCTGACGGGAGACGCTGACTTGGAATCTCATCCTTCGCTGCTCAGAGTCAGGGTGCTTGACCATTGACATCTCGTTGTCGCGGGCGGGAGATGGTGATGGGCTGAAATCAGTAACTGTTTGCTTCGTGGCTCGGCGATATCCGTTGAACTTGGACCTGGGCGTGATGAAGTCATTCTTCAGAGGCGTAGGCATATCATGGGCTTCATCATCAAAGGCACCAAGCCGAGAGAGTGCGTTCGGACCAGGAGAATCCATCCTGGGGGATTCTTCACCATCATCATGCTCGTTTCTGTTCGAATGGAAAGAGAAATTGCTAGGCTTGGGCGGAGCATCGTCATCGAAAGACTTGAAGTCGTGGTCGTAGTCTTCGTCGAGATGAGGAGACGAAATTTCCGGAATCGTTTCCTCCCGGCGAATGTGCTTGGGGATGTAGTTCGCGTGTCTGTCGCTCATGGAGGTTGCGCGAGTCTCAGCCTGAGTTACGCTTGAAGAGAAGTGGCTCGAGAACTTGGAGGGGACGCTGTTTGTATCTGAAGGCGGAATTTCAGCTCCTTCGCGCGTCCTTGGCCTAGTTTGATCCGAAGAAGGTTCAGCTGGCTTGTGGGAGCTAGTTGGTTCAGCAAAGTCATCGAAGAAGACATCATCTTCGTCCCGGGGGTGTTGGAGATCATCGGAATGGGGCGGAGTCCGCCTCATACGTCTCCGCTCCTTGACTTCGTCGACAGTCAAGTCAGGAATGTTCCTAAGCGGGTCTTCCTCACTAGTCATGTGGCTGACATCCATTGTAGTCGATAGCCCCCCAGCACTCCGACTCTTGATCCAGATGCCTTTATCGCGGTCAAAGCTCATACCAGCGATCTCTTGCGGGATGAGATGCGCAACAGCTTCGGGAGGGAGCGTGGCTACATTGTCAGACCGACGAGAGAAAGTGGTCAGGTTGGTCTTACCAAACGACGACTCCATTGTCGAAGGACGTGACTGAGCAGAATCGCCATGACCAGCAGACTCCCTCGAGTCAGGTCGTGTGGCATTCGACTGTCCCCTTTCCCGGCGGCGCTGCGTGAGATGGTTGGTCAAGATGCGAATGTCGGGCGATTGGCCTTGGAAGAAATCGCTTTCCTCCTGGGTCCTATCCTCCAGTTGCTTTACATTAAGTGAGCGGAAACTTGAGGCCATGAAGTCATCACCGTCATCTTCTCTAAACTTTCTAAGATGGCTTGCGATGCGCGGGTTCTCTGCGGAAGTACCAGGGTTCCGCCAGCCACTCCTGGATCCTTCGCGACTGGGAGGCCTTGAAAATGTCAACGGTGAATCGGGGACTGCAAGCATGTTGTAGTTGGAGTTCTCATGAATCGGGCTTTCGCCTCCGGATTCTGCCAGGCTTTGCAGCGCGCTGTTTGGCCTGCCTTTGGCGCGAATGTGATCCATGATGAATCGAGCCTCATCAAGAAAATCCTGTGTCGTGACGGATCTCTTACGGTCCTCGTCTCTCATGCCCTGGCGCAGCTTTATTGAGAAAGCCGCGATCTGGGTTGCCACTGCCCTCTCATCCTCGGCATATGTCGAACGGTCGCGAGATTTAGGGCTTTCGAGGTGCTCCTGGATGACCTGGAGCTCTTTGGGAGAGTTGTGCAGATAGGCTTCCGTTGCTTCGAGAATGTCGGCTTGAATTTGCTCGCGCCTGCGTTGACTTGGCGTTGGGTTGCGGGGACGAAGGAACCTTCTAGGAGGATGAAGGTCCGGGTTCCCAGAGTGCAACTGTCTGTCAAAGCGGGTCTCCTGGCTTCGCTTCCTGTAACCAGAACGCGATCTCTCACGGCTTCTTTCGCGGGAGGGCGGGATGTTCTCACGTTCTTCCATATCCATGGCGAGTAAGGTCCGACGTCGCTTTGCGCTCGGATTTTTGAATGGTGAAGGGGGAGCTCGCTTCCCTTCTGCTTGCTCAAGGTCGCCACGAGCAGCAAGCGCTCTTCTAAGCCCGATTCTGGGCGATTTGGGTATCTTAATGGAATCTCTGTTCGTAACGGTCGTAGTCCAGCTCTTGACACTATGTCTGGAGAGCTTTCGCTTGGTGTGGATGCTTTGTCGCGGTGTGCCACCGTTCAAACTGAACTGGAAGCGAGGTGCAGATCCAGGCGGTGGAGAGCCCGATCTATCATCATCGTCGTAGACAGGCTCCTGGGATGATTGTTGGGAGTTGCCAAATGAGTCCGGGAAAGGATAATCGTCGAGGTCGCCGCGACCGAAGTAGCTGCTTGCAGATTCCCCAAATCCTGGACGCGCGCCCTCTTCTTCTGAGTCTGACTCGAAATCATCGTCATCGTCTTCATAGTCAGCGCCCGGTTGCTGGAAGCTGGCCTCCTCAACGGAAGGCAATCGAAGATGATCGAGATGATCCATGCGTCTTGCGGCGCCGCCTCCGCTTTGCCTTCTGCTCTCTGCAGCGTGCTCCTCCTGGAAGAGGGTATCTTCTAACTGGCTCATCCGGCGCTGGAGCTTGTTTGCGGTGAAGGTGTCGTGGTCGCCGAACAGTTTTAGTGGGCTGCTCGAAGATTGTGGCCTTTCCGGGTGCAGGAACACAGGGTTTGGACGACGGGCCGGAGTGCTTGGTGAAAGAGGAGGGCTGGAGTGACGGGGCATAAACTGATATCGCAACCGGCTGTGGGGTCTTTCGAAAGTTGGGGGGTTTGATCCGCTGGAGTTGCTGCCCGCATTCGAGTTCTTCCGACCCCGAGGTGACGGGCTGTGTGGACGGTTCTTGAAAGGTTCATCGGTTGCGAAGTCTCCTCGCTTCATACCAACGTAGTCGGGGGCGGTGATCTGGTCGGGAGTGCCGGTTGGCAGATCTTCGGGCATAGGCTGCGAGCCTAATGAGCCGTAGCTGTGCAAGCTTTCACCGAAATTTGATTGTTGTGGCTGTTGTTCGGCAGACGGATTCCGCATTTTCTCCAGCTCCGACTTGGATAGATCAACGGCGGCGTATTCCACGTTACCGTCTTCCGTTCTGTGCTTTGTGATATAGACAGGACCGAAGCTGTCATCGGTCAGCTCCGTGTGGCCACTCACCGCGCGGGATTTCTGGGCGGAAGACGTGTTGATTGCCGGAAGGCGGCCAAACGCAGATTCGCGGTCTACTCTAGGCGTGTCGCCGTGCGTCTTTATTTCCGGGAGAGACGCATCCTGGCTGTCATGTTTAATGTGATGAGATTGCCGCGCTTCTGGAATGTGCTCTGCAGCATCTTCCTCGGCAGGAGGATGGCGCACTTCGGATCCGGTATCAGACACGTTATCATCTTCGTTCTCCGACATAGCCTCTTCTTCCTTCTCAGACCCATCATCATTATCATTCTCCGACATGTTTTCCTCCGATTCAGAACCATAACCAACATCGGGATTCAAGGCACCGCTGTTCAGGTTCCAGCGCAAGCTGTTCCTTGCAGGCGAGCTTCGGGATTGTGCAAGCTGTGACGGCCACGGCGGCGGGCTGGAAGGCATGGCGAAGCTGTCTTTGATGGCCGATATACCAGTTCTCCTCTTGGACACGGGCGATGAGCGAGCTAGTGTTGGCGGTTGGAACATGTTCTCCAGACCCATGGGGCTGAATAAATCCTTCTGGTCGCCGTAGCCCATTTTGCCATGCAACAGCCTTCTCTTCCACTCCGGCGTATCCTGAAGCTTCTTTCCGCGCGTGGGTGACGAGGGCGAAGGTTTTATCTCTACGGTGCCGTGCTGGACTACGGAGCCTGTTGATGATGCGGACACGGAGCGGGAGTGAGAATCATCGGGGGCGTTGTTGAGGATGTTGTTGTCGCTGTTTGTGCGCTCGGCGAGGGCTACTTTGCGCTTGCCGGGGAGAGGTTTGCTGGGGCTCGGAGAGCTGGTTGGGGCTGGGAGGTCGCTGTTCAGTACAGTTGCCAGAGCAGGCGAGCTTGGTAGGCGCGGAATGCGACCACTAGCGGGAATCTTGTTCGGGGTTTCGAGGATGGGCGGCGGCGATGAAAAAGGCGGGCGGTCGTCCCAATCCTCGGAGAGATCGTCCAGCCATGGCTGCGACGACATGGCTGTTGTGATTGCCCGTAAATTGCGGTACTGGCGATCCTACGTAGATGACGACAGCATAGGGTGGCCACTGCTTGGCTGGGATTGTTGACGAGATTAGCAGGCGGGGGATGGTTGTCGTCAAGAGGTGAAGCTCCAGCGCGCTCACTTCTGCAGGTGAGGGACAAACGAATGTCGTGCAGGGAAACAAGAGCCTCGAGATCGCGCGTCGATCAAACCTCAGCGCGGTGGATATGTAGCTTGCACACAGACTCGCGCGTTCGTGGGGACAAACGGCCCAAGGCGGCCAGTAAAAGTTGGCAACGCAAGGTTGGCCCAGCAACGCCCAATCGCGTCGCGCTGTCGCGCTTCACGCACGCACCACCAACGCCCGCCCAGCCCGTCGTATGCTTCGACAGCAACTCGACCCCACCTCGCCATTGCCTGCAGCCCGGAGTAAAATGCCTGCATAACTGGCCCCAGAACAGCTTTGCGCCATCTGTGCTGGGAAACCAACTCCGACGTGCCCGCATCCGCTCGTCGGGACAACCTCTGAGTTGTCTCTCTATGCTGCGGCGCACTTCCAACACCCAACTCTCGCCCATCCCTTGCGTCTAGCACTCTGGCCGCCCTCCGCCAGTGTCACGCAGACTATGTCGCGGTCGCGCACCGCCACCTGCCGCCAGAGTTCGTCATGGCGATCCGACGGCGACACCCGCTCTTTACCCCGCTAACCTTTGAACCGTTCGAGATTGACGACGAAGAGCTCGGAGCCGACACACCCCAGCGTGCGGCGAAGCGACGCCGCATTGAGGCCAACGCAAACCGTTATCTGCAGGGCTCCACTCTCTTTATCCAGACCGCTGCCCTCAGAGGCCCTTTTGAAAATGGTTGGCAGAACCCATGGGCTAAGAAGAAGCCCATTGACTCTGAAACTACCGCACGTCACCACAGGCAGACAACTCGAGAGCCCTCTTTAGCCCCGCCATCTACCGATCACCAGTTCGCCCGTCCTCCTCGCTTCAAACACACCGCGATAAATGCGAATCCTAGGCAAAAAGAGCGGCAAGCGAGAGCTGAAGCGGAGCACGTAGAACAGGAAAGGAGAAAGGCAAAAGCTGAACGGAGGGAGCAGCGGCGGCAGGAGCTGAGGAAACGGGAACAAAAGGCTGCTGGGCTGCTCAAGGTTGGTCGCGGGAAGAATACAACACAACCGGTAGATCTGACGAGAGAATCCTTCAATACTCGTCTCACGGCAGAAGCATTGGGCGATGATCGTCCGGTCGCAGTAAACGCTGAACAAGAAGACATTACGAGGAGCAAGGAATATGGATCAAGAGAAATACGCAGCAGCTTTACAGATGATTGGCTCACCCGCCTTCGCTCACCTGCGAAGACGCCTGAGCTGTCTCCTGTGCACATCGCTGCATTCGAAAAACAGATGGACACGCTTGAGGCTATGACTCCAACTAAGCGGCCATCACAGCGCTCCCATGTCGACGACAATGGTAATGCCGCGTCTAGATTTAATATCAAACCCCGGTCTGAGCGTCAGAGGTCCCTCGTGCCAGAGAGCCGCCATCCCAGCGGATCAAATAGAAGGAAGGGCTCACATCATGGCGAAGCTTCAATTTCAGAGAAAGCTCCGGGCGTCAGAAAGACTTCAACTGCTCCGTCGTCTTCTTTTCCAAGACCGCAAGATCTGCCCTTAAAGCCACAAATCAGCGGGTCTCAAGAAAGAGTCAGATATGCTAGAGAGCGCTCTAATGCTCCGGATCCGGCGCGAGCCAAGAGTGGCATGCCCCCGGCGTTGCAAGTAGATCTTAACGAAGAATTTCTACTCAAGAAACCCTCTTCAGGCAATCATGAGCGCGTGGATTACATTCCAACAAACATTCCGCGTACAACAGCACAACGAGGAATTGGGCTTGTATCCGCTCGCGCTCCTGAAGAGGTATCGTCCCGTCCAGCGCCTCGACACCGGAAACACACTAGCGGATTCACACCTATAAACCATCTCTTCTCATCTCCCCCACCTGAGCCTTCAGAACCAGCAGTGAGCACTACTCCTCCAGGACGCCCAGTCTTGGGAGTAAAGGCAGCCACGAACAATGCCAATCCGGCAGGTCTAACGCGTGCACCTTTTTATCCGAGAAATGAGGACATCCAAGTGTTGTCTGCTAGTGACATACGGCTTCACAACGAGCCACATTACCCACTCAGTGGGGCTCTTGAAGGACAGGAGAACAAAGCCCGTAACGATGAGAACAAGATTTCCGGGCAATTACCTTTGAAGGAGGCTCTCGTGCAGTCTGCTGAGAAATGCGTGAACCGAAAGCGTAGAAGAGATCACCCGTTGAATGCCTCGCCGACTGCCACGAATTCCCCGGGCTTTTCTTACCGCAGAGCCTCTAATCCTACGACCAATGCTCCGAAGCTTCAACCCACGGGCAAGGCCAACAAGGAAGCGGGCACACGGAAGAAGAAGAGGGCCCGCCTGATGACTTTTGGTTCTCTGCCCTCTCTGCCCGTCGAGGAAGTTCCACGGGAAGAATACCAGCTTACGACTGCTGGTGTGCCTGGAGGAGGGCGCAGCGAGGCAGTGGTAGGGAGCCAGGCAGCTAAAGACAAATATTGCAGCCCACTCCGCGATCTTTCCACTCAAGCAGCTTTCGCTTTCGCTCAAAAGGAGTTCCAGCGAGAGTTCCGGTCCCCTCTGAGGAATGTAACCGCAGCATCTCCAGAGAAAGCTGCAGGTTCGCAGCGAACCAGGACTAGCACACCTCCACCCTCTCAGCCGCCGGCTGAGTACACCGCCATCACTCCGTTCAAAGTCTTTAACAAGGGCAAACCTTTCCTCGCTGAAAACCAGTCCCAGCTCGAACCGGCACCAGTGAGCACCCAAGAGCTTTTCAATACCGCTACACCGCTCGCATTCAGCACGGTAAAGAAAGATAAGAGCGCACGGAAGAGAGTCAGCATGGCAGTTTCGCCCTTGAAGTCCGTCAATGATTACGGCACAGGTATCAATGCCGGAAAAGACGAGAGTGCCGCTAAAAAGGGCGGCGAGGGTGAAACAACAGTGGCTGAGGTCACCTTTGCCGACCTATCCACAACACCCCCGACGCCGAACTTCCCGCTATTTTCCCAACGCGCACCGCCCTCAGCGTTTAAACCGCCATCCCTCATTCCAACTCTATCGTCTGCCCTCAAACCCAGAAATCCGAGCTTCACGGCGGCTTCTCGCACCACCAGCCAGGCCAATTCGTCCTTTTCACGACTCGCTCCACCGCCGTCGTCCGCACCGGTGTCGAGCCACCCCGTCCGCCAGGAGTATCGCCGAGTGCTCTCTCAGGGCCACAGGCACAGCCGCAGCCCGAGCCAGAGCTCCCAACAGCAGCAGCGCTCGTCGCAGCAACTGGCCCAGAGGCAGCCGGCTCTCTTAGATGATGTTGATATCGATTCGGCTATGGATGCTGCGGATTCGTTTCTCGATACGGCGAATCTTGATGTAGATTTGAAGGGGCCCCCGGCAGGCAGTGGCGCGCGAAGGGCTCGATAGTGTGCGGGTGTCGATTTATTCTTTTCCCCTTCTCCTTGTGAGGGCATTCTGGTCTATATGTTTATTCGGCGGGGGCGCTGGCGGGTTCTTTAATTTCCTGAATATGGCTTTTCGAGTACATGATATGGGAACCGGGCATAGCTAGGGAGTCTGAGTGTTAGGTGATGTGGATGGGGCGAGAAGTTGGGCGGTGAACGGGATATCTCAGCTGCTTGTATTGCTCTTCTATATCCTGGGGACGCTGAATAAAGCTTTCCTTTGGGCTTATGGTACCATGAACATGACATGGGGAAATGAGGGATTTTACAAAATTTTGCTTCGCACCCAAATGACAGCAGTGCTGAACGGTAAAAAAAAAAAAAAAGCAGGCTGAAGACTGACAAGGCCTAGTTGAGAAAGATGCCGTGGCACAGGTCATGAGGAAGGATCTACATCCGTATCAGAATCTCCACGCCGCTATCCCTGGCATCAGGAAGCCATGTTCACACGTAGGGACACTAATGCAGCCTTTAAGAAGATTCGGTAGAATCGTTCTTGTCGGAATCATTCGCAAGGCCGATCCAGAGCTCTCCGTGCTGGCTGCTTGGCCCACCTCTATATAGACAACGGCTGGGACCTATTGATTTTTGAAGACTTTCCATAATCTTAGGGTGAGACAAAAGCTGGGCTACGAAGAAGGCCTCTACAATAGTTGCCTCACTGATCCTGCCGGTCTGAAGAAGCAACTTCATGGCCTCGTTCCGGGAAAAAACTGCAGCCGTCAACACGGGTGCTGCTGCCAACAGAGAGTTCCAACCATCATCGCTATGAAGCGTCCTTTCGAGTTCCTCTTTGTCACGCGCGGACGTTGAAGTAATACTTCGCAATTCCACGGGGGCGGATGCGTATGGGAAGTAAGGCGGGATATTTGTTCCAAAATCTACCCAAACGCTATCTGACTCCAGTAATAACGCAAGACTTCGTGTGCGGTCTTGGTAAATTGCTGCAGTCACCATAGGCGTTCTTCCATATTCGCAGCCAGCATATACCATTTGGTTGAGATTGACATTTTTGTGATGAATGAGCAACCTCATAATTTCCTCATCCTCTTCCTGTATCCATTCACGATCCTGTAGGGTCTCGCCATATTTGCGGATATCGAACCTGAACATGTATTCCAAGATAGGGTTGGCTTCCAGGTCAGGGTAAGAGACCAGGGCAAGAAAAAACTCTCGAGATTGATATTGGAGAGCGAGTCTCAGATGATTATCGTCATGGGACTTCTCGCGAGAAACGCTAAAATCCAAGAGGATCTGCATAAGATCTGCCCGACAGCTGCTCACTAATTCACACATTTGAGCTACTGATTCTGATGTGCCTGGTTTGAGGAGCCCGCGTAGTATCTTTTCATCGGAGCTAGGTTTGGTAAGTGGAAATTTTGCCGAAATGTAGCTAATGGCTCTACCGAGATCCATTCGTTCGACGATCTCACTGAGGAATTCTTCATCATGAGTCAAACCCATGGCGTAGCTGAGGACTGGACAATCTGACCGCGGACTGCCGAATAAACTCGCGCCTGCTTTGACTAGTAGCCTTACGATATTCGTGGCATTTCGTTCGATCGCAATGCCCATTGCTGTAGCTCCGTGGTTGTTGGTGGCATTTGGGTTGACAATCGGCTTCAGTGCCCAAGATTTTCTGCCCAAACGAACACCTCGCGCCCGGATTATCCAGTTCAATAGTTCGGAAGCTATCTTATCGTGGCCACCCTGAATTGCAAGTAATAAAGGCGTGTTGTTGAGGCAATCGCGCTTGTCGATCCCAGCTGGGGAACGCCGCCAAAGGAAGTCAAGAGCGCTTGAAATACCACACCATGCTATGAAATGCCAAATGTTCGAGCTCTTAGTCGGCCACGGTGTAGATGTTCCTGATCCCGTATGGAGTACATCCCAGAGGTGCAGGATCTTTTTGAAAGTCTTGCTATCATTCATCCACTCGGAGATTACTGGAAGAAGGCTCGTTTGTGGTATGCCTCCCGCTTCCGCTTTTGAAATGTGCTGGTGGAGGAACTGAGCCGCATAATCGGCCAAAGGGAAATCATTTGTAAGGTGATACCAAGAATGCTTCGCAGCCACCCAAAGCTCCGCTAGACCAAGATACATGACACAAGCTCGTGCGATTTTTGAATGACCGGCACCAACTGGAGAGTATGTATCCTCGAACAAGGCCGGAATGACTTGGTGACCCTTGACTAGAAAGTCCGGTACAGACTGATGTATGAACTGCGCCTCACGTATGAAACTCTCATCATCCACTGTGATGGTGAAAATCTCCCGGGATTTGATTTCAATGAGGCCTTTCGAAAGGTCTTTGATTCGCCTTTCCGTATCTTGTAGAGAGTCGCAGTAGTATTGACTTGTTCTGAGGCATGTGATAGAGGGAAGCTCTGTGTCTGAGTCAAGTGCCAAAGCTTCGCGGAGCTCTGCGATCCTCAGCGGGCGTTGGGCACACAGAACCCACTGGAATAGCTTTTCGGTTTGTTCCCGGTCGCTAGCATCCACGGAATTGAGAAGATCCGAGTATAGCTGATTCAACTCCGTTGGAATCTGTCTGATTTCTTCATGTATGGCCTGCGCGTTGACGCCTTTTCTGTTCAGGTCCGCAGCCTTAGCAGCGACTAACACAGCCCACTGAAATCCCCCCTGCGCCTTGGATACTATCTCGTTCTCGATCTGGTATTTTTTGGTGGCTACGTCGATTTCTTGAAGGGTATCTCTTATAACCTTTCGAATGTCGCGGTCATTTTGATCTTCGATGTAAATCGTCGAGATGGATTCAAGGCCAAGGATTGGGTAGTGTCTGGACGAAAAACAGATTTTGAGGCGTGAATTTTGGCCTTGGGCCGATATCTTCAGCTGCTTCAGTTGCTCCAAAAGCTTCTGCGCATTTTCTGCTCCACATTCGTCAAGAGCGTCAATGTAGATGATTATCGGGCGAGATCTGGAAGCCTCCAGGAGGAATTTGGAAAGGAATTGCTGCAGCTCTGGTTGATTCCACTCCCATTTTTGGTTCTCCCAAGAGCCAAACTGTGTTTCCTTCTCTTCAAAGCGTCGAGTAAGTTCGTCAAGGTGATCTGGAAAGTAGCCCAGTAGACTGTTCAGGAGCGCTCTGTACAGGCCAACGAGCGTTTTTTGTAATGGAACACCTCTGCCATGAATGAAAAACGAGGCAACTAGTTCTGCATCGGAATTTTGTTGCATGGTATCCCAAATGTGCTTCATGGTGGTTGATTTGCCAACCCCTGGGTTGCCTTTTATCCAAAGAAGATCCTGGGTAGAGCGCATCCAATCGGCATATCGAGGATCATTGAGTGCCCAGTTGCACGTATCTTCTGCAGGAATGATGTCGTCCCTTCTCAGGTTTTGCTCTCGAAAAGCCAGAGACTGCAGGCATTCTTTCGATGGTTAGCACAGCTCAGTCGAGGTCTGTGGCGACATACCGCGTTGCTTGGTTTCAAGTGTCGGGACTAAAACCGTTAGACCTGGCTTGATTTTGATACGCAAGGGACTGACCGCTTGAATATGCTGCACGAACAGCTCTTCGCATGGTTTCAACCATCTTCTGCTCAAGCTGCCGGAGAATGACAAGAGAGGTTCGATACCCTCTGTCGTAGTCTCCGCCAAACTTCACCATCTCTGAATGCGTGCGATCAATTGGGTGTTGGCTTTTGCTACCATGTGTGGCTGATGCCGGGTCCACGAGCCTCTCCGGTGGGCCGGAGAGCCGCCACCTATTGTTCACCTGGAGAAAGAATATTAGCAAACGACAATATTCATCTAGAACGGAACCACTTACCAGCTCAGCTGTCGGAGATTCTTTCGTTTCATAGAATGATATCACTCTTGGTTCATTTTTACCGAAAGCCCGTGGAAAATCTCGCATCTGCCGTCCAAGCAGAGGCGAATTCACGCTAAGAGTCTCGAGTAAAGCTCTGTTTGGCTGGTCTTTAACGAGTGGCACGAGAAACTTTGTAGCCATGCCTTGATGGGGCACACCAAAGAAGAAGAAGGCTGCTGTCGATTGAAGTATGTCTGTGTCAAGTTCGTCGTCAGCGTCTTTCATCACCACAACAGCCTGGTATGTCATCAGCATCAATTCAATTAAATCCAGCTCTCTCACAACTTACCTCCTTGATGACGAGGCCCCCAAGACTATGCCCGAGAAAGATAATGTGATTATGGTTGTTCGAGCCAGTGACTCTTGTCTCCTGGATGCTCATCCGAAGCTCCTTTCCGAGGTCTGTCAGATTCTGAAAAGAGCTACTGTCTTGCAGTTGGGTATCATATCCGTAGATGAAGATTCTGAACTCCGGAAACTCCCAAGGAAGAGCATCACGGAGCCACATGAATGGGCCGTCTCTTTCTTTGAACGATCCGAATGCGTGGCCGCCCAGGCCAGATACAGCTATCAAGCTATTGCAGAATGTTAGCCATCATCTCTGATGAGACTTTGCAAAACTTACTCGACAGTACAATCTTGGTCGTCTTTGCAGTGCAATGGGGTGAGGCCGTGGAAATGAGTGTCAAAGATAAGATATCTTGGCCTGAGAATCATAGCCTCGTCGACATTGGGAGGCGTGGGAATCGGAAACCTCCATTCTGGTGGATTTTTGGGGTGTAGGGTGTCAGGAATGGGTTGGAAGCTCAAGGTAGCAACCCTTGAAGTCGTATCAATAGGACTGGAGGCAAGCGAATGAATTGTGACTGTGGCCTGGCTTCCTAGGCCCAAGGTGTGCTGAACAAGCTCCTGAACGTCTCTGCGTGTCCGCGCATCGTCCGGTATACCTTGCAACCTGAAGTTCGTGTAGCTCTCGTTCGTCATCTTGTCAGGATTGTGCAGTCATAGTATCTGGGATGGGATGACAGCAGCAAGCTGCTCGCGGTGTCAGGTTAACGACGAGGCTGAACTCGTGGAAAGCTTGCGATGAATGCGATTGCAGGTTCAGCTGACAGACATGGGTATGTTGAACCAATCATGCACCGAGCTCGCTCCAGAAACCTGGTTCGCCAGATACAGGGCGATTATCGCAGCCGAACGCAGGCATGAAGAATAATAAGGCCCCAGTGGAACTATTCCTCAACGAAGTTGCAATAAAACTCCCCATCCATATGGCCATGCAAGCTCTCCTGTAATCACACAGACCATTAGCATAACAGTACAATCTTCCCACCGAAACGGCAGCGCAAGAGTGATCAATGCACAAGTCATTCTCTGTCTCCCCAACGGCCAAAACATCTGTTTTCAAACCGATATATAGATTTCTCTCTTCTCTCATATGTCTGCAAAGCGGGGACGGGGCAGTTCGGTGTGTTCCAAGTTCTCGACGGGGTTCGGGTTCAAGAGGCTTCAGGGAGGGGGAGAGATGGGGCTCACTGAGCTTGGGATGATTGTTGGATTTCGAGACCAAGACGGACAAAAAAAAAAGACGAAAAAAAAAAGAAAAGAAGATGATAACGCCTTGATGCAGCCGTCATGCATACACTTCAAGAGTGAGAAAAAGAGATAAACAAATCCATCGCTTCTTCAACACACAGCAGTATGAGTTTTACCCAGGAAAGAGAAGAAAAAAGCCTTTCCCATTTCCACGTGAGGCGCGTCGGGCCAGAATAAGAGAAGAGAAGTAAAGGCGGAGGATGGAAACGGGAAGCATGGGTACCGTGTCACTAAACGAAGAAAAGCCAAAAAACCCTCCGAAAGTCCCTCCCCTCCAGTTATCATCTTCGTCCAGCAAGCCCGTCTCTGTGATTTGCCCCCTCGCTATACCCTTTACTCTCCCAGCCATGGCGGCATCCATTCCGATATGTCATATCACTAAGTCGTTCATGCCCGGCCGATCAAGTCCGTCGTTCTCGTGTTGCTTCTGTAAGGTATAAGAAAATTGACCAATCAGCCACCCTCTCCCACACCGTTGGTATCCATAGGGCTCCCTCTACCTCCAACGGAGATTACGCTTCCGTTTGCGGTCCGTCTCCTCCTTGCGACGGCCTTCTTCCTCGGCGTAGCCACGGGGACGCCCTCGGCCGCAGCGTCCATCATGGTGCTATCCCCGCCCTCCTCGTCTTCTTCGTCTATGTCTTCCACCAGCTCCCTGCGCCGATCGTGGAAGATCTGTGCCTCGTCCAGCTCGTTGACGTCGGCGGGCCGCATGCGCAGCCACTTCATGCGCGGGCCGCTGCGCGACCGCTCGCTGACGCGGAAGCCGTAGATGCGAGGCTCGTAGATGCTACCGTCGCCGAGGCCGGGCGCCAGGTTGGACGGCGCAACGCCATTTATGGTGGCGGGCTGCGGAGGCAGCTGGCCGGCGATGGTGGAGGATGAGGAGGCGGTACGCGACTTGCTGTGGGAAGCCTGGCTGGATGAGTCGGCGATAAGGTGGTGGTCGTCGCGCTGGCGGTCTAGGCGGGAGGCGCCAATGTCCAGTTCGGGGAAGGTCATGAAGAAGAGGCAGCCGAAGGTGGTGCCGAAGAAGGCGCCGTCGACCGTCTGGAAGCGCGAGTTCGGCGGTGTGTAGACGTCCAGGCACGAGGGACAGAAGAGCTTGACCGTCTCTTGGCCGGGCGTATCGCTGCAGCCGACAGGCAGCACCTTGGCGCCGTTGCAGTGGACGCGCGGGCACACGCCAAAGTGCTGCAGCTCGTACTTCTCGGCCATTTGCTGGATGCCGGGGCGCGAGGTGATGTAGCGCTGGTGTATCAAGCCGTACAGCAGCTCGGCGCTGCTCTCTATCACGCTGATATCCGAGTGCATGCGCAGATGGCGGCGGTCGCTGCGGCGGTAACCGACGGGCTTCTCGTCGCCTAGGATCTCGTCGTCGTCATCGTCGTCGTCCTCCTCGTCTTCGTCGTCCTCATCGTCCTCGGGCTCGACGTCGAGAATCATCTCCAGGGCCTCTTTGTACATGGGTACCTGCGACTGCAGGCCGGTCAGGTTGAAGTCATCTTCAATGAAGTCCTCGGACACTTCGGCGAAGTACTCGTGGCCGAGCAGGTTGCAGAAAGACGTTATCCACGACTCGGCGACCTGCGAGGACGAAGACATGGTGCGAGCGGGGGGGTGGCGGTCGCGGGGTCGGTGGTTGGGTGTCTAGAGAGAGGCCAGGCACGGTGCCTGACGGTGAGTGATGACGGCAGGCTCAGCTTGGTGCGGGAGAACGCGGGTCATGGGGCCGCTGCCATCAATCGCGTAGGCTGGAGTCAGCAGACGCGCGTAGCGGTTGCGTTGCTGCGGCTTGGTCGCTATGTCGAGCGGGTGTTGTGGCAGATACAAGGTTGGTGATAGCGGCGCGGGGCCACAGTCTTCGGCGGCTTTGGTGGTGCAGCCCGGGCCCCAAGCGAACATCGGCCCCGGTCACGTGTGCGTGCGTGCCCACCAGTCTGGATCCCGCGGCCACGACTTTCGTCACACCGCATTCTCGCCCGACACTTTCCAGACAAAGTCGAAACTCGGCTGCAACTCAGTTTCACCTGTCACAGATTGTGGTGATCGGTATGAGAATATCATCTATTATCCACCTTCGGCTAACATGGAACATGTCGTGGTTAAGAGTTGCGAGCAACTGCCGCTATGAGCCCCAGCCACCCAGTGACCCGGTTACTTCTTTCCGTGCCGAACAGCAAGAATGGCCCTTCTGCAAGGAAATCGCACCGGGAACAAATTTCGCATACTAATTTAATTGAAAAGCGGCTGTCTCGAGAAGCAAATGTTTCCCCATGCATGTCCCATGATGTCAGCGGTAGAGACGTAGTCTTCACTTTGCGCTCTTATGCGGAACTAAGATACGACATCAAGATTAACTCAACTTTCGTTCCATGGTTGTGCAACACTAACCAAGTACTAAACGCAACGTCCCTCCTCAACATCATTACCTCCGTCGTCAGCCTCTTCGCTCCAGTTTGCGCCTACCTATTACCACAATAAGAGCACAAAATACTTTGGCCTTCTTGAAGCTATCTCGCAAAGAGACTCACATTCTACATATGTGAGCGGTTGAAGCTACCATCCGGATGTAGATGAATATTTAATAATTTTACATATCCGTCCGGACAGTAGCTTCAACTACCTACGTAATGATAGAAATTAGTTCTGATGACCCAGCTCTACACCAGAAAATTTTACATATATGGGTAACTGAAGCTATCGTCCGGACGTGTATGTCGAATTAAAAATTCTACATACACGTCCGGACGATAGCTTCAACTACCCATGATACGAGAAAAAAAAAAGAACCTACGCTAGCCATCGGCTGCGAGAGGGGACTGTACTTATTAGGTTAGTTCAAGTTAATAGTAGCTGCACCTGCTGTACAGATGAGAGAGGCCCCTCCCCGTCCCGCCCGGTCTACGGTCTGGTCTCCTTCTTACCCGGTAGTACTTCTCTACTGTTCGCAGGCAACTGCTTTTTAGGTTAGTCAAAGTTGATAGTAGCTGCATCATCTGCACAGATGGGAATACACCCCTCCCCGGTAGTACTGCTCTACAGTTCGCTGGCAACTACTAGGATCTGCGACGACCTGGTTGCTGTTTGATGCTGATCCTGGCCACGGTGGTGTTGGTGATTTATACAGAGCACTTCCAAACAAACAGCGGCATTCTAGTTGTGATAATGCATCTAATTGATTTTGCCCTCGGCAATGGGTATAGAAACTAAGTGAATAGGTTTTATCCTCTCTTTAACCTTTTTTGTGCCCCTCTCTCAGCCGTTAAGAATAGAAAATGACCGCATGGGTAATGACTGAGCAAATGAGTCGCCCTGCTTAGGCATCTCCAAAGCATGTAGAAGCTGTGCCCAGCGGAGCGCTTCCTCTGAGCAATGCTTGCCTCTAAGGTCAAGAAAAGAAATTCTACAAAAGGAAAATAATGAAAAAGGCCAAGCCCGAGTCAATTGCCTACGCGGCAATGGGCTCCGCCGACTCGCTCTTCACGTTCTGCTCAGCCGTCTCGCTGCGCTTGGTCCTGTTACGCGAGATGGGTGCTCTGCGGCCATTAGCCATGACGCCAGCCTGGTCCTTGACGACGGCCGCCTTCTTGAACTTCTTCTGCGCTTGCGAGTTGCTCTCGAGAAGCTCCGGACAGTGTCCAGACTCTTTGAAATGCTTGCGGATGACACTCCACTCGCCCGTGACCGGTGCTGTGCAGCCGGGATGCGGGCACCTGTACTCCTTACGACCATGAACTCCGTTCTCGTGCTTTGTGAGATTTGACGAGTCGGTACAGCAGAAATCGCAAAGCTTGCACTGGAACCTCTTTTCTTTCAGATGAGTGCCTTGGATGTGACCCTTGAGCTGAGTTGCCGTAGCGGCGGCGTAAGTACAACCTTCGTAATGGCACGCATGAGGGCGCTCGCCAGTGTGAGTGTTGTGGTGGTTTTCCAACGTTTGGGCGGTGTTGAAACTCTTGTCGCAATACTTGCACTGGAACCTCTTGTCTGCGCGCCGTTAGGCCTACCTCGACGGGCTTAGGGAAAATTCACTTACACTTCGAATGGATCGCAAAATGCCTTGCCAACTTGCCAGACTGCTTGAAGTCGGTGCTCGAAGTACAGCCACGCCACTGACAGCAGTACTTGCCGTCGGATCCCTCAGTGTGCTCGTCCTTCATGTGCTCTGCCAAGTCCTTCGCAGAATCAAACTTCACGTTGCAAAGAGTAGGCATGCCATCCTCCGACTTCACGTTCGTTTGCCAAAGGCATATATGCTCCCCTCCTTCGACGGATTGTGCAACGCCGAACCCAGTGGACATGTCCGAGATGAAGTCATTAGGGCCAAACAAAGACTGCTCAGCATTTTCAAAGTGTGACATTTCTCGCGCCTTCTTGCACGGTGGTTCATAAAGTGGCTCAACTCCCTTAAAGCCCATTTCACTGAGCTCAGATGGTCGAAAGAAGCCATTCAGGGTTTGCCGGTGGTGGGGACGAAGAGGAAGATGCGGATCAGGAGAGGAAACGACGCTACCAGACAGACTACCGTGATCGATCGAAGAGTTGCCTAGCGTGCGTGTTGAAGTGCTTTGGCAGGAACCCATCGTATGATGGGGGAGCGTGCTCCCAAACATGTGCTCGTTTAGCTGCGCTAACCGACTGAGCTCGTCGAGGCCTGACGATCCCTGCTGACTCATCGAGTCTATCTGGGAGAAAGGTGGCTGGCTGCAGTGTCCATTCGAATGGTACTGAGGTAAGTTGCAAGGATAGGCTCCATGGGAGTGAGTGCCGTAGCAGTGAGGAATGGTATTCGAAGATCCGCCGTTAGCCGCCATCCAGTTCTCTAGCTCCTGACACAAGTGCTGATTGCTCGTGGTGTGACATGTGGGGCTAAAGTTCTGTTGGCAAATGTCGTGGTCGATGTGGTCACCGAAGTTTGGTGCGCAATAATGGCTTTGCTCGCAGGAGCTTGCTCGAGGGCATGGCTCCTTGTAGCACACCTCATCCACCAAGCATAAGCTGTCAGGGCACGGCTGTGCGTTGCAGTCGACGCCTGTGCAAAGGTTGTCCCAGCACACATCCTGCAGGTTGCAGTTCGGATCCGCGCAGGCATCCGGAACCGGGCAAGCCTCGTCTCCCGAACAGGTAGGAGAGCACGCGTCCCAGAACATGCCTTCGCAGCGGCTATCTGACGGGGAGTGGGGAGGTCCAGCATGGCAGGTGGCCTCAGTGCATATATCGGTAGCAACGGTCGTCAGTGGGAGGAGATGCCGGTTCGATTTGGGACTGTCGTGCTGCGTGGGAGAAACCAGACAGCTTTTGTGCCGGTGCAAATCGTCGTGAGTGTCCCCATTGACCAGTAGGTGTTGTGGATTGACGCAGATAGGGCGGTGGCACTCTCCGGTCTCGATCTCGCAGCCGAAGTTCTCGATCATATGGCGTTTCCAGGCGCTGGCTTCCAAGACCTCGCCGCTGGAGTCGCGCTTGGAGCCGGCCAATTGAGGCGACGGCGAGCGCATGACGAAGGCGGGCGTCCTTATAAAAGGAAGCAAACTTTGTTCTGCAGCCATGTTAGCACGAGCTTGAGGAGGCTGATACCGTGTTTCGGACCAACTATGATGTCGTTTGGTGGAGGGGCCTCCGTTAAGAGCGATGCGGACATGGGCCATCAAGGTGTCGAGAATGCGAAATTCCGAAAACTTACCTCACCACCTGCGTGCAACACCCTGATCCTGCCAAATGAGGCAAGAAGCATTAAGAGACAGCTGCAAGACGTCAAACGAGCCCGTCGGGCGAGGTCCGCGGGGGGTTACTGCGAGCACGGGCGCCTGAGGCAGGCTGAGAGGTTGGGAGGGTGGTTTTCGAGGCGTACGAACCAGCGAATCCATGGCGAATCTTTACTCAGCAACGGCCGCCGCAAGTCGCGCCCGCCCCCACCTCACGCCGCCGGAGGCACGCAATCGCACGCCGGCCACGACCTCTTCCCATGTGCCCCGCGCGCGTCGGGTCTGCACGGCAGCGTCGTCATTCTTTCGCTCACCGACGATCGCTGCCCAGCAACCCGGCACTGCAGCCAAGCCAACCCAGACGGCGCAGCACTCCCGGCAGTGTCGCCTGCCCATCCGCGCGCAATAATATTAATACTTTCTCCGCTACCCTACCCTGGCCGTTGCTGCTGACAGAGCCTCTTCTCCCCCACAACCTCCAATCCCCACACCCCGCCCGCTCCTTCGGTCGCACACGACGATGGGAAACCTCTGCGGAAAGGAATCCAAGTCCGACAACTTCGCCGGTCCCGGCCGCGCCCTAGGCTCCGCTCCCGCGCCCTCGAACAACGCAACTGCTTCCATACCTGCCACGAAGAAGAGCGCACTGCAAGGCAACGGCAGGACCTTAGGCGGCCCCGAGGCAACTGGTGGAGACGACCCTCGCAGCGCCGCCGCAAAAGCTGCTGAAGTGCGTCCCCCTGCCCCTTGATCCCTGCAGCCTGGCCGGCGGTCTGCGCTGGCACCGATGCCGATTGCTGACTTGACGCTCGAATAGGCACGAGCCGCGAACAACCAAGCCAAGACGACGAGGAACCAGAAGCTTACCAACCGCGCAGCATTGGAGGAAGCCAGCTACGCCGAGCGGAGGCATCGCGACGCAGACGACATGGCCAATGCAAGGGCTTGGAATTGAACTGGCTTTCAGATACCGATGTGACCGATTTTGCTGGGCCTTATAATCGCCAATGTGTGGCATATAGTCGTGGAAGGATGGCACGACATTTACACGAAGCATGATGACCTTCAACAGAATTAGAATACCCTTATTTCATCACCGGGGCTTGCGGGAAGAAGCCTCTTGATACTGTTTAAACCCAAATATCAAACTTCATAATTAGGCATTCAAATAGTCTTAGGAACGTAAGCATTGTGAACATTGTATCCATTATATGACTACGGCAGGTGTCTACAGACTAGCTACCAATGGCTGGGAAAATGGGACTGAATGGGCATCTCCTCTTTGTATCTGGAAGCTGTTCATCAAACCTCGCCGGTTCTTCTGCATTTTCCGCTTTTCGTAAAAGAAACCTGCTCGTTACACGAGATCTCCGTCAAAGCCTTTGCTTCGAATGCTGGAAATTGGGAGAGCTTATGCTGCAAATGGGCACGTGAGTTGACTAAAGCCGTCGCAAGTAGAGTCCGGCAGCGACATCCGAGAGATTAATGGCCGTCTTTCACGCACTTAGATCCTTTGGAGCTTAGGTCAGCGCAGCAGTCTCGAAGTAGAAAGGAAGCTCATAAAAATTGGGGGCTTCTCGACTGGGTGCACACCTCCTCTAAACCACGTTGTACTTTCCAGTAGCGCCACGTGTCTCGGTCTCCTGAGCAGCAATGGTTCCCTCCTTGAGCAAGCGCATCAGCTCCCTCATTGCGTTCTGAACGACAATCTCCGTATCGCCTTCCACCAGAATGTAGAGCTTCGGCGGCTGATCCGGTCCGGGCGTATCGCCCTTGGAGTAGAAATTGCCCTTCGTTGTGATCGACGTGCCCGTAGCTTCCAGGATCTTTGCAACATTGGTACGGTTCGTGACAGCCCAGCGAGCCTTCTGGGGATAGTCGTTGATCTCCAGCGTAGCGTGGTAGGCGCCCGCATCGGGTCCCTTGTTGTCGATGGGCTGTCCGGGACGCAGTTGGTTGCGTTGCGTGAGCCGACCATCGATCTTGCTTGCTGCTGCGCGGACGCGCTCGAGAGGATCGTTCGACTTGGATTTGGAAGCAGACGCTTCTGGCTGCTCCGTCTTGTAGACCTTGATGGGTTGGTTGAAGTTGAAGCCCGTGGCGTTCGCGACCGGCTTAGCCTCCGTGGGTGTCTGAGCGGGCTCTGCCGTCGTTGGAGTCCTTGCTTGAACAACAGGCGCCACAGCGTCCTCTTGCTCCTCCTCATCGTCATCATCTCCCTCCATCTTGTACTTGCTCTTCATGGCCTTCTTGGCAGCCTCATGGCGCTGATCGTAGTGTTCAAGAGATTTGCCCATGAAACCCTTCCTGCTTGCATTCGATCTAGTACCCTTTGCCTTATCCGCAATCTCTTGGAGATTCTCGGGGATGGGCAACTTAGCGTAAGTGAATGCTTTAGCAATCTCCCTCGCGCGTCCAGCTTGGCGCGGCGTAATGAAGGTGATTGCGGTGCCCGTGTTTCCAGCGCGTCCCGTCCGACCCGCACGATGGACGTAGTCTTCCAAGTGGTCAGGCGCGTCATACTGGATGACAAGCTTCAGTTGTTTGACGTCAAGTCCACGAGCCGCGACACTGGTTGCAATCAGAATGGGGATGGCGCCTTTCTTGAAGTCGGAAAGTGCCGAGTCACGATCAACTTGGTCCTTGGCACCATGGATGGAGTCGCAGCTGTAGTACTTCTTCAGAAGCAGGTTGAGAAGCTTTTCAGCAGTCTGTTGGGTCTTCACGAAAATCAGGGTTCTGGGAAATCATTAGCTTCGTCCATCGGTATACGTGGGAGAGGTTTCCACATACCTAGCATCATCTTCTGTGTCATAAAAGTCACCAAGAATACCAAGCAGGCGGTTGAATTTGTCATCCTCCTCGACGACCTCGATTTGCTGAGTGACTTCAGGCGGCACACTGGACCTTTCGCCAACGATGACGGAAATGGGGTCGTTGAGTTGTTCCTTGGCGATTGTCTCCAACGCACCCGGGAAGGTGGCACTGAAAAGCACCGTCTGGCGCTTTGGGCGCACGTTGGACAAAATTCTGCTGATCTGAGGCTTGAAGCCCAAGTCAAACATACGGTCAGCTTCATCAAGGACAACATAAGTAACGCGGGCTAGGTTGGTAACGCGACCACTGTTCGCTCCAAGAAGCTCAATCAAGCGACCTGGTGTGGCGATGATGATCTCAGCTCCCTTCTTCAGCTCGGCAATTTGCTCCTTGATAGGCGCACCTCCACCGCAGACGACGGCGCGAAGATTCAATGCTTTGGCGAACGGACGAGCTTCCTTGGCGATCTGAGCGGCCAGCTCACGAGTGGGAGCCATGATGACGGCGATGGGACCATCAAGCGGCTTGAGAGGATCTTGGTCCATGATATGGCGGAACATGGGCAAAAGAAATGCAAGCGTTTTACCAGAGCCGGTCTTAGCAACGGCAACCAAATCTCTACCGGACATGATGGTAGGAATCGCTTGACTCTGGATAGAAGTGGGCTTGTCAAACTTGAGCTGTCTCAGAACGTCCAATGTCTTGAGGCCGAGTCCGCACTGCGCGAAGGCCGACACAGGCTTGGGGACATCGCGACCCATGACCTTAATACCATCAAGCTCGAAGCGAAGGCTTGAGACCGCATCCTCATCCAATGCGGCCAACTCCGAGGGTTCGGTGTAAAAGTTGAACCTGACATCCTGATAGTTCATCTTCTTATGATCGACTTGGCCAATCGTCGCCTTGGCCTTCTTCTTGACTGTCATTGCGAGAACGTCTTCAGGGTCCGAGTCTACTGCGGCTTCCTTGATGTCTTCATCATCACTGTACAAGGCGATAGGCTCCTTCTGACCGGACTTCGACATGGTCTTCGTAGGCTTTTTGGGGGTAGCCATAGTGCTCAATCCCGACATGAATGCATCCAGCGGGTCTACTTCCTCTTCGTCGCCCTGAACGGGCTGAGGCGCGTCGGTCATTACAGCGTCTGAATCGGGCGTCTTTGCAAGTTGCATGCGCTCCTCGCGCTTTTCTGCTGCAGCACGAGCGGCGGCGGCCTGCTCTTCTTCTGTGCCTCCATCAGCCATGCCTGCATCGTCATCACCAGAGTCATCAGCGTCATCGGCCTGTTCAGCTCCATCATCTTGGGCAGCAGCATCTTCAAGGTCCGGAGTGGGGAGCTTTTCAAGCTTCTTGCGCGTCGATTCTTCGTCCTCCAGATCCAGCGCTCTCTTCGCTCCTGGCTTCTCGGCATCCGTAGCGCGCGGACCAAACCCGAAGCCGCCAACATTGCCCTTGACTTTGAGCAGGGAGCCGGGCTTGGGGGCTTGGCTCTGAATAGTCGCTGCAGGAGGCTTCGTGGAAGGAACAGCCACGTCCCCTCCAAGGGCATTGGCACCAGCGGTGCTCGGGCCGCTCGCCTTCTTTGCGATCGCCTTCGGATCGAACTTGCCGGCATACTGTTGCTTGGGGGATGAAGCGGTGGTGTCCGGTGCGGGTGACCCTGGAGAAGCTGCGGCTGTCGGCGATGCGACCTTCTTCCTGTCCATAGCCTCCAGTATCTCGCGGGCCCCACCCTTGAGTTCTTGCTCTTTCTTCTGTGCTTCAATCTTTGCCTTCCAAAGCTGAGTCCTCTTGAGGCGTTCGGCCTGCTTGCGAGCTTCGGCGCTTTCCGCTTCGGGGGCTTGGGCGTCGGCGGTCGTGGACGAAGGCGGAGCCTGGCCTTTCAATGTTATCTGATCTAATGAAGACTTGTCGGGGTGTAAACTTACATCGGAAGGCTTAGCAGACTCCTTGGATCTAGCTGGGCTAGGGTCGCGCCTACCATTGCGCCTCGAATCGGCAGAGTCGTCCCGACGTCGCTTCACACGGTCTCTCGAATCATCACGTCGGCGGTGATCGCGAGGCGGCGAGCGGTCGCGCGACCGCTTTCGGTCACGGGAGCGATCGCGGTGTGGGCGGTAGCTGCGGTCATCACGGCCGCCATAGCGACGTTCACGGGAGCGGTCCCTGCGCGGGGGGTCATAGTAGTCGCGTTCGCGATCACGGTCGCGCCTCTGCAGTTCAGAATCAGTATGCCGATAACCGCAAGCGGAGCGCATTAATGAGCTTACAGGAGGACTGCGGGAGCGACGACGATCACGGTATGAGTCGCCTCTGCTGGAGTACCGATCGTCGTGGCGGCGGTACTTGTGCGAACCTACGGGAGTTGGTGAGCGAGTTGACGGCCGAGCCATGGCAACGAGCCCAGAGGCACTGTGAGCCGTACGGGTGCTGTGCGATTGTTATGAGCAACGGCCAGGCCAGTGCGGAGGTTGTGTTTGTGTCGTGGGGCCACACGAGGATGGATGGTTGAAGGAGGGTGGTCGCGGCAGTTCGAAGGCCAAGCGACGCGGAGCAAGAAGTTCGCTGAGTGCAGCCCGCGATTCAGGTTGCGCTAGCGGCCGCGGATCGCCCCTCGGCAGATTGTTTGGCCGCGCCGTAGATAAGCCGATAAGCTCGCGCCGGCAAAAAAGTTGCAGCTCGCAAACGCGCTTCTTTGCGTCTTGTGTGGTACTATTCGTGCTTCGCCGCGAGTCTTTGAGGCCGCAAAAACACAATGCCGTCGATTACGCAGTCCCGGAAGCGCAAGGCGCCCACCCGTGACATTTCTCCCCCCGAAGATGCGGCCTCCAGCGACGAATTTGAAGGCGGAAAGCTTGAGGGGATCCTGTCGCAAAGCGAAGACGAATCCGACAACAGCGTGAGTGAAGAGGAGGAAGACAGCGAAGAGGAAGAAGAAGACCTGGAAGAAGATGAAGACGAGGAGATCGACAGCGATGAGATTCCCTCCTCTGAAGACGAAGACGACATTCGCAACCAGATCAGAAACCTCAAGGTCAAAGGAGAGCCCACCAATGGTCGCTCCACGCATACCGACGATGCTAGCGACGGCGAAGGAGATACTCGCATGCGATCGGCTTCGCCCGAATATGGATTTCAAAAGCTCGAGAAGAACTACAAAGTCACGACCGACGCAAATGGCAACCCTCGCTACGTCTATCAGGAAATTGAGGCAGGATACGATACCGACGACTCGGATGCGCCCGCTGGACAAAAGAACACCATTGGCGACATTCCACTCTCTTTCTACGACGCGTACCCTCACATTGGCTACGACATCAATGGCAAGAAAGTCATGCGCCCGGCGAAGGGCGAAGCGTTGGATGCTCTGCTCGATAGTATAGAGATACCCAAGGGTTGGACTGGCCTGACCGACCCCGCTACTGGCAAGCCGTTGCAACTCAGCCGGGAGGAGTTGGAAGTTTTGAAGCAGGTTACTCGCAACGAGGTGCCTGCCGACGGCTACGACCCCTACCCAGATATGATTGAATACTTCACAGGAAAGGAGGAGATCATGCCTCTAAGCGCTGCGCCTGAGCCCAAGAGACGCTTTGTCCCCTCGAAGCACGAGGCCAAGCGTGTCATGAAGATCGTCAAGGCTATCAAGGAAGGCAGAATACAGCCATACAAGCCGCCGGAGGAGCAGGAAGAAGAGGACCCGACGATCAAGAGGTACGACCTGTGGGCTGACGAAGCGCCGCGACCGGATCACTTGACGCATATCCCCGCGCCCAAGCTTCCGCCACCCGTCCACGAGGAGAGTTATCACCCGCCGCCTGAGTACCTTCCGGATAAGAAGGAGAAGGAGGCGTGGGAAGCAGAGGATCCGGAGGATAGGGAGCGGGAATACCTGCCCACTGACTTTGGTGCCCTCCGAAAAGTCCCCGGCTACGACCAGTTCGTCAGAGAGAAGTTTGAGAGGTGTCTCGATCTTTATCTTGCGCCTCGTGTCAGGAGAAGCAAGCTCAACATTGATCCCGAATCTCTCCTGCCCAAGTTGCCAAGTCCAGACGAGCTCAGGCCATTCCCTACGACTTGTGCGACAATTTTCCGTGGCCACGATGGTCGCGTGCGCAGTCTAGCTGTGGACCCTAGTGGCAGATTTGTTGCTAGTGGTGGCGATGATGGTTGCGTCAAGATTTGGCATATCCTCACTGGTCGACAGGAGTGGAGCGCAAAGATCTCAGACGAGGAGGCAGTCAATGTCGTCAAATGGCGGCCCGGGCAAGATGCGGTAATTCTCTCCGCTGCTGTTGGGGAAACCGTCTTCCTCATTATTCCTTTCGGCTTGTCCATCGTGACTCCGGACGTCGAGCAAGCCAGCCGCGAAATCCTTGATGCTGGCTGGGGGTACGCTGCATCAAATCCCTCAAAACACACTACCGCAGATGGCGCCCCGAAAGCACCTCCTGCCAAATGGAGTCGGCCCGGCTCCAGACTCGAAGAGCAAGGTGTGCTGGTTCAGGCGACTGTCCGATCGACCGTGAAGGTGATCAACTGGCACAGGCGTGGAGAATACTTCGCCACCGTTTCCCCACAGGGGCAAAGCAGTGCCGTGGCAATTCACACGTTGTCGAAACACTTGACGCAACTTCCGTTCCGCAAGCTGAAGGGGCTGGCTCAAACTGCGCAATTCCACCCTTCGAAGCCGATCTTCTTTGTTGCAACGCAGCGAACTATCCGTAGCTACGATCTTGCCAGGCAGGAGCTCCTCAAGATCCTGCAGCCTGGTGCGCGCTGGATCTCTTCTTTCGACTTGCATCCGGGTGGCGACAACCTCATTGTCGGATCGTACGACAAGCGCCTGCTCTGGCACGATCTCGACCTTTCCAACAAGCCGTACAAGACATTAAGATACCACAAGAAGGCTATTCGCTCGGTGCGCTTCCACCAGGGCGGACTGCCGTTGTTCGCCGACGCTAGTGACGACGGTAGCCTGCAGATCTTCCATGGCAAGGTGGTGGGTGATTTGATGGAGAACGCGACAATTGTGCCGCTCAAGGTTCTTCACGGTCACCAGGTCAAGAATCAATTAGGAGTGTTGGACGTTGATTGGCATCCACGACAGCCGTGGTGCATGAGTGCTGGAGCGGACGGGACTTGCAGGCTTTGGAACTAGACAGGAACAGCGGGCAAGTCGCCCGTGCAGTTATCTATCAGCAACTAATTTTTTCGCGGCCGATATTTTTTCGTACCTATCAAGAGAAGGGTCCTCTGTTAATCTCGCAAGCACGAGCGTGTAAGACAGCTTCTCATAGGGGCTGCCTGAGGGGAACGGCCCCTGCGCTGGCTGGTCGGTCGTGAGTAGTGGAAGCTTACCCTGCGGATCTCCAGCCAATGAATGCGCGCGTATCCACCCACGTTCCCCATCCCGAGCTTCAGGGCAAGGGCCCTGTTCGGGGCGAACTCCAGCATCTTGCGCTGCCCTTAAACCAATCAGTTAGAGCACGCGACCAGTTCATCATGGGCGCGCAGGTGTCGTCCGACGCGGTTCCGCCGCCTTCTTATGCGCCTCTGTCCCCAGGCAACCTAGCTCCGTGACGCCTTCTACATTCCTATCACTCTTTGCTTATCCGCCAAGTATGCCTCGCCCAAGCTTGCCACCTACACCAGCGGCCTCGACCGAAATCCCTGGCAAGCCTGACACCGGCGCTGCACACGATCCCTCATGGGTCCTCCCGCCAGCAGCTATGAGCGACCGCAGCAGAAGCAGCGTTAGCTCCTCTAGCGTCGCCTCCTGCAATGCTTCCGATTCCTCCTATCACCCTACTTCTCCAGTGCCCGTCAAGCATTCCGTCGCTTCTACCGCCCATTCCTCTTCGTCAAACTCGAGAAAACGCTCTGCCAATGGTGCCGTTGCAACGCAAGATGACTACGGTCTCCCTCCGCCGCCGACCCGGCTGCGAAAGATTATTCAAATGAAGCCGAAGGAGGAGAAGAGTGTTACACAAGAGCAGGAATCGCAAGCGACCGAGGCTGCAACGACAGCTGGATCCACAGCGAAGGGCAAGAGTTCTGGAGGTCGTGGCAAGAAACAGAACAACGGCACCACAGCGGCAGGGCGGAAGATTGCGCGGAAGACGGCGCATAGCCTCATTGAGCGCCGGAGACGTTCGAAAATGAACGAGGAATTCGGGGTGCTTAAGGACATGATCCCTGCATGTACTGGCCAGGAAATGCACAAGCTCGCGATTCTGCAGGTAAGTCGGAGACGTCATCGTATTTCGCGTAGGAACAATAGTTGGTCGTAAACGAGAGCGCATCCGTCATAACCTGACATATCCGTGCTTACGAGTCAGCCGACTGCACGCCAGAACACTTTGCTGATGATGTCTTAGGCCAGCATTGAGTACATGCGTTACCTTGAGCGCTGTGTTGCCGAGTTGAAAGCAGCAAGCCGGGCAAAGCGTTCATCCGAGTCGCCGCCCCAGCAGTTGACTGAAATGACGCAATGGCAGCCGCCGACTAACGTGGAGGAGGACGAGGAAGAAGAGGAGAACGACCAGGACGAAGACATGTCTGATGCCGTTTCCCCTACTACAGCTACACCGAACGCACAAAGTGCGCAGCCGCCCTTCCCCGGGCCGCCCTCCAGCACAACATCACCCATAATATACCCCACAGACCGGGGTCACTTCTCCGCACATACCTCCCCAGCACTACTCCCCGCAGATGGCGACCACAGGCGGTTGAGCTCGGTCAACACGTCACCAAACATCTTCGGCATCCCGCAGCACCGCTTCTCGTTCTCGGCGCACTCAACCACAACTTCTCCATCCATCCTACCCTCGCCGTCGGTGGTTGGTCGGGCAGAGAGCAGATCGAGGCATCCAAGCTTTGCCTTGACGAGCCCGGCTTTGGGGCCTCAACCGGATTCTCGGGAGGATCACGAAGCGACAGCGGCGCTGCTGATGTTGAACAACGATCGTAGGTCGTGGAGCGGGGCCAATTCGAAGGCGTCGACGCCGGTGTCGCGAGGCATGAGTGTGAAGGATCTTTTGAGCGGTTGAGCGGGGAGGCTGCAGCCGAATTCCTCATCCTTCGTCTTTTAATGCGCCACGGCGCTTGCATCGGTGTCATGTGGGTAGTGTGACCGACGTTCGGCACACGAGCTTACTAGAGCTTGGTTATGACTGGGGAAAATAGACTGCATAGCACGGGGCGCAGGTGGCCTTGGTTGTGCCAAAAGTTGGGGTTTTGTGCATTTCTGCTTAGATACAATTCTCGGCCCTTATTTCCGTAGATGCGGTTGCCGAGCGGCACGCGAGTAATCTCCCATGCACCATTCGCGGGCTGGTGTTCTGTGCCGTCTGGATGCAGATGCAACGAAGTCCAAGCTGCGGCGGCCGCGTGTACGCACAGCTGGGCGGATAAATGAGAGCTTGCACGAGCGCGGCATTGGCGGGAGGGGGGTTTATGTACGCGGTACAACGCGGGCGCTGGAGCGATCGGCGTTGGTTGGTCGTGCGCCCTCCCTTGACATCACGGACGTGGGGTTGCTGCATTAGCCGTCTTCCAGAAGGCCGCGCGAACAGCGAGACGGGCAAGCTCCCAGGCTTCGGCGCGCTGCTCAAATGCGGGACCTGTCCGTCGGGCTCGCTGCTTGGCAGGAGTCCAGGGAACTCGATCCTTCAGGTGCGGTGCTGGCCTCGCGCGCTGAGCGCTCAGGTCACGGCGGTTGATTCGACTCGCGCTGCGTGCTTAGCGATGGCTTGCTTGCGCCGCAGCCCTGCACCTTAGCCCGCCCCATGGCACAAGTCCACCACCAGCTTTCCACCGTTGACCACACATCGCACCCCAGCCCCCTCGACAACACCGCCTCTCTCCCTTCTTTCCCGCGCCAAACCTGCGAGCTCTGCGAGCTCATCCCCCGCTGCGTGTTGTCGAACCCACATGCTTAACCTCCGCTGCGCGCGGTTCCGAGCAGTGGGATGGGGCGCAACGCGCGCAAGCGTATCTCATACGGTAATTCACCCTTGCTTACCAGCCCAGCCCAGTTATATCAACTGACCGCCGCCGTAGTCTTGCCTCTCGCCAACTCCGCAGCCGGCCATCGCCTTGGTGTCAATGGTCTTGCTGTAGATCCTTATAACTCCATCCTGTACGTCATCCCCATCCTCGCCGCCAGCGCCGCACGCTGACCGTTTGCGTCTCCCGAACAGCTACTCTGGCGGCAGAGACGGCGTAATATGCGCTTGGGACACGCACCTCGACCTGCGCCCGGCTCAGGAGCGCGAAGGCTACGGCTCGCTCGCTGGCCTGGACGATGCGCCGCCCGCCCCGAAGCCGGCGACAACCTTCAGGCAGCAAGTGCAGGCCCACACTCACTGGATCAACGACATCATCCTTGCGCAGAACAACGAAGCCCTCGTGTCCGCCTCCTCCGACATCTCCGTCAAGCTCTGGCGCCCCGCCAGCCATGATGCCCTCCCGCCGCAGACGCTCGGCTTGCACAGCGACTACGTCAAGTGCCTCGCTTCGCCCAGCCCCACCGCCAATTGGGTTGCTTCCGGTGGTCTCGACCGCAAGATAAACCTATGGGATCTCAATGGTGGCGGCAAGACGTTGCAGATTGCCGTCGGTGACGATGAGAACACCGCGAAGGGCTCAGTCTACGCCCTCGCCGCCACCAACTCCCTGATCGCGAGCGGTGGCCCCGAAAGCATCGTCCGGGTATGGGACTCAAGATCCGGCAAGCGCATTACCAAATTCGTGGGCCACACGGACAACATCCGGGATATCCTGATTGCCAAAGAAGGTGATACGATCATGACAGCGTCGTCAGATCAGACGGTCAAAGTGTGGTCCTTGACCGCAGGTAGGTGCATGTATACCTTGACCATGCACAACGACAGTGTGTGGTCGCTGTACTCGGATCACCCGCAGCTCTCCGTCTTTTATTCCAGTGATCGCTCCGGACTTGTCGCCAAAACAGACGTAAGAGGCTGCATCGAGATGGACGAAGGATTGTCGGTTGCGGTCTGCCAGGAGCATGGAGGCGTAAGCAAGGTTGCCGTGGCCGGTGATTACGTATGGACTGCAACCGCCAGCTCCAGTATAAATCGCTGGCAAGACGTTAATACCGAGGCCGATGTCCAACTGCCGGATAATAAGCACCACCGTCTTAGCTCCGCCACGGCCCGTACGCGCATACCATCTCCGACTTCTCCGACAAGCCCGCCGTCCATGTCTATTGCGCCGCCAGCCGAGAAGATCCCGAGGAACGCACTCTTGCGTATGTCGAATGCCGCGTCTTTCCACCTCTACCGTGATCGTGACCAGGAATCCGCGACTCTGCATTCTGTTGCAAGCTTAAGGAAGCAGCCGGAGTTGATCGAAGACGAAGCAAAGGGTCCGACGCCGATGCGACCATTGCCTGATTTCTCAATAGAGGGGCAGAACGGTTTAATCAAGCATTTCCTCTTGAGCGATCGCAGACGGGTTCTTACTTTGGATACTGCCGGAGAGGTCATGCTTTGGGACCTTTTGAAATGCGCGCCGATCAAGTCGTTTGGTAAACGCCACCTTGAAGATGTGGCCCCGGAGGTGAACACCACGGAGACGGTTGCGCATTGGTGCGCTGTTGATACGAGAACGGGTAGTTTGACCTGCGTCTTGGAGGAGAATTATTGTTTCGATGCCGAGATGTATGCGGATGAGCTGCAGTTGGAAGAAGCTATTGAATTCAGAGAAGACCAGAGAAGTGAGTTGGAATTTCAAATTCTGCAACCATGGTTATGAGTCACTAACTTGGTATAGTCAACCTGGGAAAGTGGATACTACGATATCTCTTTGCAAATCTGATTGACGAAGAGATCAAAAGAGATGAGTCTTTCCGGCAAAACATCCTATTGGAGAAGAAGCAGCAAAGAAAATCACCAGGCACTATCGAGATACCCGACGCGCAGATGAATGGTTGGAAAGAAGGGTCTGCCCCTTCGTCTGCCACCACCTTGCGCGCTAACAACGGGTTTCATCTCCCTGTCACCACTCCAGGCTTGGCTATTGGTGTTGCCACTCCTGGTGGCCATCCTCACGCGCACACACATCAAACCACAAATCACCTGCCGCCAACCGCCGAGGAGGGTACTCAGCTCGAGCAGACAACGTCCGGCGGTAGCAAAGAGAGGAATTCCGGTGACTACTTTTCGACCAGCCCCCGAACGCAGGCCGCTACGACACCGAGTAGCGCCAGCCAGCCCCGTAAGTCTGGTGAGGCTCAGTCGCCAACAGATGGCGACAAGGAGAACAATAAAGAGGGTACCATGTTCGGCCGCAAATTCAAAATGTCCTTCGGCGGTATGAAGAAGCTGGGTCGAACAACCACGTCAGATACCACCAGCAAGCCCTCCATGGAGTCGCCCACAGAGACGCCCGAGGAATCAGACTCCCACACTTCGAAGAGCGAAGATCGTGTTATCGAGGATAATCTTCTGGGAGTTATCCAAGCCATTCGCCATCGCTATGAGGATGAGCTCCAAGAGGGAGCGCAAAACCTAACTTCTGCAATTACACCTAGTTTGGCCAACGAAACGCCAGTCTTGAAGCCTCCGATTGGAACTTCCATTCTCATTCAGGAAGACAGGCCAGATTCTGGTGGTGTGGCGGATTTGTTTGAAGGAACTGTGGGATCTCTGGGACAACAAGCGGATTTCATAGAAAAAGTGGCGCCTAAATGGCTGGGTGAAGTGTTGCTAAAGGTATGGCGCTTTTTGCAGACCTAAAGGACCGGTGCTAACATGATTGCTCCAGAACACCATTCCCTTCAAGGAGATCGTGAAGGTCTCATTCATTCTCGAGCCGTACCAGAATATTCTGCCGGCTATTGCATCGGATGGGTGAGTCCAAGATTTGGCAAATAAGTTGAGCACCGGCCCCGACTTGCTAACAGTGAATCCCAGAAACAACCGTCTCAATGCCAACCGAATGCTCCGTGCCCGCAAGATCATGGCATACGTTGCTGAACGCATCGAACCTCCGCCAGAGCAGCCCGATCCCAATGCACTAAGACCAGAAGAATACCTTGAGCTCTACTGTAACAACCAGGTACGTCTCCACCTCAAGATAAACCCCACAACAAGGTCAAAACTTCATTTAGCTGACTCAGCAAATCCAGCTCATCTCCCCAACCATGACCCTCGCCACCATCCGCGCGCACGTTTGGCGCGGCGGCGGCGACGTCATCCTCTATTACAAGGCCAACGGCCGCAAGGAGATCAAGCACGCGCAGCCCGCCCCACCTGAAGGCCCGCACCCGCCTTACGTGCCCCCCAACAGCAACATTCCCCTGACTCCGGGCTCCCCAGGCCTGGTGAGTCCGGCTGGTTTCGGTAGCGGGCTGTCGCCGGGTAGTCCGGCGAGGAGCCCGAGGACGAGCGGAGAAGGGAAGGGTGTGCCTGGTTCGTACGATCCGGGCAAGGCTATGCCTCCGTGAAGGTGAGGGTGAGGAGGTGGTTTCGATGCATGGTTTGGTGTGTTGTTTGTTCGTGGTGGTGGGTTCGGTGGGTTAGGCAGCATGGCAGCATGGTTTGCGTGTTGTTGTTGTGGTTGGGTAGTGGGCATTTTCTGGGTCATTGCGTCGTGAAAGGGCTGCTTCTTTTTTTGATTCTTCGTTGGAGGAGCGGAGATACCATGGTTGTTTTTGCTTCGATCTGTTGGAGCTTTTTTTCTTCGAAGGGGGTGGGTGATGAGGGGAGGTCAAGGAAAAGGGAAGGGGGTGAGAGAGAGGCTGTGGTTGAGATGAGTAGATTTGGGGTCACTCTCTCTTTTCCCCTTCTTGGTGGTTTTCCTTGAGAGGTGGGGAAAAGTATATAGCGGGGAGGGAGAAGGTGGTTTTGACGTGGGGGAGGTTTCATCTTCAGTTCCTTGTAGCATATTGGAAATCAGAAAGACTTTTTTCCTTTTAGGATGGGTTCTTGATCGAGTGTGTGTGCGAAGTGTGTAGCTCGGATGGGAAGAGCTTGGTGAGAGTTTGTTGGGAGGTGTTTGGAGCGTGAAAGGTGTTGTCCGTGATTTTGGCGGAGCGGCGAAGGCTTCAACTTCTTCTCACTCTTCTCGTCTTGCAAAACGTACAATGCCATCACGAAGCTTCAGTGCAGAGTGTCTTTCTAGCCTTGTGCGCCATCAAGTGACCTCACTGCAGGGTCTGCGCGTGATCATTGCTCACTTGTCTCGTGCAAGCTCGCACGCGCTCTCGCTGCTAGTGTAGCCTTGGACGTTTTCTATAAAATACGGGTACATCGTCCTGACTGAGTTCTACACTTCGTCAACAACGATTGCTTGTTGTTCTATAGTTTTCAAATGATGATATGAATTGTACTGTCTTTGCGCGCGGCGTTGCGGCGGTTGTATTGTGAAAGTTGGATTTTCGGGAAGGTAGGAAGTGATTAGGGGCATTGGTGTACAGCATTTATGGATGGTGGTGATGATGAGGGGCAGCTTCGTGGAAAAATTCTGCGGTCCAGCATTCGGATGAGGTGAAACAGTTCACCGTTTTATTGATTGTTGGACTGGGCTATGTAGATGTTCTTAGTAGAGGTCAAGCAACTCGACCAAATTGAGAAGACGTAATAAGAAGAACCGCACGCACAGTGATCCATTGCCACTGAGAGTCAAATTCATTGAATTGGTTGAATCTTTAATGTTGCATCGAGAAGGACTCGAAACGTAAAGGACGTCTTTATAGCCTGTCGGGTCGTTGCTGTATGCAGCGTGGCGCCTGTACCACGTGTTCGTCATTGCGCTGTGCTTCAACCACGAGTCCTTTAGCGCATCACATGCATGTAAGCAGCTGTTGAGATACTTCAAATGACACATCATAGGCTGTGCTAGGCATGGTAATCACGCTGCAGGCAATTCGCTTCCGCACAAGTGCCGCAATAACCCGCGTAGCCATCACTTGATCATTCCTGGGGGTTGCAATATTTTATAAACCGAAATATCCTCATAGATGCGATAGCTGTAGATGATCACCTTCTTTGGCTCTGTTGCGTGTCGCTCAAGTCGAGGCATTCACTGTTGTGTTTTGGGGCGGAACGCTGAGGTTAATTTCTGCAAACTGGGTGGCTGTCTTTCTCTCTCCTGTCGGAGTCCTCTCGATCAGCGTGCCTGTCAGGGCGTGAGAGGGTTAAAGTATGGTTGATGCTAAGAGATTATGTGCAAAGATGATGGGGAGCAGCATCAATAGGTTTTGTTGAAGTGAAGTATGTGGGAAAATTGAGGAAGTGGATCTATTAAAGCTGCAAATGTTTCTAGCGAGCGAGAAGACGCAGACAGAACAAACGAGGCCGAGTGATATCCGTTGGTAGAAGGATTAATATGGCTTAGGCATTAGTTGCGCGTGAATAGTTAGCATCTTAAGGAACGAGAAGTATGAGGTGCTATATAAAGTATTGAGAATAGCTAAAACAAGGCCCTAGGCATGGGGCGATTGTGCGAGGCTTCCCGCTTATCCTCATGTGCAAATCTGATCAAATGCAGACAAAAGTACACTTATCATGAGGTCACCAGTTCCTTGCAATTGGTTGGCTTTGCGGATGATCGGTGGTTGGATGATTCGAGCTAGGTGGCACATCTGAGCCCAAATCAAACACGATATTGTCATCGTTTCCGCCACTAATGAACTAAGCCATGGATTCGGCCACCATATTGTTTAGAATACGCATCATTAGTGTGTATGAAGGTAATAAAATGTGGAAACACTTCCAAGATTTGATGACATTTCTGGGGTTCTCCGACTTAGTGAAGAGTACGACAGGTGAAGTTTTGGGGTATTACAAAGGGCTAGAGGTGTTGGTGCTCCGTGATATACGTGTATAGTCCTTTCAGATAATAAAGGTTCTATGACAAGTTGGCTTTGTAAGTAGATGATGGCTGGGATAGTTGAGACCTTCCGGACCTTCTCGTTAGCAGCACTATTAGCGCCACCCGCTCTTTCAGTAGCCCACCAAGAAGATACTCCCCATTATTCCACCTACCAGAGGCCTACTTTCGTGCAGCACTTGATGCCATCATTTTAGCGGCTCTCACTTTCCCCAATCTCGCCAACCCCAAACTTTCATCTCCATTAGGGGCTTAGAGTCAACCAGGGCAACCGGGGAAGGGAAAGGAATACATCACATTGAACTGAAACACTTCACTCAGCAGAATTCCTGGAATTCAAGGGCTAAAAGCACGCAAATAAATTCCCACTCTTTACCCACCTATATACACACCCACAACCAACCCCCCTTTATCCTCCACTCACGCAAACGAGCTTCCCAAAGCATCATACCTTGCCTGGTCAACCGCCAATACACTGCCATGCCTCAAATCCTTAGGCCAAGCGCTCGAATCCGCCGCCGTCCACGTACCCGCCTGCACATCCTCGCTCACGTACGGCGCATAGCCATCGCCGCCGAAGAAATCGAGCAGCAGGTAGGCCTTGCCGTCGACCTGGTTGTCCCAGTAAGCGGCAGGGCCCTCAACGTTCTGCTGAATGATAGCGCTGGCGCCGCCAGGACGGGTCCAGGTGCCGAACAGGCCATCGGTGCTGATCTCAGTGAAGACGTTGGTAGCGGTCTCGTTCTTGATGAAGCGGGCGTAAGCGTTGTTGCCGAGGGGCAGGAACGTCAGGTCGATGACGGAGCTGGGCGAGTAGTCGACGTAGTCGGCAGGGGCCTCGAACGTCTTGAAGTCGGACGTGTAGGCGGAGCGGATCTTGATGGCCGAAGGGGAGCCGCTGTGGGCCGTGTCCGAGGTGGCGTAGAACTTGCTGGACCAGTGCACCAGGTACTTGCCCGCCTCGGCGTCCCAGATGGCCTCGGGCGCCCAGACCATGCCCGCCGTCGCGTCCTCGACCTCGACGAGGCGCTCGCCCGTCCACGTCACCAGATCGGTCGATTCCCAGACGAAAATGCCGCGCGAGCCGGTGCGCTGGGCAGCATCCCAGGTTGTCTGCAGTTGTTTGTGTCAGTTTGTGTGCTGACAGAATTCAGTTTTTGAGTTTCGGCTTTTACCTTTGAGATATCGAGATCCGTCCCGATAATGTACCACTTCTTTCCCGCTTCGTCACCCCCGCCAGCGATGATAGTGGGGTCTCTCACGCCACCGGTGCCGAGAGTGGGCACAATAACCGGGTTACCGCCATTAAGGGCCGAGAACGAGATTGCGTTGTTGCCATTGCTGCGGTAGAAGTAGACGCTGGGCTCGTCGCCGAGGAAGAAGGCACCCAGGTAGCCGACGAGACTCGAATCCGCGCGCTTGCTGTACTGGCTCAAGTCCAGAGACTGGGCGGTGGGTGCGGCGGCGGTAAGAGATGCGCAGAGCGCGGCGATGATCGACGTGGCGAACTTCATCTTGTTCCAGGGGGCCTTGTGAAGTCCTGAGCTTGAGAGGAGCTGGACGGACTGGATTCGACGGGCGATGCGAAGTCTACTTAAACGCAGTCCCCCCGGCCGCTGTCATGTCACCCCGGCGGTGGCCATTGACGGTGACGTGCGCGTGCGGGCCGGTGGACAGAGCTCCGATGTGGGCGAATGGGCATGTTTAGGCGGAAATGGCGAGCGACAGGGCGGTCTTCTATAATTGGATTGATAGTTAAGGTTGCTCTTTCAGTTCGCTCCGGTGGGCGCCGTGAGGATTGCGTGTTTATAGTCGTTGGCCGAGTGGAGCGGATTAGCGAGCAGCCGAGCAGGGCGGTGCAGCCATTGGACGACGGTATAGCCGGTCAGGTGTAGCGGGCCGAAAGTTGCAAAAATCGTGTTATTTCCCCACGAAGTGGATAGTGTAGTGAGGGGCTCCGCCGTTTCGGGGATCGCGGGGTAGCATTGAGACGGCGCGCCCAGGAACCCGCGCGCGCCGTTGACGTAATCCATCACCACCTTCCCTCTACTCTCGAAAAGCAGGCTCGCATAAATGGCGAGCGTTCCGTTGCGGGGCCCCGCTCCGCTGCCTTGCTTCGTAAAGCAATATTTCAGGCCGGCCACATGATCGATCATCATACGTCGTACCGAATGTGACTCGCCAATCCCTCGGTTTGCGGCTCTCTCCGGATGGGTGTTCGAAGCCTCATGATCAGCGCTCAGGGGCTCTGAGACACAACTGCTGCAGCCGCCTGTAAATCAAGCGAGTCGTGTGATTGCCAAGCTCCGTGACGGCTGACTTCTCCGAATTCATGCTGTGTGTTTCAACGTCGAACAGCGTCAAGCCGGCGGCTACAGCATTGACGCCTTCCCCAGAGCTCCCCAGTCTGGTTCCTGCAGCATCTCCCCGCGCATAGTTCAGCCAGCCGACGTTATGCCAAGAGTGTGCAAACAACCAATCGAGCATCTCGCATAAAGCCAAATGTTTTGTTTTTCAGTTGCTTGGGCCAATTCAGACCGAGCGGAGCTTTTTCGACTGTGTTTCGGTAGTTTAAGGTACGGTCCGCTGCAACAAGTACCACAAAGCAATAGCCTTGATCAATGCATGATCTGTGACTTCCATGCTCACATGCTCGCAAGCAAACACTATTCCCGAGAGCTACTTCTGAAATGCAGCTCCTTCCTTTCTTTTGCTCTGCCAAGACTACACTCCGTATTACACACGACAAATGAGAAAAAAGAAAAGTAGTCAGCACATACTGCATCGGAAAGAAGCAAAAACTCCAGCCATTCCTGCTTCTTTCCCCGGTCCCAACGGCGACAAATGACGCCACAAGACATACCTGCCACTCGATTTTGCAGACACGTCTGCTTCTGACAACTTACACATGAACTTACACATAACTTGTGACTGCGCGCATCTTGTGAGATGTCATCGTGCGCCAACATGTGTAACGAGCCATTCCCCCAGTCCCAGGGCTCAGGGCTGGGGCGCGCCCGCATTCAGCTCCGCCAATTCCAAAGCTTGAGTGTGCGAGGGTGAAGAGCCCTGTCGAACGTCGCACGACGGGCTTGACAAAGAGTGCTTGGCTGTATGAGTCGGCATCTTCCCTGGTCTGTGGATTTGCAACACCCCTGGTGATCTCCGCTGCGGCTCTCGCATGCGCACGCCCATGTATGTACCAGCCAGCCAATAATTTCGCCTCGCCTCACTCATAGTAGCAAGACCTCTAGGGAATCGTATAGCGTCGGGTGCCCAGAGCCAACCACCAATGGCCATCGGGTTCTCGCCCGCTCCAAGACAATTGTCCTTCGAGCAGAGTAAGCCAATCGACCGACAGGGTAGTAGGCGGCTATTGATAGCAAGCCCTGTGTGATATACGGGCCATTCGGATGTCTGGAACCCAGCGTCGTACCGGCACGCGGGTCTGACAAGAGCGGCAGATCCGGCACAGCATTACTCTTCTGACCAATGTGTGCGACTCACCATCTTGCCCCTTTCCCACGTGATGCTTGTCTATTTGCGGACGCGGTGGGCAGAGGATAGCGAACCGATGGCTCAACATGATTCTGCACCGCCACAGAACAACGTCATCGCGATGGGCAGTCTCGATGGCAACCGGTCAATCCAGGCTCTTGACCGGCTGCAGAGATGACTCTTCGGGCTGTTGTTTGGTTTGGGTGTGCGTGCATGACGCGCGAACCCTCAGCCCGGTTGACGTGGTTGCCGGTCAAGGACCAACGCGCAGCCGTCGCCCTGCCAGCCACCGGGCGCGTGGCTGCGGGCGCGCACCAATTACCCAAGCTCTTTCCTGCGATTCCATCATCGCAGAGAAAACAATCGAAAGCATGAACAATGACAACAAAGCAGGAAAGAGAGGAAGAGTCAAAGGGCGAGAAGGAAAAAAATAAGTCATGCAGGAATGCGTTGTACGCGGCCAGGGACAGACATGCCACTAGCGGATCCTCGCTCAGGCCACAAGGCCCAATCCCAGCAGCCGTGGTGCTGGGAGAGGCGGGCGGCGGAAGCATGACAGGCTTCCGCGTCTGCGCGATGGTGTTGCGGCCAATGGGCTGGCTGAGAGTCGCGAAGAAGACGTCGCGCCGCACATGGCCGGAGCGAAAGCAGCTGCGGGCTTGGGGGCGAAGGCAGTTAGGCTGAAATGCACGACGCGGGCCGGAGCTGCACGCCAATCAAGCGCAGCTCGCGTGGACTTAGGCATGCTGGGCCAGGCCTCGCAGGGCCAGCCAACTTGCGGTGGGCGAAACAGCGGCGAAAAAATTTTCATCCTCATCAAAAGCATGCGGAAATTGTGGGAGGAATTGAGTGCGGCTCAGGTCGACGTGCCCAGGGCGTCCCGGCAGCGTTGGGCGCCAGGGCCGCCGGGCGGCGCGGGATGCGAACGGGACGGCGGCGCGGGGATGGCTGGAGAGGCAAACGGCTCACACAGGGGAAGCGAAGGCAGCGGAGCGGCGTGGAGTTGCACAGGCGGCGCGGCCGTGGACTGCCTGCCTTACCCTGCCGCATGAACCACGAAGCTGAATCGCGAGACCCTGGCCAGGCCGGGAGTCAAACGGCGGCAAGTGCTTACCAAAGCCGTCGCGCAGCCTCTGGGTTGTTCTGGGGCTGATTATTATTAGGCTGCATGAGAGGAGCAATACATACCAGTGGTGCGTGACCGTCGTCAGCGCTCGACGTTAAAAACTGGCAGTCTGACGTCTCTCGCGACCCACCAGGCTTTGGATCTGCCGCGCATCAGTGGCTCTCACGCCCTCTCACCGATCGTTGATGGACCTGGGCCCGGCGGTGTGACTGCTACAGGAGCCCAAGGAAGGCCCCGGCACCAAACCCAAGCGCCCACTCCAGCCACACTCGCGCACGGTCCTCTCCCTCTTAACCTCCTCCCCCAGTCCCGGTCGCAAGGATTCTCACAATAAAATCGATCCCGCCCGCCCGCCCGCCAGGTGCTTTCACTCCCTTTGGCTCTCGCCAACAACCACCACCACGCGACAACGTACCTCGCCGCGGATCGCCACGGTCCCTCCGCCGCCACCCAGCAGCACACAGCCACGCTTCCAATGTTAAGAGACAGAGACTCGGTTTTTCCTCACTTCTCCGCGACCGAACCTCCCTCTCTCTGTGCCGCGCTGCTCACCTGCGCGCGCTCCACCACAACGCCGCATTCGCCACGGTGACGGGTCTTTATAGTACCCTGACCCGCCTCTCCTCTCTCTGCCGACATCCTCTCACCATCTATTCCTAACACCAACCTCGAAATGTATTCCTCTGCGCAGTATTCGGCTCCTCCGCCGAACTACATGTCCTACGACTACATGCGCTCTCCGCCCGTCTCGCCTTCCCCCCACGGGCCCAGTTATTACTCTACCAGGTACTCCTCGCCGCGAGGATCGCCGAAGCACCACTCTCGTCGCGCCAGCCAGTACGACCCGCCGACCTACTCCTACTCGCGCCCCCCACCACCGCAGTATGCCTACTCGTACGCCTCGCCGCGATATACCTCGCGCGAGTCGACGCCGCAACGCGCCTACGACTTTGTAAGTGGCTCCCGTACACGACCGCGGAGTCGCAGTCACTACGCTCCGGAAGGCGCGCCGTGCGGCAAGTCTTGCGACTGCAAGTACTGCGGCTGCGGCGACAGGAATCGCTCGACTCGTTCGCAATCCTACCGCAAGGTGGCCGTTGACGACGACTATGACGACTACTACCGCGAAAGCCCGCCGCCGCCCTACGAACCGCACCAAAGCTATCCGTACACTACTTACGAGAAGGTCTACACCCAGGTCCCGGAGCACAAGGAGGCAGACGCCACCCGCTCGCGCGCCCGCCGCGCTTCGCACTCGTCACGGCCCACCGCCACGTCGACACCAAAGCGCTCTCCGCCGGCAAAGGCAGCCCCCAAGGCCACCGACGAGGACGCGCGTCGTGCGGGCATTCCGGCCGGCTACTCCTTCAAGAACTGGGACCCTACCGAAGACCCCATCCTCCTCCTCGGAAGTGTGTTCGACGCCAACTCACTCGGCAAGTGGATCTATGACTGGACCGTGTTTCACCATGGGCCGGCGACGCCGATGTCCGAGATTGCCGGCGAGCTGTGGCTGCTGCTCATCCAATTGGCGGGCAAGGTCAAGCGGGCTGAGGAGGCTATGTCCAAGATTCGTAAGCAAGAGAACAGCGAATTGGTCGAGGACTTCTTGGAGAGTGGCGAACGGCTCTGGGTCCGGTTCAGCAAGTTGCTCAAGGTGTGCGAGGATTACATGTGGAAGGCGGCCAAGCGTGAGGCGGGCGACAAGAAGCCCGTCTCAATGGGCAAGAACTCGGGCTGCGAGTTCGTCGACACCATCTTCGGACGCGACAGGGAGCTGGAGAAGACGGAGAAGCTGATGACTGCGATGCGCCTGTGGTCCATGCGCTTCGACGCCAATTGCGAAGAGATCCTTCGCTACCCTTCTGCTTAGACGCTGCCGTCAGAGTAAGCCTATGACTCACGGCTGATTTTTTTTTCCTTGTCGCCCTGGGGGTTCCTTTTTTCTTCCTATTGGCTTTTGCAGAGATACCACTTTTGCGAGATTATTGGTTCTTCATTTTTCTAATGTAATTGTACGGACATGGGCATTCTTTCTCTTCGTTTCCTCAAGGTTCTGTCACAGGCTGTACGCTATCAGATCATGTGCATTTGGGCGGTGGGCTTCAGTCATGCATTCACAGAGGCGCTTCTCGATTGCCATTCGGCGCTTCCTCCGAGTCATCTCTTCCCTTTGTGCTTCAAGGTCGTTTCTGGCGGTTACAAAAAGTTGGATACCTCATTCGTTGCACCACTTTTCCTTTGATTTAGGCACCAGCGATTCTGTTCCTTGCTCTGGGGGAGTTTTTTTAGATCTACAGACCATAATTCGCCCAGGCGGCCACTCGCGTGGTATTCTCTTAACACTCTACCCGCTTCACCCATGCCCTCGTGACGACCTCCTTGTGCCAGATATGTTGGCGCCTGGAAAGTTTAATCGTTTGATATTTGACCATGAGTTCTCTTCGCTTGACGTCTGGTGAACGGGGGAGGGACCAACGCACGAAACCTGTCCAAACAGCACCCAAGGCCAGCCACATGCGGCGCACATGCACGCACGCTCTCACACGGCAAACGTATGTACGTACACGGGTAGTACCCACCGTGTCGGTTTGGGGGCCGTGTAGTGGAAAGGGAAGGGGGGAACACAAAACCCCTTTCATCATTCCTCTCTTTACCCCGTCCGGGCCGTAGTAGTGTGTGTGAGTGTGAGTGTGAGTGGAGACACACACACTCGCGCACCCCAGCCACTCCTTTCGACCCACTTCCCCCCAAAAGAAGCAATGCTCGACAGGCAACATCGCACAAGATTGCGGCGGCGGCCGCGCCGCTGGCCCCATCCCCTTCCCTTCCCCACTTGCCCCTTCGCACGCAGCATGCTACATCCCAGTAAGTTCCCATATCGCCGGGAACCGGTTACGCCGCACATACGATCTTTTTTGCTTACTCCGACTGAACCGACGACGTGTCACGGCCGGTACGGCGGCGGCGGCGGAGAGGCGCAGCCACAGTCTACTCGTATTGATGAGCGGCGCAGTTACAGTAGTAAGTGGTAAGTGGGTATATCGATAGCACGGCTCGTAGTTCTGTCCGTTGGTTTTAGTTTTAGTCTTTTTTGCGAACGCCACTAGGGTGACTGATGCACACGCCCCGGCCGGCCGTCCGTCCACCACGCGTGTGCGCGCACGGCACGCAGCCGCCGCGCCGCCGCTGCTCGTCAGCCGCCCCGTCGTTTCGGCGGCCGATGATGCGGCCGCCAGCCAGCCAGCCAGGGGCCTGTGTGTGCCTAGTGTGCATGTACCTATCAGCCTTATACAGCGGCGGACCGTTTTCTTTCGGCGCTAATGTAGGGCGCTGCATCATCGTCGTCTACATGTTCCCTTGCCTCAATTACAGCCCCCATCACAATCCCTTGTCTGGCGGCGGCCCCCATTGTTCTATGTATGTACGTACATGACAGCGGATAGTTGCTGCTGCGCCGTCGTCTATTCAAGATAGGTATCCCCACCAGCGCCAGCTGGCGTGCGGCGCGCGCGCAGTAAGACGGCGTGAAGGGACTAATCTTTCCGTTTCCCCTTCTGTAAAGTGGCGAAGAGATAATGCGGCACAAAACGGACTCCCCCCGCCTTGCCGCCAACGACAAACTCCCTCGGCACAACGCACGTCCAGCTGCGGGGATCTGCGGAAGCGCCGCGTGGGTTTTGTTGGTGCGATCGGCTGGCTGCTGATAAACTGCGTGATCTGATGCGGGGAACCAAACGCCAAACGCCTGTTAGCCGACGATCTAGAATAAGACGGGAAGTCCGTTTTGCAAGATTGGGGTAGCGATTACGCGCCGGCTCCCACATGGGCGTTGTTGGCATATGTTGCGGGCCAAAAAGACTCGCTGTTATTTTGCACGGCGTCAAGTCCCAGCAGGGGCTGTGATACCAAGTCACGCAAAAGAAGCGGATGGCACAGCTGGTGCTACAATACGTACCAGCCCACTTTTTTTTGTTTCCTGTGCGGCCTCCATATGGCCTGCTCCTTCCACCCTGCATACTGCAGCGAACCTAAAATTAAGATGAAGCTCTGGCAAAGATGCCATCACAGCTTCGTCACCAGGCCTGTGCCCCCCTCATGGCGGCGGTTCGGCAGTTTCGCTTTGCTCTCTCCTTCGCTGGTGGTGTCCCCGCAGTTGCCGCCACACCCCCGCGGCGCGCGTGGAACGCTGCATGGAAAGCAGCTGACCTCTCTTTCCACCCCTCTCTTGCTTTTCGCTCAACGGCGCGGACCGGCGCCGTCCGTCGACAAGGAAAGAGGAACGTGACGGGTCGAGTGACATTTTTCCCTTTCTTCTACGATGGCGTTTGGTTGCATGTTGCGCCATTAAAATCGGGGCAACGACGTTTGTTGGCAACGTACAGTAGCAGCTGATGGTTAATTGCTGGCCCCAACGGCGCGCGCGCGCCGCAGACACGCAGACACGCACGCGTACGGTGCACACATTCCTCTGCGCCGCGGCTGAACCATGTGTGGGGCGGCGCCAGCTCAACGAAGCTGCGCATGTGCGGCGCGTAGAAAGAAGGCAGAGAGAAGAAACAGATGCTGCCTGCTCGGGAATGCGGGCCCTGAAAGTGAGCACGCGCTGCGGCTGAGGAATGCGCGGCGAAGAAGAAGAAGAAGGAAGCGTGATGTTTGGGCGTGAAGAATGCCGCTAAGCAATGCTCGTGCTATAGGGCAGCAGCGACACGTTTCCCGGCACGCCTTGTCATTCGCTGGCCGTTCTCTTCTGCTCCCTTTGCTTTTTCCCGTTGCGGCTGCATTTCCTTGGGCGGAAGACATTGGCTGCTCGGGTCTTGCCTTTAGGGCCCTTTCCTTGATACAACGACTCTGGATCGAGAGATGCGGAGAGACCAGGTGACCACCACCACGACCTCTCCTCTCGCACCCACCCACCATCATCCATCCCCTCCGGCCTTTTTTCCCTACGGCACGTCGGATTGCTCGCCCTGAGTCGCGCGCTTGCGCGTGTACTCCCGACAGCCTATCCCCCTCCACCCCTCCTTTCCCGTCACATGCCGACACACCTCCAACAATGTTCCGTTCTTCCAATCTCATCTTAATCAACCACGTTGAAAAAAGCCGCAATGGTGAAACCTGATATCGGCGCCCTCCGACAGTAGTCCATGTAGTGTACCTAGCTGTCGTCGACAACACCGTACCACACACATCGTCATCACCATCATCATCGTCTTCATCACAATCTCGCATACACCCAATCACCCAACCGCTGTGCTGTGCCCCGGATCGATCCACAGATATCGGCACATCGAAACGCAGACTAATCGATAGCAGCGACAAGCGACGACCCGATACCACGGGTACGACACACGAATGGAGACCCACATTCCGATTACCCTTTGCTCGAGCCGCGCCGCAAGTCGCGTCGTGCCGATGGCTCCGTGCCGCACAAGGCAGCCTACTACAAGGGAAGAACACCCGAACCCCTGTCGCGCCGCATTCCTCATTATCCTGGTCCAGTGATCGACCAATGGTGAGGGTCGAGGAAGCGCGGACGTGCGTGCTCTCTCTCTCGTGCTCATTTTTTTTTTTTCACTTTCTTTTCTCGGTGACCGGGACTGTTTTTGTGTGTTTCTTGCGAGACAGTGTGTTTCTTTTTCTTTTTTAAAATTGGTCGAGTGCGTTGCGGCATGCGGTTAGTGGTCCCGGAGGGCCGTCGCGGTTAAGCTGGGTGACGACGAGCACAGTGACCTCGTCTGCATCCATCACGCTCTCTTTTCTTAATGGATGTCGCCGATGTGGAATACAAGCCCCCGTCACGTCATCAGCAAAAGCTGAGTACCTTCAGACAGGAACAGAAAGCAAACGTGAAAACAATGCATTACTAAGCCAAACCATCCAAACCCATTCTCTTATTTCCTTCCAACTCCGTTCTATATCTCCAGATCGGTAACCGAACCAATACATGGCTGGGCGGGACCAAGGCCGCAGAAGCGGCCAGAAGCGCTTCCCGGCTAATCACGACACGGAAATCTCCTGATTCGTGGGGTGCTTGACCGGGGTTGGGTTCGCTCGGGAGAGGTATGCATGCACGTCGCATATGCCGGTTGTTTATTTTATTTTTTTTTTCTCGCCATGCATCTTCGGGAACCGAGAGCAAAAAACGCCTCGAGCGCTTAAGCACTGGCGAGGTCGCATATGCGGTCAGCTGGGGCGGCGCCGCCAGCCGCACGCCGCACACGCCGCAGCCCTGGGGTGAGGAGGATGCACGAGCAGGAGCACGAGAGAGAGAGAGTCTGGGCTTCGGAATCTTGTCTTCTGATTTGCTTTCCCCGGGCATCTTATCGGGAAGGGAAGATCGCTGCTCTGCGATCTGGATGGATGCGGGAACACGTGGGTGCGATGATTTGTTTCTTCTCCCGGCAGATGCTGTGTAGCCTCGCTTTCTATTTGGCACGCATGTCGTCTTATCTCTATTGTAAGGCGTGAGCTAAAATGCGGATCCCCCTACAATGTGTCTAAGTGGAGAATGTTAAGTTTAGAGAGCTTCTATTTTTCCCTCACTTACAAAGTAGAGATGGCACACCTGCAAGTCTGCCAATCAGTTCCCATAGTCTTCTATATTCAGAAACAAAACGCATTCCCGCACATGGTCCCCTTGTCACCGCCGGGACTACCCTGGGGCTTGGTACTGTACATTACATACATACATTCACGTACTCGGCTACGGTGCTTGGGGGCCGAATCACCAATCGGGATGTTGAAAGGTAGGTCAGCGGCGGCGTGGGACAAGGGAACCCCTGCACTTGCTTAAAGGTGGGGTGAGGGGGGGGCGTGGGTGCGAGAAGAGATGCAGATACGCGCGGATGCGTGCAAGCGAGGACCAATACTTTGGGCTTGAAATACGTGCTTTCTCAGTTGCGTTGCTGCAATTTGCAAAGTAAAGAAGTGATTGGAGGCGAGAGTAAATGCTGTTGTTATTGGAAGCCCTTCCCGAGTAGTGTTGAGGTCCTGGTGATGCAGTGCTGACTTCGGATACAGATCTTCTCGAAGGGGCCAAGAACCATGATGGTGGTGGGGGCTGGAAATGCATAGTAGGACAAGTCGGCGCTTGGGAGCTGAAGGATGAGTGATAGGGCTGACTGCTATATACGGCTGCAGAAAGGCGGTTTGCAGAGGCGGAGCGTCGATCACCGTGGGCTGAACGAGCTAATTCAGTGTCAGTGTGACATTGGTGGCAACTCCGATACTACCTTGCTTCTCAGCTCTGTCTCAGCTGAAATTGCATACCGGAAATGATTATTCTCTACTGTGGCTTTCAAAGGGGTGTTGCACTCTTTCTCTAGACAGTTAAAGCAAATGTCCAAATGCAGATGGGACCTCCGGACGTCTTCAAAGGACCTGGATATAGGTCTCCATTACCCGTGTGAATAGGTTGCAATATCTTGGATGAAGGTTTAAATTGTTTCTATAGAGATTTTATTCAGCTATTCAGTGAATTTTCACAGACCTGGCTGTGGCTTGCTCAGTGCTCTCTCGAAGTTTGCCAGCTTGTGGCCGGCTTGAATTTTCAGATACTCGTTAACAATGGCGTCGACCACGGTCCAGCAATTAACCCAGCTTTAGATCAACTCTCTGAAAGAACCAAGTCTACGTTCCAGCTCGAAGGGGTATATTGAATCGTACAATCGGGAAGAAGCCAAAGAAGTAGAAAGCATCACCGTATCTCAACACTTCTCAAGCATACATCCGCCCATCAACCGGCGCATCCACCGTGCCGTTCGAAAACGCACAATGCCCAATCACCTCCCCATCCTCCATCTCCGCCTCCTCCTCCTCCTCCTCCTCCTCCTCCTCCTCACCAGGAACAACCCCCCACATAACCGGCCGACACTCGTCCGTGCCCTCGGGCCCATGACACGCCGCCGCAATCGCCGCGCTACAACTACCCGCAAGCGGCATGCCCCCCGGCCTCAGCCTGCGCAGCCCCAGCGCCACCGTAAACACGCTCAGCACCGCCGCCGCCACAACCGTCAGGATCATGCCCAGCGGCGAGAAGCCGCACGTCACCGCGCTCGCCGCGCTGCTCAGCGAGACGGGGCTGGCATCCTCGCCGTCGGCGCCGTGCGCGTCCTTGCCGTCGACCTTGACGAAGAAGATGCTCTGCGAGATGATGAGGTGGAGCAGCGCCGAGAAGGCCATGAGCGGCACGCCGACGCGGTAGGGCACCTGCAGGAAATACGTGCCGCGCTGGGAGCCGCGCGGGTGGGAGACGCGCAGCGCGGCGCGGCGGTGCGCGTAGGCGGACCACTCTTTGGCGAGGGAGATCTTCGTGATGAGCCCGTTGAGGAAGAAGTAGATGAAGGAGAGGAGCAGTTGCGGCAGGTTGGCGATGAGGACGGTCGCGACGACGGCGGCGTCGCCCGAGGAGGGGATGTGCCAGCCCGTTATCATGTTGTATGGCGTGGTCTTTCCGAGGCCTAGCTCTTTGATGAAGGAGATGCCGCCGCGGTCGAATTTGGATCGAAGCTGTGCCATTGCGTATGCCAGGAGGCTGAGGATGATTACTATGCATAGCACGGCCCTGCGTGGCGTTAGCTCGTGTTCTGGTGGAATGGCTCGTTGCAACTGAAATGTAGAAGGATATTGTAGCCATGCTGGAGGACGCTCTTTAATCGGTATAGGCCAGTACGTATTTGCAAATACATACTTGAGCCATTCAGTTATTCTGGAGCAATGAAGAAGTAGAAATGTACTCACAGAGAACCGGTGATGACCCAACGAGTCTTCCCTGTGGCCGTGGCGGCTCTGTTCTTTCTGGTTCTGTATGTCTTGGGCGCTGGCGGCTGACCCGAGAGTCTTGCGGCGTTTATATAACCGTGAGCGAAGTCTCTTTGTGTAAGGAGACACATTCCCCGAGTTGTCGTATCACGCTTCCGGATGAACGAAGCTGCTGCATCACCGATGGTGGTCAATGGGCTATCCCTGACCTTTGCAATGACGATGGTAAGAACGACAACTTTCTGGACAGTCTTGTCAGCTTAGACCATCAAAGATTGGACCACGGTAACTTACGACTGCGTTGGCAAGAATAACGACGACCATAAGACTTTTCGCAACATTCAGACTGCACCCATTCTCCATCTTTTCGCTAAGGCAGTACTCGATCTTGAATCCCCAAACTTTCCAGTCTGAAGCACTGGACCTTATGTCTTGCCAGTAGCCGTCGCCACATAACGACGATGGGCGGTCAGACCCGTAGTTGTCATATTCAACATTTTGGGAGCATATCCAGTTGTACCAGTTGTCAAGAACAGGGGCTCCTGCCGGTATGATGTTGCTGGTATACGGGTAAACAGACAAAAGAGACGAGTTCGCGTCGCAACTGACGAGGCGATTGTCTCCCGAGCTGATGATGGCAAACGACGACGAGTTCTTTTCACAGCTACTCGCCATACCAGCTCTTTCCGCCGTCACGCCCATTTCCTGATTATCGCTAGGCAAAGTAGACGTGACCAGGATAACATTGCGTCGGTCGGAAAGGGGTGTCTTTGCATAGTCCTGGATGCAGTCTGAATTGTTCCGACGTTCGAAAAGGGACCCGTTGTTCCATACTCCAAGGTTTTCCATCTTCGATTGGATCGAATAGGGGTCGTGTCTTTCGTCTATGTGCAGATACGACGCATTACGTACTTCAGTAGTGCCGTCCTCCAGCCCCACTATAAAGTTTGTCGAGTAGGTAAAGTCCGAATAAGGCGGGAACGTGTTGCTGTCAAATGAGGCCCCCTTTTGGAAGTCTTCGGTGGCAAAATACACGTCGTAGGAGTTATTGGCTGTGGAGACAAAAAAGGTTGAGTTGTAACTGGAACAGGTCAGCTGGCATATCTCTTAGAGAGGACGAGGGTTTTTACAGAAGATGCAGCGGGACGGAAGATAGGGCCAACAGGAACCAAAATAGAAGTTTGATGGACTTGATATGGCTGAAGTTCTTCATGCTGGGCACGCCAATGTCGAGCCACTTGCCTTGGCCATGGGCTCGGTCTATGTCTTCCCGTGTGGGGGCAGAAAGACATTGCATGCAGTAGTTGCTGGCACCGAGAAGGAGCGTGCTGACAGCGTTGATGGCCAGGTGGATTCCAAACTGGATATGATCGATGTCAGAGCATGGCCCCGTCCGGATTGTCGCAATGTTTGAATGATGGCCATTTTTGCTGGCGATTGCGGATGCGACGGCAATGACGACGATATTGGCGATGAGGGTGCACAGAGACAAAGCCGCGCCTACGGTCACTCCAAAACGCCAGCCATCGGGCATCCGCCGGGTCAAGGGTCCGAGGAAGGATGAGCGGCTTTTCGGGGAGCTATTCTTAAGAAGCGTGCCTGTGTCGTCGTCCGAAGGGCCGGAACCCATAGCCGTGGGTAGTGCTTGCTCTCGGTCATATTTCGCTCCGCCAATCGAGCTGTGGGACTGCGTAGATGGCTCGTATTCATCTTTATGTCTATAGGGCTCTAGTGGTATGTATTCGGTGCTGGGATTCGTATAGCTTTAGCTTCGCTCTCTTGGCCCTCGTGATTGCACCTACTTTGTCTTTGCTCCACTCATCCTGCGGGGAGACACTCGGTAGGAGATACCGGAAAAGGCAGTAGAAAGAAATGCGCCCAAGAGGATTCTGCGGGAGGGTGTCGAGAAAAAGAGAGACAGAGACCCACATAGAGGGAGACGGAGATATCCTCGTTGCAACCAGGTGGTTGGGGGCCGCGCAGGATCAAACCCCAGTAAAGCATCACGTTTTATTTTTAGGTGCTAATCGTGTGAACTCTATATGCATTGACAGTCCAAATAGTCCGATCCTTATAGACAGATACCTGCCTACCTAGCCACTCAATATTTACTTCCTTTGCTTGCTTGAACCCAGTGAGTTGCTCCCTCCAAGGCCACACGAAGCGCCGTAGGATCTAAAGGATAAAGTTGCGCTAATGCACATTAGGTTTCGCAATCAAGCTCATTTTTGGGGGCCAAAAGTGTGGTGTACGACGTCATATCCAACTAACAACACCATCGCCTCCACCAACAACGACAGAAAGGTTAAACCAAGGAAATCAAGTAAGTAATGGGGAGAGAGTTTCTTGCTTTCTATTTCAAAGGTGCGCACGATTCAGCGCTCTCACGTGACCTATTGCTAAACCCGGAAAGACTTCCCACCAATTCTCTCACGAGTTTCCGAGTCTACTTGATATACTTTTAAGCGTCAACAGGCAGAGAACTTTCTCCTTGCTCCGAGCTCCTTCTTTAATCTCCCATAGTCACATTGCACATGCACATCAGGAACAATTGTTTGTCTCTCCTCACACGAGATATATTCGATCAACACCGCATATTTACAAAGAAGTTCTCGAGAATAAAAAAACCAGCGCTTGGCTACAAAAACTGTACAGAAACCAAGAGCGCTTCGGGGCATCTTCAGAAAGTTTCAAACAGATCCGATATTTTCAGACCTTCACCCTTTTTCATCACCCATCACGCGTGCTTCGTTCTTTTACAAACATTGGCTGTAGTAATCGTTCCAGGCCTTGCAGGTGAGGCCGGAGTCGCACTCGGTGCTGCCCTTGTAGTTGGAGCCGCCGCATTGTCCGTACTGCTTCACGGAGCTGCCGGTGCCGGTGCTGGGGGTGGTGACGGGCGTGTAGGCGGGCGGGGTGAAGAGAGGAGTGTCGGGGGTAGGAACGACGACCGGGGTGGGGATGACCTGGGGCGTAGGGACGGCGGCGGGGGTCGAGACGGCGGCGACGGCCTGCTGGGCGACCTGCGAGGGGGTCGAGGCGGCGGGGGTGCTGGCGGCGGGAGTGGCGGCGGAACCGCTGCTGGCAGAGCCAGAGCCCTCGGGCCAGACGGCCGGGCCGGGCATGGTGTAGTTGGTGGGGATGGGCCAGTAGATGTTGATCTTCAGGCCGGGCTCCTCGCCGGTGTAGACGCCGGGGATCTTGACGGTGGGGGCGGGCGAGCCGGCGCCGGAGCCGGTGACCTTGATCTGGGCGCACGAGATGTAGAACTGGGCGCCGCCGACCTCAGAAGCGCCGTGGAGACCGACGTGCTCGACGCGGAGGAGGTACTCGCCGGCGGGCGTCTCCTCGGGCAGGGGGAAGGTGAAGTTGGTCAGGCCGTTGCTGAGCCACTGGAGACCGTCGTCGGTGATCTCGCCGGGGCCCATCTCGTAGACCTTGAACCAGTCGCCCGAGCCGTCGTACTCGGCGGCGGTGCTGTCGGCCTTGGACATGTAGACCTGGAGCGGGCCGGGGTGGCCGATGCTGGAGTCGAGGGCGAAACCGACCTCGGCGCCGGGGGCGACCTCCTTGGTCTTGGTGCTGCTGCCGCTGGCGAGGCCGCCGACGTTGCAGCGGAGGTCGTTGGACGAGACGTCGGTGACGGGCGAGTTGGCGTTGGTGTTCTGGCGAACGTACTCGTACGGCTCGGCGTCGACGACGGCGCCGTCAACGATCAGCTTGTTGAAGCAGTAGTGGGCCGAGATGCTCGGGACCATGGCGGCAACGGCCGCGATCGTGGCAAGGCTGAACTGCATTTTGTCGGAGAGGTTGAAAGAAGTGTTGATCGAAAGGGTGCTGTGTCTGAAGGAATGGTTGACCACCTGGGTTCAAAGAAAGGACGAATTGCAAAGCAATCAGAAAGAGTGACGCACAGCGATCACGCACGAGGAGAGAGAATGTTCAAGAGCTGAAGGCTGAAGAGAAAAACATGTTTCACGGCGGAGAGGGCCTGCTGTTATATGCTGCGACGGGCTGTCGTCGACTGCCGCCCCGGGCTCTCTCGCCAAGTTTCATGCCGGGTCGGTTAGGTACGCACGCGGAGATTGCTGGGCCTGCCGCTGGGCGCGATGGGCGGGAGCGCAGCGGTGGAGTAGGTGGTGCCGTCCAGAAGCGGCAGTGGGTGATGGGTGACAGGGATGGGCAGGGGCTCGCGCCAACCAGCTTCGGCCTCGCCTACAAACCGCCCCGTCAGTGTTTCAACTTTACAGCTCAAACAACACCCGCCCTCCAAGTCGTTTCACGCGCTTTCTCCACCAATGACGCCGGCGACTGTTTGTTTCTCGATGCCCTCGACTGCCGCACGCCATCGATTTCTGCCGGGCGCCGTCGGAGACATGGACGCGTCGCTCTCAGCAAGAGCCGACGGCACCGTCATTGCCATGACCTTGGTTCATGCTGCCGCATATAGCGCGCGCAGCTATAGAGGCTCCTATTTTCGTCGGTACGGTGGTAGGGCCGGCCTCGAAACTTGACGATCTCGCCCCGAACCGAGCGCCCCAACTGAGCCTCCTTTCTCGCTTCCTCAGTCATCTCCGTTTCTCCACAGGGCTCCCGCACAAAGGCAACGATCACCGCTGCGGCTGACCTGATCAAGCCTTTCGAAACGCCGCAACACCCCGCCGGTAAGAACACCCGCGCCTCCTCGACGCCCAGAACACACCCCAAGAACTCTGGTCAAACGCCCAGATTCCTGGCGTCATCGTCTGTTCCTTCTACTACCGCCACCATATGCACGCGTTCCTAAACTCCGTTGCTCGCAAGCACCGAAAAAGGACAGCCTTCGTAAAACAAAAGAAAACCGCATGAAGCGCCGGCACCAGCAGGAGGCCCCGTTTTTTTTGTTCCGCCCCGAATCCTGGGAGGCCTTGATCCTGCGATGCAAATGTCGTCACCGACTTTGTTGAAAGAAACCCCATTGTGCTTCTGCCCCCTAGTGGTCTGGTTGGATGGAAAGAGCCGCGCGCCTGCTCAGGTACATAGCACTTCCTCCACCATTCTATTTTTTGATTGAGTTGTTCATGCAATCGCGCCTTGTCCCCACCTTGATTCCCCAATCTCCCCATATTGCTCACCGTGTGGCGGTCCCTTATCAATCGTTTCTTCTTCCAGAATGACGAAAGGAAAAGGGGGCCTTCCCGCGTCCCGACCCTCCCAGCTTTTCGGAATCTGAGATGGAGGTCTCTCCGGCCGCCGAAAGTGCCGGACGGGCTATTCAGACGCGCGTGGGCAGCAGCGGTTGGACTTGGTTTCTCCGGTCGTAGTGTGTTCCCCTTGAGAAGTCGAAATAAGGAGTGCTGTCTGGACTGTACATGAGATCAACAGTGATGATCCACACACATGATTCGTTCGCTCTGTACCTTTCTCGTATTCTTCGTTGGCACTCTTTCCTATTGTAACTCGTCAGCTGCTTTGCTGACGGCCGTATACGAACAGAAGGGCGGCTATGCATGGTTCGGTTGATCGTCTTGGGCTTTCTACACTTCGGGCAAGGCAAAGCGAGGGGGGGCTATTCGGCGCGCCGGACCGCCTTGTGCTTCCCGACTGCGCCCTGGAGTCTCTCGGCTACCATCTGTAGGTGGTGCTTGACGGGCCTTACCTATGCGATGCGTTTGGTACGGAAGGAATGCTGCCGTTTCCACTGCGAGTAATGGGAGCCCTCTTGTGCATTTGCATCCCTGAGGAAAGGAGCTCAACAAGCACTCGTCTGATCCATGAGAAGCTATAGGGGCTCAAGCAAAGCCTTCCTTAGACGCAGGAGTATATTCGCGTTGCTGTTGCTAACTATCTCGAGCTACAAGCTCTCCGCCGTTGGCATCGAGCTGGAGTAGCTGTTTCCACCTTTTCTAGTCTGACCATGCGCTGCTCTTGAGGGAAAGAATAGTGCTAAGAAGGAAAGACTAATGACATAACTGTAGTACAGTTTCACCTACCACCTCGAACTTCCAGACCTGTACCATTGATACATCCCGCACAACCATCCTTCTCTAAGCCTTCAAGAGGGTTCCACTTGCCCGGATACAAGGGCACGTCCACATATTCCCTGGAGCCTTTACATGTTTCTTGCAAACCACGAATTGGAATCGACCGTCGCATTTATCGATCCCATCTCATAGCCACGATCTGTCCCTCTGAACCCTGAAGCAGAATCGTCGTTTTCGACACTAGCAGGAGGTCGGTTCATCTGCGTCGCATCCACTGGTTGAGGAGGCACTCGTCGGCGTGTTCTTGGAGCTCTGAAAATGCGCCGCTGGATTTCATCATCCCAGGAGAGGCCGTTTCCAACGAGGAGTACGCGCTCTGGAGGTTTTGGAAAATGTCTGGAACGTCTCGCGGTAGGGTTGTCAGTGCCACGTACACGCCACAAGACGCTACGAATGCTGGGGAACAACGCGGAACGTTGGACCGCAGGATCTGGCGGGTGAGGTAGGGAGTCAATCGCATCGGATGCGCTTACCGGTCCTGACTCGTTGCCAACCGTCTCTCGAGTCGGGGTTGCCGGTGTTTTGGGCTTTGGTAGTGGGATTCTAGCCAAAGCATCGCGTATATGACGCCCCCAACTTGAAAAGAACTGCGGATAGCGACCAGGCAGGGATGCCTCATTCGACGATTTTGCCTTACTGTGAGCCTGGGAAGCGGCGATACTGAATGGCAGCGTAAAAGGATCCCCGTTGTAGAAAATCGGCAGTGATGTGTTATCACCTGTTTCCGGGGTCTATTTCCCATCAGTCAGCCACTCATAGCCTTTTGGTACCACGATCGGGTGGCAGGCCTTAGATGTCGCCGGTGTAGAGCTCGCATGGTCCGACCAGGCCTCTTTCTCCTGGTAGCTCGTCAGAGATGTAACTGATGAAATGGGCAGTCGTAGCTCATGGACTCACCATCCAATCCTTGTAAGCCTTCAGGACACCCCCACTCCGGAGCGACCCTACAAGCTCGTAGTCATTCGAGAGTTTCCTCTTCGGGCTTTCGTTCTGGCCATCAACTTCTGCTTCGTCGGCCCCATCCACGGCACCGTATTCATGCTGTTCCTCCTCTGAAGTTCCGCCAAGAGTAATAGTTTCTTCCGACCATCCATCCTCAGAGTTCCCTTCTTCCTCGGCATTGCCGGCGCTCGCGTATAGCAGCGTCTGCACGGCGTCAGCGGAAGCATTGGTAACGCGGACTATGTGACCCTAGTACCTGATAGCACTGCGCACATACGTATCCGTTCGTTTGAAACTCTTCGAGCGGGTATTCCTCTTCGCACCCTACACAGACCTGTGTCTCATCGTCGCCGCCGTCTTGGTCTCCCGCTGTGTTGCTGCTGCTGCCCTGTTCGGACCGCTCTTCCCGTGTCGTCGTGCTGTGAGGGGAGGTGGACCGCGTGTCTTGCGCACCATCGTTTTGCGGTGGCGAAATGGGCTCACTTCCGCCCTGTGGACGGGATCGTCAGCGGCGACGGCAGATTCGGCGATCTCATCATTACCTACGAGGCATTTGTGACAGACGTAGATTTCTGGAAGGGAAAAAGACTTGAGTTCTGGCGGGAAAGCGCTGGGTTTCTTGACTTGACCGCACTGGGCGCACTTCTTCGTGGGTTGAGGGTCCGACATGAGAGATGAATGAGCGGCGGGTGGGATATTGAATTCTTGGAACGTAATGATGAGTAAGTGGATGTGGGATGCGATGAGAGTAGAATGGTGGTGTGTGAGGTGAGAGATTCTCTTCTGGGGTTCAGCGTGGGCTGTTCCTGCCTTCCATGACTGAACCTGTGGCTGCCTTGTCAGGACGAGCCACGTCTTGTGGAGAATTTCCACATCTCGACTCGAATCTGACGCAGCAGCTCCGGAAAATTAATTCGCAGCCGAGCTTGAATTCCTGGTGAGCCGATACTTTGTAGCAAACATTATCTGTTCGCTTCGTATTTTTGAGCTTTCTTCCTATCTGCCGCTTCTTCCTTCTGCGCTGCCATGCTAGCTTCCTTCATCCACGATACAGTCTTCTTTCGTTACTTGGATGGCACAATCTCCGTGTCGCTAATCTTCTGTCCCTTGCCTTCATACCTCCACCTGCTAATATATGCCGGTGTCTTTCCATCGCCTCCATTGCTCGTTGCGTACACTCCAACTAATGTGCCTGTGATACAGTCAGTATAAGCTCACAGCCAGTTGAGAGACAGGAGCGCTTACCAGTAAAGGGACCACTGCCCCCGCTCACGATAGTGGCAGGCGCATGAGAAATAGTCTTCGCCTCCTCGGCCTCATCCGACGGACCAGCAGAAAAGGTGTAATGCGTATCATTCAACGCCTGGACGTACAGCCTTACCGGCCCGCCCAGCCACGCCTCAGGCACAGGCTCAACGACCGTCTCGGGCGCAGGTCCCTCATTGTTGCCCGTCCCATTGACACGGAACCTCAGATGCGGCGCCAGACCAGCCGATTCGTCTGAAGCCAAAAGCACGACACCAAGATCCAAATGCTGGTCCTGTGTCAAGAACACCGTCACGCCCGCCTCTTCTTCCTCTCCCGCCGCAGAATCTACCGCCACATCAACACTGAAATCAAACAGCGTATCCGTCTGCCTCCTGCCCACGAACGTGATGCCGTCCGTCGGCTCGAAGTCCGTTCCGCCTGTCAGATTCGCCTTCGACGGGACGAGCCGCAGCGCATTCGTCGCCTCCTCCGGGCTGACCGCGAAAGCGCCCTCAGGCGGGAAGCGCCAGAACAAGAAGTGCTTCGGGATGCCCTCTCCGGGCGCAAAGCCAATGACATCCGCATCCCCCACGAAGGGGCCCTCGCCAGGCACATCTCGCGTAGGCGCCGGCAGCGGCCAGCCTTCCATACGGCCCCGCACAGGCTGCAACACCGGCCACTCGCCGTCCTCCCACGACGCCGGGAACAGCACCGTCTCGCGGCCCATGGGGTAGTTCGTCCACGCCGGCCCCGACCGCGTGCTCAGCGCGATGCCCCACCAGTGTCCCGCCGCGTCCTGGAAGAGGTCCGCGTGGCCGACGGTCTGGAAGTACTCGTCGGTGCCGCTGTTAGTAAGAATGGGGTTCCCTTCGAACGCCTCGTAGGGCCCGGAGACGTTCCTCGAACGCGCGATGATCTCGGTGTGGCCAAGCTCGGTCCCGCCTTCTGCGATCATCAGGTAGTACCAGCCATCCTTCTTGTACAGATGCGGCCCCTCCGGGCTGGCGCCGCCGGTGCCGTTCCAGATGTAGACGGGGTCGGAGACGGCGCCCGTGTCGAGGTCGATGGTCGACTGCTGGATGCCGGCGTACGTCACGTACACCGTGCCGTCGTCGTCCCAGAACAGATCGGGATCGATGGACGCGGGCGTGAAGCGCACCGGGTCCGACCACGCGGCGTCGTCGAAGGGGTCCGTCGTCTTGAAGATGAGCCCTTCCCACGCGACCATGACGACGATGTTGTAGAAGACGCCGTCGTGGTAGCGCAGCGTCGGCGCGAAGACCCCGTTGTTCTGGCCCGTGTACGTGTTCATGTCGGGGAATTGCGAGGCGCGGTTGTAGGCGTTGGAGACGTGCTTCCAGTTTTGCAGGTCTTTGCTGGCGTAGATGGGGAGACCGGGGAAGCCGAGGAAGGTGGAGACGCTGCAGAAGTAGGTCGAGTCGTGCGAGGGGACGAAGATGCAGGTTGGGTCGGAGTGCCAGCCTGGGAAGAGGGGGTTTGTGTAGGTTGAGTTGGCTGTGGTGTTGGTGGTGGTCGGGAAGGGCTGGCCTGGGCTGGCGAGTGCCAGCATGGCGGCGAGGGTGATGCATGCGAGGCGCATCTTTCCAATTGATGCTGGTATGTGATGTCGACCGCACAGTCGAGGTATCACTGATGTACTTTCATGGGGTTTAAAAGTGATGCTAATCCCTGTCATGTCGGCGGCAAATGCTCAGGTCCCGGGAAGTACTAGCCGAATCGCAATACTTCATATTTAGCCTAATGGCGCGTTTTAGAAAAGATATTCAGGTTCTCGTACGGCAGATTCATTTAACATCTATTTCCCCGCCTTTTTCCGAGGTGGGGAATATTTCGTGGTTGCGCTTTTCGGTTAGACTTTTACAGAGGGGATGGCTAGCGCGAAGAATAGCAGGGCTCAGAACATAGAGTAACTATACCCCAGCTCTACCTTAAAAAATAACATATGGGGGTATTTGAAGCAATCATCGGGACGAGAATGTCGAATTAAAAATTCTACATACACGTCCGGACGATAGCTTCGGCTACCCATGACATGTCATTTTTCTCAAATCCACGCTAACCTTCGGCTGCGAGAGGGGACCGTACTTTTCGGGTGCCCCGCCTTGCGTCATCCAAGACACTTTCCAGGGCCTTTCCGTTTGGAAAACGAGTACGACCGCTGTCTTGGGCTCGGATAAATCTTCAACACCAGGGCTAAGTTCGAAGCTGCTGTACGCACGTTCGTTCAGTATCTCCTGGGCTGGCTCGATCCACCGGCACGCCCACCGGCACGTCCACGGGTCACCTTTTCGGGCTTTGCACCTTCTCAATCAGTGGATTAATGATCTACTTCTCTTACTCACTCACGTTCCTACCAATCATAAAACTACAGTGGACGTGCCGGTGGACGCGCTAGTGGATCGAGCCGGTGGATCGAGCGGGCCCAGGAGATAGCTCTATGCCGACCGTTGACGTCTGTTTAGGCCTTGGTAACGGTCTGTCTGATATACCAATAGTTGCATTTGCAATGCTAGGGACCCTGTATTTGACAATACGCATGCCTCATCATTAACAAGTCGAGTATAGTGGTGCACAATGTCAAAGAACAATCCAGCCTGGAGAAATTTATCATTGAAGCAGCAAAGTGGTGCCTCATGGCAATCTTATTCATTAAATGTGTTCCTGAGGCTAAAAGGTCCTTGCCAGAGGCTAGAGCCTAGCTATCCAGTTCTCCAAATGTAAAGACTGACATTAGTATATATTTTCGATAGATTACGATCACATAATACGGAATACTCTTCATCATCTATTTTAGCTACAGCCGCACACTGATCAATATTGATGATGATGTGCCTTAAGTAATGTTGTCAGTTGTTAGAAATCAGCTTGTATAGTCTTATCAATCTCGCATACAGGATAAGCTTAGGCAACACATCCTCCGACGGCAGTGACAGGTCCTTTCGCTTGATGCAGATAGTGGTGGCTGGTAAGTATCTTTCGTGAAAGTCGCCTATGGCCGTTTTATATTCTCACTGATGCTCTAAAATAACGCCATCAGTTGATATCACGGTATTCAGCTGGCCAGTTTTGTTACGGTGATGGCTTCACGTGAAAACTGTTTCAATATGTGGAAAGGGCTCGTCAGCTGCACGCTGCTTTTTGGCCGTGCAGGCATCAACGTCGGTTACTTAAAATCTTAGAGCATTGCGCCACGACATACAGCAACTTTCACTGCTCAAGTCTCTTATTCTCAGGCCACAACCTAAAGAAACACTTTGGCTCCTTCTGTTCCGGTGGTGAATTAGTATTGTAAAGTGGCAGATCTTGGAAACAAACGAGCAGGGTACCCAGCATGGTCGTACCGAAGACCCTCAGTACGGCTGACCATTCTTTGCTGATGAAGTTGTGTTGCGCAACTTCACCTTTATGCCCGACATCGTGAAGTATCTCAAATGATGATACTCATCAAGAATGCATCTTGCGGAGAGTTGTCTCCGATGTTGCATTCTTATGGTTGACCGTCTCTCTCCGGCCCAAAGAGGAGAATGCCCAAGAAGTGTGTATCCTTTCTATATTGTGTCGCACCCTAAGTCTCTACTGGATACGTATTGAGAACCTCAATGTCGAAGGAGGGTTGTCCATAATAGGGATTGTTTAAATAGCTAGAAACTGCTGGTCGGTGAACAAGTGACCGTGCACACTCAAGCGGGAGGCTGACTTCAGTAAATGCGTGATAGCAGTCATGTGCGAAGAACTCAGCTCTTTGCTTATCCGTAAGCAAAGTGAAAGTTTCAAAGCTTGACCATGAAGGATGATGAACAGGGAAAAGGTTGTCCCGTGAATTTGAGGAGAAATCTATCTTCACGGCTACGATAATAACCAAAATTGAGTCAACAGAAGCAAAGGAGGACATATGGAATCGAGATGGAATGGTCGTCAATTTTGAACGATCACTGCTCTTGTCTAGATCAGAGGTAGTAAAAGGGCGTAGATCATGAGTTCGCTTGAAATTGGGGCGGTGCGACGTTTGTCTATGTCCCCAGTTTGCATTGGTAGAAGCCTTCGACGAGTTATGGGGGGTCCACATGCCTCAGGCTCATGATATCGCTCCATAATTCCCCCAAGCATATCAATATAGCCCGGAACACATCATGAGATGTGTATTGGATTTCTAGCATCTATGACTTTTGTATGTACAGACCAGCTCCTCAACGTCTATACCCTCTTCAGCATCACCATCCTCTTCAAGAAATTACTTTTCACAGTACCGTTGCTTTCGTGCGCCACTGGCTCAGCAACATGCTCAGAAACCGGATCAGCACTGTCTTCAGACCCATTCTTCTCTGCAGCCAGCTGCTCCATTTCACCAATCTTCCACGCCCTCAGTAACCACAAGAAGACCGCGGCCCCAATGTACATGAATCCAGTGAAAATCTGTGCCCCGAGATAGTTGCCGTGATTGGAAGCCGTGATCTGCAGCGCAATGGCCTCCGAGAAGGTCGTCGGGATCACAAGGATGACCCATGTGATTGATAATGCTGACGGCAGGTCGGCAATGCCAACAGCCTCAGCCGTGACCGGGGCAACGACGGCCCAGTAGGTTCCAGCAACCATGCCGACGACCAGAGCAAAGAAGATCATGACGCCGTAGGTCTTTGCGAAGATCCAGATGACGAGGGAGAACAGGCCGGCGAGGAAGGTCATGACCGAGGCCATGTTCATGCGGCCGACATTGTCGCTAAAATAACCGATCGGGGGTCGGCCTAGTGCTTGACCGAGGTTAAGCACGGCGCCGATGACCGAGCCTTGGTGTGCTGACAGGCCGATACCGCTCTGCGCGTAGTTCGGTAGCGAGAAGAGCAGTACGATGTAGCCCAGCATGCTGAGGAATCCGAAGCCCAGGAGCAGCAGAAACTCTGGTCGGCGGAAGAGCCGATAGTCGAAGGCTAGCTGAGAGGAGCCAATCTTCTTGTTCCGGTCCTTGATGAGCAGGGCGCAGGCGGTATTGACAGTGAATGCGCAAATTCCGAGGATTCGGAAGGCCCAATCCAGGCCGATGCGCTGTATCATGGCATTGGTGGCAAGTGAGTACATCAAGCCCCCTAGCCCAGAGCCTGAGGCGGTTATGCCGTTGGCGAAGCTGCGGCGCGTTGTGAACCACTGTGGAGTAACCCCAACGGAACCCACGAAGAGAAAACCCATTCCCCAGCCGAAGCAGACGCCCTGGCTCAGGAAGAGCTGCCATATCTCTGTCGCAAATGAAGCGCCGATCAGAGAGAGCGTCTCAAAGAAAACTCCAATAAGAAGCGTCACACGAGTTCCAAAACGGCGAGTGGTCATGGTGGCCAGAGGCGCCACGAACAAAGCCTGTGAGATTGAAAGACCGCCAACGAAAGCGAAGTCGAGACGGGTTGCGCCTGGGAAGACATTGTTGGACAGGTAGTGAGCCAAGAAGACGCCGTAACTCTGGGAAGGCTGTAAGTGTTGGGGTGAAAGATGAAGTGAGCAGAAAAGAACGCACGCTATTCAAGCCCCAAGTATGGGCGTTGATCCAGAAGGTTGCTGCGCAACACACCCAGCCGTAACCGCCGTTGGGTGGCACGTCGGGTGCGGGTGTGGGTGGCGGGGCGGTAGCCGATGGCGGGCTTTCGTCCAAATTCCTGTCTGGCTCGTCCAGATTCTTCTCCTGCTCCTCGTTCTTCTCCGAAACGGTCGCAATTGAGGGCTCACGAGTCGGCATCACGTCCTCGGCGGGAGAAGCCATGGCGATGGCAAGGGAAGCAGGCACAATGACTCCATGATGGCGGAGCAGCGGTCTTTTAGTCAATGGCGCCGTTAGAGCAGGCGGCGAATTCGGTAATAAGAGAGCGGTGCCGTTCTACCGCCGGGATCGTCCCTCGATCCTCCCGCACACCCCACAGCTTCCCAGACGGGCAGCATTGGCGTAGCATCACGAGGCCGCCGTTGGCGAGCCGAAGGATCGCGCTGGTGGGCGGTGGTGGACAAAAGCCGGGGACGGTTGAGCTTGTTGCCGGGAGTGACAGGGCGATGGTCGGCAAGGCTGACGGAGACCCTTTCGACCTCGCCGTCCGGCTGGAACCTGGCGTTGCTGCGACGACCCCGGCCACCGAGCACAAACACCACTTCACCGGCTTGGCACGTACCTGACGCCAGCAATCGTCGTCCCCGCCCTTCCCCCAGTCGCCGCCGCCTCCACGTATCCCTCCATTCGCTCGCTTGACCGCTCCAATCCCATCGTCCAAGCCAGCTCCTCGCCGCTTCGCCAACGACAGCCCGCCGCATCAAACGCATCTCGTACCACCCCGACCAGCAAGGCCCGACGTGCAGCAGACCCAGCATTCCGCCCAAGCCCGCCCAGCATGCTGTCGCGCTCGCGCAGTAAGGACAAGGGCAGCAACATCCCTGGGCCCACCTATATGAACAATGAGCAGGTCGGTCAGTACTCCCCGTTCCAAGCTGAGACACCCAGCCACCGCCGCAGAAATGTGCCAACCGCTTGACCAGGCAACTTCCTCAGCAATATCCGCAACAACCGCCCCCAACGCCCTAATGGCTCCCGCCCGCTGCCTGCCTCCCCCATGGGCTCGCTCCGCTCCTCGAGAACTTTCGGCAGCGCGACTCCTGAGCCTCGAGACCCGCCGACCTTGACTCCGACCAAGTCCCAGCCACCTCGCAGCACTAGTGCTCTATCGCACCGCGACATGTTCTCGTCGTCTAACAACAGCAGAGGCTCGCTGCGCGAGCGTCTGGCGCCGCGCGCCGCCTCCAGCCTGGGTCGGCCGCTCGTCCGGGATCCATTCACTCGCTCCACCTCGCGGAACTCGCAGAAAGTAGATCCAGCTACAATTGAGCGCGCCGACTCTCGGACGTCTTCACGCTCGACAAGCGGCGAGCAGCGCCACGCGTATCGGGAAAGCGGTGCCCGGTGGATGGAACGCCAGGAGGCTGCGTCGCTCAGGAAGGCCCTGGAGGACATGGACGCTGCCGAGGAGCAGAGGATATTCGCCGCCGCCCAGGACGAGGCCGCCGAGCTGGTCTGGAAGCACCAGAATCCCAAAGCGGCGATTCGGAGCCCCGATGCGCCCTATGAGTACACGGCCCACCTAAAGAAAGGGAGCCACGCCCGAGCTCAGAGCTATGACGCCCCCTCGCCGCAATCGAGCGCCAGCGGTCGCAACAGCTCACTCAGCAGCCGCGGCTCCAGTTCCTCATCCGTAAAAGTGCACGACTTTGTGATCGCCAAAAAGAGTGATAAGCTCAAGTCCAAAAAGGATACCGACGCCCACCCCTCCAAGGCAATGGAGTCGCCCATGCAGTCTCCCACAAAGAGCCATGTCTCGTTCGATGTCCCTAACCCCCGACGCCGGAGCAGCGGTTCTAAGAGAAAACTCAGTGGCAGCCTGTTCCAAAACCCCAACGACAAGATCTATGAGGAGCCCGAGGAGTCTGCATCTCCACCCGCCGAGCAGAAGCCCACGCCGCCGTCGCCCTCGAAGTTGCCCATCCACACCCGCAGGAACCCCTTTTCGCGCATTCAGTTTGGGCGCGACAACTTGACCCGTTCGAACACCGACTCGCAGGCCACCCCCCAGAAGAGGTTTGACCGGTTCGAGATCCATAGGAATGAGCCGACTCAGTCGCGCAACCCTGCGTACACGTCCAATGAGAATGCGCCTGTAACCCCTACGCAGGCCCGGAATCCTGCGGCAAGTTCCCCGGAGGAATCGCCTGTCAAGATGAAAGATGGTAAGGAGATTCGGGCTGATGATATCCGCGCAGCCACGAGCATGAGGCTCAAGGACAGAAGCCCGAAGCTGCCCACCCCGAGCATGGTCAGTGATAGTCCGGGACGCCCCATTGTCAGCTTCCAGAAAGACTACAAGCCGAAAGAGGTTGCGCTCAAAGAAGAGCAAGCAAAGGCCATGGTGGAGATGAAGTCTCCTGAGGCCAGCCATGAGCCCAAGTCCTACCCCCCGAGCCCGCCCAAGAGCGCAAGCGCTCCCGTCGTGCCGACCATCAACATGCCGGACGAGCCTTTTGGCAAGAAGAGGAGCTCCGCAATCCCGCCAATTCCGGAAATCAATGTTTCTGATGAGACTCCCCGGCCAAGATCTCGGGGATCGGCTGCAGCAGCGCCCATTCCTTCCATCTCGGTCGGCGGCGCCCCTTCGGTTCCTTCGATCAACGTGTCCGACCCCCCGAGCATCAATGTCTCTGGTGGCTCAGCACGGCCGCTGCCAACGATCAACGCCCCTTCGTCTGGCTCTGCAAGGCCTCTTCCCGATCCGAGGTCGGCGCGGAATGGCCGTCCCCTTCCCCGTACGGCAAACACGGCACCCAGTACTATGCCGAAGGGTCACTGGACTCCTTCCGGTGGTGTGCGAACCTCGGCTCTGTGCGAATCCTGTGCACTCCCTATCGCTGGTCGTACCGTGAGTGCTGGCGGTGCTCGCTTCCATCCGGAATGCTTCCGCTGCTACCACTGCTCGGAGGCGCTGGAATGTGTTGCCTTCTACCCGGAGCCGCAAGGAAAGCGTGAGGAGCGTCTTGACCGCATCTACAGGCGGAGGAATGGCGAGGATGTGGAGATCATGGAGGGTTACAGCGAGAATGACGATGGCGATGAGGGGCTGCGGTTCTACTGCCATCTGGACTACCACGAGTTCTTCAGCCCGCGATGCAAGAGCTGCAAGACGCCTATCGAGGGAGAGGTCATTGTGGCTTGCGGTGCTGAATGGCATGCTGGGCACTTCTTCTGTGCGGAATGCGGCGATGTGAGTATCTTTTTTTGTCCAACCTGGTTGATGGAATGCTGACGATAGATGCAGCCGTTCGACTCCTCGACACCTTTTGTTGAGAAGGACGGCTATGCTTGGTGTGTCAACTGCCACACCAACCGCTACTCGACCAAGTGCAAGAAGTGCCGCAAGCCGGTTACGGATACCGTTCTGAAGGCACTTGGATTCGAGTGGCACCCCAACTGCTTCGTCTGCACGGTAAGTTGTCGTTGTTTCTTTGCATACTGTTATGTGCATGATGCTGACGATAATCAGGAATGCTCGGGCGAGTTCGTGGACGGCAGGTACTTCCTCCGCGGCGAGGAGAAAAACCCTGTCTGCGTCAAATGCGAGGAACGGAGGCTCAAGGCTTAAAGGGATTAATGGGGCTGGTGGGTAATGGCCTGTAATGACCCGGACTGGACTTTTTCACTTCTTTTCATGTGTTTTTTTTCCCTCCCTATTGTTTCTCCCCCTTTTCCTGCTTCTCTGCTTTATTATTACTGCATTGCTTTGCTCTCACTTGTATTGCTCTCTCCCCGGTTCCTGCATTTGGTTCATCGTTTACTATCCCTTCATGCGCATTAATTTGTACGAGTTCGGGAAAGCGGGCGCTGGGTGTATCAGTGGCGTTGGCGTTTTGATCTACTCGGCGGGGTTGAGGAATTGGTTAAGTCTGATGGATGGCTGTAAGATCCGAAATGAATAGCTTAAATCATTAAATAATAAGCCGATGTCGTATTTCTTTCTCTCAACGAGCTGTACAGTCCCCTCTCGCAGCCGATGGCTACTGTGAAGAATAGACAGGTACCAATTACGGGTGGTTTGTGAACACAGCACGAGAAAACGTTCGAGAAAGAAGAAGTAACTCAGTGAGTTGCTTTAGAATCCATTGCAGAGTATCGGTGGGTGATGATGGGTACCTCCTCATCCCGAGTCGAGGCAAACAAACAAAACGGACAACTCTAAAGCCCGAGACTGGCCCACCCAAACAGGAAAGGGTTTAGCCTTCGGGCCCGACGGAGCGCCAGCTTCTCGGTAGGCCTTTCGCCCCTCGGTGGCGCTAGTCCGCTACCCAAATCCTTCGGCCCCCAAGCTTCGCGCCTAGCCGGGATTCCGTTCGTTCAGGATCCCACCACGAAGGCCTATCGTGCCACACGCGGAGGAGACGGAGACGGGAGTCGGAGGCAACAGTTTATGGGGGCGAAGAGCTGGTGTTTTGGCATGTCCGAAGGAAGTGAAGGCGCGCTCTATGTGAAGGCGCATATAAGGGCGCTGCGCGCCGCTGTTGGTGGTGAAAGTGAATCACAGAAGACAAGCAACAAAGATAAGCAAGCAAGCCTCTTTACGATCGTCAAAGCTTAGCAGAATTAAGCTTTTTGTTTTACCATACCAAAGTCACTACCCATATACCATCACTTCTCTCTATCTCGCTACCACCAACCAAACCCACCACCTCTCGAACTACCACACCCTCAAAACCGACCAAACCCCAACAATGTCATCATCCACAACCAACAACAACCCCACCCCCCTCCCCATCCTAATAATCGGCTCCGGCCTGGGCGGCCTCCTCCTCGCCCAAGCCCTGCTCTCCGCCTCCATCCCCTTCGCCATCTACGAGCGCGACGCGGCGCCTAGCGTGCGGCCGCAGGGCTACCGCATCCGCATATCCGGCGACGGCATCGCGGCGCTCGAGACGACACTGCCTCCAGCCATCTTCCAGCGCTTCGAGCAGACGTGCGCGCAGGTCAAGCTGCTCGGCGCGGTGGGGCCGGGCGGCGCGGCGATAGATGCGAAGACGGGGAGAGAAGTGGAGGGGGAGGAGGGGGCAAAGTACAAGCCGACGCCGGCGCACGTCAAGCGCATGCAGCAGGCGGCGACGAGGCGCAGGCCGTACACGCCGGATCGGGCGGCGGCGAGGCGGGTGTTGATGGAGGGTAGGGTTGGGGAGAGGGTGCGCTGGGGGAAGGCGTTTGAGGGGTATGATGTTGTTGAAGAGGAAGGAAAGAAGGTCGTCATCGCGCGGTTTGCGGACGGGTCGACGGCGAAGGGGTGTCTGCTCGTGGGCGCGGATGGGGCGCGCAGTCGTGTTAGGAGGCAGTTCTTGGGCGATGTGCTGCGCCCTGTGGACACGCGCGGCCGGATCGTCTATGGGAAGACGGCGCTGACGGAGGAGGTGGAGGGGAGGATGCCGGAAGGGCTGTTGGACGCGATGAGGTTGGTTGAAGAGAGGGGGAGGACGGATGGCGCGCCGGTGACGTGCCTGTACGAGCCGATCCGGTTTCCGCAGAGGGGAGAGGTCGAGGGATGCCCGGAGGAGGATTACGTCTACTGGGTGCTGGTGTCGAGGAATGAGGTTTTCGGCGTCGAGGACGATGTGTTGGCACGCATGTCGAGCAAGGAAGCAAAGGAGCTGGCTTTGGATGTCACCAAGGAGTGGAATCCACAACTGCGAGCGCTGTTTGAACTGGCGGATCCGACCCAGACGGCTGCGATGCGTGTCCTCAGCATGCGACCGGAGATGGCGGCTTGGGAGCCACTGAGGGAGCCGGTGACGCTACTTGGAGATGCGGCGCATGTTATGTCGCCGTCTGGAGGTGTGGGCGCAGTCACAGCGTTCCGGGACGCAGCGAACTTGGCCAAGGTGCTGGTGGAAAACGGAGGACAGGTGTCGGCCGAGATTATTGGAAAGTACGAGGCCATGATGAAGGAGTATGCGAAGGAGGCCATTGAGGAATCGCGGCAAGGTGGTGTCAGATTCTTCAACCACCCACCGTTCGAGGAGTGCAAGTCGGTTGATGCTTAAGATTTGGTCCTAGATAGGTTTTAGAATGGTGTCTTGCCTCCATAGCTTTGTTTTCAGTAATTAATGTTCTTCTTTGTTTGTAGATGTCTCTAGAGGAATAAAGCTTTTGTTGCTAGGTGCTCTATATAAGCCAGTAAGTTAAGCCACTTCGGTATGCTAGTGACGCTCGAAGAGGTGGTGCTTGGTTAAATGAGAGCCTGAAGATTTACGTAGGGCAGCCCAAGTTTCCGCCCGTCCTCTGTGGGTAATAAAGAGGTCGAAGGTTCGAAAACGAGCTGGGGAAGACAAAAAAGACGGTCCCAAGGAGTCTTTCTGAGCTTAACCCGCATGTAGCGGGGTTCAGTTTTGCCATTTTAGTCGACAGTCACAGTCTTTTTTTTCAGCCTGTTCCATCAAGACTTCTTCTAATAAGATATAAAGAGGATTGACTTCCATTTTGCGCCAGAAGGCAATGCTCCTGAAGTGCGCTGAAGAGGAATCAATCATCTCTTTTAGGAATTCAAGAAGGTTGCTTTTGACGCCATATTTCCCCTGCCAATTGTCAGCCAGTATAGTGGCATTTCCTCCCCGTCAAATCTGGTTCGATGATACAGCGAGGTGGAGAACTGGGGTTAGAAAATCCAGATGGTACCGGGCTATGATATTGTGGCTTCATGGGAGCTTGGAAGAGCCCTCCGGATGGGTTGTGCTCCGATATCCGGGCCGTAAACCTCGAGGCGGCGCATGCAGTCTGCTAAGCCACAATTTATCGGGACAACCTTTGGTGGTGGTTTGTAACCAATGTCTCGAACAAGCAGGCCCATTGTCGCTGGAGTTAAGATGAGGCCGAACCGCGGTTGTACCGGAGTTAAGCTGGCGGGGGCGCAGCCCCCTCACAAAAGTTCCCGCCGCCCTTCCTGCACGCCAAGTACTGTTCCTAGATCCTCAGATCCAGGTCCTGAATCAGATAAGCGCGATCCTTTTAACGGACATAGCCAATTCTGTTCCCGGAAATACATGTAAGTTCACCTATTAACGCCGGAGCACCAATGGCGTTATGTTGCCCACGGATGGATTCAAGTAGAGCGCATTCCAGCCGCGAGACGTCTGTTTTTCATCAACAAGCTCTCCTCATCAACAAATATCATCAGCATTCATTCACTCACCTCATCGAAAGCTCTCACAGACATCAACCGAAAAGATGGTCGAGATCGCTGGCAAGAAAGTCGGAAGCACCGGCTTCGGCTTGATGGGTAAATCGAACATGATCAACATGGCTGGCGTACATCTTGTACTAACACAAGTCCAGGCATGACATGGCGTCAGAACCCGCAACCATTCGAGGAATCTTTCAAGACCATGAAGGCTGCCTTGGAGGGTGGTTCTAACTTCTGGAACGGCGGCGAGTTCTACGGCACACCTGAGCACAACTCTCTCCACCTTCTGAGGGACTACTTCACCAAGTATCCCGAGGACGCCGACAAGGTTGTCATTTCGATCAAGGGCGGCGCCAAGCCCGGTCAATTGGAGCCGGATGGTAGTCGCGAGAATGTCCACAGGAGCATCAACGAGTGCCTGCGTCTCCTCGACGGCAAGAAGTTCTTGGACACGTTTGAGTGTGCCCGTGTGGACCCCAACGTTCCCATTGAGGATACCATCTCGTACATTGCCGAGTTCGTCAAGGCTGGCAAGCTTGGAGGTATTTCTCTTTCCGAAGTCGGTCCTCAAACCATCAGACGCGCCGCAAAGGTTCACCCGATTGCCTTCGTCGAACTCGAATTCTCCTTGTACTGCACCGACATTCTGCACAATGAGATCGCTAAGACCTGCGGCGAGCTGAACATTCCTATCGTCGCTTACTCGCCGCTTGGCCGCGGATTCCTGGTACGTTTCACACTACAACTTTGAATTTCAAGATGCTGACAAAATATCGACAGACTGGCCAGATTCGCAGCATCGAAGATCTTCCCGAGGGTGACTTCCGCCGCATAGCACCGCGCTTCCAGCCTGATGTCTTTGACGAGAACATCAAGCTTGCAGACGAAGTCGACAAGATTGCCAAGAAGAAGGGCGTTACTCTTGGTCAAGTCGGTCTTGCTTGGGTCAGGCAACAGAGCGGCAAGAATGGCCTTCCGACCGTGATTCCCATTCCTGGTGCTACCAAGGCTTCTCGTGTCCACGAAAATGTCAAGGAGATCACCTTGTCTAACGAAGAATTGGCTGAGATTGATGAGATCTTGCAGCGGATAGAGGTCAAGGGTGGGAGATACCCGGCTTGGGCTGCAGCACACCTGAACGGTTAGGTGCTTCACAAGCGCCAGTCGTTGAGTTTCATAGTAGATTACCTAAATCAAGAACGGCGTCAGCTAGTTGCCAATGGATCGCCAGTAGAGTATACGTGTTTGTGTAACGATTGTCAGATCAAGTGTAGAATTAATCACCATTTGGTACCACTCCCGAAGGAGGACTCCATCAGGATTGCAGAATTCTTTTTGACATCACTCGTGGGTTTATGAGGGAGGGCAGTGAAGTGAATGTAGAACGAACCTTTTCTGAGCTGTACCACGTCGGTTGAATTTAGAACTCAAAGACTGTTGCATGATTTTCGGAGCGAACTTCCTCTTCTCAGCGTAACGCTGCAGGCATCGCATAGACGTGGGACGACAAGCGACCCAAGCCGTTACAAGATCAAATCATTGAATCTCGGCGGGTGCTTCGTTCCGGTGCGGATGAGCCTAGTGCAGCTTCGAGGTGCGGGTGAGGAAGCGGAGTGACGTGACAGAGTTCGGTGGCCTCGAGAATTTAAGCCGGGGCAAGTGCGGAAGTGGGCGCTGTTCCGCGCCGCACCAGCTTTTATCGTGGCCGCCCATTGGCAGATGGAGCGCACGACACTCGGGCCACGGCAAGCCAGGTCTGAGGGCCCTCCCCCGACGCGCGCGGTCGGCTGGGCAGGTGCGCGCGGCAAAGCCCAGCTAGCTCGAGCTCAGCTCAACACCATGGCCGCTCGTCGCCGTCCCTTTCCCGTAGTCATCATCATCAACCCACGTCTCGACGGCCACCCCGCGCCCTCGCCACCATGGAATCGCCTGGATCGCCCCTCTCAGAGCTGTCCTCCGACGAGTTCCAGGAGGAGGTCAAGACTGAGGACCGCTCCTTGAGCGTCGACACGTACAACGACGCCGACCACGATAGCACGCGCCCGTCGAAGCGCCAGCGCACCGGCGCCGGGCCCTCGTCTGGTCTCGCAAACTTCCGTGGCGCAACTCCCGAAGCACCGCAGCCTGACGCCGACGCCGACATCTATATTTCCGAGGACACGGACGGCAGCGTGCCAGCCTCGCCGCACCATGGCTACAGTGGCGGCGGCGGCGGCGGGCTGCAAGAGGAAGAGAGCTTCGGCCAAGAGCAAGTCACTGTCTGCAAGTGGGAAGGATGCGAGGCCGGCGACCTAGGAAACATGGACAAGCTGGTCGATCACTTGCACGATGATCACATCGGCACCCGCCAGAAGAAGTACTCGTGCGAGTGGACAGACTGCGCGCGCAAAGGCATTCCACATGCCAGTGGCTACGCCCTGAGGGCCCACATGCGCAGCCATACCAGGGAAAAGCCCTTCTACTGCACTTTGCCAGGTAAGTTGCTGCTACCACCTTCGCCATTTCCTCAGCCATTGCCTCAGGCTATGCCATAGTGAAACTAGTCGCTGACGACCAACATAGAATGCGATCGTGCTTTTACGCGATCCGACGCTTTGGCAAAGCATATGCGTACCGTGCACGAAACGGAAGCGCTACGGCCCTCGGACCCTGTTCCCAAGCACCACTCCTCTAACCCGTCGAACAAGAATCAGCGGCTGCGGCTGGTCTTCAAGAACAATGGCACCGACAAGCCCGGCTCGCCGATGCCCGCATCACCGCACTCTCAAGGCGCGGGCCAACAGCAGCCGCCACCGCCCGTCGAGAACGAGTACGAGCACAACAACGTCATCTACCGGCCCCTCGACCCCACCATCCCGCACAGTCCGCTCACCCGCAAGTTCCCGCATGACATACAATTCACGAAGGAGGAGATGAGCTTGTCAGCGCCGGATCTGCTGCGACTGCTGACCCGACAGATACAGTGGGCCACGGCGGAAGGCGAGGAGCTGAAGGCCGAGGTCGATGCGCTGGAGAAGGCTCGTAAAGACGAGTGGATGGCGAAGGAGCTGACGCTTGAGAACGTCATGGAGGCTGAATTCGGCCGCATGGAGCGTGTCGACCCCCTGTTGAACGAGGATAGTGCCAGCGCAACCGTCTTCCGCGAGATGTTGAGGGAAGACATCAAGGTCGGCAAGACATTAGACGTGCAGCCCAAGCCCAACTGGCGAGATATCGTTCCAGTGCAGAAGACGAGGGAAAAGGAGGGGCTCGAGGCTGCGGGCGAACTGACGGGCATGGCGGGTGCTCACAGGTTCGATGCCGCTGGTGACCCAGTTGTAGAACGGAGGCCGGAAAACCTGGGCATAGGCGTTGGCGGTGGCCCGTGAGAGGGCCTGTTTCAAGGCGAATGGGCTTTGAGGGGTTTTGTCGAGTCGAGAGAGCTCGCATTGCAAAAACACGGCGCTTTTCCTTTTTGAGGCAGCATGCTATGCTGCGTTATGCGAATGTATCCTCTTACTGCTTTGCTTATTTCCACGGCTGAGAAGAGGGAGCAATTGAAATGGAGTGGCCCTGGTCTCGGATGATTACCTTTCTCTGTTTTCTTCCCTTATCATCATTCTGAGATATCTAATGGCTGGTTGCCGAAAAGAAGAATCTAGAGAGCATATCATCTGCATGACCACTTTTCGCTAAATCCGGATCTGCGCTTGTTCAACACATGTTGATTATGTGAAGGAGCTGGTAATCTTCTCAGCAGCTATACGCTAGACTTGGTCCTGAGTGGGGACCTGATAGGGCCTTCATGCTTGACGATCGCAGAAGGAATATCAAAGCAACTGCTGAACCTGGAACTAAGGAATGCTGCTCTTATTGACTCACCGCTAGACATGCTCTCAAGGAGGCCCAGTCCAATGAGTGCGTGAAACGGAACATTCCACCTCCAAGCTTCCAGATCTGTAGCAGGTAATCTGAAACAGTGAAACCTAGTTTCTTCTAGAAGCCAGATCATAGACACATTCTCCACGTATCTGGGTCAAGTTGAACCGGATGTTCGGCTCGCAGTACCCCTGATGACATACGATAGTAGCCGCCGTTTACATTAGACTCTCCGGGGAAGCATGGAAGCGGAGCCCGATCTTCTAGTGCGGGACTTTCTGTCCGCAGAAGATGCGGCGCTACCAAATGTACACTTCAGTCCGGCTGCTTACTGGCCAAACTACTGGTCCTTGCGGGAATTGAAGGCTTGAGCTCTACTCGGTAGCTTCGGAAAGGTATGCGAGCGGCAACTAGAGTGTCGCCGGCGTCCAGCTAACAAGCACGTCCGCCACAAAATGGTGTGGGTGGCTTCCAGAATGGACCGTAAGCCGGATGTTTCGCAAAACTGCGGGAATAATATGGTTCGATGGAAGACGGGAATCGCCCATCTAGAGCAGGACAAATCTTAAAAAGTCAGTCGAGGCGTGCGTCAGTCCAAACATACGGTTTCAGATCTCGTTCATGCTTGAAAGCATACGCATTGCGCCATCTCGGGACTTACCATCCCGGTTGAGGCGCAGGGAAAAGCCTGCGTGTGGCGCACGTCTGCTTAAAAAGTCCGAGAAAAAAAAGTAAAGCCCTTGGCTCGTTGCACATTCGCAGATCATTCTTCAGTGTTTGGAACACGTCGGGCGCCGAAGGCTTACGCAACGCTCAGCGTCGTCGTCTGCCAGCTCACACGCCACGGCGTAAAGCATCCCGGTGTTACAAGTCATATCCCAAAACTTTTGACGTGTTCAGTGCTCTAGCTTGTGTCCGGAAGACATTCCGAGGGCGCGCGCTGGACGGCACGCCTGGTGGGACGACGCTATTGTATGAGCGGGAGATGAGAAACTCGCCTGTCGACGCCGCGTCGGCAAAATGTACGATGTGGTCGCAGCGCCTGTCGGGGCCCAGCCGCAGAAGCTTATTTAGTCGTGCCTCCGGACGTGTCTGGCTGCCGGCATTGCTGCTTCTCTGGGCTCCAGGCTGGCGCTACACATTGCCATGGCTGACTCGAGAGAGATGGCGTAGTGCGGCTGGATCTGGCGCTGGCGCACGCGAGGCGGAGGGGGAGATCGCGATGGCATGGGATGGACATGACGAGAGCACATTTGGCGAGCAGTGCACCCCTGACAGTGGGAGTTGTCGCCAGCACGCAGATCGTCTCGAGCGCCCTGGGCTCGCGACAGGCGGGGGCCTCCTGGTGGCGCGGCGACGACGTTTCAGACCGGTGATCTCCAAAAATGGGCGACGCTTCGACAACATGACTCTGCGCGGGCCCGAATGGGGTCTCGGAGGTGATGATGGGCAGCCGCAATAATCGCCAGTCCTTGCCCTTTGGGAGCGCGTCTCCGGAGCGTGAAATGACGGCGCGCATCAAACGGGGCGCGACTGGATGGAGATGTGCGCGCGGAGAAACGGCGGAAGCGGAGGGAGCAGAAGCGCGATTGACACAGCGTGCAGAGGGAGGCGCCGGCGCGTGCCTGCCTAGACGCGCATCCGCTCCTGCATCGCTAGCGGCTGTTCCTGCTGCCTTATGCGGGGGACGACGTGTGCCAGCAGCCATGCCGACCCACGGACGCGCTGCGCATGTCCAACCGTGGCAGCAGCAGCAGCAGCACGAGGCAGTGCAGCCTTCCGGCGGCGGCGGGGGACCACTGGATTTTCGGCGGGCAAAGACGCAATCAGCCCACGCGAAAAGAAATGCGTGCAAAGCGTCCAACGTGCGCGGTTGCGCTAAAGATGCTAAGACCGCTGCGGGAGCCCATCCTCCGGGACAGGGACCACCAAAGCGAGAGAGCGTGCGCCGAGCTGCTTTGCGCCCGCGCGCGTGTGCTTTGCTTCATCAGCTACGTCGTAGGCGCCTTCTGCGCTGCAGAACTCGTCTCTGGCAGAGAACATCGCCAGGTCTGTCTGAAACCACAGCCCCGACGCCGCCCCTGCAGTCCCTCCCTTTGCAGAGTAGAGCCGTCAGCCAGCGCCGACGGACAGCGAGCGCGCCTTGGTTCTCCTATCTTCCGGCCTAACGCCAACGGTCCCTGCCCTGCCAAAGCCCCCTGAAAGGCCAGCCGACCCTGGGACGCAACCCCAGGCACCAAATTCAAAAGCACCCGGCCAGTCGCCGCCAGCGCACGCGGGACCTGTCTGCGAATATCGCCCACGACAACACACATCCTCGAGCCCGCGCCTTCGGTCCATGCTGAGCGCGCCGCGAACCACCGCATCCGTCGCACAGATCGCGCATCTGCCGTGCCGCCGACCTTCTGCGCATGTTCGCCGCCAGTAGTACCGCCCTCGCCCTGCGCTCCGGATCTTGAACCTGGCCTTCGGCGCCTCGGCAGGCCCACGTAAGAACAACAACTTCTGCGCCCTGCCCTCAACACCACACCACCGCTCCGCCGACGGCACCCCCGGGACCATGGAGATCACCTCTCCGCCCGGCTCGCCCGCCAGCGGCATGCAGCGCCCCATGAGCGCCATGATGCGCCCAAATCGCTCGAGCAGTCGAATGAGCATGAGCAGCCGCGCCGGCACCGGCAGCAGGGCTTCGGACGAGGACAGCAAAACCGCTGTCAAAGTTGGTGTGTACACTCCATCCCGGCGCGTCAACCCGCGTCCGAATTGCTAACACAACGCGCCCCGCAGCCATTCGCGTCCGCCCTCCGCTCAAGCCCGGCGATCCTAACTATGAACTCATCCCGCAAAGATTTCGCAACAGCGCATGCCAGGTCAGCACTGACACGACAATTGCTGTCGACTCACAACAAGGAAAGAAGTTGTTCGTCTTCGATCGCGTCTTTGGCGAGACTGTGGACCAAGCTGGCGTATGGGAGTACCTCAGTGAGAGTGTAAATGCTTTTGTGCAGGGTTACAATGTCTCGATTCTGGCATACGGCCAGTCGGGTGCTGGAAAGTCGTACACCATGGGTACTTCGGGCCCAGCACAACAGGCAGACCCGGCCGCCATGGGTATGTTGGACTTCCGGCGCAAAGTCAGGGTATCCATGACTAACGAGGTTTCCAGGTGTTGTTCCTCGCGCGGCAAGATTACTATTCGAAGTTTTAACAGGTCATTCCACGCCCACCGCCGGTGGTTCAGGGCTTCGGGCACCCACGCGGTACTCTACCATTGGTCTGCCTGGCGCGAAACCTGCAGAAAAGAATTGGCAACTGAAAGCCTCCTACGTGGAAATCTATAATGAGCAGCTCCGTGATCTCTTGGTCCCGGCCGACGTGCCCCAGTATGAAAGAGCCCAGGTCACGATTCGGGAGGATCCTAAGGGCAGAATTATCCTTACTGGCCTCCAACAGATGACCATTAACTCCATCGACGACCTGCTCCATGCCTTGAACTTTGGCTCCTCCATTCGTCAAACGGACGCCACCGCGGTCAACTCGCAATCTTCCCGCTCGCACGCCGTCTTCAGCTTGAACCTCGTGCAGAAGAAGAGCAGGTCTGCCACTGGGCAAATGTCTGTGCAAGACAAGCGGAGATCGATGCCACTAGAAGCAATGTCTGGCTCAGACAGTATGGTGACAGTGGATAGCAAGCTGCATTTCGTCGATCTTGCAGGTAGTGAAAGGTTGAAAAACACCGGAGCCGAAGGCGCGAGAGCGAGAGAAGGTATTTCCATCAACGCCGGTCTGGCAAGTTTAGGAAAGGTCATCTCGCAGCTTTCGCAACGTTCAGGATCGCACGTCTCGTACAGAGACTCGAAACTCACCCGTCTGCTCCAAGACTCTCTCGGTGGCAATGCCATCACCTACATGGTGGCCTGTGTGAACCCTGCCGAGTTCCACTTGAGCGAGACTCTCAATACCGTTCAGTACGCTCAGCGTGCTCGTGCCATCCAGAGTAAACCGCAAATCCAGCAGAGCGCCGATGAAGGTGACGCAAAGGCTATTATCGAGCGCCTGCGGGCAGAGGTTTCCTTTTTGCGTGACCAGATAAGGTTGTCGGAACGCACTGGCCGCAAGGAAATCGTGCCCAAGGAAAGAGCAGAGCGGTCCGCCGAGCGCGAAATGGAACTCCAAAACCAGCTTCTGGACCTCCAAGAAAACTACAACGCATTGAGCCAGCGCCACGCGAACTTTATCTCTGAATTCACAAAGGCCCGTGACGCTGACGCTTCAGATGCTTCTGGCCTTTCTGACGCTCTTGGAGAGACCGCCATGGAGAGACTCAACCGTTCGAACTCATTTGCCGAGGCCGTCCAGCAGGTTGTGATGGAGTACGAGAAGACGATCCAAAGCCTTGAGGCTTCCCTGTCGACCACGCGATCCTCGCTTTCTACGAGTGAGAGCAGCCTGCTCGAGAAGGAGACCAAAATTGCTTACATGGAGAGCCTCAACCAACAACTGCAGACGCGCATCCAGAAGTACGCGGACCGTGAGGCTAGCAATGAGAGCTACCTCAAAGACCTGGAGTCCAAGGTTGATGGCATCACCTCTGGAGAGGAGAAGCAGACGGCGATCATCCAAGATCTGCGCAAGGAGATCAACCGGGCACGTGAGAACGAGCAAAACTGCGAGGAGTACATTTCCACTTTGGAAGAGCGCCTCGCCGAAGCTGAGCAGGACCACGAGCTGATGCAAAGGGAGATTGAGCGTCTGGAGCATGTCATTGAGCGTCAGCGCAGCATCGGCAAGCTTGACAACCTTCTCTACGAGCTTGACAACATCAACAAGGAGAACAAGCCTGCCGAACAAGTTCTGACCAACGGCCATTCCAAGGGCAAGAGAAACGAGGACATCGAGGAGGAGGCTGAGCACGAGGTGGAGCGCTCCGGTAGCCCGTCACCCGAGCCATCTAGCGCGACGGCTTCTGACGACATCAAAAACACTACGGTCGAGGTCCCCCCCTCGACTGACGAGACACCTCAGAGCCCTGAGCAAACCAACTTCGTCAACGACAAGCTTGAGGCTGTGACGCAGGAACTATTCGACCTTCGTGTTGAACACGAGACGACTGTTCATGACTTTGACGATCTTCAAAGAAAATACCAGGCCGCTTTGAACACCTTGGCTGAGCTTCAGGAAGCTGTTGACGAGGCTCGTACGGACAAACGTACTTCTATTTCTTCTGCTGGACCAGATTCTTTTTTAGCGCACGCGGGGGTGAACGGGATCAACGAGATCAAAGAGGATGGACAACCTTCATCCTCGCGTACCTTATCATCGGAATTGTCCTTGCTTGGGGAGTCCTCAAATCCGAGAGACTCCTTTCATACATCGGCAACTTCTGATGCTGAGACCGCTCAAAAGGGTTCAGAGGCAGAAATTGCTGAAGAAGACAGCGTCGTGCCTCAGGACGACGCTCTCGCCCACGAGATGGCAAAGCTCAAGAAGTTACACGAGGAGAAGGAAGAGAACATGGCCGAGTTGTCCCACCGCTACGCGCAGCTAGAGAAGGACCACCAAGAAACTCTCAAGTACGTCGACGAGTTGAAGAACGAGGTTCAGAGGGCTGTTCAGCTCGCTCGTCCGGACTCTCCCTCGGCCCACGTCATTCGCCGGAAGTCCAGCCAGAACATCGTTGCCGTAGACCGCGCCAACCGTTCGTTCACTGCGCTGCGAAGCATTGCTTTGGATCACCTGGAGAACGAGCCGGAGGCGATCCAGACTTTCGAGATGAACTTGAATACCATCATGACGGATCTTCATTCTGCCAAGGAACGCGTTGTCGCGCTTGAAACCGACATGGCCCAGGTCCGCAAGGAAATGGAAGGAAAGATGACCATCATCTCCGGCCTCACCCGTGAGAGGTCCAGTTTGAAGTCCTCTCCTCTCGACATCACTGCGGTTGCTCAGATGCGCGATCAGCTTTTGGAATCCGAGGCCCAAGTCAAGCAGATGCAGGAGTCCCACGCTTCTCGCGAGCAGGAGCTTCTCGAACAGATTGAGAGTTTGAGGACCGCTTTGGGTGCTCCCCGTTCTCCTTCGATCAGGATCAGCAGCTCTGGCGATGGCGCCGCTGAGCCCAGCCACGATGTTCCCGGAGATTTCCCTGATTCTCCTGGCCCTGGTCTCAGCCCCAAGGTTTCGAGAGAAGATCTTACCCAGGACGAGGCTACTCAACAGATCGCTGTTCTGCAGCGGGAGGTTGTGCAGTGGCAGACCAAGTATGATTCGACCATTACCTCGATGCGTGCATCCGAGAATGAGCTTCAAGCCACCATTAAGGAACTCGAGGAGGCTTTGAGAATCGCAGAGGAGCGCATCGGCCAATCCGACGCTGCGGCTGCGGATGTTGAGAGCCTCAAGAAGGAGATTGACGACCACAAGGCCGCTGCTGCAGCCAGTGCCAACCGCTTGGCAGAGCTCGAGGAGTCTCATGCTAGGATTCTGCACCAGGTTGAGTCGGAAACTGGTGACAGGGAACTTACGGCGAAGGAATTGACTACTCACCGTGGTTTGGTCGCTAACCTGGAGAGACAGCTTGAGGAGCACAAGGCTGCTGTTGCGCTTCACCAGCAGGGTCTTGATACCCTCCGCGAGACTCATGCCCAGGAGCTAGCACAGGTTAACAGCCAGCTTGAGACGCAGTTGGCTGAGCACCAAGAAGCCGCTGCCGCCCTTCAGGAGCAAATTTCCAAGCTGCAGACTGAGCATGAGGCCGAGTTGGAGAGGTCGCACCAAGGCATGGTCACTCTTGTCCAGAGCATTTCCGCAGCCCTCAACGAGGAAACCGATGCTTCCAATGTGCAAAGTCATATTGAGAGGCTCATTGTGGAACGGAAGGAGCTGCTCGAGAAGCACGATGCTGCTACCGCTGAGCTTGCTACTGCCAGAGAGGAGCTGGAGAAGGCTCGGGCTCACGTTGCTGATCTGGAGAGCAAGGTTGGCGAGCTGAAGTTGATCAACGAGGAGACGCTCAAAGAACTCGAGAAGATCAGCGACAAGGAAAGGAAGAGCTCTCGTCTCGTGGAAGAGCTTGAGGATCAGCTCAACTCCAACTACGATCAGCACCAGGCGGCTAACAACCGTCTGTCTGCTCTTCAGACCGAGCGCCAATTCCAGCTCGAGGAGGCTGTTGCCGCCAAGAGTGACATGGAGAAGGAGCTTGAGGAGTCCAGGAAGAAGATTGCCGATCTCGAGGTAAGTTTCAACCCATGTTTACGGATTGCAGTGCCCTTCAGGTTAACAGTAGCGTACAGGCTCAGCTCGGTGGCGCCAAGAGGGTTTCTAACCGCGAGTCCTTGGATCCGCACTCGGCCCTCCAACGCTCCGACTCCAAGGATTCTTCCAATCTGCGCAAGTCTGCTTCCCATACCAGCTTGCCTTCGCCGCCTCCGGCTATCCCCTTGCCCCCTCTCCCTGGATCGCCACCGCCGCCTGGCGGTCCCAATGCGATTCCCTCGTCGCCACCCGCGTCAAGGCACCAGAGCAAGGATATTGCTCAGGCGCAGCTTGTCGAGGACCAAGAGGCCCGTATCCGAACCATCGAGAAGCACCTGTTTGCCGAGAAGCAGCTTACTGCAACTCTGGAGGAGGCGCTTACCGACCTGGAGGCGTCTAGCACCAAGGTCAAGAACGAGATGGAGACGTGGAAGAAGAAGTGCGCTGGTCTCGAGGAGGAGCTTAACGTCATGAAACAGGAGCAGAGCAAGAACCGCTACTCGCTCCAGGCAGTCGAGGAAGAGCGCAACGCGCGCATGAGGGTTGAAGCCGAGCGTGCGCACCTCGAAGCACGCATGGCTGCGCTGAACCAGGCCAACAAGAAGAAGAAGAAGAGCGCGCTCAACTGCTTCTAAGCGCCAGCTCTCTTGTTCACGACTCCGCGTTACGACTTCCCTCTGCCTCTTCCGACGGCGTTAGATCTCTTCTCACCTTACGACTAGTCGCGCACTTTCTCCACGGTCACATCACCACCCCTGCCCCTTTTTTTCCCTTTCTTGCACATGTCTTTCTACGTAAATGACTTTTTGACGTGGGTCAATACTGCTCATGCTGAGGACACGGTCGCGATTTGATAAATTGACAGTCTGGCGAGAATTCTCCCTTTTACATTTGCGTTTGCCTTCACGACATCCTTTTCACCCACTCTATTTCCGGTATCCCCTCCTATTCTACTAGACCCGCAGGGCTCTAGTGTGGATGAGATGGCTTTGTTTTTTGGATTAGTTGAACTGGCGGTCTGGATCGAGAGTCCTTCGCGGAACATTTCCTTTGTGTCCTGTCACTCATTTCAGAGAAGAGAGAAATACCCCCCAAGAAATTCTTCTTGAAACGGCAGACGCACAGGTCGAGAATGTGTGGGAGAGAGGGAACGATTTGGGCTTTTTTGTTTAGGAGGCTTGCGATGGTTTGATTTGCTTTTGGACTTGTCTGCTTTGCTTAATTGCTCCCATTGGTTCTCTTGTTTTGCCCCGCAACGATCGATTCTGGAGCGTACCCAACACTTCAGACCCTGCTAGAGTATTGCCCGCTGCCTGCTATGCTCTTGCGTTGCATATTGCTGATCGCTAGCTTTCCCTTTTTTGTTTTTTGTTCCCTGCTGCGTGTCCGTCTTGCTACATACCCCTCGAGCACCTTAGATAGTGGTAGTTGCCCTCGTTTTTTTTTTTTTTTTTACAACGAAGATAATGCAGGCGATCCTTGCTGTCGTTGAATTCCTCCTCCCTTGCTCGATATGTCGTGCGTGTGTACTATTGACACTGATTCGCACTCTTTAATCTCATTCACGTCGGAACTACTGCGATAGACGTCCCGTCATGCATGGCGAGATGATGTATAGTAGAGACAGCTATAGCTATAAGACGATCGGCGCGTCGCGTCCCTTGCATGTTTGACTCCGCACTCCTAAATCACCCCACAAATACCCACAGAATCCGACTGGTTTCGGCGTGCGTGTGCCTGACTAGTAGTTCGCTTGTCGTCGTTGCGCGCGTGATCTTCTTCGACGCTCTTGTGCCTTTCATGAAGGTCATTACCGTCGTGGTGAGGTTTTGATGCCGCTATTGCATGACTTGGTGTATAGCGCGCTTGGCTAAATAATCAGGTCATCACACAACTCATTGTCCCGGCTGCAGCGTAGCACGACTCGTGAGCTTGTCGGCACCTCCTTTCATCCAGGAGCGGCCATGGCCGATGGATTGTAGGAAGCGTTTTACCCGCCGTTGGGAGGGGGAAGCCATTGCGTATGTGAAAGAGTTCATGTGAAGAGTTCCTTCGCTATTGCATGACGACTACATACATACATCCGCATATAGACATACTCTCCGCTCCGGTTGGGTAGACGATAAACGCGTGGCGGGGGGGCGCCTCCGTCCCGTCCGCTCGTCCGCGCATTCTCGTTGAAGAGGAGATGCCTCCGGTATACGGGGCCAAAATGAACAGATGTACGTACGCCATATCACCGCCACCGGGTTTTTCCCCACGGCCGTAGCCGCGTCCATGCACACGCTTCACCCACCGCTCCGGAATACGATCGCGTGGCGGCAAGCCACTGACTTGGTCCCCGGCCTGCTCCCCCGGTCGTCTCAAACGAGAAAGATAAAACAGCTACGGTCCCCCTTCTCGTGTAGGTAATAGGGTGTGATTGATAATAATGATAGAAGAGAAGAGTGCGTGGTGGTTGGGCGCTCGGCATACCGCAAATGGCTAACAGATAACGCAGAAGCAGGTTGTCCATCCCTGCTCTGCCCTGTGAAGAGGCAGGGTTCAATCGGCCCCGCTACCCATAGCCCTAACGATAATGACAGGGGGTGGATGATAAACTACATGTGCCTGTGTAACTGCTAAGAGATCGCCGAGTAGCAGAAACAGGGACTATTCGCACATGATGGATGCGAATCACGCCTTCTCTCACCAGATCGGTCCCGCAATGTATTGGGTCTTGGTATTGGACATGTGATTCTCGGCCAGGGTCTAGACGTTGAAACTGGTGGTGCGCTTACACCATGGAAACCCTCACTGTTGACAGCAAATACAACGTGGTTGACGTCGGAACAAAGAGATAATAAAACGACTAGCAACTGCTCGGGCGAGCCGATGTACATGATTCATGTCTAACAATAGCAGTGACTTCCATCCCTTCCTTCCTCAGAGTTTAGGGCAGCCGTTAGGGTACCCCGATTAGACAAGAGGACGTGTAAGCGCTATGGGGGTCGCCTACTCTTGCCTAGTCGTCTCGAATTGTTGTTCCGGTACCCGATCGCAGAGAAGCGAGATCCTCTCAGCCCCGTCGACCAACGGCTTGATCGACGGCGCGCTATGGATTTGGTGGAATCGCCGTGCCGTGCCGTGCCGCCGTCGGCGTCAATGGTGTCGGCGGCGTCAGGCGTTGGCTTGGTCATGACTACTACTGCATGTAAAAAAAAATTTGACGATCGTCGTGGCCTCGTCACGCGCTGCATTCGTGTCGATGTTGGCGAAATGATATTATGGTACCGTAGAAGATGGTAGGCTGCGGCTGGTTTGTTGAGCGGCAAAAATGGCCACCGTTCTCGGTGCTGTGTGGTAGCATTTGTGGAATTCTTTACGTATGGCTTCTTGGTGGCTGCCGAAGCGGGACCGATGGAAGCATGTCTGGTTCCGACTCTGATCCTCCCGATAGATCCTCCGGAAAGATCTCGTCATGGATGAATGAATTTCCCGCCATGTTAGAAGGAGATGGGGTGAATACGTAAGGAGCGTTCCGAGTAACGGCCGAGATGGGTATTGGGCGATCGAAGTAGGGCCGAGATGAGGCTGCGATTAAAGTAGAGAGTACGTTGAAATAGCCGGGGCTGAAGGGGGTTCGTGCAGTGGCAAGCTGTTAGAAGGGATGTCCCCGCAAACACCGCCGTTGCCGTTTCTTTGGTCCGCCAACTAGATGTCAGAGATGGTTAGGCATGGGTACCTGGTTGAACATAGTATTCGCAAGTCCGTTATGTGAGCCGGTCACAGAGAAGTAGCAGTAAAGGAAGGCTGATGGTGTACACTACTACGCCAGCCTTCAGGCGGCCTGCCGGAGGGTGCTAGTTTGGTACTGTCGTGTTGTACGAGCGCTGTTATTGGTTGTCTTCACTGGCACGCGCACCTGATGATGTAGGACATCGGTCTTCGTGCCTCTTGCATCTATTTTAACTGATTTAGTCGATGCAAATATACCGAGTGCTGCCGGCTATTGGCACCGATCACATTGAAAACTACATTTGTAGTAATGAATTGCAGAGGAATTAGGAACATGTGAGGACAAAGAGGGATCATCTCCGACAACGGCGTACCTGAGCGCTGCGAAGGCGGATGAATCGGTCGGATGAACCATCGTCGCGGCTCCACCAGTCGGCTAGTCACGCTGCTGGGATCTTGGTAGGGTGTGGGAGGACATAATGGTTGGGGAAGGCGACAACGTCGTTGACGCAGAGTGGGCGGGAAGGGTCGCGGGAGGGGCAGGTTAGTGCTGACCAATATGCGAGGGGTCGGGATGTGTTGACGTGAACAAAGGTGCATAAAGTTCCATGCCGGGGTGTTGAGGGGCTGGCTGCAGGGTAGAGTAGCCTCCATAGCACAAGTGAAGCAATGGCTTGCATGTTGTCGGTCGGAGTGGCCGAATGGACGAGTTGCCGCCGGAACACGCTCTGGCTGAGATGTGCATATTCTGCGGAGCAGCCGTACGCCGAGGCACCGATCCATTCTCCGGAGGCTCACAAGCAGGAAAGCCTTCGGGCGGAATCTGTGAGCACATCCAGTCTCGGTGTGACAGATAAGCCCCCCACGCCCTCAGCCGCGGCCAACCCCTCCTATTGTATTTAGCGAGATGCTTCCTTAAACCTTCCTGTCGGATCTTGCTCGAATGACACATCGCACTGCTCCTACAGTAGATCTTGTTGAGTTTATATGATTACGAACAGCTGCTCCCAGGATGAGCTCCTTTCATCTGAGCCAATGATTGCTGTGATGCCAGGTACGGGGCAATCGGGTGAGGAGCCGAAGCGGATCAGTAAGCTTCTTTCTTTTTGTGGTACTGCTTGTTGTTTCAGCGTCAGCTTCCTTTCAAAGCTCCGATCCTTTGGCGCGGGTGGCGCTCTGGGTACGACTGATGTGGCGGCACGGTCAGAATCTTGTTTGTAGATGCGCCTGTACAATGCAGGGACAGAGGAGGGGCGGGAGAAGGAACATCATCAAGGCGTCATCAAGACAGACAGGTCCCTCCTTGCTGCAGATGCAAGCCAAGAGTAAGTGCTGCTGCTGCTGATCTTCCAGTATATGCGCAGCTTGCTACGCCCGTTGCTTCTTTCCTACTACATGTATATTGAGTGTCATCGGCGAGCGGCTGAAAATTTGTCGTTGGGGAGTGGTCAAACACGGCTGAGAAAAATACGTGGCCGCGGGGTCCCAATCAAAAGGCAGCCAAGTCCGCACGTAAGTGGGAAAAGGAGCGTGAAGAAGGGCAATCTGAGGCAAGGAGTAGCCATGTCAGCTGCAACTTCAGTCTGGCTCGCTGAAACCAACGGGTCCCGGCCAATTGTCGTGATAAACCTGCTATCTTCACGTACAGTCCGGATTTATTGGAGATAGGTATTTCCGCCCCATCGCAAAACGCCACCTCTTCACTCCTATTCCAGGACTGGGGACGGACCATACTATGTATTCTAAATGCGGCACGTCGCAATTGGCCCTGGCGTACGAAGCGTTTGACGCGTAACGGCGGGCTCCTTCGCTTATCGAGACAAGGTACTCCTTCCTCCACTATCACGTACCATCCCGACATACGCGAGGGTGAAATCCTGCCAGTCGGCTCCTCGCTTACAAGACAGTGGCGAAGCGGGGCGAAACGAGGCCGATCGGGCCGCCAGGTAGATAGAAAAAATAGTGACGGATCGGAGTATCTTCCTCTTTGCACCACCCATGCGTCGATTGAGCAATGCTGTCGCAAGAGGCCCCAGTCCAGGGTGGCCACCTCCTGGTAAGAGCGCCGATGTCCACATCAGTCTACGGGGATTTTTTCGAATTAAGGTTTGCCTTCCCCGTGTCTCAGAGCCGAAGTGGGCCTAAAAGGATCGCGTCTCCTACCCTTCTTGCCAATTGGAGGGTCCATCAAACGACCTGTTTCTCGTCGGCCATGCACGAGAATATTCTTCTGACACAAACCGCTATAGATGGACGCCACACATAAAGGCGGTCAGGCCACCCTAGAGACTGAGCCGTCCATGCGGCTTTTGTCGTTCGACTTATAATTGGTCAGATATGGCGCCTATCGGCAACTCACTTACGCGCGTTCAGGTCCCTCGTCAGGACTTCGAGCAGCTTTTGGTCATCGACTGGCCCGTCGTCTCCGGCACCACTGCTTCCAATGCCAGGTTCATTGTCCCTTCGGACCTTTGCAGCTGTCATCACTTGCCCGTCCGGCCCGATAAGCTCTTCAAGCTCTTGCACATCCTGCTTGGTCTGCCGAATGTAATCTTCTTCGAGCATGAAACCTTCGGGGAGCGCGGCATCGGCGGCTTGGCGCGGTACCACCTTGATGGTGGGATACTCGAGAACTACCTGTGTGGAAAGCGCCTCTGTGAGAGTGGAGCTCGGATCAAGGGGAATCAAGACGCGGGGCAGAGAGGAGGGTGTATGCGGTTTGAGGAGATAGAAGGAGAAGAGTGGTGTGTGAGCCTGCGGGTTTTGGTCATTGTGCTTATTGTCTGCTGCTGTGGACACCTCTGGCGCTGGTTGAGCCGAGTGGGAATCTTGCTTCGACTGCTCGGCCGAGGCGCTGACATCGGTTGGCACTGCTTGTGTATCGTCAGAAGCAGGCTCAGAGGCAGGCTGTCCCAAAACGGAAGTTTGGTGGCTTTTAACTGCCTGGATCGAGACACTCTCCTCTTTCTTTTGTTTCGGAGGATTCTGGAGGCCGTCGCTGTGTTGTTCCGTGCGCTTCCTCTTGCGGGATCGCTCGGTCAAGTGCATGGCATACAGGTCGGTTAACGACTGGTCAGCGTCGGCTTCCTGCAGATCCCGGCAATCGTCTTCCTGCAGCCACTCGACGCACCAGCGAACATGTCCACCTCTAACAGGGGTGTCAGCGGGGAAGTTCCGATGCCAGTGTTCTGGAAGACAGGGGCTTCATACTTGGTCATCCGCGTGCGGTTCGTCTTCTGTCTGGTCATGCCAATGGGCGCTCGGTCCACAATAATGCGGTTGCTCTGCAGGTAGCGCTGCAGCTTGGCCTGATTTTGCTCGTACTTCTTATTCTCATGGCCGCGCGCCTCGGCGTCGTCGTCGGCACGCTGCAGTCCGCGCTCAATGCTCGTCAGGAAGTTGTAGTCGTGATCGATGCCGCGGGGGGTCGCAAGATCGCTACGCTTGACGAAGGAGGCGGCGTCTCTCTTCCCATTGCACTGGGCCCACTGCTGGTGGCGTTTGTAGCACGGAAGGGAGCATGTGCGCACGGAGTCTCGGGGGCAGCGGTATTTTGGGGGGTTGCGGTTGCTGGACACACACAGGCGCAGTGTCAGCAGTGCTCTCTATGTGACACGACCGATCATCTCTTGCGAGATTGGGGAATTTGGGCGCCAAGATTGCAGTCTGGGGCTTACCAGACGCCGCACAGGTCGCTGAGGAGGGGGTCGTCGGCCATGGCTACGCGTGCGCTGAGGCTGGGTGAGCTGCCGGGGCAGAGGCGATTTGCGCGGCAGAGATTTGCGCTGGGGCGGGAGGCGCGACAGGAGACGCCGCGGGCCGGGCAGATCAGAAGCTCCCACGGGAGGAGGAGTCGCGAAGTGCAATCAAGCTAGGTGAAGCTTAAGCTTGAAGGGCGATGACGAGTGTAGAGTTTGCAGCGGAGACGGCGTCGGACTTCCAATGGGCCAGGGTCTCCACGCCAGCTAGCGCTTGTGCTGCTGATCCAGCGGCTGCAGCCTCCGGCGCGCTCGCTGGATCGCAGCGCTTCGTGTGGAGGCCGGCCTGCGCGCCGCATGCATATCCCCGTCGCCGGCCTGGCTATGCACGCAATGGCAGAGAGCTATCACTTTTGGACCCGGCGGCGCGGACAGGGCCCGTTTCACCAGGTCAGCCAGCCTGCAGAACAGCCGTTTCTCATCAATCTGGCACTCCAGACCCAGCCACGCCAGCAGCTCGGCCCCAAAGCAGTGAGCTGATGCCAGGCGCGCATCAGGGGCACAGGCCCGACCAGAAGCAGCACATGGCAACTCCATTGGGCACTGCAACCCCGGCACTAACGGCCATCGTCGCTGCGCTAGGGCGGCGCACTCGCGCAGAGGGTGTCGACTGAGCGCGACGGAATTAATGGATCGCTGATGTACCATGCGCAATGCGCGAGCCGGCCGCAGGGGACAGCGTGCGCTCTCGCGGCGGGTGAGTGGCGGAGATGATGGCATGGCGGAGACGGCGCGTCGGCTCATTGCCAGCGCGACTGCCGGCGCTGAGTCGCGGCCGCTGACTCTTCTCCGCTGAGCTACCACGCTGCGAGGCGCGAGCAAGTGGAGAGCGCCCGGGCGCCTCACAGTCGCGCGGGAGGAAGCTGTTCCACCCCCTGCCGCGCCCATGCACGCGCAACGCCAGCCCGGGGTCTTAGCCGCTCACGTCTCAATTTCACTTCCAGAGGCGAGTCTCCGCGATACATGTCCATCCTGCCTAGCGCTGCCCGCGCCGGCCATTAGGAGCGAGCCCAGCGTACCCCCGTCCGCGTACCACAGCTCTTCGTCCCAATATTCCCACGCCTCCCCTCCACTCTTCTGCTTCCGTCCCTCGCAGCCTCCAACCAGCCAAAGGAGTCCGGTCCCTCCAATTGCTTGACCACGCCACGTCGAGCGACCGCGCCCTGCTGGCAAGCGCTCTCCAGCTAGCCGCATCGCGCCGCTGCCTCTGATATCTTCGAGCGCGCCTCCGGGCCTGCTCAATTAGCCATCTGCTCGCCCAACCGCCCCTCCAGCTCCCACCATGGCGCCTTCGCTGAGCCTGCGTCCTCGCACGCGGGATGCCGACCGTCCCTCGACCGCCCAGGGTGAGAACAGCCTGTTCATCCCGAGCCGGACCTCGTCGCTGCATTCCAGGATCACCCAGCCGCTCCCATCGCAGCTCAACGTCAAGCCCGGCCAGCGCACTCCCAAGACCCTCACCCATGCGTACATGGTGTGCGGCGTTGGCCGCGAGCCCTCGCAATGGGTCAAGGCGCCGCAGCCGCCCCAGGGGAAAATCCAGCACATGAAGGGTGCCGTCAGCCAGTTCTGGCTTCCCGAGATCCTTGGAAGCAGCCCCAGGCTTGAACAGGATAACGAGATCGCTAGGTCGCTGCACGCAGCTATGCGCGTAAGTTGGACTTCGAACCTGAGAAAACGGCGTTGAGGCACTAACAAGCTCTGACAGGCTTGCTTCCCCCACGATGTCGAAATCTGCACCGGCAAGCAGCAGCCACACTGCGTTCACCACTCCTTCGTTCTCCAGCAGGACTCGTCCCACACTCTCTACGGTATTGCTCTTCGCGTCTGGTCCCGCGCCGACGAGAAGAGGGCCGAGACGATCCGCGAGCTGCGCAAGAGGACTGAGAATGACTTCTACGACTCTCCCGATGAGACTTACTGGATTCCCTACTGCCTGAGCTTCCTTTCGAGATATCCGCTTTACAACCTTCTCGGCGACTACCTCCGCGGCATGTGGATCCACTGGAACAAGGCCACCAACCTCTTCCACGCCGAGGAGGTTTCGCGCATTCTGAGCTTCCCCGCGCCCAGGCTTAACGATCTCGTCCGTATTGACATGAAGGATTACGCCCTTTGCTACCAATTCCCTTCTTCCCCGACTGGCTTCCAGAACTTCGCCATGTGGCCCCTCTTCACGTGTCTGTCCATCCCGAACATCGTTGGCGTGGTTGAAGCCGCTGTTTCGCCGACCAGGCGCATTATCTTTGTCAGCCACTATCCCGCCATGCTCACTGTCGCTGCCGAGACGATTCGCTACATGGTCCGTGTTTACGAGTGGAGCGGCTTGTACGTCCCCGTTGTCCACGCCCGTCACGCGAGGAGCTTGGTCGAGGAGCCTGGTCCGTACATTCTGGGTGTCACTGCCGAGTGCCGCACTCTCTTTACCGCTCCGAATGACGCCCTGGTCATCGATCTGGACCGCAACTTTGTCCTTACCTCGAACCCTCCCAGCACTCTGACCCAGGGTCAGAGGACTAAGATGATCAATCGCCTGACCCAGGCTCTGAGTGGTGAGGTGGCGCCATCTGGCGTTCCGCAGCACCTGCGCTCCGCCTACGGAGGCGGTAAGCTCGTGCCTGCCGGTCAGATCATTGTCATGCGCGGTGAGGTCGAGAGCATCCAGGACCCCGAGTGGTGGAACCAGGACGCCGTCATGGGCGTCCTGGACCACATGTGCGAGAAATTAGTAAGTCACGCGTTTGCCAAATCCAAGATTGGATCTAACCGGCAGATTAAGGGACGCAACACCGGCGTCAAGGCCATCTTCGGCGGTTCGCAGAAGAAGCCCTTGATGACCAAGGTGTCGATGAGACATCTCAATGAGATCGTCCGCGAGCGCAACCAGTACTCGCGTGATGCCATGGAAGCATGGCAGGATTTCATCAACCTCAAGGGCAGAATGGACACGGAGCTGTCCAAGGTGTCCAAGAGGAACAACTTCCTTGTCGAAGAGCTTGAGAGCTGGAAGCAACAGTTCCTCAAGTTCCAGACTTTCGCTGAGCAGCTCACCAAGGAGACGTCGGAGCTCAAGGTCAAGATCGAGAACCACAAGCGCGAGAACCGCCGCCTTACGAATCTCATCGACCAGCAGAAGGACGATGCCGCCAGGCTCACCGTCCGCCTTTCTGGTACCGAGAAGCAACGTGACGATGCGCTTGAGGCTCTTGTTCTGCAGCAGGAGATTGCCGAGGAGCTCGAGCGCGAGAGAAAGCGCAACCGAAAGGAGCTCCAGGCGCTCGAGGCGGACAACTCCAAGCTCATGCGCCAGAGAGACGAGGCTCAGCGCGTTGTGTTGCACCTGCGCGCGCTCATCGACGGCCAATCTCACCACATGCAGCACATTGTCAAGTCGCTCACGTCGGACCCTGAAATCAGCGATTACATTGAGGCGGGGTTTGAGGACGCGCGCGAGGAGCTGGATGAGAACGACAAGTCCGAGAAGGATGGTTCCGATACCGGCACCATCCGGGCCGTCGACTCGCGGGCTTCTTCGCGCGCGTCCCGCCGCATCAGCCGCTACGGCCAAGCCGAAATGGACAGGAGCACTCCGACCGCTAACAAGCGTCTCTCGACCCTCAGCATGGCAGATGTTGCCGACAGGCACTTGCGCGACAAGACTGACGCCATTGCGTACATCATCAAGAACATCTCGGAGCAGTGCGAGGCTGCGGTCCAGGGCCTGCACATGGCACAGGCTGCCGACAGTGAGGAGCTCAGCGGCCACAGCCGCCAGAAGTCTCTTACTGGTTCTGAGGATGGCACTGTCGACGGCCATGGCGATACCACGACCAACGGCAGCGAGATGGGGGACGAGGAGTCCAGCTACCTGCGCCCCAGCAACAGGCACTCGAGCATCCCGCCTACGCCGGATCTCGTGCACAACAGGTCAAGCACGTCGATGTCGATGGCGTCGGCGGCGACGACCCCGGACAGGCGCAGCCTGCAACAATACAGAAACGAGGACGTCCCTGACGTTCCTACCAAAATAGTGGAGGCGGACGATGAATCTTTTGAAAACCGGGAGTCCTTTCGGGACTCCCGGGATTCATTTCGTGACTTTCGTGACAACAACACCGGAAAAGAGGAGATCCATCATCACATCGCGCCGGTCTCTAAGTATGCGCACAATATTCGACGGACGTCGTCCGGCCGGCCTGTCATTGGTTGAAAAGGTCAAGCGCGAGTCGATGGACCAAGAGCAGGCGAAGACGCTCCAAGAGCAGCTGAACGAAAAGCTGCGCGAGGCTGGCGTGTTGGATGATGTGGAGGAGGATCGAATTGGCGAAAGCTGGTTCGAGTGCGAGGAAAATACCGAATGAAAAGTAAAGTAAGAGGAGGCGGAAGATGTGGAGAAGAGATGAAGTAAATACCCAATCACGTTAGCAATTCTGGTTTCTCCGGGTGGTCTTTTTTCCTTTTATTTTTTTTCTCACAGCTCCCAGGAGTTCTGTTTTCTTTTTTTCTCATTTCTCGCACCCGCCAACTTGCCATGACGGAGTCGTGTTTATTTGGCCATAGTACGCTTTTATCTGTTTTGTCTCTTTTTTCCTTTTTGTGGACGGAATCTTCCTCTCACGCGCTACTCTTGGCTGTCTGAACTCATGGCCGCACATGGAGCTTTCACGAGCTCCGGACTCTCGTTTCGCAACACCCTCAGCACTTTTCTTCTTCTCATGCGGGCTAGGCACTGCCGCGCGGGAGCGGACAGCGACATTACCAGGGGCGCCAGTTGTAAATACAACAGGACGACTTCGAAATGTTAACCGCTTTTTCGTTCACTATCGTTTTTAAACCACCATCGCTGTGCTCCGACACGCGAACTCACGCCGCCACCGGGCAACTTTCCTCTTTTTATTTAGCACTGGCCTCGGGCCCTGATATAGTCGGTTGATACGACGGGACAGGATACTGTATACAATGGCACACACTGTACATATACATAGCCCAACCGACAGCTTGGCTCACGGCCGCAAGTCAATCTGGTCACGATCTCCCCCTGTAGATTCAGTCTATCGATATACTTTTTCCTTGTTTCACAAAGTGGACCCTGAGATGGATGCCGAGCAGCCGGCGCGGCGATGCGAAAGATGGGGTGATGAAACGACCCCAGTCCGCATCTGTTGCCAGATGGGGCAGGCTTGGAAAGGTTATATATAGGCTTAGCTGCAGCAGAAGGCCTGGTGGCGCTCGGTGGAGCGGCTGCATTGTGAGCTGGCGCCCGTTTGGGTCTAGAACGGGCACGCGATCGCCAGGTACGGGCGGTTGCAATGGGGGCGCAGGGTGCAATACGAGCCCAAGGCAGCGCTTTTGCTGTCTCGCCATCCTGTCAACTCAAACGCCTGTCCTTCTTTTACCCCATCGTCGCGCCAGCTCGAGCGCGCCACGCGGAAGATGTACCCGCACCGTCTGAGCGTCGCCGTCGTTATAACCGCCTGACAGCGCTGTCTGGGATTCCTGGATACTTTCTGGTCTTTGCTACGCTCACATTTCGCCATACGGTTCTCCGCACGCGGCAGCCTCGGCTCACCAACGTTGGAAGGTTTTGCTTCTTCCTGGTTTTTCTTTAATCTTTTTTCTGCCTTTTACGCTTTTTGGCTTTCGTCTATTCTTGCAATTTCTTGAACATTTCCGCATCTCTGGGACAGCACGTAATCGGTGGAGCAAGAGGTCAAACCACACATCAACACCGCTTCCCGCTCGTGCCATGTGGATCTCCCGGCCATTCCCCACACCCCGCTCCTCTCTCCACCTCCTGTCTCTTCTCCTCCTCTCTGCACGCATCCTCGGCGTGGCCCGCGCCGACGATGACGATGACGACGACGACGACCAGCCGGTCCTCAAGGACAACTCGGCCAACTGCACGTGCTACACGCTCGACTCGAACACGGAGAGCGACATGTCGGACAGCGCGCCGTACTACTTCACGTACCACCGGTTCTGGGACTTCCGGGCGCTGGCGACGTCGGCGGACCAGTACGCCGGCGGCGCTCCCGACCCGGTGACGGACGACGAGGACGAAGGGATGGAGACGGTGACGGATGCGGACGCGGCGTACCTCAACGGCTCGGCGTGGAACCGGGATTGGGGCATCCAGAACTGGGGTAAGGAGGCGACGGACGATTTCCCCGTGCGCATGCAGAACAGTCCGCGGAATGTGTACATCTGTAAGCTCTCTCTCTCTCTCTCCTTTTTTGTTTTCTTTTTAGTATCATTATTGCTCTCCTCTCGTATTTTCTTCTCTCTTTTTTTGCTTGGGCCACTAGCTTCATCCCCTAACCACGTTCGGTATCCTTTCTTTTGCGTCCTTTCTCGTTCGGGAAGGAAGATGAGTAGGTCTTTGCATAAGGGCTGACACCGGACGCTACCACACGAAACAGCGCAAACCAACGGCAGCGACACGGGCAACGATGACATCGAGTACCCGACGTACCTGTCGCTGCGCACCGTGCGGCTCGACGACTTCCAGTCGGCGGCCGAGGTGGAGAACCTGCAGAAGAACCTGATGCACGCGTCGCTGCGCATGCGGGCCCGCGTCGTCGGCGATCCGGGCGCCGTGGCCGGCTTCTTCACCTTCTACGACGACGACAACGAGAGCGACATCGAGATCCTGACCGACGATCCCGAAGCCGTGATTCGGTGAGTACGAGAAAAATGATCTACCCTCATCCCATATTTATCATCCCCCCTACCCCTTTGCCCCCCTCACCTCACCTCACCCCTTCGAATTACGAACCCTAACCAACGTCTCTCTCCTTAGCTACACGAACCAGCCCGCCGTCGGCAGCGACGGCAACGAGGTGCCGCAGGCGTCGCTGAAGGTGGCGCAGCTGCCGTCGTGGCGCGACTGGCAGGAGCACCGCATCGACTGGCTGCCCCACCGCTCCAACTGGTACCTCGACGGCGCGCTGCGCGCCACCAACACGTACAGCGTGCCCCGCCGCCCCTCGTACCTCGTGCTCAACATGTGGTCCGACGGCGGCGAGTGGAGCGGCGACATGGACGTCGGTGGCAGCGCGGAGCTGCAGATTCAGTGGATCGAGATGGTGTTTAATACGAGTGGGCCGGTTGAGGGGCCGGATGGGGGTGATGAGAAGAGGAGGAAAGTGAAGAGGGGTGTGGGGGAGGAGGCGGACGGGGCGCTCTTCGGCGGCGGTGATGGCGGGTTAGGGAGTTGGTTGTGGAGGAGTATGGGGGCCGGTGGCGTGGCGAGGGAGGCCAGTGTCTTGGGGAAGAGGAAGGAGAAGCGATGCGACGTCGTCTGCAGGGTCGACGGCGTCAATGTGACCGGCTTCCCAGAGATCGCACACGTATCCGGCGCACCGGCCGGATTGGCGCCAGCGGTGACGGGTTGGGTGTTGGTGTTGGTTATTGGGCTGATCACGGCGGTTACGGGGATTTATTGAGGCCTGAGCCGCGGCGATATATTTTTTAGTGTCTCCTTTTCTGATCTGCATAGCGATTGTGTTTAACGGCTTGGAGAGAGATGCATGGTACGTGCTTTGTATGAACAGTCTATTAAAAAAAATAAGTCCGGCCGTTCCTTGCTCGAGCGCTTGCTTCGAAATCCTTCGAAACTTTAAATTCCGTAGTTACTCAGTTCATCAACCGGTCCCGTCAGCCGCTTTTCACCGGCGAAGCCGAGACCTGTTGCTGGTCCTTTCCCGATGATCCCAACACTCGAGAATAATTCCTTTTCCGGTCGATCCGGGCTTCGTTATCCGAATTTATTAGATCCATTCTCCCGGAGTCATTCAATCGTCCTTTAACCCTTTCCCCACTTCCCCACTATTTCGCCTCAGTGAAGCTCGACGTCGTCAAGAGTTCCTTCATATTGATGTTGGAACCGATCTTCCGTCGGCCTTAGCTCTGGATATTTGCTGGCCTACGCGCTGGAAGAGATCTCAATCTTTGGTTGTGAATAATGAAACACTGCATGGCAGCCTTGGGCAGATCTCACGGCGACGGACGTCGGCTAGGGGGCTCAGCCCTATGGCCCTTGGGCTTGGATTGCGATGGAGACGTACATTAATGGTTCCGAGGAGCCCGGTGCCGCGGACTTCAAAATGACCAATGCTCCGTGCACAGGAGCTGCGGTACATCCCGTTGTGCTGTGGCTATGTTGTTTGAGATGCAATGCCCTTCATGAAATACTCATAACTGTCAATGATCTGCAATTGTTTGACATCTACACGGAAGCCTCCGGAAACCTATCTATTCGAATGCATAACTTGATACACGGCAACACTGACGAAAAGGAGTCACCTATTTCTTTCATGTAGTCAAATATGCACACGCATCAGATAGTGTCCCAAGTTAGTAAGCTTCTTAGTCAGGTATTCGCTTGCAAAATGTAGATGGCGACCATTTTGTACCGGCTCATCCTTCTGAAGATGCTGGCGTGACTTATCGGACTGCATCATTCAGTTCTATCGACTTCACCCTCCTGGCATAGTCCCCACGTCTGTTCTTCACAGTCGCATGTTGATCCGACAAACTAGCCCATCTGGTTAAAGAAACAGAGGAAGACACATATTCATCAAGCGAAGCACAAGAGGCAATTGCGATGATCGAAGCAAGTCTTAAAAAGTGTTTTTTAAAAATAATGATGTCTAAACCCACATAAAAGAGCGAAAATCATGATCGCTATAATCTAGTCGTGAAAAGAATGTCCTCTTCCTCCAACAAAGTAGGAACAGAGAGAGTGACAATAGGCCATCCGGAAAAAGGTGAAAGGAAAAAAGAAATAAAAAAAGGAAGACGGATGGAAACCACCAACACATCATCAACGAGAGCTTGTCCCTCTCACTCCCTGCCCTTCTCTACCATCGACTTCCTCTAAGCAAACACATCCGTCGCAAACCGATCGTTGCGGATAGTCTCGAACCACTTCTCCACCTTCTCCATATTCGTATCCTTGCCGAGCTCCTGCTGCCTCTCGAGCGCCATCTCGCAGCACACCTTGCTAACAGCCTGGCCAACAGCGCTGCTGCCGCAAACAAAAACCTTCGCGCCGCCTTCGAACAGCTCGACGACATCCTTGCGGTCCATCCACATGCGCTCCTGGACGTGTCCACAGCCCTCGCTCTGGTCCTTTGCGCGGCTGTACGCGCGGCGCACCTGCACAACGCCCCTGCTCTCCCACTCGTCGAAGAGCTCCTTGTACAGGTCGTCCTTGCCGGGAGCGCGGCAGCCGTAAAAGAGCAGCGCGGGCGCCAGCTTGCGTCCGGCCGCGATCTGCGCCGCGCGCTCCTGGACGAAGCCGCGGAAGGGCGCCAGCCCGGAGCCGGCGGCGACCATGATGAGCGGCGTGGCCTCCGGGTCGGCGGGCAGGCGGAAGGCCTGTGCTGACGGGCGGATGCTGACGTGCAGGGCGTCGCCGGCCTCGAGGTGAGCGAGGTACGAGGAGGCGACGCCGACGTGGTGGCGCTTGTCGGGCGCCGCGAGCGACGGCTGGTCGAGAACGGCGTAGGTCAACGTGACGCGAGACGGGTTCCAGAGCGGCGACGAGGAGATGGAGTATTGGCGAACGCGCATCGGCGGCTGGAGCTGGAGGAAGGCGGGAAGTGGGAGGGTGATGGAGGGGAAGCGCTCAAGAATGTCAAGGACGGACAGGCGCTTGCCCGTGACTTCAGCATCAAAGTCCTCGCCAGCAAGCTTGGTGAGTGCGGCAATGGTTTCCTCATCCTTGGTCGCGCCAATGAGGGTGGTGACGGTACGTTTGCTGGCAGGTTGTGCGAGCTCGACGTATGCGCCGAAAAGATCGGCCGCCGACACAGGCATGTCAGTAGGCAAGGTTGTGGGACCGGCGGCCGAGATGGTGACCATGCTGTCCCAAGCAAGACCGAAATAACGCATCGCACGAGCAACGTTCTCCTTGGGGTTGAGCGGCAGGACGGCGAGGTAATCGCCAACCGAGTAAGTCATGTCTGAGGGGAGCTCGATTTCGATATGGCGCTTCTCGGGTACGTCAGGGTGGGAAAGGAGCTTGGTCTCAACCACGCGTGCCTCCTTGACTTCCTGCTTCAGAAGAGATGCACGGGGAGCAGAGACTTGAACCTCAAGCTGTTCGAACAGCGGAGCGTCAGCGTTTCCGGCTGCGTTGAACTTCTCCTTCATCGCCGGCCAGAACTGTTCATCTTCCCACTTCTCGAAGTCAGAAAAGATGTCGCCAGCGCCAGCATCAGCCGTGCCGAACGGAGCGACGCGCTTCGCACCGCGCTCCTCAAGGACTCTATCCACAAGGGTGGGGATGCGGTGGAAAGTAGCAGCCCAATCGTGGTGACCACATCCGAAGACGGTGTAGTTCACACCCTCGAGCTCATTGCCCTTCAGACCCTCCATCCAGGCAACAAAGTGCGCCGCATTGTCAGCTGGTTGGCCCTCGTACGACGCCGTCACGATCGCGACTGGCTGGTCCTTGGGCAGATTCTCCTTGGCGGAATCCAATGAGTCGACAGTCGCGACGCGGAAGCCACGCGAGGCAGCATCGCTGGCAAGTCTGCGAGCAAGCGCCTCACAGGTGCCCGTGTTGGAGCCATAGTAGATGGAGAAGGGAATGCCGTCCTTGGCCTCGGTCTTGTTGGGCTTGGCGGCTTCGGAAGTGGCATGCTCTCCGGTGGAGCCGGAAGCCAGCTGGTGCTCAAGAGTGGTAGGGTTACGGCCATTGCGCAGGATGGCGCGCATGCGGAAGTCCTTGGGCTTGATCGTGAGAGACTGCTTGAAGCTGAGCGTGTAGGATGGGTCCTCGGCAACGAAGTTGAAATTCTGGAGCAGAATGGCTACAACCAAGACTGCCTCCTGCCAGGCGAAAGGCCTGCCAATACAAGCACGCATGCCGTTACCGAAAGGTTTCCAGCAGTTGGGGAACTCCTTCTGGATCCTGTTGAAATTGTCGTCCAGCATCCTGTCCGGGTTCCACTGCTCCGCATCCTCGCCCCAGACCTTGGGGTCGCGGTGGAGGGTGTGAAGCAAGAGATTGACTGGCTCATCAGCTGGGATGCGGTACTTGCCACCGATAACTTCGTCCTTCTCTGGTGACACGGTAATCATAGGTGCTGTGGGGTTCAGACGCAGGGCCTCACGAAGGACGGCGTTGATGTAGGGTAGCTTGGAGATGTGCTCAACAGTAATGGCACCTTGGCCAATGACGCTGTCGACCTCCTGCTGGGCCTTGGCATAAGACGCGGGGTTCTTGAGGAGGTAGTAGAAGGCAAAGGAGAGCATTCCAGAGGTGGTCTCGTGGCCAGCAATAAGGAAGGTGATCATGTTGTCGATGATGCTTCCATCGCTGAGGCCTTCTCCAGTCTTGGGATCGCGGCCATCAAGCATGTAGTTCAACAGATCCTTCTTCTCAGTCGGGTTCTTTCTCCGTGCATCGATGACTTCCTGACCAGTCTTTTGGAGAATGGAGATGTCGGCGTCGTACTTGTACTGAGCGGCACGGTAGAAAGATTGGGCAATAGCTGGTCTTCTTGACCTGTTGCCAGACTCGATGAGGAAGTCCACCATGGCTTGGACGAAGGGGTGCATCTCTGAAGAATAGAAAGAGTTGAAGCGGTAGTCCATGGCACACAAGGCCAGGGTATCCAGGGTCAGCCTTGTGAAGTCCTCGGTGACCTCGATCAGGTGGTTGGGTCCGTGCCTCGCGAACTTCATGACCAGCTGGCTTGCGATGTCGTGCATCTCGTCGAACATTCCGCGGATCGAGAGCGGGCCAAAAGCCGGGATGAGAATGCGGTGAGCAATGCCCCAATTCCTCTCCTGCGGGCCGTAGGCGGTGAAAAGGCCATCGTGAATGCCGTTGCGGACCTGCTCCAGGCCTGCTGCCACCTTCTTCATGAATCGTTTCTCATCACAGACCTCGTTGACCAATGCTTGGCTGCTCACGACAATGCGTGGTTGGCCAGCAAGGACGTATCTGAAGATGGAGCCTGGAGTCTACGTTAGCCCTGAGTCATCGGATTCGAAGAGTGTTCTACGAACCGTAAGTCTCGGCCATGTGAATGATGGAGCCAAGAGGGTAGGCAGCATCGAAATCATTCATGTTGCTACGGCATTCGTCAGTTTCTCGTCAACAGACAGCGGTTGGCGGTACTGACCCAATGATAGGCAGCCCCGGCACTTGGGGAATGGGAACCTCGTTGGACTCGGCCATGTTGCCTGATGTGTTGGTGTTTTTGGAAAGAGAGGAGTTCTCTACTAGAGTAAAGTAAGAAAGCATTTTGTCGGGCAGCTAACGTAGGGTTATATAAAGGGAGGCGAATAGATTAGGGAGCCGGAGAGATAGAGGTGCAGATACACGAACGCCACGAAGTCAGGAACAAACACGGGGTGGATGATACGACCGTCGGCCGGGTGCGCGGATTTTGAGAAGCTCGGCTGGGGCGCGCTTGCGCAGGGAGAAGCAGCAAATGGCAGGCGTACCTCGAGCCTCTTGCACGGTTGCTACGGCCGCTAAGACGTGCTAAAGGGTTACGGCCGCGGCGTGGACTCGAAACAGCGGGAGCACGGACGTAAGATGCAATGGGATCCACACGAACTCGTGGGCGAATGTGTCGTCAACGCGCTGCCCAGGAGCAAGGCGGAGGTGGAAGGGCTGAGACAGCCGCATCGCAGCTGAGCTTATGCTGCAGGCGGTCGTACCAATCGGAGCCAGGGCGCCGTAGAGGCAGGCGCTCCTCAGCACCGCTTCACGCTTGCACCATGGTATTACAAGAGTTTCGTCGATCAAGTACCCACAACAAAGCTTCGGTCGAGCTGCAGAAAGCGGCAGAGCTGCGAAGAGCCGAGGCTGAACGACAATCATGCTCGCCGCTCTTCTGCACGCTCTTTCGTCCGTAAATGACTGAGCGGGACGTGCGGTCGACATGTCGTGGCCGTCGTGCGTAATATTTGGCCCAAGATCCATTGGCTCGGGGGCCATGACATAGGGGCAGACACATGTCGGCATGCCGTGACGACGAAACAAAAATTGCGTTCGGCGTGCCGATGACGAGTGGGCGCAGCGGTGGCTGCCAATGAACGCTGCGTCAATCTGTATAAGCGTCTTTGTCATCCCTGGCTTCGGCCGACCTCCGGTACGCTTGCCGCTTCGGGTGCGAGTTGCGACCGGTAGGGCTGCGCGCCACTCCCGCTGCTTGACCTCAGTGTTCAACATTACCCCGTCTCCGCCTGCCAAAATATCGCTAAACAGCACGATTCCCACTTCAAACTTCGACCCGCACTCGCGCCTCCATTCCCTCGACCCACGTCCCCACCATTTTCGTCCCCGCAACCCATTCGACCTCTCGAACCACCGTCCCTTCTCCCGCCTTTCCCTCGTCCTCGTCGCTCGAGTCCCATTCTTCCACTTCCACTGCGCCCTCCTCGCCCGCCGGCACCCAGTCTCCCGTCTCCCAGAAGAGTCGCAGATCCAATGGGGGCAACTCGAGGCGTTTGCCGACTACTCCAAGCATGCTGTACACGGTGAAGCTGCGAGGCAGCTCAACGCTAAACTCCTCGACTGCTTTCCCGTCGGATTCGAGCTTCGCCTTCAATGATTCTCCGGGATAGAAGGTAAAATTGATCAGTCGCGCGGCGAGAGAATTGGGTTTTACCGCATTGGCGTCCAAACGGACAATCGTGGGCTCGCCATATTCGGCGCAAAGCTCAGAATATCGTCGGTGTGTAGCAATAACCCTGGATTCCTGGCCCTCAGGTGCGTTGCCCAGCTCAGCAGCAATTTGGGAAAGGTAGTATGTCTCGGCGTTGAGACGCTCCTTTGCAGATATCTAGCGGCAGCTGTCAGCCATCATGTCTGAGAATGATTCGGAGGGAGGAAGCTACCGTGCTGAAGTTCATGATTTTGAGACCGCCCAGACGCGCAATAGTCAGCATGTAGCCATCATCCGCCGTCAAAGGCTTGCCGTCAACGGCATGTAGACCGTGGTAAAGAGGATTGTTGGAGATTCGAAGGGACGTGAGCCCCGGGAAGACGGAATAGAGGCCGTCGATGAAACCCCAACTATCGATGGAGTTATGCGCAAGATCAACCTCTGAGACGCTGCTTGAGAAGACCAGTGCTTCATCGTCCGCTGGATTGGGGCTGAGAATCCCGGTAATCAAGTTGTTCTTCAATCTGAAGGATCGAAGATTCGGCAGCTTTGTCAAACACCGAAGATCATCCAATGAAGTGAAGTAATTCTTCTCCAGGATGAGCTCAGTTATAGTTGATGGCAGAGACGCCTGTCCAAGCTTGTCGAAGGCGTTGTTGGTGAGGGTTAACGAAGTCAAGCTAGGGAATGCGGAGCATATGCTAGCCACGTCTTTCCAGCTAAGCAGGGTATCCTCGAGACTCAGGGTCGAGACTTTAGCGAAAGCGGACGATAAACAACCGTCGAGTTGGATGTCTCTCAGTCGGTTGCCATCTACCCTCAGCCGCTTCAAGTTCTCGAGCTGGATGCATATCGACGCAACTTCCCTCCATTCCTCGAATAGGTTCCGGCTGAGGTCGAGTTCCTGGATCTTGGGAGACGCATCCTTGACGTCCGTGAGCTTGTCAACGGTGATCTCGGCAGCTTCTCCCAAAAGCTTGGAGAACGGCCTCTCCATGCACATGTTGTCGAGTAGCACGATGCGAAGTTCCTTCAGGTTCGCAAGCTTCTTCCGGATCTTGTCGAAGCCGACCTCTTCAGCCTCCTTGCCGCTAATCATGATGACCTTGCCCGATGAGTTCACCGGGACATTTTCGGGTGCCTTCCCGATTACAATAATGTCAATGTTGGAGACGCTCGGGTCTTCGACGGGCTCGGAGGCGTATTTCTGCTTCAGGGCTTCGACGTAGGACAGCGGCGGATCAGACGGACGATTGGGGCGCACAAAGGAGCCAGCAGTCGGGTGTTTTCTCTGGCCTGCCTGATGAAAAGGCTGTCAGACTGGCTTATGCAAGCGTGAGGAAGCCATACATTCAAAGTACCTCACGCCAGCATGGGAACCATCGTGCTTCCCACGCGTCGGGTCGTCCCATTCGACACCCAGCCATTCGCCCTTGGTGCCTTGCACCTGGCCGACATAGCGCACGGTGCAGAGATCGCCATTGAAGGACAGTCGCTTGCCAGGGTGGAAAGCAGCAGCCATGGCGGATATTCGAAAGCGTGGTGTGGTGTTGTGGAGAGGAGGGGTGATTTGTGGCCGGGGCGCGGGAGCTCTTGCAGGGATTCGTCATTGTGCACGAGCGCGTGGGAGCTCCGGCGGGCAACTGCACGCCAACCCAAGCTGCCCATCACCAACTGCCATCCTCGTCCACCACCACCTCCGCCCCGCACCTCACCACGGCCGCCGCCATGTCGCTCGATCCGCCAACCTACATCCTCTCGCTGCAGAACAACATCCGCACTCGTCCCATCTCGTGGGAGGGCGCCGTGCGCGCCAAGACCATCACCGACCAGGACCTGAAGAAGATCAAGTCGATTGACAAGGTCCGGAAAGAGCAGCGCAAGCAGGCCATCGAACAAGACTCTCAGAGCTTTGTTTCCTTGCTGCTCGGTGCCGGCGATGCCCAGGACATCTTCCAGGCCGCGCAGAAGGGCAAGCGTCAGGACATCATCCAGTACATGCTGGTGCTCGCCGGCGACCTTGTAGAGGGTGCGCCGCTTCCCGAGCCCTCGTGCCGGCTTTCGGACCGTGTTTGGTTGCTCGGATGCTGATATGCTGCCTTTAGACATCCCGTCCTTCCTCACCGCCTTGACGCAGCACCCTCAGCCCTTCGCACCTTTCCTGCCGCTACTGAAGCAGTCCACCAACCCCGAAGACCCTATCCCGCTCCTCGCATCGGCAGTCCTCACCGCTTTGATATCCGAGTCCCTGGTCTCGAATCCCAAGCAGTCTGCACAGGTCGAGGAAGCTCTGCCGCAGCTTTACACCTACCTTGCAACCTTGGCCAAGAGCTCCGATGCCGGTCTCCAAGATATTGCGGTGCAGGAGTACTCGGCGCTGCTGAGAACCTCCAAGGCGAGATCGCTGTTCTGGAAGCAAAGGAAGGAGACACTGAACCCGCTGGTTGAGATCCTCAAAACGGCAGCAGGCAACGTGAAGGACACTGACTCCACTTTGTATGGGAGCACAAGTGCCAGCATCCGCAGCAACGTAGACGTTGGTCTGGCTGGAGGCGTCGGTCTGCAGCTCCTGTACCACGTTCTTCTTGTGATATGGCAGCTGAGCTTTGAAGCCAAGCTTGTGGCTGATGGCCTAGACGAGTAAGTTGCTCTTCTGCCATTACTATGATGCTGTATACTTATGGATCATCTGTAGGGAGCACGACCTTGTCACTCTGTACGCTCAGCTCCTGCGTGCATCGCCCAAGGAGAAGACTACCCGCCTCCTTCTTTCCACGCTCCGCAACCTCTTCAGCGCCCGCCCCGACTCGCTGCTACCCGCAGCGACGCTGGCCAAGCTCCCCCAGCACCTCCAGACGCTGCAGTCGCGGCACCTGACGGATGAAGATCTGCTGGAGGACCTGAACGCGCTCAAGGACATGCTCGAGGAGTACACCAAGACGCAGACGACGTTCGACCAGTACGCGGCCGAGGTGCACGCGGGCCACCTGCGGTGGTCGCCGCCGCACCGCAACCCGACGTTCTGGCGCGAGAACGCGCGGCGCATCGTCGAGGAGGGCAACGCCGACCTGCCGCGCAAGCTGGCCGAGATCCTGGCCAAGCCGTGGGACCAGGACAAGCAGGTCCTCGCCATCGGCTGCAACGACGTGGCCTGCCTGATCCGCGAGGTGCCCGAGAAGCGCCCCACGCTCGAGAAGATCGGCCTCAAGGCCCGCGTCATGGAGCTCATGGCCGACAAGGATGAGACGGTCAGGTGGGAGAGTCTGAGGGCCGTCGGCGAGTGGTTGAGGTACAGCTTTGACTAAGGCGTCCCGCCGCGCGGCTGCCTGCATGTAGAAGAGCATTCTGGCTCGTCGGACTTACGTGGTTGTGTGCAAGGGTCCATGGCCAGAGCCACTGCAGCGGGGCTGTAGGGATAGCATGTGATATGTAAAGAGAGGGTCTGTTACGAATCAAATCATCTTTCTGTTCTCGTTTCCTGGCTTTTTGGATTATTACTGCCTCATGTTAGATGGGTCGGGATGCTGTTTATTGTGTAGCAAAAAATCCAATGCATCTAGAAGATGAGCCGCGGTGTTGCCATCAGCGAGAATGATGTGTTGAGTCGAAGATATGAATCTTCATGCCACGCTGGGTTGAGAGTTGATGAAGGTTTAATGAGTACAGTCACTGAACTCTTTTCAAAAGCTGGCCACGATACCGGCACTGTTTCAGATATGACTACAGGATTGTAGCCTTTTTTTTCAGTCTGGTTTGTTCAAAAGGCTTCTACATGTCCTTCGTGCGGTGGTACCTGGATTGGTTGTGTTTTCTTTGCTGGTTGCTGTAGTAGCTTGTGGAGACAACGTATGCGTTATGAGCCCTGAAGCGTACATGACAGTGGGAAAGAGTACCTCTTCCTCATGAAGGTTCTCAGTATAACCAGCGTCGGCATATTTCTCTTTTGTTTTTTCAACCCTTTCTACCACCTTAACAGGATATGTTAAGCTTAACATATCCTGCCCGTTCTCAAATATACGTTCCAACTTGTGAAACACAAACACAAGTAAAGTGTATGAACCTTTTAGGTCAAAATGGACAATTTTGCCGTGACATTTGTCTCTCTTATTCGTATCGCACTTTTGCTTCTCTCTCTTTCTAACTGCACGCCTGCTACGCCACGCGTGAGTGTTTTCCCAATCAAACACAGACCGGAACCTCTCCATCCATCATCAATGGTCACGGGAAAATCCACCTTCCACGTACTTAATAGAACTCGATTAGCCATATAGGTACCACTCCTGCCACGCCTCAATGTAAAAATGATACTTTCGGTTCGGAACCTGACCTACTGCAGGCCGGGGCAATGATAACCGTCGGGAGAGATCTCAAGAGTTCTCAATCTATAAGAGACATGAGCACGCATGAAGTCAGTCAATAAGTTCTAGGTACGATGGCAGGGATAAGGACATAGCCACTCGCACTGAATCCACAACTTATAGATGATGCAATCAATCCTGTGCGAGGCTTAAACCAAGGATATAATGTACGTTAATCCATTACACGCGGACTGCTTTCAAGGACAATGGTCGTATTAGAGAGACATTCACGGGGAAAATAACCTTCAGCAGTAATAATCATTACGTAGACTCCGATATCACCGGCGCGCCGAAGGTCTTATAAGATATATTTCGATAGTAAGAATCCCTCGCTTGATCGAAAAAGTACTCCAGCATGTCTTGTATATATTAGCTATCGAATGGAAATGTTGCTTCCCACGGTTTATGTGCCTTTCCCCGCAAAATCTTAGGTTTGTAGCTTAAAATAATCCGTAATGTGAACCTGCATTCCGTGGCACCCACACTTCTACATCACTTCTTCTACATAGTTCCCAGGGGCAAGACTATGCCTTGCCTCATTGTTCACCCTTTCTTAGAAGTAAGAAGCATCCTGTAGGGTCTACCCGAGCACGTTAATCCAAAATCTTTACCCTCCTCAGGGTGTGCAACGAGCTACTCTGTATTTCTTGAGGCAAATTTTCGAACAATAGTGTAGAGTGAAAGATGGGAGAATTGGCATGGACTTTGACATCTTATGGAAGTAGAGTAGCATATCTCCGCAAGAGAACCCCGAAGCAAACCGAGTCAAAGGTGATCGTAGAATAGTAGCTGTCTCGAACCACCCATACATATCCGGATTGTCATTTCCGCAGTGGATTGTAGGAAACTTGCCCTTCCTCATCCAGTGGACCATATAGACCTCTCCGCACAGGTAGTTGAGGCAAATGTCTAAGTGTAGACGTAAGTGTTGAAACTGTAAAGTATCCGGACGCAAACTGTGGGCAGCGTACTAAAACTCTGATTTGATGTGACACGTTTGAAGAGCATCACTCGTTTGCAACCAACTGTGTCGAAAACACGTTGCAGCTGCAGACTCGACAAGTGTTTACCTAAGAGCGAAGAGGGAAATGACCCAATGGCTCATATCTATTGGTAGCTAAAGCCAGTCTGGATCACTGGATCCGGCCCCATGTGGGATTTCAGCGGACTTCTGGCTCAATATGTGAAGAGATAGATAAAACATCAGATTCTCCCTTTCGTGCACGCAGTGCAGTCCAATACCAGTAGTTCATGGCACTTTGCGTGCTGTACCGTGCCCACTCACTCCTATAATAGCAAATTTCTATATGTCACAAGACTAAGGAGATCTATCCGCTGTTATAGTATGAAGACATTAACACATACCGTAGTAAAGGCGGTTGGAAATTGCCGAGATGAATTAATATCTGGTAAGCAGGCTACAGTAATTGATTTCCCAGTGCCTCAGTGGGAAGTGATGATAGGCAACTTGCATGTGGCCAGGCCAGGCCTTGTGGGCAGAGTTGATCATCGGAACATTCTGCTGCATATGCGCTTCAAATAATGTTGACAAAGCATTATAGCAGCTTATATGCCCGGCGGCGCCTGCATCTTTACTGTCACTCTCGCTGCTGATCAGGATAAACGCAATGAAGGAGTAGTAGACATATTAAAGAGCCGGCTGAAGGGAAGCACATACATGAAGCCACTCACAGAACGTGCACGACTGTATGAGGCGCGTTCATCACTTCGATCGCGGTGGATAGACGAGCGATCGCCCAGCTCTCGGCGAGGGCCCCACGTTCGATTCACGATGGAGCACCGCACCCTGCAGATCGTTCTACGAAAACTGTGGGCCTCGGAGTAGTGCCAGGGTTGTGGTTCTGAGCCCCTCAAAAAAAAGTTCGTGGGCGGGGCCAAAACGCATATACCTAATACGGCAACCTCTATTAAGGTTTGATAGCCGGTGATCCTCTCGAGTTCCACAGCCGCAAAACAATAAAAGAAAACTCTGACAGGTAGCGCAGCATACTAAATTCGCGGAGCGCCATTTGATGGGCATCGTCGTGCAAATTTCAACAAGCGCTGGTGTTCCAGATCATGCTTGGCGCGTGGAGGACGGGCCTGAAAACTTGGATATATACAAGCATGGATTAGGCTCCTTCTCCCCTGACACGAGAAGACGTAACGAGTTGCCATTACTGATGGGATTCGTTGGGGAAGGAGGAGCGGCAATCCTCCCGTCCCCTTGTGATTGCGATAGCGGGTAGTAAACAAAATAGGCGACGACCCCAAAACCAAAAGCGGCATGCAGCCCGAACTATCGAAAATCCACTATAAGCGAGACGGGGCAAGAACATCGGCATCCTTTCTCCCCTTGCCGACCTGCAAATCTATCTTTAACTACTTGTGGCTTATTCTGCCGAGAACGAGTCCATTTGCGGATAACGTCTATCCATTCTGGGCGCGTGCGAGACTGACAGCGGTCCCAGATCAAGCTAGACAAGGCGAGCGAATGAGGAAAAGATCCAACATTTCGAAGCCCGCCGATATTGGCCCGGTGGACGAGAGAGCTGGGATATGCCAAGTAGAAACTTCTCGTATAGCGACGACCATGGCTGGGCCCATCACACGAAAGAACTCCCTCAACTCTCTCCAAGTCCGGTTTTGCCCACGACGCAGGGTTTGAAAAAAGTAAGCAAAGAAGGGAGGATCCGCGACAGCTCTGGGTCCCGTTACCAACTTAATCTTGCTTGCTGCATTTTCGTGCGGCTGCTGCGTGCTTGATTTGCCCCCCGTCTCCCGCTTCCCTGCTGGCTGCGGTCAGCATGCTCGCATGCGCCAAACCTTACATATTTTACCCAGGCCTCGGCAGGCGCAGCCTCCCGACGGGCGATCTCACATGCATTGGCTTTGGGGGTTTTCCCTGCCCTCCTTTCGCTTCTCAAACATCGAAAAGTTGCGCTTTATCTCTCGTCGTCCGCCCGGCGTTCTCCCGCGGGCTCTTCTTTGGTCGCAAATCCCTGCATTTCGGACGACGAGCCTATTGGGTAAGGCTAGTTGGGATGGTCTGGCGTGTTCTAGGCAATGGCGTTAAGAAGTGACATACATACAGCCGTCTCTGCGACGGCTATGGCGCGGCTAACGTGTTGCTTTTCCTGCCTTCTCTCCTTCGCCCCATTGGCCCACTTAAAAGGGAGCACAAAAGAAAGTGATCTTCGCACAATCAAAAGGAAACAAACGCAAAAAATGCCACGTTAATGCCAGGGATGGTGCGGTGATTGGTTCGGTTTGCGATGACGCACCCGAAAAGCAAAGAGGCAATCAGATTCCATGAACCAAGCGGCCGGAGCGTCGAGGCTGACGCGCCGCGGCGGGCGATGATGAGGATTACGGGGCGATGAGACACGAGAGGGCGAATGAGGCTTTTCTCGACGCTTATCCTTGGCCTGCATGCCCGCGGTCCTGCCGCCGCCGCCGCTGGACCCTGGCTGCCGGCCTCGCTCTCCTGTTTCGGCGACGTGCGGTAATGCGTGATCGCGGGATATGCTAGACGCGGAACGACGCGGGAACGCGCATCCAGCTTTTGCACCTCGCAGCAGCACGCGGACAGAGGGTGAAGGGAGAGTGAGGGTAGACAAAGTGACGATGGACCGGGGGGCGCTGATCCACGGCCCCGGAGGCGTTCGATTACTGATGATGAGACAAGCCGGCAACCTGCTTTTTCATTTCGAAACCGAGTCCAAGGGAAAAAGGAAATAAACCTGAGCCACAACACCGGGCCCCTTGCTCGTCTCTCTCGCGGCAAGTCACGAGTGGAGCTTTGGCTGCCCGCTCGGCAGCTTCCCCATAGGCTCCCACAAACGCGCCGTCTATCGTCATCATGTCAGCGTCTAGGCCATGGACTTGGGAATAAACGGGGCGCAAGGAACCGTTTCTTCATGAGGCACCATCGCCGCTTCCCCGTCTCTTTTCTCCCGGCCCGCGGAGGAGTAGCAGGATTGAGGATGATCGAAAACGCCACCCAGGCCGGATGGACAGCGTCCGACGCAGGTTGATGAAGCCCGATCCGGGATTTAGACTCTGCCTTGCTGCCTAGGTACTCGCCTTCTGTCCCAGGTTCTTCGGACACATATTTCGTGCTAAGCTCAGATCAGCACTAGAAGCGAGAGGCAGATGCCGTTGGAGCAGTGAAGCGGAGGAGCAGCGTAGCGGCCCGAGCTGCTCTTACAGCTACAACGGTGCAATCCAACCGTTGCGACGACGGCGGCCTTTCTCGCCGTGCAATGCTCCTGTTGCAACGCAGCATTGAATCTGGCCCGCGATCGCGTCTCTGAACAGGCTACCTCCGCCGAACGAGACGGCGAGATGAAACGGGAGGCGCCCGGGGCAGCGAGCAAAGCAGGGCCAGTCGTTGAGGACGTTGGCCAGAATCGGAGCTAGAGATGCAACCCTGGCCGCCGACACATAATCACCACCTGATATCGGCTGCCCTGGAAGCCAGCGTCGATGACCGAGACATGCAAAAACATGCAGCAACGCACGCAGCAAGCAGCAAGCAGCGGGAAGAAGCTGCAGGAACCGAGACGGGGTCGCGCGCGCGCACGGCGACCACGTGCCGGCTGTGCATACAAGCGGCAACAGGCATCCAGCAGTAGCCGAATTTACCCTGGCCGTCCTGGAGCCAACCAAAGGTCGCTCAGTCAGTGATTTGCTGACTGGCAGAGAGATACTGAGAGAAGGAGACATGGGGAAATGAGAGGAAAGTGGTCCGGTGACGCTGGCGACGAGCTCCAGACCGTCAATAACACTGAGGCGGTGCAGGACGAGGCCGGATGATGGGCGTCGCTGCTCGCTCAGTAAGCAAGCCATTGATCACCGCCGTTATCGTAGTCGTCATCACATCCTCGCTCTTCCCCTCCTGTCTCTTCTCGCGTCCTGCTCCGTGATGTAAGCAGCGAGACAAGACTGAAGACAATAATGCCGAGATTACACGGCCAATTTGTACCGCGACCGGGGTCGTGTCTGGTGGCTGCCGTCAATTGCAGTGTACGCAGCGCATTGAATATGCCTCCGTTGCGGGGGAGAAGCAGATCATGCGAGCGCGCAGGAAAAGAAAAAGCAGTGATCAAGCAAGGCGGCGGGAAGAAGAAAGGGGCCACCGGCATGCGCATGACGAAACAACGCCGCTTCTTCTGACCTTCTCGTCTTTTCTTCTCACCTTCTCAGACCCCGGAGCCCTCGTCGTCCTTCCCCGCTGCAAGCCGCAGCCGCCGCCGCCGCCACCGTGGTCGCTTGATCTCCTCGCTCCGCTCGAATCACGGACCACGCCGCCGAAGCGCGCAAAGCGCGAAGGCAAAAATTCCCGGGCTTGCTTGGACGAGGCTGCCATCAGCTCATTGTTTGCCTCGTCGTCATCCTCCTCGCTCGACGCCGAAGGAGTGGCCGGCCGACCGAGGCAAGCAGGCAAGAGGGAAGGAAGCACCGTCGACGACGCTATCGGATAAGGCGTCCTTGCCGGAGCAACCCTAGCCTTCCCGCGTTCCCCAATCAGCAATGCCAACGAGAGAGCTGAAAAAAATGAGGCCTGAGAAGCACCTCGACCGTCGTCTCGTCGAAGAGTCGTTCCCGCGCCGGTCGAAGGAGTGTGACGAGATTTTAGCATTGCATAAGGCTTAGGCCCCGCCCTGCACGCTGACCTTTTAAAGCGCGAGCGTGCGCGTGCAACCGCTTTCGATAGTCGTCCGTAATGCCGCACTTAGGCGAAGACAAGCAACAAGCTGCTGCCTCGCCCCGTGTGATGGACCAGGGGAAAGACGAAGCAGCAGCTCGCGGAAGGATGCGCGAGCCTCGGCTTGGCGCACGCCGTCAGATAATAGATAGTGGATGATGCTGTAATCGTACGATTAGCCTTTCAGGCTTTCCAAAACTGGCCCATCTTCTCAGCATCAGATGCGAGCAGGGAACAGGGGACGCTGGCCGATGGCTGGGAAAAACACGAACTGCGGAGAGGCGACGTCGCGACCCTCGTGAGCGACCAGTGGCGGCAATATTGCGTGGCGCCCCGAGCTAAATCGAACGGGACGCGCGAGCTTGCGCGCAACGAGTAAAACCATTCATGGTCCCGTGGACATGGACATGGGATCCGCATGGATGATCTTCACCCCAATCCATCCGCCGGCCCGCGGACGCAATGGCGCAGCAAGTCGCGCAAGCGAGCATCGATCCAGAGCCGCTGCGAAATGGTCTTGATTGATTCATTTGATACGACTTCATTTCATCTCGATTTCCATGGCCCGAAAGTGTCAGCTGCCGTTCATTGCTCCACTCCAACCTCCTCCCATTCTCCCTCCGTAGATTCTTTCATCAGAAAAAGGCCCGAAACGAGAAAGCCTGCGGTGCGAAGCGAAGACATAACGAATGAGCAACAGAGGCCGTGGTCCAGCCGAGACTCACGCCATAAGCCGCCCCGGAGAGTATTAGTGCCATTAAACAATTGTACCGAGAATCGAAGTCGGGAAGTTGTGCGGAGGCGTCGAGAAGCGAAGAATGTGTATCCCTATGGTTTCGCCGTGCGTGAAGGGGGCCTGTTGATCCTCCCTGTCCAAGGAAAAAGAAGAATTGAGGGAGAATTTCCGCCAGCATTATGCATGATGATGATGATGATGCGCAGCACTGCAAGCCTCCGACCTCTCCTCTCCCCTTTCTCTGTGCTTTGCGTAGTATACAGGGTATGAGAAGGAAAGAAAAGGGGAATGTAACATCAAGTTCCGAAGTGAAGGCAAGACGAGAAAGCCAACGGTAGATTTCAACGCGCAAAAACAAGATACCCAAACATGCCCGAAAAGAATTTCTTCTTAACCTCCGAAGAGACATCATAGCTGGTGGAAAACGCCTTGTTGTATCCCCCCTAACCCCAATACTTCGATAAGCCAACCCAAGCCTGATAATGCTGCGTGTTGCCGAACCCGTATCAATTTGCGTGACATGCGTTGAAGCGTGCTGAAGCCCGCGAAGCCTGCAATCGACGTGTTTGCTCGACCGTGAAATTATCACCGCCAGACCGCTCCCAAGAGTGGAGCATGACCGCGGCATCCAACGTCCAGGGAGAAGCCGTTAGAAACCCTGCCAATTCTGCGCCTGCTGAGGGGGTCCTTGTGACCAGCCCTGCATACCCGGTTGTGGCGCGCCAGTACTCTGATGCACATTGAAGTGCTGAGGACTAGGGCTTGCCTGGTACGGATTGCCACCCATGTTCCTGTACGCAGGGTTCATGCCGCCCATTGTCGAATAGCCCATCGGGCCCCCATGCATTGACGCACTGCCTTGAGGATGATGCATTTGAGGTGGCGCGTGCAGAGGCGACGGCTGCGGATGAGGCGACTGTTGCTGACCGAATTGTTGCATGCTATGCTGCTGCGACAACGGAGATGGCTGTGGCTGTGGTGGGGGCCACATTTGGTTCTGCGGATAACCGTACGGGCCTGGTTGGCCCGGGCCGCCCCCAGGTCCCATGTTCATACTCGGTGACCGATGTTGTAGATGAGGAGGCTGATGCATAGGCCGCATCGGCGTCTGAACCATCGTGTTTGGTGCGTGTGAGGCCTGCGTGTACGGCTGCTGAGGCGTCATCATTTGCGACGGTCCTTGTTGAGCGTGCGATGGCAACGTTTGCTGTCCTGGTATCATCGGGTTCGCGTTCGGCCTGGGAGATGGGAGTCCTTGCTGAGTGCTCGGGACACCTTCACCCTCAACCGTGGGCTGGCGCTGGTGGTTTGCGAGCACGGGTTCGTGCGGTCTCTTCCAGTACTCGTCCATGTAGTTGCTGCGAACCGTTCGCTGCCCACTGAGATTCTTGTTGTACTCTGCAGCGTGCGCTGCCTGATTCAGTATCTCGCTGGCAGTGCTTGGTATCATCCGACCCTCGTAGGCAGGGCCAGATATCTCATGCCTCGGCCTCTGGAGACCACCAAAGTCTCTCGCACGCAGCTCATCTGCGGGAGCCAGGTTGATCATAGGCAAAGGTCCCAGGGTACCCGGGTGTACCCCGGGCGGAACGTCCAATTGGCCGGGTCCGTTGCTGTAGATGATCTCTCCGTGTGGCAACGCGGTCAATGCGTGGCTGTTGGCCTCTGCTGCGGCGGCTTCTCTCTGTCTTGCTGCACCTGGCCGCTTCTCGCCAGCGGGGTCATCTTCGGTGAAGCCTTGCTTCCTGGCCTTGCTCTCCCAGTAGTCGTCCCTCACGCGTCTGCCGTTGACGATGAGCCTGCTGCCAAATTGGCGGAACATGGACCGGGCCGTGACGATGGCTATTTGCCGAGAGCGGTAAGAATACGGCAGGATCTCCTGGTGGATGAGGTCATCCTTTTCGGCTTGGGTGGCGATGATTTTGTACAGCGACCTGTTCTTGTTGAAGAGCAGATATGAGTCACGGTAACCCAACACTCGTGCGCATTCTGTGGCGAGCATGAAAAGCTTGTCGCCTCTATTAGGAACGAAGAACGTGCGGCATCGGTATTCTCTGCCGTCTAACGGATGTCCGGTGGTGGTAACCTTCTTCTCTCCGGCCTCGTCGAATTCACGCGGTATATACTCATCGCCTTCGGGATTAAGCTGATCGGTCGTGTGGTCTCTAACTGTCGGCAGTGCCTTTAGTACCGTGCTTTTCGTGGGAGTGGACTTCGGAGGGGATGATTGAGGTGGTGATGTTTGCGGCAGGGACTGTGACTTGAGCTGCGGCGTCTGAACCGGACCAGGAGCGGGCAGCGTTCCCTGGGGCTGGACTGAGAGAGGACTTTCAGACACCCTTGACTTTGGCGGCCTCCCGCGTTTCCTTGGCTTGGAGTCGTCTGATGGTTCACGAAGGCGTTAGCGAACTTTGGGCCCCAAACGCGCACAATGGAGCAAAGCAAAAATCAACCCACCTTCATCTCCGCGCTCAGTCGCGTAGACGTCTTCCGCATGCTCCGGCGAGCGGCTTCGTTTTATGCCGCGAGGACTTGGCTGAGGGGCGATGCTGGAGGTGGAGCCTGACAACACTGCGCAAGGCGACACGCACGTTAGCAAGGATGAACTGGAAGCGGAGCGCGACGGCAGGCACGGCGAGCGTAAGCAACCGCGCGGGGCAGCGCGGGTTGATGGAGGTGAAAACGCGCCTGACGCGCTCGCGGAGTGGGCCGCGCAAACGGCGAGGGCGATGGGGAAGTACGCACTACCTGCTGAGTTGAGAGCAGCGGGGTTTATTGTACCGGACGGATCCATTATGCTTCCTCCAATGCCGCCGTTCAAGGACGCCGAGACAGGGAGATGCGAGGTGGTCGAGTACATGGACGGACGTCGGAAGCGCAATTACTTGGCGGCGGCGACGGCGTTTCAAGCGGCGCTATAGCAGCGTGCGGACGTGCGCAGTCGAGGCGCGACTTCGCACGAGCGTGGTCAACTTGGTCGAACGGGCGGCGCGCGCAGGCGTCGCATTCGAGGCGACGAGCAGTGGTGTGGGCGGCGGGAAGCGCGACGGTAGCTGAGAGGCTACGACACGGTGCAGGCGGATTTGGGGTGCGCTGCACGATCCCGGAGCATCGAGATATCGATCTCTCTGCTGCCAACCCTGCTGGACCCACGGACCCTGAAGCTCGGGAGCGGCAAGAATGGGGAGGCGGCGGTGTGCGGGCCTTGGACGCTGCGAGGTGGGCGTTGGCTGGTCGAGGGATGCAAGGTTCGCCGAAGGAGTTTGCGAAGTGCCACAGAGGCGAAGCGAACGGCTGCTCCGCGCGCGGGCGATGATGCAACGCGCCTGCCAAGCCCCGTGTGAGTCGGCAGCGACACTTGACTTGCGGGTGCGCTACTTGTGGCTCTGCGCTCCGGGGGGCCTGCAGAGGGCTGAGGGCGTGTGAGTGCGTGTGTGCGGGCGCGGCACCTGCAGCGCGCCCGTGGCCGGCCGGGATGCTGGCCTGTCTGCACGCTGGCTGACGGGTGCTGCGTTTGCCCACGCGGAGCAATCTCCGAGGCTTTGCGGGGCGGGAGGGCGCCGGGCGCGAGGCGGACGAGTGCTGCTGAAGGGCAGAGATTCCTGGGCTCTGGCGCGCTCAAATGGAGCTTGGGCGGCGGGCGGCTCTATTGCGCGGCGGCACCACGGGTGCGGGAGCGAAGGTGGCAGCGAGCTTGGCCGGGAGGCAATATGTAGCAGCCAGCATCCGCCTGCCTGCGCTGCGGCTAATGGCGCCCTGCTGAAGAGCGAACAGCCGGCGCCGCGGGCCCTGGTGCGGGAGTGCGGCCGGCTCCAGAGTTGTGTCGCAAGGGCGGGCGGCGCGTAGCGGGGATGCTGCGGCGAGAGCGTCTGCGGGCGTTCCGACGACACGCGGCGACGGGCCCAAACGGCGTGGGCGGGCGGAAGCAAGCGAGGCCAGTGGCAGCGCCCGTGATCTGAGGCGAAGCGCAGCGCCTCGTTCCAGAGCTGGGGGCTCAGTTGCGTCGGCGCGAGGGTGTGTCGAGCCGACGCGGGCAGCAGGCGGGTGTGCGAGTGCTTAAGTGGAATCCGCGCCCTCAGCTGCCCGGGGAATGCAGCAATCAAGCCGCAGGATTCGTCAAGACCGCGACGCCAGATGACCTGCAGCGCGGTATGATGGGCGAGGCTGCAGGCGCGCCGGCCAGCCGTATCGGAATCGCTGCACTCGCAAGCACCTGCGCCAAGCGGCATGCTTTGGGGGCGTGCAGCATCATGGCGCCCGGCGCCATGAGGGGTTCAGCGCCGCCGCCAAATCAGCGCGGCGCCTAGCGACAGGATTCACGGTTTGGGTTTCTTCGGCCTCGCAGTCGCCCGACCCGCTTGCCTGATGCTCCGCTCGACGCGCCCAAAGCAGCATCGCGACCGCTCAGCCAGGCGGGATGTGCTCCGTTTGTAAGCAGCTAAGGGCAAGCCATGCGCGCCCCGGCGGGAGCATGGATCGGTCGTCGACACGAGAGATCGGCCGCGCCGTCCGCACCCTCAGGCGGGCGCGTGCAAAGCGCGCTGCACGGCGGTGATCTACCGTCCGCGGCCGGCGGGCGAGTCGTGCTGCGATCTTGCATCTGCTCCCGCCCGCGCCTAAGCCACACACAGCCATCGCCGCCACCTGCTCCGGCCGGCACTGGCTGGCCTGCTGCTGCGCGCGCCCCGTCGCGAGAGAGAGCGCGCGCGCGGGCCTGCTCCTCGCGGGGCCCACGCATTCTGGAGACTTGCGGTCAGTGGCGCCGGCGCCCAGGGCGGCGGGGCGCGGAGTCTGCCTTGCATATTTCGACGTCGAGGTTAGGATGTTCAAAGAGCACGCACGCTAGGAGGCGGGCCAGGCAAAAAGGCGGCCCAGGCCTGTGCGACGCTGGGAGTGTGGGAGTCATCTGGTGTCCGCGTCTGCAGGGTCTTGGCCGGCGGGCCAATCATCACGCACTATGCGCCACACCGGCGGCCGTCGCAGAAGTCCTGATGTCGATGACGGCGGCGAATCAGCTCTGCCGTCCTTGTGACTCCTCCAAGCGGGCAATAAATGGAGCATTGCGGATACGGCCGCGCTGGTCATTCTGATAAGAGCATGCGAGCAGCAGCGGCCCCCGGCGCGCCCGCTTCTTCATGCTCGTCGCCCTCGCTGCTCATGCTACCCACGCGCCCATCTGGCCCAGCGCTGGCCGGCCGTGGCAGCATGCTCGAACCGCCGGCAGCGGCACCGGCGCCGCGTGCATGGGTGCGAGCAGACGACGACGGCCAGAGTCAGTCGCCGCGCGCTAACCCACCAGCCCAAAGGGGAAGGAATGTCGAGCGGCAGTCATCTGACCCGCGTCGCCGTGCTGTCGGATCCGGACGCCGCCAGCAGCCTTCGACGACAGTGAGAACACTGCTGTCGAGGGGAAGCAAACGGCGTCATGGTGCGGAAAGCCGTCCCGAGTTCATCTCCAAACGCGCACAAGGCCGGGGCCCGCATACCTCGCAGCCGCCAGACGTCAACCTTGCGCCCAGAAGCCTACCGACGACCCGGAATGCTTCACACCGTTGGGAGCGCAGCTCGCACAGAAACCGGTCCCTCGTGAGGCCCGCAGCCACTCATCGTCGCCGACGCTGTCAAGCTCTGGCTGTCTCAGGGCCTGTTGCACAAGTTTGGCGGTGTGTTTGCATCCTTTGACCGCCGTGGCCCTCGACGCGCAGTAGTCGCTGCAGCTGCTGGGCAGGGAAAGACACCGCCAGGCTTTCTCCGGCCCTTGCCCAACAGTCCGCGTCTGCACGCCTATCGCTGGCCGCTGCGCCCCCCGGATGTCTGAGCGGATGCCTGGGCAGATCTTCGTCGCGCCTGGTTGCAATTCTGCAAGCGCCTCTCTGCAAGACCCACGCCGCGCAGCCTCGCTATAGGACATTCTTCGCCAAAAGGAAACATCGGCGTACCACTGAAACCGGCCTGCCTTGGCGTTAGGGACGTGACACCGGCTTTTAGTTGAGACTCAGCAAAGCATATAGGCCCAATATCCTCTAGCGCCGTGTCAGCGGCAGTGCCTTGCAAGCGCGCTTTAGTTGCGGGTGCCCTGCATACTAAGTCAGCAGCAGCGCCGCCGATGACCTAGGTCCACGGCGCGCGCCGCACGATCCGATTAGTGTTGCGAGCACCCGCGCCCGCTGCCTGGCCTGGCCTTCAGGAAGGACCGTTGTCCGCTCCGGTAGACCGGCGAAGAGGCTGGGGGCCCATCTTGGCCCGTGGGCATCTCTACCGCGCCGTTAGCGGGACTCAGGCTCACACATTTGTGCGACAAGAGTCGCACCGAGCGCTCTGACCACAGCCAATAGCAACCTTCGCCCATGGCCGAGGGTATAAACGCGTGCCAAGGTCGGCTTGTTGATCGCGGATACCAAGAGATGACACCGCTTCATATTGCGGCCGGACTCCAGAAGACGGTGGGTCCGGAGCGGGCCCCTCGCTCGTATGACGGGTGGACGGGGAGCATCCGCGGGAGCGGCCTGGTCCAAGCGGATCTTCACTGCCGCCTCCGAAGGGCTAACTAGCTCATGATGATGATGACGATGGCGACGACGGCAGGCTGGAATATGGACCACGGGACGAGGTTACACTGGGTGCGGCCCGAAACCGCGCCACTAGCAACTCATGTCCGATGCACACTGTCAGTGGATGTGGGAATACGGATGCGGGTAGACCTTCTGATTCATGAATTTTTCATGTCAAAAATCTGCGGACAAAGTGGCGCTTGTACGGTAGACATGCCCAGGCCCAAGATCCTGGGAGGCCGGTCAAAGCCCAGCTTCGGGGTGTATGGTCGATTCTGATCGCGTGAAGCCCCCCGGTCCGCAGGTCTGTCCTACGCCCATCTACGGTGCCTGTCATGGTGCGCATCCTCCCATCGCGCTCTAGAACTTGGCTAGATAGGTGTGTTGAACAAACCGGCAGAGTCGATGCGCAGTGTCACTGCTGCGGCCGTTGATCTTACCTGCGGTAGGACGCATGCAGAGACGTTGAGAGGTGATTGCTCACGGAGTACTCTGTGGGGCTAGAGTCAAGCCAGCCCGAGACTGTGCGTCGCGCCCCCATATGGCAGTCGTGGTCAGGTGGAGGCTCGCTTCATCAGACATGTTAGCAGCGATTTTACGATGCGATGAAAATGGTCAACGTTACACTCGTATGATGGATCATCGTGCATGCGTATGACGTACGATGCACCTGTCGAAACGACAGGCGGCGATTTGCATTGCATGTCTGGCGATGTATCACCCTTAGCAAATTAATCATGCTGGTAGCAAACAACAAACGGCACTGTAACATGTCATGTGCTGGATGGACGACGAAAGACGAGCCTTAGCAGATTGCAATCCGCACGTGTATAAGGTATCTATGCTTACAATGACCATTGCTGCTGCCTTGCAGCCTGACGCTTTCCTGATCCCCTGAACGCCGACCATGCCAATAAACACCTGTTTTGCAGGGATGGGGAAAAACACTTATCGCCTTGGTCCGTTAGAAGGTGCAAGGCCTGGGACTCCGCTGTAACGCTCTTCACGCTCCGTCTTGAATAGAATCTGAATCCAGAACTCCTTCTGGTCCTCGTCGTACCAGGTCCAGTAGCGGTTCTCGCGACGATCAATCTCGCGGGCCTGCAACTTGAAGCCGCAAGTCTCGTAGGGTTCGGCGGCAACCAGCAGATACTGGTAAGACTTGTCCGGCTCCTCAATCTTCTGCTCGAAGGCACTCATGAAGCGGACCCTGGGAACGACGTTGTGGTTGATCTCAGGGTATTGCAGCTGGAAGAGGAGACCCTGCTGACGGGTAAGAGGATCGCGAATCTTGGTGATCTTGTAACCCGGACGTCCGATCTTGATGACATTCTTCTTGACCTGCACTCCGCTGGCGCCCATACCGGCCATCAACTGGTCCTTGTCCTTGCCCTCCTTCTGTTCGCGCGCGGCACGGCGAGCCAGGTTTGTCTGATGCTTACGGCCCTGGGTATGCGCGAGGTAGGAGCCATCGTTCTGGTGAACGGTCAAACAGAGGCGACACTCGAAGCTGCCGACATGGTTCTTGAAGAAGTAAGGATCCTTGTCGAGGTCGATGGTCTCGAGCGCAAGCTTGCGGAGACGCTCGCGGCGGTCAGCATTGGTGGCAGACTGCGAGGCTACACCACCGCCGCCAAATTTGGAGCCTGCACGGTTCTGTGGTATGGTCAGCGAAATGTGCTCGCGTATTAAGATAACGAAGTGAGAGCTTGCCTGGTAGTCCATGATGGCCTCTTTGCGTTGGCAGAATTATCGATTGGTGAGAGTTCGAGCAAGTGGAGCCCACTCAGTCGACTTGAGCGCAAAGTATGCGCAAAGGAGACGCGGAGGATTGGCACGCGTTGCAGGGACGGTGGCGCTGGTCGTCGATGTAGAGGTGCAGTCCGGAGGCGACAGGCCAAAGGCGAAAGTGACGCCGCAGAGCCCGCGTCGGCGTCGGCGTCCGTGCGGTCTTGGCGCGCAAACCGATGCAAACACCCGCCGCGCTTCCAGAAAAGTTCAGCCGCGACTTGCGACAGGCACCTCCGCTTGTCCTGCACCATTGCCGAGCTCACCGACTGCACCGTCTTCTCCGCAGAACCTGCAGCTCGGTTCACACCATGACGAGTCTCAAAAGGTCTTTTGGGGCCGATCCGGCGGCCCCCAACCTTGCCAGCAAGGTCTACGTGCGGTCTACCAGAAGTGGCAAAGTTCAGAAGATCGTGAGGGAGCTTTACTTGCGGCAAGACATCCCATGCTCGTCCAAACTCTGCTCAGCATGCTTGGACGCCGCTCCCAAAGACTACAACGGCAAGGGTACGTGTCCCAGTGCTGCCCTTTCCCTTGCTGAATACTAATGATCCTGCAGTGGCACCGTTTGTGCTTTCAGAAAAGCCAGCCGGGACAAAGACTTTCCCTAGCGGCCACTACCTCATTCCTGACACCAATGCTTTTCTCACTGGAATGGACCTTTTTGAGGTTGAAACTGCGTTTCACGACGTGATTGTTCTTCAGACTGTCTTAGAGGAGGTCAAAAATCAATCTGCCCCTCTTTACAACCGTCTTATTAGCCTGACCAAGAATGAGGGCAAGCATTTTTACGTCTTCTTCAACGATTTTAGGCTAGAGACATACATCACCCGGGGCGAGGGTGAAACCATCAACGACAGGAATGACCGTGCCGTCCGCAAAGCCGTGCAATGGTACGGCGAGCACCTGCAGCAGGCAATCAAGTCACGACCGGGCGCAGCCAAGTGCCCCTCTGTTGTCATGCTCAGCGACGACAGGGAGAATCTTCGCAAAGCAAAGGCCGAGGGACTCCAGGCCCTCTCGTGTACGTCTTCCTAACTTGGCTTTCACTAGCGTGGCATGCTGACGAGGGGCAGTGTCCGATTACGTTGCCGGTCTTCCTAATGCAGAGCAGCTGTTAGACATGGTTGCTTCTGGCCAAGAGCAGCGCGAGACCAAAGCAAACCAGGGCCAATGGCTCTACCCAGAGGTAGGCTATCTCAATGATGTCACGGCAGTGCGCTAACATGGTTTAGTACTTTACTCTGTCGAAAATGATGACTGGCGTGAAGAATGGAACATTGCACCAGGGCATTTTCAACGTGTCGCCTTACAACTACCTCGAAGGCTCAGTGCACGTGCCGGCTTTCGAGAAGTCACTATTGGTCCTTGGAAGAGAAAACAGCAACCGTGCGGTCTCAGGAGATGTTGTGGTGGTGGAGGTACTGCCGAAGGACCAATGGAAGGCTCCATCTTCAAAGATTATCGAGGAGGAGACCTTCAACAAGAACGAGAACGCAGATGTCGAGGAAGGCGAGGCGGTCGTCACCGAGAGGGAAAGAAGAGCTCTGCAAGAGGAAGTCAAACGAGTGCAAGGGAAGAGTGCCGAGGGCCGACCGCAACCAACAGCACGCGTTGTGGGCGTCATCAAAAGGAATTGGAGACAGTATGTCGGTCACGTCGACAGAGATTCTGTCAATTCTACGGCAAAGCAAAACCGCGCGCAACAAACCGTCTTCCTCATTCCCATGGACAAACGTATCCCAAAGATCAGGGTCCGAACACGTCAGGCAGGCGAAATGCTGGGCAAGCGTGTGCTTGTCACAATTGACGCCTGGAACAGAGAGTCGAGGTATCCCATGGGTCACTTCGTCCGATCACTAGGTGAACTCGAATCCAAGGGGGCGGAAACCGAGGCACTACTACTGGAATACGACGTCCAGTATAGGCCTTTCCCGAAGACAGTACTCGATTGTCTTCCACCTGAGGGCCATGATTGGCGGGTTCCAGCTAGCAAGGACGACCCTGGTTGGAAGGGCCGACGCGATCTTCGGGATTTGCTGGTCTGCAGTATTGACCCACCGGGTTGTGTGGATATCGACGATGCTCTGCACGCCCATCCTCTGCCGAACGGCAATTTCCAGGTTGGCGTACACATTGCCGACGTCTCCCACTTCGTCAAGCCGAATAACGCCATGGACAAGGAAGCGAGCATGAGAGGCACAACTGTGTACCTTGTGGATAAGCGCATAGACATGCTTCCCATGCTTCTGGGTACGGACCTCTGCTCGCTCAAGCCATACGTCGAGCGTTACGCCTTTTCGGTTCTCTGGGAAATCACACCGGATGCCGAAATCGTCTCGGCAGACTTCTCGAAGTCTGTCATTCGCTCCCGCGAGGCTTTCAGTTATGAGCAGGCTCAACTTCGGATTGACGACCGGTCACAAACGGACGATTTAACCCAGGGCATGAGAACGCTGCTGATGCTCTCCAAGAAGCTGAAACAGAAGCGTTATGATGCTGGCGCGCTGAACCTGGCGAGTCCTGAGGTCAAGGTACAAATGGAGTCCGAGACATCGGACCCGGTGGACGTCCAGACAAAGCGACTCTTGGATACCAATTCGCTTGTCGAAGAGTTCATGTTGCTTGCCAACATTACTGTTGCCCAGAAGAACTACGAAGCATTCCCGCAAACCGCGCTCTTGCGTCGTCACGCGGCTCCTCCCAAGAATAACTTCGAAGAACTGGCGAACCAGCTCAAGGTCAAAAAGGGTCTGGAGCTTCGCGTCGATAGTTCGAAGGCTCTTGCAGACTCTCTCGACACATGCGTGGATTCTAGTGAGCCTTTCTTCAACACTCTCGTGCGTATTATGGCTACGAGATGCATGATGTCTGCCGAGTACTTCTGTGCTGGCACACAAGCCTACCCCGAGTTCCGTCACTACGGCCTTGCCAGTGAGATTTACACCCATTTCACCAGTCCTATCCGCCGTTACGCAGATCTGGAAGCACATAGACAGCTTGCCGCAGCCATCGAGTACGAACCGCTGGACTCGAGTCTGCACAGCAAGGCGAAATTGGAGGGGATCTGCAAGAACATCAACGTGCGTCACCGCAACGCGCAATTCGCCGGACGCGCAAGTATCGAGTACTACGTGGGCCAAGCGCTCAAGGGACGAGTGGTCGACGAGGAGGGGTTCGTCATGAGGATCTTTACCAACGGCATCGTAGTCTTCGTGCCGCGCTTCGGCATTGAGAGCCTGATTAGGCTACGGGACCTTGCGACGCCAGAGCCCGACGCCGAGTTCGACGCCGAGAATTACGTCCTCACTGTTTCGGGCAGCAGAAACGTGAAGCTCGAGTTGTTCCAAAAGGTCATGGTCAGGATCAGCGACGAGCAGGAAGAGAGTACTGGCAAGCGCAAGATCAAGCTTGGCCTACTCTAGATTAGGCAATTCAATAGGACGGTGGAGATGCGATGGCCAGATGTTTTCCGCGCGGCATAGAAAATGATACCTCGAGCAGTTCCGATGAGAACATTATGACGGCAACATGATTTCGTGCTTACGAGTTCTCAATATTTATCCTTGTCACGCAGTCGAATAACAGCAGCTTTTCTCGCTACCTATCTGAAGATGTTCGGATGTTATCTCAAAACGAAACTCCGGAAACACAAGAGTAGCTCCGGGCACTAGAATGCTACGCGAGCTCTCAGATTAATCAATAGCAGCTTCGCAACAAGCGCTGTCGCAGTCAGTTGTTCAGGCATCCGAGGGGAAGCCCAAGCCTCGTAGACTTGCAGACAACGAGTCAGAAGTTGGGTTAGTCTGATGCGGAAGCGTACGGGACGGCTCGGAGCATGCGCGGTTTCGCGCAATGATATGCCTCATCTCATGCATCGGATTCAAGACCGTCGGGCTGGCGCTTGGTGGAGCGGGCACGAGAGGGTCCCAAAGGAGATCAGGTGGGATTTTCTCGCGAGGCATGACGGAATATTATCCGCCGTTGAAGGTGCACGCGCCATTCGAGCAAAGAGAGGAGAAAAATTGTTGCAAATCGTCTGCTCTACCAGGAGGCGTGATGATGATCAACGGGATTCGAAGGGATATGCGATCTGTCGCGCCGCCCACCGCTGCTCGCTCGCAGAGATCCTCGAAAGCTTCTCCTCGTCGACTCATTGCCGGTTGCGGGAAAGCTGGCAGCGTGGAGCAATGGCGCACGAGCGCTCATGCGGCTCTCTCCGCGAAGCAAGAAGGGAAAAGGGAGGCGCACGCGCACAACGCTCGGCCGGATAGCCTGAGCTCCGGAGAGGACGAGCGGTGACCCGGCAAAAAGGCTCTTGGAAGCGAGCGCACGCAGAAACAACGGGCTTTCGCAGGTGTCGCAAGTCTTACGACGATACGGTATGTGGGGGCGGGGTTCAGGAGCGAGCTCAAAAAAGAAGAAACGCGAGTACAAACAACTTAGCCGAACGAGCCCCAATACGCGGCCCGCCACGCTTCGGGCAATATCGCCTTGCAGAATGCTTGGCGGCTCGCACCAGAGTCACGATGAGTTTCAACGCAGAAACGGCGGCGAATGGCAGGAAACGTATTGATTGATGAGGGTCTGGGAGGGGCCGTCCCTAGTCGCGGCCGTCGTGAGACGGCAGTGGAGGCACGATGGGGGGATTTATTCTGCAGCCGGAAGCCGTCGGGTGTTGTTGCGGTCTGCGTCTGGCGTAGATAGCGGTCGGACTTACGGCGGACTTCGAGAAGGGTGGTGGTAGCGTGCCTGACTGCGGCTACTGCGTCGACGATGGATTGCATCTGACGTTAGGGTCGCGGAGAAAAGACGGCAGAGGGTGGAGCCGCGGTGGGATTATGATGTTCGGCCGGCGGTGCCTTCCCAAAGCGTGGATCGGCACGTGGGTATGCGGGGCTCGCGAGTCGTGCGCAGTCGAGCTTGCCGACATCATGACAGTTGGTGGAAGTACCCGCGTGGCGGCGCAGCTCTCCTTGGATGGGTCGTATCTCACGAAGTCTGGCCTCACTTGTCAGGCGCGCCTCGCGCCGGACAACAATCCGCTACCACCAAGCCTCAACGCCTCGACGTCGGGCGCTCCGTATACTGGACGCGTCGCCCTCAGCTGCGTCGAGCCGGCTGACACCGAGTTGGCGAGCGAGGCCATCGACTATCATCAACCCCGCGACGCTGGGGCGCTGCTCGACCCAACCCTGGTAACCGATGGACTGATCTGCTAACGTGAGTTGCACGGCGTCTGTGAGCAGCAGTCGTCATTGCTGCGGTGCCGGTGTCACGTCTGGTTGGAGCGATCGCGGTCGAGGTAATACGCCATGCTTCGCACTACCGTCGCACACGATGCGCCATAGCTGGGCGGACCGAACAGCGTCGCTGCATCCACGGCTCGGTCAGGCCAGCTAGAGCCAAGCGCGGGTTATTCAAATCTTGCCGGCTGCCGACAGCGATGCGAGCGAGGGGAGCCCATGATGATGTGCATGTCAGCCACGACGTTCTAGGCGGCACTGGGTTAGGCTTCTGACATGCGAGCTGCAGGCACGTCGTTAGTCGCGCGGTGGGCGTGTGACCACGGCTCGACTCCATTAGATTGCACGCCATACACCGCATCCCATATCTGCACGACACGGCTGTGGAGTCGCGACGTCCTGGTCTGGGCTCTGCGCGGCTGCAGTCAGAGCCAGCGTGCATGTTGCTGATGGGAGCAGTCAAAAAGGCGGCTAGCTCCCAGGAACTGCCCGGCTGGGCCTGCAGCTACTGTGCGACGGGGCCCACTGGCGGCACGCGCGCGGCGTAGGGCCAGTGGGTGCACCTCAATCTCGCGTGGGCGTCCAACGGCCCTTTTACCTCTCCCGCCGCGTCCGCTCAACCACGGCGCAGGCTGGCAGCCGGCGCGCGCCGCGCCAGACAGGCGCATCGAGGCGTCATGGCAGCTGCTGGGGGCCGCCAGCGCACCAGCGCGCAGCAGCAGGGTGGTCAGCAGCCAGCCGGGCGGCGGGGAGCAGCGCAGGCAGGCAGTGGAGGTTGTGCCCCTGAGATGCAGGTCCCTGCACGGGCAGGCATCACGGCCAGGAACAGGCGTCGATTGGGCCGGCCAGGCGGCGCCACAGGCTGTGGCTGACTGCCGCGGGTTTCATCAGACCCGACGCACGCCCTCCCGCTGTTCGGCAGGTTTTCCTCGCAGGGCGCCAGGCACGGCTCTACTTTGGGGCCCCTGCTCACACCCTCCGCCCGCCCTCCATCCGGCCAAGCCAAGCACTAATCCCGTGCTAACGCCCTCACCGCACATTTGCAGCCTCTCCAGCGTAGAGCTTGCGTTATCGTGCTAGCCGCCGTTTGGGCTAATGTGCGCGCGCGCTGCCGATCGGATCGCCCTGAAGTACCCTCGCGTCCCACCACCCTGCCATACTAAATCTGCTGTGTCTCCCGTCCTCTCCGCCTGCCTGGAGCCCGCGCCCCGTCCACGTCCTCGCCAACCTCCGTGGAACGAACGCCATGCAGCAGCTCTGCGCATGACTATCCCAAACATCGCCAATTGGCCTCGATGCTGACAACCTGCGACGCCTGACCTCTCCTTCCTGCTGCTCTCCTGCCCGCCCGGCACCGTCGGGCTGAGCGTCGTCGAGAGTTGAATCTCACTGGATTGTCCGGACCGGGTCTGTCCTTGCGGCTCTCTCCTCCACGGCCAATACCATTCATTTCTGCCTATCCAACCACAACCCATAGTCGGCCTTCCCTGACCGGCTCCACCTCCTCATCAGCGTCCCGCCTGCCCGTCCAGAGGAAGCCGGACCACTCACTCTGTCTCTCCATTCTTGCCACCTTCAGCCTGCAGTGCCCGCCGGATTTCCCGCTGCGCGACCACCATGCAGGATAGTCCGCGTATGCAACAGAGGTCCACCGGCGATCAGCAGGACTCTGCCGTTTCCGAGCACACCCGCAACCTCGCCATCATCCTTGGATCCGTTCTCGGCGGATGCGCTGCGCTCCTCATTGTCGGCATCGTGCTCTTCATTTTGCGGAGGAGGAGAACGCAGGGTTCTTCCATCATCTCCAGAGCGGTCACGCCATTGGACGACGCCGAGTTTGAATCGTGGCGCCGGCCGAGCAAACAACTCCAATGGCGCGAGAAGTACAACGTTCTTCCCGAACCACCAGCGCCTGCTCTCACGCGCATGCCAACATCCTCGCGCCGGAATCGCCACAGCCGACAACTTAGCCGACTCAGCCAGCTGACCGAGAAGGAGCTTGAGGATGACACCCCGATGTACTCATACCGGCCAAGCCGCACCCCCGAACCCGGCATGAAGGCCCCAGAACACGTCCGAAACAAATCCAGTCTCTCGCTGCAAGACCGCCCGCCGACACCCTACTCGCCGACCTCGAGCAAGGAATCACCCAAGTTTCCGACACAGCCAACACACACAAGACCGAAGTCCGTGTCGCAGCGCACCAATCACGTACATTACCCCTCCATGTCTGAAGCCTCGGATTTTGACTTTGGCTTCCAACAGAACAACATCAACCAATATGTCGACAAGATCTAAGGACAGCTGATATCTGAACATGAAATTCGCGCGCCTACGGAGCCGACCTTTGACAGGCGATCACGGCGCCGTGGTTTGTATTGTTCTCGCTGTTCATAAATTTCACACGGCCGTTATGTCTTTTAATGTACATACTTAGCTTATACCACGGGCTTATGGGATGACCATATTCTTTTTTTTATTGGCGTTTGTACGAGCGAAATGAGAAGATACCACAACAAGGAAGTTGAACCGATATTTCTCTTCAGGAGAGACTCGACGGGGGGGCATACACAGCGGAAGAGGAAGACGCGCAAGCTCCTGATCGTCGGATTTCGTCGTCACCACCTGCAACACATTTTCAAATAACCGAACAACATCTCGGCTCCTTTCTTTATATTCGATCCTATGTTCTATTGGCAAGTAGAAGGGAAGTGTCGTTGGCGGCTCGTCTCCTTTGTTCTTGTTCATTGCGGAACAGAAATCATTGGTATGGAACAAGACGGATAGTAGCAGCAAAACCGGCCACAGCGGCAACAGAATTTGTTCATCTGTGTAATTATTGCCAACCAAACAAAATTCAAACTCATATCACGCTGGGGACCGTATTTCGCGTTTGGAAACGGGAGGCCAGGCACGCCGTTTCCCCACAATAAAAAAGGTACCCGCTCCACGCGGTTTGCCTGGGTAAAGCCGCCCAGGGCACCTTGACACACGCCTTGGACAGATGCGGTACATTGCTCCGAACCTGAGGGAGATGGGCGAAATCTCGCGCGGCGCTCGTGACCAGCCTCGAGTTCTGTGCCAAGTGGTTACACGTACCGTCGTTAAAATGCGACTGTCCCCTCTCCCCTATCCAGATGCCTGGAGCACGGGTGGGCGTGGCGCCCTCTCGTCGAGTCGATTGCCGATCGCACCCTTGCCCCTCAGCCGCACACCTTCTTATTCCATCGTCAGCTCACCAGCAGCGGTCGTCTCATTTCGCGGTGGCCCCGGGGTCGATGGGGAACGGGTAGATCAAGCGAGCGAGTGCAGCTGTGCCAGAGCCGGAGTGGGTTCGGCGGCGGGATTGGAGCGCATCAGCGGTCCTTGGTTCATTTCGCTATGCATCATCGCCGCTGCCGAGCGATGCTGCATCTGATGAAAGATGCGGAAACAATGGAGATCACCAGCGGGACTTAGTAAGCACTGACGCTGCTCTCTCACTGTTATTTCAATAGCAGGCCTATCACAGAGCGCGGCTTGTTCAACAGTGCAATTTAACTGAAACGCAATCGATAAAAGCAGAGTAGCCAATCTTGCATGTTGTTGATTGGCGATTTTACGGCGCAGCTACCATTGGTTTGTATGTGCTTTTTCCTGCTTGGCTCTTTTTTTCATTTTTCTGGACCTGCTGCGTGAAGCCGGTTTGGTCCATTTGCTGGCCGGGGAAAAGGGGCGATTGCCCGTTTAGGAAGGCGGATAAGCAGGCCAGAAATAGGCAGCCTGCACACATGTAGCTGCGAGAGAGTCTAGAACTTGACAGCGCTTTTGTGTCGCGACCATCAGCAAAGGCCGTTGAGTTAAGAGATTCTTTGTGCGCCTCTGACGTCGGCGGCCTTTGTTGGCTTCAACAATGAGGCGATCCGTTCTGGCGGCGGCGTGCTCGTGCTGGCGCTCGGGCGCCAAGAGCCGGCCGGCCGTTTGTTCGCGAAGGGGAGCGAAGGGGGTGGCACGAGAATCTAAGGGTTCACGCGCGGAAGCTCCACCGCCGATCTCAGGATCAACGACCACGACAAACAACGCAACTACACACCGCCAAACACACAGACGACGACTCTCTCGTCAATACCACCCACTTTCGACCGACCGCGGGGCAACCGGCTTCCAACGGGCAACGCAACGGAAACCTATCCGCTGACGCAACTGCGCGCGCGAGCCCCCTTCGAAAACACCGCAACCCACTCCATTCATCATGGACGTCGTTCAAGGCAAGTTGCACCGCGTACAAAACCACACGTGTCCCCGCGCCGGGCCCGCGTTTACTAGTACAATCAGGCGTTCCGACAGCTAACCTGCGTACGCGCTTCTCCGCGTGTCTACGAAACAGATTGGGCAACGTACCTCCTCACACACCACAACAACGGCGATGGCAGCAGCGGCAGCATCCCAAACGCGGCACTGTCGTCGCTGCTGGCGCCGATATCGTCGATCGCGGCGACGCTGCACCGGCACCTGCTGCCGCTGATCGACCACGTCTCCAAAAACCCGGACATCGCGTCCATCACGCTGCTGGTCATCGTGCTGCTCGTCTCGCTCAAAATACTCAATATCCTCTACCGTGCCGTCGTCTTCTGGATCTCGCTCGCCTTCAAGCTCGTCTTTTGGGGTACAGTCGTTGTCGTCGGCCTGTTCGTGTGGAGCCGCGGCGTCGAGGGCGCCGCCCAAGACCTCACCGTCTGGGGCCGCTACTGGGTCGACGTGTGGACGAGCGAGTACGCCCGCTTCCAGGACCAGCTCGAAGACGCGCGGAAGTTCCAGATGCTGCAACAGCAGCAGGCACAGGCGCAGGGGCAGCAAGCGTTCGCACGGTGATGACGGCGGCGGGGATGTGGCCTTTGTCGGTTGTGCCGCTGCGGCGGTGACGGCTGGCATGGGTCCAACTAGCTGCTGCTTCTCCCGTAGGCTGCACACAACTACATTGGATGAAAAGGAGGAGGATGATACTGCACGAGAATACGGAATGACGGCCTTGTGATTATTCTTTTGGTTGTCCAGCGATGCATCAAGATGGACGTGTTTTGGGAGGGAGTTTGTCGGCGTTCAAGGGCGCGCAAAAAATTGAACTGGGACATTTGTGAAGCTCTGCGGTGAGATTCATCTTCCCCGCGGTGGTTACAAATCTTTCCATCCGGATAACGTTGTTCCAGTCGGGGCGAGCTTCGATAGTGCGTACCGGCTACATTTCTGTTCGGATCGTGTACAGTACAGCACAGCAGAGTGTGTTACATGCCATGGAATAAATGGACGAATGTGGAGGCACCTGCATATTTGGCGACTTGAACAACAGTACCCTGGCCGCAGTCCCAGAATAATTTGCTGGCCGCATATGACGCAAGACAGGTTGAACACCCGCTTATCTCCTTACACGAATTGTAGCGAGTTCATTTCGTCCAACATGCAAATCGATCCAGAAGGGAAATTCTTTAGCGATCGAAACAGGCATGCTCTGTGGCCGTCAGCGATTCCCCGCGCGATATCAGTGGTCGACAGAGACGGTGCCGATAAGTATTAACCCGATAGGCAGGCTAGAGCGAGCGAGAAGCTGCAGTAGCTAGCGTCGGAACAACACAGACGTCAGTGCTTGCTCTGCATCAACGAACTCCTGGAAGTCGAGCGAGCGAAGACATGAACAACGTGCGCGGCCGGCTGTGTGCCTCCGTCTGGGGCGTCCCGCGTGCCCCACGCCTCTTTCCCCGCAATCTGCCCATCGGCCGGCAATTGCACTTCGCTCACGATGGCAGCGCTGCCAGCGAATCCCGCGTCGCTCAGAACGCCTCCTCCGCCGTCTTGGACAACCCCTTCAGGCGGACAAGCAGTCTGCCAAGCGAGCACGCTGCGACATTTAGAGTCATCAACCCTGTCTCCCAAGCATTGGCACGCTCAATCTTCCCCAACTTTTTTCCAATCCCCCACATTGACACCTTGGCTTGTCAACTTGCGCAAGCAGAAAAAAAAAGCTGCCGGCAATCGGACCTCGGGAGGCGACTGCGGCCAACATGTTCCGGCTCGCCTCCTACTGGCTCGCAAGCACGCGGGCAGATAGATGTGCGCAGCCAAGCGTTTTTCATCCAGCGGCGGCGCTTGCTCTTGCCCATTTACACAGTACCTAGGCTGCCACGGCTATACCGGGCACTGACTCCTCAGAGCTGGCTGACCAGCCAGTCCTGACACTGCCGACAACTGCCGCGACTTTGCTCCGCGTTTCTTGTTTGCTTCAAACTCCTTCGCCGTGGCTCGTCGTCGAAAATGTCCTGCTTAAAAGGGAGCCGAAGACGCAGGGTATTTGACCGCTAACTTACCGTTCTGGTGCACGCACCGAGGATCATTTGCAAGGGAACAGACACCCCGTCAAAGCAGGTGGGATCTGGCCCGCCCTTCTCTTATACAATCAATCGTCGCCACATAAGTGACTTTATCCCCCGCACCTATCTGCTGGCCGGCTTTCCGTCCATCTTCGCCGTCGGTCTCAGTCCTCATTTTGCCCTCTAGGTGCGATCGTTGCACGGCGAGTCAGCATTCCAAAAAACTCTGTCTGGACGTGCTCGAAACCGCACTACTACCTTTCAACTCTCTGACTCTTTTCACTTTTTTGCTTTTTTACTCAACGCCACCTAGAGCCTTGACGGCTACGAACGTCGGCGGTACGCTTTCGCAACGCAGCCATTATGTCGCTAGAAAAAGCAGACTTCTCAGAGGCTGAGAATGCCATTCAAAGCGATAGGTCGTCGTCCGGCGACGCGCCGGAATCGGCATGGACGGAAGAAGAAGAGCGCGCAGTGAGGCGAAAGATGGATTGGAATCTGGTGCCGTTGGTTACGCTTCTGTACCTGCTCTGCTTCCTGGATCGGTGGGTCAAACCTTTTTCTGTTTTTCAATACTCTTGCCATGTTCCTCGTCAATATCTGTCGCACAGTTAATTCCATCCACTAATCGGCCGAGTAGATCGAACATCGGGTAAGCACACCATGCCTTTATCGCGTTTCAGCGACTTCCGAGCAATCAGTAACCCGCGACCAGCAACGCACGCATCCAGGGTTTAGCCAAGGATCTAAATCTCGTCGGGTACCAGTTCAACTGGTCTTTAACCGTATTCTATGTCACTTACATGCTGTATGTTGCCTGTCCCACCTTGAGCGTCGTTAGATTAACGTTACACAGCGTCGAGGTGCCTAGCAATATCGTACTCAAGAAAGTCGGCCCTCGCTGGTGGAGTAAGCGAATATCGCATCGTGTCGGTAGATTGCCGTGTCACTAATTGCATCCTTCGATAGTTCCTTTCCTGGTCGCTGGTTTCGGGCTTGTCTCGCTTTGCACGGCATTTGTGCATAACTTCTCACAGTTGATGGTTGCGCGTGCGTTCCTGGGAGTCTTCGAGGGCGGTACTATGCCGTGAGTTGTTCTCCAACCCGAGATTCTCCGGTGCAGAAGAGCTGACAGAGCCGGCTTTGCATAGGGGTATCGCTTTCTACTTGAGCTGTTTTTACCGCCGCCAGGAGCTTCTCTTCCGCATTGGTATCTTCGTCTCTGCCGCTTCAATGGCGGGCGCATTTGGTGGGCTCTTGGCAACTGGTCTCTCGTGAGTAGATCGGAGCAGGCAAAGAGGACGCTGATACTAACGAAGCAGGCGTATTCCTCACTGGGGCGTTGCATCCACGCCAATCCACACCTGGCGCAACATTTTCTTCTTCGAAGGCCTGATCACACTGCTCATCGGCATCGGCTCGCCGTGGCTGATGGCAACCAAGCCAGAGGAGTGCACGTTCCTGACGGAAAGGCAGCGGTACATCGCAGCGGAGCGGCTGCGTCAAGACCACAAGGCCAACGCCAACGAAAAGGTCGAGGCGCACCACATCAAGCGGGCCATCTTCAACATCAACAACAACGTGTGCGCGCTGGGCTTCTTCCTGATCAACATCACGGTGCAGAGCATCTCGCTGTTCATGCCGACGCTGCTGGCGGACCTGGGCTGGACGGCGACCAAGGCGCAGCTGCACACGGTGCCGCCGTACGTGCTAGCCTGCCTGGTCGCCATCCTCGTGGCGTTCGCGTCGGACCGCACGCGGCAGCGCGGCGCCTGGCTCGCCCTGTTCGCGCCCATCGGCATCGTCGGCTTCGCCGTGCTGCGCGCAGACGTCAGCGCTAACATCAAGTACATGGCCGTCTTCTTCGTCACCATCGGCGTCTTCCCCGGCGGTCCTGCTTTCCTGTCGTGGGGGTTGAACAGTACGTTTTTTTTTATCTTTCTTGCATCCCGCAGGCCTCAACCCTCTTCTCCCCGCACTTCATTCCCCCCCTTCATCTCGAATCCATCCAGAAAGAAAATGAAGAAAGTACTGACCTGGAACTCCTACTAGACGCGGCGGGCCCAGCAGTGCGAGCGGTGGCGGGCGGCTACATCCCGTCGGTAGGGACGCTAGGCGCGGTCGTAGCGACGTGGACGTACCTGCCGAGCGACGCGCCGCGCTACCCGATCGGCCACTCGATCAACCTGGCGGCGCAGGTGGCGGCCCTCTTCCTCGCCCTCGCCGGCATCGCGTACATCGTGTGGGAGAACCGGCAGCGCGCGCAGGGGCGCCGCGACCACCGCCTGGAGGGGAAGAACGAGCAGGAGATTGCGGATCTCGGGTACAGGCACCCGGAGTTCAGGTATATTCCTTAATTGGAGGGGAGAGAGTTGAGGGATCGGTGTGGAGTGTGTGCGTGTGTGTGGGTGGGTGCTCAACTCCCTGGTGGTGTGAGAGGAAGAGGTAGCGGAGGACGCGTGGGTTTCTACTACATGCGCAGGCAGTATGAATGATTCAACTTCATGACTTTAACTTTCTTGTTTTTCTTTTTTTCTTTTTTTCTTCCAGAGGAACAGCTAATGGCTCAAGAAGACAGGGATAAAATTTCTGAAAGAAAATGTAGGAGTGGTGTTGAGGGGGGAAAAAAAGAAAAGGGCACAAAGTCGTCAGACAGCGCTCGGGCCACAGGTTCGCTGACAACACGTGGAAAACGTACTGCCGCTATCCGCCCCCGCATCCGTTGGACGCCTCTTGCGCACTCCCGCGTGGTGTGCACACATTCAATTACGCTGGACCTTTTTTTTTTTTTTTCAAGCCCGACCAGCCAGGGGAACAGACAAATTGGAGACGCTCAAGCAGAATGGCTAGACGGCATTCGCCTCTTCCGCCACACCATTGGAGACCTTCGCCGGGGGCGGCAGACGCGTGCTACGCCGTTTGGTCGCTCGTGGTGCAAGGCACGTCATCCCGAAGCATGCACCCCCTCCCATGATGTGTGTAAGTGAATGCGGCGTACGATGTTGCTGAAGGGGGCGGCCCGAGGCTTTCCCCGATGTGGACGCCTGCAGGCCGCGCAGCCAGTCGTTGTTGCCGGCATTTCCCCGTGCTTGCTTGCTGCTTTGCACAATCCATTATAAACCGTTTCGCTGGGCGCGAGGATGTCGGGAATAGGTGTTGTTGAGGTGAGAGCATCTTTCTTAGATGGGGATGCTGTCTCGCACTGTGAAAGCATTCGTTGGTGGATTGGTGCAGACTTGTACGCGCAGTTTGATGGTTGATACCGCGGGGGTATTTGTGGCGGAAGGCTAGCGTGAAGAGTATCAGGGGTCTTAGGACAATGCCATAACTACGCTTCGGCTGTTTTTTTTTTTTGGCATATATAAAAAACAACATAAGTGGGCGGTTGAGGCTGTCATCCGGATGTAAATGTAGAATGCTTGTACTATTTTCGGAACAACATAGGGATTAAGCGGCACGCGCAGGCTGTAATCTAGGAACTGAGGTAGCATCCAAAATCAGACCCTATTGAATAGTGTAGCCGTGTCTTTGGAGTCCCATGTCGTCCCAGACCACGGCGGATCATGCACGCCGATATCGCCGAATGCGTGCTTTACTAAATGGATGGTAAAACAGAATCTGTTCGTAATCTCAACAGCGCATCCTGTAATGGGATAAAAGGAGCATTTGTCGGCAAGATCTTGATGGAGAAACCAAACGGCGCCGATATACTGGTTGACCCGGGATATCGACATCCATGTGTGCCGTGGAATGTCATTCTTTGAATGCCGAGCGTCATCAAACGCGAGAAGACATCGGGCTGTCTGAGCGGACCGTACGTTGAGCGTGTCTTCCGGTATCGTTCGTTGAAATCGTCAATTCGGGATAATCTAGCCAAGGCCTTACAGATCCTAGGGCCTGCTGCAGGAAGTTTTCGTACCATGTTTCGTCGGTACACAGGAGCTCTTTTCCGGTCCAGGAGGTGATGTCTCAAGTATACGTCTCCAGTACATCGGCATGAGGGGATTGCTTAGCCTTGATGTCTCGGATGGGTATGGTTTATTCGTACATGGAAACTAATCGTCCTGCGGTGGTTCCATATCTGATTCCATGGGTTTTGCCGTTCCCAATGCTAATGGTCCAAGTCCTGAGGCCTTTTTCTCGGTCGGGAGTGAGGAAGTGTTGACATTTGCTACTTCCCTGTTCCTCTGACATTCGGGAGCTGGAATCCACTGAAAGCCTTTGACGTGGTGGATCTCTTTCATGAGCCTCTTCAAATCGTAGAACGACCGAGAGGTGTTTGGGCAGTTAATGATCTCGCAGGTGTATGGAAAGAGCTGGACGTGTCCATACACGTGTTCTTGAGCTTGCTTAAGGCTGCGAAAATGTCTTTCGCAATTTTGGAAACAAAATGACTATTTGCAAGTCCTGTCGTGTATCACACTCATATGTATTGCTTGTTCGGCTAAGGTTGAGCAGGTTGAGGCGCAGAAGCAACATTCGTTTCGGTGGAACTCTTCCTTCGCGTACCTCGTATTAGCTTTCCATGTCATATAGGATCAGGTCTCTGGGGCCTCATCGCCTGTCTCAGCCTGGTCGCCTCCAGCCTTGGGCTGCCCCGTATCAGGCACATGGGAAACCAATAAAAGTCAGTATGGGCGTGAGTGGCTTGGTGGTGGGAGTTTACACACGTTGAGGTTGAGCGGGAGAGTGAGGAGCCGCTGCCTGAGCTGCGATGCAAAGATAGTTCGAGGAGAAGGCGAGCTTTCGGCGGTATATTTGGTGGGGTTGTTAAAGTTAGTGTATGGGAGCTCTCAGGTTCGGAAAGTTACGACTCCCAGTTTCGACAGCTATAGCGCTTATGAAGGATTAATCATATAACCGCCTGACACGTTGGCAATAAGGAGTGGTAAGTTGCACCCAACCAGGACGGCCCATGTACACCAATAGCACCAAAAACGTGCTTGAGTCGATGTAGAAGATAACAAAATCCATTTGCTATCTTGACGGCACATCCTATGACCGAGCTCAAAGGACAGTGCTGAGCTATGTCTGTATGCAGGTACCAAACGGCACCCATGAGCTGGTTGATGTTTGATATTGATGATTTTGAGTTCCAGAGGACAGTGCGTGCATACTGTGGGTATCGTTCATCCGCAATAGGCAGCGAGTGGATTGAGCCAACTGAATATTGAGTGCCTCCTCTTCCGGCACTTTTTCGAACAAGTTCCCACATAGCTGGATCCCCGGTGGAGTGCTGGGGACGGGGATGTGTGCTGCTGAAAATGGAATGTCCACTCATCATCGGTGCAAAGTAAAGTGTTTCTGGGATTGGTGAGTAATCCCTTAAGAATACCACCCCATTGTATCGGTATCAGGGTATCGATTACCTTCCGTCTCCCAATTCTGAAACGGAATACGGAATGAGGGAGGCGGGTTCTTCTCAGGTCCGAAGATTGCGTCTTCTTGAAACTGGTAGTTGGCGCTATAATGTCTCGATTCAGGTCCGGTGAAAGCTTCATATTCCCATGCATTATTGGCGTACCCAACAGCAGAAGTTCCATTCCCGGAGGAGACTGGTGTGTGTGACGAGTATTGCATGGCGGTCGGCCCGCCTGGATGTCCGGCAGCAGGAGTTCCATTCCCGGGGAGGACTGGTGGGTATGACGAGTGTTGCATGGCGGTCGGCCCGCCTTGATATCCAGCAGCGAGAGTTCCATTGCTATACGGGAATGATGCGGGGGTTGGAAGTCGGGCGGTTGGGTTAACGCTCGTCTCCGTTGTCGACGCCAGGCGAGGCTTGTTCTGGGAAACTTCATTGAGCTTCCGTCTCTTCGATGGCCGCGGGCTTTGTAGAGGCAGGGTTGTTAACTGCGGTCGAAACTTATCCTGGCCGCCACTGGCGTCGCATGAAGCCGCTGCCGCGTTGTATGCCGCCGATGCGCCGCTCAGCTCCATTGTTGCTTGTTCAAGTGCAGCCTTTGCTTTGTGGTACTTCGCCGATGCGGTGTCCAGGAAATTTTTTGTTTTGCGGTATCCATCATAGTTGAGCCGCAGAATCTGCACTATATACCCATCGGCTCGTTTGTTTGCAACATCCACTGAATTTATTTGCTCCGGTGTGAGCTCCCAGCTGCCAGTTGCCATTCTGTGTTCATAGATGGTGTGGGCTTTCAACTCTTTGCTTCGAAGGTAATCGGACTTGCAATACGATGCATTGCAGATGTATGGTCGAGTACTCGTGTGTCTGTATACATGGTCTCGCATGTTCTGAAGACTAGAACAGTTTGCTTCACAGTTGGTATACGTGCATACCCAACGCAGCTCAAAACCATGACTGATGATATGACGGGACGCTCCCAGCGCACTTTGGAGAACCTTGAAGCAGATCGGACATGGGTCACGATACCATTCTGGGTGTGAGTCGCTGTGTGTCCAAATCCATCCGCCCGCCTTCTTGTTCTCAAAAATTGTCGGCATCAAGAGCGAGTGAGCGAGCGAAAGAGAGATTTCGAGAATTGAAGATGGCGGGTAGAGGGGCCGAAGAGCGAGGGGAAGAAACGTGGAACGTCGAGGACGCTGGTAAAGGCTAAGATATAACGCGTCGAAGCTGACGGATGGCACGCTGCGCGCAGAAAGAGATGTGGAGTGTTGATAACGCTGGTGAAGGCTGAAATACAACGCGTCGAAGGCGGCGGATGGCACGCTGCGTGGAGAAGTTGGGGGGTGAGAGAGGTGCGAGAGAGAGGGGGAGTGTTGTAGCTGGGCGTGCGAGGAAGTTGCGCGCGACGCGCTTTCCATTTTAGATAGAGTACAAACAACATCTCTACCTTCTCCGTAGGCAGAAGTACCTGCGCTATTTGTGTATCTGCTGAGCTGTTCGCCAGCTCGACATCATTCTTCTATTCTGAGCTGAGCTCGAACTTGGGCAGTTGAAATACGGCGGGCACTCTTGACATGACTTTGATAATCGAGAGAACCTGGAGTTGCAACCATGTCCCTGGCATGGGCAGGGTCGACTTTGCATATATACTATCGAGCATGCGAAAGACAGTCGTGCTGTCTGGAACATGCAACCTTCGCAGGTGCATTCCCACATGACTTTAAGGCCATGCTGATCTCTGAGATGCAAACCCGTCACTATTGAACTCGTGCAATGAACGTTGCCGCAGACGGAACAGAGGTCCTTGTACCACTCATGCTTGGGATATGTTGTAGTGTGATTCCAAACTGCCTCATTGTGTTGTCCACTGGCACCCTCAGCCAATTCCATCAAAAGTTGGAGAGCGAGACCGAGAGGCGGGGTATTGAAGATGTCGGATATTCCGCTGGGGGGCAAGAGAGAGAGAGAGAGAGAGAGAGATGTGAAGCGTTGTAGCTGGGTGCGCGAGGAAGTTACGCGCGACGCGCTTCCCACTTTTGATAGAGTATATCAACCGAGATCAACATCTCTAGAAAGACACCGCGTGATAGAAGGCTGCAGCTCGTCCGTCTTGCTAACTGTCTTCGAGTAGGTAGACTTAGGTCTAAGGAGCTGACATGCGTTGCGCGTTGCGGCCTTGTTCAGTTCAACGCCACGGTCAAGGGGATCTTGTTCGGGTGGGAAAAAAAAATCCCAGCAGGATTTGTCGACAACCTCATCGGGACAAGCTAGTGGCTGAAAGCGACGAGATAAATCTTTAAGTGGCTCTCGCCGAGGAGAAGGCGGTATGGCAGGGCCGACGTGCACACCAGGCCGAGACTGTAATAGGCAGGTTCAACCCGTTACCTATAGAAATGGGAGCTGGGAATGGGTCAACAAGCGTGAGGATTTGCATGTGTGCGAGCCGGGTATGTAACGGATTTATGTTTGCAATTATGGAATCCATCCGTTGCCATGAGAGTCGATTGTGCAGTGGTAGCTATGATGATTACCGTTGCTTATTTTTTTTTATATGAAAGAAACCATTTTGGTGTTACTGTAAACTCGTTAAAAAAATCCGAGACAAAGTGGCAGCATGCATAGCTTCTAGTATCCTTTTGTAGGCGCGCTAGAACGTCATATTATCAACGCCGGACGAAAAGCGGCTATTCCTTATGAACTAATTAATAATCCACATCAATGGTTTTCTAACAAATCCTTATATGAGTGTAATTGACTCAGGTTACAGCTTCCATCATTCCATCACATCTTTAGTCTCAATCCCAACCAAAAATGGCCCCCAAAATATTCCTGTATGTACACGCCCATTTCCACAACTTCTGCAACCCCGCAACTAAAACACCATGTGAACAGCACTGGCGCCACGGGCTACATCGGCGGCAGCGTTTTCCATACCCTGTACACCGCGCACCCGGATTGGTCCTACACCGTCCTCTTGCGCACCGTCCCTCCCTCCTTCTCCGACCTCTACCCCGCCGCCACCATCGTCCGCGGCGACTACGACAGCCTCGATGCGCCCGCCACAGCCGCCGCTATCAGCGACGCCGACGTTGTTGTTCACACCGGCAACTCTGACCACGCGCCTTCGTTGCGTGCGCTGCTGCAAGGCCTGAAGAAGGTTGAATTTCTCCACCTCCTCTGCATTCTTCATCATGCCTCTCAATTATCTCATTCTTTCCCGCTTTTTCCTGAAAATAAAAAAAAGCAACAACCACTGACGCCATCCCCCCCGCAGTCCCCACCTCCCCAACCGCCGTCCACCCCGCAAAAACCCACCACCACCAAATACCTCATCCACCTCTCCGGCACCGGCATCCTCTCCGACTACCGCACCTCGGACCCCTCGGCCCCACCACCCGGCACGCTCAACCCGCGCACCTACTCCGACGTCTCGCTCGCCGACAACACGGCCATCTTCCTCCCGCCAAACGACGGTAGCAGCGACTGGATCGACCCGCTGCACGGCGAGACGGAGCGCATCGTGTACGAGGCGTGGCGGCGCGAGGAGGAAGAAGCGACGAAGGAGTCGAAGGCGAACGGAGGCGTGCGCGTCCGCACGGCCATCATGCGGCCGCCGGACATCTACGGGCGCGGGCTGGGCGTTGCGAGGAAGACGAGCGCGTACGTGCCGCTTTACGTGAGGGAGATTCTGCAGGGCGAAGGCGGTGGGGATGGGGATGGGGATGGGGATGGGGAGGGGATCGGCGCGGCGTTTTTCGTCGGCGAGGGGCAGAATATGAGGGGGTGGGTGCATTTGGAGGATCTGATGGGGTTGTATTTGAAGTTGGTGGAGAGGGCGGTGGAGGGGGGATCGGGGGATGGGGCGGCGGCTTGGGGGAGGGAGGTGAGTTTTTTTTTTTTTTTGCCTTTGGCTGCCTGTGCTTGTCCCCGGGACGATTGTTGCTGATTGCTGGTTTTACAGGGATACTACCATGCCACGACGCAGGAGACGACGCAACTTGAGCTTGCCCAGGCGGTTGGCCGGATTTTGTACGAGAAGGGATTGATCAAGGAGAAAGAGCCGAAGCAGGTGCCGCTTGAGCGCGTGGATGGAATGATGCGCTCGTACGGTCTTCCGCTACTCGGACGGTACTTGTTTGCGAGCAATTCGAGAAGCGTTGCGACGAGAGCAAAGGATGTACTTGGCTGGGTGCCTAAAGCACCAAGCATCTGGGATGTGCTGGAGCAAGACGTGGCGGATGCTGTTGAAGCGTTGGGAAGTAAATAACACGCATGAAGTATTGGGGAAATGAAAGGAATATCCAAGCAACTGTAGGGCTCGTAGACGAAATGATTTACGGGTCATTCAAGCCATAGGTCTCCCATAGAGAGCGCTACACTCTTTCTCCGCGGCCAGTCAAAGCAAATATCTCAACATTCATGTAAGCTAACACGCTCTCTTGACAAATCAGTTGTGCCTTCCGAAGTGATACCTCCAGAAATAATTAAGAACCCCTTTCTCCCCCTACAGGCGGCTTGCAAGTCAATCCCTTCCACCACCACCACCTACACTAACTCCCTCACCTGCTCCACCCTCATCCGCGAAACCCAACACCCCTCATGGCCCAGTCCCAACAACACGGCATCCGCCTCCAAATCCATCCGCGCCCAGCGCTCGGCGCCGCGGTAGTCGCCCGCCTCCTGCAGCGCGTACGAGGCGTCGCAGCGGAACCAGGCCTGGACAGGGCTAACGGCGCCGCCTTCGGGGCCACCGAGAAGCTCGTCTACCTGCAGCGCGAGCGCCTCGATTGTTTGTGCGCTAGGGCGGCTGTCGATGGCGGGCGACGGAGTGGGGGTACTGGAGGGGGACCAGGAGGGCTGGCGTAGGATGCGCCACGCGGCCCAGTGGAACGAGGCTTGGAGGCGGCGGGATTCGATGATGAGGCGGGCTGTGTGCGGGATGGCGTCGGGGTTGGCTGTGCTGCTGGCGTTGCTATCGGCGGCGGTGGCGTCCTTGCCCTTTTCGTTCTTGTTATCAGGTGAGACAGCGCCATCTGCGCCGGCGGGTGAAGAAGAAGTGGCAGGAGGAAGTAGCTGGCAGCACAGGTCGCAGTCGCACATCGAGATACCTCTCTCGTCCTCAAGCTTGCGCGCGCGTGCGGCATGCGTGAGCAGAGGGTAGTCGGGGATTGGGGAGTAGGTGAGCAGCTCGCCGCGGGCGATGGCGCGGGCGGAACGGAGGACCAAGCTGCCATAGCGCTCGTCGCGGACGAGGTTGCAGTTCGGAGCGCAAGATGGCCGGACGTGCTTGTGAAGGTGCGCATAGATGCTCGTGTTGTCCTGGTTGCGGGTGCCGGGGGCGTTGGGAAGGTGTACGCCAGGGTCCTGATGCGTGAGCCAGGTCGCGATGATAGCGTGCTCTTTGGTGCTTGAATCCACAACAGCGGGATGGGTTTCCTCGATGTTAGGAAACTTCTTCTTGATGAAGTTTGTGTTGGTGTTGTGGCCCATAGAGTCGTAGAGTGTCTGATCGCTAGCAGAGAGGGTGTCGTACTGAGCGAGGATGACCGTGGGGTCGAGAGGCAAAGGCAGATTGAGCCAAGCAGGCTCACGGTATATGGTGGAGCCCTTTGGAATGTTGACAAGAGCAACCGGGGCGGCGTCATCATCAGGCCTGTGGATGATAGGGTATTCGTTTGTGTGGGCGAGGGACGTGATGGCACGGGCGGTGTCGGTGATGTGGTTTTCAGGCAGAAATTCTACTTCTGCCAGAGTGGGAGGAGGTAGCGCCTTCTGAGAAGACACGAGCAGCTGCAGGTACTGCAAGAAGCGGCCTGTGTTGGTATCAATGGCTTCCGTAAGTTTGAGAACAATGACTTACAGTTCGAACTCTCAGAGGATCTCGCAGAAGCACCTTGCTCTGGAAGAGAGCTTGGAGTCACTGAGGAGAAGCCCTCCTCCCGACACTCCTTCTCCTTCTTACCCTCCTCGGACAGAGCAGCAGCAGCCGCCGCGGCAGCCAACTGTTCCTCCACCCAGACTGCGCAGACGTACGGCGGCGCGTTCATGGTGGTGTGCAGCTCGTCTAGAGCCAACTGGTTGTTGGCCTTCTCGGCCATGTGGTGGTCGTGAGCTTTGCCCAGCATGTCGTTCAGATGGGCCAGGCGCTGTAGAGGCCCTTTGCCGGCATATCCCGGCGCCTGCCAATGGCCGGCTTTCCACTTGCCGCTGAATGGGGCAGGGAAGGTAGTGATAGAAGACATGGTTGGAATAAAGGTGGCGCAAGGGAAGTTTTGGTGGAAGAGTTGGAGTTGGCGGAAGCTGAAGAACAAAGAGTCTGTGTGGGCTATGAAAAGGATCTGGGAAGAAATAGGCAGAAGCAAGCAGCCGTTGGGCCAGGTGGACATCTGTTGCTACGGTGATGTGCGCCTGCTCGCTTTCGAACTGCATGGAAGAGTGATATTGCCGAATCGGGAAGCGACACAATCACTTTCACCCAAAACACCAGACAATCGCATACGGAAGCGGAAAAACTCGCTCGGAGCAAGCAAGATATCTTTAGAAAAGGATGGAAGTATTGTAGCGAGATACGCAGAGCAGTCCACAGCTCACTATCTTCTAATATACAGAACAATTTTCCTCTGTAGGTATGCATAAGGCAGGAAAACTTGTAACCAAAGGGATTCCATGCCGGAGTGGAAGCTGGAGTGCTAAAGCAAATGTTTGCAGTGCATCATTTGTTGCGAGCGACTCCTACGAAAGCCCCATGGGAACAGTTTTCCGTATTCGTGGCGCAATTCCAGCTATCATTGAGAGATATCCTACGACTCAGGAGAACAAACATAGCGCCCTCAGGCGATAATGATCAGACACCGAACATTACAGCAGCGCTTCACCGGAAATCACTATGCGATGAGCGTTTCCACCGGCTTTGGCTTCTTCTCCTCATGAGAACGCCGCCTAATCCCGATGGCTTTGCGGAATCTTCATGGCATGGCTGGAGACACCAGTGTTTGCATGAATTATTGGTAGGGATAGTTTCAGAATACACTTCCGAATGACTTTGTGTAATTAAAAGCCTACATACTCATCTAGACACCTGCCTCAAATGCGCATGTAAGGGAGTCAGTCCGGCGTCTTTGGCGGAAATTGGAAATGCAGAATCCTCCTCACGAATGACCTTGTACGGGCTTCCAATGCTCAGAACCTATAGGATGGTGCGGGGAAGCGCCTTGCATGGACACCACTGACCTCGTTATCTTGAAGTGTCAGCTGAACTCTTGTCGGCATGGTCTTCGCATACTTTGCTTGCCTGCCCGTGGTGTTATTGTTGTCCAAGGCTTATATTAATTTTTGAGTTCTCCACTCGAGCATTGCTTGTCTGATATGGCGCTACAGGCGGGCATCACGATGAAGTCTCGGGTTGACGGGATTGAGTTTGATGGCGATCCTGGAGCACTGCCCCTTGAGGCAAAAGCGTGGTGGTGTGAGGCAGAGGTTCGGCTCGACGGCGTGATGGCGCGTACTCGGAGCGGCAGCACCCACGCGTCCGGACTCAGTCTGACGTGCATCTCTCCTGTCTCACCGCTCATTTGGGGAGCGTCGCATGATGAGGCAGGCTCGCGGCGATGGTTGACCGGTAGGCCAAACGGCGCCGAAACCGATCGTCTGCGCCAAGACTCGACGGGCCGCCGTTGCGGTGGGGAAGCTGCTACGGTACACGCGGTCAGACCGCCTGTCCGTGGTCGGAGATTTGTGTGTGAAGAGCAGCGCTGCGGTGCGCGCTGAGGTGCGCGCTGAGGTGGGGGAGCAGCGCTGCGTGTTGTCGAGCTCACATGGGTGCAACGGCCTCGCTAAGCTTAGGGGAGGCGACACAGAGATGAATCTCGCGGCGCTGAAACACAGATCTCCCGGCCATCTCACACACCCTCTTCATGCGCGAGACAAAGCGATTGTTGAGGGCGGGTGGTCGCACGGCAGCGCAGTGACGTCCGTCCCGCTCCATCTCCACAGCGGAGGTCGACCCTGCCCTCGGGTCGACCCTGGCCCCCGCCTCGTCGCCAGCCCGAAACCCGCCCGACAATGTCTTTCTCTCATTTCGCCGGCGAGACAGCAGCAACCACGCGGGCCCGCTCGGCCAGCAACGCGTGCATGGCGATCGACGATCTGACGTCTGCATCGCCGCGAGGCCGCGCGCGCACAGGCCCGCGCTGGAGCACGCAGCTGTCTGTCCGGCCGCAGGGCACACAGGCTAAAGGGCCGAACCGCAAGAAGATCCGCACAAGCCCCAGTTGCGTAGTTTGAGGCCCAGCGCCAGCCCGCCCAATCGCCGCGCCCCAAGCTTTTGCCTCGCCTGCCCGTCGACGCGGTGCGCGTCTGCCATGCACGCTGGCCAGCCGGAACTAGCTATTGACGCTTCTAGCGCGCAGACTTCCGTCGCCCGCTAATCGCCCTGATGACCGTACACCGCTGCTTTCGACGTCCATCCAACGCGCCTGACTGGCCATTGTGACTCGTTCCCAGCCGCCCGCTACCTGGGACCCGTTCCCTCCACCGCCTGTTGCACGCCAGACGCCCTGCCATGCGGTTTTGACGTCGGCGCCGCCGAGCTAGCGACCCCGCTGCTGCGAACGGGCCCCTCGTATCTACCGCGGCGCAGAAAGCTTGGGACGACTATCGCGCCTCCTCCACCGCGCGACGCGACTCTGTTGGGCCCGGCAAAAGGCCGGCCAGCAACTCCATCATCGTGTCCCATCTCCGGCCTTCTCCGTCCAATACGCGATCCTTCCTTGCTGATGCGTGAGCTGTTGCTCCTCCAACCTTGCCTTCCAACACCAGGCCAAGAAACGACGTGTGTTGGTACGGGCGGACTTTGCCGCTCGAGGAAAGCAAGAATTCGAGTGGATTCTATGATGGTGAATCACAGAATCCCATCATATGGCCATTTCGATGCGCCACTTGGCCGATGCCGAGTTCTGCCGGCGCCTCCGTCACCTGCACGAGACGAGCGCCCTGTTGGGCTGTCACAGTCAGTCACAGTCAGCCTGGGGTCCAACTGACCCACCCGCGTTCGACGGAACAAAATGAAAGCGAAAGGCGGGAGGCGCGCCTGTGCCTGTGTACCCTTCGTCCCCCTACTTGCATCTACGTGACCCGGGCGCAAGCGGAGAGACGAGAGACGCACCCAAGCATTTTGCCCTTGCCAAAGCGCCGACCACACCCTCAGCTCGCAAGTTTGGAACAGAGGAAACTTTGCCGGTGTCGATCGGGGAGCAACTGATTGCGTGTTTGCTCTCTGCTCCTCCCCCCGAAAAAGTGAACTGATGAGAGCACCACTATCGTCAGCAGAGAGGGCTGGACGATCACAAACCCCAGTCCTCTCGCTTCTAAGCATCACCGCCTTGTTCACCAGGCGGCTCCGTAACGCGGAAGATTTCCCGTTCGCGACAGATCTATTTTCCCTGCCGCGGCGCGGCTTTTGGCCACGCCTCCTCCCCCCCACCACCACCACCCAGTCGCCGAGCCTACCGTTTTAGTGCACCTGGTCTGCAGCCACCCGGGCAGCGCGGCCAAGGCGAGCGAAAGGCCCCTCCCCAAAATAATTCCGGCGCGTCTAGCAAGCGGGTCTAGCCCTCGGCGAAGGTGCCGCGCCTTGTTGCTCGCAAGAACCAAGAAAGCAATACCACCAGCAAGAGGGAAATAAACGACGAGGGAGGGACAATCCCGGGGCTATTCCCGAGTCATGGGTTGCGCGCGCGCGCGTCGATGGTGGCGAAGCTGCTCCTGCGAGCAACGAGCACGCATGCACACACACACACACACCAGCGGTAAAACATATTTGATAGTCTAACATCTCTTCTGGATAGCACACTTCGTCATCCCTCGGTCGCAAGCCACCCACCTGAAGCGTCAGCAAAGTGTCGGAAAAGAGTAACGTCTCGAGCTTATCGGGACTCTTTTCAGCTGTGCCTCGTGTTTTCCTTTTTCTTTCTGATATCCGAAGGAAGGATGGGGAGGATCAAAGGGACTAGGCTTGAATTTTGTTTCACTAGCCAGCTAGAGCGGCCTGCGCAATCCGGTTTACCATTTCAGCCCCGCGCGGCACTTCTGTCAAACGAACCACCACGCCGAAAGTGGTAGTGATGGCAGAGATGCCTGGTGGGTGGTGGCGCCGTCGTGATGTACAGACATGAGTCAGTCGGGCGTGGGGTGAGGTTCGAGGGCAGAAAACGTCCGGCGTCTTCTCCTAAAAGGTATCGATCGACGTTATACAGGAGCTCGTGCGGATTAGCAAAGGACCGGGCGACGAAAATCACCCGGAGGAGGGTGGCTGGTGGTGATGATGGTCCGGCCGCTTCTCCGCCCCAAAGAGCGATCGAGATTTGCTACTCCTCCCGCCGACAAGATTTGCTAGCGGAATCGCAAAGGTACGATGGGATGGAAAAGTGTGTGCGGTTTACTTTACTGTTCCCTTAGCGCAGCTGCGCGCGCGGGTTGGGCGCTGCGCGTGTGCCGTACCTTTCCCGCGGCTGGACGGTCGAAAACGGTTAAGGAGCTTCGTCGTCAGTTCTTTTTCCCTTCGCCGAGCCAGCCTTGCGCAACGTGCGCGTGCCGCAGCCTGGTCGGAAAGGACTGCCTGCAAGGATGGTCCCTCTCTCCGCCGTGTGTGAACCCCAGTAGGTATCGTGTTGGTCCTGCTCGCTCGCTCTTCCCATTCATGCTGCGCAGATGCGCAAGGAGATTACCTTTCGGTTTGTCAAACCGTAATTTGTCTGCCGGATGTCTGCACAGACAGGTCATGCTGCCATACCTCCGCTCCCGGCCCCACGGGGCACGTCTGCCGGCGCCTCTTTTTTTTTTTTTTTCGCAGGTGGTTTTCTGCTACTTCATAATACACAGCGTCGTACTACTCTTGCTTCGGATCGCCGAATGTGACACCAGACCAGACCAGACCCGCAGGCAAACTTGACTCATGCAGGTTGCAGGCATCAACTGCGCAATGACGGAGCCGAGACTGGGGTTGGGAGCATGGGGGTGGGATATATCATCCCGATACTTTTGTGCTTAGCACAAACACTAATCGCCCGGGGTGGGTGTGTGTGCGAGCGCGTGTGTGCCCATGAGCATCGAGGGCGGAGCCGCTCCCCTTCCCTGGCCGAAAGGCAATCTCGCGAGAGACGTGCTTTGACACATCTCGCGTCAGGAGGCAGGAGCTTAGTGATGATGAATATGATGGGTGTGTGAGGCGGCAGAGGAAAATAGGTGGACAAGGAAGGGCACGTGGAATCCGCCACTACCACCGTCACCATCACTAACCATCCCGTTAGTGGTGAGAAAGTGGATTAGAAAGCCTCATGTTCCTACACAGCCTTGCTTTATTGCTCTTTGACTCAATAATCAGTTCGGGTTCGTTTAGCGCAGGATCCTCTTATTTTTGTTTTTTCTTTTCTGTATGCGGTGGCGCTTGCTCACTGCTGCTGGGTTTTTCCCCTTTTCTTTGCTATTGCCCGTCAGCCTGGAAAGTGCTGACTGTGCTGTGCGTGAGAGTGTGGAGTGAGGATCCCTACATTGCTTTTGGGGTTGGCTGTCTGTTTTTTTTTTTGCTTTCTCTATGACGGCAGCCGCGCGCGGCGCCTCAAGCGCCGCCGCCGCCGCCGCCGCTCACGATGGGAGGGGTCCAGAGTCAGCACCCTAAGCTGTGTGTACTTTCTGCTACGCGGGGTGAATCAGGAGAGAACTCCGGTGGACGCTCAGCTGAGGGTGTGGGTGGGTAACGGTCATCTACGGTGGTCGAGCGAAGACGCGCCGACGCGTCGGGCGCGACTTTTTTCTTTGTGCGCGCGTGTGTCGTTGTGTAAGTGTGTAGTGAGAGTGTGTGCGTCGCGCTCAAGCCGCGGTCAGCCCATGCGCGCGGATTGCGGATGCGGGGAACATGGGGGGTGGGTGCTGGGCCGGGCAAGGGCAGCAATACGCGAGGCGCAGCGCCCCCTGGTCGCAAGAGCGAGCGAGCGAGCGAGCGAGCGAGCGAGCAGAATGCGCCCGGCCCAGACAGATGTCGAGCAAAGGTGTTCTCGTGTGGTATGTAGATTGCTGCCGGCTACCGCCGCTGCTGCCGGCGCCCTGGAGGTGGGGAGCGTGTAGGGATTGGCCCGGAGGTGTAGGGGAGGGGTGTGCGCATGAGAGCTGCTGGCGTGGGCGGCCCTGGGATTGGACGGATTGCCGGGCGGGTCGACGGGGATTGGATGGGTGCGTGCATGCACCGAACACCCCCTGTCTGGCTTCTTTTGGCCTTGGCTGGGTGTGTGTGGGCGCCGTCCATCACAGCCTGTTTGAGGAGCAGCGAGGCGAGCCACCATGGGATCTCCGGTTGCTGAGAGGCCCGCGTCGATGTATGTGTCTCCTGTCTTAGGCGGCACGCCGGGCGCTAGGTGAGTCTCGAGATCAGATCAAAGGGCCCGCCGACGCGACGGCGCTGATCGCAGTTTGCTGGTGCTGCAGGCCTTTCTTCGGACCCTCCTCTCAGGCGTTGTTGAAGATCCACGATGCCTTCCTTCTTGGGCTACCTTGCTCTGTCGAAGCGCTAGAACAGACCTGACAAGGATATCCGCTTGTTTCTTCATGTGCCCCTCCGCGGCCCGACCGCCAGCGCCGCAGGGATATGCTCTTCGCGAGAAGCGCCCGTCCAGTGGCTTCTCTGCTCCACCGAGCGTCAGGGTTCGGGCGTGGCAAGGGTCTAGGCTTGTAGGGGGGATGGGCATGACTGAGAGTGAGCCATGGTGGTAGAGGATGGGTGCTATATGGAAGTATCATGGATAGTGCGTCGTACCACGCTCCAGCCGGTGCCCTCCGAGCTGACAAGGCTGAGATGATACTTTATCACTTCTTATTGGCAACGTGCTCGACATCGAATGCGAGAGGCGCAAGCCCACAAGCCCTGTCACAGCCCTCTATTGCAAGCCACAGCACGGGATACGGGCTTGTTTGCCTTCTCGTAATGTAGTCAGTGTGCATAATATTGAGAGGATTGACTTTTCATCAAATAGTGAAATCGGCATTTTCTCGTATGCGCAGTCGCGGCCAGGCATCCGCCAAGTCCATGCGGATCAAGGCTTCAACTCCGAGTGGGCGTACCATGCGACTGACCCAGTTCTAGCTTTTGATCGAGCCGGAGCGAGTTTGAAACGACGTCCAAGCGACGCCGCCGGGATTACTACGCTGGCCACAAGGACACGACCCTGGGATGTATCGCTAATCGTGCAAACGACACTGGTTGGCCCGGTTTGCGAGGCCGGCCGAAGTGTAGCATCCGCAACGCAGGTCGCTGTTGTTTGCATTAGTATATGTAGGAACTCGTGCTGGATGATTGGCCGAGAGTGAGACTAGAGCGTGGGTGAGTAAGCAACAAAGGCGCATATGATAAATTCCCTAAGCAACCTAGGCTGCTTTGAACAGTGGTGGCAGGCTCCGGGCGACGGAGGTAACAGGTGGCTTCTTCCTCAGCCAAAATCTTACACTGCAAAATCTGGACCTGATGACCCGGATGTAGCGTCGCGGCTCGTTCGGAAGGCGTTAAGTGCATGGCATTTGGGCCCCTCCGCGTATGCGGTTGCGCGGTGGCACACCAAGAGACGCGTATATACGCGTCATATCTATGTAGGTAAACAAGTAGCAATACGAAGCGGCAAATTAATCGTTCATCCATGCAGCAACTCGGTTGCCGCCAAACCGAGCGGCGAAGCGCAAGCCGGACGATCCCATCGGAAAATAAGAGACGAGATACCACAGCAGGCAAACCAGCTGCACGATCGACGAGATGAGCGTGAGGATGGTGGAGTGTAGCTGTATCAGTCAATCACGCGCTCCGGAACTTAACACGAGCAATCGCATGTGGCGGCTAGCGTGGGGGAGGGGGGCGGTGGTAGTGGAGGTGGAAGTGGTGGTGGTGTAGGTGGAGGCTGCAGAGGCTGTGACAGGGGGTCGACGGGTAGGAAAGCAGGTTTATCGATTGCAGGGGTGACAGGACAGGGAATCTGACTTACCCCAAGCGAAAAGTACAGCGTCAGTGCGATGCTGCCAAAGTAGGTGGCAGTGAAGGGCAAGCGAGGCCCGGAGGTAAGATGTTGCACTGGGAACTTTTGGTCAGCGCCTGATAAGATGGCGGCCCAAAGAGGCAGAGGCTGGCTTACCATACTGCATTGGGCCCATCATGACCGCCCAGGAAGCTAAGAAGAGCACGGAGCCCATGGTCCACCTGAGGAAAGAAGATCGAGCGTTAGCTGCTGCGGAACCCTGCAGGACTGCCAGCTGATATGATTGGAACAGGGCTCGAGGGAAGTTGAGATTAGGTAGCGACATCTGCAGTGCACCGCAGGTCGCACCCGCATGATCGCTGGTTGGGTGGGACGATGTCTCGGAAGGGGAACGTGGCTCACGACGGCCCTGATGTAAGAGACGTCGCCATGCCTGTCAAAATGCATGAAAGCGGGCCCTCAATACGAACTTACAGGATAGCAAACTTCCTAGGCTTCAGCAGGAAGACGCCGGTGGGCATCAGGGCGAAGCAGACGACAAACATAGCAGCGGCGGCCAGGTTCAGGCCGCCAAAGATGAGCATTCGATCCCATCGGCTCACTGTGGCCAGAACGCGTCAGCAAGTGCCTGAAGACTCGTTTCTCGCGCGCTTTTTCGGAGTGGCAGAGGTCGCACCCGCTCATGCAACCCTGACGCACGCATACAAGTGCAATACGCAGGAACTGCACCCTCTCACCCAGATCTGCCCGGCGCAGGGTGCAGCAGTGCTGATTCCCGGACGGCTGGGCGGAGGACAGGCGGCAGGACGGGGCAACGCAGGCAGCAGGGCGGACTAGACTTACGGGCAAGCCATCCCTCCTCCTCCTCTCGACGCGTCGGGGCGGGCAGCGGCGCTCCCGGGCCCTCGTGGGTCGGCAGCCTCACGTAACCACCGCCGCCAAAAGGGTTGAGGCGGGACCAGAGCGGTGTCTGCGCAGTGCTCACGGGCAGGTCAGGATCGCGCCGGCTCCACCCGAGCGAGTTCATGGAGTCGCGAAAGTTCTGTGACGCCATGGTTGCGGTGTGCAGAATCAAGCCGCTGGAGCCGTTGGATCGAGCACCAGAACGGCAGCGGCGGGAGCTTGGCTGGGAGCAGCTTCCCCAAGCGTGCAACCCGATCGGCGGGACTCGTATAGAAGAGGGCCGACGAGCCTGCGGGTGTGTCTCGCGGCGGGCTGGTCGCGGCGAAGAGGGCTAGCGCGGGCGGGAGGCGGCGAATATCGCGCTGATTGCGTGCAGATGATCTCCGCGATTGCGCTTGGGAGGGCGAGAGGTTGAGTATCCAGTGACCAGGGTGTCTGGCAGGGTCTCAGACAGCGAGGAGACGTGTGATTCGATCGGGGTGCAACTCGGCTGGGGCAGCAACGGGCTGTCAAGGACGACGGCGGCGGGGCGGCGTGCGCGCTGGCGGGAGCGTGGCGCGGGCGCTGATTGGGCGGCGGGCGGCGGTGAGAGAGGCTGCGGGAGGGTGTGGTGGGAAGGGAGAGAGGGAGCTCTTTGAAGCTGCGCTCGCGATGTCTGCGGCTTGGGCCGATCGGCGCAGGTTTGGGCTTAGGCGCGTGTCTCACTCTGTGGCTGCGACGCGCTGGGGGGGCGCGCACTGCCGCGATAGCAGCCCGCCGCGCCGGGCGGCAGCTTGCGCGCACCGTGAGTCACTTGCGCGGTGCCTTCATCATAGCATCATCCGCGGCGGTGATCTGAGACTGCCCGCTCCGTGACCATCCACCACCCTAGACAGCGCAAGAGGGGGTGTGGCTGCGGGCGGCGGGCAGCAGCGCGAAGCCATATAACTGCCGCGCGCCCCTCGGGCCAATCCTCGCGCCTGTAGTCGTACCCCAGTGCCTCGATCTCGGTGAACGCTGCTTTCCTGTTGCGCATTCCTCGCCGCCGCGACCAGCATCCCCCACCGCCAAATCTGGTAGCCTAAGCCCCCCGCGGCCAGTCGCTGCGCGAGCCTCATCCCACCACGCCTGACCGCCTCGACGTCGGCCGCCCAACTCGAATTCCGGCGCTCTCGGCGGGCGACGTGAATTTACTCCTGTCAGCAAGACTGCACGCCCGAAGCCGGCCGTCCGTGTGCCCGCTCGGAAAGGCGACCCGTCAGCTTAATAAAGACCGCCTAGCACCCTCGCACCAGCGAGGCCCGGCTGGAGATCCTCAACTGAGCAGCGCCCGGGGACCCCGCCATCGTCACTTTTCACGTCCCACAGGCACCGCGCCGAACGGCCTATCCACCGCCACCCGAGGCGACGGCAACAGAGGGCATTGAGCCGCTGTCCGCCCGCCCACGACGCGCTTGCCCGCACGAGCAAGCGCTGCACCCGCGCCTCCAAGCCGCACGCTTCCGACGGCTTCGCCGCTCGACACCGCTCCTCTTCTCCCCTCTTCTCCCTCGACTCGCTCCAAGGCTCGACGCCTCGTCGCAGGTGAGTTCTCCCCACCCCCATCAGGTCGCGCCATCCACAGCCCTCAGCCTTAGCACTCCCAGCGCATGAAGGTTTCCACCTTGTGCGACTGCGTCTTCTGCTGTTGTGCCCGCTTTGGGACGGTTCAGACGGTGGTCCCCGCCGCTGTCGCTGCTTTTCTGCGCTGCTGAGCCATTGTCTCATTGTGCGGCGCGCGCCACCGCCCATGCGCGTTCCTCTCTTGGCCGCTCTCAATGCAAGCAAGCGAGCTAACACGTTCCCGCAGCCTCCTCCCCTCCCCTTCAGCGACACCGCACCCCGGATCTCGCTGGCTGCAGGCACAGTGTCCTTAGCAGCCCTCCTTCGCCCTAGCTCTCCGCTGGCGCCTGTCCCATCACCACCTAAACGGGTTCCGCGAACTTCTGGCCTCCTCGCGCAGTCAGCAGCAGCGACAGGTGCGTCTACCACATCCCACGGCATCTAGGCGTGCAGGCCGAGGCCTCTCTCGGCCGCCAGGTGCCGCAAAAACGGCTGGAGCAATGCAAAGCTAATGCTCTCATGCAGAACGTTTGACGCAAGCTCGACAGATTCGTGACGGTACATGCAAGCTTTGCCAGTTTCTTCCATGTCCGCCTAGCTTGCCTTACCTCTCTCTCACCAAACCGCAAATCCACCCATCCATTTAAGCTACGCCCGCAACGGTCCCGTGCTTCCTGTCACCACCGTTCGCATAGCCCCCTGCTGCATACCTGCGTTCGCAAGACCCAGGCTCGCTGCAGATATCGCAAACTCAAGCGTCAAGGGACCGACACGGAACCTTCCATCTAAAGAAGTCAGACCCGACCGATCCAGTGATGATCATAGGTGAGCAGCCCCCGAAGCATTGATTGCTTTTGCCCCACAAGCCTCGGCGGTGCGTGTTGGTTGCCTGGTATCTGCCGTCATTTGAGGCAGGAACCCTGGTGATGTGCGGTTGCCGCTAGAGGTATTCAGCTATTGTTGTGGCGGTGATCTTCGCCTATTGTGCATTGGGCGATCGCTCAGGCTTCCACCCTATAAGAGCCCCCGCTGACCACCCCTCCAGCCGACACCAAGATTACCCACTTCCCACCTTTCAGCGGCTACAACAAGCAACCCACTGGCAAATCAGACCTGCGACTCGACTCTCCGGTCCACGGCATCGACCCCGCCATGGCGCACCCCGGTTCGCCGGCTCCTTACATCAAGGAGGATCCCGATCAGTTCAACCCTAACTTCCACGGTGACTTTGACATGTCGCAACATTTCAGCAACAGCCAACAGCAGTACGGCGTCAACCCCAACGACCTGACCATGGGTAACAACTTCATCATGAACAACCAATACGGCTCAAACAACATGTCCTCCAGCTTCCTCGGCAACTCGAATATCGCCGATGACGAGCTTCGTGACCTCGTCGACGAGCCCGGCCACAACAATCACAATGCGGGTTACCAGAACTATGGCGATGGCCACAACGAACAGCAGCATCAGCAGGGCTACTACCAAAGTCAAATGAACAATGGTTCCATGCCCGTGAACGCACAGCCCAACATGAATATGTACTCCAACACGCCCGATGGCGCGCCCATTCAGTCCCCGTTCATGAACAACAACAACTTCAACTACGAGCACTTCCAGAACATGCAGCAAGGTCACCGGGTCGGAAGCATGCCCAACGGCTCCTTCGCCATGAACGCCAGGCAGCACTCTAGGATGGGCCTCGAAAGGCAACTGTCCGATTCACGCAGCCCCATGACGCCGAAGACGCCCGCCATGGCTGGCCTTCACCTGAGCACTCCGGATTCGGGCAGCTTCCCGGCTGCGCAGCCTATCCACGCCAGCCGCCCAAGCCACGGCCACCAGAAGAGCATGTCGGGCCAGTGGGACAACACCCCCAACAGCGGCGGTTCTTGGATCGATTCACCGATTGTGTCACCTCAGCAGGCCGGCATGCACCATGCTCAGATCGCTGACGTCCTCGCCTCGGGAAAGCACGCTTCGCTGCCCACCAAGGTCGAGAACAATGGCAATCCAGGTTTCCAGTCCCAGGAGGCTAAGCGCCGGAGGCGCCGTGAGAGCCACAACATGGTCGAGCGTCGCCGGAGAGACAACATCAACGAGCGTATCCAGGATCTCTCCAAGCTGGTGCCCCAGCATCGCCTTGAGGACGAGAAGGTCAGGAAGCACATCCACAACAACGGCCCTCTGTCGCCCTCGATGACTGCCACTGGCATCTCGCCGCCGCAAGCAACGTCACTCCTTGCCGGTCCTAACGGCAGACGTGCTGCTGGCAACATCACCACCGGTCTTCCCCTCGACGAGAAAGACAAGGGTCCCAACAAGGGCGACATTCTCAACGGTTCCGTCAGCTGGACTCGTGACCTCATGTGGATGCTTTATCTGAAGCTGAGGCAGGAGGAGCAGCTATTTGAGCAGATCCGCAGCCTGGGCGGCGAGATCACCTACGAGTACACGGAGGATGAGCTCCGCATGAAGTCGGAGCTTATCGAGGCGGTCGAGAAGAACAACTGGGAGTCTTTCCGTTACTCGCGCGGCCCTGGTAGCGGTCTTCGCGTCCCCAAGCACACCAACATTGCCGGCGAGCCTCTCCAGAACCCCATCTCGCCACAGAGCCTGAGCCCAGCCATCCAGTCTGGTGGTAGCGGTGCCAACTCCGGTGGCGCCGGCCAACCGAGCTTCTGGGCCAACCAACAGCCAACGTTCAAGGAAGAAGAGGAGTTTGGCATGGAGCTCTGATCTCCTTAATTCGAGCTTTACACAAGGTGCACCATCAGATCTAGAGTACGTCAGATTTCGGCAGAATTTGAGATACCCCGATCGCAGCGGCATCGAATCGAACGGTCTTCTTGTCCATGTCAGTGGCATCGACGACCGAAGGTTCGAAGATCACTGCGAGATGCACCAGCCTTTCCTCATTGGGATTTGTCGGATGGCGTTTTGTTCGGTTCTCGATGGATCTTTCATTAGCCTTCGGCTTTCCATCTTCCATCTTCTGCTTCTTGTTACAACATCATCTTCCACGGAGTTTTTACGGGCATCGTGCGAGGCATTCTACGGATCATAGGAGTTTTTCTACGATTGAACAGCAGCTTCTTCCAGCCTCTTGGTGTGGAGCCTTTTTCCCTTTTTACAAGGTCGATGAGATGATATCCTGTGGCTTCATTCGCGTTGTTTCCTGCTTCAGTTTCATACATACCCCGGCAACAATTGCAACACTACCACCTCTGAGCACTTTTGCACATGATGACGACGCGGACCAGCAAACAGGCATTAGACCTTCGGGGGTGATGGCTACATTTATGCATGGCCGCAGGGAATGATTTCTTTTTTTTTTTTTCAGGACCATCCATGCATTTCTTGGACTGGGTCGTTTTCTTGAGTTCGAGCATACAGGTCTCGGCTTGTCGTATCTCTCCGGTTTATGGGTTTTCTGGTTTCCATCTGCCCAGCTACGGCTGTTGGCTGCGCTAGCTAATATCCCCTCACATGCGATTTCAATACCATTCATACGATGTCTGCTGTGCCTTTGCAAGTGATGAAGTGCAAGACATGGATGCGATGATTCCAATACAAAAACCACGGACGTGCTAACCAAGAATCCTCACAGGCCTCGCTTGATAGGTCCGAATTCAGGGTCAAAACGGAGGGCATGCCGGCCCCCTTCGCTTTCCTGCCCTTCCCTTCGGAAACGATGCCGAGTGGAGCCAAGAAGGGAGCGACCAGGCTTTCCCGTCCGCCAGCGTGGGGAACACCACCACGAGCTGCATTATCCACATATTTTGTTGATAACAGATATACAGGACCAGACAGTCGGGAACTGCTCACCGCTGCCTTTTTCCAACGTTTAAATCATCGATGCACTCAAATCGTCACTCATCCACACGCTTTTGTCTCTCCCTGTTTTAAAGCAAAAGTTTGGATTCTGCACGCACAGGCATGCTCCGCTCCTCCTCGCGGAGGCACCGAAAACTGCCCCCCGACTACCAGCAGAAATGTGAAAATACTATTCCGTGGCCTCAATTTTTTTGGGTCAACACACAGACATTCCGCTTGAACTTCTTTTCCTTTTGGGCCCTTTTTGTTTCCCTTTTTCCTCTCGGAACACGCACCCCTTTTTTTTTTCAACCGCCGACGACGACCGCAAAGCAAGCAAAGATCATCTCGGTCAAGAATATGCGCGGAGACAGTTCCCCAAAGGATTGTACACGATGTCACACACACAAAGAAACGGGAAACACAGGGGTACGTTTTTTTCTGCCTATATCTTCTTCGCTACCGAGTGTGTGGGAAATAAGCTTTTTTGGTCGAGTACTACAACCCTTTTTTGACATTCGGCCTGGGCCGAAGAATGCGCTTCGTATATACGTCGGCCGGGGGGAGGGGGCTGGTGATGGTGTGGGGGAGGGGTGGGGGGTGGGTGTTGGTGGTGTGGTGGGTCTCCTCCCCCGGGGGTAACACGACCCCAAACCTTTGGATGGATTTTGATTACTTGTCCTTCCGCTCTCTCTGACTCTCACACTCTCCTCACGACTGACCCCGCGCTTCTGATCCCTTTTTTCTTGGCAATAATGTCTCGGGGCTGACAGGAGATCTGTCAGACAGAAAAAGGAAGTTCGGTAGACGGTTGAGGGGGGTGTTCCGGGGAAGGGGAACCATGATGATGAGATAGGTGGCGCAAATCGGCAGCCATCCCCGTCCCATCCCTTGCTTCGGTGACTCTTTTCTTTTTTTTACTATAGTATGTGATCGGCTATCGGCATGCTTCTTGCCCTGCGGGGGGAGAGATCCTTCGTCCCCATGGTTTTCCCGTGTTGGTGTTGGTACTTGTTGCCGAGGATGTTTATTCTTAGAACTATCACTATTTTCTGACACGGATGACGAAGAGGGGGCTGAGCGGATCGGGCGGGCCGGCGGGGGTGCCTTGCACTAGCTTCGCCACTACAGTCATGAACTATTGATGGAGTCATTCATGCAAATGGGATGGCGTTGGCTTGAGGGGGTGGGCGCGAGGCAGTGGCACATGTTCATGCGACTTTCGGCTCGTTCCGCACGGACGATGCTTGATTGGGGAAAGGGAACGCGCGCGTAATGTACGACGTGTTATGCGCGGTTGCGGCGGCTCGGTAGCGGAGGGATGAAGATGGGCTCGTTCATGCAGGGGCGTTATCGTACGTCTGTGGCGGCGATGTGTTTCGTGTGTCTGGTGCTATGCGCGGCTCTATTGTGGGGGTCCCTTGCTTTGTGGCTCGGGCGTGGGCTTGGAGTCGTCGTGGAATCCGAGGTTCTTCATCTCATCGGGCGCCATGAGGTTTCTGTGAGGGTCGAGGATCAGCGGCGGATCGGATCGGGCATAGCAGCCAGCCATGGTGTAGAATGGCTGATATATGCGGCGCACATATGTACGTACCGCTCCATCCGACACTGCAGGTAGGCTTTGGAGATCTGACGGCACTCGTCGTCGTTGGTTCCCTTGTGGGCGCGTATGCAGCGCAGGTACTGGGTCATGACCGACTTGCATTCGCCTGCAGCTCGTGCATCAGCGCACATTCCATAGCTTCCGTTGTGGGTATTCTGCTTCCATCCGCGATCGCACGATGGTGTCGGACGAGGTTGCGCAAGAGACAGAAGGCGATTGCGGTTTCATGGAGGCATACCGAAGTGATCGAGCGGGAAGGATCCGCGCTCCGGTCTGTAGGTGCAAGGCGTGGCGTGAGCTTCGCGGCCGAGGGCGCAGGGAATCAGAGTCGACTCACGGGATGGGCTTCTGGACCTGAGTCCTGCCGCCGGGGCTGCCAAAGGTGCTCATGGTGGGGGATGGTGCGCAGCGGGGACTGGAGATGGCTGTCGTGCTCGTGGTGTTGGGTTGCAAAAAGTGGTACGAACAAAGTTCGGGTGATTGGCAGCCAGTCCAGCCACACGAGCCACCCGATGACGTGCAGCGGCTAACCCCAGATTTTCCACTCTTTCTGCCTGACAACAAAGCAGAAGCTTTCAGGGGTCCAGCCCGCCATTGCGCCGTGCACCTCGGATTGGCTCGTTTGACGCACAAATCACCATTGCCCAAAAATAATACTGGCGCCAACGACATCAGAAAGACTGCTCTCTCCCATGGACGCCCAGAACTTCACTTCGCTCAATCGCAACTTCCCCAAGAGCAAGTGCGACAAGCACTCCAGATTCAGCGTCATTGGCTGCCCCAAACACCGACATCTTTCACTACGCAGGCTCCGTTGGCCAATCTCTCCCGACTAGGACGTACAAGAATGTGAGGCTGGAGTAGCGGACCGTTTAGGGTAGACAGGTGAGAGAGACCCACCCGACGCGTCCAGAGCAACCACACGCAGTCAGATAGGCGAGCTACCTTTTCACATCACCCGCCCAGATCAGGTTTAGCGTCGTTGCCCCGCCAGGTGATGCAGGTGATCGAGGTGCGAAACCTACAAATATCGCCCTCCTTCTATCTTCTACTTTCTTTCTCTTCAGTCCACTCTCTTCGCCTTTTGGCTTGGATCGAGTTCGTAACAAAAGCATGAAGAAAGCGACGGCCACGCGAACGGTTCATGCTGAGGTTTCTCAAAGCAAACAAAAAGTTACACTGAGTTTTCTGCCTCGGGTGAGCGATGAGGAAATTTTCCGAGCTCCCTTCGTTGAACGACTGGACTTGCTCCGATCTTCGAGGAAGGGAAAGTTGAAGAGCAGCTTCCCATGGATGATAGCAAGCTGTCTATTCCCCGCTGAGGAGCGACGGCTTGCTTATGCTTCGCTGGCGTAAAGGCCGATGTTGCTTCACCTAAGTGTCTCAACCTCACCTCCAGCTAGCTCCTCTCCGTTCTATGAAGCAATCCATTGCCCACTCCGCGGACCCTCACTTCTATCTCCCTGAGCTCCAGTACCCTCCTCATCCTGGCCATCCTCAAACTCCTCTTCTTTCTTCATTCCACTCCATCCATCAACATCGTGCACAATGGCGCGTCATATTCAATACGAAGACCTGGTGGTCTTCGTCGCTGACGCTGTCTCTGGCGACATTGTGGCGTCGCGACCGGTTAGATATACCGTCCCCATCAACATTTGCCTTGCTCGTCGCTCCCGCGGGCTCAAGATCACCGCATACGATGCATTGCTCTCAGAGACGACAGACTTTGTCTACAAGGCGTTGCGCTCTCAGGGCCTCGACCCGCCTTCCGACGCTGTGCTGGTCCGCTACGACAGACTCTCGTCCATTACGAGAGACGCAGTGCTTCGAACCGCTCTACATGTAATGTGGGCCGCCACTGGCCAAGCGGCGTTCTTCCTTTGCTCGCACAAGGACCTTGCTGGTAAGCTGGCCTGATTCATACCTTGTGGTCCATATTGCTTACATTGCTCCTCAGATCTTCAGAACCGCCAGCGACCGCCTTTGGGGGAATTGACAGTCCAAGATATTCCGACGCAGACCAAGCCAGACGACCCAGCCACAGGCCCCACCAGTGCTGCTGGAGTATCTAGCTTGTGCACCGCCGAGCAAACCACTGACCTTGCCGCATTATCGGGCGAGGATTCCAGCGCATCCACCACTAGCCAGACGTCTAACGCTGCCTCCGAGCAAGTGACTTCTACAAGCATCGCCCATTCGCCGGACGCCACCGATAGCGACGAAGAAGCGCCGTCTCTACACTTGGCCAGATGCAACATTCTATAATCTATAGAATATCGGTTCAACGAGAGCGACAACAAGCTCGTCTAGCTTTCGGACGTGCCAGCAGGCTCAGGACTCTCTTATCTTGTAGCGTAGGCTGCAGATACAAGCGTATAGCAGCAGAGCAAGTTGCTGTCCGCAACAGATAGCAACTTCGAAAATCAACATCATGACGAGATCACCTAATCAACGTAAGCTAAGCCCTTAGTTCTTTCCGTTTGGTATGATACTAATCAGCTACAGTTCCACAGGCGCTCTAGACGCAGCCAAGCATTTCGATAAAGAGCTGAGGCATTGGAGCCACCCTCGATACCTAAAGCGGTATGTCTTTGGTGCCTGGACACGACAGTGGTTCTCTACAGGCATAAGGATAGACAGTGCTCTCCGCGGTCAACCGCATCTAATTAGTTTGGCTGAAAATATTTCATTTGATCCTATGACTATGTGAAGACAATCACCAAGGCGCAGGCATGAGCCGCACCCAGAACACACCATCCCTGCCCAAATGCATGTCCAAGATACCAATGCAAGACCATAATCGCAAACAGTCCACTAAGAGACAGAGGGTAAAACAACCTAATATTCGCCGATGCCATCCGAACCCCCCATCCACCATCCCACCCATGCCCATACCATACCAAGTCCATGCCCATTGTCATAACCTTTCGTCCCAGTGCCCAGACAATCACAACTCCTCATCCAACACCTCGTTAACAATATCCCTCAACACCGGCTTGTTGCTCAGCAGCACTTTCTGTCCCACCCTTCCTCTCTTCTCCGGAAGCTTCAACCTCCCTCCCCCACCACCACGACCACCATTCCCGTTACTCTCCCCCAACACCCTCTTCTTTACCGGACTCCCAGCCATCGACTTGGCAGCCGCATTCGCATCCCGCGGCCTCAACGGGCCAATCTTCTTCGGACTCCTCGCCATTTTCCTCGGACTCGCCACCTTCCTCACCGGGCTCTGCCTCCCAACCGCCGCCGAATGAGCGCCACTACCATCACCGCCGCTCGTCCGCTGCGTCTGCGTCGCCCCCCACTCCTCAAAGACATGCGCCTCCAGCTCACCCGCCCTAAAACTGCGCACCCACCCCTTCTCCTCGCAAATATCCACCAACCCCTTAAGCGTCTTTTCCCCACTCCCCCCCAGCGTGCGCTTGCTCCCCACAACAACGAGCTTACTCCGCGCACGCGTCACCGCAACATTGACGCGGCGCCAATCGCGCAGCAAGTCGCCGACGAGGCACGCCTCGTTGCTGCGCACGCACGACACGACGACGACCTCCTTGTCGCGGCCCTGGAACTTGTCGGCCGTGTGCAGCTCGAGCGCCGGCGCGCGGTGGCGCAGCGCGTGGCGGAGCAGCGCCAGCTGCGAGCGGTAGAAGGTGATGACGCCGATTTCCGACGCGGGGATGCCCGCCGCGAGCAGCGATTCGACGACCTGGAAGGTGATGGTGCATTCGAGCGCGTTGACGATGCGGCTGCCGGAGGAGAGCGTTTCTTGCGATGCGGGTGAGAGGGCGTCCGTGTCGAGGAAGACGACTTTGTTGGAGGGGGAGAGGGTGTGGGTGAGCCAGCAGCTGCTTGAATCGTGGCCGGCGCACGCGGCAGCGGCATCACGCGGCGTCATGAACGGGGTGCTGGAGCGGTTGCGCTGAGGCTGAGCAGAGGAATGGTAGCGCTCAAGAGCGTCGATGTTTGGCACAGTGAGTGCGCGATTAGCGACTGAGTCGTTGCCACATTTGAGCCGGCCGTCGTAGATGAGCGTGTTGGAGAGCAACATGATGTCCGCGCACATGCGATACTGATGCTCTAGGCTAACAACTGCGTCAGGCTGGCCTTCCGACAATAGCTTGAACAAGCTGACATCAAGCCCGCCTTCCTGAGCTTCTTTGTTTTGGACAAGCGGCGGCAGCTGGTAATGGTCGCCAACCAAGATGAATCGCTTGGCCATTCGGATGGGTCCTAAGCAAACAGGCAGGGTGATTTGAGACGCCTCGTCGACTATGCAGTAATCGAACAGGCGGCGACGGAAGATTGGATGATTGATAGTCAGGCAAGTGGTCGCTACAACCGGAGGGTCCTTCCAAGTACGTTCCAGCTCCTCCAACGTATTTGAAGGAGTCGCGGCTACCGTTGCGAACTCGTGGACATCCGGGTGGATCTTAGCTGCAGCGCCAAGGCGCAAGATACCAATGCCATCGTTGCGGATCTTGAGCAGGATGTTGTCCACAGCGGTGTGCGTGTAAGACGTCAAGAGAACACTCTTGCCTCTTGCGACTAAGGACCGGATGATATGTGCAATAGTCGTTGTCTTGCCCGTTCCAGGCATGCCCAAAACGAGAGCGTAGTCTTCTGCGGAGAACACTTTATCCACCGCAGCCTCTTGGTCCGAATTCATGACCATAGACTGCGACTGTGCCCGAATTGAATATCCACTTGAACTTGGTTTGAACGTCGGGGCCTTCCCGTCGACAACAAGCGCGCGCAGAGCGGTAGATCTGAAGTCCCCATCGTTCATCAATTGAATGAGATTGTTTCGAACCAGAGCCATGCCGTTACTGAACTCATCTTTGTCCAGGCGGTAGAGAATCGGTTCGTCCTCGTATCCAGCACGCTTCGACGACGCAACCATCCCAGTGGTGGCGTCCATAAGACCTGCAAACGCTTGGTTGTTTTCCGGGTGGAAATCTGGCTCCCTGGTGCGGGCATTGTGGAGGCGCCTGTCTACGGCCACCGTGATCGATAGCTTTCGAACCGAGATGACGTAGCCGTTAGCCAAGGCGAAGTGACCCTTTTCATCTGAGATGACAATAGGTTCGCCGACAACGATCTGAGACTCTGTGAAAGAGAATCCAGCAGGAGCGTTGTGCTTGACGAGGTTGTACTGGAAGCGATTAATCTTCTGCCCCTCTGGCAACTCCCTGAAAGAACCGGGTTCAACCACGACATTCGCGAAACATCTACCCAGCTTCTCACGCTCATCGCTTAGCATTGTCCAGAGTTCACGATGGAATCTTTTCATCTCCGACTCTTCCCTGGTCAGAAGATAGTCCCACTTCCGGAAGAAGTCCTGGTGCGGGACTTTAAGATTGCGGACCAACTCTTCAAATCTTTTTTTTGCTGGCATTCCGAGTGATTCACCAGCACCATCTTCTGCAAGTCTGTGGTACAGGAAACACGTGTCCTGAGCATAACACCTGTTACACTGATGAGAGTCTGCTGTCATCGGTGGAAGCTGTAATCGCTCGCGAACGTAGCAGGCGAGTTCGTTCCTTTGAATGATCATCTGGCGAATCTCGCGGCGGATGGCTGGGATGCGCTTGGTATCGGAGCTTTCCAGGTAATACAGTACGCCATAGGTAACGTCCACATCTACTTTGGTTAACACACTTACTCAAGAGGCATCTTGATTCAAGAGACATACCGTATCGATCAGACATTAATAGTGTATACAATGCTGTCTGCGCCTGATGTGAGATGTTCACGGCCCTTCCTGTCTTCAACTCAAGCGGCACAGTGAGAGTCCTCTCTCCAGATTCGTCCCGCATGAATACTTGGACAGAGGCATCGACGTTGCCCTTGAGTCCGTACATTGGCGACCAAATGTGCTCCTCAACCTCAAGAAGCTTGTTGATGCTCATATGCGCCGTCTTTCCGTTTCGATCTCTGACAACGGCATCAGACTGTAAAATGTTAGCTGAGCAACAGGAGATGGAGAGACTGGAAGTAGCTTACATCTGGACGGGCTTTGACGAACACCTTAGCCCAAGCCTGGATATGCGGGATCTTGCTGACCAAGCGATCAACGACGTGCTCGACTGTGAGGCCAATCTCTAAAATAGTCTCAAACTTCCTGGGAATGATATGTTGGATCAGATCGACGATCCATTGGTGATCCCATCGGTTCTCTTTCAATGCCTCCTGGAACACCTCGTGCAGGATAGTGCCTATCATCGCAGACTCGTTTGCATCGCTGGTAGCTTTGACGCGATCTTGCAATACAGCTTTCCGCATGCAGCTAAAGGAGTCTCCGACTGTCGTAGCTGAAATGAGATGATCTGGATGGAGGATGATCATGTTGTGGTCATCATCTATTGTGCATTGACCGTCGGCTGTGAACGCCCCAATGACGTGGACGTAGGAGCCCTTGGTGCAGGGAGTATCGCACCATGCCTCCCGAAGAGTAATCGCCTTGATCTTCTTCGTTTTGTCATCCTCAACTACCAAGACCTGCGTAATGTCAGCTGATGTCCGCGATGAAGGGGTTACAGAATAAAGACCTTTTCTGGCAGCATGATGTCCCTTCCATTTTTATACTGGCCTTCTACGACGTCCACAACAAGATAACGCTGGATCGTACCGATGCATCTGCTGTGCTCACTCTCCAATAGTTCAGTTAATGCTACTCTGGTAAATAGGGTATTATGTACGCACAGATATTCCGCTAACCCCTCCTCCCTGCGTGGCTGCTTTTTCAGCTTCTTCGAAATCTTCGTCATCAAAATCATCGCCATCAAACGGGTCGTTGTCGTCATCATCTTGGATAACATGGACTTCTTGCACAGCCTGCCTCCCCTGGCCCGCTGGCGGCGGCTCCGAAGCGTGGGCTGTTGTTGGCCGAGATAACTGAGAATCTACATCCTTGATCGCATCTTCGAAGTCGTTGTCGTCGAGATCTTCAAACCCAAAGTCGTCAGAATCTTTGGTATGAGGATTGCTCTCCGTGACATCGGGTTGTGGAAGTGGCGCTGTATCGACCTGCGGCGGAGATGGCGCGTGATCAGGAGCGCTGGACGGCGGGTCTAGCATCTTCTGGGTACTACAAGTCGCAGCAACGGCAGCTTCGATAAAATCATCATCATCGAAATCCGAACTGCCAAACTCATCCCCCGAGTCATTACGCATCAGGGTGTCAGTGTCCGATGCGCCCACATTTTCGTGGTGTAGGCCTTCATCACCGGGTTCTCTCGAATTACCACGACCGTTCAAGGGTGATGGCGGAGGCGCTGAGGATTGCAAAGCAGGCAGTTCTGGAATAGGTTCGGAGCTGGAAGGGGCATTCTGCCTTGCAGGTTCTTCCAGGATCTGGCTGATTTCCTTGAGACTCCTTTGCCAGTTACTGCGCGGCCTGGGTTTAGTAATAGCCGCACCGGCGTCCCTACTATCATTTGCATTTGAGTGTGCGCGAAAGATGCCGCTCGTCCTTGATCTCTTCCTTCGGGCATTTGTGGTAGACCATTCAACACAGCTGTAGTACCTCCTCAATCCACTCACGGAGCCATCACGGGGTGACGATTCTCCTATGAGGTCGGCAGTCCTAGACATGCTAGGAGTTTCCGTGTTGAATGCATTCCTGTATCTGGCCAGTAAAGCTTGGCCGGGTTCTGCTCGTGGAGTCTCGGTCGTCATCTTCGAAGCAGGCGGCTCCATGGTGTCGCGCTGGGAGGAAACCGGCGAAGAATTCCTCCGCTTTCTCTTGGGATTCCTCTGAATCGGCGTGTGTTGGGTCTGAGTGGGAGCACCCCATCCTATCTCATCTGGTGAATGTGTCCGTTTGAGGGTCGAATCTGAAGGTTCGTCTCTATCACCTAACGGGTGCCTGGGGGCGGCAGGAGTCGCAGGGCAGGCCTTTGGCTGCTGGAGAGATGGCGCAGCAAAAGCAGAGGCATCTTCACCAGCATCGTGGTCCTTGGGAGGGTCAAGCTGAGGCATGTTCTCCTTCTCGTCAACGTATTCGGGAGCACCCTCAATGAATTGGAATCCCTTCAGCTTCCTCCTTGACTGGGATGACGCTCTGATTGGAGGACCGGTCATGGCAGGTTCGCGTTTGTCGAGGTTGGGCCTTTTGAACATATCATTTGCGCTGCGGGCACGGTGCCATTGGGGACGCGATTTCTAGAACATGTCGTCAGCGGGCTGCAGAACAGGAGCGCGAAGGAGGCGTTACCCGAGCGCCGTGCTCTTGGTCGAAGAAGGACTTCTGGCGGCTCGCCATGGAGCGGCGATGGCAGTCGGGGGCGGGGGAGCGCAGCGGAGAAATGCGCGTCGAGGAAGACGCGTCGGGGTTTGTTGCTGCTGGGGTGATGACGCGCGCACGTGCAGCAGGCCAATCAGCGAGCGCGCCTTTTTGCAGTTGCCGTTGCGCCGGACATCGGCTGCCAAGCATCGGGGCTCCGCTTGATCTTTCGAGCGCACGCACCAAACCCGCGCTCAGGCCCTCAAGATCCAGCGTCGGCGCCGCCATTTGCAATTGCGCGCTGTGTCTGCTTTCTGCCGCTCTGCCCTTGCCCGGTCCGGTTTCGCTCGCCTACATTTGGGGAAAAGGCATCATCCGTTCTCCACTCTAGCTGCCATCCGCCTTATCTTCCGCTTCCGCTCTTGCGCGCCGGTGCCGCATTTCCTCCACAACTTCCGCTGAACCCTTCTTTTGACTCTTCCACCTGCTACACCTCACCACACCGACGCCATGGCAACCGACAAGCCCCTCCCCTTCGTCTACCAGTTCGCCGCCGGTAAGCCACGCTCTTTGCGCCTTGCGACAACAATGGACTAATTTTCCGCGCAGGTGCGGTGGCTGGCGTTTCCGAGGTGAGTCGTCGCGCACGTTGATCGCATGATCCTAGGGCTAATGCGCGCTCTTGCAATAGATTCTCGTCATGTAAGGCTCTTCCTCAGTCTTTCCAGTGACATTGGCTGATGCAGACCCCAGGTACCCGCTTGACGTGGTCAAGACCAGAGTGTAAGCACGGAGCTTCCGGCCGACCGACGCGCAGACTTACTGAGACAACATAGGCAGCTTCAGACTGGCAAGGGCGCTGGTGAGGAAGCCTACAATGGCATGCTGGACTGCTTCAGGAAGATCATCAAGAACGAGGGGTATGGCAATAATTTCGAGTCGGAGAGAAGACCGCAGCGTTGACGTGTGCCCAGTTTCTCGCGCCTGTACCGTGGTATCAGCGCGCCCATCATGATGGAGGCTCCCAAGAGGTATGCTACATTTCCTCCGACCAAAGTGTGAGGATTGACCTATTCCAGGGCTACCAAGTTCGCTGCCAACGACGAGTGGGGCAAGTTCTACCGCAACCTATTTGGCCAGGCGCAGATGAACCAGAGCCTTTCCATTCTGACCGGCGCCTCCGCTGGTGCCACTGAGTCCTTCGTCGTCGTTCCCTTCGAGCTGGTCAAGATTCGTCTGCAAGACAAGGCCCAGGCCGGCAAGTACAACGGCATGCTTGACTGCGTCTCCAAGATCATTAAGCACGAGGGTCCCCTCACTCTGTACCAGGGTCTCGAGAGTACCATGTGGAGGCACATCTTGTGGAACGCCGGTTACTTTGGATGCATTTTCCAGGTCCGCGCGCTCCTGCCCAAGGCAGCGGACAAGACTTCGCAGATCAGGAACGACTTGCTCTCCGGTGCCATTGGTGGCACGGTTGGTACCATCGTGAACACGCCTATGGACGTTGTCAAGTCGCGCATTCAGAACACTCCCAAGGTTCCCGGTGTCGTTCCCAAGTACAACTGGGCTTGGCCGGCTCTTGGCACGGTCATGAAGGAGGAGGGTTTCGCCGCGTTGTACAAGGGCTTCCTGCCCAAGGTGCTGCGTCTGGGACCGGGTGGTGGTATTCTGCTCGTCGTCTACACCGGCGTTCTGGATTTCTTCAGGAAGATGAGGAGCGAATAGAGCGCTGCATATTTCGGCAATTGGTTGAGGGGCGTATGAGCGAAGATATCGGTAGATCTCTGCCTTCACGTAGACTGTACGACCATTGCGAGAGGCACAGCGGTTTAGGAGCGAAAATAGATAAAAGAAAAGCAAAAGCCAAATCACAGCACTCCTATGGAATAGCTGTAACTATAACCAAGTGCACAATGGCCATTGTCACTACGTAAAGAAAATACCGAGCTGCCGGTTGATCAACGTTAAGCGTCATACCCGGGGGAGCTCGGTCCCCACCATGCGCTCGCGTGGGTACCGCTCCGCATTCCACACCACCACCAAACGCACCTTCCACAGCAATGAATAAAACTTAAAATCTCTGGGCAGTACCTCAGCGGTACAATCGCAACGCCCACGACCCGATACCCTGACCACGACCGACACGTCCCGCCGCAAAACGCGACGCACGGAGCGCGCGCGAACGCAACGAAAACATACGCCCACGCAAACACACGAGAAAAGCGGACATGCCGTCGCCGAACATCCTCCCGCCGAACCCGTCGCTCGTCGCCATCCTCCTCGTGATCAAGTCGCTCTCGGGCCCGCGCCTGGTCTTCCACTACCCGCCGCATCCCGTAGGACCCGCCAACGCGACACCGCAACACCCGCAATGGTACGGCACATCCGGCTCAACGCTGACCGACGATGACGACGATTCGACGAGCAGCACGACCAGCAGCGGCTGGAGCTCCGAAGGCGGCGATAGCGACGCCGCCGGGTCGGACGAGGCGTCCGAGGCTGAGGGCGCGAGCAGGGCAGGGAGCAGAGGCACGAGTAAGGGTACGAGCAGAGGAACGGGCCTGAGGGACGGGCGGAGCAGAGGACAGAGGAGCTTGAGGTCGGCAAGTGAAGATGTTACGGAAGAAATTGGCGATGATGATGATACGGGTCTGAGGGATGAGGAGGGAAGGGGAGGTGCTGGAGGGTCGGGTCCGCCGGGGAAGAAAGGTGGCATTAGTGCGCAAGAAGATGGAGGTCCCGAATGGGAGAGCGTGATGGGATTCAAGACTGAAGGATTGGAGAAATTGCTCTGCCCTGGCAAATCGTTCAACAAGAGAAAGTTCGAGGTGGGGATGGAGGGACTCAGCTTCTTAGGCCATCCTATGTTTGCGAAGGGGAACGGTGCGTGGAGGAAAAGGAGAAGGAGCGAGAAAAAGCGCGAGGCTGCCAATCAAGAGGAACTGCGGGACAATGGCAATGGCCAGGAATCGGATGGTCATGAGAGTGCGCTGGCCGACGATGAAGATGAAGGCGTCGACGTGACTGGCCCTGAAGACGGTATGCCCACCATTGAACTTCCTCCAGGCTTCGAGCCGGGATACGGACATAGAATGTCTGACGAAGCTTCCGATGCCGGTTCAGATGCAAAAAGTGCTTCCACTGCTGGTGGAGATACTGAGATGACCATGTTCAATGTTGTGTTTGTGCTAAACCCTCCAGCATTGGAGTACCAGCTCCGGACCGGCGAGATGTATGATAACGTCATTCGCAAGTTTGCGAAGGACCTTAAATATGAGCAGGCTAAGACCAATTATGTATGGAGAGAATCGAAGATCATTCTCAACCTGAAGAATAAGGCGAAAGAGAACAGTGAGTGTTGAGAACAATATCATGTTGGGGATTGACGGTTAATTATCTGGCCAGGAGAACCTATGTCCATGCTTTGGCACAGCATCATCTCATCGTCGCCCTTAGCAAAGGCCATCGCCATCATTTACGATGCCATCTCCAATAACAAGATTGCACATATCAATCTTGCGACATTGGCTGACGCCTCATATCAAATACCTCAGGCTCCTTCTACCCCTTATATACCTCGACCAACGGAACCGCAGATGCCAGGACTATGGCTAACGACTGCAAATCTCCCAGATGAGAACACCGAAGCGGACCCTGCTTTTACCGTTGCACTCACGCCGCATTCTGCTCTTTTGCTGTTAGAAGATAAAGAGACTCTTCTCAAGGAAATCGAAGGGGATGCTAAAGAACACTCCGCACAACTGGCCTTCTACATCAGCAACCTGGAACCCACAAGGTCACTTCACAAACTCGCGCTTCAGAACAAGATCCCCGTAGCTGATCTAGAGTTCATCGCGGCACACCTCATCTACTGGCGCCGGGCGCGAGCCATCCCGCCACTTCACCACAGGGACATCTACATCGTCTCTCCTAACGCTGACATGCGGAAACTGCCCCAGGCCATTCCAGCATATGCGGCACGCTTTCCCACGCTCCCTTCGCTTCCCAAGATGCTCAGTTTCCTTTCAAACCAGTCACCACGGACGTACGGCACCATAATACCCAGTAAAGACCACCGTATTGCGTACATGGATATCCTTGCTTGGCTGATGCGCGGTGGCTGGGTGACCCAACTCCGTACCTTTGCCTGGATCCGTGTCTCTCCCGAGGTCCAAGCTGAGGTTGCAACCATCATGGAGCGCGAAGCCAAGGAAGCCGCGCGAGCTGCCATGCAGGCAGCACGGGAGAGGCATGCCGCGCTTGAGCTGCACTCGGACGACGGCTCCGACCGCGCCACCATAGCCAGCGACGACGTGCCTTCGACACCGATACACAGCTACCGCCGCGAAGAGCGCTCTCCGCGGTCGGACACGGCGTCGGACGGCGGATACAGCTCGCGGACTCAATTACGCGCGTCGTCGACGACCAGCAACCCGGGCGGCTCCTCGAGCCTGACGACCAGCCCGACGGCACACCGCAACTCACCGCTGTACGCCTCGGCGCTGCACGTCTCTCACTCAGCCACATCGCTGACGGGGCTCAGCACCGTCTCGTCCAACGCGTCGTCGGGCATGCCGCACGGCACCCCCAACACGCCCCAGCGCACGGCCAACTCGCTCCGCCACCACCTGCACCACCCACACCACCTGAACGGCGGCAGCGGTGGCGCCGGCGGCCCCGGCGCTAGCGCCTCTCAGCTCCATCACCACCACGGCGGCGCCGCGCTCGGTGGGTCGCACATGCACCACCACGCCGGTCATGGCCACGCGGCGTCGAAGGACCCGGCTGACTACGCACCCCGCATGATATACAGCCCGCAGCGTGCGAATGCGCTAGAGGCTCGGTGGATCGAGCATATCAGGAGCAGCTTCGTCAGCGACGAGGGCGTCGAGAAGGAGGTCAGAGACTTGTGGCCGGCGTTACTGAAGTATTTTGACGGGAGGCATGCGCTGGATGATATTGCGGGGAGAGAAGGGATAAAGAGGAAAAGGGTGTGGAGCGTGCTGGGCGTGTTGAGGGAGAGAAACGTGCTGTATTTCGTGAGACATTGGTAGTTGGTGCTGCGGATACCCTGGTAGGCGCGGATAGTGGTGTACATAATGGTACTCAGAAAGAACGATGGAATGACTCGTATCCGTATATAATCAACCTTGACAACTTTGAAGCTTGTTTGCATTTTTAGAACCCGTAAAGTAACAAATCACGACAGCTTATGTTCCGGTCGAGGCAAAGCGGCGCTAGTGTACTTCTGTGCTGTTGTAATTAAAGCGTCTTCATCATGGGAAATCGTAGGTTACGTTTAGAGCAATAGTCACATTGCTGAACAGTCGATAGAAAGGTATGTCTAGGCGGCCCTGGAATAATTTTTACTTCTCAACTAGAACGATAAATTCTGAATAGAAGCGATCTTGCTCAATACGACTTTGTGCAGTGTTAGCGGTTCACCAACATGCGAAAGTAGAATCCTACCATACAGTACCACTACTTAGAGAGGATTATTGCAGCCGAACGCTAGCGTGAATACCTTTTCGCTTGTGCTATGGGTAGTTAAATAACTACTTGCAAATATCATAAAAATCCATCTATCCTAGGGGGCCGTAGTTACCCCCTGCTCTAAGACCCTGTTATTATTCGCGCTAGCCTTTAGCTGTAATACCCCTACTATCGGCAAATGTGATGCACAGTACTAATACTGCCATAGAGGAAGTTTTTAATTAAGAAAAAGCATGATAACCGTCTCCAATATTGTTCCTACTTTGCTGTAATTTTTGAAGTTGAAGTTCTCAGAAGTTCAAATCTATTACGCCGAAAGTTCGCATGGGAGTCACGCCCACTCTTGACATCGCAAAGTATTTGATAAGAGAGGGCTGCACAAAGAACAGCTCATATGCTGGTTGGCTTTCCACCTTGTCACCGTTATTCACGTCGAGACGACCGCTGTAACTCCGCCCATGTGGAGGGGGACACTTTGTAACTAACAAAGCCGCGGGTGCTGGTGCGCACAAGGGAGATTCAACACCAGAATACCGTTTGACCAGTTGAGCAAGGAATCATCCAATCGATAGGGTTATATCTACCATCGGCGGTATAAACATGCCGATTCCCACGGCCGTTCACATTCCATCCACGAGCCCCGATCCATGACCATGTGAAGCCTCCCGTCCCTCTCTAAACGCCTTTGATATGCACCGCTCAAATACCCAAGTAGAATTTCCCGCGCTCATACACAAAGAAACTCGTCGCGGCCATGGGTATGACCTTGACGTAGCCGATCGTCAAACCGACAAAGAAGCCCCTCCACCCCCTTTCTAGCCAGATTCTCCGCGCCACCTCCCTCATGCCAAGCCTGTGCCCGTCACCCACCACGCCGCCGACCTGCATTCTCCGGCGGATGATTTCGAATGGGTACGAAACCGTTTGGCTGAAGAAGCCGGCCAACCCGCCGCTCGTCAACTCTGCCCATGACCTCAACTGTGCCGGTCTATGCCCGCCGCGCATGTCATCGGAGCGCTCGGTGTTCGGAATCGTCGTGTGTGCAGCAATAGAATGATGGCGCAGCAAATCGGAGATGGTGTCGTGCGTCAGGAACGAGCAGCCGGCATACGGTAGCATGCCCCACAAGGTGGGGGTGAAGCCGCGGAAGAAGTTGGCGAGGCCGCTTCGCGGTGTAATCCTTTCCACAGTGGTAGCGGCGACTGCTACGGGCGCTCCGACAACGCGACTGACGGTCGAGCCGCCTGTTTGAGGACTTGCAGGATGTACTGTGGACGATGTCTCGCGGTAAATCATTTTGCAGATGCCCGAGAGTGTTGATCGTGCATCCTGGCGCGTTTCGAAGGCAAGGCGGACGCGTATGACTTCTAAAGGATAGGTGAAGAATACGGAGACGGTCCCCGCCATGGAACCGCTAATGAATCTTCTAAACGGCGTCTCTTGTTCCTTGTTCTTTATGACTTTGTTTCGTATTTGCTCGTACGCGAGGAATTTGATGCCGGCGTAAGGGAAAATTCGTAGTAATGTTGCGGAGTGGCCCTTGAACAAGCCTCGCACACCATTCTGGTGGTATATGTCTCTTAATGCAATGGCCACACCGCTCCAAGAACCGGTGTATTTTTGAAATTGGGGGTTGGAAGCTTGGAAGAGGATCTTCACGCGATCCAGGGGTCCAACAACTGTTTTAGCCTGCAGCCACTGTTAGCCCAAATATGCGCTTGCAGGTGTGGAAAGGGGCGCATACCGCGCATCCGGCCACGCCTCCAGCGACGCCGCTCTTGATGATGTATTCCCAACTCCTTTTGTCGAGCTTTCTGGCGCTGGCCTGCGCGGCGGGCTTCCGGGGGACAATCGCATCGTCGTCTGTGGGACAAATGGCCGGACCACGGCCAGGGCGGTGGGATTCGGCGTGGGCGGCGGTCATCGCTGGCCGTTGGGAATGGATGGTGTGGGCGAAGTCGGTTTGGCTGGGTTGGATAGGATTATTCTGCTCTTCATGGCCGCGCAAGATGCGCTCTGGCATCCGATCAGGGTCTCCGCGCACACTTTGCGAATGCGGGGGAAAGGGTGGGGAGCGGTTGAGGAGGGCGACTTTGTTCGAGGCAATGTCGTGGGCTGGCAGGTCAGCGGTATTGCAGCGTTCGTCATTAGACCTCGGTCTGCGGAGCCCAGATCCGCCCCCGACCCGACTCCGGGTACCCCTCCAGCCGCCCCTAGCCGCCCCCTGCAGCGTCCAAGCTCGCGCGCGTGCCGAAAACTTCAACACTACATGCACCTCACGTGCGACTTGAGCCTGATCAACTTTTTTGCGGCCTCCAACATTGCGGTCTAGCTTGTGCGCGGAGCGCTGCGCGTAGCCGGCGGCGGGAGGCCCAGCGAGCGAACCGTGCAACTGCGGCACTTATAAATGCGTCTTGCTGCGCTGTGCTGCAGCGAAGTTTGGCCAAGGGGATTTTTCCCTTTCTCTTTTTAGCAGGCCGGTGTGCTCCTGGCAGCCGCTGCGTGCACTGAGGCGATCAGAGCTCGGAGCATGGGTGCTGGTTTTGCTTTCTGCTGCATGCGTTGTAGTGCTAAGGCTGCGCGGTGCCATGACAACGCGTCTTCCTCCGCGAGACAGACCCTTTCACAACTTTCCAAGATCTTCGTCACCACATCTCTTTCTCTTTTTCCTGTGCTCACAAACTCTTCTTTCTCGCAACAACATCGTCGGACCGGAAGCGCTGGCTTCGGCAGCTGCTGCCAGCCTGTCAGCTATCGCGTCAACGCTCACAGTTCTTCCTTACTCTACGCTGCTCTTCTTTCTCGCCTCGCACCTCACCGCGACGCGTTCGCGCGACTCCAGTCACCCAGTGACGGTCACGCTCAGCACCACACCCTTCTTTCATTGCCGTCAAGGTACATCCGCCGCACATTCATCGCGCCGGTCGCGAACGCCAAGATCTAGTGCTCGGAACCATGTACGGCATTACCTGGAAAAACAAGGACCTCACGGTCTTTCTGGTCGACATTCCGGAATCGATTGCCGCCGCGCAGGTTCTGAAACTTCAGCGTGTTACTTCATATCCAATTTCGATGAAGCCACAGATCAAGCCCTATGACAACCAACCAGTGGCCAAGACCGAAAAGGCCAGGAAGAATATGGAGAATCAAACAGACCCAAGGCTGAAGTTGGTCTTCGACGAGATTCGACCCTACGTTGTGGACGCTCTCAGCCAAATCAAGACCGCTCTGGACACCAAGCTCTGGTGCGAGGACCGCTACTACACTACGAAATCATTCTATAAGCAACGCATGGAGCAGCAGGAGCATGACCCCAATGGTGAGAAAGGCCATACGGTACGCGATTCTGCACACGATTCTGACACAGATGCTACTGATCGAGTCACAACGCTCAAGATCCCATGGCAATTGTTGGGGTTGCTGGTGCAAGGATACCCTCACACCCGGACCGCGGAGAGCCAAGATCTTCATGATGAGAAGCCGTCATTCCCCGAAAACTTCAGCCGCTTCTTCTACAATCCCAACGATAACATGCTGACACTCTCATACGTGCCCGATAATGCTGCTGCTGATCAGATGAGGGCCATGGGCCGGACGATGGCGTACGGAGAGGAAAGGCCACAGTATGATAAGAATCAGCATTTCTACATCCCACCGGATGCTAGCTTCATCCTTGGAGACTGCACGCGGGGCAAGGACCTCGACAATGCGGTGCAGTACATGCATGCAAAATACGAACACCCGAAGCAATTCGACTTCATCGTCATGGACCCGCCGTGGCCCAACTCCTCTGCGCAGGATTCTTCTTACTACCAAGTGTTTCAAAGGATCTGGCACATGGACAACATGTTCAATAGGATGGACCTCGATATGCGGATTGCTCCTGGAGGATTTATCGGAGTGTGGGTCACCAACAACCAGAAAGTCCGCGACTATGTCCTCGGTCCCGACGGCCTCTTTGCCAGATGGGGTGTTGCTTTTGTCGAGGAGTGGATCTGGATCAAGACGACAGTAGATGGAACGCCAGTGATAGACTTGGACAGCACCTGGCGCAAGCCATGGGAATGTTTCTTAATTGGTCAGGCTCCGGACAAGCGCAACACCTACTGGCCGCCAGTTGGCAACTGGCACGTCAACAAGCGCGTGATTGCCGCCGTACCGGACACTCACTCGAGGAAGCCGTGCCTGAAGCCGATCATTGAGAAGATTTGGCGGAAGTCCGAAGGCCAGTACTCTGCTCTGGAGGTGTTCGGTAGGGTCTGTATCTCAGGATGGCTTGTTTGGGGAAACGAAGCCACAAAGCTCAACTATTCAAGGTATTGGGTGTCGGAGGGGGAGAACATGGAAGGCGTGGAGAAGTGGTCCGCAGAGGAGCACTTGAACGCCTCAAGGGAGAACAAGAGCGAGGAGGAGATGGCGGCTGTTGCAGGGATGGCTGGCCAGAAACGGAAGTTCTCGTCCCTGCATTAGTCGTCGTCTCCTCCAAGCTCTTGTTCTCCCTTGGTATGTAGAGAATAAAGGAGACTCTCAGCAGAGAAACATGTTCCAAACATTGTTCATGCAAAGCAAACACGGCGCTAGTGAACGTGCAGTCGCGCATGATGGGGTGTGCTTCACGCATAAGTAAGGGGCCGTCGCATGTTGTCCATCGCACGATACGCTTACTGGTCTGTTTTCGGTTAATGGAATGGGGGAAACAACGGCAAAACAGGTGGGTACAGGTAGCCGTGCCCGGCCGTTTCGAAAACTACGCGAGTAATGAGACTAGCATGTGAAAACGGTGATGGCGTCAGGATTGCTTCTCTGACCGCCACAGCGTCCTGGCTCATTCTACAAGAATAGGTCGTTGGCCTGGGTACGACGTCCTTCTGCAACCTCGTCGAAACGAACCCCCGCGAGAAACGACGAAAATAGACAGCACGCTTACGTTTCAAGACATATTCGAACGTCTAAAATGTGAATCTGGCTTGAAAATTCGTGAGATTGCTCGCGGACCGTGGACGAGAGTACAAAGGATGACGTGAACTTTTAAGTCTTGTCTGACGCGTGGTCGCCACAGTGAAGCCACGGTCCCAAGTGCGAAAAAAGGTTGCGATAGGATGCACTCGTGAAAAGAGCTGGTCAGAAGATGGTGCGGGGTTGATGATGAAGAGTGTCAGACAAAAAGCATGTTTTTACCTGAGGTCACTTTCATGGGGTTGCTCGGCCCTTCTCCTGCGTGCCTAACGTGGAGGTTGTCGCAACACGGTCGGAGAGGAGTTGAGGTTTGAAATTTTCGTCTCTGCCAACACTTCATTCGTCGTTCTTCGTCGACCCCGGACATATCCATCCACATTGTGGAGATACGCACAACAGCGCAGCCGCCGGAAGCGCCTCCTCGGCCACAAGGAAGACGTCAACCGGTTATCTGTCAGGCTGACCACGCGCGCATCCCCCGGAAAATGCGGTAGTTTTTTGCAACTGTCTCCACAAGGGACAACGGGAATGCCAGTTGGGGAGTGATACTCCCGAACAGCTCTAAGATGATGACATCAATGGTCCGAGAAAAGGGCGCAGGGTGTGGCTGGTGGTACCCGCAAAATCCCCGCTGGCCGGGATGCCGTCGGATTATCGCCTGTCAGCGCTACATCAGGAACCCTAGCGCCACTGCTACCCGGGGCTGATCAGGGTCTTCCCAAGCTGTCAAAAAGAAAGGGAGGCTCACAGGAGGCTGACCGGCTGTGGATCTGCGTTATTTCTGCTCCCTACAGATCTACACACCTGCAGAAAGCACTGAAGCATTGGTGTTGTAGAAACTCGGAAGTACAAACATGATTCGCGGTTTTAAACTGCAGGGGGGAGTGCTCTGCGCCAAGTGGATTCAGATGACGGCACATGTGGATCACTGTGCACATTCATCTCGGTCAAAGTGTGCCGTTCCGAGCCAGAGGGTGGATACGAATAGGACAAAGTTCTCGAAGACGGTCGGTTAGGGGCGACTACCTAGCCGACCGCCTTGCAACGTGCGCCCAAGGATGCGCGGACGGGGACAGCCTGCTGCCTTTTGCGGTCCCAGGCGCGGTATGCGAAGCGCTACACCGCCGCACCATGACAGGCGACGGATGCAGCAGACCCTTCGGCAGGCGCGCCAGCTAAAATAGAGTTCTTCTAGAATGATTTGACGTGAAGAGGCGAGGCGGAAAGAAGAGCGAAAACATCGGCCGCGTGGTTGCCACGTTTTTTGAAACTCAAGCGGCATACAAGGAGCTAGGGCACCGAAGGTTAGAAAGGACCGACGGCGGTTTGAGCGGTGCGCCCTCCAACCAGTCGTAGCTGAATGTCAGCGTAACCCGAAGTTAAGCCCAGGCATGGCCTGTGTGACATTTTCGCTGTGCCCGCCGGGCTGGGCGGCGGTCATCCGGCGGCGGCATGGATCTCCCCGTGCGGCACCGCTCGCTCCGCGCGGGAGAGAAGTGCGGCAGCTAGTCCGTCGTCGTTTGGGCAATATTCGACGAGAGGTGTGCCTCATCTGGTGCCTTCACGGGAACACTTGCGCGACACCAATACGCGGCTGATCGCAGCGATCAAACCCGAGTGCCGCCTGTTAGAAGGCAGCGAGCACCACCGTATCCATATTTTCTCCGCAGCTCGTCATGCTTGTAACGCGCAACAGCGTGCGACCGCTTCCCGCCGCAGGGTGGGAGTAACGCACCGAGCGCTCAGGGTCGTAGATAGGTCCGGGAGGAATTTTGCCCTGCAGGTTGCGCACGTATGGGATACGGAACCCACGCCGGCTAGTTAGTGCGGAGCGGCGTCGCATCGCGGCAGGTTGAAAGGGACGGCAATATGCCATTTGTCCGCGGCTGATGGCTATCAGCCCTCCGGCGCAAAAATGCCCACCCGGGCGTGCCCGAGATGAGATCTTGTAGTAACAGCGTCATCGTTGACGGACCCCCACTCACAATAGCGCCGGGATCCACTGGTGCTTGGTCGCCTTGCTGGCAGCATGTGCAAGTCGGCAGGAGACTAGCAGGAAACCAGCAGCGCTGTGACAGCACTGCCAGCGCGCGAAGCCTGCTTGCTGATGCTGAGTGATGGTGAGACGTGTCAAGGCAGCTGAGGAGTCATTCCCGCGGCCAACTGGAGTCATCTGGGAGCCTCAGCCGCTGATTTTCGGGGCGGTGAAAGCTTTGGCCTGGAAAAGCGTTGGCCACGGGGCCGGGTTCCTAGCTGAGCGGTGAAGCTCCGACCAACAACTAACGCAGCACATCGCTCCCTGGACCGTAGTAAATTTTACTAGGCGGAACGCCACACAGCCCCGGTTACCGAGCCAGGGTGGGTGCTCCGCCGTGTTTGTTGCTCGTTGATATAATAGATGCACGCGCCTCTTCCCCATGATTTGATTCACACCCAAACGCCAGCCGATATCACATTCACGCGGCCTTTGACCACTCGTCCACGCGGGCACCCACCACGCAACTATATTGGTCGCTTCCGCCCATCACCCGCCTGCTTGTCGCAACAGCCTCGCTGCCACCACCACCGCATAACGACATTATGAATATCACGCCCAGCAGCTCCGCATCCTCTTCTCCTCGCTCAACCTTCTCCATGGCTTCCACATCCAGCTCCTCGTTCTCGAGCTCGCCTCGGGACATCTCGGGCTCGTCTCCGGCCGGCTACTCGTGCGCCTATCCCAGCTGGCCGACCGGCAACAGTTTCGGCTCGGGCGTCTATCGCAACAACACCCCCAGCTCCTACATCAGCGACGAGGATCTCTTCGGCGACGACCTGCTTGGTGGCTCTCCCTTCCTCGAGGAGGCCCCCGCGCCGCCCCGGATTCCGCAGATGCCGCAGGTCGCACAGCCCCTCCTGCCGCTCTACGCCACCCCCAAGAAGTCCAGGCAGCCGAGCTCCAAGAAGCAAAGGCGCCCGTCCAAGCCGATGAGCCCCATCAGCGAGTCGCCTGAAAAGCCGGCCGAGTGAAAGGCCGGTATTCTCACATCATCGATATTTAAGGTAAGCGACTCATTTCCCGATGCGGGTCGCCGGCCCTAGGGCCCACGATCCGAGGACATCAAAACCCGAGCAAGGCTGACTCAGTCCCCAGGATGATTCTTTATCCCACATCTCGGCCTTGACTGTTCCGGAGCGTTTTCCGATTTTTTACGATACCCCATCCGATACCCCATTCTTCATTTCGCAACATGCAGTACCACGACTCTAGCTGCCGCCACGCCCGCCGTGCCCGAGGGTTGCACGCTCCTAGATGAAAGCGTGCAATTCGCGACACGATTGTGATCAGCACAGACGCGGACGTCACTTGCACGGCGGCAGCGCCGCACACCGACACATGGCGCGCTGCGCGCGCTGCCCCATCCATCCTCCCATCCAGCGACACGATGCGCGCGCACAGCGAGACGCGCATCGCTCCACGCGCCACGCACACCGGCAGCACTGCATAAGACGAGGCTGCCGCTGTGATACGGCCAGCCCTCGTCGCAGTCATCCCGGCCCGGGACGCGGCTCCCGGGCTTTAGCTGACGATCTGGATCGCTCCGCCAGCGTTAGCCCTTTTCTATTTCTTTTTTAGTTCATAAGCATCGCCCAAAGTGGCAGTATCAAGGGATGAGCCCTGGACAGGAGGAACCAAGGAAGCCGGAGCTGGATTTCGGAGCGACATGTCTATCTTTATCATCTGCAATAGCGTGGAGAGAGTTCCAGAAGCATATGAGGAAGCCGTCTGGCCAGGCCACACGCGCTCCGAGGGGAAGCGGGACGAGTGGCGGCAGGGTAGCTGTTAGCCCGGGCGCTTAACGCCCTGTGAAATGCAAAGCAGATGAAATCACACACAATCTTCGCAACAGCATCGTTCGGTTCCTTCGTGATAGTGAGGATGATGGTGCGATAGGGATGACGGCCCCCATGCTCCGAGCGACTCATTCGCGGCCAGCTATGACAGAATCCGCCGCTCCTTTCCCCTTCCCCGCGGCGCGGCGCTTGCCCAACCGCAGCGCTTTGGCCTCGCTGCAAGTCACACAACACGCAGGATCCACAAGGTTGAGCCGGTTCGTGCCCGTGAATGAGTCGTTCGGAGCGGCTGCGCTCTATCCCAAACGAAGCTCTGATGAGGCGATCGGAGGGCCGGGTTCCTGATTACCTGCTGCTGGCGGAGCTGCAACCAATATGAGGGGCCAGTTGGCAATGCAGCGGACATGGTGCGGATTGGAACAAGTCGATTGGTACGATCCCGGCTCGCATGAAAGCGTGCTGGCCGTCCAGTCACCTCGCCTGCCTCCATTCACACGACCATGGCTGGCTGGGCGCGAGATGGCGGGCGGCTCTGGCGCACCTCTTCCCTCACCGCAAAATGGCGAGGCTCCATTATTCCATCTCGCTCGTGGGCGTTTACGTTGGGCGCTGGGCAGCAGCAGCACACGTCATGCAGCATGTGGACGGCAAGAAAACGGTTTAATGTGGGCAGCGGACATGGAGAAGCGAGAAAAGGACAGATCATGGTGCAAGCGAAGCCTGTTCGCCGGGCTCGCGCAGCCCGTGGGCTTGGGAAGGGGAGTGGTGGAGCTGCACGAGGGAAAAACCCAACGCGAGAGGTTGGGATTGTTATTACGGAGACGTGCGGCGCAGGCACGATCGACCGCTGTGCAACTCTCCCAGCTAGCGAAAACGGGGCGGCGGCGGGTGAGGTGGTTATGTTGTCTTGCTTGCGTGTGAGCGCTGCGCCACGGCGCGCGAGGCGCGAGAGGCGCGAAAGCCTCGCCGGAGCTTTCGCGTGCGGCGTCGGGATTATTATAACAATCGCCATCTGTCGAGCCTCACGCTGGGGGCCAGGGCGTGGCCGAGGGTGAACGGCGGGCTCTCTGGTCCTGATGGCTTGACGTGCCTGCAGCAAAGCCGTCGAATTAGCGGTAAGCAACCGGGATGCGGGGGGCCCAAGCTCCAAAAAGGCGTGGACGGCCAGCGGGCGGACGTGTTTGGAAACGCTGATAGGCTGTGTAGCCGCCGACAATCACAGGCTTGGCGTCTTCGCAGCACACACGACCCAGGATTGAATGGGATTACTGGAGGCACGGCGCGTGGAACACGTCCGGATCACCGTGTTACCGCCTCTCATGCGGCCCAGTGGGAGGCCCGGGAGCAACGCTACGCCCCGTTGCCGCTCGCCCCAGCGCATCCGTCGACCGCTAGATGGTGTTGGTTGCAGAGTTTGCAGGCGATTATTAGACGCCTTGCCTTCTCTTTAAAGAAGACCCCTGGTGTCGTGCGGTCACGAGAGAGTGGCTGCCAGATAGGCGCCGGCGATTGATTCGACTTCCGTTCATTGCAGGCCTGCCACCCCGGTGCTGCTTCTCCCTCTTATTCTGTCCCAAGCTAGCTGCAAGCCGCACTCTGCCGTACCTGCCCGCACCAAGCGGGCTCATGCAAGTCCGTCCACACACAGCACAGTCACAGACGCGTGCGAGCCACAGGGTACGTGCTGGAATTCCCCGACCATGGTATACAAGGCCTCGCCGCCGCCCTCGAGCCCCAAGACTTGTTCTATTTCTGGCATTTCGCTCCCTCCTCTCCACCACCGCGCTGCTAGATGGTCCCCCGTCTCAACCTGCTGCTAACCCGAGCTCGCCACCGCAGCAGCAGTCATGTCCGCCGGCCAGCTGCGACGACACCGCTCGACGTCGCGCAGCAGCTCGCGGCGTGACGAGCAGTCGTCCTTCGCGCCGCCTGCGCCGAGCATAACACCCAAGGCCCAAGAGTTCGAGCCCTGCGCCGCTACCGCCTCCTTCTTCCTGTACGCCCAGCGGAACGTCATCCTCTGCCTACACCACGACACATTGGCCATTGAACGCCGCCTGGCCCTGCACCGCGAGGACGTGGCGTGGATTGCCGTCGACAATGTGAGCGAGAGGGGGGCGGGGCGGTTGGTGGTGAGCTACGACGTCGGCAACACGGCCATTGTCTGGGACCTCCTCACCGGAGACGAGGTCGCGCGCTTCGCCGCCTACGAGCAGATCAACGCTGCAACATTCATGCGCAATGGCAACGTCGCGTTCGGTAAACAACACCTTGTGACGCATCACAGCTACCTAGCTAACGCGCAACAGGCAACTCGCAGGGCAACGTGATCCTCTTTGAGCCGTCGACCTCCGAGCACATTTCCGCGCGCACAATCTTCGACCCCATCACCGCCTTGGCGCCCGCCGCTGACTGCCGCACCTTTGCCATTGGGTATGATCGGGAGCTCTGACCTGCGGGTCGGTCCCTACGGGAGGATTAGTTCGCTAACGGCGGCTATAGCTACCAGAATGGCTCCATCCTCATCGTCACGCTGCAACCGACTTTTACCATCCTGCACACCCTCACCACCCCGAAGCAGCCCTCGCCCATCATCAACTTGGCCTGGCATGGCTCGTCGTCGAAGCAGAAGTCGGAGATGCTCGCCACTCAGACGTGCGATGGCGATCTTCGCGTCTGGAGCGTGCCCAAAGCTCCGAGTAGCGACCCGCCCTGCGTGATTCGGATTCTCAATCGGTCCGAGAACAGGGAATCTGGTCCGTGCTGGTTCGGCTGGTCCAAAAACGGACGCATCGTGCAGTACTCTGAAGGGTAAGACCTGTCTCGGTAGCATGCCAATCTTATGAAGCTTGGTGCTGATGCTTATTCTTTCTGACAGCGCCACCTACGCCTGGGACGTGAGAACTAAAAAAGTCACGTACGACATTATTCCGACCATAGAAGGCGTCACCGCCATCGCCAACTTTGGCCCGGGTGCTGTTCTGTTCACCCTGGGCCGCAACCACACTGTTCAGCAGTACGACATCAACCCGAACCAGACTCCCGTAATAGTTGCCAATGTCCAGCACGTGCCGGCGAATACACCCCCCTCGCCGCCGAATTCGATCGAAGAGAAGGAGCAGCAGAAGCACCACTATCACCATGAAGAGGAAATCGAGCACGAGCATCACGAACCTGCTCCAGCTTTGCCCGTCTATCTCGATGAGAGCAGCGAAGGTGAAGGGGCCGCCACCATGTCGCCCCTGCAGAAGATTGCGCAAGAGATGGATCAACTGGAGGAAGAGAGGCGGGATCGCGTTGGTCCCCTCAGCCCTGTGTCGAGCCGCGGTTCTACGAGCTCTCGCTCGTCCGGGGGATCGCGGAGAAATCTTTACCGATACGACAAGCCGTCTTCTCGATCCTCTGAAAGCTCGGACGGAACCGTCTTTTCGTCCGGTTCCTCCATGCGGTCTGGCTCTTCTTACAGGGCTCGTGAAAGCATGTCCATCCGTTCCGGCTCCTCTCTCGCATCTTCAAGACACCGTTCCAGGGGCTCGTCCTCGCTGCGCAAGGAAATGCTCCGGAGCCCAGAAGAGAGCACGAATACCTCGGAACTGGATCTTTTCCCCTTCACAAAAGCCAGGCTCAGCGATGTTCCGTTCAGGATGCCGCAGCCAGGTGCGGCGAAGAGTCCCGATGAGCTCAGGCAGCAAATGCTCAGCGTGGTTTTTGGCTGGGAAGATGACATTGAAATGTTAATTCGCGATGAGCGTAAGTTTTGTTACCCCGTGATTGTCGAGCTGCAGCTAATTCGATCAGTGAGCCGTCATTCGTCAGGTTCAGCTAGTAGTGTCCTACTTTCTAAATGGCTTGGTGACAACGGGGCCGATTTGATGGCTTCGATGATTGGCTCCGAGTCAATGACCTCTTCCGACTGGATGCTGCTCGCCCTGTGCTCAATGGGCCAGAACTCGCAGAGAAAGGTCGGAGAGGCGTTTGTGCAAAGGCTGATGGAGAAGGGCGACATCCATCCTGCAGTTGCAATCCTTCTCGGCCTCGGTGAGTTGAACGAAGCTGTCGAGGTGTATGTTGCTCGCAAATACTACCTCGAGGCTGTCCTCCTCACCTGTCTTCTTTTCCCTCACGACTGGCAGCGGCAATCCTTCCTAGTCCGGAAATGGGGTGAGGTCGCAGTTACTACTCGTCAGCCTGAGCTTGCAGTCCGATGCTTCTATTGTACCAGCATGGAATCCACCGAACCCTGGTCATCCCCCAAGGCACAAGACGACGTCTACCGCGCCCAACAAAGCCAGGCTGAGGCGCAGCTTAGCCCTCCCCTCTCTCCGCCTTCTGCCGGTCCGAACCGTGTCAAGCAGTCTGGTCTTAAGCTTTTCACCAGCTTCAACGACCATAGTAGCAGTGCCCTTTCTGCTGGCGGCGACCGCACGGCGCAAGGAATTACTCCCATCGCGCAGTCTGCGCTTTCTCCTGGTGGAGGAAACAACTGGTTGCATCCGGGTAGGAGCGCTAGGGAGCCATCTTCCGCCAGGACTGCGACCCCAGGTGGATACGGTCGAAAGCGCTTCCCATCCAAGCCTGACTACATGAGGGGAACTCCCATCTCAGAAACGCCAATCATGGGTGGCGGGGAAACACCATTCCCGACAACTGCGGTTAAGGAGCCGGAGTCTATCGAAATCAATTTCGGAGTCGAACAAGATTCCGTCCACTCTCGCCACCCCAGCATTGAGGTCTCGACCGAAGAACCGAAGGAAGCGCCGAAGGATGAAGAACCGATGTTGCTCAGTGCCGTTGCATACACCCCGAGCGATGCAAAGAAGAAGGCGTCCGATGCACTGCCATCTCCTGCCCACGCCGTTTTCGAACACCTAAAGCAAGAATCACGCCAGCGAAACGGGTCCAGAGACAGGAAACCAGATGGTCTTTATCTGGATGTGGTGGATACCGTTGAGACCAGTGATGCGCCTTCAACTGCATCGCAGTCTGGGTTCCTCACCGGTCGCAACGCTGAGCTTAGTCCCCCACTGACGAGCAACAGCGTCAAGAGCTCCAAGATCAGAGGCATCGACCAGTACATCAGCAGCTTGGATGAGGCCAACTACCACGCACGTAAAGCTAGCCGTTCTCGCGCTGGCAGCAAGGATCGCGCGGGAAGGAGCAGCAGACAAGGTGCCCGCGATGCGTCTCAGACTCGCGGACGCTCTGGCACACGCTACATCAAGCCCGCCAAGCGCTCCCCATCCTCGCCGGTTCCCATGTCCCCAGAGGAGGCCGCATTGTACAGCAGTGGCAACAACAGTGGAAACAACGACAGCTACGATGACGAACGGTATTACAAGGTTGCCTCGCCCATGGTGGCTTCCAGACGCGGACGCAGCCGCAGTGGCACCCGGGGTACGTCCAAGGTTAGGTCGTCCTCAAAGCTCGGCCGGCGCCATGAGTCCACCGAGCGCAGGTCTCGCAGCAGAAACGGACACCTGGGCAGCAGGGCGGCTAGCCGTCAAGCAAGCCGGGATGGCCGCTCCAACGGGGATGAAAGAGGGCGCCTCTCTCCCACTTCTCCTGTTCCTATGTCCTCGGATCCACTCTTCTACAAGAGCGACGGTGATGATGACGGCGCTTTCGAAATCGTGAAGTCGCCTGTTAGGACCCGCCAGCGGAGCTCAAGCCGCCGGCCAAGTGGGCGATCCAGACAATCCTCGCCTGACCGGCATGGTCGGGAGCGGTCGCAAAGCCGTAGACCTAGTCAGCAGGACATCACGAACATTCGTCCTGAGTCTCCAGAGATGACCAACGGCCGCCAAGCCTCTCGCCAGCGGATGCCGAAACTGCAGACTGACTTCTCGTCCGGAGCTGCCGCCGCTGCGCAAAAGATTCTCTCGCAGAAGGAACGGGCTGCTCGCGAACTCGAGGAGCGTCGTTTGTCTCTAGCCAGAAGGCCCTCCGCTCCAGTGATCCCACACCCGCAGGAACTGTCCCGGCCTCCGATCAGTGGCCGCTCCTTGACCGACCTTGGAAATTCGCCTACTTCTTTCATGCCACCCATGTCCTCGCACAGTGACAAGGGCTTGCCTCGCAGCCAGACAGTCGATCCTGAGATGATGCGCTACAACCCTAGACACACCACCGGGACCTCCACTAGGTCAACGCCGATCGGACTTCCTGCTACGCCACGGGCTCTGCGCCATCCTCGATACATGAGCTCTGACCCTGGCGACCGCGACGAAGTGCCTGCCGTGCCTCAGATCCCTCAGCATATCATCGAGGTGAACATCGACAACCATGCCGAAGTCCAAGATGATGTAGCTCCCCTGCTTCCAGCAACTACGTTTGGTCAGGCAGGACCCCAGAGCCCACAGCGCTCGGCTTCTGCACCTCCGGAGCACATCAACGGCGGCAGGCGCGGGTCAGCCAGTAGCCGTGGCAGTGGCAACAAACGCATCAGCCCCCCGCCAATCACGGCCAGCATCGATGAGACGTTGCACGGCGAACAGATCATCATCGTTGGTGAGCCCGAAGCGAAGGAAAACCCTCCCCTTCTCGCCGAGCTGCAGCATTTGGCCGCTCCTCCGCCGCCTCCGCCGCCGCCCATGTTCCATGGACACAGTCGTACGGGCAGCGGTGTCATCAACATTGCCATCGATGAGAACCCCAGCGGCCGCACGACCACTCCTGCTGTGCCCCCACCAGTGGACTACCCGATCAATGACATGCCGCCGCCGCCGCCGCGTCCGCATACCGGCTCGCCCCACATGCACCGTCGGGGCCGTGGTTCCGTCAGTGAGAGCATCGGCAGCAGGCTTCGTGGTGTGACTGAGCGCATGCGCAGCACGTCCCGCTCGCGGGCGAAGTCGCCGCCAAACGACTACAACCATGCTCCTTCGCCCTATGAGACGGTCATCCCGGGGATTGACTTTGGTCACAATCGCTCCAACAGCGCGTACCAGCAGCAGCAGCGCGCCAAGTCGCCGCTCAGCGAGAGTCAGAACTTCCTCGACCAGATCCCGCCTCCTCCGCCGCCGGCTCCTTCGGTAGGAAGCCCAATGATGGAGCAGGTCATCCCTCCCGACTCGAACGCGCCGAGCCGCCAGAACGACCGCGGCTACATGCGCCACCCGAGAGAGATCAGGGCCAATATGCCGCCCGAGCAGATTCAGGCCGGCGTCGTGCCTATGGAAAGTCCCACCGGCATGATCTGAGCGTTTGAGTGACCGTCTTTGGCGCGCGGGTGGCCGCATGGGTCGAGGCCTCAGCTGAAGTGCTGCTGTGTCACACGCCACCGCCTTCTTTCAGCTGAGACGAGCATCGTCCACCATTCCTTAATGGTCTCAGCTTTCATCTCGCTTCTCCCACTTGTCCTACCTCCGGCGAAAGGGAAATGTCCCTGGTACACAAAATCACGAAAACCCAAAAAAGAATCCGCGCTCGATTTTGACACATTATACCATTGAGATGACCTTTAACGACCATTTCTGTCAATCATCTGTTGCAACTTTTCTCGGTTCATCCCTTCAGGTCTTTGCCGAAGGAAAAGCATTACATAATCCAGGCATAACACCCACCTGCTCATTCGTGTTTGTACGCCCTCTGTGAGAAAGGCAAAAACACAATCCGATATATACCACCATCTCCACACACACGCAAACCTCTATTCTCTGTTTTGGATGCGGAAAGGGAACAAAAATTTGACACTTTCCGTCCTACCATTCATCATCATTGATACCTGATACCCTTCTTCGGAAACTTCTCTTCGAAGCATTCATGGTTTGTTCGCTTCGCGACTAGTTTGGATTTGTTCTTGCTATCGGCGGATTCTCTTTCTGTACTTTTCTTTTTTGATGTTGTAGCGGCTGGCACGAAACTTTTCTTTTCTTCCAAATTTGACTTGCAGTGCGTATTCCATAACTTTCCTTGAATATACTATTGAACTTTATGTTCGAACAGCTTCACTTCTTCCGAACTCTTTTGTGAGGGTTCTTGTACTGGACTAGCGAAAAGAAGGTATTTCATTGGACTACTTGACACGGAAAAGGGATCGAGAAGCGATGGGAAACGGGAAAAAAGAACATCTTTCCTTGAATCTCTTGCCGACTGTAACATGCTCCCCTTTTCCCTTCCGTCTCTCCCCTTGTTGTAGTTCTATAGCCCTCTTTTTGCTTGCCTGTTTAGCGAGCTCCTTTGGCTAAGACTGATTGATTTGGATTTGGATTACCCCTTTTTGTTCTTCGACTTTTTCTTTCCCGATTACACGATTTTGTTTACTCTCTATTCTAGCATAGCTATCCGACCGATATTGATCCGTGATTATGAGCGCGACTGAGCGTCAAGGCGAAAAATGGAATGTGAAGGAAGCATAGCTCCGCTTGTTTTCCTCTTTTTTTCTTCCTCCAATCTTGTCTCGTTGTTCGTTCCACCCCTGCAAGTCTGTTCGGTTCGTGTTGCTCAACAAGTCCTCGTACTCGGCGCGCTTGAAGTTTTCCGTTGGGAAAAATGGCTACCCTGGTGGTTGAGGTACAGAAACGTGCGTCGGAAACGGCACGCCATGCATGCAGGCCATGCATGCGCATGTGGACGCACGTAGTATGCTTGTTTTTCTTGTTAATTTGTACGCCCGTTATACCGCCTTTTTGCACGTTGTTCCGTCTTTTCCTTTTTGCTCCTGCATCTTCGTTTAGCATTCCCTGTTTTTTTGCTAGTTGCCGAAGAGTCGTGGCGAGGAGGCATGGTGGACGTGGATGTCACTATCTTGCATGGATGGAGGGAAAGATTCAGATTGCATACTCGGGAGCAGTGCCCCCGTCCAGAGCGAGTTGTACATGGGAGAGAGCAGCATGTCTAACATTCCTCCTCCCCTCTCATTTTTTTTTTTCGTTATTTTTGTCCACCTCCTTCGAGTTCGCGCACAAGAAGATACAGGATATTGCCTCACGGCTAGACACTCAAGTCAAATGCATCCGCTCTTATGGAGCCATTTGGAAGACAAAGGAAAGAGCAGCATCTTTTCGTACTTTCCTCTCTCGTTCTGACTAGCTTTTCCCTTGCATCTTCTGGCTCTTTTGATCTTTTTTCGTGTTTGGGGTTGTTGGCTAATCTCTCTCTTCTTCGGCTATCTTTCGTCCCTTCCTCACCCAGCATATCGCACCTCTTCGTCCTACGAGAATGAAAAATCCGGCATCTGATGATCTTCGTGAGATTGCCTTGCGGTGATATGACTGCTCGGTGAAAAGAAAAAACCATCTTTTTCCTTTCCCTCATTAAGAGCGCGCATGCCACGAGGAACCACCACCCATCGTACCTCTCTCCTCAAAAACCTCTGCAATCAGCTCCCGTTTCCTTCGATTGCTTAGAACCCCCTCGATGCAAAAAAAGACTAAAAAGACAGAGCTAGTTGTTGGCCTAGAGGTAGATGCCGGTTGGAGTCGCTATCACAGCACAAGGCCCCCGCAAACAAGATGCCACAGGGCTGTTGCACTTCCCAGTCCTTTCCCCCCTTTTCTCGCTACCAGCGCATCCCAAGGCCACTGATGTTCAGAGCTTTTTCTTGGGGAAGCTTGAGTCGGGAGGAACGAGTTGCTGAGACTTTTTTTTGACGCGGCAATCGCAACTGCAGTTGACCAGTAGCGGGTCCGAGAACCTCGAGACAAAAATCGCTGTACGCTCCTGTCTGAAGAAACAAATCACTGCCTCGAAAGCGCAGAAGGTTGTGTTGATCTTTTAGGACGGCGTATCAGCAGCGGCGGCCTGAGCCTTGGGCGCGGCAGCAGCAGCTGGGGCGGCAGCGTTAGCGGGAGACGCGTTCGCCCCGCCGCCGCCTCCTCCACCACCACGGCCACGACCACCGCGACCACCCCTGAAACCGGCCCGACCACCACTCGCTCCTCCTGCTCCTCCACCTCCAACCATCGGGCCACCGGCGCCGGCGGCGGGACCGGCGGGCGGCTGCACTCTGGGTGCACGCTGAGCGGGCGTCTTGTCCTTGCGCTCGAGCACCTGAACGGCGCCCTCGGCGACCTTGACGGGGCTGGCCTGGATGGCCTTCTGCAAGCCCTCGGGCTCCTTGAAATCGACGTACGCGAAGCCCTTACGCTTGTCGATCTCAACCTTGTCGACGGCGCCGAAAACGGAGAGCGCGGCTTCGATAAGGGGCTCCGTGATGCCCTGCGAGGGGTTGGCGTGCTTGAGGAAGGCTTGACGAGCGGTGCTGGCGACTGGTGCGGCAGCGGTTGGCGCGGCGGAAGCGTTGTTGTTGTTATTGGCCTTGCGGGAGGAGTTGGGGCGTGAAGTTGCCGGTGAGTTCTGCTGGGCGGCGGGGCCGGTGGGTGCTTTGGGCGGGGGAGCGTTGGCCGAACCGTCGTTGACGGGGGTGGTCGTTGCAGGTGTGGCCTGTTGGTTCTGTTGCTGTGCATTTTGAGGCTTCTTGAGTATTTTGGGTCCTGTGGGCGGTGTGGCAGCTGCAGCAGGCTTGGTCTGATCGGCAGCGGCGGCCTCAGCGTTGGCTTTTGCTGCCTTTTGAGCACGACGTTCCGCACGCGTAGGGCGAGAATCCTTCTTGCCAGAGCGGGATTCCGAGCCTGCTTTGCTAGGGTTGGAAGGGGGTGTAGCGTTGTTAGTAGCAGGCGAAGGTGAAGCTGGTGACGAAGCGGCTTCCTTAGGTGTTGCACTCTCAGCAGCTTTCGCGGGCTCTTGGGCAGCGTCTCGGCGGCCGCGACGGCCACCAGCGGCAGGACCAATACCCAGGTCTCTCTGAAGCATCTGCTTGGCAATGCTCGTGCTGCCACGTTCACGCTTGCGCTCTGAAGCTGGCGCACTGGGAGCAGCAGGCTTGGTCTCGTCCGTTTTTTCAGCATCTGCGTTCTTGCTTGCTGATCCCTTGTTCAGAATCTTGACCTCCTTCGGGGTGGACTCCTTTGCGGCCTTCTCAGATTTAGACTGCTTGCTGCTCTTCTCTTCCTTGGCACTCTTGCGGCTCTTCTTGTCAGACTTGGAAGTTGCCTTTTCATCCTTAGACTCTCCCCGTGTGTGCTTGCCCTGGCCCTTGGCGGGTTGTGGCTTCTCCTTGGCAGCCTTCTTCTCCCTCAAATGCTCAATCAGCGGGGTCGTCTTGACCTCCTCCTTCTTCACAGTCGCATCATCAACCACATTGTCAACTGGCGCAGGCTTCGGGGCCGGGTTGGTAAGGCTTTCGAGAAAGTCCTTGAACTCTGGGTCTTGGTCGATGAGGCCCTGGCGAGCATCGTTGCGGCGACGGCCTCCGGGAGTGCGGCTGAAGGGGGCGAACTCGACGGTGGGGGGACCGATCAGGACGGGGTCTCTCGTGGAGTTCTTCGCGTCGTTGAAGGCAGTCTTGCGCACCTTGTCGGCAAGAGGCACGACGTGGGCTTGATCAGTCAGGCGGAAGTAGGCACGAGATGGCTTCGAAGGCTTTGCCAGGCTGGTGCACGGGGTTAGAGCAGGGTGCATTCAGCAGCAATGGAGCTTGGAGCGCACTCTTTGGAAATCTTGCCGGCCTTGTAGGTGAACCAATCGACCTTGCCCTGGCCCAGCTTCCACTCGTCGCCCATGGCGAGTTCGAATTCCTGCTGCGTCAGGGCCGGGGCCAGGCGGCGCACGACAAGCTTAAGGCGCGGCTGGTGGGAGCGATTGGTGGCGGCGCGGGGCGCACCGTTGGCGGCAGCCGGGGTGGTGTTTTTCTGCAGAGCGGCGGCAGGCACGGGCAGCACGCCGTTGGCGCCCGGCGGCGGGGCGTTTGACGGCGGCGCCATGGGGGGCGGGCAGGGTTGGCAGTAGTGGTGTTTTTTCAGGTGGTGGTCGCAGGCGCGGGCTTATGACATCGTTTGCTTGGGCGCGCGGTGCTTGGACGGGGCCAGCGGCTCAGGCTTCGGCTGCGTCTGGGCCCTGGAAGCACGGGTCACTTGTCCCACGCCTTCACCACTTCACTCCGCCCACATCGCTGCGTCTGATCGCCGCGCCTCCATTCTGCCTGCTGCGCCGCCATGCGCTGTTCTCCCCAGTCTCACGCATGATTGCCCACGATCGCCATCCCCACCGCTCTCCCCGCGCATGATCTCCCGCCCACAGAGACCCCCAGTCACACGACAGATACCCATTGCTAAGCCGCAGGCACCGTGCTGATAGCTTCATCTCCTCTCAATCTCGCCGACTACACCCCGCAACACCACCACCACTCCATCCCGCCCACAATGACTAAGGACTATGACGTCCCGCAGCCGGGCCCAGCCCGGTTAAGCCCTGGCGCTGGTCCCGACGAGTGGCTGGACGCCGCAAAGCGGTGCAAGTACCTGCCCGAGGCCGACATGAAGCGCCTCTGCGAGATAGTCAAGGAGTGCTTGATGGAAGGTGCGCGCCGTCGTCTGTACGAGGGGTTGGCCCGGATGCTAATGCGCTGCAGAGTCCAACATCCAGCCCGTCAAGACCCCGGTCACCGTCTGCGGAGATATCCACGGCCAGTTCTACGATCTGTTGGAGCTGTTCCGCGTTGCTGGCGGCATGCCCAGCGACACGGTCGCGACCGCACCCACTGTGCCCACCAAGACCATCACTGCTGCCGATATAGAGCCGCCGAGCACCATCACCGACCCCAAGGCTAAGCGCAAGATGAAGCGCCGGTTCCAACGGGACGCCAACTACACGGGCACAAGTCCAGGCTCGGGCGCTGAGATCGAAGAGGAGGAGGAAGACGATGAGGAGGGCCGCGGCCGGAGCAGGAGCAGCAGCCAAAGAGGGAGCTTTGGAGACGGCTCCTCGGATGCCGACAGCAACCGCAACATCTCCGGCTCAGGTGGCAACGGCATGCAGAACTACATTTTCCTGGGTGACTTTGTGGACCGCGGCTACTTCAGCCTGGAAACATTTACGCTGTTGATGTGCTTGAAGGCCAAGTAAGTCCACGGCTGGTGAGGCGTGCGTCCCGGCGCATCTGACAAATGCTTCGCAGATTTCCCGATCGGGTAACGCTTGTCAGAGGCAACCATGAGTCGCGACAGATCACGCAAGTCTATGGTTTCTACGAAGAGTGCCAGACCAAGTACGGCAACGCTTCGGTGTGGAAGGCGTGCTGCCAAGTATTCGACTTCCTGGCTCTCGCTGCCATTGTAGACGGCAAGGTGCTCTGCGTGCACGGCGGCCTCAGCCCTGAGATCAGAACGCTGGACCAGATCCGGGTGGTTGCCCGCGCGCAGGAGATCCCGCACGAAGGAGCCTTCTGCGATCTCGTGTGGAGTGACCCAGAGGATGTGGATACTTGGGCAGTGTCGCCGCGCGGAGCAGGCTGGCTGTTCGGCGACAAGGTGTCGTCCGAGGTAAGGTGGTCGGAAAGCGTGCGGGAAGAAATCAGCTGACGGAGTGGATGTAGTTCAACCACGTCAACGGACTGCAGCTCATCGCACGAGCGCACCAACTGGTCAACGAAGGCTACAAGGTCAGTAGGCTCTGGACGGGTCGCGGCGAGGGGCTAACGGTGAGACAGTATCACTTCAAGGACAAAGACGTGGTTACGGTGTGGTCGGCGCCCAACTACTGTTACCGCTGTGGCAATGTGGCGTCGATCATGAGCCTTGGCGAGGACCTGAATCCGAAGTTCACCATCTTCAGCGCGGTTCCAGACAACCGGCGGGCGGTGCCTGCTGGGCGTGGCACGCGCGGCGAATATTTCCTATAGAGTGGATGGTGTGGATACATACGATATACGTCTTTCTGTGCTTGATATCCGGACTTCACGAGCTTTAGGCTAGACCAGGCGGCTGGCGAGAAGGAGGGCTTTGGGATGCATGCGAAGGTAGTCCACCGCACCGCGGGTCTTTTCGGGAGTGATTTGTTTCCTTAGTTGTGGGTGCTGCAGCTGCATGCTACGGGTGCGGGCGGGCGCACCAACGGGTCCTTTGGCGATACCGGGCTGTACTATATAGTTTTGACGCTTTTGCTTTCTGCATGACGAGAAACGGACATCGTGCTGTGCGTTGTGTGACGAGCGGGCGCTGGAGCTTGGGGTCGGGGAATTATGATGGGTATATAATGCTCGCTAGCGACGGTGAATTCTCGGCTGTAATGGTCATTCTCATCTGAGAGGTGCATTGAAACCGTAACCTCTTTCCCTTCCAATTGCCGAAGCGAGGGCCCAGTTCGAATCCGGTGGTGCCCGACCAACTCATGTGGGTAACCCATGATGAAGGCGGGCTTAAGCAATGAAGTCGACCGTCGAGGGAAGCAATTCTGCAGACACGGCTTCACCATTGGATGGCGGTGCTGGACTACCCTCGCTTCGGTTTGGGATAGGCGTTATGGACTGATGAATCAACCAGGTATCTCTTCTTTTTTGCCCTTTTTTTGCCCTCCCTTTTTTTTTTCTCCCTTTACTACTAGTAGCCGACTGCCCCTTTGGGGTGGTGTCGCTGGCGCTTCGCGCGCCTTTGGTTGCGATCGCACGACTCCTTCCTATCGAGTAAGTGTGTGTGTGCGTGCGCTGCTCGCTTGGGCGGGCCGTCCTTTTGAGCGATCAGGCAGCGGCATGCGGCTCGCTTAAACGCATCCTGGCGGTCTGTTTCCAGCTCAACGCCCTACGAAACATGCCCCCGTTCCTGCCTCGGTGCACCCTTGCACTGGCGTCTTCAAGCAACTCTTGGTAGCCGCCGCCACGTGTGTCATGTATATCCCCGCTGCATTGTTTCTACTTCCTCATTCTCCCAAGCGCCGCGGCTCTGTGCTCAGCGTCCGTTCGTCCGCCGAGGCGTCATTCGCACGGTCGATGGCTGCATCGTGAAAGTCCACCACTAGGTACCTCTCGCTTCAGTACCCCGCAAATCGTCCGCTTCCGTCGGCGCGGCGTGCCTTCTCCTAGCGACTCGACGCGTCCGAAAGGGAATAGGCCATGTCTCGAAACATACTGTTTCAGCGCCGCAACACCCAATCTCCGAGCAGTGAAGCCGCACAGCGCAACGCCCGCTCCCAATTATAGGAACCACCTGGCTCGGATCAGCGCGCATATGGCCGGGCCGATACCGCACAGCAGCCCTTTCCGGGCTGTGCCCTGTTTGCCGACGGTACGAGGAGCATGAGCGTGGGCGGAATAGCCGGTCAGTGCTTCCATATTCAACCGCTCTTCCTGAGCACGGCTTCGGTTGTTCCCACGCCGAAACGCTAAACGGAACACCCACCGGCCACCCCTCCAGCCAAGCCGGAACATGGGTCTGGCCCAGGGTTCCAGGCTCTTAGCTGTCTGCTTGTTATGGACCTGCACCTGGTGATAGGTGGATCTCGTTTCGAGCAGCGCCACTCCGCGTTTTGCATCCACTTCGCTGAAGCATCGTGTATGCGCCTTCCTCCCCTACCCATTCCCCTGGGAGAAATGTCGTATATAAGCAAAATAGCCGCCTCGGCGTACATAGGCTACTCAGTTTCTCCATTCATTCATCCCACATCCGCTCCGCTCCGCTCGGTGTGCTTTGTACCGCTGTTTCCTGTCTTTTAGCTATATTTACTTGACTGTAATCCCCGGCCTGGTGCCTCTGCTGTCTTTCCCTCCTTCACTCGATCACTCCACAATTTTCCGAGCAAACATGAAGTTCATCATTCCTTCCTCCATGCTGGCCTTGGCCGCCTCTGCTGTGGCTATGCCCACCAGCCAGTCCGAGAAGAGGGCTACCCCCAAGATCTACCTCGCCGGTGACTCGACCATGGCCAAGGCCGGTGGTGGCTCTGGCACCGAGGGTACGTTTATCACAACATTCATTCAGAAGCATAGCTAACAGGCTCTCCAGGTTGGGGTCAGTACCTTCAGTACTCGATCAAGAACGCCGAGGTCGTGAACTGGGCTCGCGGTGGCCGTTCGGCTCGCTCCTACACCGATGAGGGCCGCTTCCAGTCCATCATCGACGCCGTCCAGTCGGGCGACTATGTCATCATCGAGTTCGGCCACAACGTACGTCTCACCCCATCATCACTCTTCACGTGCCAAACAAGACACTGACTCTCTCCTCTCCAGGACGGCGGCTCCCTCAGCACCACCGACAACGGCCGCACCGACTGCTACGGCAGCGGCACCGAGACGTGCACGACGCCCGACGGCACCATCGTGCAGACGTTCGTCACGTACGTGACCAACGCGGGCAAGGCGCTCACGGCCAAGGGCGCCAAGGTCATCGTGTCGTCGCAGACGCCCAACAACCCGTGGGAGACGGGCACCTTCACCTACACGCCCACGCGCTTCGTCGAGTACGCCAAGATCTCGGCCCAGAACATCGGCTCCGGTGCCAGCTACATCGACCACGGCGCCTACGTCGGCGACATCTTCGAGAGCCTCGGCGCCAGCACCGTCGACTCCTACTTCCCCAACGACCACACCCACACCAGCCCCAAGGGTGCTGATGTCGTCAGCCAGGCTTTCGTCAAGGCTGTGCTCTGCGGCAAGGACGGCCTGAGCAGCTACGTGTCTAACTCGACCAGCAGCGTGGCCGGCAGCTGCTTGTAAGCGGAGATGATGAGGAGTTAAAAGGAGGGGGGTTTTGTTTCGTGTCTATATTCGTTTCTCTGTCGATATGTGGAATAGCTCCTTTTTGGAACCGCCTTGCATAAAATTATGATACGTTTAAGGCCACTTCGCACTGATCCCGTGGGCCCACCTCTACCTTACCCTCCTTGGTTGCCTGGCTTCATGCATGTGTGAAGACAAAAGTGAAAAGGGAAAGACATAATCTCTATTCCCCCCCTAAGCTTCGGCTTGAGAATTGTGCTGCTTCGCGGAGCCGAAACCCTGTCCTGTGTTCACAAGGAGTGGATGAGCAGAGAGGGTGGGCGAAGTTCACAATGGCAGTGTTGCGGATACACGTATCTCGCGTATCTTCTATGACTCCCTGGGGCTTCTGGGCTACAAGTATTGTCAGTTGGAACTACATGTTGATCACGGTCGGAATATGCAGTAGGATAACAAACGCATGGCGATCAGAGGAACTATCTACAGTAATACGACTGCAACTGAGACCTTTGTAATGGTTTCATACGCCAACGCCTTGACAGCCCATGCCCGCTTTCCATCAGTTCTCCCATCCATAACTTTCGCAGAGGCCGTCGCGATGGTGGAGATAAAGCCATCCAATCAACTCCGGGAGTGTCTCTTTGTTGCAAGTACCCTTTTTGATTTGTTCAATGTTCCGATGGAAGATATCTGCTCTCGGAAACAGCTCGACCAGCTTTTCCAAGAGGATGATCATGGCCTCCTCATCGCCATCTATCGATCCGTCGTTGCGAAACCTCTGAAACTCGCGCAAGTAGGCCCAAATGAACGAATCGAAGGATTTGAACTCGCCCGGATCCAGCTTGTACCATTGTCGAAGGTCTTCCGTAGCCTCGTCAAGGCAGGGTTCAGACCACGTAGCGGCGTCGTTGTAGACTCCGTGCAGTGCGTCCCACATCTCCTTGGCGGTTTTCAGTTGGACCAGATACCGAGCTATGGCCATGTCGACGGTGGTGAGGATGATATGGCGCGCTTGCATATCAACGGCGGAGTCGTCCAGAAGATCAGGCGAGAAGTGCATGGTGACGAGCGAGCGCCAAACAAGAAATTCCTCGGCGCAAGTGAGCTTGGGGACTGCGGAAGTGTTGGGAAATGTCATTGTTTCGTTCATTCTGTTGTTGCGAGGCCAATATTGAGCGGCGGAGAGGTGGTGATGTTGGAGCGAAGTGTGAACACAGGTTCGAAAAGCGCATTTTATATTCACTGCCTAAGTCCTCACGACCAAGCAGGGTAGCTTGTTATTTGCAGATATTGTTGGGACACAATTAGTGAAGGATCTCAGCAGCAAGTTCCCGTTATTGACCAAGCTGCCAGTGAAATTTGCGATTTGCTTTCATGCCTGCTTTGCGCATTATTGATGCAGTGGTAGTTCAAAATTACTCTGTTATAAACTAGAAGCAAACGTGAATCACGGTACTTCCACGCACTATTTGACGAGCTTTTTGGGCCTACCGTGTTCAAGTGCGTGAAGTGCTCTTCAAGACAAGCGAAAGAGAAGTAGAATGAAGAACTGGCGGGTTCTTTTCTGCTACAAACGCAAAGTTTGACACGTGAAAACTTTTTGCTCGTGTTGAATCCAGTCATCCCGTAGAACAAAATCCCCATAAGGCTAAGCTTCTGGACAGCAGGCACAGTGGGTCATGTTCTGAAAGATGGGCCAAGGCGTGCAGTACATGCCAAGCACAATCAGCAAATACAAAGATCTAGCAAGCAGAACAGTTTATTGGGAGTACTGTTCCGCAGAATGATGGTATTGTTCTTGTGTCTAAATTGCCTCCCATTGTAGCCTCAATTCTTGCCTGCCCGTGGTTGTTCTCAACTACTCCTTCCAACCGAATGCTTGACTCAAGACCCCATTGTAGTTAGTGTTCAAGAACCCAATCATCTCCAAAAGTGTCTTGTGCTTCGAGTCGCTGTCGATGAGGTAAACGTCCGTTCCCGCGGTCCTCGAAGAGAGTTTTGACAAGAGAGTGCTCATAGCTTGGCTCTCACTGACTCCGCATCCAGCATTGTTCAGCTTCTGGACTTCACCCACGAAAGCCCACATGAAGGAGTCAAAGGTCTCAAAGCGGGGCGGCTCCATCTTGTTCAGAGCGCGCAACTTGTCCTGATGGTTGATTCGGGTGGCGGCTCCGTCGTAGACAGCATGCAGCGCGTCCCACATCTTCATGGCGCTTCCAAGTTCGACGAGGTTCTGAGCGATGGTGACATCTATGGTGGCGAGGATGAGGTTGCGCACATTGATGTCTTGAGCCGCTATCATGCTGTTGAGATTACTGGGATCGTAGTGCATGGTGATGAAGGAGCGCCATAGGTGAAAGTTCTTTGCGCCAGTGAGCTTGGGCACCGTAGAAAGCTCAAGAAGGTCGGACATGATGTCGAGCTTTCTTCCCGAGTGCGGATGCTGAGTGTTTCGCCGGCGATGATGTGAGGAGGAAAGGTACGAAAGCAAACGCGAAGGCATTTTATACGCCACGCCTACCGTGACCGAAAGACTCGCACGTGCTCAGGTGGGTTTCTATCTGCTGGTGTCATGTGCAAGTGACCAGAATGGGAATGTCCTACGTCACCCTAAGTTATTGACGCTCTTACGTAGATTAGTCATGATATTGGAAGTTTTTTTTTCTGAGAGACGATGATTTTACCTTGTTCCCGAAGCCCTGCTGAAACGTAAGCACCCGTACTTGAACGTTTTTGAAAGACTGGATAATCTGACTTTTTTTTTCCAGGCCGAACTGCAATTGGAATCCAAGATATGCTTTAGATTAGGAGGACCATCCATACACACGGCGTAGTGTAGCTCGGTCATCCTCGTAAAGCTGGCCGATAACGTCGAGGAATAGGTATGATTTGTCGTGCGGGCTATTGCACAATTTCTCCCCCATTCTCTGGGCTGCAGCCTTGCTGATGGAGCCTGCGAACAGATTGAGCAGGTCTAGAGCCTTGTCCAACTCGCAGAGCTGAGTGAGATCTGAATTGCGAGTATTCATGTCGCGACAATCCAGAAGCCTGGTGTACTCGAGAAGAAAGTCTTTGAAGCTGTTGAACCCCTTTGGATCGAGCGTTTTCCATGCGTCGAGCCTCGGATCGGCAAGCAGGCTTTCGTGGAGGCGTACATGGTAATTGAAGAGCCCAGCAGCAGTGTGACAAGTTTTTTACGGCACACAGTACAGCCAGTCGATGAATGTTTCATCGAAAGTTTCCGTCAAGAGCTTAAATGCCTCCTTTTCTTTGTAGCACTGTTCATTGGGAGGCTTTTCTTCTGGGTCAGGCGTTCTGGTGATGCAGTGAAGAAGGCCTCGGATACTGAAGGCCTTCAGTAAGAGCTAGCGAAACAGGCAGAGGAGGAGTGTTCTCAGAAGGTGCGCTTGCAATAGGATCACATCTCAAGAATAGCTAAACATTCTAAGAACCTTATTAATCACGAAGGACATGTTTTTCTTTTGTTTTTTTTCCAAAAAAACACCCCCGTCAATGCTAAGTCTTAATTTACTCTACATTTCCTTTTCCAACAAGAGAACATTAAAGAAATTGATATCACGTTGCACATTTTAAGAGCGCGCTAGTAGTAAGAATTTTAAAGAAAGCCAAAACATTTCTCCATCGCTGTATTCGAGTCAGTTTTTTTGTCAGCGTTATTGGAAATTTAAATAGGATAGATGTGGGTTTGTAGCTTGTGTGTAGGTGAGGTAGAAGATTTTGTAGGAAATGGAAGACTAGCTACTTCGTTTTCTCGAAGCGAAAGCGGCATTCTCATCTTTTGGTGCTTCGATTGACTATGTCACTTGGTGAGATGAGTTTATAGTAGGCTGGGAGCCCCTGATCACGAGAAGTCTCGTATGTGCTGTGCCACATCTTCTTACTTGAGAAAACACGCAATTTCAGCTTGCCCTCTCGTTAGCTTTTTCATGGAAAGAGCAGTCTTTCATGATGTGGTAAATTTTGGTAGTTGAAGAATTGAGTGGTTCTGTCCATATTGCAGGTGAACAATCAATCTTAGCTTCGCCCTAAGAGTGAAAGCAACCATGGATCCTGTTTTGAGACTTGCCAAGTGCGGTGAGACATGGAGTTGGCGACGCCATCGTCATACGCACACGCAGAAACACAGCCCGACGATGGCCCCTTGACAACGATGAAATAAGAAGCGATTGCACTCATTGGACGTGATCACCCACACATATGCAACACATGATAGGGAAAAAAAAAGCCAAAAACGGGTGAAAGGGTTGTTTATGGGCGCATGTGATGTTACATCGTAGGATCTGGAAACGGACTTCGGGTATTCGTAGTTAACTTTTATGGGGCCCAGGAATGAATGAATGCAGGTTCAACCACGATGGAAATGCGCTCGTAGACGAGTTACGAAGGCTTCCACTATATTCGCTTTGTCTGTACAACAGCCCACGGCTAAGGTAGGGAGGTCGACAGATACGCGGTACATGACAGGTGGTGAGGGTCGTCCCCGCACCTGCGGGAGGAGTTCACTCCGCGGATCAGCTCCGTCTTTAACACGCCAGCGGCAGAGTGAGAGACGTAGAAACGGCACGCCAACTCTTAAACCCAAACTCTTCGCTTTAGCCCGCTTTTGCTTCTCATGAATTCGTCTGCTGTCACTTGCTGCTGGCGACCATGGCAGCTACTTCGAGGTCGCCTCATTCGCCCGGCACTCGCCGTGTGCGCATCTGATGAAGGCCAAGGCACTGAGAATGGCGTCCACTAACAATCACTAATCTAGAAAGTCTCCATCGAACTATCACTAATCATATCCATCTCCTGCCAGCACGAGATCAGCGCCATCCACCATAAGGGCTACGCATCGGAACCACTTCCACCCTCTGCGCCCGTCTCGCATATCATGTGTATCCTGCTACAAGCACCGGCGAACACTCACCAATAGACGCCCTCTGTCCGCCGTCTTGTTGTAATTCCAAGCCTGGCTGGTGCGTCTCCACATAGCCATGAACGCTGGCTGCCTGACAACCGGTACTTAGTTTACTTACCTACATTGCCGGGTTTTCGCTGTCGTTGATCGACTGATACGCACGCTCCTCCTCAGCAAAGGAAAAGAGGATCGTGGACGCAGCACCGCCGGGCTCGGACCGTCCCTAGACTTGCAAGAAAAAAAGAATTAGATCAGTGACTGACGTCGGGTCTGCTCACGTACCGAGAGTAGAGATGCAGAAATAGAGGTGGACCGTGATGTTTGCCCAGAAAGGGTTCCCGGCGGCGGATGAATGCCCGGTGCCGCGTTGGCGTTTGCGAGTGAATCTGCTTTCCTCTCCCTATCACTCCTGGACCCGTTCCTTGGTGCTCGGTCAGACAAATATCTTGGCCTGAAATTCATCATCCCGTCTCCGCCCATCTCTCTCTCCTCTTTTTGTTCGTCATGCAGTGAGGCCGTGCCCTTCTCACAACGAATGCTACCACCCACAATGGGCCGCGCAACCCCCCACTGACCTCGTCACCCGTCCACTGTCGACCCATTGCCGTCAGCCGTGCGATCCTATCATCATGGCAATAAGAAGTCCATCCCCATGTGCCGATGTACTGCCTCGTGCGGCGCTGGTCTCCCGCTCCTCACCGCGCAACACCCGAAGAACCCAGCAAGGCACATCCCACCGCTATTGACAGAAGATAGTCAGCCATCGAACCACACATGTCCGGAGATAGATGGACGCCCGCCCTTTGTCTCAGGACCCAGCCGGCCCCCCGAACCATACCACTCCTTCGCGAAGGACCCCGAGAAATGATCCCTGGCAGTGGATCGTACATGCCGTAGGAAACCACATAAACCGTACGAAGGGATACCGCTGAAGGAAATGATGGCACCGCGGCCAATACCTTCGCCCAGTTCCAGGACACCTGCTCCTGATGAGGGGCAGGTGATGGTAGTGGGACAATCGCTGGCGCGTCGTGGATAAACAAACCCTGACTGCATGAACAACTTCGTTCATGTAGCAGAGATTTGGATCAAAGTGCCGTCGGTGGCATCGCCGGCAATTGGCTGCGATACATTCTGGATACGGGCCACCACGGCTATGCCTTCTTCAGTCGCGTCTGCCTTCTGGTGTTTGGGCCCAAGGAGCGACTGCCAAGCGTCCGTGGTGAGGCCTCTGCTACCACCTCTCGTCCCCGGAGAAGACTTTTCATTGTTCCTGGATCTGGCGCCCTGAACCCTTGATGGACTTGTCACTCGTAAATGATGACTTTAGCACACGGTGGCTGCGGCGATACTACTTCACAGCCTACTTGGGCTGGCGCAGTGATGCCGATCTTGGCGTCCAGGTAAGTTCTACAGGGTGGACGAACGAACAAGTCGATGCCTGCTCTCTCTACTGCTCATCGACGACTGAAAGTGAGGGCAGCACGGGAGAGCGTCCCCGACGGCAGCGTGGTAGAAAAAGGCGTGATGGACCAATAAGCGCTAACTTAACGCATCTTGCAAAGCCTGCACGCTCAATGAGCACCGGCCAGTGGTGGCCTCGTGGCGGGCGAGCGAATTTGTCCTCAGCAGCAGCGTAGCGCGGCCGGGGGAGATGCGGAGAGGCATCGGGATGCTACCGGACTGTCTAGCAGTGCTTGGAGCTGACGGCAGGACGACGATAGGCCAGAGCACGGCCGTGATAGCGTTGACGGCGGAGGTGGGCGGACCTTCCGGATATGCAGGACGGGAGTCATGGTGAAGAGAGAAGGCGCGGGTCGGGCGAGTGAGCTGGGAGCTGGGAGACCAACGAGAGCTGGGAGGTCTTGTCTTCACTACAAGAGTGGCAACGCGGAGGCGGACTGCGGCTCCGACTGCTGCAGCACATGGATGGTACATAGCCCACGACCAAGCCCGTCGCCTCGCATGTGCAGAAGAGGTGGCGTTCTCCACGCATGCTGTCCAACGCGCCTGCCTTCCGCGACACTCAACATGATATAGCCCAGCCGCCCCGCCAGCTAAAGAGAGACCCCTCACTCGCTCCCTCACCGCCGCTGCCACCGTCAGCGCCGAAGCCCCCATGATGCGCCCGCTGCGCCCGAGGCCTGGCGAATTGCGTCTTTGCTCCAGAATCCACTCTCTTCCGCGCCATCGCCGCTTCTCATGCCCATCTCTGCGGTCTGGCCCATCGTCGAGCGTCCCAGAACCACCAGCCTACGCGGGATTCCCTGCTCCTGCCTGCCTGCTGCTTCCCCCCTGCGACCGATGAGCTGACTCGACAGGCACAGCAGACGGCCAGAGCTGCTCGAAAGCCTGCTTCAAGCATTAGTTGGGAAGAGCAAGGAAGCAAGCGGGGGCGAAGAGGCATAAAACCCGAGGCCCCGACCAATGGCCAAAAATCCTCAACCTTGATGGCATCCGTAGCTCCACTCCTGGCTGAGCCATGCCCGCTGGCCCAGGAGAGAGTGCTGTCCGTCTGTCAGAGCTCTTGCGGCATCCAGGCAGCCCACGCCTGCTACTTTGCCCAACGCCGCTGCTGGGTCCCGGCTCCTGCTGTGACGAGACTGCACATATGCCGTCGTGGGTGACGATTGGCATTGGTCTATCACGGGATTTTCCTTGGGTACTCTGACGGGAGTCTCTTACCTCCATGGGCGTGCTGTCATACTCGTTCTGCCCTAGCTGGAGACCCTCATCTGTTGCATCAATTGGCCAGTACGGTAGGTTCGGGTCCACGACGCTCCCCGCACTGGAAGGCGACGCCTCGAGCATTGCATAGTCGCCCGCATCGGAATCTTTCGCTACTATCAGCCTCCGCTGCGCTGGATCGGACTACTCGAAGCTACCTTTCGGCGTCTCATCCCTTCTGAGTGCCTGCGCAACTTCTGCAGTGCGCCGGAAGCCCTCGTCGGCCAGCTGTCGAGCAACTGCCGTGGCCGCCTCCTTGTCGGTCGCCGAACCGATGCTTGCAACAATATCTTGAAGGTCTCTCGTATGTCTCTCAAGATTGTGGATGCGTTGCTTCAACGCCGACGTTCGTCTCTGATCGCCTGCCGCATCGTATGCGCAGTCAGATCGCTTCCGCGCCACGCATTGCGAACATATGGGGCGTGCCCCATCACACTGGCCGCCGGCAAATACGTCAGTACCTCATCGCCGCCTGTGTCGGGGGAAACGAGCTTGCCTTGTGCTTTCGCTGCTGACATGGTTGGCAAGCCACGAGTGTGACTTTGCTGCGCTTTGTCGGTGGTCGTGGCGGCAGGGCTGGAGCCGAGTCACGGAGCCCTCCAGGTCCCACTACCGCCTCAGTCGACCCTGTTACCGGCGCGCAGGCAATCGGACGGACACTCCCACCACTAGTACCCGGTCGGGATGCCAGCTGGGTAAAGTGGCTGCTTCCACTGTTGGTAGACATGGCGGGGAGACATTACCATGCTCCAGCGCTGTTGGGCTATGCATGTTCTTATTGCCTGGCCTGGACCTCAACTCGCTGCTAGGCCTTGACGCAAGGCGACGACATTCTGACGCAGTGAACCCGTTTCGGACCACGCTTCTCACCAGGGGAAAATTGATGTCAGCATCCGACGCGGGTACTGATACTGACTGACTTGCTGGCCCCCGTTGCGCGCAAAGCGAAGATAAATCGAAGAGACGACCCTTCGATGCCACTAGCTTAAAACGACAGGCCATACAAGGCTAAAACGGATCTAGCTCCGGCCAACAAGTGCTGCCCAAGGCCTTCAGCAACCCCTACTTGGTTACACTACTGCACCGTAGTGTTTTTTCTCTGCTTGTCGGTGTTCGTATCGATGCAAATACCTCCAGAAAAGCGATCCTCAGCAGGAGAAGTGGGCCCTAACTTCTCAATCGTCCTTCCGTCTGGTTCGGTTAATACGCGCCACTGAGATTCCCAAGTCTGCTACGACGCATGTAGTAAGCATGGCAAGAACCCCGCAAGGGAACGGGAAGTACTTGTGTACTTTCGTGTGGCGCTGCTAACGAACAGGACTTGCCGTTGCAAATCTCAGATCCGCCGCATACCCGCGAACCGGCAGTTGCGGACGCGGGGGCCAGGGGGATCGAATCCATGGTTCTACCGCCACAGGTATCGTGGCGTGCAGGACCCTTGCAAGACCTGGGTGGTGATCTAGTATCCAACAGTACATACCCCGCTTCGTCGCCCTTTGTTGGTGAACGGGTCGATTTCATCATAGCTGTTGTCATCTTCTTCGGGCGCTGCCACCTGAGGCTGTGCAGAAGCGCGTCTGGGAAAGCTTTTCGGTACGGAAGGACGCCAGAGGTTTCATGGATTTTACTCGAACATCGTGGTTTTGCACTCAGAAGATCTGTGTTTTGAGAATAGGCGAAATTGGGGGATTTCACGTTGGTCCACACATTATCCAATCACGACGTTCGCCACCGCCCACGCAGTTTACTCCGTGTCACCCGTCTCCCTTCCGCACCAACAGTGATACTCGAAGCCCGCAAGCACCTGGGATACGCCAAACGCCATCCTTCTTCTCTCTTCCCGATCGATGGCGAAGACGAAAGACACCTGTATAGGCAGCAGTTGACCTACTTACCCGCATCTCACACCCCCTCGCAACACTTTCGAATTGCTCCCTCCGGTCACCCACACACACTGGACGTCTCGGTTCTTTTACAGGATGTGAAGCATCGCGCCCCTCGCTCTCGCACAATGGTGTTTTGCAGCCTCTTCCCGTCGGCGTCGATATACTGGCCTCTCGCTTTTCGGTGCAGCAAAAATACCTTCCGCGTTTTCATCATCCGTTCCAGTCGTTGCCCGCAAGCTTCACACGCCCGAGATCACCGCACCATCTTGACACACTGGCGACGATGGCACATGGTCAAAGCCGCTTAGCACAAGGAGACGCAGAATGAGATGCGCCATGCACCCGTGTTACCACTCGTCATGTTGGTGCAAATCTCCACTCCAGGCGCCGCCAACTTACGGTTCGCATTCGACAACCCAGTTCCGACCTGCCGCTTCCCCTCGACCGTTCACGCTTCACCGCCATACGTTTGCATAGATTCGCAAAAGGCATACAAAGCTTTGAGTTGGAACTCTGACATGGGCTGCACGCATACATACATACCCCTCGAATCTTCACGCAAGCAGCCCCCCTTCACGTAGTCGGCGCGAAGTGCAGTCATTGCCCAGCGAGTGGATGATAAGCTCCATGATAGAAAAATGTTCTGTGATAGGTCATACAGATGAGAGGTGAAGTTGCAGAGGAAGCAAGCGGAAAGAACGCGGACGTGGGGACGGGTCGGACCCTCTAGCTCACCCAAGGTTCAAGTCTCCCCCGCTAGGTACTCCGACCGACCGCACGCCCAAAGTTCCCGCCGGCCATGGCCCTCATCCGATATCTGCCCCGTGAACAAAGGGAAATTGGCTGAGTACTTCCTGCGTGCAAGCGGGGAACAGACGTATCAGACATATCGGAAGAGGGTTTTAGTTGAGGTACGAGAGCGGCGGGAGGAAGAGCATGTGTGAGTACCTGGTAGACTCATCGTTCACAAAGGACTGGCTGGTGCTACGCTACCGCACCGGCCCGTCTTGCTCATAAGTTGCGGGATGAAATTGATCGTGCCGGTGGGCCAACATCCACCCACCATCATTACCTTGCAGGACTAACCTTCACTCCCTCCTTCTCGTTTGCCTTTGTCGTCGTCCTGCCCATATTCCTTTCTCTTCTGCACCTTCTTTTCTCGGCTCTGGGGTCGTATATGTACTACAGGCACGCTGGACGGGCCATGCTTCCCCCTCCCGTACATTGCCTTGCCTTCCGATTCCCTTCCCTCTGCGCTCCTGACTGGCATTTGGGTGTGAATCGAATCATGGGGAAGAGGCGCGTGCATCTATTATATCAACGAGCAACAAAGACGGCGGAGCAACCTACCCTTACTCGTTTACTAGGGCGCTCGTGTAGCGTGTGGCATTTCCCCCTAGTAAAATTGAACCCTTCGGTTTAGGAACGATATGCTGCGTTAGCTATTAGTTAGAGCTACACGGCTTCACAAGGAACCTAGCCCCGTGGCCAACGCTTTTTCAGACTAAAGCTTTTACCGCTCCGACAATCAGCAGCTGAGGCTCCTAGATGACTCCAGTTGGCTGCGGGAATGACTCCTCAGCTTAGATGTAAACTGTATGTCAAAGAACTTCAAGTTGAAAAAAAAAGGTCTACAGGGTAGATATAACTCAAATAAGAATGAAAAAAAATTAAGATCAGGCTAGCTACTACGTTCCTCAATGCGATTGTAGGATGGTGGGGGAAGTGGTGGTGATCCACTTCAACTATTGCTTCAAGTACAGTACAATCTACGGTTCGCAAAGTAGCACTAGCTAGTCTTACAAAAAGTTTGAAAATTGCACGAAACTGTGTAACTTAAAGTCTCTATAACTCACCACAACAACAACAACATCAACAACCCCCCCGAAAACCTCAGGATATCTCTCTACCACAAACCCCCCCCACCGCCACAATTCTCCTACCCGTCTAACCCCTAACCCCTTACCCGTCACCTACCATTCCCGCGCTCGCGCTCATGCTCATCCATCACAAACGGCACGTCCTCTTCGGGCGTCGTCACCGCATCAATCTCCTCTTCCACTTCCTTCATCATCTCATCGAGCAGCACCTCCTGCTGCCCGCCAGCTACTACTGCCTCCTCTTCTTCACCCTCCTCTGCCGGCGGCTCGTCCCACAAGTCTCTGACCACGACGGGCGCGTCCAGCTTCTTGTACCGCACCTCCCACCGCAGGTCCTTCCAAGCGCGCGCCGCGTCGCCGACGTTGACCTTGACGCCGAAAGTGGGGACGGCGATGACGACGTCGGCGTCGGTGGCGGCACCTTCGTTCGTCGCCGTCTCCAGCGCTTCTCCTTCGGCGACGTCTGAGTCGAGGTCGAGGTCGTCATTGGTAGAGCCAGCAGCAGCAGCAGACGCAGCAGGGATGGACGAGGCAGGCGCAGCGATGACGGGCAGGACGAAGCGCGCCTTGCTTCTGGCAGCGTCGGTGCGCAGCGCCTCGAAGCGGGCGCGCATGGGACCCGTGAGGGCGGCGCGCAGCGGTTTGAGGTCGGACTGGCGGAAGGGGCGGATGGTGAGGGGGTGGGTTGTGGAGGGGTTGTGGACGCGGAGCCACCAGCGGCCGTCGTAGAGGGTGAAGGGGGATGATGATGACGACGATGATGCTGCGTCGGGGTCGGAGGAGTCCGGAAGTTGGGAGGAGGATGAGGAGGGATAGGAGGAGGCGGAGTCAACGTCGTCGGAAAAGGGAATCTCGTCGCCAGGAGCGAGGGATGAGGAGGGGGAGGAGGAGGGCTTTGGTGGGATGACGACGGTTGGGTCCTCGCCGCGGGGGTAGGGCTGCCGGCTCAGCATCCAGGTGTAGTAGGGGAAGTAGTCGTCGGGCGTCTGGACGCGCTCGAAGAGCACGCCGGCGGCGGTGAAGGAGGCCGGGACCTTGTCGGGCACGTCGTCCAAAGGGTTGTGGATGTAGAGGCGCGGGAAGAGGTGGCGCACTGCCGTCTCGAGCGAAGAGAGGTCGACCATCTCGCGCGGCGAAACGAGGTTGGCCAGCCGCCGGACCAGCATGGCGGCGACGATTTTGCATTCTTCAATGTTTACCCACTCGTTGCTGGGGTCGAAGAAGGGAGTGTAGTTGTCTGGGATTTTGAGCGTGTTAGACCTCAGACGCGTGGTATAAGTCAGGCGGCGCGTTATGGTGGGCGGGTAGAAGTAGCGTGCAAAGCGGATGGCGAGCTCCCCTGAGCGAAGGTCCAGTACGGCATCGAGTTTTTGCAGGAGACTTTCGACTTCCTGGTCACGTCCTTGGATTCTGTCCGCTGTGCGCTGCGTTAGCTGCAGCAGGGCCGGCTTGCTGATGGCTGCGGGCAGTCGATAGTTCTGATAGACATGTCTGATGGCATTGCGCAAAGTCAAGGTTGGGTCCTTGTTCGTTTCGTCTTCAACCCACGGAGTTCCCGAAGCCTCGCAAGTAGCCGTCAACCTAGCTTTGCTGAATGAAAGCAGCGGGCGTAGGACCTGAACGCCCCAGAATTCGACGTCGACGCGGCGCTGGGGTTTGGGTCGTGGTTGAGGCTCGTCGTCGGTCATCCATTCGGCGTGGCTTTGGTGGACGCCGTGCATGCCAAAACACTCTGGAATATCTCCAGCTGCTCTCATGCCGCGCAGGCCCATGCCTCTGTGGCCCTCGATGAGTCTCATCATGACGGTTTCTGCCTGATCATCACTGTGATGGGCAAGGAGCAAAGACTCGATTCCATGGTCGCGGCAAGCCTGACCAAGCAGGCGGAATCTAAATCTTCTTGCAAGAGTCTCTAGGTTGGTCAGGGATTTTGTATCTGTTCCTTCAGGCCATTGCATCTGGAGAATCTCAGAGGCCACCCCCAGCTTGTAGAGGTTTTCCTGGACTTCCAGTGCTTCCTCGCTGCTGCCCTTGCGTAGTTGATGATCGACGATGAATGCCGTGAAGACATCGGTGTCATCATCTTCGTTGATCTCATCTGATAGATCGGCACACAGGGTGGCGAGGGCCATGGAATCTACACCTCCACTGACAGCCAGACCTGGGGTCGGTGGTCAGTACCGCGGCATCTCGTGGGCGTCATTGCGTGGAGTGAGGAGCGGTTGACGGAGACGGACAGAGCAAGATGGAATTACTTGTTCATCCCCAAGCTTGCGACTCACCCAGACGCGGGCTCCGGACGCGGACGCGAGGAAGCCATATGGAAGCTAGAGACTCGCGGAACTCGGCGACGCTGACGGGCAACGCCGCAAGCAGGCGGTTCGTTGGAGCAAACATCACATCGCGGGACCGGGGCCGACGGTGGAGAGGGGGCGGTTGGCGCTATCGGGCCGGCGGCGTATCACGGAGCGGGCAATCGAGGGCGGCGGTGGTGTCGCTTTTTCCGAGGTCTGGCGCGTAGCTTCACCAGCGCCCGCGCACGGACTCCAGTTCTTCGAGAAGACTTTGGAACTTTTGGCTTCCTCTTCTTCACCACTCTTCCCGCCAGCTCTTCTCCTCCAAGCGCGCACCTCTCCTCCTGCTCCCAGCATCAATCCGCCGCCCTCCGCCACAATGGTACGTCGTCTTCCCTGCCCCGCTCCGCCGCACCCTGCTGATCACCTGTGCGAACAGTCGACCGCGATCAAGTCCGTCAAGGCCATTGCTCCCCTCCTCGACCGCATCCTGGTCCAGCGGATAAAGGCCGAGGCCAAGACTGCCTCTGGCATCTTCCTCCCGGAGAGCTCTGTCAAGGAGCTGAACGAGGCCAAGGTCCTGGCCGTCGGCCCCGGCGCCTTCGACAAGGACGGCAAGAGGATAACCCCCAGCCTCGCCCCCGGCGACAAGGTCCTCATCCCCCAGGTACGTTTGCGAATCTCGCGCCACAATACAGAGTTGGAGCTGACGCATCGTGCAGTACGGTGGCACCCCCATCAAGGTCCAGGACGACGACTACTCCCTCTTCAGGGAGTCTGAGTACGTATTCCCTTCGCTGCATCCTCAATTTTGGCGCGATTCTGACTCGCAGCAGGATTCTAGCCAAGCTCAACGAGTAAATATGGCTGTCTTGTACTTTTCCATGTAATACATAAAAATACCTCGAGACGTTCAATTGGAGGCCCGGCGTTTGGCAACCCTGCAGCATACTAAAGCGTCTGCATTCGAACCGTGTACTTTATGCTTTTACGAACTTATCTCCGCTCTAAAAAATTTCTTGACCTCCACGACCGATGCCTCAGCCTCGAATCTGTTGAAAAGCCATCGAGCCAGAAATCCGGCCTGCGCTATGCAATTGCTCTATATATTCATGAAACATTGCCAGTATTCTTACAAAATCCATCCTGCTTCATGTTTTACATTAGTCTGCTCCGCCAAGAGCATTGATGGTCCACTGGTAGCTTCCCAAGAAGATGGCGCCTCCCGTGCTGATCCAGAAGACTCTCGGGCCAATTCCAGCAAAGAAGGTCATTGGCCCGCTCTCCTTCAGTATTGACGTCAGCAGCGGCACCACCTTCTGCCGCTGTGTCGACAGCATCATGCGCGTCTTGAGCACATCGAGCGGCGTCGTGACGCCGGCGGCCACAGCACCCGCCACGGAGCCGAAGGCGGCGCCCTCGAAGGCCGAGACGCTGTCCTTGCCATTGGTCCTCCTGCTCCACTCCTTCATGCCCTCCCATAGCGGGAATTGGATCACGGTGAAGGGCACCTCACGCATGATGGTGATGCCCCAGCCTCTGTAGAGCTCGCGCCAGACGTGTGCCAGGCCGTGCGCGCGGCGCTGGCCTAGGATGTGCTGCAGCGAGGCCAGTGACGACGGGTGGTGGCTCGCCTGCGCGCGCTGCTTGACGACCTCGGTGGGCACGCGCACCGCGCACGCGGCCACCTCGCCCAGGCTTGCGGCAACCATGTGGGTGAGCGGCTCGCTCCAGCCGCTCTGCGCGGCGGGCGGCGTTATCTTGGTTCCATCGGCCGTGTGCTGCGTGGTGCGCTTGCGGTTGGACAGGGCGCGCTTGACGCTGTCGTAGGTGACGAAGAAGAGCGCGGCGCCCGGCGCGGAGCCGACGACGGTCGAGCCGATGCCGCGATAGATGCCACGGAAGCCGCCCGAGGCGATGAAGCCCTCGCTGGATTGCAGGCGCGTCTTGAGCGTGTCGAGCGGGAAGAGCGAGAGGTCGACGGTGGTGCCGGCCACGGCTCCGGCCTGCAGGATGAATCACAGAAAGCGTCAGGACGGGGTCATTGAGTCGCAGTAGGCGGTCGATGGACAGAGAGAGCAATTACCAGCAAGGAGCGCACGAAGGGCGACTCGACGCGCTTGGAGGAGGACATTGGACTGTGTGAAGCGCTGGCAGCGCATTTGCGCCGGCATCGCAGCTGCGACATTTGTTTGACCCCGCTTATCGCGATAAGGACCCGCACGTCATAAGCTTTCTGCCGACGCGTCCCGCGCCGCCCTCCACACACTCCCTGCTCCGTGGTATCCTGCTCCGATTGTGTCGCCAACCATGGCCGAGCAAGATACCGATCCAGTCGCTGCTCACTCTGCAGTCGACCCTGTCGTCGCCATGACCGACGCCGCAGAAGATCCCGACGCCCACACATACACTTCTACTAACGCCTCTGAGCTCCATAAAAAGGCAATTCTCCAGCGGCTCCGTGATAATGATGCAGCTTCCAATGCAACCAGTCGATCGGAAGAGAGCCACACTCTCTCGCCAAGCTCGGATCATAATCTCCCCCATCAATCTGGTCATGTTTTCGAGGGCATTGCTGCTGTTGCTGAAGAGATTGAAACCGGCCAGGTGCAAGGAGCCCCGGCTCCAGGCACCTCCAGCTCCAGCAGCAACTCTTTGCTTGAGGCTAGGGGTGCATCCCCTGCTTCGAGTCACCCGCACCTCCAAGAATCTTGCCTGCCTTACCCGTTCCGCAGTGGGCCATATCCTAAAGAATATCACGCCCAGAGCAAGGCTACTTGGTCCCCCGATGGCAGGTGCGTTCTGCAGCTGGCTCAAGATGGTTGCCTTAGAACACACATGATATCCGTAAGTTTCCCGCTCACTTTTGTAAGGATGTTTCGATGATCAAATCGAACACAGCCACCCTCGTCCTCCTTTATCGGCATTCACGAACCGCCTGAGTGTATCAGCGCTTTCGCTGCTTCTCCTTTCTTCACATGTACCAACCAAGAGTCCATGCTGGTATTTGCGTCTGTCAGACAAGAGCCAATTCGTCTTTTCAACATCAACAGTCCAGACTCCCAAGTACAGGCTTCGTACCCGCTCCAGTCTGAGACAGATGATGTGCTGCATATCCCAGTGGATTGCATCAAGTTCCTGCCGGATAATTATCATTTCATTGCCGCTGGTCAGAATTGCCTGGCCACCTTTGATGCTACAAGGTGCAATCAAGAGCCAGTGTCACAACTCTACACCCGCAGCAAGCATAGAAAGAAGGACAGGGGCAACCCCTTCGCTCTTAGCGGTAGGATCTCGGCGCTTGACTACCGTGCGGACGGATTACTCGCAGTTGGCACCTGGGGCAACAAGATAGGCTTCTATGAAAGCTTTGGTGTGGGCGAGGTCTTGGCGGTTGAGTTGATGGACAACATGCGCGTCTTCGGCCAGGGACATGGCATCCAGATGTTACGTTGGAGTCCTGACGGCAACTACCTATACATAGGCGAGCGGTCAACGGACTGCATAACCATCTTGGATGTCCGCATGTCGAATCGCAAAGTTTCTTATCTCACCGGCTGCAACAATAGGACAAGGCAGAAGCACGGCTTCGATTTGCTGGTCGATGGCAATGGCCATCGCGTTATCGCCGGTGATAGCGATGGTGTTGTGCGCGTATGGAACAATCCCACTACGCGCTCCGAGGAATGGGACATGGAGCCTGATCTTGAATGGCAGGCCCATGACGGTATGTTTTCATTATCTTTCACTCAAGATTGGCCTAACTCATCTTCACATTGTTTAGATACCGTAGCGGCTGTAGCTGTCAACCCCGTCTGGCCCGATTTCTTCGTCACAACGGCCGGATCTCGTCACTTCCCAACCGAAGAGGACTACGATACCAGCGACAGCTCGGATACAGACGAAAATCGGGTTAGGCATGGCGGTAAGAAGAAGCCGCGCGGTGGCGGTGGTGTAGAGGAGCTGGATTCTCCTGTGCCCGAAGGTTGGATGAAGGTCTGGCGCTGGTAGATGCGACGAGTGCTTCCAAGACAACACCCCGTCCATGCAGGATCATTCCAAACCAGAGAATGAAATATACAGCCTGCGTATTGGAAAATTTTCTGTAGGTAAACTCTCAATTTGGCCTACTTCTCCATAAACAATATGAGACTTGCCTATGAGTTCGCGGGAGAGAAAGAAAATCACTCTCTTATTCAGAAATTAGAGAAATACTCTTCCCATGACACTTGACATTGCTGTCTATGATATTTCTGCTGTATCATTCTCATTGTCCCACTCCAAGCCATAATTATAGTATGCTCAGCAATCAAGTTCACCTGCGTACTGTTTGTTATCATGACTGCAGTGTGTTGTGGAAACATTCGCCCTCCCATTTCTCTATGCCCCGTGAAGTTTTAACACTGCCCTCCATAAAATTGTCTTCGTACTCTGCAAAGTCCACGCATACTACCAGCAGCCCATCTTCTATCCCCACCGTAAACGATATGAGGACCACGTCCTCAACCAATCACGCCTTGTCCTCCTCCAGCAGGGCTAACAAGCCCAAACAAGTTGCCGCAATGCTTAATGGGGATGAAGCTCCAGACGAGAAGCAGGAGATGGTAAAATTGCAAGAGGAGAAGAAAGGAGAGAAGCGCCCCACCGCCACTCTCGCTTTCGCCAACAGCGAGACCATCACTTCACCAATAAAGAAGCAGAAGACCGCACTTCTTACTAAGAAACCGAAGGGTCTCATCCGCGGTAGCAGTAACAACGGTGGCCGTCGCAGTAACGGCAGTTCTGGCGCTACTGCAGCCAAATTGAAGCTTACTGATGCGCCCAAGCCAGAGCAGAAGCGCGGCATGGAGAGATTGCGTCAACGGAAGGCTCACCGGAACAAGGCATGGACACGTCTAGCAAGGAGAGATGTGGGATCAAGGGGCTGAACAGTAGTAGATGGTGAGTCTTAGATGTTTACAATTCTGGCGAGGACGCAGGGTTCCTAAGGCCCGTCAGACACCATACTTTTCATCACGGACGCATAGAAATAAAAAGACACATAGACTCCAGATTGGAAGAAAAGCTGAGGCAGTAAATGTGAAGTTCGATTACGCTGAGATATCCTTTTTTGAACCCTCCAAACGCCCCCGTAAGTTCTAATTCAGAACACCAGCAGCCAATGCCTCCAAATCCTCCAGCGTCTCCGGTTCCTCCTGAACCTTCTTAGCCCTCTTCTTGCCCTTCTTGCTCTTCTTCTTATCTTCAGCGTCCTCGTCACCGCTGCTCTCATCCTCGAACCACTTCTTCGGCCGCTTCTTCGCCGGCTTATCTTCCTCCTCCTCATCCCTCTCTTCCTCACCGTCACTTCTGTCTCCCGCGGTATCCGCCAAGAAGTTCTTGAAATCTTCGAACGCATTGCCATCCGCATCACCCAGCTGCACACCGCCATCGTCATCGCTGCCATCCACATCGCGGCCCAGTCTCTCCGCCCTCTCCCTTTCCTTCCGCTTGATCTTCTTCGCCAACTTCTTCTCCTTCGCCGTCTCCCGATCCACCACATCTGCCTCCTCAGCGCGCTGCTTTTCTTCCTCGAGGAAACGTTGCCGTTGCTCCTCCGCAGTACCCTTCGCCTTGAAAGCCTCTTCGTCTTCCATCTCGTAAAGCTCGTGCGGCTTGCCCTCGTCGTCGAAGACGACCCTGTGACCCTTGTCCTTGTACTTGAGCAGCTTCTTCTTGCTCTTGAGCTCCTTCTCACGGCGCTTGCTGTCGATGAGGATGGGCTCCTTAGCGCCAGGCACACTAACAACCTTCTTCCCTTGCGCCTCCAAGACTTCAGCGCCGTCATCATCGTCGGAAATGTCCTCGTCGACAGCAATGCGACGCTTGACAGCCATGAAGTCATCGTCAGAGTCACCGGCATTGGGAACCTTGTCGTCTTCGTCGTTCTCATCCCGGACGAGCTTCGTGTAGTGCTCGGAAAGGACGTCCTGGTTCTTACGCTCAAACATGCGGTCGTACTTCGTGCGGACCTCCTTCTCCTTCTTGGACTTCTTCTTATCACCTTCCTCGCCACTGTCCTCGTCTTCGGACGACGAGAGACCGTGGCGAGGTGCATTCTTGAGCTCCTTTGCGTTGTCGCCCTTCATGAATTTGATGCGCGGTGCACCAGGCAGGCCTAGACTTGCCGCAAAATCCTCCAGAGGCAGTTTTTGAAGATTGAAGATTTCCTTGTCCTTCTGAATGTGTATCGACTTGACATAAGAGATGAAAGCCTTCTGTCCGAGATACTTCAGCTGCGCATCCTTGAAGCACATGTTCTGTAGCTGGTTCTTGATGCTCTGCTGCTTCTTGGACCGTACATTGATGCGCTCGATGGGAATTTTTTTCGCCTCTAGACGCTTCAGCATGCCCTCCTCTTCACTGGGATCCAGGAAGAGCACAGCACGTCCGTCACGCTCATAACGAGCTGTCCGGCCAACGCGATGGATATATGTGTCGGCATCCTCAGGACAATCGACCTGGACGACCCAGTCCACGGCAGGGAAATCTAGACCACGCGCTGCCACGTCGGTTGCGAAAAGGCAGGAAGACTTGGCCGCTGAGAACTTCTTCGTAATATCCAAGCGCGCTGTCTGCTTTTGGCGTCCGTGAAGGTGCAGAAGGGGGATACCGGGCTGCATGTGGCGGAAGCCCTCATAAACGAAGCGCACCTGCTTTCCGGATGAAAGAAATACGATGATCTTGGACTTCTTACTGGCCTGGATGAAGCTCCATAGGGTATCCAGCTTCTCCGACAGAGGCGTGACAATATAATTCTGCTGCAGCGATTTGGGGGTCGCCGTCTCGGCGGCCTCGTGGACGGATACATACTCGGGATCCTGCAAGCTCAACCTGGCCAAATCCGAAACCTTCTTCGTCTGGGTTGCACTGAACAGCAGCGTCTGCCTCTGCTTAGGGAGGTAGTCGATGATAGCGTCGAGATCTCGCTGGAAACCCATATCCAGGATACGATCGGCTTCGTCCAGCACCAGCATCTGCAGGTTATCCACGTTGAAACCCACGGTCTGCGACAGGTGCTGCAGCATGCGGCCAGGAGTGCAGACGACGATGTTCATGCGCACCAGCGCGTCTCTCTCCTCCTGCAAACTCTTTCCACCAATGATCAAGCCGGCGGCAAACATGTGACCCTTCTTGCCGATGTTATACAGGACCTCAAAAATCTGAATGGCGAGCTCGCGAGTCGGGGAGATGATCATGGCACCAAGACCAGCGTCGGCGCCGACGCATTGCGAGCGGTACAAATTCTCGAGGACGGGAATCACGAAGGCGAGAGTCTTTCCACTACCGGTTCTTGCAGCACCTAGGATGTCGGCACCTTTGAGGGCTAGAGGAATGGCGCGTGCCTGAATATCGGTCATTGCCGCGAAATGGCATGCCTTGAGGCCTGCCTTGGTCGGCTCGGAGAGGGGAAGGTCGGTGAAGCTTTTGTATTCATTGTTCTTCGGGTCCTAGAGCCAAGACGTTAGGAGAGGTCGAAGCGCGGGCATGGAGATGCGGAACTCACGAGCTCGTCGACGGTCTGCTGGAGTTTCTCGACGTCGACATCGCTGCGTTTGCGCTTCTGGGTGCGCTGCAGCTTCTTGACCTTGGTCGGCTTGGTGCGACCGGTGAATGCGCCGGCCATAGCTGCAGAGACTGGCGAGAAAACAATCGGGGTGGAGTTGGATCGCGGATTTGGCTGGTTGCGATGCAGCGGCGCTCAAGAACTTTTGGTGCACGGATCGCTTGGCGGCAGGCGGGGGACGGGGCGCGGCCCCAGATCGATAACCGCGCCAGCCCTATCATCTGCCTTGCATTGCGCCTCTGAGTTCCCCATCATCCTCCGCGCCCGCTTTCTCACTCACCTTGCCCCCACATTCACACGCGACGCGTCTCTTCCCCCACGCTCGCTCACCCAGAAGCAACCATGGCTGATGATAAGGACGTTTTCGATTTGCTCGAGAAGGAATCCAAGGAATTCGATAAGGTACGCGCTCCACTACCTCAGTTTGCTCCGTGAACCAACCAGCTAATCCATGCCCCAGGACTCCGAAATTGACCGTAAGTCCCTCTCCACTGCGCCCGTCGCTCTCGCACGCGTCTCTGAGTGCGCTCGCTAACCCTGCGTTCAGGCATCTGCAATGCCTTCAAGCTCGACTCGTACGCCGTCATGGGCCTCAAGCCCGGCGTCCCCGAAAACGACATCAAAAAGATCTACCGCACCAAGTCACTGCTGATCCATCCTGATAAGACGACAAACCCCAAGGCGCCCGACGCCTTCGACCGGCTGAAGAAGGCACAGGAGCAGTTGATGGACGAGAAGGCGCGCGCCCGACTGGACGAGGCCATCGCTGACGCGCGCATGCTGCTGATCCGCGAGAACAAGTGGACAGTCGATTCTCCCGAGCTCAAGACGGAGGAATTCGAGGTAAAATGGCAAAACAAGACCAGGGAGGTGCTCATCGAAAACGAGCTACGCCGCCGCAAGCAGATGCAGGCCGCCATGCGCGAGGAAGGCCGTCAGCAGAAGAAGGAGGAGGCCGAGATAGCCGAGCGCAAGCGCAAGCGCGAGCACGAAGAGGCATGGGAGAGCTCGCGCGACCAGCGCATCGGCTCCTGGCGCGATTTCCAGAAGAAGGGATCTGCCGACGGCGAAAAGAAGAAAAAGAAGAAGCTTAAGCCCATCGGGTGAGCGCGCGCGCGCGCGCTCTTGCGGTCGCCGATCATCGCTTGCTTTTTTCCTGTACAAAGTACTCTGCAGGAAGGATAGGGCTGAAAGGCAGGGTCCATCTAATGGCGTAAGGTACAGGCGCAGTCTCTAGACCACCGAGCTGTCATGGCGTTTTGCAGGGCGATACCAAGACCCACATCGACTTCGATCCGATACTCGTGGGACCGGGTCCATTAAAGGGAATCAGCTAGTGAGTAAAGACAAAAGGGTTACTATACCAAGTAATTGTGCTCATTCAAACCAAGCTCCCCGAAATCCCCTCCAAAGTGTTGCATATCCAGGGATGCTTCCCGTGTTTGTAAGACCATGAGCTATGACATTTTATCCCGCCGTGGAGTTAACGCACCGTGTGGATTTTATACGTATTCGGATGAGCGCTGTTCAGCGTTCTTTCCCAACACTCTATTTGCAACGCCGGTTGCATCGAGTGAGATGACTCCCACTAGAAAAAACTATGTGTCAGACGGTCAATCCTTCCACGCAGCTCTGGAAGGCTGCAGATGCAAGTACCACCACAGTTGATGCACAACGAAAGAAGCCGCATGCGAACATCAATAGAAGATCCCAATTACCAGGTTGTCGTAAAAGGGGCAATCACCAATCGGCGACCACTCCCTCAGCCACACGCAAATGTTCACTCGCGCGCACCCTATCATCCCTTAGTGTCGGAGAAGGGCACTGAAACCACCGTTTCCTGTATCATAGTGCTTAGGGCAGCCAGACGTCGGCCCAATCCTCATCCCTTCCGTCCGCGCAACCGTTTCGCCAAACCACGTGGACAAGGTACCGTGGGCGCGCCTCGCCGGGAAAAGCGGAAAGTCTAATCAAAAGGATTACATAGCCCAAACTTCGCACGGCTCGGTACGCGCAACCACGGCAGCTTACGGCTTGCGGGGAGAGCGAACAAAAAGCATTTGATGCTATATTCGCCAAACTAAATATGGCGAAAGGGTGATCATGGAATAGTGAAAAAGCAACGGGCAGAGCGGAAAGAGAAGTGTACGTACCAATCGAAAGCGGCGCAGGTATTCCTACCGCCCGTCTGTTACACACACTTCCACACACGCGCTTCCTACGGTGCCCTACCGACCGCGACCACGCATATCCAATCACTACGATGCGCTACGGACGCAGAAGTGACGAGAGATAGAAAACAAAATTTAAAAAATGAGGTGTGGGCGCACACATGAACCACGCGCGCGTGCGCGGCGCGTCCGCACGGGAGCACGACGTCAACCGGCAATCGAATGAAAACTCCCTCTTGGGTTACTCCCGAGCATTTCGTTACCCTCTTTCCCCCCTCCACCCGCCCACCTCCCGCCCTCCGCACCCGCGGGGTCGAATGAAGTAATTGGCGCGGCCGAGGGAAAGACTGGGACGTATAAAAAAATGCTACCAACGACGGGCCAGTGAGGTGCCAGCGCACTGCTCTCACCGACTTCGCCGATTCGACCACCCGTCCAATCATTTCCCCCCGAATTTTCTTTCATTCACCGCCTCTTTCTCGAGCCAAAGCAAGGGAAACCCATTCACACGTCGTGCCTTGCTCCACCAAGCACGCACCCCGCACGCTTTCCCCGCTGCCCGCGGGATGACGTGCAGCCGTGCTTCCTGAACGTGAGAAAAGTTTAACTTGACGTCGTCCCATCTGCGCCGCGAAAGCCACTCGTCCCTCTTCCGGTTTCACTTCGAATATTGCCGTCTCTCAAGCGGCGGAAAGATGAGGGAGCGATTGTGTGAACCTGCGATGTGTTTTATATGGTTATTTTCAACCACTATGGACAACCCCATCTCCCCTTTGCAATTATCCAACCAAGGGTATACAACCGAAAGTTGAATGAATTAAAGACGACTGGTCAATGGCTGGAATCAAACTATCCCTTTTCTTCCCTACCCTAACCCCGATGACATAGGATGTTAAGAAGCGATCGTGATGCTAGTACACAAAGGACTTTTCTGTACAAGCGTGGTAATAGAAGGAAAGTACCGCCAACCAACAGGTATTGAAACATGGCTTTTCGCGAAAAGTAAATTAGGAAAAGGAAAATAGAACCATCTGGAAGAAGTTTAAAAGCAAAGAAAAACCCGCGCTTCCCGTACATCCAGACTCCTTGCAGAGCACGCTTGATTTCGGAATTTCAGGTATGATACGTCCAGTACGAGCCCATGCTGAATTCATAAAGCACGTTTACTTTTCGTCATATTCCATCCTGTACTGTGCGAATTGTTCCCATCTCTGAAGACCCTCTTTGCGCTGTAAATCCGACAGAAATCGTGTATCCGAATGGTAAAGTGTAATCCAGGAAATGAGCCCCGAGAAGTCCCAGGAAAAGCCTCCGAGAGTATGCTTGAGCCTGTATATGTGCAGCGAGCGACCGAAAACATTTATGAAGAACATTTCTACAAGAGAAAAAGGACGAGGACCGGATGTGTACCAGGACGGGCTTGGACCAGCCAAGGCTAGCAAGCATGAGTTTTTGAAAACAAAGGGGACAAATATTACCCATAGAAGACGAAAATATGTGCCAGCCAAGGTGGAAACCCGAAGTCTATGCAGTTGTATGAAAAGGTGGCCTAGATGATGTCTCGTATGTTCAATCTCCGCCTTTTGGACGGTTCCTCTTCGTGCGTCCCCTCTGATGTGCCTTGGCTGCGCCTTTCGTCCGATGAAACTCTTCGAACGGGAGCAGGAGCAAGGCCTTCTTGTTGTTGGACCGGATCCCACGTGTGCTGTTGTTCACCCCTCAAGCCCGGTTGTCTCTGGTATGCTGGAGAATGGTATGGCTGGGGTTGCCAGGTTCTCGGCTCGCTATGCCAGGAGCCCTCTGCTGGCATAACCTGGGCAGGTCTTCTAGGCGTCACCTCGTACGTGGGTCCGTGAGGCTCCGCACTACCAGCCGATGACCACGATCCACGCGAGTACCCATATCCAGCAGGAGGCACCTGTCCGTACGGGTATGTCTGTGCTGCCGGTGTGGGGGCGGCCGTCTGAGGAAGCGATGAGGCAAGATTTTGGAGAGAAAAGTATGAGGTGTATGGAGAGTGCTGCTCAGGACCTGCGAGCGGCGAGCTATGTCCGAACGGCGAATACGGGTATTCAGTTGGGGTCGCTCTCGAGGGCGGCCGCGATGATCTATGAGGGGGCACCGGTGTAGCGAAGACTGGCGGGTATCGTTGGGGTTGCTGCTGCTCAGTAGGAGTTTGTGGGAGTTGATTTCGGTCGAAAGATGGTAAAGTCAAGGAGACGAAGAATATCGAGGTCTTTGCAAGACGCACTCGGGCCCGCACTTCCTGCGGCTGCCCAAAAATAGAGCTGAATCGCCAAGTGAATCCACGGTCCGTATAGCCGTGGCTGATGCGATCCAAATCATCTTCTTCAATACCCTGAACTGCCTCCTGCTCTCTAGGACCAAAAATAGGCGGCATGTACGACGGCTCTCGCTGATCCCGCTCATCTCTCAGCTCACTGCGCAACCTCTGCACCGTCTCTGCGTGATGGGACTCGACAAGCTCGGAAAGTTCTCGTCCGTACAGGTCCGATCTGCCAAAGAGCATGTTGAAAGCCGAGTTGGTCTTGATGAGGTGGAGGTCTAGATTCAGCAGCGCCATGGGCGTCACGTAGGACGGTACCGGCCGCGCGTACTCGAGCGTCGGATACTGCACCGCACCCTCCTGAGGAAATGGACTTGGCGACAGACTCTGCACGGTCGACGTTGGATGCCGAAAAGTGGCCGGCACTCCGAAACTCCTTCGAGTGGCTCGTAGCGGGCGACCAGAGTCCGGCCGCACACCTCCAGGCGCCAGACCGGGCACTGGACTCTCGCTAGCAGACGTCGAATGCTCGCCTAACTCGTGGGCCTGGGGCGGTCTGCTCTCCTGGACGTCGCGGAGCCTGGGACGGCCCCTTTTCTTGTGCTGGACGTCGTAGCATGAGGACTGCTCGCACGATGAATGTCAGCCTTGCTCTGGTGCCTTGGGGGGGGGAAGCCGTTTCTCGTACCTCTTTGCCGGAAGTGACGCATCGCGTGCACGGCCGCTGGACGTCGCAGCTGAGATGGGCCCTCTTGCAGTTGACGCAAGCCGAGGCTACGTGAGCCTTGTTTCTGCGGGCGCTTTTGGTGTTTCGCAGCGGGACGGGGACCTGGCTAACTAGCGGGGCGGGCGGCTGCACAGCGACGGTTGGACCGCCATAGCCGGGGGCGAAGCTGCCAGATGCGCCGAAGGCGGAATAGCCGAAGGGACCCATCTGGGGAGACGGCTGTGCTGTGTCGGGCTCAGCAGAAGACAACGGTCGCAGCTCCGGAAGCTGTTCTGTAGGTCGCTGCGCTGAGCTGCTCGGCGGCGGCGGCTGCTGCCGTTCGCCTCCTTCATAAACCATCCTGCGCGGTTGCACTGCACCGAGCCGATCCGTGGAGCGGCCTCCGGGGCCCTCGTGCTCGGCGGAGTGGAGCTGCCGGCGGTCATGCTGGTCCTGGGGTGGGCTGTATTTTTCCTTCTGCTGCGGTGAATGCGTCCTCGCCCGGAGAGGTGGTGACGGCCTGTCTGACATGGGCGGGGACGGGTAGCAGGCGGCAAAACGGAGCCCGGGTGAGGCTTTCTCTCTGCTGCCCGGTATCTGACGGCGCCCAATTGACGGCGCGCAGGAGTAGCTCGAGCAAGGAGGAAGGGCCAGTCCATGCATAGCGCCTTCAGGCCGCAGGAACACAGCGAATAACGGTCGGCGCCCGGGGACGGCGTGGCTGCTTCAGCTGCTGCGCAGGCCCTGGGCGGTGGGGGTGTTCGTCCAGGTTGAGGTCAGGGAAATCGTATGAGCATGGGCGCGCCGCTGCTTGTAATATGTAATGTGGGCGAGGTTCCTGGTAGGCCGGATGTCTTGGAGGCGTGCCCGGCAGTAGCACGAGGAGAGAGAGCTGGGAAAAAGGACACACAGGCATGCACGCTGCAGGAGGCTTGGGCGAGCAATACCTGCAGATGACGACACCCGGGGGATTGAGGCTGCGGCGGCACCCGCGTGGTCTGCGAGGGCCAGGCGGGGGGGAGGCCGGGCGTTGGCAGAAAAATAAAAGGGCGCCGTGTGGTCTCGGAGGGAAGCTTGCTGCTGTCGTGTGGGGCCTGGGGCGCGCTTGAAGCAACCGGGCAAGGCGGCGCGCTCTCGAGACCCTGTGCTTGTGGTGATCATGGCAATAAGAAAGATCGGCCTCTTGGGCGCTCTGCGGATTAGGGACTCAGATCTCCCATTCCAGATCCCTGTTGACACCTGCATAATTGGACGGCGGCTTTGGCACGGGGCCGTCTGCCGGGTCGGTTGATGGCCGTGGGCGGGTGCATTGCGGCGCGGCGCGCGCGCATGGTTGACAGGCCTAGCTGATCGGCGACGTCGACCAAGGGCCCAGCGCCTGCGGGCGCCGTGGGGAGGTGTGCTGACGGCGTGCTCACGTCCAAATCGATAGCCCTCCCTCGAGCGGCTCCGGCCATGTTCCTTTTGCGCCCCTGCGCCCATTGGCTCCTGCTGTTTGGGGCCCAGCTTCTCCACGCGGCAGATCTCGGTCGACGCCCTCTCGAGGGCTCCAGCCGGCGCCCCACCGCGAAGGCGAGCGCCTGCAGCCACCAACAGCGGATGAGGCTGGCGCGCGGCGAGGTGACGATTCAGCTCGCGCTCGCGATGAAGAAGGAAGTGGCACCGCACCCATGCCCGCAACGGCTGCTAGCCGCTTCCGTGCTGGCTGGCGGATCGGTTCTAGGAGGGTGCGTGCTGCCCGCTGCCGCTCTCCGGCTGCCCTTGGGGAGGATAGGGCTGCGCTGCATGCAGTCCTCAGATGACCCGGCCGGTCGCCAATATAGTAACGCTCATTTCGAGCAGCGATCCTTCCACTCCTCCTTATGCCCGCTGCCCGCCAGCTCTGAGGCATGACTCTCTAGGCGCATGTGATCTCCGCAGCAATGCGCGCCATTACTTTTTCTCCGCTGCGCTGCGACGGCCGGCGGACGCGACGGCGCCAGCAGCAACCGTAGCAGCAGCGGCGTCGTCGAGTCGGACGTCCACGCCTCGCGTGTTCGCGCCGCCCGGAGCGCCGTCGGCAAGGCGGAACGCGACCCTAGCGAAAGGCACAGGGCAGCCCGCGGCGATCGAGCGCTCTTGCGAGCTGAGCGCGACTCGCTCCTCGTTGTGTTTGCGCGCGACCTTCGGGCCCCAGCCCGGCGTCGCTCACGCAAATCCGCCGGGATCGCGCACCTTAATTTGCATGCCCGATCGGGAGCCACAGCCAGCCAGCAACCGTGCCCAAACTGTACGGCATTGACCGCCAAGGAAGCGCGTGCAGCCCGCCCTGGTCCCTGTCGCGCACCAGCCGAACCGTCGTCGACCATCAGACGCCGCCCTCACACGTCGCTCCGCCGCCCGTCGTATCGTGAGGTAGCCGTGGCAGAGCAGCAGCAGCACCGCCGGGCAGCGTGCACCGCCGGCTCCCTGCGCGCTCCAAGCCCACGTCTGTGACGTGCAGCCGACCCTGGCCGGGCCCGGCAGCTTATTTGTATTGTCAATAATGTGCCGACGGCCATGCCTGCACGCACCTAAGCCAGAACAGAAACAGATGCGCTCCCACGGTCCACACGCCCGAAAGTCCCTGGCCCGGTTGCAACACCAGCCACACGTGCGCATCCTCGCGCCGTCCCTGGCGCCGGCCCTTTGTGGCGATCGGGGGCCAGTTTTCGCTGCTGCCAACGCTCAATTATATTTGGCCTTCGCTCCCAGGGCCCCGTCGCCGGGTACTCAACGAGACACACTGCCGCTGCCGCCTGCCGCAAAGCGCTGCATGTCCCCACCTGGGGGCCTGCCAGCTGCCGCCGCCCGCGCCCTGCCGCCGCCGCAGGCACACGCACCCGCAGCAGCCAGTCCTGACGCGTCCGGCGACTCATCTTCCCAGTGTTTTGTTTCTCCTGCCCACGGGCTCGATTGCGCAAAGACCACGGCCCCGGCCGCGCTTGCGGCTGATCCGCTCCGCTTGCCCGTAGTTCGGCGGGCCTGCGGTCAGATCGCAGGGCGCAGCCGCCGGCAGCGGGCCCTTGGAGATGGGGGCTGCCCGCCGCAAAAACAGGCAGGTCGAGCGCCACTTTCCCCGATCGCGAATCGTGACACTTGGGCGGCCTGCGCTTTTTCCCAGGCCGAGGGGAAAAATGAAAAACTTGTCGAAAAGCATGGACGGCCAACGTGGGTCTTCCGTGCCTCCCGCGCCGTACCCTGCTGCGCCAGTGCGTCGCTGTGCGTGCGTGCATTTGTGCCGCCGCGAGCACAAGGACGGAGATGGGGAAGTCTTTTGCTTGTTCGTGTGTTCGGCGTGCATCCAAGATTATGGTGGCGCCCGTTCTGGAAAATTAAGAAGCCAGAAAGGCAAGCCTATTCCAAGTCAATAAAAATGGTTCCTGTGCCTCCTCGGCTGTGCTGCAAAAATCGTTCGCTCGCTTCCCACCTTGTCTTACCTCTCGATCGCCGGAGCCACAGCTACGGAGAATTCTTTGGGACAGCCTATTTACCTCTACGCCGGTAGCGATTTGAGGCGTGCGCGGCCGTGCCTTCCTTCGGATGGCGTGTGGGCCTCGACGTCGTACGATCCGGCGTCGGCGGCGCAGCAGACAGTCAGCACACAAGACAGACGGCGTGGATGGTAGGTGGGAAACTTTCCGCTAACCGTCGCGAACCTGAAGTCGACCAAAGGCCCGAAAGAACCCCCTAGGAATGCCGCTAGCACGATAAGCTTCGCGACCTCGTGGGAACCACGCGGCTCGCTGAGCTGAACAACTAGTCGTTGACGAGATCTGCAATGGCTTGAATCGCCGCTTCTCAAATAGCGGAATCCTTCCGCCGGTCAGTCCAACGGCCGTACATAGATCGCGTGGAGAAACGAGGCGTTGACCCGCGCCGTCTGGGTAACCAGGCGTGCAGTCCTTGGGTCCGGCTGAATGCTCTGGCGCTGTTCTCGTCCTAATGTCAGCACGCGACCCGAACGGCCTTGGGGCAATCGTACGAGGTACGAAGGTGTGTCGTATGTGCAGAGCGAGTATACTCTGATCAAAATACGGTCCGAATACTGGTATCAGATTAGGAGCGTGACAAATGCACCAAATGGCCAAGTCCATAGCTTCTACTTTTGAGCCTTGGCAGCGAAAACGATTGGCCCGCTGCATGTCAGCCTTCGCTGCCCTCGGTTGTCGACTATCTATTGGAATAGAGTTGGAGAGTGTTACCGCGAAGCCCCTCGAACCGACTGCCCGGACACCTTCCCTGGACACTCTGCAAGTCGGGGCCGTCGCAGGGGCGGCCCGACATAGCTAATCTCCGCAATTAGAACTTCCCTTTCTTTGAAGGCCTTGCATTCTTTGCGCGGCGCTTTTCCTGAAGCGCTCTGCTCTTGCGGACATCGTCGACCCCCTTGAGCTCGCTCTTCGCCCCGCCGTCTGCAAACCTGCCAATGCGCTTCTCCTTAGCCGCATCCACCCGCTTCTTCCTGACATGATAGTCGTCTCTGTATTTGTCGGCCTCCTTAGGCGCCTTCACCATCTTGTGCTTGAACCTCTTGTTGGCACCGTGAGCGCCGCTGGAGGCTGCCTCGGTCTCACCAGCACGAGGCAGACGGCCGATCTTGTTCGTTTTCTTCCAAGATTCGAACCGTCCAGATCGGAAGCTCGCAGCGATCTTCTGCCCGCTTTCGCCACGAATATATTTGACCCCCTTAGATCCGTCCTCGTCATTTGCGCGTGCGACGTATTTCTTGCTCTTCTTGTCCCACCTCATCCCGCGCGGTTTGGATGCTTCAGCAAAGCCCTTCGACTCATCCTGATTAAGGTCCATTGCTGCACTTCGTGCCTCTTCAACGAAGTTGCCACTCCGTCCCTGATTGTCGTACGATCCGGAATGGACGCCATAGCCGCGGTTCTCCGCTAAGTTCAGCGTTTTTGGCGTGTAGGTCATGAAATGTTCTGGATCCTGCCAAGCCTCCTTCGAGTCTTTCTTATTGGCCTGCGAATCCGGGAAGGTGATCTCCAGCTCGTCCTCCGATGCCGAGTCCATATTGACATCGACGTCCATATCGTCAAAGTCCCCGTCCTCTTCGGTATCCCGTGCCGCGTCGGTGGTGTTGGTCAGGCCTGCAATGCTCCTGTCGTTCCAGGCCTTCTTGCCCTCTCCCTGTTGGCGACGTCGTGGATCGACCTTTTCCCTCCTCTTGCGCATCATATCAGCCGCCTCGTCACCCGTACCGCGTTTACCAATCTCGAAGATGGTTTCCTGCGGGCGGAACCCACTAATGCGCGCCAGCATTTTCTCCCTTTCCACTTCAGCCTTGTCGATGTCATCATTGAACAGCATGTTCAGCTCAGACACCGCCTCAGAAGCTAAGACATCCTTGGCACGCTTGGCGCTTTCCGATGATGCTGAGTTGCGCGTCCTCATGTAAAGCTTTTCACCTTTGGCGGCTACAGTGCGCAGATTGCTCAAGTCCTCATCGTCGTCAAGCAGTTTGCTGACCCATTCGCATGCGCGAGCCAGCTTGTCCCGCACAAATCCGCCCACAACCACGTCATTGGCGAAGCTGACGTCTTCGTCAGTTCTTCCCAGGATCAGCTTCCGGCTAAGGAAGAGCTGTAGGTCCAGGAGATACGGAACGTCCGAATCCCTCACCAGACTGTAGCTCCAACCCTTCCTTCCTGCTCTTGCTGTTCTACCGACACGGTGAATGAAGATCTTGGGCTGAGCTGGGAAATCGAAATTGATGACATTCGCGAGAATGGGAATATCGATACCACGGGCAGCGACATCAGTGACGACAAGGATGTTACTCATGCCGGTTCGGAAGGCATGCACTTGTATCTTACGAGCGGTTTGATCCAGCGAACCGTAGGCGTAGGAAACAGCATATCCAGCAGAGCGGAGCAGCCCTGCCAAATACTCCACGTGGTGTTTGGTAGCTGCAAAAATAATGGTAGAATGCTCGGTGGGTGAGTCAGTCGCACTGGGCGCATCGGAATCTCTCTTGCGCTTTTTGTTTTTGGAATCAGCCTTCTTGTTCTTGGCCTTGGTAGCAGCCTCGGTCTCTCCCGTGGGCATCTTGATGATATCTTGCAAGATGTGCAACAAAGCACCCTCCTTGTCGGCACTCTTCACTGTGAAGAAAGCGCTTTCGAGGTCTGGCGACACCTTGCTTTCAGCATCAAGGCGGACGAGCTTTGGTTCTTGAAGACCAGCTCTAGCGAACTCAACGAGTGACTTTGGAAGGGTAGCGGAGAAGAGGAGTGTTTGTCGGTTGGGAGGAAGAGCGTAAAGGATCTCGGCCAATTGGGCAGCGAAACCCATTTCGAACAGCCGATCGGCTTCGTCGAATACCACATAGCGGATTGTAGATAGGTCAAGTTCCATTTCAACCTTGAGGTGCAGAAAACGGCCAGGGGTTGCAATGATGATGTCCGGGTTCGTGTTCATATCGGAAAACTGTTCCTCCAGGCTATCACCACCCACAAGAAGCACAGTCCTCAGGTCTGTACCACGGCCAAGCTCTTTGACAACCTTCAGAGTCTGAAGTGCCAGCTCACGCGATGGTGACATGATGACGGCTCTTGCGCCAACCTTTGCGCTGTGCGCTTTCAACTTCTCGATCATGGGGATGACGAAGGCGGCAGTCTTTCCAGAACCAGTTCGAGCCATGCCCACAACATCTTGCCCGTCCAGCAAAAGGGGAATCGTTTTCCTTTGGATAGGAGTCGGCACAGAGAAGCCTTTCCGGGTGATTGCTTTGAGCAGGTTCGCGTTCAGACCCATGGCTTGGAAACCACCGCCTTTCTTCACGGTCCTCCCCTTCAGGTTAGACGACTTGCGGTTCGCCGCCGCCAGCTGACCAGCGATGAAGGCATCGTCATCGCTGTCGCCGCCGTCCTCCGCTCCAATGTTCAACTCTGCGCCGATATCAAAAGGCGCATTCTTGCGACCTTTTTTCGGTGCGACCTGTTCGTCTTCGCTGTCGTTGGCGCCGGCAAGTAGGGCTTTCGAGATATCGAATTCGTTTTCGGACAAGGCCGGGGAGACGTCGCGGTGCGGCATTTTGTCGACGTTTGTCGCTCGTTGTCGGCCGGCTCGTGGTGCGCGGCGAGTGTCGAGGGCAAAGGGTGTCGGCATGGGGCAATGGGAAAATAATTTGGGTCTTGGTCTTGGCGCTACTTGACTCGCAGCCGACGGGCTTATCGATAACCAGGACGCGCACCTGACAGCGGGGCGTTCGTCGCGTCGCGTCTTTGCGCGTCGTCCGAAACCATCGCCGCTGCCTTGCCGTCCAACAACATTTTCCGCCACACAACCCCAACCATGGGTCAGTGTGCCCCCCTATCTCAAATGAACTTAGCTAATGCTATGCGACAGACTACGGTAACTACGGCGATTACTCAACGACGTCGTATGGCGGCCAAGGCGGCTCTGGCGGAGGTGGCTTCCTTCCGATGGAAGGCAGCCAGAGCCCTGGCAGTGCGTCAAAGGTACGATGCCCGTCGACAGTATCTTAAGATATTACTGATTTTCAATTCAGGGATTCCGCAAAGATACCCTAAGGCCCGTCACCCTCAAGCAGATCAACGATGCTGTCAACACACAAGAGTCGGATTTCACCATCGATGGTGTCGAGGTAGCCCAGGTACGAGATGAGAAGCTATATCATGATGGGCGCATTGCTAAGCAGGCATAGATTACCTTTGTCGGGCAGATTCGCAACATCTCGCAGCAGGCACTCAACATCTCCTTCAAGTTTGACGACGGCACGGGTCTGGGAGAAGTCAAGCTCTGGATGGACGCCGACGGCCCGAATCCCCTCGAGCCTGCCGATGGCTCCAAGCCCACTCTCGTCGAGAATACCTACGCTCGCGTCTGGGGTAAGCTGAGGTCGTACGGCCAGAAGAGACATGTCATCGCACACATCATCCGCCCTATCACCGACTACAACGAGATCTCGTACCATCTTCTCGAGGCTACCGCTGTGCACCTGCACTTCACACGCGGACCCCCCGCCAGCGGCGACAGCAAGCCTGCGGCCAACGGTGGTGATGTGCCAATGGGCGGCTACGGAGATGCTGGATCAATACCATCCCACATCAGCGCTGCCGCGAAGAAGGTCTTGCATGTCCTGCGGACTGCGCCGCAAGGCAACGAGGGTCTTCACATGCAGGATATTGCGTCCAGGACAGGCATGGATATGGCGGATGTTGCCAAGGCGGGTGACGAACTGCTTACCGAAGGCAAGATCTACACAACGGTGGATGATACCACCTGGGCGCTGCTTGACGTCTGATGGCATTTATGGCTTACTGGCGCTACGGGAGGGTTGAGTTATGGATTTTACGGGTTTGCAAAAAGGACGAAGAGTAAAAGGATATCTATTCGAGATGCGAGTCGTTCAGCTGCTCGACTCATTTGACTTTGCATTGGTAGAGAGGAACAATATGCATGCTGCAACGATGGCGGTTGCTACCACGGTAAAGACCTGTTCGGGGTTAGAGCGGGTTGGGACTTTAATAAGCACGTCGCTTACCACTTGGGTCTTCCATCCTGACTGTACAAGCGCGCTTCTTCGACTGTACCGCGTGACCGTCTGAATATAGGTCGCCAGACCCGAGATAAGGCATGCAAGAGAGAGCAGCCAGAATATGATGCCGAAAGGCAGTGCCATCCGTCGCTCTGCCTGCATGTTAGCTCGCATTTCTCTTAACGGCTGTTACAGAACTCACCCAGGTCGCTTGGCTGGGCTTTGAGATGGAACGAGATGACTATAGCAACAGACACTATAGCCATGTATATGGAGAGGCGCAGCCATGACAAGAAAGCTTTCGCGAAAGGGATAGAGTTAGAGAGGGTCTCGGAACACGGCACAGCGACGATACGCACTTCGTTCATTTGCACAGTGGTCCCGGGCGTCGGAGGCATTATTGGCAAAAAGCAACGGGCCGCATAGGGGGCGCTCGGTGAAGACACAGCGGTTGTAGTCGTTGTCTCTGGGGGTTATGGTCAGACCGACATTTGCTCGCTCGATGTAGAGAACCTTGTCGCGACTCACTGATTCACGATGACCGGCTTCGTCGGCACGATCGTGTAGAGCGGGTTGTAAGGTTCGTGGAAAAACTGCTCATCGGCCGGCGTGCAAGTGGTCATGGTGTGCAGAGGCAGATAGAGTTCGTTCCGAGCTTAGGTGTTGTGTGTCTGGCAAGTGCACGACTTGTGTTGGACAGCGATCTCACCTCTCGCTCGTGCTCTAGTCTCGTGCGTCATGACGCACTAGCGAGTAATGAAGGCTTCCCCGCGAAATAAAACCCAACGCTCCGCCGTCTCCAGGACATCTCCCACGCAGATCCCTTCAAAATGGCTCTCGAGAGTTGCGATTTGTTTGGCGGTAGCCTGTTAGGGCCTTTCCTTCTAATCGCGCCCGAAACCACGCTAATGTTGTCAAAACAGGCATTGGAACGCCGCTGATTGGACGTCCTCCGACGATCGCGTTCGCGGCGGGAAGTCTCACGTATGTACTCCGTCATAGGCCGGATGGTAACGGAAAGGCTGACGCTAGATTCAGTCTTATTTTGACATCTCTGAGACGAACCCTGTGGCCCGGTTCTATGGCAATCTCGATATAAAGACTCTTGGCGGTGCTGGTTTTGCTAGCCAGCGCACAACCGGCGAGAACCGCACCTGGAACATTGACGGCTACGATGGGATCCAAATCGAGGTCGCCAAGTCTGATTGTACGTCAATGACCGAGTTGCTACGGCGATGGCTAATCGAGTGCACCAGCCAAGAAGTACACGTTCAATATCAAGAACCAGCTTCTGCCGCCGGATCCTAACACTGGAAGAGAGCAGTCTACCATTTCCTATGAGTATGACTTCTTCGCTCCGTCACCGAACGCTACAGGGGAAACCACAACCATCTTCATTCCCTGGAAAGACTTCAAGGCGACGTACAGAGGTCGTGAGGACCCTGATGCACCTCCTGTCGACCTGACAGACATCAAGAGGTTTGGCATTATGATGAGAAGGTAAAGATTTTCTTGCATTGAGCTCGAGTCCATCGTAGCTGATGCCTTGCAGCTTCTTCGGGGGCCAGGAGGGGAATTTCTCGTTGTCGATCAAGTCCATCTCGGCTGTTCGCAAGTGTTCCGAAAATAAGCAACTGTTTGTTTCAGAGAAGGATGATGTACATCCCGGCGATCTCGAAAAAGGAGTTCAGCCCCGAGATATCGAGGCTAGGGTGCGTATATTTCCCGGTCGTCTTGGAACAGTGTCTAACATTATGTGCAACAAAGGCTGTCAGTTCCCCAGCTACGCGCCGGATGCCGTCACTCTCAAAGGTGATGTACGGCACCCTGGCTGTGCTACTGGGCATCTGGGTGCTATACCCCGGCACGATCCACTTTGGTTGCCATGGTCAGACCCCCGGTCACTGAACAGTAGCATTGCGGGATTAGGTAGCAGGTCAATTCCAAATCACAAACAGTGTTCAGTTGCAGGGATCCAACAGCACGTGCAGATCGGAAGTGCGGAGGTCGATCAAGAAGTGCGAGCAATTTCTACCAATCAGTATCTGAGGGCTGGGTCTGATAGGCGGCCAAGAGAAGGATTCACCTCTGATCTTCACATGGCTCGTGTTACCAAGGAGAGCGAAAAATCTACGGGCTAACCTGCAGAAGTCTTGGGGAGCCGATTCAGGCATGAGTGCATGATCGGACATGCAGCAATTGGCCGGATAGAGACAATCCCTTCTGCTTGCGATCAGGAATACAACACGTCAGCAGAGGCAGGTACCATGGCCCTGGGACGGTGAGGCTGGTGCTAAAAATCCGGCGGAACATTTGTCCAGCAATCGAGTCTCGGGGCCTTTCTGACATCCAGCTTCTCTGGGCCAGAGCAGACACCAAATGCAGTAAGGCAGCCAGTGCTTGGGGCCAGGCCACTTGAATCATGGCGCCGCGAGCCGAGGTCGACGCGGAGTCGTACAATCACATAACCACCCCAGCAGGCTCCTCCAGGAATTGCTGCTGCAACCAGGGGGCCGATGCAAGGCGTCCATCGGGCTGATCAAGCATGCATGGTGGACGACCCACCACGCCGCCACGGGGTGTTTAGTTTTTCTCGAGGCAGCCGCCAGCAAATTGCCGAGGCAGGACTGCTAGCTGCCGGCGCTAGGCCCGGGAACAGCATGAAATCTCGGGAGCTTGGCCTGGGGATGCAAGCCGAAACGGGATCATCACGTCGAATCTTTCGCGACCCTCCTTCACATCCCTGCAGCGATGGCTGCGGTTGGCCGGCTGACGCACGCCTATCAGCCCGCCGTGAGGATCACAGCGGCTGCAGTCTCGACCTCGTATCAAACGACCAACAGCACCGCCGGGCCGCCCGCCCGGGAGATTTTCGCCCGGCAGGCGCGTGGACGGCGCGGCCGAATGAGCAAAAGAAAAGAGCGTTGCTGCCTCCGAAAAGTGGGTGGTGTGGTTGGCCCCTGCGGAGCGTTCGCGACCGTCGTCGGCTCACCTGTCTTTGTTTGCATCATCGCGGGCCACGCGGTCCCTGCAGCCCGGAGCTGGATCCTCTCCAAGGCGCGACCCGTCCGCTGTGGAACTGATGAGATGAGAAAAAATGGCGATTGCGCGGGCTCCACTCTAATCGTTACGGGCGTATCTGGCAGATAGCAGATACGCCTCGTCGTCTTTTTCTTCTTCTTCGCCCTTTGCTCCCTCTTCGTGTGGCTTTTCTGCTTGCTTGTGCCTCATCCGCCCTGTCGGTTTTTTTAATCTTGGATCTCGAGGCACAACAGCCATGCTTTTGCTGTCGTCATTATCGTGAACCCCTCAACCACACGCACATTTGCATCCCTGCCCTCTCCGCGCCCATTGCTGCTGGCCTTACAGCGAGTCGTATTCCACCAACTGTCTCACCACGCTGTTCGAATAAGCAATAACCGATCGCCTCCGCCAAGCCGCCACAACAGACGCGCAATGGCCGAGCAGAAGAAGTCAGCCGTGGCGTCGGCCGTGGACGTCGAGTCTGGCCAGGGTCCCGCGTCGATACCGCATTGGAGGCTCGTCGTCGACCAAGCCCTCGTCACCCCCGAGGTGCTGAACTGGAAGTACGAAGGCAGTGGAACCGCCGAGGATCCCTACGTGGTCAAGTGGATCGAGAATGACCCCAGGAATCCGATGGGCTGGTCCAAGAAATACAAGTACTGTCTCAGTGTGACTATGGCGCTGGCGACCCTGGCCGTGGCATTCTGCTCCTCCGCATATTCGGGCGGTAAGCATTCCCTTTGATGGACATGGTGGCATGATCGGGCTGATCCGTGGCGTCGTTGTCAAAAGCCTTGACCAGTTTGGTCATGGAGTTCGGCATGAGTCTAGAAGTCGCCACTTTGGGCATGTCGTTCTTCGTCTTGGGCTTCGCTCTGGGTCCGCTTCTCTGGGTAAGCTTACTTCGTGGCCGGATGACGCACATGATGAGCTGACTTGAGATAGGCACCGTTCAGTGAGCTCTACGGCCGCCAGATTCTGTTCATCCTGACTTTCGGCGCCTTTACCTTTTTTAATGCCGGCTCGGCGGGTGCGCAGAACACGCAGTCGATTTTGATCCTGCGGTTCTTTGCTGGCTCATTTGGATCGTCGCCCTTGACGAATGCGGGCGGTGTCATCGCAGACATGTTTAATGCGAAGGACCGTGGTCTTTGCATGAGTATCTTCAGGTAAGTCACTTCTCATTCACTTACTCACAGAGGTGCAAGCCCTTCGAATGAGCATACAGTCTTCTTTCAAAGCCCGTTGCATACCAGAATATTGTGGCGAGGGCATGGTGAATGAATGAATGATTGCTTCACCTTTGTGTGGCTGCTTTGATCTGCCGTAACATTGGCGATCGGCGCTTAAAAATAGGAGTTGCCAAAATTAGGACTTGGGGGAATGATACTGACTTTGATCGTCGAACAGCCTTGCGCCTTTTATGGGACCTGTCCTCGGACCCATCGTCGGAGGTTTTCTGGGAGAAACCGAGGGATGGCGGTGGATTGAAGGTCTGATGGCCATCTTCTCCGGTGCACTATGGATCCTCGGTACCTTCTGCATGCCCGAGACGTATGCGCCCGTCCTCTTGAAGAAACGTGCCGCGAAACTATCTCAAATGACTGGCAAAGTTTATCTTAGCCAGGCAGAGATTCGCTCTGGACCAGTCTCGCTCAAAGAAGCTCTTTCGACGAGCTTGTCCCGCCCGTGGATCCTGCTCTTCAAGGAACCGATCGTGCTTCTTTTGACCATCTACCTTGGAGTAATCTACGGCACGCTCTACATGCTTTTTGGGGCGTATCCGATTGTTTATCAGATCGAGCGTGGCTGGACTGCCGGTATTGCGGGCCTCCCCTTCATCGGCATCGCTATTGGCATGGTAGGATCGGTTGTGTATACCATCGTGTTCGACGACAAGCGGTATCGGCGCAACGTGGAAGAGCATGACGGGTATGCGCCTCCCGAGGCCCGTCTCCCCCCTTGCCTTCTCGGAGGCCTCATTCTTCCGCTCGGGCTGTTCTGGTTTGCGTGGACGAATTATCCCTCGCTGCCGTGGGCGGCGAGCGTTGCTGCGGGGATTCCGTTTGGCTTCTCGATGGTGCTCATCTTCCTGAGCGTGATGAACTACCTGATCGACTCGTACACGATCTTCGCGGCGTCGGTGCTGGCAGCGAACTCTGTACTGCGGTCCGTTTTTGGCGCTGCTTTCCCACTTTTCACGAAGCAGGTGAGTTTTCCATGGCTGGCTGGCAGAAAGTATCTTGTGCTGACAGGGATCATAGATGTATGCCAACTTAGGTCAGTGAAGTATCCCCCCGCTCGCCTTGCGCCATTTGACTACGACACGTGTCGAGGCGATGATATCAAGTGGATCGGATTGCGCGAGTATGTGCAAATCATGATGATCGCTAACATGGATGACAGGCATTCACTGGGCGTCGACTGTTCCCGCGTTCTTGGCGCTTGCGTGTCTTCCCTTCCCCTTCCTCTTCTACAAGTACGGCGGCCCGATCCGGATGAAGTGCAAGTACGCAGCAGAGGCAGACGCTTTCATGAAGAGTCTGCGTGAGTCGGCAACAGTCACGACGCCGTCAGGGGCGTCGTCGAGCAGAGGGGAAGAAGTGGAAGATGAGAAGGAGATCGAGACGCGCAGCGGCAGCAGCAGGGCGGGAGAGCAGCAGGACGAGGAGGCGAGGTTTGAGAGGATCAAAACGGGCCACTCGGCGACGACGCACAGGGAGGTGCCGCAGTACGAAGAGAGCCCGTTCGAGATTGACCGAGTGCACACACGGGAAAGCTTCCGCTCGCACAGATCCAAGACGGAGAGCTTGGCGAGGAAGATGAGCAGGAAGTAGTGTGTTCGGAACGATTCTAGATTTCATGATAGACGGTAGAGGTGCTTCGATCAGGCGTCCCGGGTGGGCAAGCAGTGCGCATCAGTTGGCAAACCTCGAGAGGCTTGTTCAAGGAGTTGAGCACTGGAGTTCAGCGCAGCCCTGTTCGTATACGGGTAATATAGCGAGTAATGAAAAATGGAAATGCTCTGATTGAGGTCGGGCAATATCGCGTATCGACGTCGTTGGGCCCCTTTTTGGCCGACCAGCCAAGCCCCGGATCTGCATTGAGCTAGCCGCCGGGATGCGGCGCTTGCAGGCGCAGGGCGTTTCAGCCCTCTTCTTAGCAGCAAACAACATCAACCCAGCTGCCCCGTACTCTCTCTCTCTCCCCTCTCTCTCTATCTGCTCACCCACGTCATTCTTTCTGGCTGGAGCACTGCACCCCACATTCATTTGGCTTTATATTTATCCGCGCTTCCGCCCAACTCGTGCTTCGACAGCCACTTGATACCCGGTCACCCAGCAAAGACTTCGACACTCACTCACCATGCGTCTTTCGACCCTCGCTACCACCTCCCTGGCCCTCGCGCCCGCCGTCGTGTCTGCCTCGGGCACGCTCGGCTTCTCGCTGGGCACCAAGCTGCCCGACGGTACCTGCAAGTTCCAGGCCGACTACGAGAAGGACTTTGACGCCATCTCGACGGCGTCCGGCAGCAAGCTCGTCCGCGGCTACTCGGTTTCCGACTGCAACTTCGCCAAGGAGATCCTGCCCGCTGCGAAGTCCAAGGGCTTCAAGGTCGTGCTGGCCGTGTGGTGCGTGCGCCCCCTTCTCGCGACGCGTGGTTTTAAGCATGTCGCATAAGGTTGTTGGGTGGAGCCACGGGAAGGACTAGTAGCGCTGACGCAACCCTTCCAAAACATGCAGGCCCGATGTCGACGAGTCGCTCCAGGCCGACAAGAAGGCCCTCAAGACGTACGCCACCGACGAGTACGCCGACCAGATCTACGCCGTCACCATCGGCTCCGAGACGCTGTACCGCGGCAACTTCACCGGCGAGGAGCTGCTCGAGAAGATCAACGACGTCCGCACCGTGCTGCCCAAGGGCACCAAGGTCGGCACTGCCGATTCGTGGAACAAGTGGGCTGATGGCACCGGCGATGCCGTCGTCAAGGGCGGCGTCGACCTGATCCTGGCCAACGCCTTCGCCTACTGGCAGGGCGCCGACATCAAGAACGCCTCCAAGGTCTACTTCGACGACATGTCCCAGGCCATTGCCCACATCCAGGAGGTTGCTGGCGGTCCCGACAAGGCTCCTGAAATCTGGAACGGCGAGACTGGCTGGCCCACCGACGGTACCCCCTCACCCCCCTCACACCCCAACACACAACCATGGCAACTAATATTCTGTCTCAGGTGGTTCCGACTACGAGGCTGCCAAGGCCGGTACCGATAATGCCAAGACGTACTATCACGAGAGCGTGTGCGGCGCTTTGAAGTGGGGAGTGAGTACATCCACGCCACCCCAGACAATTCTCCACCATTATATCGTGTCGCTAACCACAACAACACCATTAAAAGCTCAATGCATTCTACTTCGAGGCGTTCGACGAGCCGTGGAAGCCCGTGAGCGTTGGCGACAACGGAGAGGAGAAGGACGAGACCAAATGGGGTGCCATGACTTCTGACCGCAAGTCCAAGTTCGACCTCAAGTGCACTTAGAGGACGAGACGAGCGTGCATTGAGGAGTGGCTTTAATGCTTCGGCATGCTCCTCTCTTTCTTTGCATTTAGCGGCGGGTGTTCCTTGAGTCTTCGGAGCGAGTACGAGGGCTGGATTGAAGGATGGATTGTCCCGATTCTTCCTCCTCACAGCCCAACCCGGATACCCCTTGATTAGGATTGTGAATACAAAGATCCAACCATTCTTATTCCATCACTCTGTCTCAAATTCCCTTCGAATATCACTGTATTATTGCTCTAGATTTGGTAATTCTCTTCCACCTCCTCCTGCGCCGGTATAATTGTTCCAGAAACCAGAAACGAGACCCTCCCAGAATGGAGCGCCTATTTTTATGCCCAAAATACTCGGACTGCTATGGGCTGGTTTTAGATGCGGCGTGGTTTGTCCATGCGTGCGAAATAAGGGAGGTCGATGATTTGGTGGCCGACACGTGCCTGCCGCTCCTGCTGCTCTTGCCACTGGAGTCAACCCAACCCAACCCAAACCTTATCACCACCACCTACAAAGCTCGCGACACACCTACCAGCTCACACCGCACTGCCCACGACGCTCGGTACGCGAGGCCGGCATTGATGGTGAGCATAATCTGCCCTCTGACGTAGCATCTCCCTCACTGGCTCCGCCAGCCGTCGACATCACTGTGGATGGGTTGAAGACTACGCTGAAGACGCTGCTCGAACATCATACGACTGAGCTCAGCGCCGGTAGGCCCGGTCTCAAGGACGCCTGTGCCCTTTTTCGGCCGTTCCTTAGCAACATTGACTCCACCACCAACATGCCGACTGATCCCACGCTTCACCCGAGCCGTGAGCCCGACATCAACTTGCCAGCGACGCTGCGTGTCAATGATACCATGCTGGCAGCAGCCCTAGCGCTAGCAAGCACGAGCACGGTCTACAAAGCCCCACACGACAAATGCGACAGGTGCTCGGTGAAGGCGGAAGTGAGCAAGCCCGTTGGAGACGAATGTATTATCTGGCTGAACACCGATGGAAGGAACGTTCGCTTCTCGGGTATCTGTACTTCGTGCCTGGTCCTCCGTGGTGGAAACGTGAGGAAAGCTGGCAAGATCTGCTCTCTCCATGGTATGAGTGCGCCAGGCCAACAGCGGGAAATTGCGATTGAGGTGGAGGATGACGTCAAGCAGGAGCCGACCGCAGAGGAGCACGATAATGCTCCATTCGACCTCGACATTCAGGAAGTCTAAGAGGTTACGGGAAGTTAATATGGATTGGCGGAAGAATCTCTGGTGTGATTGACAGAAAAATAATGGTCTATTCAAGATAACGATATAGGCTGTGCCCGCCGTATCATGATCCAAACTTGTCTCGACACAAGCCTCAGGTACGAGCAACGGAAGCGGCGGACCTCTTCTTCTTCTTCTTCTTCACTCTCCAACTCACCAGCTTGCCTTCGCGCGAACTGGTCTCTGCACACTCTCCAACTCACCCGGCTTACCTGAGTGTGAACTTGTCTCCACACATTCCTCGGCTACGAGCGGCGGAAGCAGCCAACCTCTTCTTCTTCTTCTTCTTCTTCTTCTTCTCCACACACCGCTCACTCGGCTTGCCTGCGCGCTAACTTGTCTCCACACACTCCTCAGGTATGAACGACGGAACCTGCCAACTTTGCCAGTTTCCTCCCACTTGCCTGCGCGCGAAGTTTTCCCTACAGACTCCCCAGATACAAAAGCAGCCCCTCCCTACTCGTCGTTACGGCGCCCCTCTTGAAGACATCCCTCACGAAGACAAGATGGCACCGAAAATGGACGCGAAGGAATGGGTTCGATTCAAGTGTCAACACTGCGTGTTGACGTTCAAGAGCGAAGAGGAAAGGGATGATCATGAAAAGTCGCACACTCAGCCAAAGAGGTTCCCCTGTCCATACGAAGCATGCTCCAGCCGATTCAACACAAGCTCTGAATTGAGTAGGCACCTCGCGCTTCACCAACCAGAACAAAAGCATTTCAAGTGCCCTGTGTGTAAAAAGGGCTACGAGAGGAAGCATAAGCTAGGGGAGCATGTCAGGGCGAGGTACGCCGTCGATGTTCCGCTCGATCTGAGCGTGGATGAGCTTGTGGAGCTCGTGAAGGATGTGACATGGCGGTTTGGTTGCCCCAGTTGCGATCGTCGCTTCGCGACCAAGGAAGGCCTCGAGAAGCACTTTTCAAAGATGCATGACAATGACTACACCACTGGTACAACACAGACTGGAAGACAGAGGTCTCGGGGCGTCCACGGTAACATCATTTGCACGATATGCCAAGGAAAGTTCTTGAAGGTCGAGTATTTGCGCACGCACTTGATCAACGTGCACCACCGCAAGTACGAAGAGGCGAATGCTCTAGCCTCTAACAGTGGTGCAGCGGCAGCAGGAAAACAACCAACGCTGGAAAAGACCCAATGCCCTCAATGTGGCAGAGTCTTTGCCAACCAGGGATATCTGAAGAACCACCTCAGATCCTACCACAACAAGAGTATGGAGGAGGCATTTGGCATTGTCGAGAGCCAGGCTCTCTTACCCACCGATCAACCAGACCAGGCTCCCTCACCCACCAAGCAGCCAGACCAGGCTCCCTCACCTACCAATCTACCAGACCAGGAGGCCTTTACGAGAGATGAAGAGACAGGCCTCTACTCCACCATGGCAGCGAGAGAGGAGAGTGTTCAGCCTCCACAGGCCACGTCCAAGAGCTCATCCAGCCGGCAGTCGTCAACATCTTCAACGACAGAGAAGTGTGGAAGATGCATCCAGATGGGTACGCCGTGTTTGCGTTTCACGAACGAGGCTCCTTGTATGGAGTGTACAAATGCCAGAGTTCGATGCGTGCCAAAGAAGCATGAGGTGAGACTGGAGGCATTCTTCAGTCATATATGCGAAAACCCACCGGCACTACATGTCCGGGGTAGTGTTGATACCGAACTTGAGGTGTTCAAGAGGGGTCCAGGCGTTATCATCAATGATCAAGATGGCTGGGACTCTCTGACGAAGACCACGAAGGAGAAGATCACTCAGAAGTCGAATGAAATTGATTCATGGGTTGAACAGTCAAGATTTTCAACCGGTAACCCCTTCCTGGAAGTCGGAGACGACATTAGAAAAATAACATATGTAGGTAGCTGAAGCCATCGTCCGGACGTGTATGTAAAATTTTTAAATCCACATTCTCGTCCGGACGATAGCTTCAACTGCCCATATATGTCGGTTTTCGTAAAAAAGGAGAAAATGGCACATATCGTGGGTAGTTGAAGCGATTGTCCGGACGTGTATGTAAAAATTTTTTAATTCGGCATTCTCATCCGGACGATGGCTTCAGCTACCCACGTATGTTATTTTTCTAAGGTAGAGCTGGGGCTCTCGATCACTAGGAAGCTTCGGGCTACGAAGCAGCCGCGGCTGGAGTTGGTAAGTATCTCCCAGACAGAGAACAGAATTGCAGAATTCTCCGAGCGGCTAAAGGCTGACTATTTGTCAGTATCAAACGATTCCCCCAACTCCCTGCAAGTTCTGTCTACCGAGTCCGACCTCAACCATTTACAGCAGGTCTCCAGCACCGCAAGATGGGGCCGACGGCAGGCCCCAAGTCAATAATTCGACCTTATAAATGCTCATTCTGCATTTTTACCTCCACAACTGCAACGGAACGAGACCAACACCAGGCCAGCCATGTTCTCCCGAAACGCTTTCCTTGTCCACACCAAAACTGGTCTTCGAAGTTCAATACAACCAGCGAACTTACCCAACACCTCAAGCTCCACAAACCGGTCTCGAAAGCCCACAAGTGCTCGGTGTGCCGCAAAGAATATGACCAGAAGGAGAAGCTTGAGTTGCATGTGAGAAAGCGGCATGCACATGAAGCACCACACGAGCTCAGCTTCGACAAACTTCTAGAATCTGTCAAAGATCTAGAGTTAAGGTTTGGCTGCGGGTTCTGTGATCGATGCTTTGCGACTAAGGGCCAACAACAGGATCACGTCAAGAAGGTTCACACCAGCGACTCGGCCAAAGATGAAGCAAATATTGCCCAGAAGCGCTCACGAGGAATGCATGGAAAACTCTCTGTCCGATCTGTGGCAATAAATTTAAAGAGGTCGAGTACCTGCGTACACCATTGCAGAACATTCACCAGAAGAACTACAATGAGGCCAGCGCTTTAGTGGCATTTTGGGGCAGTTGAAGCCAATGTCCGGACGTAGATGTAGGATTTAAGATTAACACAAATGCGTCCGGATATTAGCTTCAACTACCCATGTAAGTAGAGTATTAATTTCTTATGGGTTGGAATTTCATATCCTCCGCCGTAGATGCACCTTTTGTCTGTCAAGCCACTGAGCAAGAGAATAAAAGGAAAAAGGCAAGGAAAAGTTCGTCACTCTCGTAAGCGGCTACTCAAGTTTTACTATATCAAAGAAATCCCCAAGCCAAAATCCAGCAATGTTCTTCCTTTAAGCATCTCTTCCCTGAGACACACCCTTGTCAAACATCGCCAATCCTTTCCTGGTCACATATGCATTGCCAAGTGGGATCAGCTAGCTTAGGCTACCCGGCCAAGCGCAGATCACCCGCCGGGTTCCTGGTTTTTTCTGATCGACTAGGGGAGAGAAAGCATGCATATCGCTGCACGCACGCGACAATCGGAACGGGGGTGCGTATCTTCCCCGGTCAGGGTTCCAAATCTGACTAGGGGGGGCGAGGATGTTCGTGAAGAAGTGGCAGGGAAGATGGAAATAGAAAGTTACTAAGTTGTGATGTGCAGATGAACAGAGAACACGTTTGACTCTCTATTGAATTTGTCACGGAATACCAAAAAGCAAGATTCAGAGTAGAATTAATTTTCATTTCCCTCGAACGAGCGCGGCTCACCTGGTATCTCATCGTGAAAGACAGAACATCATAAGAAAAACAAAATCTCGCTGATCGAACGCCTCAAGGAGGGCCTCCTCCCCTTTGAGCACCAGCTCTTCGCGGTCTGTTCAACAACCTCTTAAAAAAGGACTCGCTGGGCTGGGGAGAGACACAGCCAGAAAGATGCGTCAATTCCTCCCACTTCCTTCTCCTCCCTACCTCAAATTGCGTGGTATCTCAAACAACGGTATCGCTCTTAACCACTGCGCCCTTCTCATCGACGACAGCGCTCTCCGAATGAACCAGCTCATTCGCATCCAAGCCCTTGCTCTGCACAGCGGCAACCTTCTCCGAGAAGTTCGACTTCATGTTACCTGTCTTCCACGCCTTGACGCCAGGCTCGAAGACGGCGTCGATCTCCTCGAGGGTCTTACCCGCCGTCTCCGGGAAGGCAAGGAAGACGTGGATGGTGGAAGCGAAGCAGAAAACGCCGAAGATGATGTAGGTGCGCCAGACAATGTTCTCGAAAGCCGGGGGGACGAAGTAGGCACTGTAGTACAAATATTATTAGCACATGTCCCTTAGGGGAGGTAATCGTGTAACACTTACAGCGCGAAGTTGAAGATCCAGTTGGTGGCAGCGGACAGGCCGACACCCTTGGCACGCCAGCGCAGAGGGAAGACCTCAGAGCAGTAAATCCATGCAGCGGGCGCCCAGGTCAGACCGTAGACACCGACGAAGATGTACGAACAAGCGATGATGCCCTTGGCAGGGTGACCGAGAACCTGCCACTTGATGTTCGTGTTCTCGCCGACACCATCGACAGGGTTACCGTGTTCGGCCATGATGCCAGCAACGGCGAAGTTGAGAGCGGACATGAGGATGGCGCCATAGATGAGCAGTTGGCGACGACCAACCTTCTCAATGAAGAGAAGCGTGAAGCCAGTGGTCACCAGGAAGATGACGTACTGGATGGCTGACGAGTAGAGGTTGACGTTGCCGGTGAGGCCTGCCATGTTGAAGACGTAAACGATGTAGTACATCATGACGTTGCCGCCGAGAAGCTGCTGCCACAGCTGGACGAAGGTGCCGGCCACGGTGCGGCGCCACATCTTAGGGCCGAAGAGGCCGAGGACTGTGAGTTCCTTTGATTCTTGCGCAATGCGAACGGCTTCGCGGACTGGAGGGGTCTTATGTGAGCTCAGCCTCAATTGAGCGATTAGGGGGAAACGTACCCTCAAGATACTCGGCCTGAGCGACGGGGTGTTGCGGGTCACCCTTGCCGTGGAGCAGCGCGAGCACATTCAAGCTCTCCTCCCACCGATCCTTGCTGGCCAACCAACGAGGGCTCTCAGGGAAGAAAAACAAGGCGCCGAGGAGGATAAAGGCCGGAATGCCCTGGACTCCCCAAGCGATACGGAAAGATGCGGGGCCCTCGACCTTGGAGCAGCCGTAAGAGATAAGGTACATGATCAGGATGCCCCATTCAATGGCCCATTGCTGGATACCGACAACACGTCCACGAATGCGGCCAGGGGAAAGCTCGGCGAGGTATACGGGGACCTGAGAAGACATGATACCGACTGGGATGACTAGTTAGCTCGGTACTTCCCCTGATCCAAAGATGATTTTACCTGTGAAACCGTTGATGATACGGCCGACGATAAGCTGGGCGACATTTTGGGCGCTGCATTGAATAGCCGAACCGATGACCCAAATGACGGCTGCGATTTCCATTGCACGTTTGCGGCCGAGTTTATCGGAAAGGAATCCAGCTCCGAGGGCGCCAACGAACGAACCAGCGGACATGGAGGCCGTGATCTTCACGAATATCAGTTTGAAGCCCTGTGGCAATAAATTGGGGCAAATGGGCACTCACACCACCCTGGAGGTCGGAACTCGGATGATTGAAGTATTCAGCATACTGTTCGGTTCCAATCCACGCGCTCATGGAACTGGTAGAGTGTCAGGGCTGTGGTCTGTATATGGTTGGTATGACAACGGCGGCGCACCTGATATCAAAGCCGAAGAGGGCTCCTCCAATCGTTCCGAAGCCCGCAAGGGCTAGATGTTTTGTTAGCACACGGCTCCATGGAAGGGCTTGGTGGCGAGACAAAGCTTACCATAGATATTTGACATAGGCTTCACCATGGCGGGCGAGTGATGACCGAGTCCGCCTCTCAGTCAAAGGGTCGAATGGTGCGGTTACTCGAGGGCAAGACACTTGCGTGAAGAAGAGCTCCAACCTCACACGCGGCGAACGAGGACGACAACGCAAGGGGCATGCGGTGGAGATCAGCGTGCATATATACTCTGGGGCAGGCTCGCCCACAATACCCCAGTGCGCCAAATACCGGGGAAAGCCAGGGCAGATGAGACTAAACTGGAGCGGTCAGACACCCCAGACCGCAACGGCTCCATCTGAGCCCACTGAAAGGCAAGAAACGCAACAAGGAGCTTTCTTGCGCTGCTCTGACACCTGCCAAACCCCCGGGCTCCGGTGGGAGGGCTTTACCCAAAGCCGTATAGCGTCGGCTCAGGTTCCTACCGGGGGGCGTAGCGATGCCGGACGGGAAGGTCTGCGGGACATGCAGCCTGCCCGGTGCGGCGTTGGCCTGAGCAGACGGCAAACGCGAGGTAACATCGCGCCGGGCGTCTCAGATACGCGCAGTCCCCAAGACGGATACAGCAGCGGCGCAGCGCTCGGCCAGTAGGTGCGCCACGGAAGGCAGAGGCGCAAGGGAAAGGCGTCATCTTGGACCGTGGCGCCGCGGTGGGCGCCGGTGGAGGTGATCGAGCGCGGCGTAGGCCTGCGCGTGTCGACAAGCCTCGTTCCTCCAGCGGCCAAAGGTTGCAGGGACGTTTGCAGAGACAACGGGCGCACGGGGCGTGGGGCGGAGGCGGAGGAAGCGAGCGAATGTGTGATTGAGGCTTCCCGAGGGCTGCGGTGGATTGGTGGGCTGTGCGTCTGGGCCGGTGGCGGCGGGGGTGACTGGAGAAGGCGGGCGTGCGTGCGGGGAGCGACAGGCCGGTGGAATGAGTCGCAATCCCTGCCCGATTCCGCCCGCCAGCGACAAACCCGCCGGGCAGGAACGGGCCTGCAGCGGCAGAGGAGCGGCTCGCATGCTGCCGTGTCACGAGATCTGTGGCCGTCGGCCAGAGAATGCACGCCTCTTGGCCGGCTCTGGCCCATGCAGCCTCGCGCCAGACGGCGCAATTCGTCTCGACCAGAGAGCAATGGATGGGCCGAGAGCACGCGCCGTAAGCTTCACCCCGGAGCCGTCATGATGTTTGGAGCTCCGAACCGACTTATGACGTCGGGATCAGAGCTGGATTTATCCGCCAATTGGCAAGTGTGGGGCTCCGCTCGTATGACCAAACAGCCGTGGAGATTGGGGTCCCCAAAGGACAAGACTCGGCCGCACGGCGAAAAGACGGGGAACGCTGCATCGCGACAAAAATCAAGCAATTGGCCTTGGGCTGCTTTCCAAGCTTTCGCGGTGGGACCGCTCTGGCTTGGCACGACAATAACTCACACCACAGCACAAACATGCTATAGAAGTCTATCCATACTCGTCACTCTCCCGAAGAGAGCTAAAACCACGCATGCTTCAAATCATCCCACACATTCGCTTGCTGATTAATCACAATCCGCCTCCCGCTCACAACTCAACTCCGCTCCCAGTTCCATCTCCAACTCAAAGAAGCTTCAAACGGGGGTTGTTTCTTAGAATGGCTCCAGACACCGTATGCGAAGGAGGGCAGAAATGAAGAGATTCGGCAAGAAGAACGAAGGCCAAATACGGAACTGCGTACAGCCCGCTGAAACTGTATTACCAATCGTGCAACCGAGAAGAAAGCTGAATGCGCTCAAACAAAGTCGGCCGAGTACGAGAAGCCGCGGAATTCTTCTTGCATCGCCTGCGAAAGCACTGCAACACCGTGTTAGCCCATCTTGCATCCACCACTGCTTCTTGGTCCACTTACCCGACTGCACCGGCGTGAGCACTGGCGTGACGCTCGTGAACTCTTGGTCGAAGTTGCTCGTGTCCGTTGCGCTCGAAATGGTTGGAATGAACGGAGCTGGGATCCGCTTGTGGTACACGTCCTCCCAGTTGATGTTTCTGAAGAAGGCGTGGCTCATGATCTCCTGCGCATCAGTTGGCCCGCTGCCAAGGCGGAGCTCCGGCTCCCTCGTGAGAAGCTTCTGCAGGATCGAGACCGAGTCTCGCGGCATGTGGATCGGGTACAGCGGTTCGTCTGCAAGAATGGCGTCGTAGATTTCATCTTCGTCCTCACCACGGAACGGCGACTGTTGGAGAAGCATCTGGTAGATGAGGACGCCGAACGCCCACCAATCCACTGCCCTGCCGTACTTCTTATCCAGAAGAATCTATGCAAAGTCAGTCCAGTCCACACCACTCGTCGGCAAATTTCATACCTCAGGTGCCATGAATTCAGGGGTACCACAGAATGTGCTCGTCGTTGAGCCGTACCACATATCTTCTTTGCAAAGACCGTAATCCGCAATCTTGATATGGCCGTCAAGGGTGAGAAGGATGTTGTCGAGCTTCAAGTCACGGTAGATGACACCGTTCTCGTGGAAATACTTGAGCGCGAGGCAGACCTCGGCAGCGTAGAACCTGGGCAAGTTAGCGGAGATCGAAAAATTAAAGAAACTGAACATACTGTGCTCGCTTGGTACCGAACTGGCCACGCTGAATGTGAAGCATCAGGTCACCGCCACTGACGTACTCCATGACGAAGTAAACACGGGTTTCCGTCTGGAAACATGCGTGCAAGTTCAGCAGGAAGGGGTGTCGCTCCTTGTTTGCGATCAAGAACACACGCTTTTCTGACCGTGTGCTCTCGACTTCATCGTTCTCGATGATAAACTCCTTCTTCAAAACCTTGATGGCGTACAGCTGCTTGTTGCTCTTCGTCTCGGCAAGCATGACCTTACCGAAGTTACCCTTACCCAGAACAGCCAGGAAGTTGAAATGATCCAGACCGATCCGCCTGCCAGTGCCTTGGTAGTTGTGGGGAGGAAGCTCCTTCTTCTGGTTGGGTGGCTGCACGGCAATGGGATTATGCGGTGGCGCAGGCGGTTGGGCTGCTTGCTGAGGGTGGGGTGGCAGCGGTGTCGTTGGCGGTGGCGCAGGCTGTGGGTAGCTCGACTGCCTGGGCGGATGCTGTGGAGGCGGTTGCTGCGGGGGTTGGGATAGAGGTGGGATGGGGTACGAAAGCACCCCCGCATAGTCGGCCGGGTTGTAGGAAGGCTGCTGTGGGGATTGAGCTTCCGGCGACCCCTGTTGCGGGTAACCTCCGGATGACCGCGAAGGAGAGGAGGGCTGATAATCGGTCGAGGACCTCTGATGGTGCCCAGGCGCCTGACTAAGAGCCGTAACAGCTGCTTTCGCGGCATCTGTGGACTGGGTGCGCGGAGCAGTCGGCGGCCGTTGCTGAGTTGGTGAAGACGGGCTCTGAGCGTAGGAGCTTTGGGCGGCGTGGTATGAGTCCTTTCCGTAAGATAGCCTCTCCGACTGCACCGAATCCGTGTTGGAGGCGTAAGAACCGGAAGCCGAAGGACCGGATGGCCGGCCCGAGCCCGAGCTAGGTCGCAGCGTCCTCGAACTCATTGAGATTGATGATGTCTGGCGCTTCTTGGTGGTGCTGATTTCGGCCAGAATCTGATTGGCAACCTCCATGGACATGCCGCAGAAATCAGGAACGAAGTGCACACATTGTGCGTGACAGGTCGAACCACATTCCGAGCACTTCCTGCACTGCTTCTTGCCAAACGGAAGGACGTAACCGCAGTGGCAACACCAGTTGGCTCCCATGTTGGCGAATGGTTCGAAGCGGTGGGGGATGCGGTGGTTGAGCTTGGCCTCGTCCGGATCCGTTTCTGCGTTGGATTGGGTGATACACTTGGTGACCACCTTCTGGTAGCACTTCTTGTGGCACGTGTACTTGCAGTCCGAGCACTGCATACCGGCAGCGTACTTGAGGAAGTCGCCGCAAAGGGCGCATCTCATGATGTTATAGAACTGCTGCTGGACGAACTTGTGACCGTACTGCTCGTGGATCTCTTCCTTGCGCTGACGAATGGCACCCTTGCGGCCGAGACCAACGTCGAACGGCCGGCGATCCTTGTTTTCCTTGGCTGTGACACAGTCAGTTTGAGCCATAATACGCTCTCTCTACGAGACTTACCGAAGCTCAGTGTAAGTTGAATACGGCCAACAGGCTCGAGCGCGAACCACGCGTCGATGTATATCGGACCTGTCTGCGGCTGAGGGCCGCCTCCCAGGCCCTGGCCAGCTCCGGCGCCCGTCCCTCCAGGGCCGGTAGCAGCCTGTGGCGGAGGCTGGAATTGCATATCAGGCTGAGCGCCGCCTCCCGCGCCCATTTTGTCTGCTGAAACCCACATCGCGCTCGAGCTGTTAAGTTCCGTCTCGATCCTCTTTCGTCTCATCTCTTCGGCGATATCAGAAATGCGAACCCAGAGCATGCCGATGGGAAGCGGGTGATCGCCGGTTCGGTCGTACACCGTCAGCTCGACCTCGTTGGCATTGTCAATGGAGAATTCATGAACTTCGTCCGTCCACTTATCGTTCCTCGTAGCTTTCGTGCGTCCCTTGAAGGCGTCTTCGACCTTCATGATAACAAACGTCTCGGGGCCCCGGCTAAAGCGTCCGGTAGCGGCATGGTCCACGTCGGCCACTTGGTGAATTCGCAGTGTCAAATGACCGGTGAGCGGTTTCCTGGCGCTCGGGACGTTCAGGCTGTCATCTATGCGGACATTCTCAGCCCAATGCTATCTCACGCCGAGAGGAGCAACTTACCATCGGGGCCATCGCCGCCCTCGATATCAACGTGGAGATCCTCGTAGCGTTTGAGCGCTTGCTTGAGCAGTTGGATCTTTTGGTTGCTCTCGATGCGGCGGGCCTCGGCATCCGCCTTGCTCTTCCTGTCGCCCTCCATTTGGTAGAGGCGCACCATCTTCTCGATTCCATCCTTGTACTGTTTCTCCACACTAAGCTTGAACTCAAGCTGCGACAGCATAAGTTGGATCCGTGGCCCCAGGTGCGGGGTATCGTATTTGATCAAGTCTGCGCAAGATTAGTTCCCGCACGCGGGAGCAGCGTGAGGATGCTTACCGAGCTTGCTGTAGTTTGCACGCTGGCGGGGCTGGCCGGGGCCAGGGGCGGCATAGGGCGCCTTTGGGGGCATCAGGACCTGGCCGCCACTGAGCTGGCTGTAGCCTCCTGGAGGAGACTGACCGTAGCTGCCGCCATCAGCGTACTCGCCGGGAGTGTCCTTTGGAGGAGGAGGCAGCGGATTCCTCCTCTGCTCTGGCGACGGAGGGCCGTTGCTGCCGGAGCCGAGGGACAGGTTCTCGATGTCGGTGCCAACCCTCCGCATCTGCAGCTCCCGCGCGCGGCCCTCGAGGTATTCGATGTTGCGGCGGCCCTCGCGTATCTGGCCGTCGAGGCGGGACAGCACGGCGGGGTTGTTTGTCGACTGGCGCATGGCATTGGCGGCGTTGATCAGCGCCTTCTCGCGCTCGATCTTGCCTTGGACCGACCTGATGGCGTCGTCCTCGTTCATGGTGGCGGTTTGTCCCTGTCGGCAGGCGGATTAACGGGCGTGACCTCACAGGAGGGCGGCGGTGGGCTGGCGGCGCGTACTGTTCAGCAGTGGTATGATGACGCGGTGTGAAGCATGCGGAGCGTTGGAGCGGGGAGGACGGCGGGAGATGTCGCGTTGGGTGCGGAGCTTCGCTCGACGGCCGCCCGAGCGCGCGTCGCGGTGTGGGAGCGGGTGTGTCGCAGAGGCACGGAGCGAGCACCTTTGAACGTGGATGTCAGGCCTGCTGGCCGATGGTGCGTCTGATGCGAATGGAAGAGTTGTGAAATCGCTGGCTGCCCGTGTTTGCCAAGCTGCCCACCTGCTTCTCCCCTATTCGCTGCAGCGGTGCGCCGCCGCGCCCAACGGCCTGCCTGCCATCACACGCCGCCACAGTCCTGCTGCATCCCACAACCCGCCGCCCGAGCAGCCCTTTCGGGCACCGTTGCGACCGCGCCCTCCTGATCGGCCCAGAGCCGGCGCGCAACGCCCAGCGCGCTCATGCCCGCGGCCGGCAGCATCTCGCTCGCGCCCGCCAGGCCGCGTGGCAGCAAACAATGCCGGGCAGACATGTGCACCGTCGCAGCACGGCAGCTATATGGCTTAGGCTATGAGACTGTGTTGCGCTCTGAGACACGCGTGATTTCCAGGAAACGCAGGGAAACCGCCGCGGGCTGAGTTCCTGCCGCCCGCACGCCTACTAGCCCAGAGCTAGGTAGAAGCAAGTCAAAAGATGAAGATCGGCCCCTTGCGGCCACAACGCGCGGCGACCTGACGCCCGTCATCTCTTGGGCAAGCAGCGCAAGGCAGCAGACGGGTGTAGATTCACGTGCCGGCGAACGCCGTCTCGCCAAAGCCGTCGGAGTGTTGATGCCTGAGGCAGCGTGCGCCCGTCCGCTCTTGATCGGCGGGGCTGCCTGTTTCTTTTATGCGTTGCCGCTCTCGGCCGCAGCCGGATACCGAAAATGCGCGACGGGAGCGGCCAGGGACAGGCTGCAAGGCTGTCCTCCCGTGAGCTTACGATGATGATTCGGCTGCGAGGCAAACGTTACCCGGCAGGCCGGACAGGCGCTAGTGGCCGCGGCTTAACTCCACAGTTGCGCGCACTTGCGGTCGGAAGCATGAGCGAGCCGAGAGGTCCGCGGCACGCCGACCAGAGGGCAGCGGCGGAATTGTCTGAGCACACGGGGAGGGGCAGCAGCTGGCCGGCGCTAGAGATCCCGACTAGGCCGAAGCTGCAGCGTCAGCGCGGGCGGCTCAGACAGTCTTGTCTGAGCTGAGCAGACTCGGGAGCTGGCGCGCGTGAGGGAGCCGATGAGCCGAAGGTCGCGTCAGCCAAGCCCCCAATGGCAGACAGGGGGGGCTACATAAGCAGGCTTCAGCCGCAGTGCGGCGCAGTGGAGCGGCCGGGGAAGCAGCTTCGTCCGGCCGGTCTCGTATTGCCGAGAACGTGAGGTGATGATGGGGAGGTGGCGCTGACCCGGAAGCGTGGAGAGGGAGCCCACAGCAGCAGGTCGGGCCGTTGCTGCGAGAATTTGGAATAATTGGCCGGCGGCCGTTCCTGGGGCGTTGATGGCTCTCCCGCTGCAGGACAATGGGCTGGTTCGTTCCGAAAGCCCTATCGGGGGCGGGTCATCCCAGACGTAGCTGATCTCCGCTCGGCTTCTCTGGCTGACACGGGAACCGCGGAAGGCCGGCTTCTTACGATCTGCATGCCGGCAAAGCTGTGCACCCGGTATCCTACAAAAGCTCGTTCATCACCTGCCGCCGACCACCTCTTAGACTGGTCCCTGGATTCGCCCGCCTGTTGAGCCGACGCTCGAGATCCCCCGCTCCCGCTCGACATTGACCCCAGTACACCCAGCTCCCGCGCGTGATCTCTCGCAGATTGCGCCCTCCCCGCCGCCATCATTAATCACTCAACGTCCATCTCGTCGCTGCTCTCGCCGACTCCTGCCCAACACCAGCGGCCTCTGACCGACAGCCCGCCCACTGGCCGCCTGGAGGTTCCGGCTTATCCGCCGCCGAGTCAGCAGCCTCCGCCCTTGCCAGTCTTCACCCAGCAGCAGCGCCCGCTGCCGCCGGTGCAGACGCCTGAGCGAGCCGCGCCTGAGGCGGGCGCCCGGCGCTCGGAGCAGCCTCGCATGAGGTCCTCCATCGCCTGCGCCCGCTGCAGAAGAAGCAAAGTAAAGTGCGTGAACAATGGCGTAGGCACCACCTGCAGGGCCTGCGAGACCACCGGCCGCGAATGCACCTATCCTTCGCCTGCCGCCGGCGCTGGCGGCGGAGTGCCCGTGGCCCGCCGGGAGAGCAGTAGTCAGTCTGGGCATCCTGTCCTGGACAGAGTCCCTGCTGGTGAGGTACGTTCGTTTTCATTTTCGTAGCTAGATTCTCCCTTGTGCTTTCTTTTTTTTCCTATGTTTTACCGATGAGCCTCATCAGGGTTGTGTCTTGCAGTAGAACAGCTCCCTCGCAATTTATACGCTTTTGCCACGCCTTCGTCATGCTGTCCGTGTGAGTGTCTTGAAGTGCTTATTCGTTTGTGGCAGACTCCGCGGCGCCAGCCCCGACCCAAGAAGAGCTCTGCCTCCATTCCCGGCACCTCTTCTTCGAACAGAGACAGCCCTCACGCTCTAGTGGATGCGCTAGACCCAACAATCCTCACCCCCAAAGTCTGGACGGAACTGGTAAGCCTTCGTCTGTGACAACCACGGCTCCGCTGACTCCTCTACAGTTCGACATTTTCCAAACGCACTATTCCACCGATCTCCCCTTCTTGCACCCTCCGACTTTCCTGAAGCCTTTGCGCCAGTCATCGCTGCAGTCTTCCAACTCAGGCTTCGGCGATCCAGCAAGCGGGCCTCTTCCCGCTCTCTCTCCACTCCTCCTTCTGGCTTTTCTGGCTTTGACCTCGCGCTTTCACCCCCAACTGGTCGCCTACCATTCGACTTCTACCTCGAAACAGAACCCCCAAATCGCCGCCGAGTACTATGCTTCAGCATGCCGAAACCGTATCGCCAGCATGTATGGGGGCGACCCGGGTGTCCCCGACTTGCAGCGGATTCAGGCCATGCTAATGCTTGGGTTGCACGAGTGGGGGTCCTGCCAGGGCTCCAAGGCCTGGGTCACAGTGGGAATAGCGATTCGTGGCGCCCAACTGCTTGGCCTTCAATTCGAGGCTGACCTTGATGATATGCCCCTGGCAAGGTCGACTGCCATGGTCGAAGAGGCACGGCACCTCGGTGTAAACGTCAATCAGAGAGAATATGGGCTGAGCAGCAAGGGAGATGCTTTCATCGAGCAGGAGACAAGAAGACGCACTTTCTGGAGCTGTTTTATCATGGACCGCTATCTGAGCAGTGGGAAATACAGGCCGCAAATGCTCAACATCCAAGACCTGAGGATCCAGCTACCTTGCAGCGAACGCGCCTTCCTTTTCGGCGAAAAAGTCAAAACATTGATGCTGGGCGAAGAAATCCACGATGTCGCCGGCCGCGCCCACATTCAGCACCAGCGGAAGGCTTCGGTAATGCTGGGCTCGAAGTCGGGATCGCCTAATGGGGGTACTCCAGTCAGCAGTGATCGTTCTCCCGTCACGGGTACCGGGCTTGGCCGAGAAGACGAGGAAGACGGTCGGTGGGAGGTCGGCTCCGATGAAGGAATTCTTAGTCGCTTCATCAAAGTATTGGATCTGTACGGGCGTATTGTCAAATGGTCGTGCAGCGGGGGAAGAAGGTACGTTTCACCCGATGTGTTTCATCTGACTCGCGGTTCCAGATGTCGTCGCTGACTGTCTCAGACGAGAGCAATACCCACCTTGGGATGAGCGCTCGACATTCAGTACTCTGCAGCGGCTTCACAGCCGAGCTAGAGATGGCCTGCCCCGCGACATGACACTAACCTCAGCCAACATATCCGCGCACATTACGTCGAGGACATCGACGCCGTTCGTGCTCATGCACATCGTGCATCTCCTTTCTGGCATGATTCTTAACCGTGAATATATCCCCTTCATCCCGCTCCGGTCGCCCAAGCCGCAAGGACCCCTTGATCCTCCGGTATTCCCCTCGGATGAGTACACCGTTCCGGAAGGCTTTTGGGAGCAAAGCGCACGGGAACTGTTCAAATCTGCCAGGGACGTCATCGACCTTCTGCGTATTTGCCAAGAGTGGAATGTTCTAGTCGAGACGCCAATTGTCGGCTTCGCTGCTTACACCGCTGCTTTCACAGGTATGCCTCCATATCGCCGCAGCAATCCAATCATTGAAGCCGCTAACGCAAGGCAGGTGTTTATGCTATCAACTTCCCCTGGATGGACCCCCACGGCTACATGTGCAAAGGAACACAGTCTCGCGATCCCGTGAAGTCTGAGACAGGCGACTCTCCGGGCGCCGAAGCTGCACGGAAGGCCCTCGAGATCATAAGCCAGATGCGCAGAGCGCTGCACATGGCCGATGGCTGGTTCAGGACCCTCAAACGTGTGCATGTGTATTACATTCGGATCAAGAAGGACTTCCGCCGGAATGCAAAGGCGATGGCCAGCCTTTCTCCCGGTGCCGAGTCTCTGCGCAGCCTCACTCTTCGCGAAGGTGGACCTGGTGGGGGATTAGAAGAATACAAGCTATTGGAGAAGTCGTTACGGGAATTTGGCAGCCTGTGGGACGAGGGCGAGGATCTGGAGATGCTTGACGCGGGAGACGAGGAGCGCCGCCCTGACACCAGCTCGTCAATACCTCCCGGTGAAGCCATGGATACATCGAACGCTCCCGATGCCATCCGGCAGGAGAGGTGGAACGCGATCAATACCGTCGCTGCGGCTGCATCTCAGCAGAACGCAGCCAATGGGGCGACCACTTACGGACCGGGTCGCATTCCGATTTCAAACCCTTCCCCCGAGCAGCAAAAGCCACCTCAGCTGCCCGGACACTCCCCGATCCTATCTCCGCCCGGCTCCGCATCCGCCGCAAGCAACACCCCCTACGATCGCCCTTCGGGCTTCACTCCCATTCAGCACCAACAGCACCCCCACGCGAATCCTGCCGACTCGTACGGCACGCATCAACCGTCGTACACCTCAGCCTCGTCCTTCTCGCCCGCGTCGCAGGAAGCATGGTTGGACAGCCTCGACACGCGCTTCGGCGGTGACGACATCGCCGCTTTCGTCGCAGGAACCAATTGGGAAGACTGGGCAGCCATGGCGCAGCCCGGGGAGCAGGGCGTCAGCGGATGGCTGAGCGCTGTGTGGATGGGCGCGCCCGGCCCGCCACCCACACCCGGCAGATCCTGAACCTTTTTCCCCCTTCGCCTTCTTCCCGTGTCTCTCTCGTCCACCCACGCGCTCCCGAACCCCCGCGGGAAGGGGCTCACGCATCCCTGCCGCATGACCTGCTGCTCCACAACTTCCTCCCGTCCTTTCACCGCGTCACCCATCCCCTCCTCCCACCCCTGTTCACCGCGTGTTGCATGCATGATCTAGTCCCAACGCATCACACCCGCTTCGTGTGCGCCGGGGTTACCTCTGCTACTGTCCAACAATTTTTCTCACCCGATTCGGAGTTTTAAGGAATAAGGCAGGGTTCAAAAAAATTAAAGTTTTTTTTCTCCACATCATCGTTCGCATCAACCCTCCCCCCACAACCGGAACAGCTCTCTGATCCGGTCTATATCCGCCGTTTTAGCGGTTTCTTTCCCTCCCCAATTCTTGTGTGTCACGGCCTTTTCTTACCCCTCCACGTTTTCCTTTCGCTCGTTTCCTCGGTTGGGTTAAGGATGACGGTTACTTTACTTACCTTACATTGTTTTGTCTTCACTATATCCCTTCGCTTATTATTATATTTGGCTGCTGGGGAAAGAGGAACGGCGGACGTGTCTTGGTTAGTCAGTTAGGCAGCGGGCCCCGGGGGAGTGGAGATGAGTATCGGAAGGGAGGACGGGGAGGTGCGTGTAGGTGTAGACCATTGTAGGCGGATCGAATATGTGCGAATGAATGTCGGGTGTTTCCGAGAATAGCTGCGCGAAATGTCAAAAGAACGAGAGTGCCCTGGTGCTTATTCATTGCTTGTGTTTTCTTGGCACGACTTGTTTTTTCAAAGAGACTTAGAGCGTGTGTGCGTTGTCAATATCTTTTGTTCCTCTCTTTTGCCATTCGACCTGGATCGTCACATTAATTCCCGGAAGTGTACGGGTTCTCTTCTTCTTAAGGAAATGTGTTTATTATCAACGGGGTCTAGGAAATTTGTCACGCTGGCTGACGAGGGGAAACAAAACAAAGAAGAAGAGAAGCAGGGGCAAGCACGGAACGCAATCCCAAACGCCTAAGCATACAAATACCTAAGCATGCAACCATCCAGTAGGTGCCATGGCCAAAAGACACAGCCACCACCGCAGCTCGGCAAACAGAAACCCATCAAAACAATAGAACCATCCATCCAATCCGTACATCAAATGAACACGAAAACTGCCGTCAACCAGACCAGCGCGTTACGCATCCTCGAATTCACGAGGCCCTCCTCGTCACCAAGCCATTATCCTCGGGCATAGTCTCGCTGCCCGAAGCAATCGCATCCCTCCTGTGCATCACAGCCCCATTGAACGCATGCATGAACATAGCGGCAGCCCTTCTCGCCCTCTCCTCGTCCGCGGCAGCCGCGGCGTCCGCGCTGTCCGTCGTGCCATCCGCAGTGCCGTCCGTCGTGCCGTCCACAGCGCCGTCCACATGCTGCCCTGACGACTCCGCCGCCGGCTGAGCCTCCTTCCCCCACTTCTTCTTCGCCTGCGCCGCCGCCGCCTTCTTCTCGTTCTTCTTATGCTTCGTCTTCTTCAACACGGCCTTGGTGATCATGCCCAGGATAGCAAGCCCGGCGACGCCGCCTATGACGGCGAGCAGGACGCGTCTGAGTACTCGATCGTGCTCTTTCACTTCCCGGCAGTGGTCGTAGCACGACTCGTAGTCCCAGCATTCGAGGTTCTTCTTGGAATTGTGCTTGTGCTTCCTCCGCCGGTGCTTCTTGTTCTGGGACAACCACAGCAGCTCGGCCGCGTCGTAGCCGCGCGGGTCGACCATGTCGCAATCCGGATTCGACGGCGTCATTGTGCCGATCTCATTGCCAAATCTCGGGTCGCGATAAGGCACGGGCGTGTGGCGCGTCTGGTCGGGAATGCAGTCCGTTGGGTTGACGGAGAGAGTTGGCTTCGAAGTCTTCGGTGGAAGGCCTGTCTTGTCCTTGTCTTTGCCGGTGGGGCTCACGTACTGGCTTGACACGAAGTTGCTGACCAAGTCGAGATATTGCTGGCCAGGAACAGCCTCTGCGTACAGAGACGCTTGTGAGGCAAGCGGTATGTGCAGGCCTTTGCCGTCGCCCCAGTGCGGAAGCGTCCAATTGACCGTGGCGGTGGCAGTGTCCCCGTTTTGCCACCAGGTGACGGGTGGCAACATCACTGGTGTCATGTACTGGCGCATACATGTGTTCTTGCAGATGCCGCTGTGCCGGCCTTTGCCTTTTGTAGGGCAGTTCGTCTGGCTGAGGATAGGGCTGTCATCGGGGACCATGGTCAGTTCAGGTGGAAGGAATTGAAAGCTAGGAGAGACAGACGAGCTGCCTGCAGGGCGGAATGTCGGGGAGGCTTACTAGATCTGTGTAATAGGCTTCGGAGTGGAATACACGAAATAGCTGGTGCTTTCCGATTGAGCTGTGGCAAGGATCGGCCATAGTAAAAGAGCCGCCAAGAGCATCCTCAAGTCCATGATTGCGGTCACTGCTGGTGAAGCTTGATGTGGATTGCGAGATGCTGGCAGTTACGAAGTGTCGATGACAAGAGAGTTGGATTGAGATCTGAGGGTGTACTGGTCAGAGTAGGACACGACGGCAGGCACTCAAGTCAAACTTGCCGGTTTGAGAATGGAAAGCGCCAAATCCTCATTCACTGCAAGAATGAGGGCCTCCTGCCCAAACCATCTGAAACGTGATTGCCGCACCAATTTGTAGGTGCGCAAGTCAGTATTGCTCGTGACGGGGAATCGTGCCGTGTTGAGTGTATAGTCTTGAACTGATAGCCGTCTCCCACACTCTAGCTCAGTAAATCAAAGTAATCACCCATAAACATTTTTGTCCAGTTCCTTTTCGTCTATGTGGTATATAGTCATGAAACACCCGCTTTTCCATCTCATCATATCAGCTATCTACTCATCATCTGCATCCTCAACGAAACGAGCCTTGCTGTATAAGGCACGTGTCATGCCAAAATATTCACTCGTGTTTCTTTATTCTTGATCACTCCGGAGCAGACATTGCTGGTGGCATGAATTTAGCTCATCGACCTGAGCTTCTCCTGCTCCTGCGGCGTCAACGCCGCGAACATCTCGTTAAAGCCAGGCTTCTGCGCTGCCTCGTGGAAGAAGTTGGTGAGGTAGGCTTGGGTCTCGTCGTCACGCTGGCGGCCGCCGAAGCCGTCATCGGCGCCGTATGCCATGAGTTCTATAAAATCGCACAACTTTGTTAATCAAGTGCGCCGTGGAAACGTTTGCAAAGAGCTGCGTAGAGACTTACCAGCCTTGGTGACGCCGGCTCCGAGATCCAGCTCGTTGTCGTCATCCTCCCAGTCGTCATCATCGCTCACATCGTCAGGGAGGTCGTTGGCGCCAGCTGCGTTGACGTTCTGCATGTTGCCGCTGGCGGACAGCAGCTCCTCGACGAGAACCTTGAGGATCTTGAGCGTAGCTGGGACCATGGTGTACTGGTCGGGATCTGAAGAGAAAACAAATCAGTAAGTGGTGAACGACGCGAAACTACTCGTACGTACTCTGTCGGGCACGGGATCGGGTCATAATACGATCGCTCTGCGGGACAATGAGATCACCTTTAACCATGACTTGAGCCAAACGAGCGTCATTGAGATCATAGAGTTTCGAAAGGGCGATGACGCTGCGTCAAATTGGTTAGCGATAGAACACTTCAGGATCTGGTGACACATACTTCTGCCGGATTTCGTCGTAGCCAGCAAACATGATCGAGTTCTCGAGCCACTTGGCCATGACAACCTGCAGGGCATTCTGTTGACCAATCTGAGTGTTCGCAAGGAAGTCCACGACCTCATGAGCATTGACCAAAGACAGGCGTGCAAAAACAAGGGTTAAGCTCTGAATGAATTGCGCCTGCGTAGCACTGCCAAGCCTGACAGCAACAGCGTGGAGCAAAGTCATCATGTACGGTCCAAGCTTCTCGGATCCAGCTTTCTCCACCACCTCGGCAGCAAGCTCGCCGACTTCGGCAGCGGCGTTGTCGTCAACGCTGGGGCTGAGCAGCCGGTCGATGATCACAAGAACAACCTCGAGGCCACCCTTGCCAGTCTCGTCATGCCACTCAAACAGCTGGTGGTGGTCATGGATAAGAATGTTCTTGACAGCAGACGTGGCAGCCCTGAGCAGTTCCTCATCATTGGAGCCCAGAAGCACACGGTTCACCTTGGGCATGACAGTAGACACGAAGCCTTGCGGGAGGGGTTCGGAACCGTGCTCAGTGAGGACGGAGAGCAGCTCAGCAGCGAGGTTGGTAAGAGCATTCTCCTCGGTCAAAGTACCAACGTCAAAGGCGCCAGTGAGCGAGGGGAGGACCTTCTGGCACAAGCGGGTAAAGGTCTCGGGGCCATTGGCGGCCAGAGTCTCGGTGATCTCCTCGAAAGTCTCGCTGACCAGAATGGTGAGCTGGAAGTTGTTTGCTCCATGGCTAGCAATGGTGAAAAGAAGATCCAGACCAGATCCATTAAGGCAGACCTGGGTGTCGAGCAGAATGGCATCGCGGAGGGTCTCCACAAGGGTTACCATCAAATCGTCACTGTCGGCAAGTTCGCTCAGGTCCTGAGCACTAAGATAGGATGAGATGGCGTTGATGACTGCACCCTGCAAGGGCAGCGTGGCCGCCTGGGGAAGTGCCGAGAGGTAATGCTGGAGTGCTCTGATGCAGGCGACCTTGACCACATCCGACTCGTCATTGGTGATACCCTGAAGGGAGGCCTCCATGAACGATACAGCCATTTGCTGCAGCGCATCACCGGACGTCCTGGTAAGACTGCCAGCGACCAGATAACCGCGAGCACGCAAGAATTCCTCCTGCTGCTGCATAGCGTACCTGACAAAGTCGATGAAGCCGGTAGCAGCTTCGGCGCTGACCTGGCGGTCGACATCCTGGAAGTCGCCGAGCATCTGGTTGAGGATATAGAGCGCAGCCTCCTTTGCCTTCCAGGTCTGGTCTGTGGAGTACAGAGAGCGAGTGTACGAGAGCAGGCCCTCGACGGTTGCTGCGCTTTGCCATTCGCCAAGCTTGATGACGAGGTCTCCGCAAGCCGTACGGGGAGTGTAGTTAGCAGTAACGCTGGTCTCCTCAGAGAGGAAAATGTTGACATCCAAATTCCACAGACCCTCCTCCTCAGTAGTGATCTGAGCATATGCTACGGCAAGCTTCATAACCTCGGTAACCCAGGTCGCTCCAGTGCCGCTTTGCGCTTGCAGCTGGGACTCGAGCTCCTTGCGGACCGGCGGCGCCTTCAGGCATGCCTGCATGAAGTCTAGCTCTTCGAGGACAAGGAAGTCCAGGGTATAGGGGAGGCCGTCGGCATCTTCCAGCCTGCTTTGCCTGTCGTCCTCGATGTACATCTGGTGGTATGCGCCTTGCAGCGACGAAAGCTCATCCCACGTAGCGGAGAAAAGAACCGGGCTATGGGGCGAAAGGGTCGAGGGGAAAACGGAGCGTATTCTCATAAGTGCCTGCTCACTTCAGTATACCCATACATAACAGCGGTCAGCAAAAGCCAATTCCTACCTTAACAACCTGCAGCTTCAAAACCACGAGACCCCTCCAGATCTCGGCTGCTTCGGAGCTCTCATCCTCGGACGGCGCGTTCGGGAGCTTGGTCTTCAGAACATCAATGAAAAAGGGCAGCCACACGCTCAGCGTCTCGTCTGCGAATCCCTTCACAGCCTGCTTGTGGTCCTCCATCACCATCTCCAGAGTGTCAAAGCAGCTGCGGAAGACGGCAACGGCGAGAGCACGCAGCGACGGCTTCCGCTGGGCACTCGTGGCAACCGCGTACATGGTCTTGACGAGCTCGCCGGCGGACTGGAAGAACTGGACCTCGTTGAAGCACTCGTCGATAAGGTCGCCGAGCACCTTGAGGGCGCCGTGCAGCTGGGCGTCGGTGGCATTGGGTATCAGGTTCAACAGGCCGGGCAGCAGGTCGGGCCACTGGTCGGGGAAGTCGGCGGAAGCGATCTTGCTGACGACGTAGCTGGCGGCCGTCTTGATCTTGCGCTCGTCGGAGTTGCTGGTGGCCAGCTCGAGCAGCGAGTGCCGCAGCCGGCTCTTGGTCTCCTCGCTCGCGACCAGCTGGCCCTTGAACTCGTCAAACTGGGCGGACCATGTCGAGACGACGTATTTCCGCAGAGTTAGCAGGGCACACTGACGGATGTCGAGCGGGACCGAGTCGTGGGAGGCGACGGTGACGAGGCCGAGCGGGAAGGCCTCATTGGGATAGAGCTGCTCCAGCTGCAGCTCCGCCTGCTTGCGCGGAGCGTCCTGCGGGGATTGCGTGTCGGCAAGGAGACGGACGAGCTGCTCTTCCATGGTGACGGATGGGGGTGGTTCAGTAGGAGAGGGCGAAGGAGCGGCGCGTGAGTTGGAAGTGAGAGCACGTCGGCGGCGCCACAAACACGCGTTGACGTGGTTGTCGAACGGTGTTATTCTTTTCGCGGGGCAATTGGGTAGGCTTGGGCGGTGAGCGCGTCCACTAGGGCCAGGGATTGGGCCGGGCGTCACGCGGCGAGCGATCTGAACGAGGATGCTGAGTCGGCGGCGCTAGCACTCGAGATGGCCGAAGCAGGCATTTGATTTGTGTGAAGATTCCGGCGGAGGAAGGCACTTCACGCGGTGCCTCTTCGGTGCGGCAAACGTGACCGCGCGCGTCTCTGTCGCGTGCGAGCCACGTCCGACGACTCACTCTGCGACAACAGCCCGATCGACATGGATCGCAGCTGACAGCTGCCTCTCCCGCAAGCCCTGCTTAAGCTTATCCGGCAACCAGGGTACGTTGGGTGCCCCAATGCAAGTGCTCCCAAATCCCCGCCGCCACCGCGTCAATGTTCCTCAGACTCCACCAGAACTTTTGCTTGCTTTTTCTAATGTCTTAACCCAAGGTGCTAGTTTCAGCATTGCAGCTGCGGAGCTTAATCCAGACCGGTCGAGAGCAATCGCCGTGTCTCAAAAGAGTCTTCCGTATACGAAACCATAATACCACCGGTCCAGTAAAGACACCGCGGCCAACACGTTGAGCATCCGGAAAAGAAATCACAAACCATGCCCCAACCACCCACCCCTCGCACCCTGTCCTCCTTGATCGCCGCCTTCACCTCCTTCCTCACCGTCTCCATCCACACCATCCTGCACCAACGCTCGCTCTACCCTCAATCATCCTTCCTCACTGCTCGCGCCTACAACTACCCCGTCCGCCAATCCCGCCACCCGGCCGTCTGCGCCTGGATCACCGATGCCGTCGCCGCCGTCGAGGCCGAGCTACTACGCAACAGCGTCGCGCGGGTCGCGCTCGTAATCTACTCAGCCGGCATCAAACCGCTTGAGCGCTACATCTGGGACGTGTCGCGCTTCCCCGTCGTCGCGCGGCCACAGGACCGAGAGACGATGTTTGCCAGCTCGAGCGCAACAGCAGCGAGTGACGCGAAGAAGACAGCGGTGGCGGCAGATCAGGGCGAGGAGAACGTAGACCTGGAAGAGCAATTCCGCGCCGCGCTGGCTAAGCTGACCGTCTGCGGCGACGTGCTCGCGCCGCTGCCTCCTGGGTGCACGTTCACGGTGGCGGTGGAGATGAAGGACGAGGTTGATGTCGACCCGCCCGTCGGGCACCCGCAGCCGTGGATACCGGTGCAACCAGATCTGCAGGCCGTGAGGAGGAGTAGGATCGGTGAGGACGAGAATGAGCTAGGGCGGGAGCTGGGAGGGGCCAAGACGACACCCGTGCGGTCGGTGAGGGCGGGGGAGATGATTTTCGAGATGTGGATCGAGGAGGGGAAGGCCAAAGTGGATATGATGGAGAGTTCGGGGTCGAATGCAAGCTCGGTGGATTACAGGTAGCTGCTCAAATAATGAAAGATCATAATCCTCTACTCTGGCACCGCTGAAGTCTTTTGAACTACAGTCCCCTCCCGCAGCCGATGGCTAGCGTGGATTTGTTTCTTTGCTCATGTCATGGGTAGCTGAAGCCATCGTCCGGACGTAAATGTCGAATTAATAATTATACATATACGTCCGGACGATAGCTTCAACTACCCATGATATGTTATTTTTCTTTTTGGAAAGCAAGTCAATTCATCATTCGTGCTATGTGCTATCCATAATGTCAGTGAAGAGCCCGGGTTAAACCTCCATGATCGAAACGCAAAAAGAAAAGAAAAAGTAAGAGTCCAGCCTCCGTTTCCCCGTTTTCGCAGCGGTATGTAGGCTCGAATTTGCTATACTTCGCACGCCGGAGGCCGAAAAAAGAAGATTCCAATGCTTGTGGGGCCTAGAAGTCTCGAATACGGTTAATAGAGGCCTGCTCTTGTCGAAAAACGGAGGCCAATTAGTTCAGAATGAAGATCAGGATTTTGAAAACCAGAAAACCCGGTGTAATTATCAGAAGGGAGAAGCCGTTGGTGTGATTGAAAAGCCGAAGACGCCGAAAGCCGTAGTGACGCTGGAATGCTCCGGATGTTCGTAAAGAGGTGGGTAATCAACTGGGTATCGAATATCGTGCCATCGAGTCGAGAGTGTCCGTACTGGAGTCTTTCCGGTCGCAGCGGAACTTTTTTTTAGAGATCCGTATCGCCAAAGGAAACTCCCACAGAATATTGCTGTAAGAGCCTTCCTGCGTGGTTAGATGCGTAAATTGTCAGTGCAGTGCGACCCATTGCGAGGAGCTTTGGCTAGCCAGGGCTGTCGTCTTTGTATAAGAAACGAAGTCATAGTCGGCAATGTCGACTGTAGAGCCGCTGTACGGTAACTGAAGTCATCCGCTCTCCTCAAATACGGTGTGCAGTTTTAGCTTCACTTAAAACTGGCGGTGGTTGGGCAGACGCCCCATATGCTCGTATTGGCGCAGCCTAGCCAAATTCACCTGGTGCTCTTGTGCTATTTGCCGATGAGTCGCATCATCCATTGGATTGGCCAGGATACCAGGCCAGTCGTGAAGTTCTTGATGCGCTTGAGCTGCAAAGGGCCCCGCGCGAGCTGGGGCTGGAGCCTGAGCCTCCCGTTGCCGCTCTCGCTCACCGCGAAGGCCGAACCCAAACAGTCGAGCCGCTCCACCTCCAAAGTTATGCTCTCTTCCCTGGTCAGGCCGTCCAGGATTCTGCGGTTGTTGAGCTCGATGGCCGGGGCCAAGCCAAGGCCCTTCGCGGTTCAGCTGTTGAGGTCCACGAGGCACAGCATGCCCGTTTCCAAAGAGGTTCTGTGGGAATAGTGCATCAAATCCGAAGAAGTTGCCATTACGAGCATGAAAGGCCTCACGGATATTCAGGCGACGCACATTAGCTCTTGCGGCATCAATATCTGCCTGCTGTGGGTTGTTCACCTGACGCTGATTCGGAGCGGGGTTAAAAGCTTCGAAGTCTGGGATCTCTGGAATCGGGGCACCCATCCAGCGGGGAGGCATACCCAGCATGGGCTCTACAAGCGCATCAAGCACCATCGCATTTTGTGCACGTCTTCCACCTGCAGCTGGGACCGCAATAGGATCTCCCGGTCTGAAGGCTCGGAAGGGTCCGTGATGTTGTTGCCGACGGTCAGCAGCCGCAAGCCGCTTTTTCTCTTCTTTCTGAACGACATCCGAGAGCTTGATCTTGAGTTCTTCATCAGTAAGGTCTGGGTTGGCCTTCTTGACTTCCTCGAGGGCCTTGGCCTCTGCCGCCTTGACCTCATCGACGTGGCGTTTCTCTACGTTCTCGTCGTAGAGAGGACACTTCCCATGTGAGTTGTGAAAGTGTTCATAGCCGGTAACGCTCTTCGAGCATATGTAACTGTGGTGTCACACATTAATGTAAGAGGTGCAATCAAAGATGTTTGCAGGGGGGGAGGAATGAGACGTACCACTGCGTATGATGACAGCTTGCGCAGGTCATCTTATTGCACCCATCACTCTTCATAAATGGCATCTTGCATCCGCTGTGCCACGGTAAGTATCCGCGAGTAACGTACCGGAGCTGCTGGACTTACTTGCAAGTTCTGACCAGAGCCTTGGTCATGGCTTCTTCGATGTGATGGCGGACATTGCCACTGCGCTCCTTTCCGGCTTCTTCACACGTCAGAGGGACGTGGCTTTCGAGACGACACAGCCTGCAGCTCACAATCTCGCAATCGGCGTTTTGGCAGCGAAACTCGCGATCAACCTCGACGGGCTCGCACTCGGCCTGGAAATCGCAAAAAGGGCACTGGACCAGGTTCTCAATCCCGGCTTTTCGCAGATCGTCCTGTTGCTGCAGCTTTTCCATGCGACAGAAAACCTTAGGGTCGATGAAGGCCTTGAGCTGTGCGTTGGAGAAATCGGCCCCGCAGGTTGGGTCGCAGCATTTCGGGCGGCATCTGCCTGCATCAAGCTCAGCATTGACGCAGTTACGAGCACAATCTTGGCACAGGTAGTGGATGTTCGCGCCGTCGCAGAACATCATTCGATTGGTAGGGCCTGTGTCGAAGCAGGACATGCATTCCGACTCCTCGCCTAAAGAGCGGGCTTGGGCCGCGTTGCGCTCTTCCTCGAGGCGCTTCTGCTCCTCGTGCTGGCGTGTGACTACAAGTCCGTGTCAATGGTAAAAGCGCTATCTTGTAGATGAAGATATTGCATGAAGTGCTTACCGGCGTCCTGCCCCACCTTCTTCTTTGCTGCTTGAGACTCCTTGGCGATGGTCTGCATGGCTTCGGTAACGTGGGATTCTTGTGAAGCAGTGGAATGCAGAGGTCTGGTGTCGCGGATGCGGACTTTGCGATAAGGCCTTCTAAAGGGATCCATGGTAGAATATGTGCGATCTAGCTCCTCGAGACGTAGGAATGCTTTGTAGAAGGAGCCCTGCTCCTTAAGAACCTGCTGGATGAAGGCGACGGGGATCTCACGGTAGTGGTTCTGGAGGGTGTTGACGCTGCGAGTAAATTAGAGGTTTGGTGACCCTTTTGAATTGCGTTGGTGCTGGCGCACAGCTGGCCGCAGGAGGTGGCATCAAGATTTCTTGGAAGACTTACGCCGCATTCTGGTAGGCTCTCCGGGTGGCAAAATGCCCGCTGTCCATCGGGGCTCGTTCAAAATCATCATCGCTCGGCTCCCTTTTCCGCTTCAACGCGGCCCTCTTTGCCTCGCGCTCCGTCGGGTACTTTCCTTCATCAAGGATGCGCACAATGAGTTGATCGCACCATGTGCTGTCGGGGAGCATGCCCACGTCGAGGCCGCCACGAAACATGGCCCGCACGTGATCATGAGATATGTCGGGATATATCTCAAGGACCCTCGAAAGGCATTCGTCTTCAGTCATTGGGTGCGGCTGCTCCGCGATTGGCTCGTGGGCCGTTTCCTCGCCTTCGACCACGGCCATGATAGCCGCCCATTCCGCGTCGAACTCGGCGTTTGCAGCAGGGGTGGGTACGTCTGCGAAGGCGGTGCGCTGCGGAGGAGGAGCGATCTCCATTAAGTCGTCGTCACTCTCATCATCTGACAGGATCTCGATGATCTCACGCGGTGCCAAGAGAGGGTTGTTGGGAGGAGGCATGTCGAGCGATTGTGCGTGCACAGGCTAGGTGGATGGGCGGTGGGCGGTTTTAAAAATGGTGATGGAGGCAGTGGCAGCTGCCGGGACGGCGACGAGATTGAAAGCACCTGGGCAACGTCGGTGGTAGCCTCTCCACCGGCATCAACACAAGAAGCAGGTAGAGGTCGTGAGTGCACACGGAAGAAAAATGATACGTCGTCACCTCTTGTGGAACACCGAGGCCCTGCGAGTTTGCGAACTGAGGGACTGGTGGCTTTAGAGAGCGAAAAGTCGAATCATGGCACCGCACTCTGGGCACCTGCAGCCGCAATCACGGGTGCTGTTTTCTGGAGCGAGGGAGGAGGGGTAGCGTCAGCGCGGCTGCACAACCTGAGCCTTGCCGCCCGCGCCGCTTGGGGCGTCGTCTCGGAGTATCAGCGACCCTGCTGCGATTGAGAGTCGAGCCGCGCGGCTGGAGTCTGCACGCCGTTGGCGAGTGTCGAGTGGCAGTGTGAGTCGCGAGGCGGCGTTGAGAGCTCGCCGCTGCCAAAAGCAATGATCCTCCGCAATTACCCCCGCGAGCAAGGGCACCCGACTTACTGTGACGTGGGTACCTGAAGCTGTCATCCGGACGCAAATGTCCATTTAATAATTCTACATTTGCGTCCGGATGACAGCTTCGGGTACCCACGTCACGATAGAATATTTACGATAGCTCACCCACGCCTCGCGATGTGGCCAGAAACACGCGGGAACCGCACTAAGAAGGCTTCTGCGAGCGCGCGAGTCATTCGACGCGGCCTTCGCTAGCGCCTGCCACAGTCGCGCAGGCCTCGTCTATCTGCGGCTTATCATCATGCAGCAGCAGAGCCTCCAGCTACAACGGCGCTTCAGGAGAAGCTGGCCCTGGGGCCGGCATGTTCCTCTGGGCGGCGGGCTGCAATGATGGGTGCATGTCCCCTATAATGCTTCCACTGTCGGTCTGCACTACTGCGTAGCTGGCCGTGGGCCGACCTGGCTTGGCCCCTCCCATCCCCACCTCGCTGTAAGCGGCAGGAGCTGTCGCCAAAACGAATCTTCACGACGTCTCTCACCGGTGCGCGTCATGGTGCACGCCAGAACAAGCAACTCGATGCCGTCAGACGAAAGCCACCCCTGGCCGCTGCTCCACAACCCGCGCCCTACGCTCCTCCACATGTGATCTGCTTCCGGGGCTCCCCAGCCGGCTTGCCACGGTTCCCGTCGGACTGCCTCCAATCTGTGCGTTCGACTTACCTATCTTAAACCAGCCCAGGATGCGGGCACAAGGGGTCATTCGCTGTTCAGTGCAACGGCCTATGGCTCCGTCAAAGCCATCTCCGCATTCTTGACACATAAATACACAAGGCCCCGCCGCAACCGCGCCCGCGCGCTTTTCAAGCTTCACACCGCTGTATTACTATCCCTCACGACTCTTCCAACATGAACGGACACTCGAACGGATACGACCATAAGCTGCCTCCGGGCGACAGCCCCACGCTGGTCCTCGTGGAGCCCACTGAGGACGAGAAGGTCATTCAGTGGACAAAGAACGCTCCGGCGTGGCGGGGCGCCTTGTCCGTTGAGGCCTACATCCGCCGCGAGCGCTTCCTCTCGAGCCAGGACAACACCAAGGACGGAGGCCAGACTTGGTGGGTGCTGGTCGACGAGGCTGCCAGCGAACGCATACTACTGGCGGGCTGCGAGAGCTTCCGCAAGAAGGCAATCGTAGCGAAGGACGGTCAGATAAAGGATGTGATAACGCACGGCGTCGGGAGCGTCTTCTCGCCGCCGGAGCACAGAGGGAAGGGCTACGCAGGGCGGATGATGCAGGAAGTGGGCAAGAAGCTGCGAACATGGCAGACGTCGGAGAAGACGGATTGCCTGTTCTCGATCCTCTACTCTGATATCGGCAAGGTAAGTCCCGAGCCCATCTTCTTTCCAAGTCCGGATAATGGTCTGATAGATGCGGAAGAAATTCTACGCAAACCACGGCTGGGAGCCTTTCCGTTCTGCGCACATCTCGGTGCCGGCAGCGGCAGAGCAGTCGCCGAGTGCGGAGCTGCCGCCAGTGAAGGACCTTGGAGCTGCAGATCTGCCGGATCTCTGCGCGCACGATGAAAGCATGCTCCGCCAGAGCTTGAAAGACGGCCCGTCGGACGGCAAAACCCGAGTGGCCATCCTGCCCGACATCCACACCATCCGCTGGCACCATGCCCGCGAGGAGTTTATCGGCAAGGAATTCTACGGCAATCACCCGGTGGTGAAGGGTGCCATGATTGGCGAGGAGAAAGGCAAGCGGGTGTGGTGCTACTGGACGCGCATGTGGTACAACGCCGATAAGAACCAAAGCAAGGGCAACACACTGCACATCCTGCGCCTGGTCATTGAGGACGGCGTCGCCCCGGACACGGTGGTCACGTCCATCGCGGCGCTGCTTGCCCGGGCACAGCGCGAGGCTGCAGGCTGGCATATGGCCGAGGTGGAGGCGTGGAGTCCCACACCAGAAGTCGTCGCCGCCGCTCAGCTCCTCGAGCCCACGGCCGAGGTGATCGACAGGGACACGGAGAGCATCGCGAGTCTGATGTGGTACGGCGAGCAGCCGGCGGACGGCAGCTCCATCGCAGACGCGATCGAGTGGGTCGGCAACGAAAAGTACGGGTGGTGCTGAGGCTGCTGTTGGGTTCACGATTTGCATGACCGGCGTCCGCGCGCACTTTCCTTGGGCGGCGATACGATCCAGCGTAGATGTAGATTTCACGAAGCAAATTCTCATGGGTTCAAGCAAAATCTGTGCATTCAAAGTATCCAAGCCTACGTGTCCAGTCCTCCGACGCATCACCTGTACCAGAACCGCCAGTTCCATCAACGAGCTTCATTTTCTCGTAGCCTGTCAGACGTCCACCAACACCCACCCAGCCAGACCGACCGAAGTCAAGACG